>NC_064625.1:156593268-158083268 GCF_023898315.1 Schistocerca nitens | reverse complement strand
TGGCCCAGTTCACCTGAAGCGGTACACCATTATTTGTCGGCTTTGAGACCTTCACTGTACTCCTGCCGGGAGCACCTCGAGTTTGCCGATGTATTTCGCCTATTGACGAGGCATTTGGCTACCTTAAGAGAGTCATAGTTACTCCTACCACTTGCACCCAGATTTATCACTGTCACATCCTCAAGCTTTCTCCGGCCAGTTCACCACAAGCGATACGCCATTATCTGTCGACATAAAGTATTTCACAGTACTACTGCTTGCAGCTCCTCGGTTTGCAGATGTATTTCGCGTGTTGACGAGGCATTTGGCTACCTTAAGAGAGTCATAGTTACTCCTGCCACTTGCTCCCCGTTCTACCACAGTCACATCTACAAGCTTACTCTGGCCAGTTCACCAGAAGCGATACGCCATTATTTGTTGACCTTAAGACTTTCACAGTACTCCTTGCGGGAGCTCCTCGGGATTGCCAATGTAATTCGCCTTTTGACGAGGCATTTGGCTACTCTACGAGAGTCATAGTTACTCCTGCCAGTTGCTCCCCGTTTTACCACAGTCACATCTACAAGCTTACTCTGGCCGTTCACCAGAAGCGATACGCCATTATTTGTTGACCTTAAGACTTTCACAGTACTCCTTCCGGGAGCTCATCGAGAATGCCGATGTTTTTCGCCTGTTGACGAGGCATTTTTCTACCTTAAGAGAGTCATTGTTACACCTGCCAAATGCTCGCCGTTAGCCACAGCCACATTTTCAAGCTTCCTCTGGCCCAGTTCACCTGAAGCGGTACACCATTATTTGTCGGCTTTGAGACCTTCACTGTACTCCTGCCGGGAGCACCTCGAGTTTGCCGATGTATTTCGCCTATTGACGAGGCATTTGGCTACCTTAAGAGAGTCATAGTTACTCCTACCACTTGCACCCAGATTTATCACTGTCACATCCTCAAGCTTTCTCCGGCCAGTACACCACAAGCGATACGCCATTATCTGTCGACATAAAGTGTTTCACAGTACTACTGCTGGCAGCTCCTCGGTTTGCAGATGTATTTCGCGTGTTGACGAGGCATTTGGCTACCTTAAGAGAGTCATAGTTACTCCTGCCACTTGCCCCCCGTTCTACCACAGTCACATCTACAAGCTTACTCTGGCCAGTTCACCAGAAGCGATACGCCATTATTTGTTGACCTTAAGACTTTCACAGTACTCCTTGCGGGAGCTCCTCGGGATTGCCAATGTAATTCGCCTTTTGACGAGGCATTTGGCTACCCTAAGAGAGTCATAGTTACTCCTGCCAGTTGCTCCCCGTTTTACCACAGTCACATCTACAAGCTTACTCTGGCCGTTCACCAGAAGCGATACGCCATTATTTGTTGACCTTAAGACTTTCACAGTACTCCTTCCGGGAGCTCATCGAGAATGCCGATGTTTTTCGCATGTTGACGAGGCATTTTTCTACCTTAAGAGAATCATTGTTACACCTGCCAAATGCTCGCCGTTAACCACAGAAACATTTTCAAGCTTCCTCTGGCCCAGTTCACCTGAAGCGGTACACCATTATTTGTCGGCTTTGAGACCTTCACTGTACTCCTGCCGGGAGCACCTCGAGTTTGCCGATGTATTTCGCCTATTGACGAGGCATTTGGCTACCTTAAGAGAGTCATAGTTACTCCTACCACTTGCACCCAGATTTATCACTGTCACATCCTCAAGCTTTCTCCGGCCAGTTCACCACAAGCGATACGCCATTATCTGTCGACATAAAGTATTTCACAGTACTACTGCTGGCAGCTCCTCGGTTTGCAGATGTATTTCGCGTGTTGACGAGGCATTTGGCTACCTTAAGAGAGTCATAGTTACTTCTGCCACTTGCTCCCCGTTCTACCACAGTCACATCTACAAGCTTACTCTGGCCAGTTCACCAGAAGCGATACGCCATTATTTGTTGACCTTAAGACTTTCACAGTACTCCTTGCGGGAGCTCCTCGGGATTGCCAATGTAATTCGCCTTTTGACGAGGCATTTGGCTACCTTAAGAGAGTCATAGTTACTTCTGCCACTTGCTCCCCGTTCTACCACAGTCACATCTACAAGCTTACTCTGGCCGTTCACCAGAAGCGATACGCCATTATTTGTTGACCTTAAGACTTTCACAGTACTCCTTCCGGGAGCTCATCGAGAATGCCGATGTTTTTCGCATGTTGACGAGGCATTTTTCTACCTTAAGAGAATCATTGTTACACCTGCCAAATGCTCGCCGTTAACCACAGCCACATTTTCAAGCTTCCTCTGGCCCAGTTCACCTGAAGCGGTACACCATTATTTGTCGGCTTTGAGACCTTCACTGTACTCCTGCCGGGAGCACCTCGAGTTTGCCGATGTATTTCGCCTATTGACGAGGCATTTGGCTACCTTAAGAGAGTCATAGTTACTCCTACCACTTGCACCCAGATTTATCACTGTCACATCCTCAAGCTTTCTCCGGCCAGTTCACCACAAGCGATACGCCATTATCTGTCGACATAAAGTATTTCACAGTACTACTGCTTGCAGCTCCTCGGTTTGCAGATGTATTTCGCGTGTTGACGAGGCATTTGGCTACCTTAAGAGAGTCATAGTTACTCCTGCCACTTGCTCCCCGTTCTACCACAGTCACATCTACAAGCTTACTCTGGCCAGTTCACCAGAAGCGATACGCCATTATTTGTTGACCTTAAGACTTTCACAGTACTCCTTGCGGGAGCTCCTCGGGATTGCCAATGTAATTCGCCTTTTGACGAGGCATTTGGCTACTCTACGAGAGTCATAGTTACTCCTGCCAGTTGCTCCCCGTTTTACCACAGTCACATCTACAAGCTTACTCTGGCCGTTCACCAGAAGCGATACGCCATTATTTGTTGACCTTAAGACTTTCACAGTACTCCTTCCGGGAGCTCATCGAGAATGCCGATGTTTTTCGCCTGTTGACGAGGCATTTTTCTACCTTAAGAGAGTCATTGTTACACCTGCCAAATGCTCGCCGTTAGCCACAGCCACATTTTCAAGCTTCCTCTGGCCCAGTTCACCTGAAGCGGTACACCATTATTTGTCGGCTTTGAGACCTTCACTGTACTCCTGCCGGGAGCACCTCGAGTTTGCCGATGTATTTCGCCTATTGACGAGGCATTTGGCTACCTTAAGAGAGTCATAGTTACTCCTACCACTTGCACCCAGATTTATCACTGTCACATCCTCAAGCTTTCTCCGGCCAGTACACCACAAGCGATACGCCATTATCTGTCGACATAAAGTGTTTCACAGTACTACTGCTGGCAGCTCCTCGGTTTGCAGATGTATTTCGCGTGTTGACGAGGCATTTGGCTACCTTAAGAGAGTCATAGTTACTCCTGCCACTTGCCCCCCGTTCTACCACAGTCACATCTACAAGCTTACTCTGGCCAGTTCACCAGAAGCGATACGCCATTATTTGTTGACCTTAAGACTTTCACAGTACTCCTTGCGGGAGCTCCTCGGGATTGCCAATGTAATTCGCCTTTTGACGAGGCATTTGGCTACCCTAAGAGAGTCATAGTTACTCCTGCCAGTTGCTCCCCGTTTTACCACAGTCACATCTACAAGCTTACTCTGGCCGTTCACCAGAAGCGATACGCCATTATTTGTTGACCTTAAGACTTTCACAGTACTCCTTCCGGGAGCTCATCGAGAATGCCGATGTTTTTCGCATGTTGACGAGGCATTTTTCTACCTTAAGAGAATCATTGTTACACCTGCCAAATGCTCGCCGTTAACCACAGAAACATTTTCAAGCTTCCTCTGGCCCAGTTCACCTGAAGCGGTACACCATTATTTGTCGGCTTTGAGACCTTCACTGTACTCCTGCCGGGAGCACCTCGAGTTTGCCGATGTATTTCGCCTATTGACGAGGCATTTGGCTACCTTAAGAGAGTCATAGTTACTCCTACCACTTGCACCCAGATTTATCACTGTCACATCCTCAAGCTTTCTCCGGCCAGTTCACCACAAGCGATACGCCATTATCTGTCGACATAAAGTATTTCACAGTACTACTGCTGGCAGCTCCTCGGTTTGCAGATGTATTTCGCGTGTTGACGAGGCATTTGGCTACCTTAAGAGAGTCATAGTTACTTCTGCCACTTGCTCCCCGTTCTACCACAGTCACATCTACAAGCTTACTCTGGCCAGTTCACCAGAAGCGATACGCCATTATTTGTTGACCTTAAGACTTTCACAGTACTCCTTGCGGGAGCTCCTCGGGATTGCCAATGTAATTCGCCTTTTGACGAGGCATTTGGCTACCCTAAGAGAGTCATAGTTACTCCTGCCAGTTGCTCCCCGTTTTACCACAGTCACATCTACAAGCTTACTCTGGCCGTTCACCAGAAGCGATACGCCATTATTTGTTGACCTTAAGACTTTCACAGTACTCCTTCCGGGAGCTCATCGAGAATGCCGATGTTTTTCGCATGTTGACGAGGCATTTTTCTACCTTAAGAGAATCATTGTTACACCTGCCAAATGCTCGCCGTTAACCACAGCCACATTTTCAAGCTTCCTCTGGCCCAGTTCACCTGAAGCGGTACACCATTATTTGTCGGCTTTGAGACCTTCACTGTACTCCTGCCGGAAGCACCTCGAGTTTGCCGATGTATTTCGCCTATTGACGAGGCATTTGGCTACCTTAAGAGAGTCATAGTTACTCCTACCACTTGCACCCAGATTTATCACTGTCACATCCTCAAGCTTTCTCCGGCCAGTTCACCACAAGCGATACGCCATTATCTGTCGACATAAAGTGTTTCACAGTACTACTGCTGGCAGCTCCTCGGTTTGCAGATGTATTTCGCGTGTTGACGAGGCATTTGGCTACCTTAAGAGAGTCATAGTTACTCCTGCCACTTGCTCCCCGTTCTACCACAGTCACATCTACAAGCTTACTCTGGCCAGTTCACCAGAAGCGATACGCCATTATTTGTTGACCTTAAGACTTTCACAGTACTCCTTGCATGAGCTCCTCGGGATCGCCAATGTAATTCGCCTTTTGACGAGGCATTTGGCTACTCTAAGAGAGTCATAGTTACTCCTGCCAGTTGCTCCCCGTTTTACCACAGTCACATCTACAAGCTTACTCTGGCCGTTCACCAGAAGCGATACGCCATTATTTGTTGACCTTAAGACTTTCACAGTACTCCTTCCGGGAGCTCATCGAGAATGCCGATGTTTTTCGCATGTTGACGAGGCATTTTTCTACCTTAAGAGAATCATTGTTACACCTGCCAAATGCTCGCCGTTAACCACAGAAACATTTTCAAGCTTCCTCTGGCCCAGTTCACCTGAAGCGGTACACCATTATTTGTCGGCTTTGAGACCTTCACTGTACTCCTGCCGGGAGCACCTCGAGTTTGCCGATGTATTTCGCCTATTGACGAGGCATTTGGCTACCTTAAGAGAGTCATAGTTACTCCTACCACTTGCACCCAGATTTATCACTGTCACATCCTCAAGCTTTCTCCGGCCAGTTCACCACAAGCGATACGCCATTATCTGTCGACATAAAGTATTTCACAGTACTACTGCTGGCAGCTCCTCGGTTTGCAGATGTATTTCGCGTGTTGACGAGGCATTTGGCTACCTTAAGAGAGTCATAGTTACTCCTGCCACTTGCTCCCCGTTCTACCACAGTCACATCTACAAGCTTACTCTGGCCAGTTCACCAGAAGCGATACGCCATTATTTGTTGACCTTAAGACTTTCACAGTACTCCTTGCGGGAGCTCCTCGGGATTGCCAATGTAATTCGCCTTTTGACGAGGCATTTGGCTACTCTACGAGAGTCATAGTTACTCCTGCCAGTTGCTCCCCGTTTTACCACAGTCACATCTACAAGCTTACTCTGGCCGTTCACCAGAAGCGATACGCCATTATTTGTTGACCTTAAGACTTTCACAGTACTCCTTCCGGGAGCTCATCGAGAATGCCGATGTTTTTCGCATGTTGACGAGGCATTTTTCTACCTTAAGAGAGTCATTGTTACACCTGCCAAATGCTCGCCGTTAGCCACAGCCACATTTTCAAGCTTCCTCTGGCCCAGTTCACCTGAAGCGGTACACCATTATTTGTCGGCTTTGAGACCTTCACTGTACTCCTGCCGGGAGCACCTCGAGTTTGCCGATGTATTTCGCCTATTGACGAGGCATTTGGCTACCTTAAGAGAGTCATAGTTACTCCTACCACTTGCACCCAGATTTATCACTGTCACATCCTCAAGCTTTCTCCGGCCAGTTCACCACAAGCGATACGCCATTATCTGTCGACATAAAGTGTTTCACAGTACTACTGCTGGCAGCTCCTCGGTTTGCAGATGTATTTCGCGTGTTGACGAGGCATTTGGCTACCTTAAGAGAGTCATAGTTACTCCTGCCACTTGCTCCCCGTTCTACCACAGTCACATCTACAAGCTTACTCTGGCCAGTTCACCAGAAGCGATACGCCATTATTTGTTGACCTTAAGACTTTCACAGTAATCCTTGCAGGAGCTCCTCGGGATCGCCAATGTAATTCGCCTTTTGACGAGGCATTTGGCTACTCTAAGAGAGTCATAGTTACTCCTGCCAGTTGCTCCCCGTTTTACCACAGTCACATCTACAAGCTTACTCTGGCCGTTCACCAGAAGCGATACGCCATTATTTGTTGACCTTAAGACTTTCACAGTACTCCTTGCGGGAGCTCCTCGGGATTGCCAATGTAATTCGCCTTTTGACGAGGCATTTGGCTACCCTAAGAGAGTCATAGTTACTCCTGCCAGTTGCTCCCCGTTTTACCACAGTCACATCTACAAGCTTACTCTGGCCGTTCACCAGAAGCGATACGCCATTATTTGTTGACCTTAAGACTTTCACAGTACTCCTTCCGGGAGCTCATCGAGAATGCCGATGTTTTTCGCATGTTGACGAGGCATTTTTCTACCTTAAGAGAATCATTGTTACACCTGCCAAATGCTCGCCGTTAACCACAGAAACATTTTCAAGCTTCCTCTGGCCCAGTTCACCTGAAGCGGTACACCATTATTTGTCGGCTTTGAGACCTTCACTGTACTCCTGCCGGGAGCACCTCGAGTTTGCCGATGTATTTCGCCTATTGACGAGGCATTTGGCTACCTTAAGAGAGTCATAGTTACTCCTACCACTTGCACCCAGATTTATCACTGTCACATCCTCAAGCTTTCTCCGGCCAGTTCACCACAAGCGATACGCCATTATCTGTCGACATAAAGTATTTCACAGTACTACTGCTGGCAGCTCCTCGGTTTGCAGATGTATTTCGCGTGTTGACGCGGCATTTGGCTACCTTAAGAGAGTCATAGTTACTCCTGCCACTTGCTCCCCGTTCTACCACAGTCACATCTACAAGCTTACTCTGGCCAGTTCACCAGAAGCGATACGCCATTATTTGTTGACCTTAAGACTTTCACAGTACTCCTTGCGGGAGCTCCTCGGGATTGCCAATGTAATTCGCCTTTTGACGAGGCATTTGGCTACCCTAAGAGAGTCATAGTTACTCCTGCCAGTTGCTCCCCGTTTTACCACAGTCACATCTACAAGCTTACTCTGGCCGTTCACCAGAAGCGATACGCCATTATTTGTTGACCTTAAGACTTTCACAGTACTCCTTGCGGGAGCTCCTCGGGATTGCCAATGTAATTCGCCTTTTGACGAGGCATTTGGCTACCCTAAGAGAGTCATAGTTACTCCTGCCAGTTGCTCCCCGTTTTACCACAGTCACATCTACAAGCTTACTCTGGCCGTTCACCAGAAGCGATACGCCATTATTTGTTGACCTTAAGACTTTCACAGTACTCCTTCCGGGAGCTCATCGAGAATGCCGATGTTTTTCGCATGTTGACGAGGCATTTTTCTACCTTAAGAGAATCATTGTTACACCTGCCAAATGCTCGCCGTTAACCACAGCCACATTTTCAAGCTTCCTCTGGCCCAGTTCACCTGAAGCGGTACACCATTATTTGTCGACTTTGAGACCTTCACTGTACTCCTGCCGGGAGCACCTCGAGTTTGCCGATGTATTTCGCCTATTGACGAGGCATTTGGCTACCTTAAGAGAGTCATAGTTACTCCTACCACTTGCACCCAGATTTATCACTGTCACATCCTCAAGCTTTCTCCGGCCAGTTCACCACAAGCGATACGCCATTATCTGTCGACATAAAGTATTTCACAGTACTACTGCTTGCAGCTCCTCGGTTTGCAGATGTATTTCGCGAGTTGACGAGGCATTTGGCTACCTTAAGAGAGTCATAGTTACTCCTGCCACTTGCTCCCCGTTCTACCACAGTCACATCTACAAGCTTACTCTGGCCAGTTCACCAGAAGCGATACGCCATTATTTGTTGACCTTAAGACTTTCACAGTACTCCTTGCGGGAGCTCCTCGGGATCGCCAATGTAATTCGCCTTTTGACGAGGCATTTGGCTACTCTAAGAGAGCCATAGTTACTCCTGCCAGTTGCTCCCCGTTTTACCACAGTCACATCTACAAGCTTACTCTGGCCGTTCACCAGAAGCGATACGCCATTATTTGTTGACCTTAAGACTTTCACAGTACTCCTTCCGGGAGCTCATCGAGAATGCCGATGTTTTTCGCATGTTGACGAGGCATTTTTCTACCTTAAGAGAATCATTGTTACACCTGCCAAATGCTCGCCGTTAACCACAGCCACATTTTCAAGCTTCCTCTGGCCCAGTTCACCTGAAGCGGTACACCATTATTTGTCGGCTTTGAGACCTTCACTGTACTCCTGCCGGGAGCACCTCGAGTTTGCCGATGTATTTCGCCTATTGACGAGGCATTTGGCTACCTTAAGAGAGTCATAGTTACTCCTACCACTTGCACCCAGATTTATCACTGTCACATCCTCAAGCTTTCTCCGGCCAGTTCACCACAAGCGATACGCCATTATCTGTCGACATAAAGTATTTCACAGTACTACTGCTTGCAGCTCCTCGGTTTGCAGATGTATTTCGCGTGTTGACGAGGCATTTGGCTACCTTAAGAGAGTCATAGTTACTCCTGCCACTTGCTCCCCGTTCTACCACAGTCACATCTACAAGCTTACTCTGGCCAGTTCACCAGAAGCGATACGCCATTATTTGTTGACCTTAAGACTTTCACAGTACTCCTTGCGGGAGCTCCTCGGGATTGCCAATGTAATTCGCCTTTTGACGAGGCATTTGGCTACTCTACGAGAGTCATAGTTACTCCTGCCAGTTGCTCCCCGTTTTACCACAGTCACATCTACAAGCTTACTCTGGCCGTTCACCAGAAGCGATACGCCATTATTTGTTGACCTTAAGACTTTCACAGTACTCCTTCCGGGAGCTCATCGAGAATGCCGATGTTTTTCGCCTGTTGACGAGGCATTTTTCTACCTTAAGAGAGTCATTGTTACACCTGCCAAATGCTCGCCGTTAGCCACAGCCACATTTTCAAGCTTCCTCTGGCCCAGTTCACCTGAAGCGGTACACCATTATTTGTCGGCTTTGAGACCTTCACTGTACTCCTGCCGGGAGCACCTCGAGTTTGCCGATGTATTTCGCCTATTGACGAGGCATTTGGCTACCTTAAGAGAGTCATAGTTACTCCTACCACTTGCACCCAGATTTATCACTGTCACATCCTCAAGCTTTCTCCGGCCAGTTCACCACAAGCGATACGCCATTATCTGTCGACATAAAGTATTTCACAGTACTACTGCTGGCAGCTCCTCGGTTTGCAGATGTATTTCGCGTGTTGACGAGGCATTTGGCTACCTTAAGAGAGTCATAGTTACTTCTGCCACTTGCTCCCCGTTCTACCACAGTCACATCTACAAGCTTACTCTGGCCAGTTCACCAGAAGCGATACGCCATTATTTGTTGACCTTAAGACTTTCACAGTACTCCTTGCGGGAGCTCCTCGGGATTGCCAATGTAATTCGCCTTTTGACGAGGCATTTGGCTACCCTAAGAGAGTCATAGTTACTCCTGCCAGTTGCTCCCCGTTTTACCACAGTCACATCTACAAGCTTACTCTGGCCGTTCACCAGAAGCGATACGCCATTATTTGTTGACCTTAAGACTTTCACAGTACTCCTTCCGGGAGCTCATCGAGAATGCCGATGTTTTTCGCCTGTTGACGAGGCATTTTTCTACCTTAAGAGAGTCATTGTTACACCTGCCAAATGCTCGCCGTTAGCCACAGCCACATTTTCAAGCTTCCTCTGGCCCAGTTCACCTGAAGCGGTACACCATTATTTGTCGGCTTTGAGACCTTCACTGTACTCCTGCCGGGAGCACCTCGAGTTTGCCGATGTATTTCGCCTATTGACGAGGCATTTGGCTACCTTAAGAGAGTCATAGTTACTCCTACCACTTGCACCCAGATTTATCACTGTCACATCCTCAAGCTTTCTCCGGCCAGTTCACCACAAGCGATACGCCATTATCTGTCGACATAAAGTGTTTCACAGTACTACTGCTGGCAGCTCCTCGGTTTGCAGATGTATTTCGCGTGTTGACGAGGCATTTGGCTACCTTAAGAGAGTCATAGTTACTCCTGCCACTTGCCCCCCGTTCTACCACAGTCACATCTACAAGCTTACTCTGGCCAGTTCACCAGAAGCGATACGCCATTATTTGTTGACCTTAAGACTTTCACAGTACTCCTTGCGGGAGCTCCTCGGGATTGCCAATGTAATTCGCCTTTTGACGAGGCATTTGGCTACCCTAAGAGAGTCATAGTTACTCCTGCCAGTTGCTCCCCGTTTTACCACAGTCACATCTACAAGCTTACTCTGGCCGTTCACCAGAAGCGATACGCCATTATTTGTTGACCTTAAGACTTTCACAGTACTCCTTCCGGGAGCTCATCGAGAATGCCGATGTTTTTCGCATGTTGACGAGGCATTTTTCTACCTTAAGAGAATCATTGTTACACCTGCCAAATGCTCGCCGTTAACCACAGAAACATTTTCAAGCTTCCTCTGGCCCAGTTCACCTGAAGCGGTACACCATTATTTGTCGGCTTTGAGACCTTCACTGTACTCCTGCCGGGAGCACCTCGAGTTTGCCGATGTATTTCGCCTATTGACGAGGCATTTGGCTACCTTAAGAGAGTCATAGTTACTCCTACCACTTGCACCCAGATTTATCACTGTCACATCCTCAAGCTTTCTCCGGCCAGTTCACCACAAGCGATACGCCATTATCTGTCGACATAAAGTATTTCACAGTACTACTGCTGGCAGCTCCTCGGTTTGCAGATGTATTTCGCGTGTTGACGAGGCATTTGGCTACCTTAAGAGAGTCATAGTTACTTCTGCCACTTGCTCCCCGTTCTACCACAGTCACATCTACAAGCTTACTCTGGCCAGTTCACCAGAAGCGATACGCCATTATTTGTTGACCTTAAGACTTTCACAGTACTCCTTGCGGGAGCTCCTCGGGATTGCCAATGTAATTCGCCTTTTGACGAGGCATTTGGCTACCCTAAGAGAGTCATAGTTACTCCTGCCAGTTGCTCCCCGTTTTACCACAGTCACATCTACAAGCTTACTCTGGCCGTTCACCAGAAGCGATACGCCATTATTTGTTGACCTTAAGACTTTCACAGTACTCCTTCCGGGAGCTCATCGAGAATGCCGATGTTTTTCGCATGTTGACGAGGCATTTTTCTACCTTAAGAGAATCATTGTTACACCTGCCAAATGCTCGCCGTTAACCACAGCCACATTTTCAAGCTTCCTCTGGCCCAGTTCACCTGAAGCGGTACACCATTATTTGTCGGCTTTGAGACCTTCACTGTACTCCTGCCGGAAGCACCTCGAGTTTGCCGATGTATTTCGCCTATTGACGAGGCATTTGGCTACCTTAAGAGAGTCATAGTTACTCCTACCACTTGCACCCAGATTTATCACTGTCACATCCTCAAGCTTTCTCCGGCCAGTTCACCACAAGCGATACGCCATTATCTGTCGACATAAAGTGTTTCACAGTACTACTGCTGGCAGCTCCTCGGTTTGCAGATGTATTTCGCGTGTTGACGAGGCATTTGGCTACCTTAAGAGAGTCATAGTTACTCCTGCCACTTGCTCCCCGTTCTACCACAGTCACATCTACAAGCTTACTCTGGCCAGTTCACCAGAAGCGATACGCCATTATTTGTTGACCTTAAGACTTTCACAGTACTCCTTGCGGGAGCTCCTCGGGATTGCCAATGTAATTCGCCTTTTGACGAGGCATTTGGCTACCCTAAGAGAGTCATAGTTACTCCTGCCAGTTGCTCCCCGTTTTACCACAGTCACATCTACAAGCTTACTCTGGCCGTTCACCAGAAGCGATACGCCATTATTTGTTGACCTTAAGACTTTCACAGTACTCCTTCCGGGAGCTCATCGAGAATGCCGATGTTTTTCGCATGTTGACGAGGCATTTTTCTACCTTAAGAGAATCATTGTTACACCTGCCAAATGCTCGCCGTTAACCACAGAAACATTTTCAAGCTTCCTCTGGCCCAGTTCAACTGAAGCGGTACACCATTATTTGTCGGCTTTGAGACCTTCACTGTACTCCTGCCGGGAGCACCTCGAGTTTGCCGATGTATTTCGCCTATTGACGAGGCATTTGGCTACCTTAAGAGAGTCATAGTTACTCCTACCACTTGCACCCAGATTTATCACTGTCACATCCTCAAGCTTTCTCCGGCCAGTTCACCACAAGCGATACGCCATTATCTGTCGACATAAAGTATTTCACAGTACTACTGCTGGCAGCTCCTCGGTTTGCAGATGTATTTCGCGTGTTGACGAGGCATTTGGCTACCTTAAGAGAGTCATAGTTACTTCTGCCACTTGCTCCCCGTTCTACCACAGTCACATCTACAAGCTTACTCTGGCCAGTTCACCAGAAGCGATACGCCATTATTTGTTGACCTTAAGACTTTCACAGTACTCCTTGCGGGAGCTCCTCGGGATTGCCAATGTAATTCGCCTTTTGACGAGGCATTTGGCTACCCTAAGAGAGTCATAGTTACTCCTGCCAGTTGCTCCCCGTTTTACCACAGTCACATCTACAAGCTTACTCTGGACGTTCACCAGAAGCGATACGCCATTATTTGTTGACCTTAAGACTTTCACAGTACTCCTTCCGGGAGCTCATCGAGAATGCCGATGTTTTTCGCATGTTGACGAGGCATTTTTCTACCTTAAGAGAATCATTGTTACACCTGCCAAATGCTCGCCGTTAACCACAGCCACATTTTCAAGCTTCCTCTGGCCCAGTTCACCTGAAGCGGTACACCATTATTTGTCGGCTTTGAGACCTTCACTGTACTCCTGCCGGAAGCACCTCGAGTTTGCCGATGTATTTCGCCTATTGACGAGGCATTTGGCTACCTTAAGAGAGTCATAGTTACTCCTACCACTTGCACCCAGATTTATCACTGTCACATCCTCAAGCTTTCTCCGGCCAGTTCACCACAAGCGATACGCCATTATCTGTCGACATAAAGTGTTTCACAGTACTACTGCTGGCAGCTCCTCGGTTTGCAGATGTATTTCGCGTGTTGACGAGGCATTTGGCTACCTTAAGAGAGTCATAGTTACTCCTGCCACTTGCTCCCCGTTCTACCACAGTCACATCTACAAGCTTACTCTGGCCAGTTCACCAGAAGCGATACGCCATTATTTGTTGACCTTAAGACTTTCACAGTACTCCTTGCGGGAGCTCCTCGGGATCGCCAATGTAATTCGCCTTTTGACGAGGCATTTGGCTACTCTAAGAGAGTCATAGTTACTCCTGCCAGTTGCTCCCCGTTTTACCACAGTCACATCTACAAGCTTACTCTGGCCGTTCACCAGAAGCGATACGCCATTATTTGTTGACCTTAAGACTTTCACAGTACTCCTTCCGGGAGCTCATCGAGAATGCCGATGTTTTTCGCATGTTGACGAGGCATTTTTCTACCTTAAGAGAATCATTGTTACACCTGCCAAATGCTCGCCGTTAACCACAGAAACATTTTCAAGCTTCCTCTGGCCCAGTTCACCTGAAGCGGTACACCATTATTTGTCGGCTTTGAGACCTTCACTGTACTCCTGCCGGGAGCACCTCGAGTTTGCCGATGTATTTCGCCTATTGACGAGGCATTTGGCTACCTTAAGAGAGTCATAGTTACTCCTACCACTTGCACCCAGATTTATCACTGTCACATCCTCAAGCTTTCTCCGGCCAGTTCACCACAAGCGATACGCCATTATCTGTCGACATAAAGTATTTCACAGTACTACTGCTGGCAGCTCCTCGGTTTGCAGATGTATTTCGCGTGTTGACGAGGCATTTGGCTACCTTAAGAGAGTCATAGTTACTCCTGCCACTTGCTCCCCGTTCTACCACAGTCACATCTACAAGCTTACTCTGGCCAGTTCACCAGAAGCGATACGCCATTATTTGTTGACCTTAAGACTTTCACAGTACTCCTTGCGGGAGCTCCTCGGGATTGCCAATGTAATTCGCCTTTTGACGAGGCATTTGGCTACTCTACGAGAGTCATAGTTACTCCTGCCAGTTGCTCCCCGTTTTACCACAGTCACATCTACAAGCTTACTCTGGCCGTTCACCAGAAGCGATACGCCATTATTTGTTGACCTTAAGACTTTCACAGTACTCCTTCCGGGAGCTCATCGAGAATGCCGATGTTTTTCGCCTGTTGACGAGGCATTTTTCTACCTTAAGAGAGTCATTGTTACACCTGCCAAATGCTCGCCGTTAGCCACAGCCACATTTTCAAGCTTCCTCTGGCCCAGTTCACCTGAAGCGGTACACCATTATTTGTCGGCTTTGAGACCTTCACTGTACTCCTGCCGGGAGCACCTCGAGTTTGCCGTTGTATTTCGCCTATTGACGAGGCATTTGGCTACCTTAAGAGAGTCATAGTTACTCCTACCACTTGCACCCAGATTTATCACTGTCACATCCTCAAGCTTTCTCCGGCCAGTTCACCACAAGCGATACGCCATTATCTGTCGACATAAAGTGTTTCACAGTACTACTGCTGGCAGCTCCTCGGTTTGCAGATGTATTTCGCGTGTTGACGAGGCATTTGGCTACCTTAAGAGAGTCATAGTTACTCCTGCCACTTGCTCCCCGTTCTACCACAGTCACATCTACAAGCTTACTCTGGCCAGTTCACCAGAAGCGATACGCCATTATTTGTTGACCTTAAGACTTTCACAGTACTCCTTGCGGGAGCTCCTCGGGATTGCCAATGTAATTCGCCTTTTGACGAGGCATTTGGCTACCCTAAGAGAGTCATAGTTACTCCTGCCAGTTGCTCCCCGTTTTACCACAGTCACATCTACAAGCTTACTCTGGCCGTTCACCAGAAGCGATACGCCATTATTTGTTGACCTTAAGACTTTCACAGTACTCCTTGCGGGAGCTCCTCGGGATTGCCAATGTAATTCGCCTTTTGACGAGGCATTTGGCTACCCTAAGAGAGTCATAGTTACTCCTGCCAGTTGCTCCCCGTTTTACCACAGTCACATCTACAAGCTTACTCTGGCCGTTCACCAGAAGCGATACGCCATTATTTGTTGACCTTAAGACTTTCACAGTACTCCTTCCGGGAGCTCATCGAGAATGCCGATGTTTTTCGCATGTTGACGAGGCATTTTTCTACCTTAAGAGAATCATTGTTACACCTGCCAAATGCTCGCCGTTAACCACAGCCACATTTTCAAGCTTCCTCTGGCCCAGTTCACCTGAAGCGGTACACCATTATTTGTCGACTTTGAGACCTTCACTGTACTCCTGCCGGGAGCACCTCGAGTTTGCCGATGTATTTCGCCTATTGACGAGGCATTTGGCTACCTTAAGAGAGTCATAGTTACTCCTACCACTTGCACCCAGATTTATCACTGTCACATCCTCAAGCTTTCTCCGGCCAGTTCACCACAAGCGATACGCCATTATCTGTCGACATAAAGTATTTCACAGTACTACTGCTTGCAGCTCCTCGGTTTGCAGATGTATTTCGCGAGTTGACGAGGCATTTGGCTACCTTAAGAGAGTCATAGTTACTCCTGCCACTTGCTCCCCGTTCTACCACAGTCACATCTACAAGCTTACTCTGGCCAGTTCACCAGAAGCGATACGCCATTATTTGTTGACCTTAAGACTTTCACAGTACTCCTTGCGGGAGCTCCTCGGGATCGCCAATGTAATTCGCCTTTTGACGAGGCATTTGGCTACTCTAAGAGAGCCATAGTTACTCCTGCCAGTTGCTCCCCGTTTTACCACAGTCACATCTACAAGCTTACTCTGGCCGTTCACCAGAAGCGATACGCCATTATTTGTTGACCTTAAGACTTTCACAGTACTCCTTCCGGGAGCTCATCGAGAATGCCGATGTTTTTCGCATGTTGACGAGGCATTTTTCTACCTTAAGAGAATCATTGTTACACCTGCCAAATGCTCGCCGTTAACCACAGCCACATTTTCAAGCTTCCTCTGGCCCAGTTCACCTGAAGCGGTACACCATTATTTGTCGGCTTTGAGACCTTCACTGTACTCCTGCCGGGAGCACCTCGAGTTTGCCGATGTATTTCGCCTATTGACGAGGCATTTGGCTACCTTAAGAGAGTCATAGTTACTCCTACCACTTGCACCCAGATTTATCACTGTCACATCCTCAAGCTTTCTCCGGCCAGTTCACCACAAGCGATACGCCATTATCTGTCGACATAAAGTATTTCACAGTACTACTGCTTGCAGCTCCTCGGTTTGCAGATGTATTTCGCGTGTTGACGAGGCATTTGGCTACCTTAAGAGAGTCATAGTTACTCCTGCCACTTGCTCCCCGTTCTACCACAGTCACATCTACAAGCTTACTCTGGCCAGTTCACCAGAAGCGATACGCCATTATTTGTTGACCTTAAGACTTTCACAGTACTCCTTGCGGGAGCTCCTCGGGATTGCCAATGTAATTCGCCTTTTGACGAGGCATTTGGCTACTCTACGAGAGTCATAGTTACTCCTGCCAGTTGCTCCCCGTTTTACCACAGTCACATCTACAAGCTTACTCTGGCCGTTCACCAGAAGCGATACGCCATTATTTGTTGACCTTAAGACTTTCACAGTACTCCTTCCGGGAGCTCATCGAGAATGCCGATGTTTTTCGCCTGTTGACGAGGCATTTTTCTACCTTAAGAGAGTCATTGTTACACCTGCCAAATGCTCGCCGTTAGCCACAGCCACATTTTCAAGCTTCCTCTGGCCCAGTTCACCTGAAGCGGTACACCATTATTTGTCGGCTTTGAGACCTTCACTGTACTCCTGCCGGGAGCACCTCGAGTTTGCCGATGTATTTCGCCTATTGACGAGGCATTTGGCTACCTTAAGAGAGTCATAGTTACTCCTACCACTTGCACCCAGATTTATCACTGTCACATCCTCAAGCTTTCTCCGGCCAGTTCACCACAAGCGATACGCCATTATCTGTCGACATAAAGTGTTTCACAGTACTACTGCTGGCAGCTCCTCGGTTTGCAGATGTATTTCGCGTGTTGACGAGGCATTTGGCTACCTTAAGAGAGTCATAGTTACTCCTGCCACTTGCCCCCCGTTCTACCACAGTCACATCTACAAGCTTACTCTGGCCAGTTCACCAGAAGCGATACGCCATTATTTGTTGACCTTAAGACTTTCACAGTACTCCTTGCGGGAGCTCCTCGGGATTGCCAATGTAATTCGCCTTTTGACGAGGCATTTGGCTACCCTAAGAGAGTCATAGTTACTCCTGCCAGTTGCTCCCCGTTTTACCACAGTCACATCTACAAGCTTACTCTGGCCGTTCACCAGAAGCGATACGCCATTATTTGTTGACCTTAAGACTTTCACAGTACTCCTTCCGGGAGCTCATCGAGAATGCCGATGTTTTTCGCATGTTGACGAGGCATTTTTCTACCTTAAGAGAATCATTGTTACACCTGCCAAATGCTCGCCGTTAACCACAGAAACATTTTCAAGCTTCCTCTGGCCCAGTTCACCTGAAGCGGTACACCATTATTTGTCGGCTTTGAGACCTTCACTGTACTCCTGCCGGGAGCACCTCGAGTTTGCCGATGTATTTCGCCTATTGACGAGGCATTTGGCTACCTTAAGAGAGTCATAGTTACTCCTACCACTTGCACCCAGATTTATCACTGTCACATCCTCAAGCTTTCTCCGGCCAGTTCACCACAAGCGATACGCCATTATCTGTCGACATAAAGTATTTCACAGTACTACTGCTGGCAGCTCCTCGGTTTGCAGATGTATTTCGCGTGTTGACGAGGCATTTGGCTACCTTAAGAGAGTCATAGTTACTTCTGCCACTTGCTCCCCGTTCTACCACAGTCACATCTACAAGCTTACTCTGGCCAGTTCACCAGAAGCGATACGCCATTATTTGTTGACCTTAAGACTTTCACAGTACTCCTTGCGGGAGCTCCTCGGGATTGCCAATGTAATTCGCCTTTTGACGAGGCATTTGGCTACCCTAAGAGAGTCATAGTTACTCCTGCCAGTTGCTCCCCGTTTTACCACAGTCACATCTACAAGCTTACTCTGGCCGTTCACCAGAAGCGATACGCCATTATTTGTTGACCTTAAGACTTTCACAGTACTCCTTCCGGGAGCTCATCGAGAATGCCGATGTTTTTCGCCTGTTGACGAGGCATTTTTCTACCTTAAGAGAGTCATTGTTACACCTGCCAAATGCTCGCCGTTAGCCACAGCCACATTTTCAAGCTTCCTCTGGCCCAGTTCACCTGAAGCGGTACACCATTATTTGTCGGCTTTGAGACCTTCACTGTACTCCTGCCGGGAGCACCTCGAGTTTGCCGATGTATTTCGCCTATTGACGAGGCATTTGGCTACCTTAAGAGAGTCATAGTTACTCCTACCACTTGCACCCAGATTTATCACTGTCACATCCTCAAGCTTTCTCCGGCCAGTTCACCACAAGCGATACGCCATTATCTGTCGACATAAAGTGTTTCACAGTACTACTGCTGGCAGCTCCTCGGTTTGCAGATGTATTTCGCGTGTTGACGAGGCATTTGGCTACCTTAAGAGAGTCATAGTTACTCCTGCCACTTGCCCCCCGTTCTACCACAGTCACATCTACAAGCTTACTCTGGCCAGTTCACCAGAAGCGATACGCCATTATTTGTTGACCTTAAGACTTTCACAGTACTCCTTGCGGGAGCTCCTCGGGATTGCCAATGTAATTCGCCTTTTGACGAGGCATTTGGCTACCCTAAGAGAGTCATAGTTACTCCTGCCAGTTGCTCCCCGTTTTACCACAGTCACATCTACAAGCTTACTCTGGCCGTTCACCAGAAGCGATACGCCATTATTTGTTGACCTTAAGACTTTCACAGTACTCCTTCCGGGAGCTCATCGAGAATGCCGATGTTTTTCGCATGTTGACGAGGCATTTTTCTACCTTAAGAGAATCATTGTTACACCTGCCAAATGCTCGCCGTTAACCACAGAAACATTTTCAAGCTTCCTCTGGCCCAGTTCACCTGAAGCGGTACACCATTATTTGTCGGCTTTGAGACCTTCACTGTACTCCTGCCGGGAGCACCTCGAGTTTGCCGATGTATTTCGCCTATTGACGAGGCATTTGGCTACCTTAAGAGAGTCATAGTTACTCCTACCACTTGCACCCAGATTTATCACTGTCACATCCTCAAGCTTTCTCCGGCCAGTTCACCACAAGCGATACGCCATTATCTGTCGACATAAAGTATTTCACAGTACTACTGCTGGCAGCTCCTCGGTTTGCAGATGTATTTCGCGTGTTGACGAGGCATTTGGCTACCTTAAGAGAGTCATAGTTACTTCTGCCACTTGCTCCCCGTTCTACCACAGTCACATCTACAAGCTTACTCTGGCCAGTTCACCAGAAGCGATACGCCATTATTTGTTGACCTTAAGACTTTCACAGTACTCCTTGCGGGAGCTCCTCGGGATTGCCAATGTAATTCGCCTTTTGACGAGGCATTTGGCTACCCTAAGAGAGTCATAGTTACTCCTGCCAGTTGCTCCCCGTTTTACCACAGTCACATCTACAAGCTTACTCTGGCCGTTCACCAGAAGCGATACGCCATTATTTGTTGACCTTAAGACTTTCACAGTACTCCTTCCGGGAGCTCATCGAGAATGCCGATGTTTTTCGCATGTTGACGAGGCATTTTTCTACCTTAAGAGAATCATTGTTACACCTGCCAAATGCTCGCCGTTAACCACAGAAACATTTTCAAGCTTCCTCTGGCCCAGTTCACCTGAAGCGGTACACCATTATTTGTCGGCTTTGAGACCTTCACTGTACTCCTGCCGGGAGCACCTCGAGTTTGCCGATGTATTTCGCCTATTGACGAGGCATTTGGCTACCTTAAGAGAGTCATAGTTACTCCTACCACTTGCACCCAGATTTATCACTGTCACATCCTCAAGCTTTCTCCGGCCAGTTCACCACAAGCGATACGCCATTATCTGTCGACATAAAGTATTTCACAGTACTACTGCTGGCAGCTCCTCGGTTTGCAGATGTATTTCGCGTGTTGACGAGGCATTTGGCTACCTTAAGAGAGTCATAGTTACTTCTGCCACTTGCTCCCCGTTCTACCACAGTCACATCTACAAGCTTACTCTGGCCAGTTCACCAGAAGCGATACGCCATTATTTGTTGACCTTAAGACTTTCACAGTACTCCTTGCGGGAGCTCCTCGGGATTGCCAATGTAATTCGCCTTTTGACGAGGCATTTGGCTACCCTAAGAGAGTCATAGTTACTCCTGCCAGTTGCTCCCCGTTTTACCACAGTCACATCTACAAGCTTACTCTGGCCGTTCACCAGAAGCGATACGCCATTATTTGTTGACCTTAAGACTTTCACAGTACTCCTTCCGGGAGCTCATCGAGAATGCCGATGTTTTTCGCCTGTTGACGAGGCATTTTTCTACCTTAAGAGAGTCATTGTTACACCTGCCAAATGCTCGCCGTTAGCCACAGCCACATTTTCAAGCTTCCTCTGGCCCAGTTCACCTGAAGCGGTACACCATTATTTGTCGGCTTTGAGACCTTCACTGTACTCCTGCCGGGAGCACCTCGAGTTTGCCGATGTATTTCGCCTATTGACGAGGCATTTGGCTACCTTAAGAGAGTCATAGTTACTCCTACCACTTGCACCCAGATTTATCACTGTCACATCCTCAAGCTTTCTCCGGCCAGTTCACCACAAGCGATACGCCATTATCTGTCGACATAAAGTGTTTCACAGTACTACTGCTGGCAGCTCCTCGGTTTGCAGATGTATTTCGCGTGTTGACGAGGCATTTGGCTACCTTAAGAGAGTCATAGTTACTCCTGCCACTTGCCCCCCGTTCTACCACAGTCACATCTACAAGCTTACTCTGGCCAGTTCACCAGAAGCGATACGCCATTATTTGTTGACCTTAAGACTTTCACAGTACTCCTTGCGGGAGCTCCTCGGGATTGCCAATGTAATTCGCCTTTTGACGAGGCATTTGGCTACCCTAAGAGAGTCATAGTTACTCCTGCCAGTTGCTCCCCGTTTTACCACAGTCACATCTACAAGCTTACTCTGGCCGTTCACCAGAAGCGATACGCCATTATTTGTTGACCTTAAGACTTTCACAGTACTCCTTCCGGGAGCTCATCGAGAATGCCGATGTTTTTCGCATGTTGACGAGGCATTTTTCTACCTTAAGAGAATCATTGTTACACCTGCCAAATGCTCGCCGTTAACCACAGAAACATTTTCAAGCTTCCTCTGGCCCAGTTCACCTGAAGCGGTACACCATTATTTGTCGGCTTTGAGACCTTCACTGTACTCCTGCCGGGAGCACCTCGAGTTTGCCGATGTATTTCGCCTATTGACGAGGCATTTGGCTACCTTAAGAGAGTCATAGTTACTCCTACCACTTGCACCCAGATTTATCACTGTCACATCCTCAAGCTTTCTCCGGCCAGTTCACCACAAGCGATACGCCATTATCTGTCGACATAAAGTATTTCACAGTACTACTGCTGGCAGCTCCTCGGTTTGCAGATGTATTTCGCGTGTTGACGAGGCATTTGGCTACCTTAAGAGAGTCATAGTTACTTCTGCCACTTGCTCCCCGTTCTACCACAGTCACATCTACAAGCTTACTCTGGCCAGTTCACCAGAAGCGATACGCCATTATTTGTTGACCTTAAGACTTTCACAGTACTCCTTGCGGGAGCTCCTCGGGATTGCCAATGTAATTCGCCTTTTGACGAGGCATTTGGCTACCCTAAGAGAGTCATAGTTACTCCTGCCAGTTGCTCCCCGTTTTACCACAGTCACATCTACAAGCTTACTCTGGCCGTTCACCAGAAGCGATACGCCATTATTTGTTGACCTTAAGACTTTCACAGTACTCCTTCCGGGAGCTCATCGAGAATGCCGATGTTTTTCGCATGTTGACGAGGCATTTTTCTACCTTAAGAGAATCATTGTTACACCTGCCAAATGCTCGCCGTTAACCACAGCCACATTTTCAAGCTTCCTCTGGCCCAGTTCACCTGAAGCGGTACACCATTATTTGTCGGCTTTGAGACCTTCACTGTACTCCTGCCGGAAGCACCTCGAGTTTGCCGATGTATTTCGCCTATTGACGAGGCATTTGGCTACCTTAAGAGAGTCATAGTTACTCCTACCACTTGCACCCAGATTTATCACTGTCACATCCTCAAGCTTTCTCCGGCCAGTTCACCACAAGCGATACGCCATTATCTGTCGACATAAAGTGTTTCACAGTACTACTGCTGGCAGCTCCTCGGTTTGCAGATGTATTTCGCGTGTTGACGAGGCATTTGGCTACCTTAAGAGAGTCATAGTTACTCCTGCCACTTGCTCCCCGTTCTACCACAGTCACATCTACAAGCTTACTCCGGCCAGTTCACCAGAAGCGATACGCCATTATTTGTTGACCTTAAGACTTTCACAGTACTCCTTGCGGGAGCTCCTCGGGATCGCCAATGTAATTCGCCTTTTGACGAGGCATTTGGCTACTCTAAGAGAGTCATAGTTACTCCTGCCAGTTGCTCCCCGTTTTACCACAGTCACATCTACAAGCTTACTCTGGCCGTTCACCAGAAGCGATACGCCATTATTTGTTGACCTTAAGACTTTCACAGTACTCCTTCCGGGAGCTCATCGAGAATGCCGATGTTTTTCGCATGTTGACGAGGCATTTTTCTACCTTAAGAGAATCATTGTTACACCTGCCAAATGCTCGCCGTTAACCACAGAAACATTTTCAAGCTTCCTCTGGCCCAGTTCACCTGAAGCGGTACACCATTATTTGTCGGCTTTGAGACCTTCACTGTACTCCTGCCGGGAGCACCTCGAGTTTGCCGATGTATTTCGCCTATTGACTAGGCATTTGGCTACCTTAAGAGAGTCATAGTTACTCCTACCACTTGCACCCAGATTTATCACTGTCACATCCTCAAGCTTTCTCCGGCCAGTTCACCACAAGCGATACGCCATTATCTGTCGACATAAAGTATTTCACAGTACTACTGCTGGCAGCTCCTCGGTTTGCAGATGTATTTCGCGTGTTGACGAGGCATTTGGCTACCTTAAGAGAGTCATAGTTACTCCTGCCACTTGCTCCCCGTTCTACCACAGTCACATCTACAAGCTTACTCTGGCCAGTTCACCAGAAGCGATACGCCATTATTTGTTGACCTTAAGACTTTCACAGTACTCCTTGCGGGAGCTCCTCGGGATTGCCAATGTAATTCGCCTTTTGACGAGGCATTTGGCTACTCTACGAGAGTCATAGTTACTCCTGCCAGTTGCTCCCCGTTTTACCACAGTCACATCTACAAGCTTACTCTGGCCGTTCACCAGAAGCGATACGCCATTATTTGTTGACCTTAAGACTTTCACAGTACTCCTTCCGGGAGCTCATCGAGAATGCCGATGTTTTTCGCCTGTTGACGAGGCATTTTTCTACCTTAAGAGAGTCATTGTTACACCTGCCAAATGCTCGCCGTTAGCCACAGCCACATTTTCAAGCTTCCTCTGGCCCAGTTCACCTGAAGCGGTACACCATTATTTGTCGGCTTTGAGACCTTCACTGTACTCCTGCCGGGAGCACCTCGAGTTTGCCGATGTATTTCGCCTATTGACGAGGCATTTGGCTACCTTAAGAGAGTCATAGTTACTCCTACCACTTGCACCCAGATTTATCACTGTCACATCCTCAAGCTTTCTCCGGCCAGTTCACCACAAGCGATACGCCATTATCTGTCGACATAAAGTGTTTCACAG
Organism: Schistocerca nitens; assembly: GCF_023898315.1. Classification (NCBI taxonomy): domain Eukaryota; kingdom Metazoa; phylum Arthropoda; class Insecta; order Orthoptera; family Acrididae; genus Schistocerca; species Schistocerca nitens. The sequence goes on along the minus strand of NC_064625.1, from coordinate 158,058,828 downwards.
TACTACTGCTGGCAGCTCCTCGGTTTGCAGATGTATTTCGCGTGTTGACGAGGCATTTGGCTACCTTAAGAGAGTCATAGTTACTCCTGCCACTTGCTCCCCGTTTTACCACAGTCACATCTACAAGCTTACTCTGGCCGTTCACCAGAAGCGATACGCCATTATTTGTTGACCTTAAGACTTTCACAGTACTCCTTCCGGGAGCTCATCGAGAATGCCGATGTTTTTCGCATGTTGACGAGCCATTTTCTACCTTAAGAGAATCATTGTTACACCTGCCAAATGCTCGCCGTTAACCACAGAAACATTTTCAAGCTTCCTCTGGCCCAGTTCACCTGAAGCGGTACACCATTATTTGTCGGCTTTGAGACCTTCACTGTACTCCTGCCGGGAGCACCTCGAGTTTGCCGATGTATTTCGCCTATTGACGAGGCATTTGGCTACCTTAAGAGAGTCATAGTTACTCCTACCACTTGCACCCAGATTTATCACTGTCACATCCTCAAGCTTTCTCCGGCCAGTTCACCACAAGCGATACGCCATTATCTGTCGACATAAAGTATTTCACAGTACTACTGCTGGCAGCTCCTCGGTTTGCAGATGTATTTCGCGTGTTGACGCGGCATTTGGCTACCTTAAGAGAGTCATAGTTACTCCTGCCACTTGCTCCCCGTTCTACCACAGTCACATCTACAAGCTTACTCTGGCCAGTTCACCAGAAGCGATACGCCATTATTTGTTGACCTTAAGACTTTCACAGTACTCCTTGCGGGAGCTCCTCGGGATTGCCAATGTAATTCGCCTTTTGACGAGGCATTTGGCTACCCTAAGAGAGTCATAGTTACTCCTGCCAGTTGCTCCCCGTTTTACCACAGTCACATCTACAAGCTTACTCTGGCCGTTCACCAGAAGCGATACGCCATTATTTGTTGACCTTAAGACTTTCACAGTACTCCTTGCGGGAGCTCCTCGGGATTGCCAATGTAATTCGCCTTTTGACGAGGCATTTGGCTACCCTAAGAGAGTCATAGTTACTCCTGCCAGTTGCTCCCCGTTTTACCACAGTCACATCTACAAGCTTACTCTGGCCGTTCACCAGAAGCGATACGCCATTATTTGTTGACCTTAAGACTTTCACAGTACTCCTTCCGGGAGCTCATCGAGAATGCCGATGTTTTTCGCATGTTGACGAGGCATTTTTCTACCTTAAGAGAATCATTGTTACACCTGCCAAATGCTCGCCGTTAACCACAGAAACATTTTCAAGCTTCCTCTGGCCCAGTTCACCTGAAGCGGTACACCATTATTTGTCGGCTTTGAGACCTTCACTGTACTCCTGCCGGGAGCACCTCGAGTTTGCCGATGTATTTCGCCTATTGACGAGGCATTTGGCTACCTTAAGAGAGTCATAGTTACTCCTACCACTTGCACCCAGATTTATCACTGTCACATCCTCAAGCTTTCTCCGGCCAGTTCACCACAAGCGATACGCCATTATCTGTCGACATAAAGTATTTCACAGTACTACTGCTGGCAGCTCCTCGGTTTGCAGATGTATTTCGCGTGTTGACGAGGCATTTGGCTACCTTAAGAGAGTCATAGTTACTCCTGCCAGTTGCTCCCCGTTCTACCACAGTCACATCTACAAGCTTACTCTGGCCAGTTCACCAGAAGCGATACGCCATTATTTGTTGACCTTAAGACTTTCACAGTACTCCTTGCGGGAGCTCCTCGGGATTGCCAATGTAATTCGCCTTTTGACGAGGCATTTGGCTACTCTACGAGAGTCATAGTTACTCCTGCCAGTTGCTCCCCGTTTTACCACAGTCACATCTACAAGCTTACTCTGGCCGTTCACCAGAAGCGATACGCCATTATTTGTTGACCTTAAGACTTTCACAGTACTCCTTCCGGGAGCTCATCGAGAATGCCGATGTTTTTCGCCTGTTGACGAGGCATTTTTCTACCTTAAGAGAGTCATTGTTACACCTGCCAAATGCTCGCCGTTAGCCACAGCCACATTTTCAAGCTTCCTCTGGCCCAGTTCACCTGAAGCGGTACACCATTATTTGTCGGCTTTGAGACCTTCACTGTACTCCTGCCGGGAGCACCTCGAGTTTGCCGATGTATTTCGCCTATTGACGAGGCATTTGGCTACCTTAAGAGAGTCATAGTTACTCCTACCACTTGCACCCAGATTTATCACTGTCACATCCTCAAGCTTTCTCCGGCCAGTTCACCACAAGCGATACGCCATTATCTGTCGACATAAAGTGTTTCACAGTACTACTGCTGGCAGCTCCTCGGTTTGCAGATGTATTTCGCGTGTTGACGAGGCATTTGGCTACCTTAAGAGAGTCATAGTTACTCCTGCCACTTGCTCCCCGTTCTACCACAGTCACATCTACAAGCTTACTCTGGCCAGTTCACCAGAAGCGATACGCCATTATTTGTTGACCTTAAGACTTTCACAGTAATCCTTGCAGGAGCTCCTCGGGATCGCCAATGTAATTCGCCTTTTGACGAGGCATTTGGCTACTCTAAGAGAGTCATAGTTACTCCTGCCAGTTGCTCCCCGTTTTACCACAGTCACATCTACAAGCTTACTCTGGCCGTTCACCAGAAGCGATACGCCATTATTTGTTGACCTTAAGACTTTCACAGTACTCCTTGCGGGAGCTCCTCGGGATTGCCAATGTAATTCGCCTTTTGACGAGGCATTTGGCTACCCTAAGAGAGTCATAGTTACTCCTGCCAGTTGCTCCCCGTTTTACCACAGTCACATCTACAAGCTTACTCTGGCCGTTCACCAGAAGCGATACGCCATTATTTGTTGACCTTAAGACTTTCACAGTACTCCTTCCGGGAGCTCATCGAGAATGCCGATGTTTTTCGCATGTTGACGAGGCATTTTTCTACCTTAAGAGAATCATTGTTACACCTGCCAAATGCTCGCCGTTAACCACAGAAACATTTTCAAGCTTCCTCTGGCCCAGTTCACCTGAAGCGGTACACCATTATTTGTCGGCTTTGAGACCTTCACTGTACTCCTGCCGGGAGCACCTCGAGTTTGCCGATGTATTTCGCCTATTGACGAGGCATTTGGCTACCTTAAGAGAGTCATAGTTACTCCTACCACTTGCACCCAGATTTATCACTGTCACATCCTCAAGCTTTCTCCGGCCAGTTCACCACAAGCGATACGCCATTATCTGTCGACATAAAGTATTTCACAGTACTACTGCTGGCAGCTCCTCGGTTTGCAGATGTATTTCGCGTGTTGACGCGGCATTTGGCTACCTTAAGAGAGTCATAGTTACTCCTGCCACTTGCTCCCCGTTCTACCACAGTCACATCTACAAGCTTACTCTGGCCAGTTCACCAGAAGCGATACGCCATTATCTGTCGACATAAAGTATTTCACAGTACTACTGCTGGCAGCTCCTCGGTTTGCAGATGTATTTCGCGTGTTGACGAGGCATTTGGCTACCTTAAGAGAGTCATAGTTACTCCTGCCACTTGCTCCCCGTTCTACCACAGTCACATCTACAAGCTTACTCTGGCCAGTTCACCAGAAGCGATACGCCATTATTTGTTGACCTTAAGACTTTCACAGTACTCCTTGCGGGAGCTCCTCGGGATTGCCAATGTAATTCGCCTTTTGACGAGGCATTTGGCTACTCTACGAGAGTCATAGTTACTCCTGCCAGTTGCTCCCCGTTTTACCACAGTCACATCTACAAGCTTACTCTGGCCGTTCACCAGAAGCGATACGCCATTATTTGTTGACCTTAAGACTTTCACAGTACTCCTTCCGGGAGCTCATCGAGAATGCCGATGTTTTTCGCATGTTGACGAGGCATTTTTCTACCTTAAGAGAATCATTGTTACACCTGCCAAATGCTCGCCGTTAACCACAGAAACATTTTCAAGCTTCCTCTGGCCCAGTTCACCTGAAGCGGTACACCATTATTTGTCGGCTTTGAGACCTTCACTGTACTCCTGCCGGGAGCACCTCGAGTTTGCCGATGTATTTCGCCTATTGACGAGGCATTTGGCTACCTTAAGAGAGTCATAGTTACTCCTACCACTTGCACCCAGATTTATCACTGTCACATCCTCAAGCTTTCTCCGGCCAGTTCACCACAAGCGATACGCCATTATCTGTCGACATAAAGTATTTCACAGTACTACTGCTGGCAGCTCCTCGGTTTGCAGATGTATTTCGCGTGTTGACGAGGCATTTGGCTACCTTAAGAGAGTCATAGTTACTCCTGCCACTTGCTCCCCGTTCTACCACAGTCACATCTACAAGCTTACTCTGGCCAGTTCACCAGAGCCGATACGCCATTATTTGTTGACCTTAAGACTTTCACAGTACTCCTTGCGGGAGCTCCTCGGGATCGCCAATGTAATTCGCCTTTTGACGAGGCATTTGGCTACTCTAAGAGAGTCATAGTTACTCCTGCCAGTTGCTCCCCGTTTTACCACAGTCACATCTACAAGCTTACTCTGGCCGTTCACCAGAAGCGATACGCCATTATTTGTTGACCTTAAGACTTTCACAGTACTCCTTCCGGGAGCTCCTCGGGATCGCCAATGTAATTCGCCTTTTGACGAGGCATTTGGCTACTATAAGAGAGTCATAGTTACTCCTGCCAGTTGCTCCCCGTTTTACCACAGTCACATCTACAAGCTTACTCTGGCCGTTCACCAGAAGCGATACGCCATTATTTGTTGACCTTAAGACTTTCACAGTACTCCTTCCGGGAGCTCATCGAGAATGCCGATGTTTTTCGCCTGTTGACGAGGCATTTTTCTACCTTAAGAGAGTCATTGTTACACCTGCCAAATGCTCGCCGTTAGCCACAGCCACATTTTCAAGCTTCCTCTGGCCCAGTTCACCTGAAGCGGTACACCATTATTTGTCGGCTTTGAGACCTTCACTGTACTCCTGCCGGGAGCACCTCGAGTTTGCCGATGTATTTCGCCTATTGACGAGGCATTTGGCTACCTTAAGAGAGTCATAGTTACTCCTACCACTTGCACCCAGATTTATCACTGTCACATCCTCAAGCTTTCTCCGGCCAGTTCACCACAGGCGATACGCCATTATCTGTCGACATAAAATGTTTCACAGTACTACTGCTGGCAGCTCCTCGGTTTGCAGATGTATTTCGCGTGTTGACGAGGCATTTGGCTACCTTAAGAGAGTCATAGTTACTCCTGCCACTTGCTCCCCGTTCTACCACAGTCACATCTACAAGCTTACTCTGGCCAGTTCACCAGAAGCGATACGCCATTATTTGTTGACCTTAAGACTTTCACAGTACTCCTTGCGGGAGCTCCTCGGGATTGCCAATGTAATTCGCCTTTTGACGAGGCATTTGGCTACCCTAAGAGAGTCATAGTTACTCCTGCCAGTTGCTCCCCGTTTTACCACAGTCACATCTACAAGCTTACTCTGGCCGTTCACCAGAAGCGATACGCCATTATTTGTTGACCTTAAAACTTTCACAGTACTCCTTCCGGGAGCTCATCGAGAATGCCGATGTTTTTCGCATGTTGACGAGGCATTTTTCTACCTTAAGAGAATCATTGTTACACCTGCCAAATGCTCGCCGTTAACCACAGAAACATTTTCAAGCTTCCTCTGGCCCAGTTCACCTGAAGCGGTACACCATTATTTGTCGGCTTTGAGACCTTCACTGTACTCCTGCCGGGAGCACCTCGAGTTTGCCGATGTATTTCGCCTATTGACGAGGCATTTGGCTACCTTAAGAGAGTCATAGTTACTCCTACCACTTGCACCCAGATTTATCACTGTCACATCCTCAAGCTTTCTCCGGCCAGTTCACCACAAGCGATACGCCATTATCTGTCGACATAAAGTGTTTCACAGTACTACTGCTGGCAGCTCCTCGGTTTGCAGATGTATTTCGCGTGTTGACGAGGCATTTGGCTACCTTAAGAGAGTCATAGTTACTCCTGCCTCTTGCTCCCCGTTCTACCACAGTCACATCTACAAGCTTACTCTGGCCAGTTCACCAGAAGCGATACGCCATTATTTGTTGACCTTAAGACTTTCACAGTACTCCTTGCGGGAGCTCCTCGGGATTGCCAATGTAATTCGCCTTTTGACGAGGCATTTGGCTACCCTAAGAGAGTCATAGTTACTCCTGCCAGTTGCTCCCCGTTTTACCACAGTCACATCTACAAGCTTACTCTGGCCGTTCACCAGAAGCGATACGCCATTATTTGTTGACCTTAAGACTTTCACAGTACTCCTTCCGGGAGCTCATCGAGAATGCCGATGTTTTTCGCCTGTTGACGAGGCATTTTTCTACCTTAAGAGAGTCATTGTTACACCTGCCAAATGCTCGCCGTTAGCCACAGCCACATTTTCAAGCTTCCTCTGGCCCAGTTCACCTGAAGCGGTACACCATTATTTGTCGGCTTTGAGACCTTCACTGTACTCCTGCCGGGAGCACCTCGAGTTTGCCGATGTATTTCGCCTATTGACGAGGCATTTGGCTACCTTAAGAGAGTCATAGTTACTCCTACCACTTGCACCCAGATTTATCACTGTCACATCCTCAAGCTTTCTCCGGCCAGTTCACCACAAGCGATACGCCATTATCTGTCGACATAAAGTATTTCACAGTACTACTGCTGGCAGCTCCTCGGTTAGCAGATGTATTTCGCGTGTTGACGAGGCATTTGGCTACCTTAAGAGAGTCATAGTTACTCCTGCCACTTGCTCCCCGTTCTACCACAGTCACATCTACAAGCTTACTCTGGCCAGTTCACCAGAAGCGATACGCCATTATTTGTTGACCTTAAGACTTTCACAGTACTCCTTGCGGGAGCTCCTCCGGATTGCCAATGTAATTCGCCTTTTGACGAGGCATTTGGCTACTCTACGAGAGTCATAGTTACTCCTGCCAGTTGCTCCCCGTTTTACCACAGTCACATCTACAAGCTTACTCTGGCCGTTCACCAGAAGCGATACGCCATTATTTGTTGACCTTAAGACTTTCACAGTACTCCTTCCGGGAGCTCATCGAGAATGCCGATGTTTTTCGCCTGTTGACGAGGCATTTTTCTACCTTAAGAGAGTCATTGTTACACCTGCCAAATGCTCGCCGTTAGCCACAGCCACATTTTCAAGCTTCCTCTGGCCCAGTTCACCTGAAGCGGTACACCATTATTTGTCGGCTTTGAGACCTTCACTGTACTCCTGCCGGGAGCACCTCGAGTTTGCCGATGTATTTCGCCTATTGACGAGGCATTTGGCTACCTTAAGAGAGTCATAGTTACTCCTACCACTTGAACCCAGATTTATCACTGTCACATCCTCAAGCTTTCTCCGGCCAGTTCACCACAAGCGATACGCCATTAGCTGTCGACATAAAGTATTTCACAGTACTACTGCTGGCAGCTCCTCGGTTAGCAGATGTATTTCGCGTGTTGACGAGGCATTTGGCTACCTTAAGAGAGTCATAGTTACTCCTGCCACTTGCTCCCCGTTCTACCACAGTCACATCTACAAGCTTACTCTGGCCAGTTCACCAGAAGCGATACACCATTATTTGTTGACCTTAAGACTTTCACAGTACTCCTTGCGTTAGCTCCTCGGGATCGCCAATGTAATTCGCCTTTTGACGAGGCATTTGGCTACTCTAAGAGAGTCATAGTTACTCCTGCCAGTTGCTCCCCGTTTTACCACAGTCACATCTACAAGCTTACTCTGGCCGTTCACCAGAAGCGATACGCCATTATTTGTTGACCTTAAGACTTTCACAGTACTCCTTCCGGGAGCTCCTCGGGATCGCCAATGTAATTCGCCTTTTGACGAGGCATTTGGCTACTATAAGAGAGTCATAGTTACTCCTGCCAGTTGCTCCCCGTTTTACCACAGTCACATCTACAAGCTTACTCTGGCCGTTCACCAGAAGCGATACGCCATTATTTGTTGACCTTAAGACTTTCACAGTACTCCTTCCGGGAGCTCATCGAGAATGCCGATGTTTTTCGCCTGTTGACGAGGCATTTTTCTACCTTAAGAGAGTCATTGTTACACCTGCCAAATGCTCGCCGTTAGCCACAGCCACATTTTCAAGCTTCCTCTGGCCCAGTTCACCTGAAGCGGTACACCATTATTTGTCGGCTTTGAGACCTTCACTGTACTCCTGCCGGGAGCACCTCGAGTTTGCCGATGTATTTCGCCTATTGACGAGGCATTTGGCTACCTTAAGAGAGTCATAGTTACTCCTACCACTTGCACCCAGATTTATCACTGTCACATCCTCAAGCTTTCTCCGGCCAGTTCACCACAGGCGATACGCCATTATCTGTCGACATAAAATGTTTCACAGTACTACTGCTGGCAGCTCCTCGGTTTGCAGATGTATTTCGCGTGTTGACGAGGCATTTGGCTACCTTAAGAGAGTCATAGTTACTCCTGCCACTTGCTCCCCGTTCTACCACAGACACATCTACAAGCTTACTCTGGCCAGTTCACCAGAAGCGATACGCCATTATTTGTTGACCTTAAGACTTTCACAGTACTCCTTGCGGGAACTCCTCGGGATTGCCAATGTAATTCGCCTTTTGACGAGGCATTTGGCTACCCTAAGAGAGTCATAGTTACTCCTGCCAGTTGCTCCCCGTTTTACCACAGTCACATCTACAAGCTTACTCTGGCCGTTCACCAGAAGCGATACGCCATTATTTGTTGACCTTAAAACTTTCACAGTACTCCTTCCGGGAGCTCATCGAGAATGCCGATGTTTTTCGCATGTTGACGAGGCATTTTTCTACCTTAAGAGAATCATTGTTACACCTGCCAAATGCTCGCCGTTAACCACAGAAACATTTTCAAGCTTCCTCTGGCCCAGTTCACCTGAAGCGGTACACCATTATTTGTCGGCTTTGAGACCTTCACTGTACTCCTGCCGGGAGCACCTCGAGTTTGCCGATGTATTTCGCCTATTGACGAGGCATTTGGCTACCTTAAGAGAGTCATAGTTACTCCTACCACTTGCACCCAGATTTATCACTGTCACATCCTCAAGCTTTCTCCGGCCAGTTCACCACAAGCGATACGCCATTATCTGTCGACATAAAGTGTTTCACAGTACTACTGCTGGCAGCTCCTCGGTTTGCAGATGTATTTCGCGTGTTGACGAGGCATTTGGCTAACTTAAGAGAGTCATAGTTACTCCTGCCTCTTGCTCCCCGTTCTACCACAGTCACATCTACAAGCTTACTCTGGCCAGTTCACCAGAAGCGATACGCCATTATTTGTTGACCTTAAGACTTTCACAGTACTCCTTGCGGGAGCTCCTCGGGATTGCCAATGTAATTCGCCTTTTGACGAGGCATTTGGCTACCCTAAGAGAGTCATAGTTACTCCTGCCAGTTGCTCCCCGTTTTACCACAGTCACATCTACAAGCTTACTCTGGCCGTTCACCAGAAGCGATACGCCATTATTTGTTGACCTTAAGGATTTCACAGTACTCCTTCCGGGAGCTCATCGAGAATGCCGATGTTTTTCGCATGTTGACGAGGCATTTTTCTACCTTAAGAGAATCATTGTTACACCTCCCAAATGCTCGCCGTTAACCACAGCCACATTTTCAAGCTTCCTCTGGCCCAGTTCACCTGAAGCGGTACACCATTATTTGTCGGCTTTGAGACCTTCACTGTACTCCTGCCGGGAGCACCTCGAGTTTGCCGATGTATTTCACCTATTGACGAGGCATTTGGCTACCTTAAGAGAGTCATAGTTACTCCTACCACTTGCACCCAGATTTATCACTGTCACATCCTCAAGCTTTCTCCGGCCAGTTCACCACAAGCGATACGCCATTATCTGTCGACATAAAGTATTTCACAGTACTACTGCTGGCAGCTCCTCGGTTAGCAGATGTATTTCGCGTGTTGACGAGGCATTTGGCTACCTTAAGAGAGTCATAGTTACTCCTGCCACTTGCTCCCCGTTCTACCACAGTCACATCTACAAGCTTACTCTGGCCAGTTCACCAGAAGCGATACGCCATTATTTGTTGACCTTAAGACTTTCACAGTACTCCTTGCGGGAGCTCCTCCGGATTGCCAATGTAATTCGCCTTTTGACGAGGCATTTGGCTACTCTACGAGAGTCATAGTTACTCCTGCCAGTTGCTCCCCGTTTTACCACAGTCACATCTACAAGCTTACTCTGGCCGTTCACCAGAAGCGATACGCCATTATTTGTTGACCTTAAGACTTTCACAGTACTCCTTCCGGGAGCTCATCGAGAATGCCGATGTTTTTCGCCTGTTGACGAGGCATTTTTCTACCTTAAGAGAGTCATTGTTACACCTGCCAAATGCTCGCCGTTAGCCACAGCCACATTTTCAAGCTTCCTCTGGCCCAGTTCACCTGAAGCGGTACACCATTATTTGTCGGCTTTGAGACCTTCACTGTACTCCTGCCGGGAGCACCTCGAGTTTGCCGATGTATTTCGCCTATTGACGAGGCATTTGGCTACCTTAAGAGAGTCATAGTTACTCCTACCACTTGAACCCAGATTTATCACTGTCACATCCTCAAGCTTTCTCCGGCCAGTTCACCACAAGCGATACGCCATTAGCTGTCGACATAAAGTATTTCACAGTACTACTGCTGGCAGCTCCTCGGTTAGCAGATGTATTTCGCGTGTTGACGAGGCATTTGGCTACCTTAAGAGAGTCATAGTTACTCCTGCCACTTGCTCCCCGTTCTACCACAGTCACATCTACAAGCTTACTCTGGCCAGTTCACCAGAAGCGATACGCCATTATTTGTTGACCTTAAGACTTTCACAGTACTCCTTGCGGGAGCTCCTCGGGATTGCCAATGTAATTCGCCTTTTGACGAGGCATTTGGCTACTCTACGAGAGTCATAGTTACTCCTGCCAGTTGCTCCCCGTTTTACCACAGTCACATCTACAAGCTTACTCTGGCCGTTCACCAGAAGCGATACGCCATTATTTGTTGACCTTAAGACTTTCACAGTACTCCTTCCGGGAGCTCATCGAGAATGCCGATGTTTTTCGCCTGTTGACGAGGCATTTTTCTACCTTAAGAGAGTCATTGTTACACCTGCCAAATGCTCGCCGTTAGCCACAGCCACATTTTCAAGCTTCCTCTGGCCCAGTTCACCTGAAGCGGTACACCATTATTTGTCGGCTTTGAGACCTTCACTGTACTCCTGCCGGGAGCACCTCGAGTTTGCCGATGTATTTCGCCTATTGACGAGGCATTTGGCTACCTTAAGAGAGTCATAGTTACTCCTACCACTTGCACCCAGATTTATCACTGTCACATCCTCAAGCTTTCTCCGGCCAGTTCACCACAAGCGATACGCCATTATCTGTCGACATAAAGTATTTCACAGTACTACTGCTGGCAGCTCCTCGGTTTGCAGATGTATTTCGCGTGTTGACGAGGCATTTGGCTACCTTAAGAGAGTCATAGTTACTCCTGCCACTTGCTCCCCGTTCTACCACAGTCACATCTACAAGCTTACTCTGGCCAGTTCACCAGAAGCGATACGCCATTATTTGTTGACCTTAAGACTTTCACAGTACTCCTTGCGGGAGCTCCTCGGGATTGCCAATGTAATTCGCCTTTTGACGAGGCATTTGGCTACTCTACGAGAGTCATAGTTACTCCTGCCAGTTGCTCCCCGTTTTACCACAGTCACATCTACAAGCTTACTCTGGCCGTTCACCAGAAGCGATACGCCATTATTTGTTGACCTTAAGACTTTCACAGTACTCCTTCCGGGAGCTCATCGAGAATGCCGATGTTTTTCGCCTGTTGACGAGGCATTTTTCTACCTTAAGAGAGTCATTGTTACACCTGCCAAATGCTCGCCGTTAACCACAGCCACATTTTCAAGCTTCCTCTGGCCCAGTTCACCTGAAGCGGTACACCATTATTTGTCGGCTTTGAGACCTTCACTGTACTCCTGCCGGGAGCACCTCGAGTTTGCCGATGTATTTCGCCTATTGACGAGGCATTTGGCTACCTTAAGAGAGTCATAGTTACTCCTACCACTTGAACCCAGATTTATCACTGTCACATCCTCAAGCTTTCTCCGGCCAGTTCACCATAAGCGATACGCCATTATCTGTCGACATAAAGTGTTTCACAGTACTACTGCTGGCAGCTCCTCGGTTTGCAGATGTATTTCGCGTGTTGACGAGGCATTTGGATACCTTAAGAGAGTCATAGTTACTCCTGCCACTTGCTCCCCGTTCTACCACAGTCACATCTACAAGCTTACTCTGGCCAGTTCACCAGAAGCGATACGCCATTATTTGTTGACCTTAAGACTTTCACAGTACTCCTTGCGGGAGCTCCTCGGGATTGCCAATGTAATTCGCCTTTTGACGAGGCATTTGGCTACTCTACGAGAGTCATAGTTACTCCTGCCAGTTGCTCCCCGTTTTACCACAGTCACATCTACAAGCTTACTCTGGCCGTTCACCAGAAGCGATACGCCATTATTTGTTGACCTTAAGACTTTCACAGTACTCCTTCCGGGAGCTCATCGAGAATGCCGATGTTTTTCGCCTGTTGACGAGGCATTTTTCTACCTTAAGAGAGTCATTGTTACACCTGCCAAATGCTCGCCGTTAGCCACAGCCACGTTTTCAAGCTTCCTCTGGCCCAGTTCACCTGAAGCGGTACACCATTATTTGTCGGCTTTGAGACCTTCACTGTACTCCTGCCGGGAGCACCTCGAGTTTGCCGATGTATTTCGCCTATTGACGAGGCATTTGGCTACCTTAAGAGAGTCATAGTTACTCCTACCACTTGCACCCAGATTTATCACTGTCACATCCTCAAGCTTTCTCCGGCCAGTTCACCACAAGCGATACGCCATTATCTGTCGACATAAAGTATTTCACAGTACTACTGCTGGCAGCTCCTCGGTTTGCAGATGTATTTCGCGTGTTGACGAGGCATTTGGCTACCTTAAGAGAGTCATAGTTACTCCTGCCACTTGCTCCCCGTTCTACCACAGTCACATCTACAAGCTTACTCTGGCCAGTTCACCAGAAGCGATACGCCATTATTTGTTGACCTTAAGACTTTCACAGTACTCCTTGCGGGAGCTCCTCGGGATTGCCAATGTAATTCGCCTTTTGACGAGGCATTTGGCTACTCTACGAGAGTCATAGTTACTCCTGCCAGTTGCTCCCCGTTTTACCACAGTCACATCTACAAGCTTACTCTGGCCGTTCACCAGAAGCGATACGCCATTATTTGTTGACCTTAAGACTTTCACAGTACTCCTTCCGGGAGCTCATCGAGAATGCCGATGTTTTTCGCCTGTTGACGAGGCATTTTTCTACCTTAAGAGAGTCATTGTTACACCTGCCAAATGCTCGCCGTTAACCACAGCCACATTTTCAAGCTTCCTCTGGCCCAGTTCACCTGAAGCGGTACACCATTATTTGTCGGCTTTGAGACCTTCACTGTACTCCTGCCGGGAGCACCTCGAGTTTGCCGATGTATTTCGCCTATTGACGAGGCATTTGGCTACCTTAAGAGAGTCATAGTTACTCCTACCACTTGAACCCAGATTTATCACTGTCACATCCTCAAGCTTTCTCCGGCCAGTTCACCATAAGCGATACGCCATTATCTGTCGACATAAAGTGTTTCACAGTACTACTGCTGGCAGCTCCTCGGTTTGCAGATGTATTTCGCGTGTTGACGAGGCATTTGGATACCTTAAGAGAGTCATAGTTACTCCTGCCACTTGCTCCCCGTTCTACCACAGTCACATCTACAAGCTTACTCTGGCCAGTTCACCAGAAGCGATACGCCATTATTTGTTGACCTTAAGACTTTCACAGTACTCCTTGCGGGAGCTCCTCGGGATTGCCAATGTAATTCGCCTTTTGACGAGGCATTTGGCTACTCTACGAGAGTCATAGTTACTCCTGCCAGTTGCTCCCCGTTTTACCACAGTCACATCTACAAGCTTACTCTGGCCGTTCACCAGAAGCGATACGCCATTATTTGTTGACCTTAAGACTTTCACAGTACTCCTTGCGGGAGCTCCTCCGGATTGCCAATGTAATTCGCCTTTTGACGAGGCATTTGGCTACTCTACGAGAGTCATAGTTACTCCTGCCAGTTGCTCCCCGTTTTACCACAGTCACATCTACAAGCTTACTCTGGCCGTTCACCAGAAGCGATACGCCATTATTTGTTGACCTTAAGACTTTCACAGTACTCCTTCCGGGAGCTCATCGAGAATGCCGATGTTTTTCGCCTGTTGACGAGGCATTTTTCTACCTTAAGAGAGTCATTGTTACACCTGCCAAATGCTCGCCGTTAGCCACAGCCACATTTTCAAGCTTCCTCTGGCCCAGTTCACCTGAAGCGGTACACCATTATTTGTCGGCTTTGAGACCTTCACTGTACTCCTGCCGGGAGCACCTCGAGTTTGCCGATGTATTTCGCCTATTGACGAGGCATTTGGCTACCTTAAGAGAGTCATAGTTACTCCTACCACTTGAACCCAGATTTATCACTGTCACATCCTCAAGCTTTCTCCGGCCAGTTCACCACAAGCGATACGCCATTAGCTGTCGACATAAAGTATTTCACAGTACTACTGCTGGCAGCTCCTCGGTTAGCAGATGTATTTCGCGTGTTGACGAGGCATTTGGCTACCTTAAGAGAGTCATAGTTACTCCTGCCACTTGCTCCCCGTTCTACCACAGTCACATCTACAAGCTTACTCTGGCCAGTTCACCAGAAGCGATACGCCATTATTTGTTGACCTTAAGACTTTCACAGTACTCCTTGCGGGAGCTCCTCGGGATTGCCAATGTAATTCGCCTTTTGACGAGGCATTTGGCTACTCTACGAGAGTCATAGTTACTCCTGCCAGTTGCTCCCCGTTTTACCACAGTCACATCTACAAGCTTACTCTGGCCGTTCACCAGAAGCGATACGCCATTATTTGTTGACCTTAAGACTTTCACAGTACTCCTTCCGGGAGCTCATCGAGAATGCCGATGTTTTTCGCCTGTTGACGAGGCATTTTTCTACCTTAAGAGAGTCATTGTTACACCTGCCAAATGCTCGCCGTTAGCCACAGCCACATTTTCAAGCTTCCTCTGGCCCAGTTCACCTGAAGCGGTACACCATTATTTGTCGGCTTTGAGACCTTCACTGTACTCCTGCCGGGAGCACCTCGAGTTTGCCGATGTATTTCGCCTATTGACGAGGCATTTGGCTACCTTAAGAGAGTCATAGTTACTCCTACCACTTGCACCCAGATTTATCACTGTCACATCCTCAAGCTTTCTCCGGCCAGTTCACCACAAGCGATACGCCATTATCTGTCGACATAAAGTATTTCACAGTACTACTGCTGGCAGCTCCTCGGTTTGCAGATGTATTTCGCGTGTTGACGAGGCATTTGGCTACCTTAAGAGAGTCATAGTTACTCCTGCCACTTGCTCCCCGTTCTACCACAGTCACATCTACAAGCTTACTCTGGCCAGTTCACCAGAAGCGATACGCCATTATTTGTTGACCTTAAGACTTTCACAGTACTCCTTGCGGGAGCTCCTCGGGATTGCCAATGTAATTCGCCTTTTGACGAGGCATTTGGCTACTCTACGAGAGTCATAGTTACTCCTGCCAGTTGCTCCCCGTTTTACCACAGTCACATCTACAAGCTTACTCTGGCCGTTCACCAGAAGCGATACGCCATTATTTGTTGACCTTAAGACTTTCACAGTACTCCTTCCGGGAGCTCATCGAGAATGCCGATGTTTTTCGCCTGTTGACGAGGCATTTTTCTACCTTAAGAGAGTCATTGTTACACCTGCCAAATGCTCGCCGTTAACCACAGCCACATTTTCAAGCTTCCTCTGGCCCAGTTCACCTGAAGCGGTACACCATTATTTGTCGGCTTTGAGACCTTCACTGTACTCCTGCCGGGAGCACCTCGAGTTTGCCGATGTATTTCGCCTATTGACGAGGCATTTGGCTACCTTAAGAGAGT
Organism: Schistocerca nitens; assembly: GCF_023898315.1. Taxonomy (NCBI): domain Eukaryota; kingdom Metazoa; phylum Arthropoda; class Insecta; order Orthoptera; family Acrididae; genus Schistocerca; species Schistocerca nitens. The sequence continues at coordinate 158,042,755 of NC_064625.1, read as the reverse complement.
CATAGTTACTCCTACCACTTGAACCCAGATTTATCACTGTCACATCCTCAAGCTTTCTCCGGCCAGTTCACCATAAGCGATACGCCATTATCTGTCGACATAAAGTGTTTCACAGTACTACTGCTGGCAGCTCCTCGGTTTGCAGATGTATTTCGCGTGTTGACGAGGCATTTGGCTACCTTAAGAGAGTCATAGTTACTCCTGCCACTTGCTCCCCGTTCTACCACAGTCACATCTACAAGCTTACTCTGGCCAGTTCACCAGAAGCGATACGCCATTATTTGTTGACCTTAAGACTTTCACAGTACTCCTTGCGGGAGCTCCTCGGGATTGCCAATGTAATTCGCCTTTTGACGAGGCATTTGGCTACTCTACGAGAGTCATAGTTACTCCTGCCAGTTGCTCCCCGTTTTACCACAGTCACATCTACAAGCTTACTCTGGCCGTTCACCAGAAGCGATACGCCATTATTTGTTGACCTTAAGACTTTCACAGTACTCCTTCCGGGAGCTCATCGAGAATGCCGATGTTTTTCGCCTGTTGACGAGGCATTTTTCTACCTTAAGAGAGTCATTGTTACACCTGCCAAATGCTCGCCGTTAGCCACAGCCACATTTTCAAGCTTCCTCTGGCCCAGTTCACCTGAAGCGGTACACCATTATTTGTCGGCTTTGAGACCTTCACTGTACTCCTGCCGGGAGCACCTCGAGTTTGCCGATGTATTTCGCCTATTGACGAGGCATTTGGCTACCTTAAGAGAGTCATAGTTACTCCTACCACTTGAACCCAGATTTATCACTGTCACATCCTCAAGCTTTCTCCGGCCAGTTCACCATAAGCGATACGCCATTATCTGTCGACATAAAGTGTTTCACAGTACTACTGCTGGCAGCTCCTCGGTTTGCAGATGTATTTCGCGTGTTGACGAGGCATTTGGCTACCTTAAGAGAGTCATAGTTACTCCTGCCACTTGCTCCCCGTTCTACCACAGTCACATCTACAAGCTTACTCTGGCCAGTTCACCAGAAGCGATACGCCATTATTTGTTGACCTTAAGACTTTCACAGTACTCCTTGCGGGAGCTCCTCGGGATTGCCAATGTAATTCGCCTTTTGACGAGGCATTTGGCTACTCTACGAGAGTCATAGTTACTCCTGCCAGTTGCTCCCCGTTTTACCACAGTCACATCTACAAGCTTACTCTGGCCGTTCACCAGAAGCGATACGCCATTATTTGTTGACCTTAAGACTTTCACAGTACTCCTTCCGGGAGCTCATCGAGAATGCCGATGTTTTTCGCCTGTTGACGAGGCATTTTTCTACCTTAAGAGAGTCATTGTTACACCTGCCAAATGCTCGCCGTTAACCACAGCCACATTTTCAAGCTTCCTCTGGCCCAGTTCACCTGAAGCGGTACACCATTATTTGTCGGCTTTGAGACCTTCACTGTACTCCTGCCGGGAGCACCTCGAGTTTGCCGATGTATTTCGCCTATTGACGAGGCATTTGGCTACCTTAAGAGAGTCATAGTTACTCCTACCACTTGAACCCAGATTTATCACTGTCACATCCTCAAGCTTTCTCCGGCCAGTTCACCATAAGCGATACGCCATTATCTGTCGACATAAAGTGTTTCACAGTACTACTGCTGGCAGCTCCTCGGTTTGCAGATGTATTTCGCGTGTTGACGAGGCATTTGGCTACCTTAAGAGAGTCATAGTTACTCCTGCCACTTGCTCCCCGTTCTACCACAGTCACATCTACAAGCTTACTCTGGCCAGTTCACCAGAAGCGATACGCCATTATTTGTTGACCTTAAGACTTTCACAGTACTCCTTGCGGGAGCTCCTCGGGATTGCCAATGTAATTCGCCTTTTGACGAGGCATTTGGCTACTCTACGAGAGTCATAGTTACTCCTGCCAGTTGCTCCCCGTTTTACCACAGTCACATCTACAAGCTTACTCTGGCCGTTCACCAGAAGCGATACGCCATTATTTGTTGACCTTAAGACTTTCACAGTACTCCTTCCGGGAGCTCATCGAGAATGCCGATGTTTTTCGCCTGTTGACGAGGCATTTTTCTACCTTAAGAGAGTCATTGTTACACCTGCCAAATGCTCGCCGTTAGCCACAGCCACATTTTCAAGCTTCCTCTGGCCCAGTTCACCTGAAGCGGTACACCATTATTTGTCGGCTTTGAGACCTTCACTGTACTCCTGCCGGGAGCACCTCGAGTTTGCCGATGTATTTCGCCTATTGACGAGGCATTTGGCTACCTTAAGAGAGTCATAGTTACTCCTACCACTTGAACCCAGATTTATCACTGTCACATCCTCAAGCTTTCTCCGGCCAGTTCACCATAAGCGATACGCCATTATCTGTCGACATAAAGTGTTTCACAGTACTACTGCTGGCAGCTCCTCGGTTTGCAGATGTATTTCGCGTGTTGACGAGGCATTTGGATACCTTAAGAGAGTCATAGTTACTCCTGCCACTTGCTCCCCGTTCTACCACAGTCACATCTACAAGCTTACTCTGGCCAGTTCACCAGAAGCGATACGCCATTATTTGTTGACCTTAAGACTTTCACAGTACTCCTTGCGGGAGCTCCTCGGGATTGCCAATGTAATTCGCCTTTTGACGAGGCATTTGGCTACTCTACGAGAGTCATAGTTACTCCTGCCAGTTGCTCCCCGTTTTACCACAGTCACATCTACAAGCTTACTCTGGCCGTTCACCAGAAGCGATACGCCATTATTTGTTGACCTTAAGACTTTCACAGTACTCCTTCCGGGAGCTCATCGAGAATGCCGATGTTTTTCGCCTGTTGACGAGGCATTTTTCTACCTTAAGAGAGTCATTGTTACACCTGCCAAATGCTCGCCGTTAGCCACAGCCACATTTTCAAGCTTCCTCTGGCCCAGTTCACCTGAAGCGGTACACCATTATTTGTCGGCTTTGAGACCTTCACTGTACTCCTGCCGGGAGCACCTCGAGTTTGCCGATGTATTTCGCCTATTGACGAGGCATTTGGCTACCTTAAGAGAGTCATAGTTACTCCTACCACTTGCACCCAGATTTATCACTGTCACATCCTCAAGCTTTCTCCGGCCAGTTCACCACAAGCGATACGCCATTATCTGTCGACATAAAGTATTTCACAGTACTACTGCTGGCAGCTCCTCGGTTTGCAGATGTATTTCGCGTGTTGACGAGGCATTTGGCTACCTTAAGAGAGTCATAGTTACTCCTGCCACTTGCTCCCCGTTCTACCACAGTCACATCTACAAGCTTACTCTGGCCAGTTCACCAGAAGCGATACGCCATTATTTGTTGACCTTAAGACTTTCACAGTACTCCTTGCGGGAGCTCCTCGGGATTGCCAATGTAATTCGCCTTTTGACGAGGCATTTGGCTACTCTACGAGAGTCATAGTTACTCCTGCCAGTTGCTCCCCGTTTTACCACAGTCACATCTACAAGCTTACTCTGGCCGTTCACCAGAAGCGATACGCCATTATTTGTTGACCTTAAGACTTTCACAGTACTCCTTCCGGGAGCTCATCGAGAATGCCGATGTTTTTCGCCTGTTGACGAGGCATTTTTCTACCTTAAGAGAGTCATTGTTACACCTGCCAAATGCTCGCCGTTAACCACAGCCACATTTTCAAGCTTCCTCTGGCCCAGTTCACCTGAAGCGGTACACCATTATTTGTCGGCTTTGAGACCTTCACTGTACTCCTGCCGGGAGCACCTCGAGTTTGCCGATGTATTTCGCCTATTGACGAGGCATTTGGCTACCTTAAGAGAGTCATAGTTACTCCTACCACTTGAACCCAGATTTATCACTGTCACATCCTCAAGCTTTCTCCGGCCAGTTCACCATAAGCGATACGCCATTATCTGTCGACATAAAGTGTTTCACAGTACTACTGCTGGCAGCTCCTCGGTTTGCAGATGTATTTCGCGTGTTGACGAGGCATTTGGATACCTTAAGAGAGTCATAGTTACTCCTGCCACTTGCTCCCCGTTCTACCACAGTCACATCTACAAGCTTACTCTGGCCAGTTCACCAGAAGCGATACGCCATTATTTGTTGACCTTAAGACTTTCACAGTACTCCTTGCGGGAGCTCCTCGGGATTGCCAATGTAATTCGCCTTTTGACGAGGCATTTGGCTACCCTAAGAGAGTCATAGTTACTCCTGCCAGTTGCTCCCCGTTTTACCACAGTCACATCTACAAGCTTACTCTGGCCGTTCACCAGAAGCGATACGCCATTATTTGTTGACCTTAAGACTTTCACAGTACTCCTTCCGGGAGCTCATCGAGAATGCCGATGTTTTTCGCATGTTGACGAGGCATTTTTCTACCTTAAGAGAATCATTGTTACACCTGCCAAATGCTCGCCGTTAACCACAGCCACATTTTCAAGCTTCCTCTGGCCCAGTTCACCTGAAGCGGTACACCATTATTTGTCGGCTTTGAGACCTTCACTGTAGTCCTGCCGGGAGCACCTCGAGTTTGCCGATGTATTTCGCCTATTGACGAGGCATTTGGCTACCTTAAGAGAGTCATAGTTACTCCTACCACTTGCACCCAGATTTATCACTGTCACATCCTCAAGCTTTCTCCGGCCAGTTCACCACAAGCGATACGCCATTATCTGTCGACATAAAGTATTTCACAGTACTACTGCTGGCAGCTCCTCGGTTTGCAGATGTATTTCGCGTGTTGACGAGGCATTTGGCTACCTTAAGAGAGTCATAGTTACTCCTGCCACTTGCTCCCCGTTCTACCACAGTCACATCTACAAGCTTACTCTGGCCAGTTCACCAGAAGCGATACGCCATTATTTGTTGACCTTAAGACTTTCACAGTACTCCTTGCGGGAGCTCCTCGGGATTGCCAATGTAATTCGCCTTTTGACGAGGCATTTGGCTACTCTACGAGAGTCATAGTTACTCCTGCCAGTTGCTCCCCGTTTTACCACAGTCACATCTACAAGCTTACTCTGGCCGTTCACCAGAAGCGATACGCCATTATTTGTTGACCTTAAGACTTTCACAGTACTCCTTCCGGGAGCTCATCGAGAATGCCGATGTTTTTCGCATGTTGACGAGGCATTTTTCTACCTTAAGAGAATCATTGTTACACCTGCCAAATGCTCGCCGTTAACCACAGCCACATTTTCAAGCTTCCTCTGGCCCAGTTCACCTGAAGCGGTACACCATTATTTGTCGGCTTTGAGACCTTCACTGTACTCCTGCCGGGAGCACCTCGAGTTTGCTGATGTATTTCGCCTATTGACGAGGCATTTGGCTACCTTAAGAGAGTCATAGTTACTCCTACCACTTGCACCCAGATTTATCACTGTCACATCCTCAAGCTTTCTCCGGCCACTTTACCACAAGCGATACGCCATTATCTGTCGACATAAAGTATTTCACAGTACTACTGCTGGCAGCTCCTCGGTTTGCAGATGTATTTCGCGTGTTGACGAGGCATTTGGCTACCTTAAGAGAGTCATAGTTACTCCTGCCACTTGCTCCCCGTTCTACCACAGTCACATCTACAAGCTTACTCTGGCCAGTTCACCAGAAGCGATACGCCATTATTTGTTGACCTTAAGACTTTCACAGTACTCCTTGCGGGAGCTCCTCGGGATCGCCAATGTAATTCGCCTTTTGACGAGGCATTTGGCTACTCTAAGAGAGTCATAGTTACTCCTGCCAGTTGCTCCCCGTTTTACCACAGTCACATCTACAAGCTTACTCTGGCCGTTCACCAGAAGCGATACGCCATTATTTGTTGACCTTAAGACTTTCACAGTACTCCTTCCGGGAGCTCCTCGGGATCGCCAATGTAATTCGCCTTTTGACGAGGCATTTGGCTACTATAAGAGAGTCATAGTTACTCCTGCCAGTTGCTCCCCGTTTTACCACAGTCACATCTACAAGCTTACTCTGGCCGTTCACCAGAAGCGATACGCCATTATTTGTTGACCTTAAGACTTTCACAGTACTCCTTCCGGGAGCTCATCGAGAATGCCGATGTTTTTCGCCTGTTGACGAGGCATTTTTCTACCTTAAGAGAGTCATTGTTACACCTGCCAAATGCTCGCCGTTAGCCACAGCCACATTTTCAAGCTTCCTCTGGCCCAGTTCACCTGAAGCGGTACACCATTATTTGTCGGCTTTGAGACCTTCACTGTACTCCTGCCGGGAGCACCTCGAGTTTGCCGATGTATTTCGCCTATTGACGAGGCATTTGGCTACCTTAAGAGAGTCATAGTTACTCCTATCACTTGCACCCAGATTTATCACTGTCACATCCTCAAGCTTTCTCCGGCCAGTTCACCACAGGCGATACGCCATTATCTGTCGACATAAAATGTTTCACAGTACTACTGCTGGCAGCTCCTCGGTTTGCAGATGTATTTCGCGTGTTGACGAGGCATTTGGCTACCTTAAGAGAGTCATAGTTACTCCTGCCACTTGCTCCCCGTTCTACCACAGTCACATCTACAAGCTTACTCTGGCCAGTTCACCAGAAGCGATACGCCATTATTTGTTGACCTTAAGACTTTCACAGTACTCCTTGCGGGAGCTCCTCGGGATTGCCAATGTAATTCGCCTTTTGACGAGGCATTTGGCTACCCTAAGAGAGTCATAGTTACTCCTGCCAGTTGCTCCCCGTTTTACCACAGTCACATCTACAAGCTTACTCTGGCCGTTCACCAGAAGCGATACGCCATTATTTGTTGACCTTAAAACTTTCACAGTACTCCTTCCGGGAGCTCATCGAGAATGCCGATGTTTTTCGCATGTTGACGAGGCATTTTTCTACCTTAAGAGAATCATTGTTACACCTGCCAAATGCTCGCCGTTAACCACAGAAACATTTTCAAGCTTCCTCTGGCCCAGTTCACCTGAAGCGGTACACCATTATTTGTCGGCTTTGAGACCTTCACTGTACTCCTGCCGGGAGCACCTCGAGTTTGCCGATGTATTTCGCCTATTGACGAGGCATTTGGCTACCTTAAGAGAGTCATAGTTACTCCTACCACTTGCACCCAGATTTATCACTGTCACATCCTCAAGCTTTCTCCGGCCAGTTCACCACAAGCGATACGCCATTATCTGTCGACATAAAGTGTTTCACAGTACTACTGCTGGCAGCTCCTTGGTTTGCAGATGTATTTCGCGTGTTGACGAGGCATTTGGCTACCTTAAGAGAGTCATAGTTACTCCTGCCTCTTGCTCCCCGTTCTACCACAGTCACATCTACAAGCTTACTCTGGCCAGTTCACCAGAAGCGATACGCCATTATTTGTTGACCTTAAGACTTTCACAGTACTCCTTGCGGGAGCTCCTCGGGATTGCCAATGTAATTCGCCTTTTGACGAGGCATTTGGCTACCCTAAGAGAGTCATAGTTACTCCTGCCAGTTGCTCCCCGTTTTACCACAGTCACATCTACAAGCTTACTCTGGCCGTTCACCAGAAGCGATACGCCATTATTTGTTGACCTTAAGGATTTCACAGTACTCCTTCCGGGAGCTCATTGAGAATGCCGATGTTTTTCGCATGTTGACGAGGCATTTTTCTACCTTAAGAGAATCATTGTTACACCTGCCAAATGCTCGCCGTTAACCACAGCCACATTTTCAAGCTTCCTCTGGCCCAGTTCACCTGAAGCGGTACACCATTATTTGTCGGCTTTGAGACCTTCACTGTACTCCTGCCGGGAGCACCTCGAGTTTGCCGATGTATTTCGCCTATTGACGAGGCATTTGGCTACCTTAAGAGAGTCATAGTTACTCCTACCACTTGCACCCAGATTTATCACTGTCACATCCTCAAGCTTTCTCCGGCCAGTTCACCACAAGCGATACGCCATTATCTGTCGACATAAAGTATTTCACAGTACTACTGCTGGCAGCTCCTCGGTTAGCAGATGTATTTCGCGTGTTGACGAGGCATTTGGCTACCTTAAGAGAGTCATAGTTACTCCTGCCACTTGCGCCCCGTTCTACCACAGTCACATCTACAAGCTTACTCTGGCCAGTTCACCAGAAGCGATACGCCATTATTTGTTGACCTTCACAGTACTCCTTGCGGGAGCTCCTCGGGATTGCCAATGTAATTCGCCTTTTGACGAGGCATTTGGCTACCCTAAGAGAGTCATAGTTACTCCTGCCAGTTGCTCCCCGTTTTACCACAGTCACATCTACAAGCTTACTCTGGCCGTTCACCAGAAGCGATACGCCATTATTTGTTGACCTTAAGACTTTCACAGTACTCCTTCCGGGAGCTCATCGAGAATGCCGATGTTTTTCGCCTGTTGACGAGGCATTTTTCTACCTTAAGAGAGTCATTGTTACACCTGCCAAATGCTCGCCGTTAGCCACAGCCACATTTTCAAGCTTCCTCTGGCCCAGTTCACCTGAAGCGGTACACCATTATTTGTCGGCTTTGAGACCTTCACTGTACTCCTGCCGGGAGCACCTCGAGTTTGCCGATGTATTTCGCCTATTGACGAGGCATTTGACTACCTTAAGAGAGTCATAGTTACTCCTACCACTTGCACCCAGATTTATCACTGTCACATCCTCAAGCTTTCTCCGGCCAGTTCACCACAAGCGATACGCCATTATCTGTCGACATAAAGTATTTCACAGTACTACTGCTGGCAGCTCCTCGGTTTGCAGATGTATTTCGCGTGTTGACGAGGCATTTGGCTACCTTAAGAGAGTCATAGTTACTCCTGCCACTTGCTCCCCGTTCTACCACAGTCACATCTACAAGCTTACTCTGGCCAGTTCACCAGAAGCGATACGCCATTATTTGTTGACCTTAAGACTTTCACAGTACTCCTTGCGGGAGCTCCTCGGGATTGCCAATGTAATTCGCCTTTTGACGAGGCATTTGGCTACTCTACGAGAGTCATAGTTACTCCTGCCAGTTGCTCCCCGTTTTACCACAGTCACATCTACAAGCTTACTCTGGCCGTTCACCAGAAGCGATACGCCATTATTTGTTGACCTTAAGACTTTCACAGTACTCCTTCCGGGAGCTCATCGAGAATGCCGATGTTTTTCGCCTGTTGACGAGGCATTTTTCTACCTTAAGAGAGTCATTGTTACACCTGCCAAATGCTCGCCGTTAGCCACAGCCACATTTTCAAGCTTCCTCTGGCCCAGTTCACCTGAAGCGGTACACCATTATTTGTCGGCTTTGAGACCTTCACTGTACTCCTGCCGGGAGCACCTCGAGTTTGCCGATGTATTTCGCCTATTGACGAGGCATTTGGCTACCTTAAGAGAGTCATAGTTACTCCTACCACTTGCACCCAGATTTATCACTGTCACATCCTCAAGCTTTCTCCGGCCAGTTCACCACAAGCGATACGCCATTATCTGTCGACATAAAGTATTTCACAGTACTACTGCTGGCAGCTCCTCGGTTTGCAGATGTATTTCGCGTGTTGACGAGGCATTTGGCTACCTTAAGAGAGTCATAGTTACTCCTGCCACTTGCTCCCCGTTCTACCACAGTCACATCTACAAGCTTACTCTGGCCAGTTCACCAGAAGCGATACGCCATTATTTGTTGACCTTAAGACTTTCACAGTACTCCTTGCGGGAGCTCCTCGGGATTGCCAATGTAATTCGCCTTTTGACGAGGCATTTGGCTACTCTACGAGAGTCATAGTTACTCCTGCCAGTTGCTCCCCGTTTTACCACAGTCACATCTACAAGCTTACTCTGGCCGTTCACCAGAAGCGATACGCCATTATTTGTTGACCTTAAGACTTTCACAGTACTCCTTCCGGGAGCTCATCGAGAATGCCGATGTTTTTCGCCTGTTGACGAGGCATTTTTCTACCTTAAGAGAGTCATTGTTACACCTGCCAAATGCTCGCCGTTAGCCACAGCCACATTTTCAAGCTTCCTCTGGCCCAGTTCACCTGAAGCGGTACACCATTATTTGTCGGCTTTGAGACCTTCACTGTACTCCTGCCGGGAGCACCTCGAGTTTGCCGATGTATTTCGCCTATTGACGAGGCATTTGGCTACCTTAAGAGAGTCATAGTTACTCCTACCACTTGAACCCAGATTTATCACTGTCACATCCTCAAGCTTTCTCCGGCCAGTTCACCACAAGCGATACGCCATTATCTGTCGACATAAAGTATTTCACAGTACTACTGCTGGCAGCTCCTCGGTTAGCAGATGTATTTCGCGTGTTGACGAGGCATTTGGCTACCTTAAGAGAGTCATAGTTACTCCTGCCACTTGCTCCCCGTTCTACCACAGTCACATCTACAAGCTTACTCTGGCCAGTTCACCAGAAGCGATACGCCATTATTTGTTGACCTTAAGACTTTCACAGTACTCCTTGCGGGAGCTCCTCGGGATTGCCAATGTAATTCGCCTTTTGACGAGGCATTTGGCTACCCTAAGAGAGTCATAGTTACTCCTGCCAGTTGCTCCCCGTTTTACCACAGTCACATCTACAAGCTTACTCTGGCCGTTCACCAGAAGCGATACGCCATTATTTGTTGACCTTAAGACTTTCACAGTACTCCTTCCGGGAGCTCATCGAGAATGCCGATGTTTTTCGCCTGTTGACGAGGCATTTTTCTACCTTAAGAGAGTCATTGTTACACCTGCCAAATGCTCGCCGTTAGCCACAGCCACATTTTCAAGCTTCCTCTGGCCCAGTTCACCTGAAGCGGTACACCATTATTTGTCGGCTTTGAGACCTTCACTGTACTCCTGCCGGGAGCACCTCGAGTTTGCCGATGTATTTCGCCTATTGACGAGGCATTTGACTACCTTAAGAGAGTCATAGTTACTCCTACCACTTGCACCCAGATTTATCACTGTCACATCCTCAAGCTTTCTCCGGCCAGTTCACCACAAGCGATACGCCATTATCTGTCGACATAAAGTATTTCACAGTACTACTGCTGGCAGCTCCTCGGTTTGCAGATGTATTTCGCGTGTTGACGAGGCATTTGGCTACCTTAAGAGAGTCATAGTTACTCCTGCCACTTGCTCCCCGTTCTACCACAGTCACATCTACAAGCTTACTCTGGCCAGTTCACCAGAAGCGATACGCCATTATTTGTTGACCTTAAGACTTTCACAGTACTCCTTGCGGGAGCTCCTCGGGATTGCCAATGTAATTCGCCTTTTGACGAGGCATTTGGCTACTCTACGAGAGTCATAGTTACTCCTGCCAGTTGCTCCCCGTTTTACCACAGTCACATCTACAAGCTTACTCTGGCCGTTCACCAGAAGCGATACGCCATTATTTGTTGACCTTAAGACTTTCACAGTACTCCTTCCGGGAGCTCATCGAGAATGCCGATGTTTTTCGCCTGTTGACGAGGCATTTTTCTACCTTAAGAGAGTCATTGTTACACCTGCCAAATGCTCGCCGTTAGCCACAGCCACATTTTCAAGCTTCCTCTGGCCCAGTTCACCTGAAGCGGTACACCATTATTTGTCGGCTTTGAGACCTTCACTGTACTCCTGCCGGGAGCACCTCGAGTTTGCCGATGTATTTCGCCTATTGACGAGGCATTTGGCTACCTTAAGAGAGTCATAGTTACTCCTACCACTTGCACCCAGATTTATCACTGTCACATCCTCAAGCTTTCTCCGGCCAGTTCACCACAAGCGATACGCCATTATCTGTCGACATAAAGTATTTCACAGTACTACTGCTGGCAGCTCCTCGGTTTGCAGATGTATTTCGCGTGTTGACGAGGCATTTGGCTACCTTAAGAGAGTCATAGTTACTCCTGCCACTTGCTCCCCGTTCTACCACAGTCACATCTACAAGCTTACTCTGGCCAGTTCACCAGAAGCGATACGCCATTATTTGTTGACCTTAAGACTTTCACAGTACTCCTTGCGGGAGCTCCTCGGGATTGCCAATGTAATTCGCCTTTTGACGAGGCATTTGGCTACTCTACGAGAGTCATAGTTACTCCTGCCAGTTGCTCCCCGTTTTACCACAGTCACATCTACAAGCTTACTCTGGCCGTTCACCAGAAGCGATACGCCATTATTTGTTGACCTTAAGACTTTCACAGTACTCCTTCCGGGAGCTCATCGAGAATGCCGATGTTTTTCGCCTGTTGACGAGGCATTTTTCTACCTTAAGAGAGTCATTGTTACACCTGCCAAATGCTCGCCGTTAGCCACAGCCACATTTTCAAGCTTCCTCTGGCCCAGTTCACCTGAAGCGGTACACCATTATTTGTCGGCTTTGAGACCTTCACTGTACTCCTGCCGGGAGCACCTCGAGTTTGCCGATGTATTTCGCCTATTGACGAGGCATTTGGCTACCTTAAGAGAGTCATAGTTACTCCTACCACTTGAACCCAGATTTATCACTGTCACATCCTCAAGCTTTCTCCGGCCAGTTCACCACAAGCGATACGCCATTATCTGTCGACATAAAGTATTTCACAGTACTACTGCTGGCAGCTCCTCGGTTAGCAGATGTATTTCGCGTGTTGACGAGGCATTTGGCTACCTTAAGAGAGTCATAGTTACTCCTGCCACTTGCTCCCCGTTCTACCACAGTCACATCTACAAGCTTACTCTGGCCAGTTCACCAGAAGCGATACGCCATTATTTGTTGACCTTAAGACTTTCACAGTACTCCTTGCGGGAGCTCCTCGGGATTGCCAATGTAATTCGCCTTTTGACGAGGCATTTGGCTACCCTAAGAGAGTCATAGTTACTCCTGCCAGTTGCTCCCCGTTTTACCACAGTCACATCTACAAGCTTACTCTGGCCGTTCACCAGAAGCGATACGCCATTATTTGTTGACCTTAAGACTTTCACAGTACTCCTTCCGGGAGCTCATCGAGAATGCCGATGTTTTTCGCCTGTTGACGAGGCATTTTTCTACCTTAAGAGAGTCATTGTTACACCTGCCAAATGCTCGCCGTTAGCCACAGCCACATTTTCAAGCTTCCTCTGGCCCAGTTCACCTGAAGCGGTACACCATTATTTGTCGGCTTTGAGACCTTCACTGTACTCCTGCCGGGAGCACCTCGAGTTTGCCGATGTATTTCGCCTATTGACGAGGCATTTGGCTACCTTAAGAGAGTCATAGTTACTCCTACCACTTGCACCCAGATTTATCACTGTCACATCCTCAAGCTTTCTCCGGCCAGTTCACCACAAGCGATACGCCATTATCTGTCGACATAAAGTATTTCACAGTACTACTGCTGGCAGCTCCTCGGTTTGCAGATGTATTTCGCGTGTTGACGAGGCATTTGGCTACCTTAAGAGAGTCATAGTTACTCCTGCCACTTGCTCCCCGTTCTACCACAGTCACATCTACAAGCTTACTCTGGCCAGTTCACCAGAAGCGATACGCCATTATTTGTTGACCTTAAGACTTTCACGGTACTCCTTGCGGGAGCTCCTCGAGATTGCCAATGTAATTCGCCTTTTGACGAGGAATTTGGCTACTCTACGAGAGTCATAGTTACTCCTGCCAGTTGCTCCCCGTTTTACCACAGTCACATCTACAAGCTTACTCTGGCCGTTCACCAGAAGCGATACGCCATTATTTGTTGACCTTAAGACTTTCACAGTACTCCTTCCGGGAGCTCATCGAGAATGCCGATGTTTTTCGCCTGTTGACGAGGCATTTTTCTACCTTAAGAGAGTCATTGTTACACCTGCCAAATGCTCGCCGTTAACCACAGCCACATTTTCAAGCTTCCTCTGGCCCAGTTCACCTGAAGCGGTACACCATTATTTGTCGGCTTTGAGACCTTCACTGTACTCCTGCCGGGAGCACCTCGAGTTTGCCGATGTATTTCGCCTATTGACGAGGCATTTGGCTACCTTAAGAGAGTCATAGTTACTCCTACCACTTGAACCCAGATTTATCACTGTCACATCCTCAAGCTTTCTCCGGCCAGTTCACCATAAGCGATACGCCATTATCTGTCGACATTAAGTGTTTCACAGTACTACTGCTGGCAGCTCCTCGGTTTGCAGATGTATTTCGCGTGTTGACGAGGCATTTGGATACCTTAAGAGAGTCATAGTTACTCCTGCCACTTGCTCCCCGTTCTACCACAGTCACATCTACAAGCTTACTCTGGCCAGTTCACCACAAGCGATACGCCATTATCTGTCGACATAAAGTATTTCACAGTACTACTGCTGGCAGCTCCTCGGTTTGCAGATGTATTTCGCGTGTTGACGAGGCATTTGGCTACCTTAAGAGAGTCATAGTTACTCCTGCCACTTGCTCCCCGTTCTACCACAGTCACATCTACAAGCTTACTCTGGCCAGTTCACCAGAAGCGATACGCCATTATTTGTTGACCTTAAGACTTTCACAGTACTCATTGCGGGAGCTCCTCGGGATTGCCAATGTAATTCGCCTTTTGACGAGGCATTTGGCTACTCTACGAGAGTCATAGTTACTCCTGCCAGTTGCTCCCCGTTTTACCACAGTCACATCTACAAGCTTACTCTGGCCGTTCACCAGAAGCGATACGCCATTATTTGTTGACCTTAAGACTTTCACAGTACTCCTTCCGGGAGCTCATCGAGAATGCCGATGTTTTTCGCCTGTTGACGAGGCATTTTTCTACCTTAAGAGAGTCATTGTTACACCTGCCAAATGCTCGCCGTTAGCCACAGCCACATTTTCAAGCTTCCTCTGGCCCAGTTCACCTGAAGCGGTACACCATTATTTGTCGGCTTTGAGACCTTCACTGTACTCCTGCCGGGAGCACCTCGAGTTTGCCGATGTATTTCGCCTATTGACGAGGCATTTGGCTACCTTAAGAGAGTCATAGTTACTCCTACCACTTGCACCCAGATTTATCACTGTCACATCCTCAAGCTTTCTCCGGCCAGTTCACCACAAGCGATACGCCATTATCTGTCGACATAAAGTATTTCACAGTACTACTGCTGGCAGCTCCTCGGTTTGCAGATGTATTTCGCGTGTTGACGAGGCATTTGGCTACCTTAAGAGAGTCATAGTTACTCCTGCCACTTGCTCCCCGTTCTACCACAGTCACATCTACAAGCTTACTCTGGCCAGTTCACCAGAAGCGATACGCCATTATTTGTTGACCTTAAGACTTTCACAGTACTCATTGCGGGAGCTCCTCGGGATTGCCAATGTAATTCGCCTTTTGACGAGGCATTTGGCTACTCTACGAGAGTCATAGTTACTCCTGCCAGTTGCTCCCCGTTTTACCACAGTCACATCTACAAGCTTACTCTGGCCGTTCACCAGAAGCGATACGCCATTATTTGTTGACCTTAAGACTTTCACAGTACTCCTTGCGGGAGCTCCTCGAGATTGCCAATGTAATTCGCCTTTTGACGAGGAATTTGGCTACTCTACGAGAGTCATAGTTACTCCTGCCAGTTGCTCCCCGTTTTACCACAGTCACATCTACAAGCTTACTCTGGCCGTTCACCAGAAGCGATACGCCATTATTTGTTGACCTTAAGACTTTCACAGTACTCCTTCCGGGAGCTCATCGAGAATGCCGATGTTTTTCGCCTGTTTACGAGGCATTTTTCTACCTTAAGAGAGTCATTGTTACACCTGCCAAATGCTCGCCGTTAACCACAGCCACATTTTCAAGCTTCCTCTGGCCCAGTTCACCTGAAGCGGTACACCATTATTTGTCGGCTTTGAGACCTTCACTGTACTCCTGCCGGGAGCACCTCGAGTTTGCCGATGTATTTCGCCTATTGACGAGGCATTTGGCTACCTTAAGAGAGTCATAGTTACTCCTACCACTTGAACCCAGATTTATCACTGTCACATCCTCAAGCTTTCTCCGGCCAGTTCACCATAAGCGATACGCCATTATCTGTCGACATTAAGTGTTTCACAGTACTACTGCTGGCAGCTCCTCGGTTTGCAGATGTATTTCGCGTGTTGACGAGGCATTTGGATACCTTAAGAGAGTCATAGTTACTCCTGCCACTTGCTCCCCGTTCTACCACAGTCACATCTACAAGCTTACTCTGGCCAGTTCACCACAAGCGATACGCCATTATCTGTCGACATAAAGTATTTCACAGTACTACTGCTGGCAGCTCCTCGGTTTGCAGATGTATTTCGCGTGTTGACGAGGCATTTGGCTACCTTAAGAGAGTCATAGTTACTCCTGCCACTTGCTCCCCGTTCTACCACAGTCACATCTACAAGCTTACTCTGGCCAGTTCACCAGAAGCGATACGCCATTATTTGTTGACCTTAAGACTTTCACAGTACTCATTGCGGGAGCTCCTCGGGATTGCCAATGTAATTCGCCTTTTGACGAGGCATTTGGCTACTCTACGAGAGTCATAGTTACTCCTGCCAGTTGCTCCCCGTTTTACCACAGTCACATCTACAAGCTTACTTTGGCCGTTCACCAGAAGCGATACGCCATTATTTGTTGACCTTAAGACTTTCACAGTACTCCTTCCGGGAGCTCATCGAGAATGCCGATGTTTTTCGCCTGTTGACGAGGCATTTTTCTACCTTAAGAGAGTCATTGTTACACCTGCCAAATGCTCGCCGTTAGCCACAGCCACATTTTCAAGCTTCCTCTGGCCCAGTTCACCTGAAGCGGTACACCATTATTTGTCGGCTTTGAGACCTTCACTGTACTCCTGCCGGGAGCACCTCGAGTTTGCCGATGTATTTCGCCTATTGACGAGGCATTTGGCTACCTTAAGAGAGTCATAGTTACTCCTACCACTTGCACCCAGATTTATCACTGTCACATCCTCAAGCTTTCTCCGGCCAGTTCACCACAAGCGATACGCCATTATCTGTCGACATAAAGTATTTCACAGTACTACTGCTGGCAGCTCCTCGGTTTGCAGATGTATTTCGCGTGTTGACGAGGCATTTGGCTACCTTAAGAGAGTCATAGTTACTCCTGCCACTTGCTCCCCGTTCTACCACAGTCACATCTACAAGCTTACTCTGGCCAGTTCACCAGAAGCGATACGCCATTATTTGTTGACCTTAAGACTTTCACAGTACTCCTTGCGGGAGCTCCTCGGGATTGCCAATGTAATTCGCCTTTTGACGAGGCATTTGGCTACTCTACGAGAGTCATAGTTACTCCTGCCAGTTGCTCCCCGTTTTACCACAGTCACATCTACAAGCTTACTCTGGCCGTTCACCAGAAGCGATACGCCATTATTTGTTGACCTTAAGACTTTCACAGTACTCCTTCCGGGAGCTCATCGAGAATGCCGATGTTTTTCGCCTGTTGACGAGGCATTTTTCTACCTTAAGAGAGTCATTGTTACACCTGCCAAATGCTCGCCGTTAGCCACAGCCACATTTTCAAGCTTCCTCTGGCCCAGTTCACCTGAAGCGGTACACCATTATTTGTCGGCTTTGAGACCTTCACTGTACTCCTGCCGGGAGCACCTCGAGTTTGCCGATGTATTTCGCCTATTGACGAGGCATTTGGCTACCTTAAGAGAGTCATAGTTACTCCTACCACTTGAACCCAGATTTATCACTGTCACATCCTCAAGCTTTCTCCGGCCAAGTCACCACAAGCGATACGCCATTATCTGTCGACATAAAGTATTTCACAGTACTACTGCTGGCAGCTCCTCGGTTAGCAGATGTATTTCGCGTGTTGACGAGGCATTTGGCTACCTTAAGAGAGTCATAGTTACTCCTGCCACTTGCTCCCCGTTCTACCACAGTCACATCTACAAGCTTACTCTGGCCAGTTCACCAGAAGCGATACGCCATTATTTGTTGACCTTAAGACTTTCACAGTACTCCTTGCGGGAGCTCCTCGGGATTGCCAATGTAATTCGCCTTTTGACGAGGCATTTGGCTACTCTACGAGAGTCATAGTTACTCCTGCCAGTTGCTCCCCGTTTTACCACAGTCACATCTACAAGCTTACTCTGGCCGTTCACCAGAAGCGATACGCCATTATTTGTTGACCTTAAGACTTTCACAGTACTCCTTCCGGGAGCTCATCGAGAATGCCGATGTTTTTCGCCTGTTGACGAGGCATTTTTCTACCTTAAGAGAGTCATTGTTACACCTGCCAAATGCTCGCCGTTAACCACAGCCACATTTTCAAGCTTCCTCTGGCCCAGTTCACCTGAAGCGGTACACCATTATTTGTCGGCTTTGAGACCTTCACTGTACTCCTGCCGGGAGCACCTCGAGTTTGCCGATGTATTTCGCCTATTGACGAGGCATTTGGCTACCTTAAGAGAGTCATAGTTACTCCTACCACTTGAACCCAGATTTATCACTGTCACATCCTCAAGCTTTCTCCGGCCAGTTCACCATAAGCGATACGCCATTATCTGTCGACATTAAGTGTTTCACAGTACTACTGCTGGCAGCTCCTCGGTTTGCAGATGTATTTCGCGTGTTGACGAGGCATTTGGATACCTTAAGAGAGTCATAGTTACTCCTGCCACTTGCTCCCCGTTCTACCACAGTCACATCTACAAGCTTACTCTGGCCAGTTCACCAGAAGCGATACGCCATTATTTGTTGACCTTAAGACTTTCACAGTACTCCTTGCGGGAGCTCCTCGGGATTGCCAATGTAATTCGCCTTTTGACGAGGCATTTGGCTACCCTAAGAGAGTCATAGTTACTCCTGCCAGTTGCTCCCCGTTTTACCACAGTCACATCTACAAGCTTACTCTGGCCGTTCACCAGAAGCGATACGCCATTATTTGTTGACCTTAAGACTTTCACAGTACTCCTTCCGGGAGCTCATCGAGAATGCCGATGTTTTTCGCATGTTGACGAGGCATTTTTCTACCTTAAGAGAATCATTGTTACACCTGCCAAATGCTCGCCGTTAACCACAGAAACATTTTCAAGCTTCCTCTGGCCCAGTTCACCTGAAGCGGTACACCATTATTTGTCGGCTTTGAGACCTTCACTGTACTCCTGCCGGGAGCACCTCGAGTTTGCCGATGTATTTCGCCTATTGACGAGGCATTTGGCTACCTTAAGAGAGTCATAGTTACTCCTACCACTTGAACCCAGATTTATCACTGTCACATCCTCAAGCTTTCTCCGGCCAGTTCACCACAAGCGATACGCCATTATCTGTCGACATAAAGTATTTCACAGTACTACTGCTGGCAGCTCCTCGGTTAGCAGATGTATTTCGCGTGTTGACGAGGCATTTGGCTACCTTAAGAGAGTCATAGTTACTCCTGCCACTTGCTCCCCGTTCTACCACAGTCACATCTACAAGCTTACTCTGGCCAGTTCACCAGAAGCGATACGCCATTATTTGTTGACCTTAAGACTTTCACAGTACTCCTTGCGGGAGCTCCTCGGGATTGCCAATGTAATTCGCCTTTTGACGAGGCATTTGGCTACTCTACGAGAGTCATAGTTACTCCTGCCAGTTGCTCCCCGTTTTACCACAGTCACATCTACAAGCTTACTCTGGCCGTTCACCAGAAGCGATACGCCATTATTTGTTGACCTTAAGACTTTCACAGTACTCCTTCCGGGAGCTCATCGAGAATGCCGATGTTTTTCGCCTGTTGACGAGGCATTTTTCTACCTTAAGAGAGTCATTGTTACACCTGCCAAATGCTCGCCGTTAGCCACAGCCACATTTTCAAGCTTCCTCTGGCCCAGTTCACCTGAAGCGGTACACCATTATTTGTCGGCTTTGAGACCTTCACTGTACTCCTGCCGGGAGCACCTCGAGTTTGCCGATGTATTTCGCCTATTGACGAGGCATTTGGCTACCTTAAGAGAGTCATAGTTACTCCTACCACTTGCACCCAGATTTATCACTGTCACATCCTCAAGCTTTCTCCGGCCAGTTCACCACAAGCGATACGCCATTATCTGTCGACATAAAGTATTTCACAGTACTACTGCTGGCAGCTCCTCGGTTTGCAGATGTATTTCGCGTGTTGACGAGGCATTTGGCTACCTTAAGAGAGTCATAGTTACTCCTGCCACTTGCTCCCCGTTCTACCACAGTCACATCTACAAGCTTACTCTGGCCAGTTCACCAGAAGCGATACGCCACTATTTGTTGACCTTAAGACTTTCACAGTACTCCTTGCGGGAGCTCCTCGAGATTGCCAATGTAATTCGCCTTTTGACGAGGAATTTGGCTACTCTACGAGAGTCATAGTTACTCCTGCCAGTTGCTCCCCGTTTTACCACAGTCACATCTACAAGCTTACTCTGGCCGTTCACCAGAAGCGATACGCCATTATTTGTTGACCTTAAGACTTTCACAGTACTCCTTCCGGGAGCTCATCGAGAATGCCGATGTTTTTCGCCTGTTGACGAGGCATTTTTCTACCTTAAGAGAGTCATTGTTACACCTGCCAAATGCTCGCCGTTAACCACAGCCACATTTTCAAGCTTCCTCTGGCCCAGTTCACCTGAAGCGGTACACCATTATTTGTCGGCTTTGAGACCTTCACTGTACTCCTGCCGGGAGCACCTCGAGTTTGCCGATGTATTTCGCCTATTGACGAGGCATTTGGCTACCTTAAGAGAGTCATAGTTACTCCTACCACTTGAACCCAGATTTATCACTGTCACATCCTCAAGCTTTCTCCGGCCAGTTCACCATAAGCGATACGCCATTATCTGTCGACATTAAGTGTTTCACAGTACTACTGCTGGCAGCTCCTCGGTTTGCAGATGTATTTCGCGTGTTGACGAGGCATTTGGATACCTTAAGAGAGTCATAGTTACTCCTGCCACTTGCTCCCCGTTCTACCACAGTCACATCTACAAGCTTACTCTGGCCAGTTCACCAGAAGCGATACGCCATTATCTGTCGACATAAAGTATTTCACAGTACTACTGCTGGCAGCTCCTCGGTTTGCAGATGTATTTCGCGTGTTGACGAGGCATTTGGCTACCTTAAGAGAGTCATAGTTACTCCTGCCACTTGCTCCCCGTTCTACCACAGTCACATCTACAAGCTTACTCTGGCCAGTTCACCAGAAGCGATACGCCATTATTTGTTGACCTTAAGACTTTCACAGTACTCATTGCGGGAGCTCCTCGGGATTGCCAATGTAATTCGCCTTTTGACGAGGCATTTGGCTACTCTACGAGAGTCATAGTTACTCCTGCCAGTTGCTCCCCGTTTTACCACAGTCACATCTACAAGCTTACTTTGGCCGTTCACCAGAAGCGATACGCCATTATTTGTTGACCTTAAGACTTTCACAGTACTCCTTCCGGGAGCTCATCGAGAATGCCGATGTTTTTCGCCTGTTGACGAGGCATTTTTCTACCTTAAGAGAGTCATTGTTACACCTGCCAAATGCTCGCCGTTAGCCACAGCCACATTTTCAAGCTTCCTCTGGCCCAGTTCACCTGAAGCGGTACACCATTATTTGTCGGCTTTGAGACCTTCACTGTACTCCTGCCGGGAGCACCTCGAGTTTGCCGATGTATTTCGCCTATTGACGAGGCATTTGGCTACCTTAAGAGAGTCATAGTTACTCCTACCACTTGCACCCAGATTTATCACTGTCACATCCTCAAGCTTTCTCCGGCCAGTTCACCACAAGCGATACGCCATTATCTGTCGACATAAAGTATTTCACAGTACTACTGCTGGCAGCTCCTCGGTTTGCAGATGTATTTCGCGTGTTGACGAGGCATTTGGCTACCTTAAGAGAGTCATAGTTACTCCTGCCACTTGCTCCCCGTTCTACCACAGTCACATCTACAAGCTTACTCTGGCCAGTTCACCAGAAGCGATACGCCATTATTTGTTGACCTTAAGACTTTCACAGTACTCCTTGCGGGAGCTCCTCGGGATTGCCAATGTAATTCGCCTTTTGACGAGGCATTTGGCTACTCTACGAGAGTCATAGTTACTCCTGCCAGTTGCTCCCCGTTTTACCACAGTCACATCTACAAGCTTACTCTGGCCGTTCACCAGAAGCGATACGCCATTATTTGTTGACCTTAAGACTTTCACAGTACTCCTTCCGGGAGCTCATCGAGAATGCCGATGTTTTTCGCCTGTTGACGAGGCATTTTTCTACCTTAAGAGAGTCATTGTTACACCTGCCAAATGCTCGCCGTTAGCCACAGCCACATTTTCAAGCTTCCTCTGGCCCAGTTCACCTGAAGCGGTACACCATTATTTGTCGGCTTTGAGACCTTCACTGTACTCCTGCCGGGAGCACCTCGAGTTTGCCGATGTATTTCGCCTATTGACGAGGCATTTGGCTACCTTAAGAGAGTCATAGTTACTCCTACCACTTGAACCCAGATTTATCACTGTCACATCCTCAAGCTTTCTCCGGCCAAGTCACCACAAGCGATACGCCATTATCTGTCGACATAAAGTATTTCACAGTACTACTGCTGGCAGCTCCTCGGTTAGCAGATGTATTTCGCGTGTTGACGAGGCATTTGGCTACCTTAAGAGAGTCATAGTTACTCCTGCCACTTGCTCCCCGTTCTACCACAGTCACATCTACAAGCTTACTCTGGCCAGTTCACCAGAAGCGATACGCCATTATTTGTTGACCTTAAGACTTTCACAGTACTCCTTGCGGGAGCTCCTCGGGATTGCCAATGTAATTCGCCTTTTGACGAGGCATTTGGCTACTCTACGAGAGTCATAGTTACTCCTGCCAGTTGCTCCCCGTTTTACCACAGTCACATCTACAAGCTTACTCTGGCCGTTCACCAGAAGCGATACGCCATTATTTGTTGACCTTAAGACTTTCACAGTACTCCTTCCGGGAGCTCATCGAGAATGCCGATGTTTTTCGCCTGTTGACGAGGCATTTTTCTACCTTAAGAGAGTCATTGTTACACCTGCCAAATGCTCGCCGTTAACCACAGCCACATTTTCAAGCTTCCTCTGGCCCAGTTCACCTGAAGCGGTACACCATTATTTGTCGGCTTTGAGACCTTCACTGTACTCCTGCCGGGAGCACCTCGAGTTTGCCGATGTATTTCGCCTATTGACGAGGCATTTGGCTACCTTAAGAGAGTCATAGTTACTCCTACCACTTGAACCCAGATTTATCACTGTCACATCCTCAAGCTTTCTCCGGCCAGTTCACCATAAGCGATACGCCATTATCTGTCGACATTAAGTGTTTCACAGTACTACTGCTGGCAGCTCCTCGGTTTGCAGATGTATTTCGCGTGTTGACGAGGCATTTGGCTACCTTAAGAGAGTCATAGTTACTCCTGCCACTTGCTCCCCGTTCTACCACAGTCACATCTACAAGCTTACTCTGGCCAGTTCACCAGAAGCGATATGCCATTATTTGTTGACCTTAAGACTTTCACAGTACTCCTTGCGGGAGCTCCTCGGGATTGCCAATGTAATTCGCCTTTTGACGAGGCATTTGGCTACCCTAAGAGAGTCATAGTTACTCCTGCCAGTTGCTCCCCGTTTTACCACAGTCACATCTACAAGCTTACTCTGGCCGTTCACCAGAAGCGATACGCCATTATTTGTTGACCTTAAGACTTTCACAGTACTCCTTCCGGGAGCTCATCGAGAATGCCGATGTTTTTCGCATGTTGACGAGGCATTTTTCTACCTTAAGAGAATCATTGTTACACCTGCCAAATGCTCGCCGTTAACCACAGAAACATTTTCAAGCTTCCTCTGGCCCAGTTCACCTGAAGCGGTACACCATTATTTGTCGGCTTTGAGACCTTCACTGTACTCCTGCCGGGAGCACCTCGAGTTTGCCGATGTATTTCGCCTATTGACGAGGCATTTGGCTACCTTAAGAGAGTCATAGTTACTCCTACCACTTGAACCCAGATTTATCACTGTCACATCCTCAAGCTTTCTCCGGCCAGTTCACCACAAGCGATACGCCATTATCTGTCGACATAAAGTATTTCACAGTACTACTGCTGGCAGCTCCTCGGTTAGCAGATGTATTTCGCGTGTTGACGAGGCATTTGGCTACCTTAAGAGAGTCATAGTTACTCCTGCCACTTGCTCCCCGTTCTACCACAGTCACATCTACAAGCTTACTCTGGCCAGTTCACCAGAAGCGATACGCCATTATTTGTTGACCTTAAGACTTTCACAGTACTCCTTGCGGGAGCTCCTCGGGATTGCCAATGTAATTCGCCTTTTGACGAGGCATTTGGCTACTCTACGAGAGTCATAGTTACTCCTGCCAGTTGCTCCCCGTTTTACCACAGTCACATCTACAAGCTTACTCTGGCCGTTCACCAGAAGCGATACGCCATTATTTGTTGACCTTAAGACTTTCACAGTACTCCTTCCGGGAGCTCATCGAGAATGCCGATGTTTTTCGCCTGTTGACGAGGCATTTTTCTACCTTAAGAGAGTCATTGTTACACCTGCCAAATGCTCGCCGTTAGCCACAGCCACATTTTCAAGCTTCCTCTGGCCCAGTTCACCTGAAGCGGTACACCATTATTTGTCGGCTTTGAGACCTTCACTGTACTCCTGCCGGGAGCACCTCGAGTTTGCCGATGTATTTCGCCTATTGACGAGGCATTTGGCTACCTTAAGAGAGTCATAGTTACTCCTACCACTTGCACCCAGATTTATCACTGTCACATCCTCAAGCTTTCTCCGGCCAGTTCACCACAAGCGATACGCCATTATCTGTCGACATAAAGTATTTCACAGTACTACTGCTGGCAGCTCCTCGGTTTGCAGATGTATTTCGCGTGTTGACGAGGCATTTGGCTACCTTAAGAGAGTCATAGTTACTCCTGCCACTTGCTCCCCGTTCTACCACAGTCACATCTACAAGCTTACTCTGGCCAGTTCACCAGAAGCGATACGCCACTATTTGTTGACCTTAAGACTTTCACAGTACTCCTTGCGGGAGCTCCTCGAGATTGCCAATGTAATTCGCCTTTTGACGAGGAATTTGGCTACTCTACGAGAGTCATAGTTACTCCTGCCAGTTGCTCCCCGTTTTACCACAGTCACATCTACAAGCTTACTCTGGCCGTTCACCAGAAGCGATACGCCATTATTTGTTGACCTTAAGACTTTCACAGTACTCCTTCCGGGAGCTCATCGAGAATGCCGATGTTTTTCGCCTGTTGACGAGGCATTTTTCTACCTTAAGAGAGTCATTGTTACACCTGCCAAATGCTCGCCGTTAACCACAGCCACATTTTCAAGCTTCCTCTGGCCCAGTTCACCTGAAGCGGTACACCATTATTTGTCGGCTTTGAGACCTTCACTGTACTCCTGCCGGGAGCACCTCGAGTTTGCCGATGTATTTCGCCTATTGACGAGGCATTTGGCTACCTTAAGAGAGTCATAGTTACTCCTACCACTTGAACCCAGATTTATCACTGTCACATCCTCAAGCTTTCTCCGGCCAGTTCACCATAAGCGATACGCCATTATCTGTCGACATTAAGTGTTTCACAGTACTACTGCTGGCAGCTCCTCGGTTTGCAGATGTATTTCGCGTGTTGACGAGGCATTTGGATACCTTAAGAGAGTCATAGTTACTCCTGCCACTTGCTCCCCGTTCTACCACAGTCACATCTACAAGCTTACTCTGGCCAGTTCACCAGAAGCGATACGCCATTATTTGTTGACCTTAAGACTTTCACAGTACTCCTTGCGGGAGCTCCTCGGGATTGCCAATGTAATTCGCCTTTTGACGAGGCATTTGGCTACCCTAAGAGAGTCATAGTTACTCCTGCCAGTTGCTCCCCGTTTTACCACAGTCACATCTACAAGCTTACTCTGGCCGTTCACCAGAAGCGATACGCCATTATTTGTTGACCTTAAGACTTTCACAGTACTCCTTCCGGGAGCTCATCGAGAATGCCGATGTTTTTCGCATGTTGACGAGGCATTTTTCTACCTTAAGAGAATCATTGTTACACCTGCCAAATGCTCGCCGTTAACCACAGAAACATTTTCAAGCTTCCTCTGGCCCAGTTCACCTGAAGCGGTACACCATTATTTGTCGGCTTTGAGACCTTCACTGTACTCCTGCCGGGAGCACCTCGAGTTTGCCGATGTATTTCGCCTATTGACGAGGCATTTGGCTACCTTAAGAGAGTCATAGTTACTCCTACCACTTGCACCCAGATTTATCACTGTCACATCCTCAAGCTTTCTCCGGCCAGTTCACCACAAGCGATACGCCATTATCTGTCGACATAAAGTATTTCACAGTACTACTGCTGGCAGCTCCTCGGTTTGCAGATGTATTTCGCGTGTTGACGAGGCATTTGGCTACCTTAAGAGAGTCATAGTTACTCCTGCCACTTGCTCCCCGTTCTACCACAGTCACATCTACAAGCTTACTCTGGCCAGTTCACCAGAAGCGATACGCCATTATTTGTTGACCTTAAGACTTTCACAGTACTCCTTGCGGGAGCTCCTCGGGATTGCCAATGTAATTCGCCTTTTGACGAGGCATTTGGCTACCCTAAGAGAGTCATAGTTACTCCTGCCAGTTGCTCCCCGTTTTACCACAGTCACATCTACAAGCTTACTCTGGCCGTTCACCAGAAGCGATACGCCATTATTTGTTGACCTTAAGACTTTCACAGTACTCCTTCCGGGAGCTCATCGAGAATGCCGATGTTTTTCGCATGTTGACGAGGCATTTTTCTACCTTAAGAGAATCATTGTTACACCTGCCAAATGCTCGCCGTTAACCACAGCCACATTTTCAAGCTTCCTCTGGCCCAGTTCACCTGAAGCGGTACACCATTATTTGTCGGCTTTGAGACCTTCACTGTACTCCTGCCGGGAGCACCTCGAGTTTGCCGATGTATTTCGCCTATTGACGAGGCATTTGGCTACCTTAAGAGAGTCATAGTTACTCCTACCACTTGCACCCAGATTTATCACTGTCACATCCTCAAGCTTTCTCCGGCCACTTCACCACAAGCGATACGCCATTATCTGTCGACATAAAGTATTTCACAGTACTACTGCTGGCAGCTCCTCGGTTTGCAGATGTATTTCGCGTGTTGACGAGGCATTTGGCTACCTTAAGAGAGTCATAGTTACTCCTGCCACTTGCTCCCCGTTCTACCACAGTCACATCTACAAGCTTACTCTGGCCAGTTCACCAGAAGCGATACGCCATTATTTGTTGACCTTAAGACTTTCACAGTACTCCTTGCGGGAGCTCCTCGGGATTGCCAATGTAATTCGCCTTTTGACGAGGCATTTGGCTACTCTACGAGAGTCATAGTTACTCCTGCCAGTTGCTCCCCGTTTTACCACAGTCACATCTACAAGCTTACTCTGGCCGTTCACCAGAAGCGATACGCCATTATTTGTTGACCTTAAGACTTTCACAGTACTCCTTCCGGGAGCTCATCGAGAATGCCGATGTTTTTCGCCTGTTGACGAGGCATTTTTCTACCTTAAGAGAGTCATTGTTACACCTGCCAAATGCTCGCCGTTAGCCACAGCCACATTTTCAAGCTTCCTCTGGCCCAGTTCACCTGAAGCGGTACACCATTATTTGTCGGCTTTGAGACCTTCACTGTACTCCTGCCGGGAGCACCTCGAGTTTGCCGATGTATTTCGCCTATTGACGAGGCATTTGGCTACCTTAAGAGAGTCATAGTTACTCCTACCACTTGCACCCAGATTTATCACTGTCACATCCTCAAGCTTTCTCCGGCCAGTTCACGACAAGCGATACGCCATTATCTGTCGACATAAAGTGTTTCACAGTACTACTGCTGGCAGCTCCTCGGTTTGCAGATGTATTTCGCGTGTTGACGAGGCATTTGGCTACCTTAAGAGAGTCATAGTTACTCCTGCCACTTGCTCCCCGTTCTACCACAGTCACATCTACAAGCTTACTCTGGCCAGTTCACCAGAAGCGATAAGCCATTATTTGTTGACCTTAAGACTTTCACAGTACTCCTTGCGGGAGCTCCTCGGGATCGCCAAGTTTAATTCGCCTTTTGACGAGGCATTTGGCTACTCTAAGAGAGTCATAGTTACTCCTGCCAGTTGCTCCCCGTTTTACCACAGTCACATCTACAAGCTTACTCTGGCCGTTCACCAGAAGCGATACGCCATTATTTGTTGACCTTAAGACTTTCACAGTACTCCTTCCGGGAGCTCATCGAGAATGCCGATGTTTTTCGCCTGTTGACGAGGCATTTTTCTACCTTAAGAGAGTCATTGTTACACCTGCCAAATGCTCGCCGTTAGCCACAGCCACATTTTCAAGCTTCCTCTGGCCCAGTTCACCTGAAGCGGTACACCATTATTTGTCGGCTTTGAGACCTTCACTGTACTCCTGCCGGGAGCACCTCGAGTTTGCCGATGTATTTCGCCTATTGACGAGGCATTTGGCTACCTTAAGAGAGTCATAGTTACTCATACCACTTGAACCCAGATTTATCACTGTCACATCCTCAAGCTTTCTCCGGCCAGTTCACCACAAGCGATACGCCATTATCTGTCGACATAAAGTGTTTCACAGTACTACTGCTGGCAGCTCCTCGGTTTGCAGATGTATTTCGCGTGTTGACGAGGCATTTGGCTACCTTAAGAGAGTCATAGTTACTCCTGCCACTTGCTCCCCGTTCTACCACAGTCACATCTACAAGCTTACTCTGGCCAGTTCACCAGAAGCGATACGCCATTATTTGTTGACCTTAAGACTTTCACAGTACTCCTTGCGGGAGCTCCTCGGGATTGCCAATGTAATTCGCCTTTTGACGAGGCATTTGGCTACCCTAAGAGAGTCATAGTTACTCCTGCCAGTTGCTCCCCGTTTTACCACAGTCACATCTACAAGCTTACTCTGGCCGTTCACCAGAAGCGATACGCCATTATTTGTTGACCTTAAGACTTTCACAGTACTCCTTCCGGGAGCTCATCGAGAATGCCGATGTTTTTCGCATGTTGACGAGGCATTTTTCTACCTTAAGAGAATCATTGTTACACCTGCCAAATGCTCGCCGTTAACCACAGAAACATTTTCAAGCTTCCTCTGGCCCAGTTCACCTGAAGCGGTACACCATTATTTGTCGGCTTTGAGACCTTCACTGTACTCCTGCCGGGAGCACCTCGAGTTTGCCGATGTATTTCGCCTATTGACGAGGCATTTGGCTACCTTAAGAGAGTCATAGTTACTCCTACCACTTGCACCCAGATTTATCACTGTCACATCCTCAAGCTTTCTCCGGCCAGTTCACCACAAGCGATACGCCATTATCTGTCGACATAAAGTATTTCACAGTACTACTGCTGGCAGCTCCTCGGTTTGCAGATGTATTTCGCGTGTTGACGAGGCATTTGGCTACCTTAAGAGAGTCATAGTTACTCCTGCCACTTGCTCCCCGTTCTACCACAGTCACATCTACAAGCTTACTCTGGCCAGTTCACCAGAAGCGATACGCCATTATTTGTTGACCTTAAGACTTTCACAGTACTCCTTGCGGGAGCTCCTCGGGATTGCCAATGTAATTCGCCTTTTGACGAGGCATTTGGCTACCCTAAGAGAGTCATAGTTACTCCTGCCAGTTGCTCCCCGTTTTACCACAGTCACATCTACAAGCTTACTCTGGCCGTTCACAAGAAGCGATACGCCATTATTTGTTGACCTTAAGACTTTCACAGTACTCCTTCCGGGATCTCATCGAGAATGCCGATGTTTTTCGCATGTTGACGAGGCATTTTTCTACCTTAAGAGAATCATTGTTACACCTGCAAAATGCTCGCCGTTAACCACAGCCACATTTTCAAGCTTCCTCTGGCCCAGTTCACCTGAAGCGGTACACCATTATTTGTCGGCTTTGAGACCTTCACTGTACTCCTGCCGGGAGCACCTCGAGTTTGCCGATGTATTTCGCCTATTGACGAGGCATTTGGCTACCTTAAGAGAGTCATAGTTACTCCTACCACTTGCACCCAGATTTATCACTGTCACATCCTCAAGCTTTCTCCGGCCAGTTCACCACAAGCGATACGCCATTATCTGTCGACATAAAGTATTTCACAGTACTACTGCTGGCAGCTCCTCGGTTTGCAGATGTATTTCGCGTGTTGACGAGGCATTTGGCTACCTTAAGAGAGTCATAGTTACTCCTGCCACTTGCTCCCCGTTCTACCACAGTCACATCTACAAGCTTACTCTGGCCAGTTCACCAGAAGCGATACGCCATTATTTGTTGACCTTAAGACTTTCACAGTACTCCTTGCGGGAGCTCCTCGGGATTGCCAATGTAATTCGCCTTTTGACGAGGCATTTGGCTACTCTACGAGAGTCATAGTTACTCCTGCCAGTTGCTCCCCGTTTTACCACAGTCACATCTACAAGCTTACTCTGGCCGTTCACCAGAAGCGATACGCCATTATTTGTTGACCTTAAGACTTTCACAGTACTCCTTCCGGGAGCTCATCGAGAATGCCGATGTTTTTCGCCTGTTGACGAGGCATTTTTCTACCTTAAGAGAGTCATTGTTACACCTGCCAAATGCTCGCCGTTAGCCACAGCCACATTTTCAAGCTTCCTCTGGCCCAGTTCACCTGAAGCGGTACACCATTATTTGTCGGCTTTGAGACCTTCACTGTACTCCTGCCGGGAGCACCTCGAGTTTGCCGATGTATTTCGCCTATTGACGAGGCATTTGGCTACCTTAAGAGAGTCATAGTTACTCCTACCACTTGCACCCAGATTTATCACTGTCACATCCTCAAGCTTTCTCCGGCCAGTTCACGACAAGCGATACGCCATTATCTGTCGACATAAAGTGTTTCACAGTACTACTGCTGGCAGCTCCTCGGTTTGCAGATGTATTTCGCGTGTTGACGAGGCATTTGGCTACCTTAAGAGAGTCATAGTTACTCCTGCCACTTGCTCCCCGTTCTACCACAGTCACATCTACAAGCTTACTCTGGCCAGTTCACCAGAAGCGATAAGCCATTATTTGTTGACCTTAAGACTTTCACAGTACTCCTTGCGGGAGCTCCTCGGGATCGCCAATGTAATTCGCCTTTTGACGAGGCATTTGGCTACTCTAAGAGAGTCATAGTTACTCCTGCCAGTTGCTCCCCGTTTTACCACAGTCACATCTACAAGCTTACTCTGGCCGTTCGCCAGAAGCGATACGCCATTATTTGTTGACCTTAAGACTTTCACAGTACTCCTTCCGGGAGCTCATCGAGAATGCCGATGTTTTTCGCCTGTTGACGAGGCATTTTTCTACCTTAAGAGAGTCATTGTTACACCTGCCAAATGCTCGCCGTTAGCCACAGCCACATTTTCAAGCTTCCTCTGGCCCAGTTCACCTGAAGCGGTGCACCATTATTTGTCGGCTTTGAGACCTTCACTGTACTCCTGCCGGGAGCACCTCGAGTTTGCCGATGTATTTCGCCTATTGACGAGGCATTTGGCTACCTTAAGAGAGTCATAGTTACTCCTACCACTTGCACCCAGATTTATCACTGTCACATCCTCAAGCTTTCTCCGGCCAGTTCACGACAAGCGATACGCCATTATCTGTCGACATAAAGTGTTTCACAGTACTACTGCTGGCAGCTCCTCGGTTTGCAAATGTATTTCGCGTGTTGACGAGGCATTTGGCTACCTTAAGAGAGTCATAGTTACTCCTGCCACTTGCTCCCCGTTCTACCACAGTCACATCTACAAGCTTACTCTGGCCGTTCACCAGAAGGGATACGCCATTATTTGTTGACCTTAAGACTTTCACAGTACTCCTTCCGGGAGCTCATCGAGAATGCCGATGTTTTTCGCATGTTGACGAGGCATTTTTCTACCTTAAGAGAATCATTGTTACACCTGCCAAATGCTCGCCGTTAACCACAGAAACATTTTCAAGCTTCCTCTGGCCCAGTTCACCTGAAGCGGTACACCATTATTTGTCCGCTTTGAGACCTTCACTGTACTCCTGCCGGGAGCACCTCGAGTTTGCCGATGTATTTCGCCTATTGACGAGGCATTTGGCTACCTTAAGAGAGTCATAGTTACTCCTACCACTTGCACCCAGATTTATCACTGTCACATCCTCAAGCTTTCTCCGGCCAGTTCACCACAGGCGATACGCCATGATCTGTCGACATAAAGTGTTTCACAGTACTACTGCTGGCAGCTCCTCGGTTTGCAGATGTATTTCGCGTGTTGACGAGGCATTTGGCTACCTTAAGAGAGTCATAGTTACTCCTGCCACTTGCTCCCCGTTCTACCACAGTCACATCTACAAGCTTACTCTGGCCAGTTCACCAGAAGCGATACGCCATTATTTGTTGACCTTAAGACTTTCACAGTACTCCTTGCGGGAGCTCCTCGGGATTGCCAATGTAATTCGCCTTTTGACGAGGCATTTGGCTACCCTAAGAGAGTCATAGTTACTCCTGCCAGTTGCTCCCCGTTTTACCACAGTCACATCTACAAGCTTACTCTGGCCGTTCACCAGAAGCGATACGCCATTATTTGTTGACCTTAAGACTTTCACAGTACTCCTTCCGGGAGCTCATCGAGAATGCCGATGTTTTTCGCCTGTTGACGAGGCATTTTTCTACCTTAAGAGAGTCATTGTTACACCTGCCAAATGCTCGCCGTTAGCCACAGCCACATTTTCAAGCTTCCTCTGGCCCAGTTCACCTGAAGCGGTACACCATTATTTGTCGGCTTTGAGACCTTCACTGTACTCCTGCCGGGAGCACCTCGAGTTTGCCGATGTATTTCGCCTATTGACGAGGCATTTGGCTACCTTAAGAGAGTCATAGTTACTCCTACCACTTGCACCCAGATTTATCACTGTCACATCCTCAAGCTTTCTCCGGCCGGTTCACGACAAGCGATACGCCATTATCTGTCGACATAAAGTGTTTCACAGTACTACTGCTGGCAGCTCCTCCGTTTGCAGATGTATTTCGCGTGTTGACGAGGCATTTGGCTACCTTAAGAGAGTCATAGTTACTCCTGCCACTTGCTCCCCGTTCTACCACAGTCACATCTACAAGCTTACTCTGGCCAGTTCACCAGAAGCGATACGCCATTATTTGTTGACCTTAAGACTTTCACAGTACTCCTTGCGGGAGCTCCTCGGGATTGCCAATGTAATTCGCCTTTTGACGAGGCATTTGGCTACCCTAAGAGAGTCATAGTTACTCCTGCCAGTTGCTCCCCGTTTTACCACAGTCACATCTACAAGCTTACTCTGGCCGTTCACCAGAAGCGATACGCCATTATTTGTTGACCTTAAGACTTTCACAGTACTCCTTCCGGGAGCTCATCGAGAATGCCGATGTTTTTCGCCTGTTGACGAGGCATTTTTCTACCTTAAGAGAGTCATTGTTACACCTGCCAAATGCTCGCCGTTAACCACAGCCACATTTTCAAGCTTCCTCTGGCCCAGTTCACCTGAAGCGGTACACCATTATTTGTCGGCTTTGAGACCTTCACTGTACTCCTGCCGGGAGCACCTCGAGTCTGCCGATGTATTTCGCCTATTGACGAGGCATTTGGCTACCTTAAGAGAGTCATAGTTACTCCTACCACTTGCACCCAGATTTATCACTGTCACATCCTCAAGCTTTCTCCGGCCGGTTCACGACAAGCGATACGCCATTATCTGTCGACATAAAGTGTTTCACAGTACTACTGCTGGCAGCTCCTCCGTTTGCAGATGTATTTCGCGTGTTGACGAGGCATTTGGCTACCTTAAGAGAGTCATAGTTACTCCTGCCACTTGCTCCCCGTTCTACCACAGTCACATCTACAAGCTTACTCTGGCCAGTTCACCAGAAGCGATACGCCATTATTTGTTGACCTTAAGACTTTCACAGTACTCCTTGCGGGAGCTCCTCGGGATTGCCAATGTAATTCGCCTTTTCACGAGGCATTTGGATACCCTAAGAGAGTCATAGTTACTCCTGCCAGTTGCTCCCCGTTTTACCACAGTCACATCTACAAGCTTACTCTGGCCGTTCACCAGAAGCGATACGCCATTATTTGTTGACCTTAAGACTTTCACAGTACTCCTTCCGGGAGCTCATCGAGAATGCCGATGTTTTTCGCATGTTGACGAGGCATTTTTCTACCTTAAGAGAATCATTGTTACACCTGCCAAATGCTCGCCATTAACCACAGAAACATTTTCAAGCTTCCTCTGGCCCAGTTCACCTGAAGCGGTACACCATTATTTGTCGGCTTTGAGACCTTCACTGTACTCCTGCCGGGAGCACCTCGAGTTTGCCGATGTATTTCGCCTATTGACGAGGCATTTGGCTACCTTAAGAGAGTCATAGTTACTCCTACCACTTGCACCCAGATTTATCACTGTCACATCCTCAAGCTTTCTCCGGCCAGTTCACCACAAGCGATACGCCATTATCTGTCGACATAAAGTATTTCACAGTACTACTGCTGGCAGCTCCTCGGTTTGCAGATGTATTTCGCGTGTTGACGAGGCATTTGGCTACCTTAAGAGAGTCATAGTTACTCCTGCCACTTGCTCCCCGTTCTACCACAGTCACATCTACAAGCTTACTCTGGCCAGTTCACCAGAAGCGATACGCCATTATTTGTTGACCTTAAGACTTTCACAGTACTCCTTGCGGGAGCTCCTCGGGATTGCCAATGTAATTCGCCTTTTGACGAGGCATTTGGCTACTCTACGAGAGTCATAGTTACTCCTGCCAGTTGCTCCCCGTTTTACCACAGTCACATCTACAAGCTTACTCTGGCCGTTCACCAGAAGCGATACGCCATTATTTGTTGACCTTAAGACTTTCACAGTACTCCTTCCGGGAGCTCATCGAGAATGCCGATGTTTTTCGCATGTTGACGAGGCATTTTTCTACCTTAAGAGAATCATTGTTACACCTGCCAAATGCTCGCCGTTAACCACAGCCACATTTTCAAGCTTCCTCTGGCCCAGTTCACCTGAAGCGGTACACCATTATTTGTCGGCTTTGAGACCTTCACTGTACTCCTGCCGGGAGCACCTCGAGTTTGCCGATGTATTTCGCCTATTGACGAGGCATTTGGCTACCTTAAGAGAGTCATAGTTACTCCTACCACTTGAACCCAGATTTATCACTGTCACATCCTCAAGCTTTCTCCGGCCAGTTCACCACAAGCGATACGCCATTATCTGTCGACATAAAGTATTTCACAGTACTACTGCTGGCAGCTCCTCGGTTTGCAGACGTATTTCGCGTGTTGACGAGGCATTTGGCTACCTTAAGATAGTCATAGTTACTCCTGCCACTTGCTCCCCGTTCTACCACAGTCACATCTACAAGCTTACTCTGGCCAGTTCACCAGAAGCGATACGCCATTATTTGTTGACCTTAAGACTTTCACAGTACTCCTTGCGGGAGCTCCTCGGGATTGCCAATGTAATTCGCCTTTTGACGAGGCATTTGGCTACTCTACGAGAGTCATAGTTACTCCTGCCAGTTGCTCCCCGTTTTACCACAGTCACATCTACAAGCTTACTCTGGCCGTTCACCAGAAGCGATACGCCATTATTTGTTGACCTTAAGACTTTCACAGTACTCCTTCCGGGAGCTCATCGAGAATGCCGATGTTTTTCGCATGTTGACGAGGCATTTTTCTACCTTAAGAGAATCATTGTTACACCTGCCAAATGCTCGCCGTTAACCACAGCCACATTTTCAAGCTTCCTCTGGCCCAGTTCACCTGAAGCGGTACACCATTATTTGTCGGCTTTGAGACCTTCACTGTACTCCTGCCGGGAGCACCTCGAGTTTGCCGATGTATTTCGCCTATTGACGAGGCATTTGGCTACCTTAAGAGAGTCATAGTTACTCCTACCACTTGCACCCAGATTTATCACTGTCACATCCTCAAGCTTTCTCCGGCCAGTTCACCACAAGCGATACGCCATTATCTGTCGACATAAAGTATTTCACAGTACTACTGCTGGCAGCTCCTCGGTTTGCAGATGTATTTCGCGTGTTGACGAGGCATTTGGCTACCTTAAGATAGTCATAGTTACTCCTGCCACTTGCTCCCCGTTCTACCACAGTCACATCTACAAGCTTACTCTGGCCAGTTCACCAGAAGCGATACGCCATTATTTGTTGACCTTAAGACTTTCACAGTACTCCTTGCGGGAGCTCCTCGGGATTGCCAATGTAATTCGCCTTTTGACGAGGCATTTGGCTACTCTACGAGAGTCATAGTTACTCCTGCCAGTTGCTCCCCGTTTTACCACAGTCACATCTACAAGCTTACTCTGGCCGTTCACCAGAAGCGATACGCCATTATTTGTTGACCTTAAGACTTTCACAGTACTCCTTCCGGGAGCTCATCGAGAATGCCGATGTTTTTCGCCTGTTGACGAGGCATTTTTCTACCTTAAGAGAGTCATTGTTACACCTGCCAAATGCTCGCCGTTAGCCACAGCCACATTTTCAAGCTTCCTCTGGCCCAGTTCACCTGAAGCGGTACACCATTATTTGTCGGCTTTGAGACCTTCACTGTACTCCTGCCGGGAGCACCTCGAGTTTGCCGATGTATTTCGCCTATTGACGAGGCATTTGGCTACCTTAAGAGAGTCATAGTTACTCCTACCACTTGCACCCAGATTTATCACTGTCACATCCTCAAGCTTTCTCCGGCCAGTTCACCACAAGCGATACGCCATTATCTGTCGACATAAAGTGTTTCACAGTACTACTGCTGGCAGCTCCTCGGTTTGCAGATGTATTTCGCGTGTTGACGAGGCATTTGGCTACCTTAAGAGAGTCATAGTTACTCCTGCCACTTGCTCCCCGTTCTACCACAGTCACATCTACAAGCTTACTCTGGCCAGTTCACCAGAAGCGATACGCCATTATTTGTTGACCTTAAGACTTTCACAGTACTCCTTGCGGGAGCTCCTCGGGATCGCCAATGTAATTCGCCTTTTGACGAGGCATTTGGCTACCCTAAGAGAGTCATAGTTACTCCTGCCAGTTGCTCCCCGTTTTACCACAGTCACATCTACAAGCTTACTCTGGCCGTTCACCAGAAGCGATACGCCATTATTTGTTGACCTTAAGACTTTCACAGTACTCCTTCCGGGAGCTCATCGAGAATGCCGATGTTTTTCGCATGTTGACGAGGCATTTTTCTACCTTAAGAGAATCATTGTTACACCTGCCAAATGCTCGCCATTAACCACAGAAACATTTTCAAGCTTCCTCTGGCCCAGTTCACCTGAAGCGGTACACCATTATTTGTCGGCTTTGAGACCTTCACTGTACTCCTGCCGGGAGCACCTCGAGTTTGCCGATGTATTTCGCCTATTGACGAGGCATTTGGCTACCTTAAGAGAGTCATAGTTACTCCTACCACTTGCACCCAGATTTATCACTGTCACATCCTCAAGCTTTCTCCGGCCAGTTCACCACAAGCGATACGCCATTATCTGTCGACATAAAGTATTTCACAGTACTACTGCTGGCAGCTCCTCGGTTTGCAGATGTATTTCGCGTGTTGACGAGGCATTTGGCTACCTTAAGAGAGTCATAGTTACTCCTGCCACTTGCTCCCCGTTCTACCACAGTCACATCTACAAGCTTACTCTGGCCAGTTCACCAGAAGCGATACGCCATTATTTGTTGACCTTAAGACTTTCACAGTACTCCTTGCGGGAGCTCCTCGGGATTGCCAATGTAATTCGCCTTTTGACGAGGCATTTGGCTACTCTACGAGAGTCATAGTTACTCCTGCCAGTTGCTCCCCGTTTTACCACAGTCACATCTACAAGCTTACTCTGGCCGTTCACCAGAAGCGATACGCCATTATTTGTTGACCTTAAGACTTTCACAGTACTCCTTCCGGGAGCTCATCGAGAATGCCGATGTTTTTCGCATGTTGACGAGGCATTTTTCTACCTTAAGAGAATCATTGTTACACCTGCCAAATGCTCGCCGTTAACCACAGCCACATTTTCAAGCTTCCTCTGGCCCAGTTCACCTGAAGCGGTACACCATTATTTGTCGGCTTTGAGACCTTCACTGTACTCCTGCCGGGAGCACCTCGAGTTTGCCGATGTATTTCGCCTATTGACGAGGCATTTGGCTACCTTAAGAGAGTCATAGTTACTCCTACCACTTGCACCCAGATTTATCACTGTCACATCCTCAAGCTTTCTCCGGCCAGTTCACCACAAGCGATACGCCATTATCTGTCGACATAAAGTATTTCACAGTACTACTGCTGGCAGCTCCTCGGTTTGCAGATGTATTTCGCGTGTTGACGAGGCATTTGGCTACCTTAAGATAGTCATAGTTACTCCTGCCACTTGCTCCCCGTTCTACCACAGTCACATCTACAAGCTTACTCTGGCCAGTTCACCAGAAGCGATACGCCATTATTTGTTGACCTTAAGACTTTCACAGTACTCCTTGCGGGAGCTCCTCGGGATTGCCAATGTAATTCGCCTTTTGACGAGGCATTTGGCTACTCTACGAGAGTCATAGTTACTCCTGCCAGTTGCTCCCCGTTTTACCACAGTCACATCTACAAGCTTACTCTGGCCGTTCACCAGAAGCGATACGCCATTATTTGTTGACCTTAAGACTTTCACAGTACTCCTTCCGGGAGCTCATCGAGAATGCCGATGTTTTTCGCCTGTTGACGAGGCATTTTTCTTCCTTAAGAGAGTCATTGTTTCACCTGCCAAATGCTCGCCGTTAGCCACAGCCACATTTTCAAGCTTCCTCTGGCCCAGTTCACCTGAAGCGGTACACCATTATTTGTCGGCTTTGAGACCTTCACTGTACTCCTGCCGGGAGCACCTCGAGTTTGCCGATGTATTTCGCCTATTGACGAGGCATTTGGCTACCTTAAGAGAGTCATAGTTACTCCTACCACTTGCACCCAGATTTATCACTGTCACATCCTCAAGCTTTCTCCGGCCAGTTCACCACAAGCGATACGCCATTATCTGTCGACATAAAGTGTTTCACAGTACTACTGCTGGCAGCTCCTCGGTTTGCAGATGTATTTCGCGTGTTGACGAGGCATTTGGCTACCTTAAAAGAGTCATAGTTACTCCTGCCACTTGCTCCCCGTTCTACCACAGTCACATCTACAAGCTTACTCTGGCCAGTTCACCAGAAGCGATACGCCATTATTTGTTGACCTTAAGACTTTCACAGTACTCCTTGCGGGAGCTCCTCGGGATCGCCAATGTAATTCGCCTTTTGACGAGGCATTTGGCTACTCTAAGAGAGTCATAGTTACTCCTGCCAGTTGCTCCCCGTTTTACCACAGTCACATCTACAAGCTTACTCTGGCCGTTCACCAGAAGCGATACGCCATTATTTGTTGACCTTAAGACTTTCACAGTACTCCTTCCGGGAGCTCATCGAGAATGCCGATGTTTTTCGCCTGTTGACGAGGCATTTTTCTACCTTAAGAGAGTCATTGTTACACCTGCCAAATGCTCGCCGTTAGCCACAGCCACATTTTCAAGCTTCCTCTGGCCCAGTTCACCTGAAGCGGTACACCATTATTTGTCGGCTTTGAGACCTTCACTGTACTCCTGCCGGGAGCACCTCGAGTTTGCCGATGTATTTCGCCTATTGACGAGGCATTTGGCTACCTTAAGAGAGTCATAGTTACTCCTACCACTTGCACCCAGATTTATCACTGTCACATCCTCAAGCTTTCTCCGGCCAGTTCACCACAAGCGATACGCCATTATCTGTCGACATAAAGTATTTCACAGTACTACTGCTGGCAGCTCCTCGGTTTGCAGATGTATTTCGCGTGTTGACGAGGCATTTGGCTACCTTAAGAGATTCATAGTTACTCCTGCCACTTGCTCCCCGTTCTACCACAGTCACATCTACAAGCTTACTCTGGCCAGTTCACCAGAAGCGATACGCCATTATTTGTTGACCTTAAGACTTTCACAGTACTCCTTGCGGGAGCTCCTCGGGATTGCCAATGTAATTCGCCTTTTGACGAGGCATTTGGCTACTCTACGAGAGTCATAGTTACTCCTGCCAGTTGCTCCCCGTTTTACCACAGTCACATCTACAAGCTTACTCTGGCCGTTCACCAGAAGCGATACGCCATTATTTGTTGACCTTAAGACTTTCACAGTACTCCTTCCGGGAGCTCATCGAGAATGCCGATGTTTTTCGCATGTTGACGAGGCATTTTTCTACCTTAAGAGAATCATTGTTACACCTGCCAAATGCTCGCCGTTAACCACAGCCACATTTTCAAGCTTCCTCTGGCCCAGTTCACCTGAAGCGGTACACCATTATTTGTCGGCTTTGAGACCTTCACTGTACTCCTGCCGGGAGCACCTCGAGTTTGCCGATGTATTTCGCCTATTGACGAGGCATTTGGCTACCTTAAGAGAGTCATAGTTACTCCTACCACTTGCACCCAGATTTATCACTGTCACATCCTCAAGCTTTCTCCGGCCAGTTCACCACAAGCGATACGCCATTATCTGTCGACATAAAGTATTTCACAGTACTACTGCTGGCAGCTCCTCGGTTTGCAGATGTATTTCGCGTGTTGACGAGGCATTTGGCTACCTTAAGATAGTCATAGTTACTCCTGCCACTTGCTCCCCGTTCTACCACAGTCACATCTACAAGCTTACTCTGGCCAGTTCACCAGAAGCGATACGCCATTATTTGTTGACCTTAAGACTTTCACAGTACTCCTTGCGGGAGCTCCTCGGGATTGCCAATGTAATTCGCCTTTTGACGAGGCATTTGGCTACTCTACGAGAGTCATAGTTACTCCTGCCAGTTGCTCCCCGTTTTACCACAGTCACATCTACAAGCTTACTCTGGCCGTTCACCAGAAGCGATACGCCATTATTTGTTGACCTTAAGACTTTCACAGTACTCCTTCCGGGAGCTCATCGAGAATGCCGATGTTTTTCGCCTGTTGACGAGGCATTTTTCTTCCTTAAGAGAGTCATTGTTTCACCTGCCAAATGCTCGCCGTTAGCCACAGCCACATTTTCAAGCTTCCTCTGGCCCAGTTCACCTGAAGCGGTACACCATTATTTGTCGGCTTTGAGACCTTCACTGTACTCCTGCCGGGAGCACCTCGAGTTTGCCGATGTATTTCGCCTATTGACGAGGCATTTGGCTACCTTAAGAGAGTCATAGTTACTCCTACCACTTGCACCCAGATTTATCACTGTCACATCCTCAAGCTTTCTCCGGCCAGTTCACCACAAGCGATACGCCATTATCTGTCGACATAAAGTGTTTCACAGTACTACTGCTGGCAGCTCCTCGGTTTGCAGATGTATTTCGCGTGTTGACGAGGCATTTGGCTACCTTAAAAGAGTCATAGTTACTCCTGCCACTTGCTCCCCGTTCTACCACAGTCACATCTACAAGCTTACTCTGGCCAGTTCACCAGAAGCGATACGCCATTATTTGTTGACCTTAAGACTTTCACAGTACTCCTTGCGGGAGCTCCTCGGGATCGCCAATGTAATTCGCCTTTTGACGAGGCATTTGGCTACTCTAAGAGAGTCATAGTTACTCCTGCCAGTTGCTCCCCGTTTTACCACAGTCACATCTACAAGCTTACTCTGGCCGTTCACCAGAAGCGATACGCCATTATTTGTTGACCTTAAGACTTTCACAGTACTCCTTCCGGGAGCTCATCGAGAATGCCGATGTTTTTCGCCTGTTGACGAGGCATTTTTCTACCTTAAGAGAGTCATTGTTACACCTGCCAAATGCTCGCCGTTAGCCACAGCCACATTTTCAAGCTTCCTCTGGCCCAGTTCACCTGAAGCGGTACACCATTATTTGTCGGCTTTGAGACCTTCACTGTACTCCTGCCGGGAGCACCTCGAGTTTGCCGATGTATTTCGCCTATTGACGAGGCATTTGGCTACCTTAAGAGAGTCATAGTTACTCCTACCACTTGCACCCAGATTTATCACTGTCACATCCTCAAGCTTTCTCCGGCCAGTTCACGACAAGCGATACGCCATTATCTGTCGACATAAAGTGTTTCACAGTACTACTGCTGGCAGCTCCTCGGTTTGCAGATGTATTTCGCGTGTTGACGAGGCATTTGGCTACCTTAAGAGAGTCATAGTTACTCCTGCCACTTGCTCCCCGTTCTACCACAGTCACATCTACAAGCTTACTCTGGCCAGTTCACCAGAAGCGATACGCCATTATTTGTTGACCTTAAGACTTTCACAGTACTCCTTGCGGGAGCTCCTCGGGATTGCCAATGTAATTCGCCTTTTGACGAGGCATTTGGCTACCCTAAGAGAGTCATAGTTACTCCTGCCAGTTGCTCCCCGTTTTACCACAGTCACATCTACAAGCTTACTCTGGCCGTTCACCAGAAGCGATACGCCATTATTTGTTGACCTTAAGACTTTCACAGTACTCCTTCCGGGAGCTCATCGAGAATGCCGATGTTTTTCGCATGTTGACGAGGCATTTTTCTACCTTAAGAGAATCATTGTTACACCTGCCAAATGCTCGCCGTTAACCACAGAAACATTTTCAAGCTTCCTCTGGCCCAGTTCACCTGAAGCGGTACACCATTATTTGTCGGCTTTGAGACCTTCACTGTACTCCTGCCGGGAGCACCTCGAGTTTGCCGATGTATTTCGCCTATTGACGAGCCATTTGGCTACCTTAAGAGAGTCATAGTTACTCCTACCACTTGCACCCAGATTTATCACTGTCACATCCTCAAGCTTTCTCCGGCCAGTTCACCACAAGCGATACGCCATTATCTGTCGACATAAAGTATTTCACAGTACTACTGCTGGCAGCTCCTCGGTTTGCAGATGTATTTCGCGTGTTGACGAGGCATTTGGCTACCTTAAGAGAGTCATAGTTACTCCTGCCACTTGCTCCCCGTTCTACCACAGTCACATCTACAAGCTTACTCTGGCCAATTCACCAGAAGCGATACGCCATTATTTGTTGACCTTAAGACTTTCACAGTACTCCTTGCGGGAGCTCCTCGGGATTGCCAATGTAATTCGCCTTTTGACGAGGCATTTGGCTACTCTACGAGAGTCATAGTTACTCCTGCCAGTTGCTCCCCGTTTTACCACAGTCACATCTACAAGCTTACTCTGGCCGTTCACCAGAAGCGATACGCCATTATTTGTTGACCTTAAGACTTTCACAGTACTCCTTCCGGGAGCTCATCGAGAATGCCGATGTTTTTCGCATGTTGACGAGGCATTTTTCTACCTTAAGAGAATCATTGTTACACCTGCCAAATGCTCGCCGTTAACCACAGCCACATTTTCAAGCTTCCTCTGGCCCAGTTCACCTGAAGCGGTACACCATTATTTGTCGGCTTTGAGACCTTCACTGTACTCCTGCCGGGAGCACCTCGAGTTTGCCGATGTATTTCGCCTATTGACGAGGCATTTGGCTACCTTAAGAGAGTCATAGTTACTCCTACCACTTGCACCCAGATTTATCACTGTCACATCCT
The DNA here is from genome assembly GCF_023898315.1 of Schistocerca nitens. Classification (NCBI taxonomy): domain Eukaryota; kingdom Metazoa; phylum Arthropoda; class Insecta; order Orthoptera; family Acrididae; genus Schistocerca; species Schistocerca nitens. The sequence continues at coordinate 157,999,283 of NC_064625.1, read as the reverse complement.
CAAGCTTTCTCCGGCCAGTTCACCACAAGCGATACGCCATTATCTGTCGACATAAAGTATTTCACAGTACTACTGCTGGCAGCTCCTCGGTTTGCAGATGTATTTCGCGTGTTGACGAGGCATTTGGCTACCTTAAGAGAGTCATAGTTACTCCTGCCACTTGCTCCCCGTTCTACCACAGTCACATCTACAAGCTTACTCTGGCCAGTTCACCAGAAGCGATACGCCATTATTTGTTGACCTTAAGACTTTCACAGTACTCCTTGCGGGAGCTCCTCGGGATTGCCAATGTAATTCGCCTTTTGACGAGGCATTTGGCTACTCTACGAGAGTCATAGTTACTCCTGCCAGTTGCTCCCCGTTTTACCACAGTCACATCTACAAGCTTACTCTGGCCGTTCACCAGAAGCGATACGCCATTATTTGTTGACCTTAAGACTTTCACAGTACTCCTTCCGGGAGCTCATCGAGAATGCCGATGTTTTTCGCATGTTGACGAGGCATTTTTCTACCTTAAGAGAATCATTGTTACACCTGCCAAATGCTCGCCGTTAACCACAGCCACATTTTCAAGCTTCCTCTGGCCCAGTTCACCTGAAGCGGTACACCATTATTTGTCGGCTTTGAGACCTTCACTGTACTCCTGCCGGGAGCACCTCGAGTTTGCCGATGTATTTCGCCTATTGACGAGGCATTTGGCTACCTTAAGAGAGTCATAGTTACTCCTACCACTTGCACCCAGATTTATCACTGTCACATCCTCAAGCTTTCTCCGGCCAGTTCACCACAAGCGATACGCCATTATCTGTCGACATAAAGTATTTCACAGTACTACTGCTGGCAGCTCCTCGGTTTGCAGATGTATTTCGCGTGTTGACGAGGCATTTGGCTACCTTAAGAGAGTCATAGTTACTCCTGCCACTTGCTCCCCGTTCTACCACAGTCACATCTACAAGCTTACTCTGGCCAGTTCACCAGAAGCGATACGCCATTATTTGTTGACCTTAAGACTTTCACAGTACTCCTTGCGGGAGCTCCTCGGGATTGCCAATGTAATTCGCCTTTTGACGAGGCATTTGGCTACTCTACGAGAGTCATAGTTACTCCTGCCAGTTGCTCCCCGTTTTACCACAGTCACATCTACAAGCTTACTCTGGCCGTTCACCAGAAGCGATACGCCATTATTTGTTGACCTTAAGACTTTCACAGTACTCCTTCCGGGAGCTCATCGAGAATGCCGATGTTTTTCGCATGTTGACGAGGCATTTTTCTACCTTAAGAGAATCATTGTTACACCTGCCAAATGCTCGCCGTTAACCACAGCCACATTTTCAAGCTTCCTCTGGCCCAGTTCACCTGAAGCGGTACACCATTATTTGTCGGCTTTGAGACCTTCACTGTACTCCTGCCGGGAGCACCTCGAGTTTGCCGATGTATTTCGCCTATTGACGAGGCATTTGGCTACCTTAAGAGAGTCATAGTTACTCCTACCACTTGCACCCAGATTTATCACTGTCACATCCTCAAGCTTTCTCCGGCCAGTTCACCACAAGCGATACGCCATTATCTGTCGACATAAAGTATTTCACAGTACTACTGCTGGCAGCTCCTCGGTTTGCAGATGTATTTCGCGTGTTGACGAGGCATTTGGCTACCTTAAGATAGTCATAGTTACTCCTGCCACTTGCTCCCCGTTCTACCACAGTCACATCTACAAGCTTACTCTGGCCAGTTCACCAGAAGCGATACGCCATTATTTGTTGACCTTAAGACTTTCACAGTACTCCTTGCGGGAGCTCCTCGGGATTGCCAATGTAATTCGCCTTTTGACGAGGCATTTGGCTACTCTACGAGAGTCATAGTTACTCCTGCCAGTTGCTCCCCGTTTTACCACAGTCACATCTACAAGCTTACTCTGGCCGTTCACCAGAAGCGATACGCCATTATTTGTTGACCTTAAGACTTTCACAGTACTCCTTCCGGGAGCTCATCGAGAATGCCGATGTTTTTCGCCTGTTGACGAGGCATTTTTCTTCCTTAAGAGAGTCATTGTTTCACCTGACAAATGCTCGCCGTTAGCCACAGCCACATTTTCAAGCTTCCTCTGGCCCAGTTCACCTGAAGCGGTACACCATTATTTGTCGGCTTTGAGACCTTCACTGTACTCCTGCCGGGAGCACCTCGAGTTTGCCGATGTATTTCGCCTATTGACGAGGCATTTGGCTACCTTAAGAGAGTCATAGTTACTCCTACCACTTGCACCCAGATTTATCACTGTCACATCCTCAAGCTTTCTCCGGCCAGTTCACCACAAGCGATACGCCATTATCTGTCGACATAAAGTGTTTCACAGTACTACTGCTGGCAGCTCCTCGGTTTGCAGATGTATTTCGCGTGTTGACGAGGCATTTGGCTACCTTAAGAGAGTCATAGTTACTCCTGCCACTTGCTCCCCGTTCTACCACAGTCACATCTACAAGCTTACTCTGGCCAGTTCACCAGAAGCGATACGCCATTATTTGTTGACCTTAAGACTTTCACAGTACTCCTTGCGGGAGCTCCTCGGGATCGCCAATGTAATTCGCCTTTTGACGAGGCATTTGGCTACTCTAAGAGAGTCATAGTTACTCCTGCCAGTTGCTCCCCGTTTTACCACAGTCACATCTACAAGCTTACTCTGGCCGTTCACCAGAAGCGATACGCCATTATTTGTTGACCTTAAGACTTTCACAGTACTCCTTCCGGGAGCTCATCGAGAATGCCGATGTTTTTCGCCTGTTGACGAGGCATTTTTCTACCTTAAGAGAGTCATTGTTACACCTGCCAAATGCTCGCCGTTAGCCACAGCCACATTTTCAAGCTTCCTCTGGCCCAGTTCACCTGAAGCGGTACACCATTATTTGTCGGCTTTGAGACCTTCACTGTACTCCTGCCGGGAGCACCTCGAGTTTGCCGATGTATTTCGCCTATTGACGAGGCATTTGGCTACCTTAAGAGAGTCATAGTTACTCCTACCACTTGCACCCAGATTTATCACTGTCACATCCTCAAGCTTTCTCCGGCCAGTTCACGACAAGCGATACGCCATTATCTGTCGACATAAAGTGTTTCACAGTACTACTGCTGGCAGCTCCTCGGTTTGCAGATGTATTTCGCGTGTTGACGAGGCATTTGGCTACCTTAAGAGAGTCATAGTTACTCCTGCCACTTGCTCCCCGTTCTACCACAGTCACATCTACAAGCTTACTCTGGCCAGTTCACCAGAAGCGATACGCCATTATTTGTTGACCTTAAGACTTTCACAGTACTCCTTGCGGGAGCTCCTCGGGATTGCCAATGTAATTCGCCTTTTGACGAGGCATTTGGCTACCCTAAGAGAGTCATAGTTACTCCTGCCAGTTGCTCCCCGTTTTACCACAGTCACATCTACAAGCTTACTCTGGCCGTTCACCAGAAGCGATACGCCATTATTTGTTGACCTTAAGACTTTCACAGTACTCCTTCCGGGAGCTCATCGAGAATGCCGATGTTTTTCGCCTGTTGACGAGGCATTTTTCTACCTTAAGAGAGTCATAGTTACTCCTACCACTTGCACCCAGATTTATCACTGTCACATCCTCAAGCTTTCTCCGGCCAGTTCACCACAAGCGATACGCCATTATCTGTCGACATAAAGTGTTTCACAGTACTACTGCTGGCAGCTCCTCGGTTTGCAGATGTATTTCGCGTGTTGACGAGGCATTTGGCTACCTTAAGAGAGTCATAGTTACTCCTGCCACTTGCTCCCCGTTCTACCACAGTCACATCTACAAGCTTACTCTGGCCAGTTCACCAGAAGCGATACGCCATTATTTGTTGACCTTAAGACTTTCACAGTACTCCTTGCGGGAGCTCCTCGGGATCGCCAATGTAATTCGCCTTTTGACGAGGCATTTGGCTACTCTAAGAGAGTCATAGTTACTCCTGCCAGTTGCTCCCCGTTTTACCACAGTCACATCTACAAGCTTACTCTGGCCGTTCACCAGAAGCGATACGCCATTATTTGTTGACCTTAAGACTTTCACAGTACTCCTTCCGGGAGCTCATCGAGAATGCCGATGTTTTTCGCCTGTTGACGAGGCATTTTTCTACCTTAAGAGAGTCATTGTTACACCTGCCAAATGCTCGCCGTTAGCCACAGCCACATTTTCAAGCTTCCTCTGGCCCAGTTCACCTGAAGCGGTACACCATTATTTGTCGGCTTTGAGACCTTCACTGTACTCCTGCCGGGAGCACCTCGAGTTTGCCGATGTATTTCGCCTATTGACGAGGCATTTGGCTACCTTAAGAGAGTCATAGTTACTCCTACCACTTGCACCCAGATTTATCACTGTCACATCCTCAAGCTTTCTCCGGCCAGTTCACCACAAGCGATACGCCATTATCTGTCGACATAAAGTGTTTCACAGTACTACTGCTGGCAGCTCCTCGGTTTGCAGATGTATTTCGCGTGTTGACGAGGCATTTGGCTACCTTAAGAGAGTCATAGTTACTCCTGCCACTTGCTCCCCGTTCTACCACAGTCACATCTACAAGCTTACTCTGGCCAGTTCACCAGAAGCGATACGCCATTATTTGTTGACCTTAAGACTTCCACAGTACTCCTTGCGGGAGCTCCTCGGGATTGCCAATGTAATTCGCCTTTTGACGAGGCATTTGGCTACCCTAAGAGAGTCATAGTTACTCCTGCCAGTTGCTCCCCGTTTTACCACAGTCACATCTACAAGCTTACTCTGGCCGTTCACCAGAAGCGATACGCCATTATTTGTTGACCTTAAGACTTTCACAGTACTCCTTCCGGGAGCTCATCGAGAATGCCGATGTTTTTCGCCTGTTGACGAGGCATTTTTCTACCTTAAGAGAGTCATAGTTACTCCTACCACTTGCACCCAGATTTATCACTGTCACATCCTCAAGCTTTCTCCGGCCAGTTCACCACAAGCGATACGCCATTATCTGTCGACATAAAGTGTTTCACAGTACTACTGCTGGCAGCTCCTCGGTTTGCAGATGTATTTCGCGTGTTGACGAGGCATTTGGCTACCTTAAGAGAGTCATAGTTACTCCCGCCACTTGCTCCCCGTTCTACCACAGTCACATCTACAAGCTTACTCTGGCCAGTTCACCAGAAGCGATACGCCATTATTTGTTGACCTTAAGACTTTCACAGTACTCCTTGCGGGAGCTCCTCGGGATCGCCAATGTAATTCGCCTTTTGACGAGGCATTTGGCTACTCTAAGAGAGTCATAGTTACTCCTGCCAGTTGCTCCCCGTTTTACCACAGTCACATCTACAAGCTTACTCTGGCCGTTCACCAGAAGCGATACGCCATTATTTGTTGACCTTAAGACTTTCACAGTACTCCTTCCGGGAGCTCATCGAGAATGCCGATGTTTTTCGCCTGTTGACGAGGCATTTTTCTACCTTAAGAGAGTCATTGTTACACCTGCCAAATGCTCGCCGTTAGCCACAGCCACATTTTCAAGCTTCCTCTGGCCCAGTTCACCTGAAGCGGTACACCATTATTTGTCGGCTTTGAGACCTTCACTGTACTCCTGCCGGGAGCGACTCGAGTTTGCCGATGTATTTCGCCTATTGACGAGGCATTTGGCTACCTTAAGAGAGTCATAGTTACTCCTACCACTTGCACCCAGATTTATCACTGTCACATCCTCAAGCTTTCTCCGGCCAGTTCACGACAAGCGATACGCCATTATCTGTCGACATAAAGTGTTTCACAGTACTACTGCTGGCAGCTCCTCGGTTTGCAGATGTATTTCGCGTGTTGACGAGGCATTTGGCTACCTTAAGAGAGTCATAGTTACTCCTGCCACTTGCTCCCCGTTCTACCACAGTCACATCTACAAGCTTACTCTGGCCAGTTCACCAGAAGCGATACGCCATTATTTGTTGACCTTAAGACTTTCACAGTACTCCTTGCGGGAGCTCCTCGGGATTGCCAATGTAATTCGCCTTTTGACGAGGCATTTGGCTACCCTAAGAGAGTCATAGTTACTCCTGCCAGTTGCTCCCCGTTTTACCACAGTCACATCTACAAGCTTACTCTGGCCGTTCACCAGAAGCGATACGCCATTATTTGTTGACCTTAAGACTTTCACAGTACTCCTTCCGGGAGCTCATCGAGAATGCCGATGTTTTTCGCATGTTGACGAGGCATTTTTCTACCTTAAGAGAATCATTGTTACACCTGCCAAATGCTCGCCGTTAACCACAGAAACATTTTCAAGCTTCCTCTGGCCCAGTTCACCTGAAGCGGTACACCATTATTTGTCGGCTTTGAGACCTTCACTGTACTCCTGCCGGGAGCACCTCGAGTTTGCCGATGTATTTCGCCTATTGACGAGCCATTTGGCTACCTTAAGAGAGTCATAGTTACTCCTACCACTTGCACCCAGATTTATCACTGTCACATCCTCAAGCTTTCTCCGGCCAGTTCACCACAGGCGATACGCCATTATCTGTCGACATAAAGTATTTCACAGTACTACTGCTGGCAGCTCCTCGGTTTGCAGATGTATTTCGCGTGTTGACGAGGCATTTGGCTACCTTAAGAGAGTCATAGTTACTCCTGCCACTTGCTCCCCGTTCTACCACAGTCACATCTACAAGCTTACTCTGGCCAGTTCACCAGAAGCGATACGCCATTATTTGTTGACCTTAAGACTTTCACAGTACTCCTTGCGGGAGCTCCTCGGGATTGCCAATGTAATTCGCCTTTTGACGAGGCATTTGGCTACTCTACGAGAGTCATAGTTACTCCTGCCAGTTGCTCCCCGTTTTACCACAGTCACATCTACAAGCTTACTCTGGCCGTTCACCAGAAGCGATACGCCATTATTTGTTGACCTTAAGACTTTCACAGTACTCCTTCCGGGAGCTCATCGAGAATGCCGATGTTTTTCGCATGATGACGAGGCATTTTTCTACCTTAAGAGAATCATTGTTACACCTGCCAAATGCTCGCCGTTAACCACAGCCACATTTTCAAGCTTCCTCTGGCCCAGTTCACCTGAAGCGGTACACCATTATTTGTCGGCTTTGAGACCTTCACTGTACTCCTGCCGGGAGCACCTCGAGTTTGCCGATGTATTTCGCCTATTGACGAGGCATTTGGCTACCTTAAGAGAGTCATAGTTACTCCTACCACTTGCACCCAGATTTATCACTGTCACATCCTCAAGCTTTCTCCGGCCAGTTCACCACAAGCGATACGCCATTATCTGTCGACATAAAGTATTTCACCGTACTACTGCTGGCAGCTCCTCGGTTTGCAGATGTATTTCGTGTGTTGACGAGGCATTTGGCTACCTTAAGAGAGTCATAGTTACTCCTGCCACTTGCTCCCCGTTCTACCACAGTCACATCTACAAGCTTACTCTGGCCAGTTCACCAGAAGCGATACGCCATTATTTGTTGACCTTAAGACTTTCACAGTACTCCTTGCGGGAGCTCCTCGGGATCGCCAATGTAATTCGCCTTTTGACGAGGCATTTGGCTACTCTAAGAGAGTCATAGTTACTCCTGCCAGTTGCTCCCCGTTTTACCACAGTCACATCTACAAGCTTACTCTGGCCGTTCACCAGAAGCGATACGCCATTATTTGTTGACCTTAAGACTTTCACAGTACTCCTTCCGGGAGCTCATCGAGAATGCCGATGTTTTTCGCCTGTTGACGAGGCATTTTTCTACCTTAAGAGAGTCATTGTTACACCTGCCAAATGCTCGCCGTTAGCCACAGCCACATTTTCAAGCTTCCTCTGGCCCAGTTCACCTGAAGCGGTACACCATTATTTGTCGGCTTTGAGACCTTCACTGTACTCCTGCCGGGAGCACCTCGAGTTTGCCGATGTATTTCGCCTATTGACGAGGCATTTGGCTACCTTAAGAGAGTCATAGTTACTCCTACCACTTGCACCCAGATTTATCACTGTCACATCCTCAAGCTTTCTCCGGCCAGTTCACGACAAGCGATACGCCATTATCTGTCGACATAAAGTGTTTCACAGTACTACTGCTGGCAGCTCCTCGGTTTGCAGATGTATTTCGCGTGTTGACGAGGCATTTGGCTACCTTAAGAGAGTCATAGTTACTCCTGCCACTTGCTCCCCGTTCTACCACAGTCACATCTACAAGCTTACTCTGGCCAGTTCACCAGAAGCGATACGCCATTATTTGTTGACCTTAAGACTTTCACAGTACTCCTTGCGGGAGCTCCTCGGGATTGCCAATGTAATTCGCCTTTTGACGAGGCATTTGGCTACTCTACGAGAGTCATAGTTACTCCTGCCAGTTGCTCCCCGTTTTACCACAGTCACATCTACAAGCTTACTCTGGCCGTTCACCAGAAGCGATACGCCATTATTTGTTGACCTTAAGACTTTCACAGTACTCCTTCCGGGAGCTCATCGAGAATGCCGATGTTTTTCGCATGTTGACGAGGCATTTTTCTACCTTAAGAGAATCATTGTTACACCTGCCAAATGCTCGCCGTTAACCACAGCCACATTTTCAAGCTTCCTCTGGCCCAGTTCACCTGAAGCGGTACACCATTATTTGTCCGCTTTGAGACCTTCACTGTACTCCTGCCGGGAGCACCTCGAGTTTGCCGATGTATTTCGCCTATTGACGAGGCATTTGGCTACCTTAAGAGAGTCATAGTTACTCCTACCACTTGCACCCAGATTTATCACTGTCACATCCTCAAGCTTTCTCCGGCCAGTTCACCACAAGCGATACGCCATTATCTGTCGACATAAAGTATTTCACCGTACTACTGCTGGCAGCTCCTCGGTTTGCAGATGTATTTCGTGTGTTGACGAGGCATTTGGCTACCTTAAGAGAGTCATAGTTACTCCTGCCACTTGCTCCCCGTTCTACCACAGTCACATCTACAAGCTTACTCTGGCCAGTTCACCAGAAGCGATACGCCATTATTTGTTGACCTTAAGACTTTCACAGTACTCCTTGCGGGAGCTCCTCGGGATTGCCAATGTAATTCGCCTTTTGACGAGGCATTTGGCTACTCTACGAGAGTCATAGTTACTCCTGCCAGTTGCTCCCCGTTTTACCACAGTCACATCTACAAGCTTACTCTGGCCGTTCACCAGAAGCGATACGCCATTATTTGTTGACCTTAAGACTTTCACAGTACTCCTTCCGGGAGCTCATCAAGAATGCCGATGTTTTTCGCCTGTTGACGAGGCATGTTTCTACCTTAAGAGAGTCATTGTTACACCTGCCAAATGCTCGCCGTTAGCCACAGCCACATTTTCAAGCTTCCTCTGGCCCAGTTCACCTGAAGCGGTACACCATTATTTGTCGGCTTTGAGACCTTCACTGTACTCCTGCCGGGAGCACCTCGAGTTTGCCGATGTATTTCGCCTATTGACGAGGCATTTGGCTACCTTAAGAGAGTCATAGTTACTCCTACCACTTGCACCCAGATTTATCACTGTCACATCCTCAAGCTTTCTCCGGCAGTTCACCACAAGCGATACGCCATTATCTGTCGACATAAAGTGTTTCACAGTACTACTGCTGGCAGCTCCTCGGTTTGCAGATGTATTTCGCGTGTTGACGAGGCATTTGGCTACCTTAAGAGAGTCATAGTTACTCCTGCCACTTGCTCCCCGTTCTACCACAGTCACATCTACAAGCTTACTCTGGCCGTTCACCAGAAGCGATACGCCATTATTTGTTGACCTTAAGACTTTCACAGTACTCCTTCCGGGAGCTCATCGAGAATGCCGATGTTTTTCGCCTGTTGACGAGGCATTTTTCTACCTTAAGAGAGTCATTGTTACACCTGCCAAATGCTCGCCGTTAGCCACAGCCACATTTTCAAGCTTCCTCTGGCCCAGTTCACCTGAAGCGGTACACCATTATTTGTCGGCTTTGAGACCTTCACTGTACTCCTGCCGGGAGCACCTCGAGTTTGCCGATGTATTTCGCCTATTGACGAGGCATTTGGCTACCTTAAGAGAGTCATAGTTACTCCTACCACTTGCACCCAGATTTATCACTGTCACATCCTCAAGCTTTCTCCGGCCAGTTCACGACAAGCGATACGCCATTATCTGTCGACATAAAGTGTTTCACAGTACTACTGCTGGCAGCTCCTCGGTTTGCAGATGTATTTCGCGTGTTGACGAGGCATTTGGCTACCTTAAGAGAGTCATAGTTACTCCTGCCACTTGCTCCCCGTTCTACCACAGTCACATCTACAAGCTTACTCTGGCCAGTTCACCAGAAGCGATACGCCATTATTTGTTGACCTTAAGACTTTCACAGTACTCCTTGCGGGAGCTCCTCGGGATTGCCAATGTAATTCGCCTTTTGACGAGGCATTTGGCTACTCTACGAGAGTCATAGTTACTCCTGCCAGTTGCTCCCCGTTTTACCACAGTCACATCTACAAGCTTACTCTGGCCGTTCACCAGAAGCGATACGCCATTATTTGTTGACCTTAAGACTTTCACAGTACTCCTTCCGGGAGCTCATCGAGAATGCCGATGTTTTTCGCATGTTGACGAGGCATTTTTCTACCTTAAGAGAATCATTGTTACACCTGCCAAATGCTCGCCGTTAACCACAGCCACATTTTCAAGCTTCCTCTGGCCCAGTTCACCTGAAGCGGTACACCATTATTTGTCCGCTTTGAGACCTTCACTGTACTCCTGCCGGGAGCACCTCGAGTTTGCCGATGTATTTCGCCTATTGACGAGGCATTTGGCTACCTTAAGAGAGTCATAGTTACTCCTACCACTTGCACCCAGATTTATCACTGTCACATCCTCAAGCTTTCTCCGGCCAGTTCACCACAAGCGATACGCCATTATCTGTCGACATAAAGTATTTCACCGTACTACTGCTGGCAGCTCCTCGGTTTGCAGATGTATTTCGTGTGTTGACGAGGCATTTGGCTACCTTAAGAGAGTCATAGTTACTCCTGCCACTTGCTCCCCGTTCTACCACAGTCACATCTACAAGCTTACTCTGGCCAGTTCACCAGAAGCGATACGCCATTATTTGTTGACCTTAAGACTTTCACAGTACTCCTTGCGGGAGCTCCTCGGGATTGCCAATGTAATTCGCCTTTTGACGAGGCATTTGGCTACTCTACGAGAGTCATAGTTACTCCTGCCAGTTGCTCCCCGTTTTACCACAGTCACATCTACAAGCTTACTCTGGCCGTTCACCAGAAGCGATACGCCATTATTTGTTGACCTTAAGACTTTCACAGTACTCCTTCCGGGAGCTCATCAAGAATGCCGATGTTTTTCGCCTGTTGACGAGGCATGTTTCTACCTTAAGAGAGTCATTGTTACACCTGCCAAATGCTCGCCGTTAGCCACAGCCACATTTTCAAGCTTCCTCTGGCCCAGTTCACCTGAAGCGGTACACCATTATTTGTCGGCTTTGAGACCTTCACTGTACTCCTGCCGGGAGCACCTCGAGTTTGCCGATGTATTTCGCCTATTGACGAGGCATTTGGCTACCTTAAGAGAGTCATAGTTACTCCTACCACTTGCACCCAGATTTATCACTGTCACATCCTCAAGCTTTCTCCGGCAGTTCACCACAAGCGATACGCCATTATCTGTCGACATAAAGTGTTTCACAGTACTACTGCTGGCAGCTCCTCGGTTTGCAGATGTATTTCGCGTGTTGACGAGGCATTTGGCTACCTTAAGAGAGTCATAGTTACTCCTGCCACTTGCTCCCCGTTCTACCACAGTCACATCTACAAGCTTACTCTGGCCAGTTCACCAGAAGCGATACGCCATTATTTGTTGACCTTAAGACTTTCACAGTACTCCTTGCGGGAGCTCCTCGGGATCGCCAATGTAATTCGCCTTTTGACGAGGCATTTGGCTACTCTAAGAGAGTCATAGTTACTCCTGCCAGTTGCTCCCCGTTTTACCACAGTCACATCTACAAGCTTACTCTGGCCCAGTTCACCTGAAGCGATACGCCATTATTTGTTGACCTTAAGACTTTCACAGTACTCCTTCCGGGAGCTCATCGAGAATGCCGATGTTTTTCGCCTGTTGACGAGGCATTTTTCTACCTTAAGAGAGTCATTGTTACACCTGCCAAATGCTCGCCGTTAGCCACAGCCACATTTTCAAGCTTCCTCTGGCCCAGTTCACCTGAAGCGGTACACCATTATTTGTCGGCTTTGAGACCTTCACTGTACTCCTGCCGGGAGCACCTCAAGTTTGGCGATGTATTTCACCTATTGACGAGGCATTTGGCTACCTTAAGAGAGTCATAGTTACTCCTACCACTTGCACCCAGATTTATCACTGTCACATCCTCAAGCTTTCTCCGGCCAGTTCACGACAAGCGATACGCCATTATCTGTCGACATAAAGTGTTTCACAGTACTACTGCTGGCAGCTCCTCGGTTTGCAGATGTATTTCGCGTGTTGACGAGGCATTTGGCTACCTTAAGAGAGTCATAGTTACTCCTGCCACTTGCTCCCCGTTCTACCACAGTCACATCTACAAGCTTACTCTGGCCAGTTCACCAGAAGCGATACGCCATTATTTGTTGACCTTAAGACTTTCACAGTACTCCTTGCGGGAGCTCCTCGGGATTGCCAATGTAATTCGCCTTTTGACGAGGCATTTGGCTACCCTAAGAGAGTCATAGTTACTCCTGCCAGTTGCTCCCCGTTTTACCACAGTCACATCTACAAGCTTACTCTGGCCGTTCACCAGAAGCGATACGCCATTATTTGTTGTCCTTAAGACTTTCACAGTACTCCTTCCGGGAGCTCATCGAGAATGCCGATGTTTTTCGCATGTTGACGAGGCATTTTTCTACCTTAAGAGAATCATTGTTACACCTGCCAAATGCTCGCCGTTAACCACAGAAACATTTTCAAGCTTCCTCTGGCCCAGTTCACCTGAAGCGGTACACCATTATTTGTCGGCTTTGAGACCTTCACTGTACTCCTGCCGGGAGCACCTCGAGTTTGCCGATGTATTTCGCCTATTGACGAGCCATTTGGCTACCTTAAGAGAGTCATAGTTACTCCTACCACTTGCACCCAGATTTATCACTGTCACATCCTCAAGCTTTCTCCGGCTAGTTCACCACAAGCGATACGCCATTATCTGTCGACATAAAGTATTTCACAGTACTACTGCTGGCAGCTCCTCGGTTTGCAGATGTATTTCGCGTGTTGACGAGGCATTTGGCTACCTTAAGAGAGTCATAGTTACTCCTACCACTTGCACCCAGATTTATCACTGTCACATCCTCAAGCTTTCTCCGGCCAGTTCACGACAAGCGATACGCCATTATCTGTCGACATAAAGTGTTTCACAGTACTACTGCTGGCAGCTCCTCGGTTTGCAGATGTATTTCGCGTGTTGACGAGGCATTTGGCTACCTTAAGAGAGTCATAGTTACTCCTGCCACTTGCTCCCCGTTCTACCACAGTCACATCTACAAGCTTACTCTGGCCAGTTCACCAGAAGCGATACGCCATTATTTGTTGACCTTAAGACTTTCACAGTACTCCTTGCGGGAGCTCCTCGGGATTGCCAATGTAATTCGCCTTTTGACGAGGCATTTGGCTACCCTAAGAGAGTCATAGTTACTCCTGCCAGTTGCTCCCCGTTTTACCACAGTCACATCTACAAGCTTACTCTGGCCGTTCACCAGAAGCGATACGCCATTATTTGTTGACCTTAAGACTTTCACAGTACTCCTTCCGGGAGCTCATCGAGAATGCCGATGTTTTTCGCATGTTGACGAGGCATTTTTCTACCTTAAGAGAATCATTGTTACACCTGCCAAATGCTCGCCGTTAACCACAGAAACATTTTCAAGCTTCCTCTGGCCCAGTTCACCTGAAGCGGTACACCATTATTTGTCGGCTTTGAGACCTTCACTGTACTCCTGCCGGGAGCACCTCGAGTTTGCCGATGTATTTCGCCTATTGACGAGCCATTTGGCTACCTTAAGAGAGTCATAGTTACTCCTACCACTTGCACCCAGATTTATCACTGTCACATCCTCAAGCTTTCTCCGGCTAGTTCACCACAAGCGATACGCCATTATCTGTCGACATAAAGTATTTCACAGTACTACTGCTGGCAGCTCCTCGGTTTGCAGATGTATTTCGCGTGTTGACGAGGCATTTGGCTACCTTAAGAGAGTCATAGTTACTCCTGCCACTTGCTCCCCGTTCTACCACAGTCACATCTACAAGCTTACTCTGGCCAGTTCACCAGAAGCGATACGCCATTATTTGTTGACCTTAAGACTTTCACAGTACTCCTTGCGGGAGCTCCTCGGGATTGCCAATGTAATTCGCCTTTTGACGAGGCATTTGGCTACCCTAAGAGAGTCATAGTTACTCCTGCCAGTTGCTCCCCGTTTTACCACAGTCACATCTACAAGCTTACTCTGGCCGTTCACCAGAAGCGATACGCCATTATTTGTTGACCTTAAGACTTTCACAGTACTCCTTCCGGGAGCTCATCGAGAATGCCGATGTTTTTCGCATGTTGACGAGGCATTTTTCTACCTTAAGAGAATCATTGTTACACCTGCCAAATGCTCGCCGTTAACCACAGAAACATTTTCAAGCTTCCTCTGGCCCAGTTCACCTGAAGCGGTACACCATTATTTGTCGGCTTTGAGACCTTCACTGTACTCCTGCCGGGAGCACCTCGAGTTTGCCGATGTATTTCGCCTATTGACGAGGCATTTGGCTACCTTAAGAGAGTCATAGTTACTCCTACCACTTGCACCCAGATTTATCACTGTCACATCCTCAAGCTTTCTCCGGCCAGTTCACCACAAGCGATACGCCATTATCTGTCGACATAAAGTGTTTCACAGTACTACTGCTGGCAGCTCCTCGGTTTGCAGATGTATTTCGCGTGTTGACGAGGCATTTGACTACCTTAAGAGAGTCATAGTTACTCCTGCCACTTGCTCCCCGTTCTACCACAGTCACATCTACAAGCTTACTCTGGCCAGTTCACCAGAAGCGATACGCCATTATTTGTTGACCTTAAGACTTTCACAGTACTCCTTGCGGGAGCTCCTCGGGATTGCCAATGTAATTCGCCTTTTGACGAGGCATTTGGCTACTCTACGAGAGTCATAGTTACTCCTGCCAGTTGCTCCCCGTTTTACCACAGTCACATCTACAAGCTTACTCTGGCCGTTCACCAGAAGCGATACGCCATTATTTGTTGACCTTAAGACTTTCACAGTACTCCTTCCGGGAGCTCATCGAGAATGCCGTTGTTTTTCGCATGTTGACGAGGCATTTTTCTACCTTAAGAGAATCATTGTTACACCTGCCAAATGCTCGCCGTTAACCACAGCCACATTTTCAAGCTTCCTCTGGCCCAGTTCACCTGAAGCGGTACACCATTATTTGTCCGCTTTGAGACCTTCACTGTACTCCTGCCGGGAGCACCTCGAGTTTGCCGATGTATTTCGCCTATTGACGAGGCATTTGGCTACCTTAAGAGAGTCATAGTTACTCCTACCACTTGCACCCAGATTTATCACTGTCACATCCTCAAGCTTTCTCCGGCCAGTTCACCACAGGCGATACGCCATTATCTGTCGACATAAAGTATTTCACAGTACTACTGCTGGCAGCTCCTCGGTTTGCAGATGTATTTCGCGTGTTGACGAGGCATTTGGCTACCTTAAGAGAGTCATAGTTACTCCTGCCACTTGCTCCCCGTTCTACCACAGTCACATCTACAAGCTTACTCTGGCCAGTTCACCAGAAGCGATACGCCATTATTTGTTGACCTTAAGACTTTCACAGTACTCCTTGCGGGAGCTCCTCGGGATTGCCAATGTAATTCGCCTTTTGACGAGGCATTTGGCTACCCTAAGAGAGTCATAGTTACTCCTGCCAGTTGCTCCCCGTTTTACCACAGTCACATCTACAAGCTTACTCTGGCCGTTCACCAGAAGCGATACGCCATTATTTGTTGACCTTAAGACTTTCACAGTACTCCTTCCGGGAGCTCATCGAGAATGCCGATGTTTTTCGCATGTTGACGAGGCATTTTTCTACCTTAAGAGAATCATTGTTACACCTGCCAAATGCTCGCCGTTAACCACAGAAACATTTTCAAGCTTCCTCTGGCCCAGTTCACCTGAAGCGGTACACCATTATTTGTCGGCTTTGAGACCTTCACTGTACTCCTGCCGGGAGCACCTCGAGTTTGCCGATGTATTTCGCCTATTGACGAGCCATTTGGCTACCTTAAGAGAGTCATAGTTACTCCTACCACTTGCACCCAGATTTATCACTGTCACATCCTCAAGCTTTCTCCGGCTAGTTCACCACAAGCGATACGCCATTATCTGTCGACATAAAGTATTTCACAGTACTACTGCTGGCAGCTCCTCGGTTTGCAGATGTATTTCGCGTGTTGACGAGGCATTTGGCTACCTTAAGAGAGTCATAGTTACTCCTGCCACTTGCTCCCCGTTCTACCACAGTCACATCTACAAGCTTACTCTGGCCAGTTCACCAGAAGCGATACGCCATTATTTGTTGACCTTAAGACTTTCACAGTACTCCTTGCGGGAGCTCCTCGGGATTGCCAATGTAATTCGCCTTTTGACGAGGCATTTGGCTACTCTACGAGAGTCATAGTTACTCCTGCCAGTTGCTCCCCGTTTTACCACAGTCACATCTACAAGCTTACTCTGGCCGTTCACCAGAAGCGATACGCCATTATTTGTTGACCTTAAGACTTTCACAGTACTCCTTCCGGGAGCTCATCGAGAATGCCGATGTTTTTCGCCTGTTGACGAGGCATGTTTCTACCTTAAGAGAGTCATTGTTACACCTGCCAAATGCTCGCCGTTAGCCACAGCCACATTTTCAAGCTTCCTCTGGCCCAGTTCACCTGAAGCGGTACACCATTATTTGTCGGCTTTGAGACCTTCACTGTACTCCTGCCGGGAGCACCTCGAGTTTGCCGATGTATTTCGCCTATTGACGAGGCATTTGGCTACCTTAAGAGAGTCATAGTTACTCCTACCACTTGCACCCAGATTTATCACTGTCACATCCTCAAGCTTTCTCCGGCCAGTTCACCACAAGCGATACGCCATTATCTGTCGACATAAAGTGTTTCACAGTACTACTGCTGGCAGCTCCTCGGTTTGCAGATGTATTTCGCGTGTTGACGAGGCATTTGGCTACCTTAAGAGAGTCATAGTTACTCCTGCCACTTGCTCCCCGTTCTACCACAGTCACATCTACAAGCTTACTCTGGCCAGTTCACCAGAAGCGATACGCCATTATTTGTTGACCTTAAGACTTTCACAGTACTCCTTGCGGGAGCTCCTCGGGATCGCCAATGTAATTCGCCTTTTGACGAGGCATTTGGCTACTCTAAGAGAGTCATAGTTACTCCTGCCAGTTGCTCCCCGTTTTACCACAGTCACATCTACAAGCTTACTCTGGCCGTTCACCAGAAGCGATACGCCATTATTTGTTGACCTTAAGACTTTCACAGTACTCCTTCCGGGAGCTCATCGAGAATGCCGATGTTTTTCGCCTGTTGACGAGGCATTTTTCTACCTTAAGAGAGTCATTGTTACACCTGCCAAATGCTCGCCGTTAGCCACAGCCACATTTTCAAGCTTCCTCTGGCCCAGTTCACCTGAAGCGGTACACCATTATTTGTCGGCTTTGAGACCTTCACTGTACTCCTGCCGGGAGCACCTCAAGTTTGCCGATGTATTTCACCTATTGACGAGGCATTTGGCTACCTTAAGAGAGTCATAGTTACTCCTACCACTTGCACCCAGATTTATCACTGTCACATCCTCAAGCTTTCTCCGGCCAGTTCACGACAGCGATACGCCATTATCTGTCGACATAAAGTGTTTCACAGTACTACTGCTGGCAGCTCCTCGGTTTGCAGATGTATTTCGCGTGTTGACGAGGCATTTGGCTACCTTAAGAGAGTCATAGTTACTCCTGCCACTTGCTCCCCGTTCTACCACAGTCACATCTACAAGCTTACTCTGGCCAGTTCACCAGAAGCGATACGCCATTATTTGTTGACCTTAAGACTTTCACAGTACTCCTTGCGGGAGCTCCTCGGGATCGCCAATGTAATTCGCCTTTTGACGAGGCATTTGGCTACTCTAAGAGAGTCATAGTTACTCCTGCCAGTTGCTCCCCGTTTTACCACAGTCACATCTACAAGCTTACTCTGGCCGTTCACCAGAAGCGATACGCCATTATTTGTTGACCTTAAGACTTTCACAGTACTCCTTCCGGGAGCTCATCGAGAATGCCGATGTTTTTCGCCTGTT
The DNA here is from genome assembly GCF_023898315.1 of Schistocerca nitens. Classification (NCBI taxonomy): domain Eukaryota; kingdom Metazoa; phylum Arthropoda; class Insecta; order Orthoptera; family Acrididae; genus Schistocerca; species Schistocerca nitens. The sequence continues at coordinate 157,980,885 of NC_064625.1, read as the reverse complement.
GACGAGGCATTTTTCTACCTTAAGAGAGTCATTGTTACAACTGCCAAATGCTCGCCGTTAGCCACAGCCACATTTTCAAGCTTCCTCTGGCCCAGTTCACCTGAAGCGGTACACCATTATTTGTCGGCTTTGAGACCTTCACTGTACTCCTGCCGGGAGCACCTCGAGTTTGCCGATGTATTTCGCCTATTGACGAGGCATTTGGCTACCTTAAGAGAGTCATAGTTACTCCTACCACTTGCACCCAGATTTATCACTGTCACATCCTCAAGCTTTCTCTGGCCAGTTCACCACAAGCGATACGCCATTATCTGTCGACATAAAGTGTTTCACAGTACTACTGCTGGCAGCTCCTCGGTTTGCAGATGTATTTCGCGTGTTGACGAGGCATTTGGCTTCCTTAAGAGAGTCATAGTTACTCCTGCCACTTGCTCCCCGTTCTACCACAGTCACATCTACAAGCTTACTCTGGCCAGTTCACCACAAGCGATACGCCATTATCTGTCGACATAAAGTGTTTCACAGTACTACTGCTGGCAGCTCCTCGGTTTGCAGATGTATTTCGCGTGTTGACGAGGCATTTGGCTTCCTTAAGAGAGTCATAGTTACTCCTGCCACTTGCTCCCCGTTCTACCACAGTCACATCTACAAGCTTACTCTGGCCAGTTCACCAGAAGCGATACGCCATTATTTGTTGACCTTAAGACTTTCACAGTACTCCTTGCGGGAGCTCCTCGGGATTGCCAATGTAATTCGCCTTTTGACGAGGCATTTGGCTACCCTAAGAGAGTCATAGTTACTCCTGCCAGTTGCTCCCCGTTTTACCACAGTCACATCTACAAGCTTACTCTGGCCGTTCACCAGAAGCGATACGCCATTATTTGTTGACCTTAAGACTTTCACAGTACTCCTTCCGGGAGCTCATCGAGAATGCCGATGTTTTTCGCCTGTTGACGAGGCATTTTTCTACCTTAAGAGAATCATTGTTACACCTGCCAAATGCTCGCCGTTAACCACAGAAACATTTTCAGGCTTCCTCTGGCCCAGTTCACCTGAAGCGGTACACTATTATTTGTCGGCTTTGAGACCTTCACTGTACTCCTGCCGGGAGCACCTCGAGTTTGCCGATGTATTTCGCCTATTGACGAGGCATTTGGCTACCTTAAGAGAGTCATAGTTACTCCTACCACTTGCACCCAGATTTATCACTGTCACATCCTCAAGCTTTCTCCGGCCAGTTCACCACAAGCGATACGCCATTATCTGTCGACATAAAGTGTTTCACAGTACTACTGCTGGCAGCTCCTCGGTTTGCAGATGTATTTCGCGTGTTGACGAGGCATTTGGCTTCCTTAAGAGAGTCATAGTTACTCCTGCCACTTGCTCCCCGTTCTACCACAGTCACATCTACAAGCTTACTCTGGCCAGTTCACCAGAAGCGATACGCCATTATTTGTTGACCTTAAGACTTTCACAGTACTCCTTGCGGGAGCTCCTCGGGATTGCCAATGTAATTCGCCTTTTGACGAGGCATTTGGCTACCCTAAGAGAGTCATAGTTACTCCTGCCAGTTGCTCCCCGTTTTACCACAGTCACATCTACAAGCTTACTCTGGCCGTTCACCAGAAGCGATACGCCATTATTTGTTGACCTTAAGACTTTCACAGTACTCCTTCCGGGAGCTCATCGAGAATGCCGATGTTTTTCGCATGTTGACGAGGCATTTTTCTACCTTAAGAGAATCATTGTTACACCTGCCAAATGCTCGCCGTTAACCACAGAAACATTTTCAGGCTTCCTCTGGCCCAGTTCACCTGAAGCGGTACACCATTATTTGTCGGCTTTGAGACCTTCACTGTACTCCTGCCGGGAGCACCTCGAGTTTGCCGATGTATTTCGCCTATTGACGAGGCATTTGGCTACCTTAAGAGAGTCATAGTTACTCCTACCACTTGCACCCAGATTTATCACTGTCACATCCTCAAGCTTTCTCCGGCCAGTTCACCACAAGCGATACGCCATTATCTGTCGACATAAAGTATTTCACAGTACTACTGCTGGCAGCTCCTCGGTTTGCAGATGTATTTCGCGTGTTGACGAGGCATTTGGCTACCTTAAGAGAGTCATAGTTACTCCTGCCACTTGCTCCCCGTTCTACCACAGTCACATCTACAAGCTTACTCTGGCCAGTTCACCAGAAGCGATACGCCATTATTTGTTGACCTTAAGACTTTCACAGTACTCCTTGCGGGAGCTCCTCGGGATTGCCAATGTAATTCGCCTTTTGACGAGGCATTTGGCTACCCTAAGAGAGTCATAGTTACTCCTGCCAGTTGCTCCCCGTTTTACCACAGTCACATCTACAAGCTTACTCTGGCCGTTCACCAGAAGCGATACGCCATTATTTGTTGACCTTAAGACTTTCACAGTACTCCTTCCGGGAGCTCATCGAGAATGCCGATGTTTTTCGCATGTTGACGAGGCATTTTTCTACCTTAAGAGAATCATTGTTACACCTGCCAAATGCTCGCCGTTAACCACAGCCACATTTTCAAGCTTCCTCTGGCCCAGTTCACCTGAAGCGGTACACCATTATTTGTCCGCTTTGAGACCTTCACTGTACTCCTGCCGGGAGCACCTCGAGTTTGCCGATGTATTTCGCCTATTGACGAGGCATTTGGCTACCTTAAGAGAGTCATAGTTACTCCTACCACTTGCACCCAGATTTATCACTGTCACATCCTCAAGCTTTCTCCGGCCAGTTCACCACAAGCGATACGCCATTATCTGTCGACATAAAGTATTTCACAGTACTACTGCTGGCAGCTCCTCGGTTTGCAGATGTATTTCGCGTGTTGACGAGGCATTTGGCTACCTTAAGAGAGTCATAGTTACTCCTGCCACTTGCTCCCCGTTCTACCACAGTCACATCTACAAGCTTACTCTGGCCAGTTCACCAGAAGCGATACGCCATTATTTGTTGACCTTAAGACTTTCACAGTACTCCTTGCGGGAGCTCCTCGGGATTGCCAATGTAATTCGCCTTTTGACGAGGCATTTGGCTACTCTACGAGAGTCATAGTTACTCCTGCCAGTTGCTCCCCGTTTTACCACAGTCACATCTACAAGCTTACTCTGGCCGTTCACCAGAAGCGATACGCCATTATTTGTTGACCTTAAGACTTTCACAGTACTCCTTCCGGGAGCTCATCGAGAATGCCGATGTTTTTCGCCTGTTGACGAGGCATTTTTCTACCTTAAGAGAGTCATTGTTACACCTGCCAAATGCTCGCCGTTAGCCACAGCCACATTTTCAAGCTTCCTCTGGCCCAGTTCACCTGAAGCGGTACACCATTATTTGTCGGCTTTGAGACCTTCACTGTACTCCTGCCGGAAGCACCTCGAGTTTGCCGATGTATTTCGCCTATTGACGAGGCATTTGGCTACCTTAAGAGAGTCATAGTTACTCCTACCACTTGCACCCAGATTTATCACTGTCACATCCTCAAGCTTTCTCCGGCCAGTTCACCACAAGCGATACGCCATTATCTGTCGACATAAAGTGTTTCACAGTACTACTGCTGGCAGCTCCTCGGTTTGCAGATGTATTTCGCGTGTTGACGAGGCATTTGGCTACCTTAAGAGAGTCATAGTTACTCCTGCCACTTGCTCCCCGTTCTACCACAGTCACATCTACAAGCTTACTCTGGCCAGTTCACCAGAAGCGATACGCCATTATTTGTTGACCTTAAGACTTTCACAGTACTCCTTGCGGGAGCTCCTCGGGATCGCCAATGTAATTCGCCTTTTGACGAGGCATTTGGCTACTCTAAGAGAGTCATAGTTACTCCTGCCAGTTGCTCCCCGTTTTACCACAGTCACATCTACAAGCTTACTCTGGCCGTTCACCAGAAGCGATACGCCATTATTTGTTGACCTTAAGACTTTCACAGTACTCCTTCCGGGAGCTCATCGAGAATGCCGATGTTTTTCGCCTGTTGACGAGGCATTTTTCTACCTTAAGAGAGTCATTGTTACAACTGCCAAATGCTCGCCGTTAGCCACAGCCACATTTTCAAGCTTCCTCTGGCCCAGTTCACCTGAAGCGGTACACCATTATTTGTCGGCTTTGAGACCTTCACTGTACTCCTGCCGGGAGCACCTCGAGTTTGCCGATGTATTTCGCCTATTGACGAGGCATTTGGCTACCTTAAGAGAGTCATAGTTACTCCTACCACTTGCACCCAGATTTATCACTGTCACATCCTCAAGCTTTCTCTGGCCAGTTCACCACAAGCGATACGCCATTATCTGTCGACATAAAGTGTTTCACAGTACTACTGCTGGCAGCTCCTCGGTTTGCAGATGTATTTCGCGTGTTGACGAGGCATTTGGCTTCCTTAAGAGAGTCATAGTTACTCCTGCCACTTGCTCCCCGTTCTACCACAGTCACATCTACAAGCTTACTCTGGCCAGTTCACCACAAGCGATACGCCATTATCTGTCGACATAAAGTGTTTCACAGTACTACTGCTGGCAGCTCCTCGGTTTGCAGATGTATTTCGCGTGTTGACGAGGCATTTGGCTTCCTTAAGAGAGTCATAGTTACTCCTGCCACTTGCTCCCCGTTCTACCACAGTCACATCTACAAGCTTACTCTGGCCAGTTCACCAGAAGCGATACGCCATTATTTGTTGACCTTAAGACTTTCACAGTACTCCTTGCGGGAGCTCCTCGGGATTGCCAATGTAATTCGCCTTTTGACGAGGCATTTGGCTACCCTAAGAGAGTCATAGTTACTCCTGCCAGTTGCTCCCCGTTTTACCACAGTCACATCTACAAGCTTACTCTGGCCGTTCACCAGAAGCGATACGCCATTATTTGTTGACCTTAAGACTTTCACAGTACTCCTTCCGGGAGCTCATCGAGAATGCCGATGTTTTTCGCCTGTTGACGAGGCATTTTTCTACCTTAAGAGAATCATTGTTACACCTGCCAAATGCTCGCCGTTAACCACAGAAACATTTTCAGGCTTCCTCTGGCCCAGTTCACCTGAAGCGGTACACTATTATTTGTCGGCTTTGAGACCTTCACTGTACTCCTGCCGGGAGCACCTCGAGTTTGCCGATGTATTTCGCCTATTGACGAGGCATTTGGCTACCTTAAGAGAGTCATAGTTACTCCTACCACTTGCACCCAGATTTATCACTGTCACATCCTCAAGCTTTCTCCGGCCAGTTCACCACAAGCGATACGCCATTATCTGTCGACATAAAGTGTTTCACAGTACTACTGCTGGCAGCTCCTCGGTTTGCAGATGTATTTCGCGTGTTGACGAGGCATTTGGCTTCCTTAAGAGAGTCATAGTTACTCCTGCCACTTGCTCCCCGTTCTACCACAGTCACATCTACAAGCTTACTCTGGCCAGTTCACCAGAAGCGATACGCCATTATTTGTTGACCTTAAGACTTTCACAGTACTCCTTGCGGGAGCTCCTCGGGATTGCCAATGTAATTCGCCTTTTGACGAGGCATTTGGCTACCCTAAGAGAGTCATAGTTACTCCTGCCAGTTGCTCCCCGTTTTACCACAGTCACATCTACAAGCTTACTCTGGCCGTTCACCAGAAGCGATACGCCATTATTTGTTGACCTTAAGACTTTCACAGTACTCCTTCCGGGAGCTCATCGAGAATGCCGATGTTTTTCGCATGTTGACGAGGCATTTTTCTACCTTAAGAGAATCATTGTTACACCTGCCAAATGCTCGCCGTTAACCACAGAAACATTTTCAGGCTTCCTCTGGCCCAGTTCACCTGAAGCGGTACACCATTATTTGTCGGCTTTGAGACCTTCACTGTACTCCTGCCGGGAGCACCTCGAGTTTGCCGATGTATTTCGCCTATTGACGAGGCATTTGGCTACCTTAAGAGAGTCATAGTTACTCCTACCACTTGCACCCAGATTTATCACTGTCACATCCTCAAGCTTTCTCCGGCCAGTGCACCACAAGCGATACGCCATTATCTGTCGACATAAAGTATTTCACAGTACTACTGCTGGCAGCTCCTCGGTTTGCAGATGTATTTCGCGTGTTGACGAGGCATTTGGCTACCTTAAGAGAGTCATAGTTACTCCTGCCACTTGCTCCCCGTTCTACCACAGTCACATCTACAAGCTTACTCTGGCCAGTTCACCAGAAGCGATACGCCATTATTTGTTGACCTTAAGACTTTCACAGTACTCCTTGCGGGAGCTCCTCGGGATTGCCAATGTAATTCGCCTTTTGACGAGGCATTTGGCTACCCTAAGAGAGTCATAGTTACTCCTGCCAGTTGCTCCCCGTTTTACCACAGTCACATCTACAAGCTTACTCTGGCCGTTCACCAGAAGCGATACGCCATTATTTGTTGACCTTAAGACTTTCACAGTACTCCTTCCGGGAGCTCATCGAGAATGCCGATGTTTTTCGCATGTTGACGAGGCATTTTTCTACCTTAAGAGAATCATTGTTACACCTGCCAAATGCTCGCCGTTAACCACAGCCACATTTTCAAGCTTCCTCTGGCCCAGTTCACCTGAAGCGGTACACTATTATTTGTCGGCTTTGAGACCTTCACTGTACTCCTGCCGGGAGCACCTCGAGTTTGCCGATGTATTTCGCCTATTGACGAGGCATTTGGCTACCTTAAGAGAGTCATAGTTACTCCTACCACTTGCACCCAGATTTATCACTGTCACATCCTCAAGCTTTCTCCGGCCAGTTCACCACAAGCGATACGCCATTATCTGTCGACATAAAGTGTTTCACAGTACTACTGCTGGCAGCTCCTCGGTTTGCAGATGTATTTCGCGTGTTGACGAGGCATTTGGCTACCTTAAGAGAGTCATAGTTACTCCTGCCACTTGCTCCCCGTTCTACCACAGTCACATCTACAAGCTTACTCTGGCCAGTTCACCAGAAGCGATACGCCATTATTTGTTGACCTTAAGACTTTCACAGTACTCCTTGCGGGAGCTCCTCGGGATTGCCAATGTAATTCGCCTTTTGACGAGGCATTTGGCTACCCTAAGAGAGTCATAGTTACTCCTGCCAGTTGCTCCCCGTTTTACCACAGTCACATCTAAAAGCTTACTCTGGCCGTTCACCAGAAGCGATACGCCATTATTTGTTGACCTTAAGACTTTCACAGTACTCCTTCCGGGAGCTCATCGAGAATGCCGATGTTTTTCGCATGTTGACGAGGCATTTTTCTACCTTAAGAGAATCATTGTTACACCTGCCAAATGCTCGCCGTTAACCACAGCCACATTTTCAAGCTTCCTCTGGCCCAGTTCACCTGAAGCGGTACACCATTATTTGTCGGCTTTGAGACCTTCACTGTACTCCTGCCGGGAGCACCTCGAGTTTGCCGATGTATTTCGCCTATTGACGAGGCATTTGGCTACCTTAAGAGAGTCATAGTTACTCCTACCACTTGCACCCAGATTTGTCACTGTCACATCCTCAAGCTTTCTCCGGCCAGTTCACCACAAGCGATACGCCATTATCTGTCGACATAAAGTGTTTCACAGTACTACTGCTGGCAGCTCCTCGGTTTGCAGATGTATTTCGCGTGTTGACGAGGCATTTGGCTACCTTAAGAGAGTCATAGTTACTCCTGCCACTTGCTCCCCGTTCTACCACAGTCACATCTACAAGCTTACTCTGGCCAGTTCACCAGAAGCGATACGCCATTATTTGTTGACCTTAAGACTTTCACAGTACTCCTTGCGGGAGCTCCTCGGGATTGCCAATGTAATTCGCCTTTTGACGAGGCATTTGGCTACCCTAAGAGAGTCATAGTTACTCCTGCCAGTTGCTCCCCGTTTTACCACAGTCACATCTACAAGCTTACTCTGGCCGTTCACCAGAAGCGATACGCCATTATTTGTTGACCTTAAGACTTTCACAGTACTCCTTCCGGGAGCTCATCGAGAATGCCGATGTTTTTCGCATTTTGACGAGGCATTTTTCTACCTTAAGAGAATCATTGTTACACCTGCCAAATGCTCGCCGTTAACCACAGAAACATTTTCAGGCTTCCTCTGGCCCAGTTCACCTGAAGCGGTACACCATTATTTGTCGGCTTTGAGACCTTCACTGTACTCCTGCCGGGAGCACCTCGAGTTTGCCGATGTATTTCGCCTATTGACGAGGCATTTGGCTACCTTAAGAGAGTCATAGTTACTCCTACCACTTGCACCCAGATTTATCACTGTCACATCCTCAAGCTTTCTCCGGCCAGTTCACCACAAGCGATACGCCATTATCTGTCGACATAAAGTATTTCACAGTACTACTGCTGGCAGCTCCTCGGTTTGCAGATGTATTTCGCGTGTTGACGAGGCATTTGGCTACCTTAAGAGAGTCATAGTTACTCCTGCCACTTGCTCCCCGTTCTACCACAGTCACATCTACAAGCTTACTCTGGCCAGTTCACCAGAAGCGATACGCCATTATTTGTTGACCTTAAGACTTTCACAGTACTCCTTGCGGGAGCTCCTCGGGATTGCCAATGTAATTCGCCTTTTGACGAGGCATTTGGCTACCCTAAGAGAGTCATAGTTACTCCTGCCAGTTGCTCCCCGTTTTACCACAGTCACATCTACAAGCTTACTCTGGCCGTTCACCAGAAGCGATACGCCATTATTTGTTGACCTTAAGACTTTCACAGTACTCCTTCCGGGAGCTCATCGAGAATGCCGATGTTTTTCGCATGTTGACGAGGCATTTTTCTACCTTAAGAGAATCATTGTTACACCTGCCAAATGCTCGCCGTTAACCACAGCCACATTTTCAAGCTTCCTCTGGCCCAGTTCACCTGAAGCGGTACACCATTATTTGTCCGCTTTGAGACCTTCACTGTACTCCTGCCGGGAGCACCTCGAGTTTGCCGATGTATTTCGCCTATTGACGAGGCATTTGGCTACCTTAAGAGAGTCATAGTTACTCCTACCACTTGCACCCAGATTTATCACTGTCACATCCTCAAGCTTTCTCCGGCCAGTTCACCACAAGCGATACGCCATTATCTGTCGACATAAAGTATTTCACAGTACTACTGCTGGCAGCTCCTCGGTTTGCAGATGTATTTCGCGTGTTGACGAGGCATTTGGCTACCTTAAGAGAGTCATAGTTACTCCTGCCACTTGCTCCCCGTTCTACCACAGTCACATCTACAAGCTTACTCTGGCCAGTTCACCAGAAGCGATACGCCATTATTTGTTGACCTTAAGACTTTCACAGTACTCCTTGCGGGAGCTCCTCGGGATTGCCAATGTAATTCGCCTTTTGACGAGGCATTTGGCTACTCTACGAGAGTCATAGTTACTCCTGCCAGTTGCTCCCCGTTTTACCACAGTCACATCTACAAGCTTACTCTGGCCGTTCACCAGAAGCGATACGCCATTATTTGTTGACCTTAAGACTTTCACAGTACTCCTTCCGGGAGCTCATCGAGAATGCCGATGTTTTTCGCCTGTTGACGAGGCATTTTTCTACCTTAAGAGAGTCATTGTTACACCTGCCAAATGCTCGCCGTTAGCCACAGCCACATTTTCAAGCTTCCTCTGGCCCAGTTCACCTGAAGCGGTACACCATTATTTGTCGGCTTTGAGACCTTCACTGTACTCCTGCCGGGAGCACCTCGAGTTTGCCGATGTATTTCGCCTATTGACGAGGCATTTGGCTACCTTAAGAGAGTCATAGTTACTCCTACCACTTGCACCCAGATTTATCACTGTCACATCCTCAAGCTTTCTCCGGCCAGTTCACCACAAGCGATACGCCATTATCTGTCGACATAAAGTGTTTCACAGTACTACTGCTGGCAGCTCCTCGGTTTGCAGATGTATTTCGCGTGTTGACGAGGCATTTGGCTACCTTAAGAGAGTCATAGTTACTCCTGCCACTTGCTCCCCGTTCTACCACAGTCACATCTACAAGCTTACTCTGGCCAGTTCACCAGAAGCGATACGCCATTATTTGTTGACCTTAAGACTTTCACAGTACTCCTTGCGGGAGCTCCTCGGGATCGCCAATGTAATTCGCCTTTTGACGAGGCATTTGGCTACTCTAAGAGAGTCATAGTTACTCCTGCCAGTTGCTCCCCGTTTTACCACAGTCACATCTACAAGCTTACTCTGGCCGTTCACCAGAAGCGATACGCCATTATTTGTTGACCTTAAGACTTTCACAGTACTCCTTCCGGGAGCTCATCGAGAATGCCGATGTTTTTCGCCTGTTGACGAGGCATTTTTCTACCTTAAGAGAGTCATTGTTACAACTGCCAAATGCTCGCCGTTAGCCACAGCCACATTTTCAAGCTTCCTCTGGCCCAGTTCACCTGAAGCGGTACACCATTATTTGTCGGCTTTGAGACCTTCACTGTACTCCTGCCGGGAGCACCTCGAGTTTGCCGATGTATTTCGCCTATTGACGAGGCATTTGGCTACCTTAAGAGAGTCATAGTTACTCCTACCACTTGCACCCAGATTTATCACTGTCACATCCTCAAGCTTTCTCTGGCCAGTTCACCACAAGCGATACGCCATTATCTGTCGACATAAAGTGTTTCACAGTACTACTGCTGGCAGCTCCTCGGTTTGCAGATGTATTTCGCGTGTTGACGAGGCATTTGGCTTCCTTAAGAGAGTCATAGTTACTCCTGCCACTTGCTCCCCGTTCTACCACAGTCACATCTACAAGCTTACTCTGGCCAGTTCACCACAAGCGATACGCCATTATCTGTCGACATAAAGTGTTTCACAGTACTACTGCTGGCAGCTCCTCGGTTTGCAGATGTATTTCGCGTGTTGACGAGGCATTTGGCTTCCTTAAGAGAGTCATAGTTACTCCTGCCACTTGCTCCCCGTTCTACCACAGTCACATCTACAAGCTTACTCTGGCCAGTTCACCAGAAGCGATACGCCATTATTTGTTGACCTTAAGACTTTCACAGTACTCCTTGCGGGAGCTCCTCGGGATTGCCAATGTAATTCGCCTTTTGACGAGGCATTTGGCTACCCTAAGAGAGTCATAGTTACTCCTGCCAGTTGCTCCCCGTTTTACCACAGTCACATCTACAAGCTTACTCTGGCCGTTCACCAGAAGCGATACGCCATTATTTGTTGACCTTAAGACTTTCACAGTACTCCTTCCGGGAGCTCATCGAGAATGCCGATGTTTTTCGCATGTTGACGAGGCATTTTTCTACCTTAAGAGAATCATTGTTACACCTGCCAAATGCTCGCCGTTAACCACAGCCACATTTTCAAGCTTCCTCTGGCCCAGTTCACCTGAAGCGGTACACTATTATTTGTCGGCTTTGAGACCTTCACTGTACTCCTGCCGGGAGCACCTCGAGTTTGCCGATGTATTTCGCCTATTGACGAGGCATTTGGCTACCTTAAGAGAGTCATAGTTACTCCTACCACTTGCACCCAGATTTATCACTGTCACATCCTCAAGCTTTCTCCGGCCAGTTCACCACAAGCGATACGCCATTATCTGTCGACATAAAGTGTTTCACAGTACTACTGCTGGCAGCTCCGCGGTTTGCAGATGTATTTCGCGTGTTGACGAGGCATTTGGCTACCTTAAGAGAGTCATAGTTACTCCTGCCACTTGCTCCCCGTTCTACCACAGTCACATCTACAAGCTTACTCTGGCCAGTTCACCAGAAGCGATACGCCATTATTTGTTGACCTTAAGACTTTCACAGTACTCCTTGCGGGAGCTCCTCGGGATTGCCAATGTAATTCGCCTTTTGACGAGGCATTTGGCTACCCTAAGAGAGTCATAGTTACTCCTGCCAGTTGCTCCCCGTTTTACCACAGTCACATCTAAAAGCTTACTCTGGCCGTTCACCAGAAGCGATACGCCATTATTTGTTGACCTTAAGACTTTCACAGTACTCCTTCCGGGAGCTCATCGAGAATGCCGATGTTTTTCGCATGTTGACGAGGCATTTTTCTACCTTAAGAGAATCATTGTTACACCTGCCAAATGCTCGCCGTTAACCACAGCCACATTTTCAAGCTTCCTCTGGCCCAGTTCACCTGAAGCGGTACACCATTATTTGTCGGCTTTGAGACCTTCACTGTACTCCTGCCGGGAGCACCTCGAGTTTGCCGATGTATTTCGCCTATTGACGAGGCATTTGGCTACCTTAAGAGAGTCATAGTTACTCCTACCACTTGCACCCAGATTTGTCACTGTCACATCCTCAAGCTTTCTCCGGCCAGTTCACCACAAGCGATACGCCATTATCTGTCGACATAAAGTGTTTCACAGTACTACTGCTGGCAGCTCCTCGGTTTGCAGATGTATTTCGCGTGTTGACGAGGCATTTGGCTACCTTAAGAGAGTCATAGTTACTCCTGCCACTTGCTCCCCGTTCTACCACAGTCACATCTACAAGCTTACTCTGGCCAGTTCACCAGAAGCGATACGCCATTATTTGTTGACCTTAAGACTTCCACAGTACTCCTTGCGGGAGCTCCTCGGGATCGCCAATGTAATTCGCCTTTTGACGAGGCATTTGGCTACTCTAAGAGAGTCATAGTTACTCCTGCCAGTTGCTCCCCGTTTTACCACAGTCACATCTACAAGATTACTCTGGCCGTTCACCAGAAGCGATACGCCATTATTTGTTGACCTTAAGACTTTCACAGTACTCCTTCCGGGAGCTCATCCAGAATGCCGATGTTTTTCGCCTGTTGACGAGGCATTTTTCTACCTTAAGAGAGTCATTGTTACCCCTGCCAAATGCTCGCCGTTAGCCACAGCCACATTTTCAAGCTTCCTCTGGCCCAGTTCACCTGAAGCGGTACACCATTATTTGTCGGCTTTGAGACCTTCACTGTACTCCTGCCGGGAGCACCTCGAGTTTGCCGATGTATTTCGCCTATTGACGAGGCATTTGGCTACCTTAAGAGAGTCATAGTTAATCCTACCACTTGCACCCAGATTTATCACTGTCACATCCTCAAGCTTTCTCCGGCCAGTTCACCACAAGCGATACGCCATTATCTGTCGACATAAAGTGTTTCACAGTACTACTGCTGGCAGCTCCTCGGTTTGCAGATGTATTTCGCGTGTTGACGAGGCATTTGGCTACCTTAAGAGAGTCATAGTTACTCCTGCCACTTGCTCCCCGTTCTACCACAGTCACATCTACAAGCTTACTCTGGCCAGTTCACCAGAAGCGATACGCCATTATTTGTTGACCTTAAGACTTCCACAGTACTCCTTGCGGGAGCTCCTCGGGATCGCCAATGTAATTCGCCTTTTGACGAGGCATTTGGCTACTCTAAGAGAGTCATAGTTACTCCTGCCAGTTGCTCCCCGTTTTACCACAGTCACATCTACAAGCTTACTCTGGCCGTTCACCAGAAGCGATACGCCATTATTTGTTGACCTTAAGACTTTCACAGTACTCCTTCCGGGAGCTCATCGAGAATGCCGATGTTTTTCGCCTGTTGACGAGGCATTTTTCTACCTTAAGAGAGTCATTGTTACACCTGCCAAATGCTCGCCGTTAGCCACAGCCACATTTTCAAGCTTCCTCTGGCCCAGTTCACCTGAAGCGGTACACCATTATTTGTCGGCTTTGAGACCTTCACTGTACTCCTGCCGGGAGCACCTCGAGTTTGCCGATGTATTTCGCCTATTGACGAGGCATTTGGCTACCTTAAGAGAGTCATAGTTAATCCTACCACTTGCACCCAGATTTATCACTGTCACATCCTCAAGCTTTCTCCGGCCAGTTCACCACAAGCGATACGCCATTATCTGTCGACATAAAGTGTTTCACAGTACTACTGCTGGCAGCTCCTCGGTTTGCAGATGTATTTCGCGTGTTGACGAGGCATTTGGCTACCTTAAGAGAGTCATAGTTACTCCTGCCACTTGCTCCCCGTTCTACCACAGTCACATCTACAAGCTTACTCTGGCCAGTTCACCAGAAGCGATACGCCATTATTTGTTGACCTTAAGACTTTCACAGTACTCCTTGCGGGAGCTCCTCGGGATTGCCAATGTAATTCGCCTTTTGACGAGGCATTTGGCTACCCTAAGAGAGTCATAGTTACTCCTGCCAGTTGCTCCCCGTTTTACCACAGTCACATCTACAAGCTTACTCTGGCCGTTCACCAGAAGCGATACGCCATTATTTGTAGACCTTAAGACTTTCACAGTACTCCTTGCGGGAGCTCCTCGGGATTGCCAATGTAATTCGCCTTTTGACGAGGCATTTGGCTACCCTAAGAGAGTCATAGTTACTCCTGCCAGTTGCTCCCCGTTTTACCACAGTCACATCTACAAGCTTACTCTGGCCGTCCACCAGAAGCGATACGCCATTATTTGTTGACCTTAAGACTTTCACAGTACTCCTTGCGGGAGCTCCTCGGGATCGCCAATGTAATTCGCCTTTTGACGAGGCATTTGGCTACTCTAAGAGAGTCATAGTTACTCCTGCCAGTTGCTCCCCGTTTTACCACAGTCACATCTACAAGCTTACTCTGGCCGTTCACCAGAAGCGATACGCCATTATTTGTTGACCTTAAGACTTTCACAGTACTCCTTCCGGGAGCTCATCGAGAATGCCGATGTTTTTCGCCTGTTGACGAGGCATTTTTCTACCTTAAGAGAGTCATTGTTACAACTGCCAAATGCTCGCCGTTAGCCACAGCCACATTTTCAAGCTTCCTCTGGCCCAGTTCACCTGAAGCGGTACACCATTATTTGTCGGCTTTGAGACCTTCACTGTACTCCTGCCGGGAGCACCTCGAGTTTGCCGATGTATTTCGCCTATTGACGAGGCATTTGGCTACCTTAAGAGAGTCATAGTTACTCCTACCACTTGCACCCAGATTTATCACTGTCACATCCTCAAGCTTTCTCTGGCCAGTTCACCACAAGCGATACGCCATTATCTGTCGACATAAAGTGTTTCACAGTACTACTGCTGGCAGCTCCTCGGTTTGCAGATGTATTTCGCGTGTTGACGAGGCATTTGGCTTCCTTAAGAGAGTCATAGTTACTCCTGCCACTTGCTCCCCGTTCTACCACAGTCACATCTACAAGCTTACTCTGGCCAGTTCACCACAAGCGATACGCCATTATCTGTCGACATAAAGTGTTTCACAGTACTACTGCTGGCAGCTCCTCGGTTTGCAGATGTATTTCGCGTGTTGACGAGGCATTTGGCTTCCTTAAGAGAGTCATAGTTACTCCTGCCACTTGCTCCCCGTTCTACCACAGTCACATCTACAAGCTTACTCTGGCCAGTTCACCAGAAGCGATACTCCATTATTTGTTGACCTTAAGACTTTCACAGTACTCCTTGCGGGAGCTCCTCGGGATTGCCAATGTAATTCGCCTTTTGACGAGGCATTTGGCTACCCTAAGAGAGTCATAGTTACTCCTGCCAGTTGCTCCCCGTTTTACCACAGTCACATCTACAAGCTTACTCTGGCCGTTCACCAGAAGCGATACGCCATTATTTGTTGACCTTAAGACTTTCACAGTACTCCTTCCGGGAGCTCATCGAGAATGCCGATGTTTTTCGCATGTTGACGAGGCATTTTTCTACCTTAAGAGAATCATTGTTACACCTGCCAAATGCTCGCCGTTAACCACAGAAACATTTTCAGGCTTCCTCTGGCCCAGTTCACCTGAAGCGGTACACCATTATTTGTCGGCTTTGAGACCTTCACTGTACTCCTGCCGGGAGCACCTCGAGTTTGCCGATGTATTTCGCCTATTGACGAGGCATTTGGCTACCTTAAGAGAGTCATAGTTACTCCTACCACTTGCACCCAGATTTATCACTGTCACATCCTCAAGCTTTCTCCGGCCAGTGCACCACAAGCGATACGCCATTATCTGTCGACATAAAGTATTTCACAGTACTACTGCTGGCAGCTCCTCGGTTTGCAGATGTATTTCGCGTGTTGACGAGGCATTTGGCTACCTTAAGAGAGTCATAGTTACTCCTGCCACTTGCTCCCCGTTCTACCACAGTCACATCTACAAGCTTACTCTGGCCAGTTCACCAGAAGCGATACGCCATTATTTGTTGACCTTAAGACTTTCACAGTACTCCTTGCGGGAGCTCCTCGGGATTGCCAATGTAATTCGCCTTTTGACGAGGCATTTGGCTACCCTAAGAGAGTCATAGTTACTCCTGCCAGTTGCTCCCCGTTTTACCACAGTCACATCTACAAGCTTACTCTGGCCGTTCACCAGAAGCGATACGCCATTATTTGTTGACCTTAAGACTTTCACAGTACTCCTTCCGGGAGCTCATCGAGAATGCCGATGTTTTTCGCATGTTGACGAGGCATTTTTCTACCTTAAGAGAATCATTGTTACACCTGCCAAATGCTCGCCGTTAACCACAGCCACATTTTCAAGCTTCCTCTGGCCCAGTTCACCTGAAGCGGTACACTATTATTTGTCGGCTTTGAGACCTTCACTGTACTCCTGCCGGGAGCACCTCGAGTTTGCCGATGTATTTCGCCTATTGACGAGGCATTTGGCTACCTTAAGAGAGTCATAGTTACTCCTACCACTTGCACCCAGATTTATCACTGTCACATCCTCAAGCTTTCTCCGGCCAGTTCACCACAAGCGATACGCCATTATCTGTCGACATAAAGTGTTTCACAGTACTACTGCTGGCAGCTCCGCGGTTTGCAGATGTATTTCGCGTGTTGACGAGGCATTTGGCTACCTTAAGAGAGTCATAGTTACTCCTGCCACTTGCTCCCCGTTCTACCACAGTCACATCTACAAGCTTACTCTGGCCAGTTCACCAGAAGCGATACGCCATTATTTGTTGACCTTAAGACTTTCACAGTACTCCTTGCGGGAGCTCCTCGGGATTGCCAATGTAATTCGCCTTTTGACGAGGCATTTGGCTACCCTAAGAGAGTCATAGTTACTCCTGCCAGTTGCTCCCCGTTTTACCACAGTCACATCTAAAAGCTTACTCTGGCCGTTCACCAGAAGCGATACGCCATTATTTGTTGACCTTAAGACTTTCACAGTACTCCTTCCGGGAGCTCATCGAGAATGCCGATGTTTTTCGCATGTTGACGAGGCATTTTTCTACCTTAAGAGAATCATTGTTACACCTGCCAAATGCTCGCCGTTAACCACAGCCACATTTTCAAGCTTCCTCTGGCCCAGTTCACCTGAAGCGGTACACCATTATTTGTCGGCTTTGAGACCTTCACTGTACTCCTGCCGGGAGCACCTCGAGTTTGCCGATGTATTTCGCCTATTGACGAGGCATTTGGCTACCTTAAGAGAGTCATAGTTACTCCTACCACTTGCACCCAGATTTGTCACTGTCACATCCTCAAGCTTTCTCCGGCCAGTTCACCACAAGCGATACGCCATTATCTGTCGACATAAAGTGTTTCACAGTACTACTGCTGGCAGCTCCTCGGTTTGCAGATGTATTTCGCGTGTTGACGAGGCATTTGGCTACCTTAAGAGAGTCATAGTTACTCCTGCCACTTGCTCCCCGTTCTACCACAGTCACATCTACAAGCTTACTCTGGCCAGTTCACCAGAAGCGATACGCCATTATTTGTTGACCTTAAGACTTCCACAGTACTCCTTGCGGGAGCTCCTCGGGATCGCCAATGTAATTCGCCTTTTGACGAGGCATTTGGCTACTCTAAGAGAGTCATAGTTACTCCTGCCAGTTGCTCCCCGTTTTACCACAGTCACATCTACAAGATTACTCTGGCCGTTCACCAGAAGCGATACGCCATTATTTGTTGACCTTAAGACTTTCACAGTACTCCTTCCGGGAGCTCATCCAGAATGCCGATGTTTTTCGCCTGTTGACGAGGCATTTTTCTACCTTAAGAGAGTCATTGTTACCCCTGCCAAATGCTCGCCGTTAGCCACAGCCACATTTTCAAGCTTCCTCTGGCCCAGTTCACCTGAAGCGGTACACCATTATTTGTCGGCTTTGAGACCTTCACTGTACTCCTGCCGGGAGCACCTCGAGTTTGCCGATGTATTTCGCCTATTGACGAGGCATTTGGCTACCTTAAGAGAGTCATAGTTAATCCTACCACTTGCACCCAGATTTATCACTGTCACATCCTCAAGCTTTCTCCGGCCAGTTCACCACAAGCGATACGCCATTATCTGTCGACATAAAGTGTTTCACAGTACTACTGCTGGCAGCTCCTCGGTTTGCAGATGTATTTCGCGTGTTGACGAGGCATTTGGCTACCTTAAGAGAGTCATAGTTACTCCTGCCACTTGCTCCCCGTTCTACCACAGTCACATCTACAAGCTTACTCTGGCCAGTTCACCAGAAGCGATACGCCATTATTTGTTGACCTTAAGACTTCCACAGTACTCCTTGCGGGAGCTCCTCGGGATCGCCAATGTAATTCGCCTTTTGACGAGGCATTTGGCTACTCTAAGAGAGTCATAGTTACTCCTGCCAGTTGCTCCCCGTTTTACCACAGTCACATCTACAAGCTTACTCTGGCCGTTCACCAGAAGCGATACGCCATTATTTGTTGACCTTAAGACTTTCACAGTACTCCTTCCGGGAGCTCATCGAGAATGCCGATGTTTTTCGCCTGTTGACGAGGCATTTTTCTACCTTAAGAGAGTCATTGTTACACCTGCCAAATGCTCGCCGTTAGCCACAGCCACATTTTCAAGCTTCCTCTGGCCCAGTTCACCTGAAGCGGTACACCATTATTTGTCGGCTTTGAGACCTTCACTGTACTCCTGCCGGGAGCACCTCGAGTTTGCCGATGTATTTCGCCTATTGACGAGGCATTTGGCTACCTTAAGAGAGTCATAGTTAATCCTACCACTTGCACCCAGATTTATCACTGTCACATCCTCAAGCTTTCTCCGGCCAGTTCACCACAAGCGATACGCCATTATCTGTCGACATAAAGTGTTTCACAGTACTACTGCTGGCAGCTCCTCGGTTTGCAGATGTATTTCGCGTGTTGACGAGGCATTTGGCTACCTTAAGAGAGTCATAGTTACTCCTGCCACTTGCTCCCCGTTCTACCACAGTCACATCTACAAGCTTACTCTGGCCAGTTCACCAGAAGCGATACGCCATTATTTGTTGACCTTAAGACTTTCACAGTACTCCTTGCGGGAGCTCCTCGGGATTGCCAATGTAATTCGCCTTTTGACGAGGCATTTGGCTACCCTAAGAGAGTCATAGTTACTCCTGCCAGTTGCTCCCCGTTTTACCACAGTCACATCTACAAGCTTACTCTGGCCGTTCACCAGAAGCGATACGCCATTATTTGTAGACCTTAAGACTTTCACAGTACTCCTTGCGGGAGCTCCTCGGGATTGCCAATGTAATTCGCCTTTTGACGAGGCATTTGGCTACCCTAAGAGAGTCATAGTTACTCCTGCCAGTTGCTCCCCGTTTTACCACAGTCACATCTACAAGCTTACTCTGGCCGTCCACCAGAAGCGATACGCCATTATTTGTTGACCTTAAGACTTTCACAGTACTCCTTGCGGGAGCTCCTCGGGATCGCCAATGTAATTCGCCTTTTGACGAGGCATTTGGCTACTCTAAGAGAGTCATAGTTACTCCTGCCAGTTGCTCCCCGTTTTACCACAGTCACATCTACAAGCTTACTCTGGCCGTTCACCAGAAGCGATACGCCATTATTTGTTGACCTTAAGACTTTCACAGTACTCCTTCCGGGAGCTCATCGAGAATGCCGATGTTTTTCGCCTGTTGACGAGGCATTTTTCTACCTTAAGAGAGTCATTGTTACAACTGCCAAATGCTCGCCGTTAGCCACAGCCACATTTTCAAGCTTCCTCTGGCCCAGTTCACCTGAAGCGGTACACCATTATTTGTCGGCTTTGAGACCTTCACTGTACTCCTGCCGGGAGCACCTCGAGTTTGCCGATGTATTTCGCCTATTGACGAGGCATTTGGCTACCTTAAGAGAGTCATAGTTACTCCTACCACTTGCACCCAGATTTATCACTGTCACATCCTCAAGCTTTCTCTGGCCAGTTCACCACAAGCGATACGCCATTATCTGTCGACATAAAGTGTTTCACAGTACTACTGCTGGCAGCTCCTCGGTTTGCAGATGTATTTCGCGTGTTGACGAGGCATTTGGCTTCCTTAAGAGAGTCATAGTTACTCCTGCCACTTGCTCCCCGTTCTACCACAGTCACATCTACAAGCTTACTCTGGCCAGTTCACCACAAGCGATACGCCATTATCTGTCGACATAAAGTGTTTCACAGTACTACTGCTGGCAGCTCCTCGGTTTGCAGATGTATTTCGCGTGTTGACGAGGCATTTGGCTTCCTTAAGAGAGTCATAGTTACTCCTGCCACTTGCTCCCCGTTCTACCACAGTCACATCTACAAGCTTACTCTGGCCAGTTCACCAGAAGCGATACTCCATTATTTGTTGACCTTAAGACTTTCACAGTACTCCTTGCGGGAGCTCCTCGGGATTGCCAATGTAATTCGCCTTTTGACGAGGCATTTGGCTACCCTAAGAGAGTCATAGTTACTCCTGCCAGTTGCTCCCCGTTTTACCACAGTCACATCTACAAGCTTACTCTGGCCGTTCACCAGAAGCGATACGCCATTATTTGTTGACCTTAAGACTTTCACAGTACTCCTTCCGGGAGCTCATCGAGAATGCCGATGTTTTTCGCATGTTGACGAGGCATTTTTCTACCTTAAGAGAATCATTGTTACACCTGCCAAATGCTCGCCGTTAACCACAGAAACATTTTCAGGCTTCCTCTGGCCCAGTTCACCTGAAGCGGTACACCATTATTTGTCGGCTTTGAGACCTTCACTGTACTCCTGCCGGAAGCACCTCGAGTTTGCCGATGTATTTCGCCTATTGACGAGGCATTTGGCTACCTTAAGAGAGTCATAGTTACTCCTACCACTTGCACCCAGATTTATCACTGTCACATCCTCAAGCTTTCTCCGGCCAGTTCACCACAAGCGATACGCCATTATCTGTCGACATAAAGTATTTCACAGTACTACTGCTGGCAGCTCCTCGGTTTGCAGATGTATTTCGCGTGTTGACGAGGCATTTGGCTACCTTAAGAGAGTCATAGTTACTCCTGCCACTTGCTCCCCGTTCTACCACAGTCACATCTACAAGCTTACTCTGGCCAGTTCACCAGAAGCGATACGCCATTATTTGTTGACCTTAAGACTTTCACAGTACTCCTTGCGGGAGCTCCTCGGGATTGCCAATGTAATTCGCCTTTTGACGAGGCATTTGGCTACCCTAAGAGAGTCATAGTTACTCCTGCCAGTTGCTCCCCGTTTTACCACAGTCACATCTACAAGCTTACTCTGGCCGTTCACCAGAAGCGATACGCCATTATTTGTTGACCTTAAGACTTTCACAGTACTCCTTCCGGGAGCTCATCGAGAATGCCGATGTTTTTCGCATGTTGACGAGGCATTTTTCTACCTTAAGAGAATCATTGTTACACCTGCCAAATGCTCGCCGTTAACCACAGCCACATTTTCAAGCTTCCTCTGGCCCAGTTCACCTGAAGCGGTACACTATTATTTGTCGGCTTTGAGACCTTCACTGTACTCCTGCCGGGAGCACCTCGAGTTTGCCGATGTATTTCGCCTATTGACGAGGCATTTGGCTACCTTAAGAGAGTCATAGTTACTCCTACCACTTGCACCCAGATTTATCACTGTCACATCCTCAAGCTTTCTCCGGCCAGTTCACCACAAGCGATACGCCATTATCTGTCGACATAAAGTGTTTCACAGTACTACTGCTGGCAGCTCCTCGGTTTGCAGATGTATTTCGCGTGTTGACGAGGCATTTGGCTACCTTAAGAGAGTCATAGTTACTCCTGCCACTTGCTCCCCGTTCTACCACAGTCACATCTACAAGCTTACTCTGGCCAGTTCACCAGAAGCGATACGCCATTATTTGTTGACCTTAAGACTTTCACAGTACTCCTTGCGGGAGCTCCTCGGGATTGCCAATGTAATTCGCCTTTTGACGAGGCATTTGGCTACCCTAAGAGAGTCATAGTTACTCCTGCCAGTTGCTCCCCGTTTTACCACAGTCACATCTACAAGCTTACTCTGGCCGTTCACCAGAAGCGATACGCCATTATTTGTTGACCTTAAGACTTTCACAGTACTCCTTCCGGGAGCTCATCGAGAATGCCGATGTTTTTCGCATGTTGACGAGGCATTTTTCTACCTTAAGAGAATCATTGTTACACCTGCCAAATGCTCGCCGTTAACCACAGCCACATTTTCAAGCTTCCTCTGGCCCAGTTCACCTGAAGCGGTACACCATTATTTGTCGGCTTTGAGACCTTCACTGTACTCCTGCCGGGAGCACCTCGAGTTTGCCGATGTATTTCGCCTATTGACGAGGCATTTGGCTACCTTAAGAGAGTCATAGTTACTCCTACCACTTGCACCCAGATTTGTCACTGTCACATCCTCAAGCTTTCTCCGGCCAGTTCACCACAAGCGATACGCCATTATCTGTCGACATAAAGTGTTTCACAGTACTACTGCTGGCAGCTCCTCGGTTTGCAGATGTATTTCGCGTGTTGACGAGGCATTTGGCTACCTTAAGAGAGTCATAGTTACTCCTGCCACTTGCTCCCCGTTCTACCACAGTCACATCTACAAGCTTACTCTGGCCAGTTCACCAGAAGCGATACGCCATTATTTGTTGACCTTAAGACTTCCACAGTACTCCTTGCGGGAGCTCCTCGGGATCGCCAATGTAATTCGCCTTTTGACGAGGCATTTGGCTACTCTAAGAGAGTCATAGTTACTCCTGCCAGTTGCTCCCCGTTTTACCACAGTCACATCTACAAGATTACTCTGGCCGTTCACCAGAAGCGATACGCCATTATTTGTTGACCTTAAGACTTTCACAGTACTCCTTCCGGGAGCTCATCGAGAATGCCGATGTTTTTCGCCTGTTGACGAGGCATTTTTCTACCTTAAGAGAGTCATTGTTACACCTGCCAAATGCTCGCCGTTAGCCACAGCCACATTTTCAAGCTTCCTCTGGCCCAGTTCACCTGAAGCGGTACACCATTATTTGTCGGCTTTGAGACCTTCACTGTACTCCTGCCGGGAGCACCTCGAGTTTGCCGATGTATTTCGCCTATTGACGAGGCATTTGGCTACCTTAAGAGAGTCATAGTTAATCCTACCACTTGCACCCAGATTTATCACTGTCACATCCTCAAGCTTTCTCCGGCCAGTTCACCACAAGCGATACGCCATTATCTGTCGACATAAAGTGTTTCACAGTACTACTGCTGGCAGCTCCTCGGTTTGCAGATGTATTTCGCGTGTTGACGAGGCATTTGGCTACCTTAAGAGAGTCATAGTTACTCCTGCCACTTGCTCCCCGTTCTACCACAGTCACATCTACAAGCTTACTCTGGCCAGTTCACCAGAAGCGATACGCCATTATTTGTTGACCTTAAGACTTCCACAGTACCCCTTGCGGGAGCTCCTCGCGATCGCCAATGTAATTCGCCTTTTGACGAGGCATTTGGCTACTCTAAGAGAGTCATAGTTACTCCTGCCAGTTGCTCCCCGTTTTACCACAGTCACATCTACAAGCTTACTCTGGCCGTTCACCAGAAGCGATACGCCATTATTTGTTGACCTTAAGACTTTCACAGTACTCCTTCCGGGAGCTCATCGAGAATGCCGATGTTTTTCGCCTGTTGACGAGGCATTTTTCTACCTTAAGAGAGTCATTGTTACACCTGCCAAATGCTCGCCGTTAGCCACAGCCACATTTTCAAGCTTCCTCTGGCCCAGTTCACCTGAAGCGGTACACCATTATTTGTCGGCTTTGAGACCTTCACTGTACTCCTGCCGGGAGCACCTCGAGTTTGCCGATGTATTTCGCCTATTGACGAGGCATTTGGCTACCTTAAGAGAGTCATAGTTAATCCTACCACTTGCACCCAGATTTATCACTGTCACATCCTCAAGCTTTCTCCGGCCAGTTCACCACAAGCGATACGCCATTATCTGTCGACATAAAGTGTTTCACAGTACTACTGCTGGCAGCTCCTCGGTTTGCAGATGTATTTCGCGTGTTGACGAGGCATTTGGCTACCTTAAGAGAGTCATAGTTACTCCTGCCACTTGCTCCCCGTTCTACCACAGTCACATCTACAAGCTTACTCTGGCCAGTTCACCAGAAGCGATACGCCATTATTTGTTGACCTTAAGACTTTCACAGTACTCCTTGCGGGAGCTCCTCGGGATTGCCAATGTAATTCGCCTTTTGACGAGGCATTTGGCTACCCTAAGAGAGTCATAGTTACTCCTGCCAGTTGCTCCCCGTTTTACCACAGTCACATCTACAAGCTTACTCTGGCCGTTCACCAGAAGCGATACGCCATTATTTGTTGACCTTAAGACTTTCACAGTACTCCTTCAGGGAGCTCATCGAGAATGCCGATGTTTTTCGCATGTTGACGAGGCATTTTTCTACCTTAAGAGAATCATTGTTACACCTGCCAAATGCTCGCCGTTAACCACAGAAACATTTTCAAGCTTCCTCTGGCCCAATTCACCTGAAGCGGTACACCATTATTTGTCGGCTTTGAGACCTTCACTGTACTCCTGCCGGGAGCACCTCGAGTTTGCCGATGTATTTCGCCTATTGACGAGGCATTTGGCTACCTTAAGAGAGTCACAGTTACTCCTACCACTTGCACCCAGATTTATCACTGTCACATCCTCAAGCTTTCTCCGGCCAGTTCACCACAGGCGATACGCCATTATCTGTCGACATAAAGTGTTTCACAGTACTACTGCTGGCAGCTCCTCGGTTTGCAGATGTATTTCGCGTGTTGACGAGGCATTTGGCTACCTTAAGAGAGTCATAGTTACTCCTGCCACTTGCTCCCCGTTCTACCACAGTCACATCTACAAGCTTACTCTGGCCAGTTCACCAGAAGCGATACGCCATTATTTGTAGACCTTAAGACTTTCACAGTACTCCTTGCGGGAGCTCCTCGGGATTGCCAATGTAATTCGCCTTTTGACGAGGCATTTGGCTACCCTAAGAGAGTCATAGTTACTCCTGCCAGTTGCTCCCCGTTTTACCACAGTCACATCTACAAGCTTACTCTGGCCGTTCACCAGAAGCGATACGCCATTATTTGTTGACCTTAAGACTTTCACAGTACTCCTTCCGGGAGCTCATCGAGAATGCCGATGTTTTTCGCATGTTGACGAGGCATTTTTCTACCTTAAGAGAATCATTGTTACACCTGCCAAATGCTCGCCGTTAACCACAGAAACATTTTCAAGCTTCCTCTGGCCCAGTTCACCAGAAGCGATACGCCATTATTTGTTGACCTTAAGACTTTCACAGTACTCCTTGCGGGAGCTCCTCGGGATCGCCAATGTAATTCGCCTTTTGACGAGGCATTTGGCTACTCTAAGAGAGTCATAGTTACTCCTGCCAGTTGCTCCCCGTTTTACCACAGTCACATCTACAAGCTTACTCTGGCCGTTCACCAGAAGCGATACGCCATTATTTGTTGACCTTAAGACTTTCACAGTACTCCTTCCGGGAGCTCATCGAGAATGCCGATGTTTTTCGCCTGTTGACGAGGCATTTTTCTACCTTAGGAGAGTCATTGTTACAACTGCCAAATGCTCGCCGTTAGCCACAGCCACATTTTCAAGCTTCCTCTGGCCCAGTTCACCTGAAGCGGTACACCATTATTTGTCGGCTTTGAGACCTTCACTGTACTCCTGCCGGGAGCACCTCGAGTTTGCCGATGTATTTCGCCTATTGACGAGGCATTTGGCTACCTTAAGAGAGTCATAGTTACTCCTACCACTTGCACCCAGATTTATCACTGTCACATCCTCAAGCTTTCTCTGGCCAGTTCACCACAAGCGATACGCCATTATCTGTCGACATAAAGTGTTTCACATTACTACTGCTGGCAGCTCCTCGGTTTGCAGATGTATTTCGCGTGTTGACGAGGCATTTGGCTTCCTTAAGAGAGTCATAGTTACTCCTGCCACTTGCTCCCCGTTCTACCACAGTCACATCTACAAGCTTACTCTGGCCAGTTCACCACAAGCGATACGCCATTATCTGTCGACATAAAGTGTTTCACAGTACTACTGCTGGCAGCTCCTCGGTTTGCAGATGTATTTCGCGTGTTGACGAGGCATTTGGCTTCCTTAAGAGAGTCATAGTTACTCCTGCCACTTGCTCCCCGTTCTACCACAGTCACATCTACAAGCTTACTCTGGCCAGTTCACCAGAAGCGATACGCCATTATTTGTT
Source organism: Schistocerca nitens (assembly GCF_023898315.1). Classification (NCBI taxonomy): domain Eukaryota; kingdom Metazoa; phylum Arthropoda; class Insecta; order Orthoptera; family Acrididae; genus Schistocerca; species Schistocerca nitens. Next base: position 157,954,476 of record NC_064625.1, on the reverse strand, counting down.
GACCTTAAGACTTTCACAGTACTCCTTGCGGGAGCTCCTCGGGATTGCCAATGTAATTCGCCTTTTGACGAGGCATTTGGCTACCCTAAGAGAGTCATAGTTACTCCTGCCAGTTGCTCCCCGTTTTACCACAGTCACATCTACAAGCTTACTCTGGCCGTTCACCAGAAGCGATACGCCATTATTTGTTGACCTTAAGACTTTCACAGTACTCCTTCCGGGAGCTCATCGAGAATGCCGATGTTTTTCGCATGTTGACGAGGCATTTTTCTACCTTAAGAGAATCATTGTTACACCTGCCAAATGCTCGCCGTTAACCACAGAAACATTTTCAAGCTTCCTCTGGCCCAGTTCACCTGAAGCGGTACACCATTATTTGTCGGCTTTGAGACCTTCACTGTACTCCTGCCGGGAGCACCTCGAGTTTGCCGATGTATTTCGCCTATTGACGAGGCATTTGGCTACCTTAAGAGAGTCATAGTTACTCCTACCACTTGCACCCAGATTTATCACTGTCACATCCTCAAGCTTTCTCCGGCCAGTTCACCACAAGCGATACGCCATTATCTGTCGACATAAAGTATTTCACAGTACTACTGCTGGCAGCTCCTCGGTTTGCAGATGTATTTCGCGTGTTGACGAGGCATTTGGCTACCTTAAGAGAGTCATAGTTACTCCTGCCACTTGCTCCCCGTTCTACCACAGTCACATCTACAAGCTTACTCTGGCCAGTTCACCAGAAGCGATACGCCATTATTTGTTGACCTTAAGACTTTCACAGTACTCCTTGCGGGAGCTCCTCGGGATTGCCAATGTAATTCGCCTTTTGACGAGGCATTTGGCTACCCTAAGAGAGTCATAGTTACTCCTGCCAGTTGCTCCCCGTTTTACCACAGTCACATCTACAAGCTTACTCTGGCCGTTCACCAGAAGCGATACGCCATTATTTGTTGACCTTAAGACTTTCACAGTACTCCTTCCGGGAGCTCATCGAGAATGCCGATGTTTTTCGCCTGTTGACGAGGCATTTTTCTACCTTAAGAGAGTCATTGTTACACCTGCCAAATGCTCGCCGTTAGCCACAGCCACATTTTCAAGCTTCCTCTGGCCCAGTTCACCTGAAGCGGTACACCATTATTTGTCGGCTTTGAGACCTTCACTGTACTCCTGCCGGGAGCACCTCGAGTTTGCCGATGTATTTCGCCTATTGACGAGGCATTTGGCTACCTTAAGAGAGTCATAGTTAATCCTACCACTTGCACCCAGATTTATCACTGTCACATCCTCAAGCTTTCTCCGGCCAGTTCACCACAAGCGATACGCCATTATCTGTCGACATAAAGTGTTTCACAGTACTACTGCTGGCAGCTCCTCGGTTTGCAGATGTATTTCGCGTGTTGACGAGGCATTTGGCTACCTTAAGAGAGTCATAGTTACTCCTGCCACTTGCTCCCCGTTCTACCACAGTCACATCTACAAGCTTACTCTGGCCAGTTCACCAGAAGCGATACGCCATTATTTGTTGACCTTAAGACTTTCACAGTACTCCTTGCGGGAGCTCCTCGGGATTGCCAATGTAATTCGCCTTTTGACGAGGCATTTGGCTACCCTAAGAGAGTCATAGTTACTCCTGCCAGTTGCTCCCCGTTTTACCACAGTCACATCTACAAGCTTACTCTGGCCGTTCACCAGAAGCGATACGCCATTATTTGTTGACCTTAAGACTTTCACAGTACTCCTTCAGGGAGCTCATCGAGAATGCCGATGTTTTTCGCATGTTGACGAGGCATTTTTCTACCTTAAGAGAATCATTGTTACACCTGCCAAATGCTCGCCGTTAACCACAGAAACATTTTCAAGCTTCCTCTGGCCCAGTTCACCTGAAGCGGTACACCATTATTTGTCGGCTTTGAGACCTTCACTGTACTCCTGCCGGGAGCACCTCGAGTTTGCCGATGTATTTCGCCTATTGACGAGGCATTTGGCTACCTTAAGAGAGTCACAGTTACTCCTACCACTTGCACCCAGATTTATCACTGTCACATCCTCAAGCTTTCTCCGGCCAGTTCACCACAGGCGATACGCCATTATCTGTCGACATAAAGTGTTTCACAGTACTACTGCTGGCAGCTCCTCGGTTTGCAGATGTATTTCGCGTGTTGACGAGGCATTTGGCTACCTTAAGAGAGTCATAGTTACTCCTGCCACTTGCTCCCCGTTCTACCACAGTCACATCTACAAGCTTACTCTGGCCAGTTCACCAGAAGCGATACGCCATTATTTGTTGGCCTTAAGACTTTCACAGTACTCCTTGCGGGAGCTCCTCGGGATTGCCAATGTAATTCGCCTTTTGACGAGGCATTTGGCTACCCTAAGAGAGTCATAGTTACTCCTGCCAGTTGCTCCCCGTTTTACCACAGTCACATCTACAAGCTTACTCTGGCCGTTCACCAGAAGCGATACGCCATTATTTGTTGACCTTAAGACTTTCACAGTACTCCTTCCGGGAGCTCATCGAGAATGCCGATGTTTTTCGCCTGTTGACGAGGCATTTTTCTACCTTAAGAGAGTCATTGTTACACCTGCCAAATGCTCGCCGTTAGCCACAGCCACATTTTCAAGCTTCCTCTGGCCCAGTTCACCTGAAGCGGTACACCATTATTTGTCGGCTTTGAGACCTTCACTGTACTCCTGCCGGGAGCACCTCGAGTTTGCCGATGTATTTCGCCTATTGACGAGGCATTTGGCTACCTTAAGAGAGTCATAGTTAATCCTACCACTTGCACCCAGATTTATCACTGTCACATCCTCAAGCTTTCTCCGGCCAGTTCACCACAAGCGATACGCCATTATCTGTCGACATAAAGTGTTTCACAGTACTACTGCTGGCAGCTCCTCGGTTTGCAGATGTATTTCGCGTGTTGACGAGGCATTTGGCTACCTTAAGAGAGTCATAGTTACTCCTGCCACTTGCTCCCCGTTCTACCACAGTCACATCTACAAGCTTACTCTGGCCAGTTCACCAGAAGCGATACGCCATTATTTGTTGACCTTAAGACTTTCACAGTACTCCTTGCGGGAGCTCCTCGGGATTGCCAATGTAATTCGCCTTTTGACGAGGCATTTGGCTACCCTAAGAGAGTCATAGTTACTCCTGCCAGTTGCTCCCCGTTTTACCACAGTCACATCTACAAGCTTACTCTGGCCGTTCACCAGAAGCGATACGCCATTATTTGTTGACCTTAAGACATTCACAGTACTCCTTCAGGGAGCTCATCGAGAATGCCGATGTTTTTCGCATGTTGACGAGGCATTTTTCTACCTTAAGAGAATCATTGTTACACCTGCCAAATGCTCGCCGTTAACCACAGAAACATTTTCAAGCTTCCTCTGGCCCAGTTCACCTGAAGCGGTACACCATTATTTGTCGGCTTTGAGACCTTCACTGTACTCCTGCCGGGAGCACCTCGAGTTTGCCGATGTATTTCGCCTATTGACGAGGCATTTGGCTACCTTAAGAGAGTCACAGTTACTCCTACCACTTGCACCCAGATTTATCACTGTCACATCCTCAAGCTTTCTCCGGCCAGTTCACCACAGGCGATACGCCATTATCTGTCGACATAAAGTGTTTCACAGTACTACTGCTGGCAGCTCCTCGGTTTGCAGATGTATTTCGCGTGTTGACGAGGCATTTGGCTACCTTAAGAGAGTCATAGTTACTCCTGCCACTTGCTCCCCGTTCTACCACAGTCACATCTACAAGCTTACTCTGGCCAGTTCACCAGAAGCGATACGCCATTATTTGTAGACCTTAAGACTTTCACAGTACTCCTTGCGGGAGCTCCTCGGGATTGCCAATGTAATTCGCCTTTTGACGAGGCATTTGGCTACCCTAAGAGAGTCATAGTTACTCCTGCCAGTTGCTCCCCGTTTTACCACAGTCACATCTACAAGCTTACTCTGGCCGTTCACCAGAAGCGATACGCCATTATTTGTTGACCTTAAGACTTTCACAGTACTCCTTCCGGGAGCTCATCGAGAATGCCGATGTTTTTCGCATGTTGACGAGGCATTTTTCTACCTTAAGAGAATCATTGTTACACCTGCCAAATGCTCGCCGTTAACCACAGAAACATTTTCAAGCTTCCACTGGCCCAGTTCACCAGAAGCGATACGCCATTATTTGTTGACCTTAAGACTTTCACAGTACTCCTTGCGGGAGCTCCTCGGGATCGCCAATGTAATTCGCCTTTTGACGAGGCATTTGGCTACTCTAAGAGAGTCATAGTTACTCCTGCCAGTTGCTCCCCGTTTTACCACAGTCACATCTACAAGCTTACTCTGGCCGTTCACCAGAAGCGATACGCCATTATTTGTTGACCTTAAGACTTTCACAGTACTCCTTCCGGGAGCTCATCGAGAATGCCGATGTTTTTCGCCTGTTGACGAGGCATTTTTCTACCTTAGGAGAGTCATTGTTACAACTGCCAAATGCTCGCCGTTAGCCACAGCCACATTTTCAAGCTTCCTCTGGCCCAGTTCACCTGAAGCGGTACACCATTATTTGTCGGCTTTGAGACCTTCACTGTACTCCTGCCGGGAGCACCTCGAGTTTGCCGATGTATTTCGCCTATTGACGAGGCATTTGGCTACCTTAAGAGAGTCATAGTTACTCCTACCACTTGCATCCAGATTTATCACTGTCACATCCTCAAGCTTTCTCTGGCCAGTTCACCACAAGCGATACGCCATTATCTGTCGACATAAAGTGTTTCACAGTACTACTGCTGGCAGCTCCTCGGTTTGCAGATGTATTTCGCGTGTTGACGAGGCATTTGGCTTCCTTAAGAGAGTCATAGTTACTCCTGCCACTTGCTCCCCGTTCTACCACAGTCACATCTACAAGCTTACTCTGGCCAGTTCACCACAAGCGATACGCCATTATCTGTCGACATAAAGTGTTTCACAGTACTACTGCTGGCAGCTCCTCGGTTTGCAGATGTATTTCGCGTGTTGACGAGGCATTTGGCTTCCTTAAGAGAGTCATAGTTACTCCTGCCACTTGCTCCCCGTTCTACCACAGTCACATCTACAAGCTTACTCTGGCCAGTTCACCAGAAGCGATTCGCCATTATTTGTTGACCTTAAGACTTTCACAGTACTCCTTGCGGGAGCTCCTCGGGATTGCCAATGTAATTCGCCTTTTGACGAGGCATTTGGCTACCCTAAGAGAGTCATAGTTACTCCTGCCAGTTGCTCCCCGTTTTACCACAGTCACATCTACAAGCTTACTCTGGCCGTTCACCAGAAGCGATACGCCATTATTTGTTGACCTTAAGACTTTCACAGTACTCCTTCCGGGAGCTCATCGAGAATGCCGATGTTTTTCGCATGTTGACGAGGCATTTTTCTACCTTAAGAGAATCATTGTTACACCTGCCAAATGCTCGCCGTTAACCACAGAAACATTTTCAAGCTTTCTCCGGCCAGTTCACCAGAAGCGATACGCCATTATTTGTTGACCTTAAGACTTTCACAGTACTCCTTGCGGGAGCTCCTCGGGATTGCCAATGTAATTCGCCTTTTGACGAGGCATTTGGCTACCCTAAGAGAGTCATAGTTACTCCTGCCAGTTGCTCCCCGTTTTACCACAGTCACATCTACAAGCTTACTCTGGCCGTTCACCAGAAGCGATACGCCATTATTTGTTGACCTTAAGACATTCACAGTACTCCTTCAGGGAGCTCATCGAGAATGCCGATGTTTTTCGCATGTTGACGAGGCATTTTTCTACCTTAAGAGAATCATTGTTACACCTGCCAAATGCTCGCCGTTAACCACAGAAACATTTTCAAGCTTCCTCTGGCCCAGTTCACCTGAAGCGGTACACCATTATTTGTCGGCTTTGAGACCTTCACTGTACTCCTGCCGGGAGCACCTCGAGTTTGCCGATGTATTTCGCCTATTGACGAGGCATTTGGCTACCTTAAGAGAGTCACAGTTACTCCTACCACTTGCACCCAGATTTATCACTGTCACATCCTCAAGCTTTCTCCGGCCAGTTCACCACAGGCGATACGCCATTATCTGTCGACATAAAGTGTTTCACAGTACTACTGCTGGCAGCTCCTCGGTTTGCAGATGTATTTCGCGTGTTGACGAGGCATTTGGCTACCTTAAGAGAGTCATAGTTACTCCTGCCACTTGCTCCCCGTTCTACCACAGTCACATCTACAAGCTTACTCTGGCCAGTTCACCAGAAGCGATACGCCATTATTTGTAGACCTTAAGACTTTCACAGTACTCCTTGCGGGAGCTCCTCGGGATTGCCAATGTAATTCGCCTTTTGACGAGGCATTTGGCTACCCTAAGAGAGTCATAGTTACTCCTGCCAGTTGCTCCCCGTTTTACCACAGTCACATCTACAAGCTTACTCTGGCCGTTCACCAGAAGCGATACGCCATTATTTGTTGACCTTAAGACTTTCACAGTACTCCTTCCGGGAGCTCATCGAGAATGCCGATGTTTTTCGCATGTTGACGAGGCATTTTTCTACCTTAAGAGAATCATTGTTACACCTGCCAAATGCTCGCCGTTAACCACAGAAACATTTTCAAGCTTCCACTGGCCCAGTTCACCAGAAGCGATACGCCATTATTTGTTGACCTTAAGACTTTCACAGTACTCCTTGCGGGAGCTCCTCGGGATCGCCAATGTAATTCGCCTTTTGACGAGGCATTTGGCTACTCTAAGAGAGTCATAGTTACTCCTGCCAGTTGCTCCCCGTTTTACCACAGTCACATCTACAAGCTTACTCTGGCCGTTCACCAGAAGCGATACGCCATTATTTGTTGACCTTAAGACTTTCACAGTACTCCTTCCGGGAGCTCATCGAGAATGCCGATGTTTTTCGCCTGTTGACGAGGCATTTTTCTACCTTAGGAGAGTCATTGTTACAACTGCCAAATGCTCGCCGTTAGCCACAGCCACATTTTCAAGCTTCCTCTGGCCCAGTTCACCTGAAGCGGTACACCATTATTTGTCGGCTTTGAGACCTTCACTGTACTCCTGCCGGGAGCACCTCGAGTTTGCCGATGTATTTCGCCTATTGACGAGGCATTTGGCTACCTTAAGAGAGTCATAGTTACTCCTACCACTTGCATCCAGATTTATCACTGTCGCATCCTCAAGCTTTCTCTGGCCAGTTCACCACAAGCGATACGCCATTATCTGTCGACATAAAGTGTTTCACAGTACTACTGCTGGCAGCTCCTCGGTTTGCAGATGTATTTCGCGTGTTGACGAGGCATTTGGCTTCCTTAAGAGAGTCATAGTTACTCCTGCCACTTGCTCCCCGTTCTACCACAGTCACATCTACAAGCTTACTCTGGCCAGTTCACCACAAGCGATACGCCATTATCTGTCGACATAAAGTGTTTCACAGTACTACTGCTGGCAGCTCCTCGGTTTGCAGATGTATTTCGCGTGTTGACGAGGCATTTGGCTTCCTTAAGAGAGTCATAGTTACTCCTGCCACTTGCTCCCCGTTCTACCACAGTCACATCTACAAGCTTACTCTGGCCAGTTCACCAGAAGCGATACGCCATTATTTGTTGACCTTAAGACTTTCACAGTACTCCTTGCGGGAGCTCCTCGGGATTGCCAATGTAATTCGCCTTTTGACGAGGCATTTGGCTACCCTAAGAGAGTCATAGTTACTCCTGCCAGTTGCTCCCCGTTTTACCACAGTCACATCTACAAGCTTACTCTGGCCGTTCACCAGAAGCGATACGCCATTATTTGTTGACCTTAAGACTTTCACAGTACTCCTTCCGGGAGCTCATCGAGAATGCCGATGTTTTTCGCATGTTGACGAGGCATTTTTCTACCTTAAGAGAATCATTGTTACACCTGCCAAATGCTCGCCGTTAACCACAGAAACATTTTCAAGCTTCCTCTGGCCCAGTTCACCTGAAGCGGTACACCATTATTTGTCGGCTTTGAGACCTTCACTGTACTCCTGCCGGGAGCACCTCGAGTTTGCCGATGTATTTCGCCTATTGACGAGGCATTTGGCTACCTTAAGAGAGTCATAGTTACTCCTACCACTTGCACCCAGATTTATCACTGTCACATCCTCAAGCTTTCTCCGGCCAGTTCACCACAAGCGATACGCCATTATCTGTCGACATAAAGTATTTCACAGTACTACTGCTGGCAGCTCCTCGGTTTGCAGATGTATTTCGCGTGTTGACGAGGCATTTGGCTACCTTAAGAGAGTCATAGTTACTCCTGCCACTTGCTCCCCGTTCTACCACAGTCACATCTACAAGCTTACTCTGGCCAGTTCACCAGAAGCGATACGCCATTATTTGTTGACCTTAAGACTTTCACAGTACTCCTTGCGGGAGCTCCTCGGGATTGCCAATGTAATTCGCCTTTTGACGAGGCATTTGGCTACCCTAAGAGAGTCATAGTTACTCCTGCCAGTTGCTCCCCGTTTTACCACAGTCACATCTACAAGCTTACTCTGGCCGTTCACCAGAAGCGAAACGCCATTATTTGTTGACCTTAAGACTTTCACAGTACTCCTTCCGGGAGCTCATCGAGAATGCCGATGTTTTTCGCCTGTTGACGAGGCATTTTTCTACCTTAAGAGAGTCATTGTTACACCTGCCAAATGCTCGCCGTTAGCCACAGCCACATTTTCAAGCTTCCTCTGGCCCATTTCACCTGAAGCGGTACACCATTATTTGTCGGCTTTGAGACCTTCACTGTACTCCTGCCGGGAGCACCTCGAGTTTGCCGATGTATTTCGCCTATTGACGAGGCATTTGGCTACCTTAAGAGAGTCATAGTTACTCCTACCACTTGCACCCAGATTTGTCACTGTCACATCCTCAAGCTTTCTCCGGCCAGTTCACCACAAGCGATACGCCATTATCTGTCGACATAAAGTGTTTCACAGTACTACTGCTGGCAGCTCCTCGGTTTGCAGATGTATTTCGCGTGTTGACGAGGCATTTGGCTACCTTAAGAGAGTCATAGTTACTCCTGCCACTTGCTCCCCGTTCTACCACAGTCACATCTACAAGCTTACTCTGGCCAGTTCACCAGAAGCGATACGCCATTATTTGTTGACCTTAAGACTTTCACAGTACTCCTTGCGGGAGCTCCTCGGGATCGCCAATGTAATTCGCCTTTTGACGAGGCATTTGGCTACTCTACGAGAGTCATAGTTACTCCTGCCAGTTGCTCCCCGTTTTACCACAGTCACATCTACAAGCTTACTCTGGCCGTTCACCAGAAGCGATACGCCATTATTTGTTGACCTTAAGACTTTCACAGTACTCCTTCCGGGAGCTCATCGAGAATGCCGATGTTTTTCGCCTGTTGACGAGGCATTTTTCTACCTTAAGAGAGTCATTGTTACACCTGCCAAATGCTCGCCGTTAGCCACAGCCACATTTTCAAGCTTCCTCTGGCCCAGTTCACCTGAAGCGGTACACCATTATTTGTCGGCTTTGAGACCTTCACTGTACTCCTGCCGGGAGCACCTCGAGTTTGCCGATGTATTTCGCCTATTGACGAGGCATTTGGCTACCTTAAGAGAGTCATAGTTAATCCTACCACTTGCACCCAGATTTATCACTGTCACATCCTCAAGCTTTCTCCGGCCAGTTCACCACAAGCGATACGCCATTATCTGTCGACATAAAGTGTTTCACAGTACTACTGCTGGCAGCTCCTCGGTTTGCAGATGTATTTCGCGTGTTGACGAGGCATTTGGCTACCTTAAGAGAGTCATAGTTACTCCTGCCACTTGCTCCCCGTTCTACCACAGTCACATCTACAAGCTTACTCTGGCCAGTTCACCAGAAGCGATACGCCATTATTTGTTGACCTTAAGACTTTCACAGTACTCCTTGCGGGAGCTCCTCGGGATCGCCAATGTAATTCGCCTTTTGACGAGGCATTTGGCTACTCTACGAGAGTCATAGTTACTCCTGCCAGTTGCTCCCCGTTTTACCACAGTCACATCTACAAGCTTACTCTGGCCGTTCACCAGAAGCGATACGCCATTATTTGTTGACCTTAAGACTTTCACAGTACTCCTTCCGGGAGCTCATCGAGAATGCCGATGTTTTTCGCCTGTTGACGAGGCATTTTTCTACCTTAAGAGAGTCATTGTTACACCTGCCAAATGCTCGCCGTTAGCCACAGCCACATTTTCAAGCTTCCTCTGGCCCAGTTCACCTGAAGCGGTACACCATTATTTGTCGGCTTTGAGACCTTCACTGTACTCCTGCCGGGAGCACCTCGAGTTTGCCGATGTATTTCGCCTATTGACGAGGCATTTGGCTACCTTAAGAGAGTCATAGTTAATCCTACCACTTGCACCCAGATTTATCACTGTCACATCCTCAAGCTTTCTCCGGCCAGTTCACCAGAAGCGATACGCCATTATTTGTTGACCTTAAGACTCCCACAGTACTCCTTGCGGGAGCTCCTCGGGATCGCCAATGTAATTCGCCTTTTGACGAGGCATTTGGCTACTCTAAGAGAGTCATAGTTACTCCTGCCAGTTGCTCCCCGTTTTACCACAGTCACATCTACAAGCTTACTCTGGCCGTTCACCAGAAGCGATACGCCATTATTTGTTGACCTTAAGACTTTCACAGTACTCCTTCCGGGAGCTCATCGAGAATGCCGATGTTTTTCGCCTGTTGACGAGGCATTTTTCTACCTTAAGAGAGTCATTGTTACACCTGCCAAATGCTCGCCGTTAGCCACAGCCACATTTTCAAGCTTCCTCTGGCCCAGTTCACCTGAAGCGGTACACCATTATTTGTCGGCTTTGAGACCTTCACTGTACTCCTGCCGGGAGCACCTCGAGTTTGCCGATGTATTTCGCCTATTGACGAGGCATTTGGCTACCTTAAGAGAGTCATAGTTAATCCTACCACTTGCACCCAGATTTATCACTGTCACATCCTCAAGCTTTCTCCGGCCAGTTCACCACAAGCGATACGCCATTATCTGTCGACATAAAGTGTTTCACAGTACTACTGCTGGCAGCTCCTCGGTTTGCAGATGTATTTCGCGTGTTGACGAGGCATTTGGCTACCTTAAGAGAGTCATAGTTACTCCTGCCACTTGCTCCCCGTTCTACCACAGTCACATCTACAAGCTTACTCTGGCCAGTTCACCAGAAGCGATACGCCATTATTTGTTGACCTTAAGACTTCCACAGTACTCCTTGCGGGAGCTCCTCGGGATCGCCAATGTAATTCGCCTTTTGACGAGGCATTTGGCTACTCTAAGAGAGTCATAGTTACTCCTGCCAGTTGCTCCCCGTTTTACCACAGTCACATCTACAAGCTTACTCTGGCCGTTCACCAGAAGCGATACGCCATTATTTGTTGACCTTAAGACTTTCACAGTACTCCTTCCGGGAGCTCATCGAGAATGCAGATGTTTTTCGCCTGTTGACGAGGCATTTTTCTACCTTAAGAGAGTCATTGTTACACCTGCCAAATGCTCGCCGTTAGCCACAGCCACATTTTCAAGCTTCCTCTGGCCCAGTTCACCTGAAGCGGTACACCATTATTTGTCGGCTTTGAGACCTTCACTGTACTCCTGCCGGGAGCACCTCGAGTTTGCCGATGTATTTCGCCTATTGACGAGGCATTTGGCTACCTTAAGAGAGTCATAGTTAATCCTACCACTTGCACCCAGATTTATCACTGTCACATCCTCAAGCTTTCTCCGGCCAGTTCACCACAAGCGATACGCCATTATCTGTCGACATAAAGTGTTTCACAGTACTACTGCTGGCAGCTCCTCGGTTTGCAGATGTATTTCGCGTGTTGACGAGGCATTTGGCTACCTTAAGAGAGTCATAGTTACTCCTGCCACTTGCTCCCCGTTCTACCACAGTCACATCTACAAGCTTACTCTGGCCAGTTCACCAGAAGCGATACGCCATTATTTGTTGACCTTAAGACTTTCACAGTACTCCTTGCGGGAGCTCCTCGGGATTGCCAATGTAATTCGCCTTTTGACGAGGCATTTGGCTACCCTAAGAGAGTCATAGTTACTCCTGCCAGTTGCTCCCCGTTTTACCACAGTCACATCTACAAGCTTACTCTGGCCGTTCACCAGAAGCGATACGCCATTATTTGTTGACCTTAAGACTTTCACAGTACTCCTTCCGGGAGCTCATCGAGAATGCCGATGTTTTTCGCATGTTGACGAGGCATTTTTCTACCTTAAGAGAATCATTGTTACACCTGCCAAATGCTCGCCGTTAACCACAGAAACATTTTCAAGCTTCCTCTGGCCCAGTTCACCTGAAGCGGTACACCATTATTTGTCGGCTTTGAGACCTTCACTGTACTCCTGCCGGGAGCACCTCGAGTTTGCCGATGTATTTCGCCTATTGACGAGGCATTTGGCTACCTTAAGAGAGTCACAGTTACTCCTACCACTTGCACCCAGATTTATCACTGTCACATCCTCAAGCTTTCTCCGGCCAGTTCACCACAGGCGATACGCCATTATCTGTCGACATAAAGTGTTTCACAGTACTACTGCTGGCAGCTCCTCGGTTTGCAGATGTATTTCGCGTGTTGACGAGGCATTTGGCTACCTTAAGAGAGTCATAGTTACTCCTGCCACTTGCTCCCCGTTCTACCACAGTCACATCTACAAGCTTACTCTGGCCAGTTCACCAGAAGCGATACGCCATTATTTGTAGACCTTAAGACTTTCACAGTACTCCTTGCGGGAGCTCCTCGGGATAGCCAATGTAATTCGCCTTTTGACGAGGCATTTGGCTACCCTAAGAGAGTCATAGTTACTCCTGCCAGTTGCTCCCCGTTTTACCACAGTCACATCTACAAGCTTACTCTGGCCGTTCACCAGAAGCGATACGCCATTATTTGTTGACCTTAAGACTTTCACAGTACTCCTTCCGGGAGCTCATCGAGAATGCCGATGTTTTTCGCATGTTGACGAGGCATTTTTCTACCTTAAGAGAATCATTGTTACACCTGCCAAATGCTCGCCGTTAACCACAGAAACATTTTCAAGCTTCCTCTGGCCCAGTTCACCAGAAGCGATACGCCATTATTTGTTGACCTTAAGACTTTCACAGTACTCCTTGCGGGAGCTCCTCGGGATCGCCAATGTAATTCGCCTTTTGACGAGGCATTTGGCTACTCTAAGAGAGTCATAGTTACTCCTGCCAGTTGCTCCCCGTTTTACCACAGTCACATCTACAAGCTTACTCTGGCCGTTCACCACAAGCGATACGCCATTATCTGTCGACATAAAGTGTTTCACAGTACTACTGCTGGCAGCTCCTCGGTTTGCAGATGTATTTCGCGTGTTGACGAGGCATTTGGCTTCCTTAAGAGAGTCATAGTTACTCCTGCCACTTGCTCCCCGTTCTACCACAGTCACATCTACAAGCTTACTCTGGCCAGTTCACCACAAGCGATACGCCATTATCTGTCGACATAAAGTGTTTCACAGTACTACTGCTGGCAGCTCCTCGGTTTGCAGATGTATTTCGCGTGTTGACGAGGCATTTGGCTTCCTTAAGAGAGTCATAGTTACTCCTGCCACTTGCTCCCCGTTCTACCACAGTCACATCTACAAGCTTACTCTGGCCAGTTCACCAGAAGCGATACGCCATTATTTGTTGACCTTAAGACTTTCACAGTACTCCTTGCGGGAGCTCCTCGGGATTGCCAATTTAATTCGCCTTTTGACGAGGCATTTGGCTACCCTAAGAGAGTCATAGTTACTCCTGCCAGTTGCTCCCCGTTTTACCACAGTCACATCTACAAGCTTACTCTGGCCGTTCACCAGAAGCGATACGCCATTATTTGTTGACCTTAAGACTTTCACAGTACTCCTTCCGGGAGCTCATCGAGAATGCCGATGTTTTTCGCATGTTGACGAGGCATTTTTCTACCTTAAGAGAATCATTGTTACACCTGCCAAATGCTCGCCGTTAACCACAGAAACATTTTCAAGCTTCCTCTGGCCCAGTTCACCTGAAGCGGTACACCATTATTTGTCGGCTTTGAGACCTTCACTGTACTCCTGCCGGGAGCACCTCGAGTTTGCCGATGTATTTCGCCTATTGACGAGGCATTTGGCTACCTTAAGAGAGTCATAGTTACTCCTACCACTTGCACCCAGATTTATCACTGTCACATCCTCAAGCTTTCTCCGGCCAGTTCACCACAAGCGATACGCCATTATCTGTCGACATAAAGTATTTCACAGTACTACTGCTGGCAGCTCCTCGGTTTGCAGATGTATTTCGCGTGTTGACGAGGCATTTGGCTACCTTAAGAGAGTCATAGTTACTCCTGCCACTTGCTCCCCGTTCTACCACAGTCACATCTACAAGCTTACTCTGGCCAGTTCACCAGAAGCGATACGCCATTATTTGTTGACCTTAAGACTTTCACAGTACTCCTTGCGGGAGCTCCTCGGGATTGCCAATGTAATTCGCCTTTTGACGAGGCATTTGGCTACCCTAAGAGAGTCATAGTTACTCCTGCCAGTTGCTCCCCGTTTTACCACAGTCACATCTACAAGCTTACTCTGGCCGTTCACCAGAAGCGATACGCCATTATTTGTTGACCTTAAGACTTTCACAGTACTCCTTCCGGGAGCTCATCGAGAATGCCGATGTTTTTCGCCTGTTGACGAGGCATTTTTCTACCTTAAGAGAGTCATTGTTACACCTGCCAAATGCTCGCCGTTAGCCACAGCCACATTTTCAAGCTTCCTCTGGCCCAGTTCACCTGAAGCGGTACACCATTATTTGTCGGCTTTGAGACCTTCACTGTACTCCTGCCGGGAGCACCTCGAGTTTGCCGATGTATTTCGCCTATTGACGAGGCATTTGGCTACCTTAAGAGAGTCATAGTTACTCCTACCACTTGCACCCAGATTTGTCACTGTCACATCCTCAAGCTTTCTCCGGCCAGTTCACCACAAGCGATACGCCATTATCTGTCGACATAAAGTGTTTCACAGTACTACTGCTGGCAGCTCCTCGGTTTGCAGATGTATTTCGCGTGTTGACGAGGCATTTGGCTACCTTAAGAGAGTCATAGTTACTCCTGCCACTTGCTCCCCGTTCTACCACAGTCACATCTACAAGCTTACTCTGGCCAGTTCACCAGAAGCGATACGCCATTATTTGTTGACCTTAAGACTTTCACAGTACTCCTTGCGGGAGCTCCTCGGGATCGCCAATGTAATTCGCCTTTTGACGAGGCATTTGGCTACTCTACGAGAGTCATAGTTACTCCTGCCAGTTGCTCCCCGTTTTACCACAGTCACATCTACAAGCTTACTCTGGCCGTTCACCAGAAGCGATACGCCATTATTTGTTGACCTTAAGACTTTCACAGTACTCCTTCCGGGAGCTCATCGAGAATGCCGATGTTTTTCGCCTGTTGACGAGGCATTTTTCTACCTTAAGAGAGTCATTGTTACACCTGCCAAATGCTCGCCGTTAGCCACAGCCACATTTTCAAGCTTCCTCTGGCCCAGTTCACCTGAAGCGGTACACCATTATTTGTCGGCTTGGAGACCTTCACTGTACTCCTGCCGGGAGCACCTCGAGTTTGCCGATGTATTTCGCCTATTGACGAGGCATTTGGCTACCTTAAGAGAGTCATAGTTAATCCTACCACTTGCACCCAGATTTATCACTGTCACATCCTCAAGCTTTCTCCGGCCAGTTCACCACAAGCGATACGCCATTATCTGTCGACATAAAGTGTTTCACAGTACTACTGCTGGCAGCTCCTCGGTTTGCAGATGTATTTCGCGTGTTGACGAGGCATTTGGCTACCTTAAGAGAGTCATAGTTACTCCTGCCACTTGCTCCCCGTTCTACCACAGTCACATCTACAAGCTTACTCTGGCCAGTTCACCAGAAGCGATACGCCATTATTTGTTGACCTTAAGACTTTCACAGTACTCCTTGCGGGAGCTCCTCGGGATTGCCAATGTAATTCGCCTTTTGACGAGGCATTTGGCTACCCTAAGAGAGTCATAGTTACTCCTGCCAGTTGCTCCCCGTTTTACCACAGTCACATCTACAAGCTTACTCTGGCCGTTCACCAGAAGCGATACGCCATTATTTGTTGACCTTAAGACTTTCACAGTACTCCTTCCGGGAGCTCATCGAGAATGCCGATGTTTTTCGCATGTTGACGAGGCATTTTTCTACCTTAAGAGAATCATTGTTACACCTGCCAAATGCTCGCCGTTAACCACAGAAACATTTTCAAGCTTCCTCTGGCCCAGTTCACCTGAAGCGGTACACCATTATTTGTCGGCTTTGAGACCTTCACTGTACTCCTGCCGGGAGCACCTCGAGTTTGCCGATGTATTTCGCCTATTGACGAGGCATTTGGCTACCTTAAGAGAGTCACAGTTACTCCTACCACTTGCACCCAGATTTATCACTGTCACATCCTCAAGCTTTCTCCGGCCAGTTCACCACAGGCGATACGCCATTATCTGTCGACATAAAGTGTTTCACAGTACTACTGCTGGCAGCTCCTCGGTTTGCAGATGTATTTCGCGTGTTGACGAGGCATTTGGCTACCTTAAGAGAGTCATAGTTACTCCTGCCACTTGCTCCCCGTTCTACCACAGTCACATCTACAAGCTTACTCTGGCCAGTTCACCAGAAGCGATACGCCATTATTTGTAGACCTTAAGACTTTCACAGTACTCCTTGCGGGAGCTCCTCGGGATTGCCAATGTAATTCGCCTTTTGACGAGGCATTTGGCTACCCTAAGAGAGTCATAGTTACTCCTGCCAGTTGCTCCCCGTTTTACCACAGTCACATCTACAAGCTTACTCTGGCCGTTCACCAGAAGCGATACGCCATTATTTGTTGACCTTAAGACTTTCACAGTACTCCTTCCGGGAGCTCATCGAGAATGCCGATGTTTTTCGCATGTTGACGAGGCATTTTTCTACCTTAAGAGAATCATTGTTACACCTGCCAAATGCTCGCCGTTAACCACAGAAACATTTTCAAGCTTCCTCTGGCCCAGTTCACCAGAAGCGATACGCCATTATTTGTTGACCTTAAGACTTTCACAGTACTCCTTGCGGGAGCTCCTCGGGATTGCCAATGTAATTCGCCTTTTGACGAGGCATTTGGCTACTCTACGAGAGTCATAGTTACTCCTGCCACTTGCTCCCCGTTCTACCACAGTCACATCTACAAGCTTACTCTGGCCAGTTCACCAGAAGCGATACGCCATTATTTGTTGACCTTAAAACTTTCACAGTACTCCTTGCGGGAGCTCCTCGGGATCGCCAATGTAATTCGCCTTTTGACGAGGCATTTGGCTACTCTAAGAGAGTCATAGTTACTCCTGCCAGTTGCTCCCCGTTTTACCACAGTCACATCTACAAGCTTACTCTGGCCGTTCACCAGAAGCGATACGAGATTATTTGTTGACCTTAAGACTTTCACAGTACTCCTTCCGGGAGCTCATCGAGAATGCCGATGTTTTTCGCATGTTGACGAGGCATTTTTCTACCTTAAGAGAATCATTGTTACACCTGCCAAATGCTCGCCGTTAACCACAGAAACATTTTCAAGCTTCCTCTGGCCCAGTTCACCTGAAGCGGTACACCATTATTTGTCGGCTTTGAGACCTTCACTGTACTCCTGCCGGGAGCACCTCGAGTTTGCCGATGTATTTCGCCTATTGACGAGGCATTTGGCTACCTTAAGAGAGTCATAGTTACTCCTACCACTTGCACCCAGATTTATCACTGTCACATCCTCAAGCTTTCTCCGGCCAGTTCACCACAAGCGATACGCCATTATCTGTCGACATAAAGTATTTCACAGTACTACTGCTGGCAGCTCCTCGGTTTGCAGATGTATTTCGCGTGTTGACGAGGCATTTGGCTACCTTAAGAGAGTCATAGTTACTCCTGCCACTTGCTCCCCGTTCTACCACAGTCACATCTACAAGCTTACTCTGGCCAGTTCACCAGAAGCGATACGCCATTATTTGTTGACCTTAAGACTTTCACAGTACTCCTTGCGGGAGCTCCTCGGGATTGCCAATGTAATTCGCCTTTTGACGAGGCATTTGGCTACTCTACGAGAGTCATAGTTACTCCTGCCAGTTGCTCCCCGTTTTACCACAGTCACATCTACAAGCTTACTCTGGCCGTTCACCAGAAGCGATACGCCATTACTTGTTGACCTTAAGACTTTCACAGTACTCCTTCCGGGAGCTCATCGAGAATGCCGATGTTTTTCGCATGTTGACGAGACATTTTTCTACCTTAAGAGAATCATTGTTACACCTGCCAAATGCTCGCCGTTAACCACAGCCACATTTTCAAGCTTCCTCTGGCCCAGTTCACCTGAAGCGGTACACCATTATTTGTCGGCTTTGAGACCTTCACTGTACTCCTGCCGGGAGCACCTCGAGTTTGCCGATGTATTTCGCCTATTGACGAGGCATTTGGCTACCTTAAGAGAGTCATAGTTACTCCTACCACTTGCACCCAGATTTATCACTGTCACATCCTCAAGCTTTCTCCGGCCAGTTCACCACAAGCGATTCGCCATTATCTGTCGACATAAAGTATTTCACAGTACTACTGCTGGCAGCTCCTCGGTTTGCAGATGTATTTCGCGTGTTGACGAGGCATTTGACTACCTTAAGAGAGTCATAGTTACTCCTGCCACTTGCTCCCCGTTCTACCACAGTCACATCTACAAGCTTACTCTGGCCAGTTCACCAGAAGCGATACGCCATTATTTGTTGACCTTAAGACTTTCACAGTACTCCTTGCGGGAGCTCCTCGGGATTGCCAATGTAATTCGCCTTTTGACGAGGCATTTGGCTACTCTACGAGAGTCATAGTTACTCCTGCCAGTTGCTCCCCGTTTTACCACAGTCACATCTACAAGCTTACTCTGGCCGTTCACCAGAAGCGATACGCCATTATTTGTTGACCTTAAGACTTTCACAGTACTCCTTCCGGGAGCTCATCGAGAATGCCGATGTTTTTCGCATGTTGACGAGGCATTTTTCTACCTTAAGAGAATCATTGTTACACCTGCCAAATGCTCGCCGTTAACCACAGCCACATTTTCAAGCTTCCTCTGGCCCAGTTCACCTGAAGCGGTACACCATTATTTGTCGGCTTTGAGACCTTCACTGTACTCCTGCCGGGAGCACCTCGAGTTTGCCGATGTATTTCGCCTATTGACGAGGCATTTGGCTACCTTAAGAGAGTCATAGTTACTCCTACCACTTGCACCCAGATTTATCACTGTCACATCCTCAAGCTTTCTCCGGCCAGTTCACCACAAGCGATACGCCATTATCTGTCGACATAAAGTATTTCACAGTACTACTGCTGGCAGCTCCTCGGTTTGCAGATGTATTTCGCGTGTTGACGAGGCATTTGGCTACCTTAAGAGAGTCATAGTTACTCCTGCCACTTGCTCCCCGTTCTACCACAGTCACATCTACAAGCTTACTCTGGCCAGTTCACCAGAAGCGATACGCCATTATTTGTTGACCTTAAGACTTTCACAGTACTCCTTGCGGGAGCTCCTCGGGATTGCCAATGTAATTCGCCTTTTGACGAGGCATTTGGCTACTCTACGAGAGTCATAGTTACTCCTGCCAGTTGCTCCCCGTTTTACCACAGTCACATCTACAAGCTTACTCTGGCCGTTCACCAGAAGCGATACGCCATTACTTGTTGACCTTAAGACTTTCACAGTACTCCTTCCGGGAGCTCATCGAGAATGCCGATGTTTTTCGCATGTTGACGAGACATTTTTCTACCTTAAGAGAATCATTGTTACACCTGCCAAATGCTCGCCGTTAACCACAGCCACATTTTCAAGCTTCCTCTGGCCCAGTTCACCTGAAGCGGTACACCATTATTTGTCGGCTTTGAGACCTTCACTGTACTCCTGCCGGGAGCACCTCGAGTTTGCCGATGTATTTCGCCTATTGACGAGGCATTTGGCTACCTTAAGAGAGTCATAGTTACTCCTACCACTTGCACCCAGATTTATCACTGTCACATCCTCAAGCTTTCTCCGGCCAGTTCACCACAAGCGATTCGCCATTATCTGTCGACATAAAGTATTTCACAGTACTACTGCTGGCAGCTCCTCGGTTTGCAGATGTATTTCGCGTGTTGACGAGGCATTTGACTACCTTAAGAGAGTCATAGTTACTCCTGCCACTTGCTCCCCGTTCTACCACAGTCACATCTACAAGCTTACTCTGGCCAGTTCACCAGAAGCGATACGCCATTATTTGTTGACCTTAAGACTTTCACAGTACTCCTTGCGGGAGCTCCTCGGGATTGCCAATGTAATTCGCCTTTTGACGAGGCATTTGGCTACTCTACGAGAGTCATAGTTACTCCTGCCAGTTGCTCCCCGTTTTACCACAGTCACATCTACAAGCTTACTCTGGCCGTTCACCAGAAGCGATACGCCATTATTTGTTGACCTTAAGACTTTCACAGTACTCCTTCCGGGAGCTCATCGAGAATGCCGATGTTTTTCGCCTGTTGACGAGGCATTTTTCTACCTTAAGAGAGTCATTGTTACACCTGCCAAATGCTCGCCGTTAGCCACAGCCACATTTTCAAGCTTCCTCTGGCCCAGTTCACCTGAAGCGGTACACCATTATTTGTCGGCTTTGAGACCTTCACTGTACTCCTGCCGGGAGCACCTCGAGTTTGCCGATGTATTTCGCCTATTGACGAGGCATTTGGCTACCTTAAGAGAGTCATAGTTACTCCTACCACTTGCACCCAGATTTATCACTGTCACATCCTCAAGCTTTCTCCGGCCAGTTCACCACAAGCGATTCGCCATTATCTGTCGACATAAAGTATTTCACAGTACTACTGCTGGCAGCTCCTCGGTTTGCAGATGTATTTCGCGTGTTGACGAGGCATTTGACTACCTTAAGAGAGTCATAGTTACTCCTGCCACTTGCTCCCCGTTCTACCACAGTCACATCTACAAGCTTACTCTGGCCAGTTCACCAGAAGCGATACGCCATTATTTGTTGACCTTAAGACTTTCACAGTACTCCTTGCGGGAGCTCCTCGGGATTGCCAATGTAATTCGCCTTTTGACGAGGCATTTGGCTACTCTACGAGAGTCATAGTTACTCCTGCCAGTTGCTCCCCGTTTTACCACAGTCACATCTACAAGCTTACTCTGGCCGTTCACCAGAAGCGATACGCCATTATTTGTTGACCTTAAGACTTTCACAGTACTCCTTCCGGGAGCTCATCGAGAATGCCGATGTTTTTCGCCTGCTGACGAGGCATTTTTCTACCTTAAGAGAGTCATTGTTACACCTGCCAAATGCTCGCCGTTAGCCACAGCCACATTTTCAAGCTTCCTCTGGCCCAGTTCACCTGAAGCGGTACACCATTATTTGTCGGCTTTGAGACCTTCACTGTACTCCTGCCGGGAGCACCTCGAGTTTGCCGATGTATTTCGCCTATTGACGAGGCATTTGGCCACCTTAAGAGAGTCATAGTTACTCCTACCACTTGCACCCAGATTTATCACTGTCACATCCTCAAGCTTTCTCCGGCCAGTTCACCACAAGCGATACGCCATTATCTGTCGACATAAAGTGTTTCACAGTACTACTGCTGGCAGCTCCTCGGTTTGCAGATGTATTTCGCGTGTTGACGAGGCATTTGGCTACCTTAAGAGAGTCATAGTTACTCCTGCCACTTGCTCCCCGTTCTACCACAGTCACATCTACAAGCTTACTCTGGCCAGTTCACCAGAAGCGATACGCCATTATTTGTTGACCTTAAAACTTTCACAGTACTCCTTGCGGGAGCTCCTCGGGATTGCCAATGTAATTCGCCTTTTGACGAGGCATTTGGCTACTCTAAGAGAGTCATAGTTACTCCTGCCAGTTGCTCCCCGTTTTACCACAGTCACATCTACAAGCTTACTCTGGCCGTTCACCAGAAGCGATACGCCATTATTTGTTGACCTTAAGACTTTCACAGTACTCCTTCCGGGAGCTCATCGAGAATGCCGATGTTTTTCGCCTGTTGACGAGGCATTTTTCTACCTTAAGAGAGTCATTGTTACACCTGCCAAATGCTCGCCGTTAGCCACAGCCACATTTTCAAGCTTCCTCTGGCCCAGTTCACCTGAAGCGGTACACCATTATTTGTCGGCTTTGAGACCTTCACTGTACTCCTGCCGGGAGCACCTCGAGTTTGCCGATGTATTTCGCCTATTGACGAGGCATTTGGCTACCTTAAGAGAGTCATAGTTACTCCTACCACTTGCACCCAGATTTATCACTGTCACATCCTCAAGCTTTCTCCGGCCAGTTCACCACAAGCGATACGCCATTATCTGTCGACATAAAGTGTTTCACAGTACTACTGCTGGCAGCTCCTCGGTTTGCAGATGTATTTCGCGTGTTGACGAGGCATTTGGCTACCTTAAGAGAGTCATAGTTACTCCTGCCACTTGCTCCCCGTTCTACCACAGTCACATCTACAAGCTTACTCTGGCCAGTTCACCAGAAGCGATACGCCATTATTTGTTGACCTTAAGACTTTCACAGTACTCCTTGCGGGAGCTCCTCGGGATTGCCAATGTAATTCGCCTTTTGACGAGGCATTTGGCTACTCTACGAGAGTCATAGTTACTCCTGCCAGTTGCTCCCCGTTTTACCACAGTCACATCTACAAGCTTACTCTGGCCGTTCACCAGAAGCGATACGCCATTATTTGTTGACCTTAAGACTTTCACAGTACTCCTTCCGGGAGCTCATCGAGAATGCCGATGTTTTTCGCATGTTGACGAGGCATTTTTCTACCTTAAGAGAATCATTGTTACACCTGCCAAATGCTCGCCGTTAACCACAGCCACATTTTCAAGCTTCCTCTGGCCCAGTTCACCTGAAGCGGTACACCATTATTTGTCGGCTTTGAGACCTTCACTGTACTCCTGCCGGGAGCACCTCGAGTTTGCCGATGTATTTCGCCTATTGACGAGGCATTTGGCTACCTTAAGAGAGTCATAGTTACTCCTACCACTTGCACCCAGATTTATCACTGTCACATCCTCAAGCTTTCTCCGGCCAGTTCACCACAAGCGATACGCCATTATCTGTCGACATAAAGTATTTCACAGTACTACTGCTGGCAGCTCCTCGGTTTGCAGATGTATTTCGCGTGTTGACGAGGCATTTGGCTACCTTAAGAGAGTCATAGTTACTCCTGCCACTTGCTCCCCGTTCTACCACAGTCACATCTACAAGCTTACTCTGGCCAGTTCACCAGAAGCGATACGCCATTATTTGTTGACCTTAAGACTTTCACAGTACTCCTTGCGGGAGCTCCTCGGGATTGCCAATGTAATTCGCCTTTTGACGAGGCATTTGGCTAATCTACGAGAGTCATAGTTACTCCTGCCAGTTGCTCCCCGTTTTACCACAGTCACATCTACAAGCTTACTCTGGCCGTTCACCAGAAGCGATACGCCATTATTTGTTGACCTTAAGACTTTCACAGTACTCCTTCCGGGAGCTCATCGAGAATGCCGATGTTTTTCGCATGTTGACGAGGCATTTTTCTACCTTAAGAGAATCATTGTTACACCTGCCAAATGCTCGCCGTTAACCACAGCCACATTTTCAAGCTTCCTCTGGCCCAGTTCACCTGAAGCGGTACACCATTATTTGTCGGCTTTGAGACCTTCACTGTACTCCTGCCGGGAGCACCTCGAGTTTGCCGATGTATTTCGCCTATTGACGAGGCATTTGGCTACCTTAAGAGAGTCATAGTTACTCCTACCACTTGCACCCAGATTTATCACTGTCACATCCTCAAGCTTTCTCCGGCCAGTTCACCACAAGCGATACGCCATTATCTGTCGACATAAAGTATTTCACAGTACTACTGCTGGCAGCTCCTCGGTTTGCAGATGTATTTCGCGTGTTGACGAGGCATTTGGCTACCTTAAGAGAGTCATAGTTACTCCTGCCACTTGCTCCCCGTTCTACCACAGTCACATCTACAAGCTTACTCTGGCCAGTTCACCAGAAGCGATACGCCATTATTTGTTGACCTTAAGACTTTCACAGTACTCCTTGCGGGAGCTCCTCGGGATTGCCAATGTAATTCGCCTTTTGACGAGGCATTTGGCTACTCTACGAGAGTCATAGTTACTCCTGCCAGTTGCTCCCCGTTTTACCACAGTCACATCTACAAGCTTACTCTGGCCGTTCACCAGAAGCGATACGCCATTATTTGTTGACCTTAAGACTTTCACAGTACTCCTTCCGGGAGCTCATCGAGAATGCCGATGTTTTTCGCCTGTTGACGAGGCATTTTTCTACCTTAAGAGAGTCATTGTTACACCTGCCAAATGCTCGCCGTTAGCCACAGCCACATTTTCAAGCTTCCTCTGGCCCAGTTCACCTGAAGCGGTACACCATTATTTGTCGGCTTTGAGACCTTCACTGTACTCCTGCCGGGAGCACCTCGAGTTTGCCGATGTATTTCGCCTATTGACGAGGCATTTGGCTACCTTAAGAGAGTCATAGTTACTCCTACCACTTGCACCCAGATTTGTCACTGTCACATCCTCAAGCTTTCTCCGGCCAGTTCACCACAAGCGATACGCCATTATCTGTCGACATAAAGTGTTTCACAGTACTACTGCTGGCAGCTCCTCGGTTTGCAGATGTATTTCGCGTGTTGACGAGGCATTTGGCTACCTTAAGAGAGTCATAGTTACTCCTGCCACTTGCTCCCCGTTCTACCACAGTCACATCTACAAGCTTACTCTGGCCAGTTCACCAGAAGCGATACGCCATTATTTGTTGACCTTAAGACTTTCACAGTACTCCTTGCGGGAGCTCCTCGGGATCGCCAATGTAATTCGCCTTTTGACGAGGCATTTGGCTACTCTACGAGAGTCATAGTTACTCCTGCCAGTTGCTCCCCGTTTTACCACAGTCACATCTACAAGCTTACTCTGGCCGTTCACCAGAAGCGATACGCCATTATTTGTTGACCTTAAGACTTTCACAGTACTCCTTCCGGGAGCTCATCGAGAATGCCGATGTTTTTCGCCTGTTGACGAGGCATTTTTCTACCTTAAGAGAGTCATTGTTACACCTGCCAAATGCTCGCCGTTAGCCACAGCCACATTTTCAAGCTTCCTCTGGCCCAGTTCACCTGAAGCGGTACACCATTATTTGTCGGCTTGGAGACCTTCACTGTACTCCTGCCGGGAGCACCTCGAGTTTGCCGATGTATTTCGCCTATTGACGAGGCATTTGGCTACCTTAAGAGAGTCATAGTTAATCCTACCACTTGCACCCAGATTTATCACTGTCACATCCTCAAGCTTTCTCCGGCCAGTTCACCACAAGCGATACGCCATTATCTGTCGACATAAAGTGTTTCACAGTACTACTGCTGGCAGCTCCTCGGTTTGCAGATGTATTTCGCGTGTTGACGAGGCATTTGGCTACCTTAAGAGAGTCGTAGTTACTCCTGCCACTTGCTCCCCGTTCTACCACAGTCACATCTACAAGCTTACTCTGGCCAGTTCACCAGAAGCGATACGCCATTATTTGTTGACCTTAAGACTTTCACAGTACTCCTTGCGGGAGCTCCTCGGGATTGCCAATGTAATTCGCCTTTTGACGAGGCATTTGGCTACCCTAAGAGAGTCATAGTTACTCCTGCCAGTTGCTCCCCGTTTTACCACAGTCACATCTACAAGCTTACTCTGGCCGTTCACCAGAAGCGATACGCCATTATTTGTTGACCTTAAGACTTTCACAGTACTCCTTCCGGGAGCTCATCGAGAATGCCGATGTTTTTCGCATGTTGACGAGGCATTTTTCTACCTTAAGAGAATCATTGTTACACCTGCCAAATGCTCGCCGTTAACCACAGAAACATTTTCAAGCTTCCTCTGGCCCAGTTCACCTGAAGCGGTACACCATTATTTGTCGGCTTTGAGACCTTCACTGTACTCCTGCCGGGAGCACCTCGAGTTTGCCGATGTATTTCGCCTATTGACGAGGCATTTGGCTACCTTAAGAGAGTCACAGTTACTCCTACCACTTGCACCCAGATTTATCACTGTCACATCCTCAAGCTTTCTCCGGCCAGTTCACCACAGGCGATACGCCATTATCTGTCGACATAAAGTGTTTCACAGTACTACTGCTGGCAGCTCCTCGGTTTGCAGATGTATTTCGCGTGTTGACGAGGCATTTGGCTACCTTAAGAGAGTCATAGTTACTCCTGCCACTTGCTCCCCGTTCTACCACAGTCACATCTACAAGCTTACTCTGGCCAGTTCACCAGAAGCGATACGCCATTATTTGTAGACCTTAAGACTTTCACAGTACTCCTTGCGGGAGCTCCTCGGGATTGCCAATGTAATTCGCCTTTTGACGAGGCATTTGGCTACCCTAAGAGAGTCATAGTTACTCCTGCCAGTTGCTCCCCGTTTTACCACAGTCACATCTACAAGCTTACTCTGGCCGTTCACCAGAGGCGATACGCCATTATTTGTTGACCTTAAGACTTTCACAGTACTCCTTCCGGGAGCTCATCGAGAATGCCGATGTTTTTCGCATGTTGACGAGGCATTTTTCTACCTTAAGAGAATCATTGTTACACCTGCCAAATGCTCGCCGTTAACCACAGAAACATTTTCAAGCTTCCTCTGGCCCAGTTCACCAGAAGCGATACGCCATTATTTGTTGACCTTAAGACTTTCACAGTACTCCTTGCGGGAGCTCCTCGGGATTGCCAATGTAATTCGCCTTTTGACGAGGCATTTGGCTACTCTACGAGAGTCATAGTTACTCCTGCCAGTTGCTCCCCGTTTTACCACAGTCACATCTACAAGCTTACTCTGGCCGTTCACCAGAAGCGATACGCCATTATTTGTTGACCTTAAGACTTTCACAGTACTCCTTCCGGGAGCTCATCGAGAATGCCGATGTTTTTCGCCTGTTGACGAGGCATTTTTCTACCTTAAGAGAGTCATTGTTAGACCTGCCAAATGCTCGCCGTTAGCCACAGCCACATTTTCAAGCTTCCTCTGGCCCAGTTCACCTGAAGCGGTACACCATTATTTGTCGGCTTTGAGACCTTCACTGTACTCCTGCCGGGAGCACCTCGAGTTTGCCGATGTATTTCGCCTATTGACGAGGCATTTGGCTACCTTAAGAGAGTCATAGTTACTCCTACCACTTGCACCCAGATTTATCACTGTCACA
The DNA here is from genome assembly GCF_023898315.1 of Schistocerca nitens. Classification (NCBI taxonomy): domain Eukaryota; kingdom Metazoa; phylum Arthropoda; class Insecta; order Orthoptera; family Acrididae; genus Schistocerca; species Schistocerca nitens. The sequence continues at coordinate 157,927,098 of NC_064625.1, read as the reverse complement.
TCCTCAAGCTTTCTCCGGCCAGTTCACGACAAGCGATACGCCATTATCTGTCGACATAAAGTGTTTCACAGTACTACTGCTGGCAGCTCCTCGGTTTGCAGATGTATTTCGCGTGTTGACGAGGCATTTGGCTACCTTAAGAGAGTCATAGTTACTCCTGCCACTTGCTCCCCGTTCTACCACAGTCACATCTACAAGCTTACTCTGGCCAGTTCACCAGAAGCGATACGCCATTATTTGTTGACCTTAAGACTTTCACAGTACTCCTTGCGGGAGCTCCTCGGGATTGCCAATGTAATTCGCCTTTTGACGAGGCATTTGGCTACTCTACGAGAGTCATAGTTACTCCTGCCAGTTGCTCCCCGTTTTACCACAGTCACATCTACAAGCTTACTCTGGCCGTTCACCAGAAGCGATACGCCATTATTTGTTGACCTTAAGACTTTCACAGTACTCCTTCCGGGAGCTCATCGAGAATGCCGATGTTTTTCGCCTGTTGACGAGGCATTTTTCTACCTTAAGAGAGTCATTGTTACACCTGCCAAATGCTCGCCGTTAGCAACAGCCACATTTTCAAGCTTCCTCTGGCCCAGTTCACCTGAAGCGGTACACCATTATTTGTCGGCTTTGAGACCTTCACTGTACTCCTGCCGGGAGCACCTCGAGTTTGCCGATGTATTTCGCCTATTGACGAGGCATTTGGCTACCTTAAGAGAGTCATAGTTACTCCTACCACTTGCACCCAGATTTATCACTGTCACATCCTCAAGCTTTCTCCGGCCAGTTCACGACAAGCGATACGCCATTATCTGTCGACATAAAGTGTTTCACAGTACTACTGCTGGCAGCTCCTCGGTTTGCAGATGTATTTCGCGTGTTGACGAGGCATTTGGCTACCTTAAGAGAGTCATAGTTACTCCTGCCACTTGCTCCCCGTTCTACCACAGTCACATCTACAAGCTTACTCTGGCCAGTTCACCAGAAGCGATACGCCATTATTTGTTGACCTTAAAACTTTCACAGTACTCCTTGCGGGAGCTCCTCGGGATCGCCAATGTAATTCGCCTTTTGACGAGGCATTTGGCTACTCTAAGAGAGTCATAGTTACTCCTGCCAGTTGCTCCCCGTTTTACCACAGTCACATCTACAAGCTTACTCTGGCCGTTCACCAGAAGCGATACGAGATTATTTGTTGACCTTAAGACTTTCACAGTACTCCTTCCGGGAGCTCATCGAGAATGCCGATGTTTTTCGCATGTTGACGAGGCATTTTTCTACCTTAAGAGAATCATTGTTACACCTGCCAAATGCTCGCCGTTAACCACAGAAACATTTTCAAGCTTCCTCTGGCCCAGTTCACCTGAAGCGGTACACCATTATTTGTCGGCTTTGAGACCTTCACTGTACTCCTGCCGGGAGCACCTCGAGTTTGCCGATGTATTTCGCCTATTGACGAGGCATTTGGCTACCTTAAGAGAGTCATAGTTACTCCTACCACTTGCACCCAGATTTATCACTGTCACATCCTCAAGCTTTCTCCGGCCAGTTCACCACAAGCGATACGAAATTATCTGTCGACATAAAGTATTTCACAGTACTACTGCTGGCAGCTCCTCGGTTTGCAGATGTATTTCGCGTGTTGACGAGGCATTTGGCTACCTTAAGAGAGTCATAGTTACTCCTGCCACTTGCTCCCCGTTCTACCACAGTCACATCTACAAGCTTACTCTGGCCAGTTCACCAGAAGCGATACGCCATTATTTGTTGACCTTAAGACTTTCACAGTACTCCTTGCGGGAGCTCCTCGGGATTGCCAATGTAATTCGCCTTTTGACGAGGCATTTGGCTACTCTACGAGAGTCATAGTTACTCCTGCCAGTTGCTCCCCGTTTTACCACAGTCACATCTACAAGCTTACTCTGGCCGTTCACCAGAAGCGATACGCCATTACTTGTTGACCTTAAGACTTTCACAGTACTCCTTCCGGGAGCTCATCGAGAATGCCGATGTTTTTCGCATGTTGACGAGGCATTTTTCTACCTTAAGAGAATCATTGTTACACCTGCCAAATGCTCGCCGTTAACCACAGCCACATTTTCAAGCTTCCTCTGGCCCAGTTCACCTGAAGCGGTACACCATTATTTGTCGGCTTTGAGACCTTCACTGTACTCCTGCCGGGAGCACCTCGAGTTTGCCGATGTATTTCGCCTATTGACGAGGCATTTGGCTACCTTAAGAGAGTCATAGTTACTCCTACCACTTGCACCCAGATTTATCACTGTCACATCCTCAAGCTTTCTCCGGCCAGTTCACCACAAGCGATTCGCCATTATCTGTCGACATAAAGTATTTCACAGTACTACTGCTGGCAGCTCCTCGGTTTGCAGATGTATTTCGCGTGTTGACGAGGCATTTGACTACCTTAAGAGAGTCATAGTTACTCCTGCCACTTGCTCCCCGTTCTACCACAGTCACATCTACAAGCTTACTCTGGCCAGTTCACCAGAAGCGATACGCCATTATTTGTTGACCTTAAGACTTTCACAGTACTCCTTGCGGGAGCTCCTCGGGATTGCCAATGTAATTCGCCTTTTGACGAGGCATTTGGCTACTCTACGAGAGTCATAGTTACTCCTGCCAGTTGCTCCCCGTTTTACCACAGTCACATCTACAAGCTTACTCTGGCCGTTCACCAGAAGCGATACGCCATTATTTGTTGACCTTAAGACTTTCACAGTACTCCTTCCGGGAGCTCATCGAGAATGCCGATGTTTTTCGCCTGTTGACGAGGCATTTTTCTACCTTAAGAGAGTCATTGTTACACCTGCCAAATGCTCGCCGTTAGCCACAGCCACATTTTCAAGCTTCCTCTGGCCCAGTTCACCTGAAGCGGTACACCATTATTTGTCGGCTTTGAGACCTTCACTGTACTCCTGCCGGGAGCACCTCGAGTTTGCCGATGTATTTCGCCTATTGACGAGGCATTTGGCTACCTTAAGAGAGTCATAGTTACTCCTACCACTTGCCCCCAGATTTATCACTGTCACATCCTCAAGCTTTCTCCGGCCAGTTCACCACAAGCGATACGCCATTATCTGTCGACATAAAGTGTTTCACAGTACTACTGCTGGCAGCTCCTCGGTTTGCAGATGTATTTCGCGTGTTGACGAGGCATTTGGCTACCTTAAGAGAGTCATAGTTACTCCTGCCACTTGCTCCCCGTTCTACCACAGTCACATCTACAAGCTTACTCTGGCCAGTTCACCAGAAGCGATACGCCATTATTTGTTGACCTTAAAACTTTCACAGTACTCCTTGCGGGAGCTCCTCGGGATCGCCAATGTAATTCGCCTTTTGACGAGGCATTTGGCTACTCTAAGAGAGTCATAGTTACTCCTGCCAGTTGCTCCCCGTTTTACCACAGTCACATCTACAAGCTTACTCTGGCCGTTCACCAGAAGCGATACGCCATTACTTGTTGACCTTAAGACTTTCACAGTACTCCTTCCGGGAGCTCATCGAGAATGCCGATGTTTTTCGCATGTTGACGAGGCATTTTTCTACCTTAAGAGAATCATTGTTACACCTGCCAAATGCTCGCCGTTAACCACAGCCACATTTTCAAGCTTCCTCTGGCCCAGTTCACCTGAAGCGGTACACCATTATTTGTCGGCTTTGAGACCTTCACTGTACTCCTGCCGGGAGCACCTCGAGTTTGCCGATGTATTTCGCCTATTGACGAGGCATTTGGCTACCTTAAGAGAGTCATAGTTACTCCTACCACTTGCACCCAGATTTATCACTGTCACATCCTCAAGCTTTCTCCGGCCAGTTCACCACAAGCGATTCGCCATTATCTGTCGACATAAAGTATTTCACAGTACTACTGCTGGCAGCTCCTCGGTTTGCAGATGTATTTCGCGTGTTGACGAGGCATTTGACTACCTTAAGAGAGTCATAGTTACTCCTGCCACTTGCTCCCCGTTCTACCACAGTCACATCTACAAGCTTACTCTGGCCAGTTCACCAGAAGCGATACGCCATTATTTGTTGACCTTAAGACTTTCACAGTACTCCTTGCGGGAGCTCCTCGGGATTGCCAATGTAATTCGCCTTTTGACGAGGCATTTGGCTACTCTACGAGAGTCATAGTTACTCCTGCCAGTTGCTCCCCGTTTTACCACAGTCACATCTACAAGCTTACTCTGGCCGTTCACCAGAAGCGATACGCCATTATTTGTTGACCTTAAGACTTTCACAGTACTCCTTCCGGGAGCTCATCGAGAATGCCGATGTTTTTCGCCTGTTGACGAGGCATTTTTCTACCTTAAGAGAGTCATTGTTACACCTGCCAAATGCTCGCCGTTAGCCACAGCCACATTTTCAAGCTTCCTCTGGCCCAGTTCACCTGAAGCGGTACACCATTATTTGTCGGCTTTGAGACCTTCACTGTACTCCTGCCGGGAGCACCTCGAGTTTGCCGATGTATTTCGCCTATTGACGAGGCATTTGGCTACCTTAAGAGAGTCATAGTTACTCCTACCACTTGCACCCAGATTTATCACTGTCACATCCTCAAGCTTTCTCCGGCCAGTTCACCACAAGCGATACGCCATTATCTGTCGACATAAAGTGTTTCACAGTACTACTGCTGGCAGCTCCTCGGTTTGCAGATGTATTTCGCGTGTTGACGAGGCATTTGGCTACCTTAAGAGAGTCATAGTTACTCCTGCCACTTGCTCCCCGTTCTACCACAGTCACATCTACGAGCTTACTCTGGCCAGTTCACCAGAAGCGATACGCCATTATTTGTTGACCTTAAAACTTTCACAGTACTCCTTGCGGGAGCTCCTCGGGATCGCCAATGTAATTCGCCTTTTGACGAGGCATTTGGCTACTCTAAGAGAGTCATAGTTACTCCTGCCAGTTGCTCCCCGTTTTACCACAGTCACATCTACAAGCTTACTCTGGCCGTTCACCAGAAGCGATACGCCATTATTTGTTGACCTTAAGACTTTCACAGTACTCCTTCCGGGAGCTCATCGAGAATGCCGATGTTTTTCGCCTGTTGACGAGGCATTTTTCTACCTTAAGAGAGTCATTGTTACACCTGCCAAATGCTCGCCGTTAGCCACAGCCACATTTTCAAGCTTCCTCTGGCCCAGTTCACCTGAAGCGGTACACCATTATTTGTCGGCTTTGAGACCTTCACTGTACTCCTGCCGGGAGCACCTCGAGTTTGCCGATGTATTTCGCCTATTGACGAGGCATTTGGCTACCTTAAGAGAGTCATAGTTACTCCTACCACTTGCACCCAGATTTATCACTGTCACATCCTCAAGCTTTCTCCGGCCAGTTCACGACAAGCGATACGCCATTATCTGTCGACATAAAGTGTTTCACAGTACTACTGCTGGCAGCTCCTCGGTTTGCAGATGTATTTCGCGTGTTGACGAGGCATTTGGCTACCTTAAGAGAGTCATAGTTACTCCTGCCACTTGCTCCCCGTTCTACCACAGTCACATCTACAAGCTTACTCTGGCCAGTTCACCAGAAGCGATACGCCATTATTTGTTGACCTTAAGACTTTCACAGTACTCCTTGCGGGAGCTCCTCGGGATTGCCAATGTAATTCGCCTTTTGACGAGGCATTTGGCTACTCTACGAGAGTCATAGTTACTCCTGCCAGTTGCTCCCCGTTTTACCACAGTCACATCTACAAGCTTACTCTGGCCGTTCACCAGAAGCGATACGCCATTATTTGTTGACCTTAAGACTTTCACAGTACTCCTTCCGGGAGCTCATCGAGAATGCCGATGTTTTTCGCATGTTGACGAGGCATTTTTCTACCTTAAGAGAATCATTGTTACACCTGCCAAATGCTCGCCGTTAACCACAGCCACATTTTCAAGCTTCCTCTGGCCCAGTTCACCTGAAGCGGTACACCATTATTTGTCGGCTTTGAGACCTTCACTGTACTCCTGCCGGGAGCACCTCGAGTTTGCCGATGTATTTCGCCTATTGACGAGGCATTTGGCTACCTTAAGAGAGTCATAGTTACTCCTACCACTTGCACCCAGATTTATCACTGTCACATCCTCAAGCTTTCTCCGGCCAGTTCACCACAAGCGATACGCCATTATCTGTCGACATAAAGTATTTCACAGTACTACTGCTGGCAGCTCCTCGGTTTGCAGATGTATTTCGCGTGTTGACGAGGCATTTGGCTACCTTAAGAGAGTCATAGTTACTCCTGCCACTTGCTCCCCGTTCTACCACAGTCACATCTACAAGCTTACTCTGGCCAGTTCACCAGAAGCGATACGCCATTATTTGTTGACCTTAAGACTTTCACAGTACTCCTTGCGGGAGCTCCTCGGGATTGCCAATGTAATTCGCCTTTTGACGAGGCATTTGGCTACTCTACGAGAGTCATAGTTACTCCTGCCAGTTGCTCCCCGTTTTACCACAGTCACATCTACAAGCTTACTCTGGCCGTTCACCAGAAGCGATACGCCATTATTTGTTGACCTTAAGACTTTCACAGTACTCCTTCCGGGAGCTCATCGAGAATGCCGATGTTTTTCGCATGTTGACGAGGCATTTTTCTACCTTAAGAGAATCATTGTTACACCTGCCAAATGCTCGCCGTTAACCACAGCCACATTTTCAAGCTTCCTCTGGCCCAGTTCACCTGAAGCGGTACACCATTATTTGTCGGCTTTGAGACCTTCACTGTACTCCTGCCGGGAGCACCTCGAGTTTGCCGATGTATTTCGCCTATTGACGAGGCATTTGGCTACCTTAAGAGAGTCATAGTTACTCCTACCACTTGCACCCAGATTTATCACTGTCACATCCTCAAGCTTTCTCCGGCCAGTTCACCACAAGCGATACGCCATTATCTGTCGACATAAAGTATTTCACAGTACTACTGCTGGCAGCTCCTCGGTTTGCAGATGTATTTCGCGTGTTGACGAGGCATTTGGCTACCTTAAGAGAGTCATAGTTACTCCTGCCACTTGCTCCCCGTTCTACCACAGTCACATCTACAAGCTTACTCTGGCCAGTTCACCAGAAGCGATACGCCATTATTTGTTGACCTTAAGACTTTCACAGTACTCCTTGCGGGAGCTCCTCGGGATTGCCAATGTAATTCGCCTTTTGACGAGGCATTTGGCTACTCTACGAGAGTCATAGTTACTCCTGCCAGTTGCTCCCCGTTTTACCACAGTCACATCTACAAGCTTACTCTGGCCGTTCACCAGAAGCGATACGCCATTATTTGTTGACCTTAAGACTTTCACAGTACTCCTTCCGGGAGCTCATCGAGAATGCCGATGTTTTTCGCCTGTTGACGAGGCATTTTTCTACCTTAAGAGAGTCATTGTTACACCTGCCAAATGCTCGCCGTTAGCCACAGCCACATTTTCAAGCTTCCTCTGGCCCAGTTCACCTGAAGCGGTACACCATTATTTGTCGGCTTTGAGACCTTCACTGTACTCCTGCCGGGAGCACCTCGAGTTTGCCGATGTATTTCGCCTATTGACGAGGCATTTGGCTACCTTAAGAGAGTCATAGTTACTCCTACCACTTGCACCCAGATTTATCACTGTCACATCCTCAAGCTTTCTCCGGCCAGTTCACCACAAGCGATACGCCATTATCTGTCGACATAAAGTGTTTCACAGTACTACTGCTGGCAGCTCCTCGGTTTGCAGATGTATTTCGCGTGTTGTCGAGGCATTTGGCTACCTTAAGAGAGTCATAGTTACTCCTGCCACTTGCTCCCCGTTCTACCACAGTCACATCTACAAGCTTACTCTGGCCAGTTCACCAGAAGCGATACGCCATTATTTGTTGACCTTAAGACTTTCACAGTACTCCTTGCGGGAGCTCCTCGGGATTGCCAATGTAATTCGCCTTTTGACGAGGCATTTGGCTACCCTAAGAGAGTCATAGTTACTCCTGCCAGTTGCTCCCCGTTTTACCACAGTCACATCTACAAGCTTACTCTGGCCGTTCACCAGAAGCGATACGCCATTATTTGTTGACCTTAAGACTTTCACAGTACTCCTTCCGGGAGCTCATCGAGAATGCCGATGTTTTTCGCATGTTGACGAGGCATTTTTCTACCTTAAGAAAATCATTGTTACACCTGCCAAATGCTCGCCGTTAACCACAGAAACATTTTCAACCTTCCTCTGGCCCAGTTCACCAGAAGCGATACGCCATTATTTGTTGACCTTAAGACTTTCACAGTACTCCTTGCGGGAGCTCCTCGGGATTGCCAATGTAATTCGCCTTTTGACGAGGCATTTGGCTACCCTAAGAGAGTCATAGTTACTCCTGCCAGTTGCTCCCCGTTTTACCACAGTCACATCTACAAGCTTACTCTGGCCGTTCACCAGAAGCGATACGCCATTATTTGTTGACCTTAAGACTTTCACAGTACTCCTTTCGGGAGCTCATCGAGAATGCCGATGTTTTTCGCATGTTGACGAGGCATTTTTCTACCTTAAGAGAATCATTGTTACACCTGCCAAATGCTCGCCGTTAACCACAGAAACATTTTCAAGCTTCCTCTGGCCCAGTTCACCTGAAGCGGTACACCATTATTTGTCGGCTTTGAGACCTTCACTGTACTCCTGCCGGGAGCACCTCGAGTTTGCCGATGTATTTCGCCTATTGACGAGGCATTTGGCTACCTTAAGAGAGTCATAGTTACTCCTACCACTTGCACCCAGATTTATCACTGTCACATCCTCAAGCTTTCTCCGGCCAGTTCACCACAAGCGATACGCCATTATCTGTCGACATAAAGTGTTTCACAGTACTACTGCTGGCAGCTCCTCGGTTTGCAGATGTATTTCGCGTGTTGACGAGGCATTTGGCTACCTTAAGAGAGTCATAGTTACTCCTGCCACTTGCTCCCCGTTCTACCACAGTCACATCTACAAGCTTACTCTGGCCAGTTCACCAGAAGCGATACGCCATTATTTGTTGACCTTAAGACTTTCACAGTACTCCTTGCGGGAGCTCCTCGGGATTGCCAATGTAATTCGCCTTTTGACGAGGCATTTGGCTACCCTAAGAGAGTCATAGTTACTCCTGCCAGTTGCTCCCCGTTTTACCACAGTCACATCTACAAGCTTACTCTGGCCGTTCACCAGAAGCGATACGCCATTATTTGTTGACCTTAAGACTTTCACAGTACTCCTTCCGGGAGCTCATCGAGAATGCCGATGTTTTTCGCATGTTGACGAGGCATTTTTCTACCTTAAGAGAATCATTGTTACACCTGCCAAATGCTCGCCGTTAACCACAGAAACATTTTCAAGCTTCCTCTGGCCCAGTTCACCTGAAGCGGTACACCATTATTTGTCGGCTTTGAGACCTTCACTGTACTCCTGCCGGGAGCACTTCGAGTTTGCCGATGTATTTCGCCTATTGACGAGGCATTTGGCTACCTTAAGAGAGTCACAGTTACTCCTACCACTTGCACCCAGATTTATCACTGTCACATCCTCAAGCTTTCTCCGGCCAGTTCACCACAGGCGATACGCCATTATCTGTCGACATAAAGTGTTTCACAGTACTACTGCTGGCAGCTCCTCGGTTTGCAGATGTATTTCGCGTGTTGACGAGGCATTTGGCTACCTTAAGAGAGTCATAGTTACTCCTGCCACTTGCTCCCCGTTCTACCACAGTCACATCTACAAGCTTACTCTGGCCAGTTCACCAGAAGCGATACGCCATTATTTGTTGACCTTAAGACTTTCACAGTACTCCTTGCGGGAGCTCCTCGGGATTGCCAATGTAATTCGCCTTTTGACGAGGCATTTGGCTACCCTAAGAGAGTCATAGTTACTCCTGCCAGTTGCTCCCCGTTTTACCACAGTCACATCTACAAGCTTACTCTGGCCGTTCACCAGAAGCGATACGCCATTATTTGTTGACCTTAAGACTTTCACAGTACTCCTTGCGGGAGCTCCTCGGGATTGCCAATGTAATTCGCCTTTTGACGAGGCATTTGGCTACTCTACGAGAGTCATAGTTACTCCTGCCAGTTGCTCCCCGTTTTACCACAGTCACATCTACAAGCTTACTCTGGCCGTTCACCAGAAGCGATACGCCATTATTTGTTGACCTTAAGACTTTCACAGTACTCCTTCCGGGAGCTCATCGAGAATGCCGATGTTTTTCGCCTGTTGACGAGGCATTTTTCTACCTTAAGAGAGTCATTGTTACACCTGCCAAATGCTCGCCGTTAGCCACAGCCACATTTTCAAGCTTCCTCTGGCCCAGTTCACCTGAAGCGGTACACCATTATTTGTCGGCTTTGAGACCTTCACTGTACTCCTGCCGGGAGCACCTCGAGTTTTCCGATGTATTTCGCCTATTGACGAGGCATTTGGCTACCTTAAGAGAGTCATAGTTACTCCTACCACTTGCACCCAGATTTATCACTGTCACATCCTCAAGCTTTCTCCGGCCAGTTCACCACAAGCGATACGCCATTATCTGTCGACATAAAGTGTTTCACAGTACTACTGCCGGCAGCTCCTCGGTTTGCAGATGTATTTCGCGTGTTGACGAGGCATTTGGCTACCTTAAGAGAGTCATAGTTACTCCTGCCACTTGCTCCCCGTTCTACCACAGTCACATCTACAAGCTTACTCTGGCCAGTTCACCAGAAGCGATACGCCATTATTTGTTGACCTTAAGACTTTCACAGTACTCCTTGCGGGAGCTCCTCGGGATTGCCAATGTAATTCGCCTTTTGACGAGGCATTTGGCTACCCTAAGAGAGTCATAGTTACTCCTGCCAGTTGCTCCCCGTTTTACCACAGTCACATCTACAAGCTTACTCTGGCCGTTCACCAGAAGCGATACGCCATTATTTGTTGACCTTAAGACTTTCACAGTACTCCTTCCGGGAGCTCATCGAGAATGCCGATGTTTTTCGCATGTTGACGAGGCATTTTTCTACCTTAAGAAAATCATTGTTACACCTGCCAAATACTCGCCGTTAACCACAGAAACATTTTCAAGCTTCCTCTGGCCCAGTTCACCAGAAGCGATACGCCATTATTTGTTGACCTTAAGACTTTCACAGTACTCCTTGCGGGAGCTCCTCGGGATTGCCAATGTAATTCGCCTTTTGACGAGGCATTTGGCTACTCTACGAGAGTCATAGTTACTCCTGCCAGTTGCTCCCCGTTTTACCACAGTCACATCTACAAGCTTACTCTGGCCGTTCACCAGAAGCGATACGCCATTATTTGTTGACCTTAAGACTTTCACAGTACTCCTTGCGGGAGCTCCTCGGGATTGCCAATGTAATTCGCCTTTTGACGAGGCATTTGGCTACCCTAAGAGAGTCATAGTTACTCCTGCCAGTTGCTCCCCGTTTTACCACAGTCACATCTACAAGCTTACTCTGGCCGTTCACCAGAAGCGATACGCCATTATTTGTTGACCTTAAGACTTTCACAGTACTCCTTTCGGGAGCTCATCGAGAATGCCGATGTTTTTCGCATGTTGACGAGGCATTTTTCTACCTTAAGAGAATCATTGTTACACCTGCCAAATGCTCGCCGTTAACCACAGAAACATTTTCAAGCTTCCTCTGGCCCAGTTCACCTGAAGCGGTACACCATTATTTGTCGGCTTTGAGACCTTCACTGTACTCCTGCCGGGAGCACCTCGAGTTTGCCGATGTATTTCGCCTATTGACGAGGCATTTGGCTACCTTAAGAGAGTCATAGTTACTCCTACCACTTGCACCCAGATTTATCACTGTCACATCCTCAAGCTTTCTCCGGCCAGTTCACCACAGGCGATACGCCATTATCTGTCGACATAAAGTGTTTCACAGTACTACTGCTGGCAGCTCCTCGGTTTGCAGATGTATTTCGCGTGTTGACGAGGCATTTGGCTACCTTAAGAGAGTCATAGTTACTCCTGCCACTTGCTCCCCGTTCTACCACAGTCACATCTACAAGCTTACTCTGGCCAGTTCACCAGAAGCGATACGCCATTATTTGTTGACCTTAAGACTTTCACAGTACTCCTTGCGGGAGCTCCTCGGGATTGCCAATGTAATTCGCCTTTTGACGAGGCATTTGGCTACCCTAAGAGAGTCATAGTTACTCCTGCCAGTTGCTCCCCGTTTTACCACAGTCACATCTACAAGCTTACTCTGGCCGTTCACCAGAAGCGATACGCCATTATTTGTTGACCTTAAGACTTTCACAGTACTCCTTCCGGGAGCTCATCGAGAATGCCGATGTTTTTCGCATGTTGACGAGGCATTTTTCTACCTTAAGAAAATCATTGTTACACCTGCCAAATGCTCGCCGTTAACCACAGAAACATTTTCAAGCTTCCTCTGGCCCAGTTCACCAGAAGCGATACGCCATTATTTGTTGACCTTAAGACTTTCACAGTACTCCTTGCGGGAGCTCCTCGGGATTGCCAATGTAATTCGCCTTTTGACGAGGCATTTGGCTACTCTACGAGAGTCATAGTTACTCCTGCCAGTTGCTCCCCGTTTTACCACAGTCACATCTACAAGCTTACTCTGGCCGTTCACCAGAAGCGATACGCCATTATTTGTTGACCTTAAGACTTTCACAGTACTCCTTCCGGGAGCTCATCGAGAATGCCGATGTTTTTCGCCTGTTGACGAGGCATTTTTCTACCTTAAGAGAGTCATTGTTACACCTGCCAAATGCTCGCCGTTAGCCACAGCCACATTTTCAAGCTTCCTCTGGCCCAGTTCACCTGAAGCGGTACACCATTATTTGTCGGCTTTGAGACCTTCACTGTACTCCTGCCGGGAGCACCTCGAGTTTGCCGATGTATTTCGCCTATTGACGAGGCATTTGGCTACCTTAAGAGAGTCATAGTTACTCCTACCACTTGCACCCAGATTTATCACTGTCACATCCTCAAGCTTTCTCCGGCCAGTTCACCACAAGCGATACGCCATTATCTGTCGACATAAAGTGTTTCACAGTACTACTGCCGGCAGCTCCTCGGTTTGCAGATGTATTTCGCGTGTTGACGAGGCATTTGGCTACCTTAAGAGAGTCATAGTTACTCCTGCCACTTGCTCCCCGTTCTACCACAGTCACATCTACAAGCTTACTCTGGCCAGTTCACCAGAAGCGATACGCCATTATTTGTTGACCTTAAGACTTTCACAGTACTCCTTGCGGGAGCTCCTCGGGATCGCCAATGTAATTCGCCTTTTGACGAGGCATTTGGCTACTCTAAGAGAGTCATAGTTACTCCTGCCAGTTGCTCCCCGTTTTACCACAGTCACATCTACAAGCTTACTCTGGCCGTTCACCAGAAGCGATACGCCATTATTTGTTGACCTTAAGACTTTCACAGTACTCCTTCCGGGAGCTCATCGAGAATGCCGATGTTTTTCGCCTGTTGACGAGGCATTTTTCTACCTTAAGAGAGTCATTGTTACACCTGCCAAATGCTCGCCGTTAGCCACAGCCACATTTTCAAGCTTCCTCTGGCCCAGTTCACCTGAAGCGGTACACCATTATTTGTCGGCTTTGAGACCTTCACTGTACTCCTGCCGGGAGCACCTCGAGTTTGCCGATGTATTTCGCCTATTGACGAGGCATTTGGCTACCTTAAGTGAGTCATAGTTACTCCTACTACTTGCACCCAGATTTATCACTGTCACATCCTCAAGCTTTCTCCGGCCAGTTCACGACAAGCGATACGCCATTATCTGTCGACATAAAGTGTTTCACAGTACTACTGCTGGCAGCTCCTCGGTTTGCAGATGTATTTCGCGTGTTGACGAGGCATTTGGCTACCTTAAGAGAGTCATAGTTACTCCTGCCACTTGCTCCCCGTTCTACCACAGTCACATCTACAAGCTTACTCTGGCCAGTTCACCAGAAGCGATACACCATTATTTGTTGACCTTAAGACTTTCACAGTACTCCTTGCGGGAGCTCCTCGGGATTGCCAATGTAATTCGCCTTTTGACGAGGCATTTGGCTACCCTAAGAGAGTCATAGTTACTCCTGCCAGTTGCTCCCCGTTTTACCACAGTCACATCTACAAGCTTACTCTGGCCGTTCACCAGAAGCGATACGCCATTATTTGTTGACCTTAAGACTTTCACAGTACTCCTTCCGGGAGCTCATCGAGAATGCCGATGTTTTTCGCATGTTGACGAGGCATTTTTCTACCTTAAGAGAATCATTGTTACACCTGCCAAATGCTCGCCGTTAACCACAGAAACATTTTCAAGCTTCCTCTGGCCCAGTTCACCTGAAGCGGTACACCATTATTTGTCGGCTTTGAGACCTTCACTGTACTCCTGCCAGGAGCACCTCGAGTTTGCCGATGTATTTCGCCTATTGACGAGGCATTTGGCTACCTTAAGAGAGTCATAGTTACTCCTACCACTTGCACCCAGATTTATCACTGTCACATCCTCAAGCTTTCTCCGGCCAGTTCACCACAGGCGATACGCCATTATCTGTCGACATAAAGTGTTTCACAGTACTACTGCTGGCAGCTCCTCGGTTTGCAGATGTATTTCGCGTGTTGACGAGGCATTTGGCTACCTTAAGAGAGTCATAGTTACTCCTGCCACTTGCTCCCCGTTCTACCACAGTCACATCTACAAGCTTACTCTGGCCAGTTCACCAGAAGCGATACGCCATTATTTGTTGACCTTAAGACTTTCACAGTATTCCTTGCGGGAGCTCCTCGGGATTGCCAATGTAATTCGCCTTTTGACGAGGCATTTGGCTACCCTAAGAGAGTCATAGTTACTCCTGCCAGTTGCTCCCCGTTTTACCACAGTCACATCTACAAGCTTACTCTGGCCGTTCACCAGAAGCGATACGCCATTATTTGTTGACCTTAAGACTTTCACAGTACTCCTTCCGGGAGCTCATCGAGAATGCCGATGTTTTTCGCATGTTGACGAGGCATTTTTCTACCTTAAGAGAATCATTGTTACACCTGCCAAATGCTCGCCGTTAACCACAGAAACATTTTCAAGCTTCCTCTGGCCCAGTTCACCTGAAGCGGTACACCATTATTTGTCGGCTTTGAGACCTTCACTGTACTCCTGCCGGGAGCACTTCGAGTTTGCCGATGTATTTCGCCTATTGACGAGGCATTTGGCTACCTTAAGAGAGTCATAGTTACTC
The DNA here is from genome assembly GCF_023898315.1 of Schistocerca nitens. Classification (NCBI taxonomy): domain Eukaryota; kingdom Metazoa; phylum Arthropoda; class Insecta; order Orthoptera; family Acrididae; genus Schistocerca; species Schistocerca nitens. The sequence continues at coordinate 157,911,892 of NC_064625.1, read as the reverse complement.
CTACCACTTGCACCCAGATTTATCACTGTCACATCCTCAAGCTTTCTCCGGCCAGTTCACCACAGGCGATACGCCATTATCTGTCGACATAAAGTGTTTCACAGTACTACTGCTGGCAGCTCCTCGGTTTGCAGATGTATTTCGCGTGTTGACGAGGCATTTGGCTACCTTAAGAGAGTCATAGTTACTCCTGCCACTTGCTCCCCGTTCTACCACAGTCACATCTACAAGCTTACTCTGGCCAGTTCACCAGAAGCGATACGCCATTATTTGTTGACCTTAAGACTTTCACAGTACTCCTTGCGGGAGCTCCTCGGGATTGCCAATGTAATTCGCCTTTTGACGAGGCATTTGGCTACCCTAAGAGAGTCATAGTTACTCCTGCCAGTTGCTCCCCGTTTTACCACAGTCACATCTACAAGCTTACTCTGGCCGTTCACCAGAAGCGATACGCCATTATTTGTTGACCTTAAGACTTTCACAGTACTCCTTCCGGGAGCTCATCGAGAATGCCGATGTTTTTCGCATGTTGACGAGGCATTTTTCTACCTTAAGAGAATCATTGTTACACCTGCCAAATGCTCGCCGTTAACCACAGAAACATTTTCAAGCTTCCTCTGGCCCAGTTCACCTGAAGCGGTACACCATTATTTGTCGGCTTTGAGACCTTCACTGTACTCCTGCCAGGAGCACCTCGAGTTTGCCGATGTATTTCGCCTATTGACGAGGCATTTGGCTACCTTAAGTGAGTCATAGTTACTCCTACTACTTGCACCCAGATTTATCACTGTCACATCCTCAAGCTTTCTCCGGCCAGTTCACGACAAGCGATACGCCATTATCTGTCGACATAAAGTGTTTCACAGTACTACTGCTGGCAGCTCCTCGGTTTGCAGATGTATTTCGCGTGTTGACGAGGCATTTGGCTACCTTAAGAGAGTCATAGTTACTCCTGCCACTTGCTCCCCGTTCTACCACAGTCACATCTACAAGCTTACTCTGGCCAGTTCACCAGAAGCGATACACCATTATTTGTTGACCTTAAGACTTTCACAGTACTCCTTGCGGGAGCTCCTCGGGATTGCCAATGTAATTCGCCTTTTGACGAGGCATTTGGCTACCCTAAGAGAGTCATAGTTACTCCTGCCAGTTGCTCCCCGTTTTACCACAGTCACATCTACAAGCTTACTCTGGCCGTTCACCAGAAGCGATACGCCATTATTTGTTGACCTTAAGACTTTCACAGTACTCCTTCCGGGAGCTCATCGAGAATGCCGATGTTTTTCGCATGTTGACGAGGCATTTTTCTACCTTAAGAGAATCATTGTTACACCTGCCAAATGCTCGCCGTTAACCACAGAAACATTTTCAAGCTTCCTCTGGCCCAGTTCACCTGAAGCGGTACACCATTATTTGTCGGCTTTGAGACCTTCACTGTACTCCTGCCGGGAGCACTTCGAGTTTGCCGATGTATTTCGCCTATTGACGAGGCATTTGGCTACCTTAAGAGAGTCATAGTTACTCCTACCACTTGCACCCAGATTTATCACTGTCACATCCTCAAGCTTTCTCCGGCCAGTTCACCACAGGCGATACGCCATTATCTGTCGACATAAAGTGTTTCACAGTACTACTGCTGGCAGCTCCTCGGTTTGCAGATGTATTTCGCGTGTTGACGAGGCATTTGGCTACCTTAAGAGAGTCATAGTTACTCCTGCCACTTGCTCCCCGTTCTACCACAGTCACATCTACAAGCTTACTCTGGCCAGTTCACCAGAAGCGATACGCCATTATTTGTTGACCTTAAGACTTTCACAGTACTCCTTGCGGGAGCTCCTCGGGATTGCCAATGTAATTCGCCTTTTGACGAGGCATTTGGCTACCCTAAGAGAGTCATAGTTACTCCTGCCAGTTGCTCCCCGTTTTACCACAGTCACATCTACAAGCTTACTCTGGCCGTTCACCAGAAGCGATACGCCATTATTTGTTGACCTTAAGACTTTCACAGTACTCCTTCCGGGAGCTCATCGAGAATGCCGATGTTTTTCGCATGTTGACGAGGCATTTTTCTACCTTAAGAGAATCATTGTTACACCTGCCAAATGCTCGCCGTTAACCACAGAAACATTTTCAAGCTTCCTCTGGCCCAGTTCACCTGAAGCGGTACACCATTATTTGTCGGCTTTGAGACCTTCACTGTACTCCTGCCAGGAGCACCTCGAGTTTGCCGATGTATTTCGCCTATTGACGAGGCATTTGGCTACCTTAAGTGAGTCATAGTTACTCCTACTACTTGCACCCAGATTTATCACTGTCACATCCTCAAGCTTTCTCCGGCCAGTTCACGACAAGCGATACGCCATTATCTGTCGACATAAAGTGTTTCACAGTACTACTGCTGGCAGCTCCTCGGTTTGCAGATGTATTTCGCGTGTTGACGAGGCATTTGGCTACCTTAAGAGAGTCATAGTTACTCCTGCCACTTGCTCCCCGTTCTACCACAGTCACATCTACAAGCTTACTCTGGCCAGTTCACCAGAAGCGATACACCATTATTTGTTGACCTTAAGACTTTCACAGTACTCCTTGCGGGAGCTCCTCGGGATTGCCAATGTAATTCGCCTTTTGACGAGGCATTTGGCTACCCTAAGAGAGTCATAGTTACTCCTGCCAGTTGCTCCCCGTTTTACCACAGTCACATCTACAAGCTTACTCTGGCCGTTCACCAGAAGCGATACGCCATTATTTGTTGACCTTAAGACTTTCACAGTACTCCTTCCGGGAGCTCATCGAGAATGCCGATGTTTTTCGCATGTTGACGAGGCATTTTTCTACCTTAAGAGAATCATTGTTACACCTGCCAAATGCTCGCCGTTAACCACAGAAACATTTTCAAGCTTCCTCTGGCCCAGTTCACCTGAAGCGGTACACCATTATTTGTCGGCTTTGAGACCTTCACTGTACTCCTGCCGGGAGCACTTCGAGTTTGCCGATGTATTTCGCCTATTGACGAGGCATTTGGCTACCTTAAGAGAGTCATAGTTACTCCTACCACTTGCACCCAGATTTATCACTGTCACATCCTCAAGCTTTCTCCGGCCAGTTCACCACAGGCGATACGCCATTATCTGTCGACATAAAGTGTTTCACATTACTACTGCTGGCAGCTCCTCGGTTTGCAGATGTATTTCGCGTGTTGACGAGGCATTTGGCTACCTTAAGAGAGTCATAGTTACTCCTGCCACTTGCTCCCCGTTCTACCACAGTCACATCTACAAGCTTACTCTGGCCAGTTCACCAGAAGCGATACGCCATTATTTGTTGACCTTAAGACTTTCACAGTACTCCTTGCGGGAGCTCCTCGGGATTGCCAATGTAATTCGCCTTTTGACGAGGCATTTGGCTACCCTAAGAGAGTCATAGTTACTCCTGCCAGTTGCTCCCCGTTTTACCACAGTCACATCTACAAGCTTACTCTGGCCGTTCACCAGAAGCGATACGCCATTATTTGTTGACCTTAAGACTTTCACAGTACTCCTTCCGGGAGCTCATCGAGAATGCCGATGTTTTTCGCATGTTGACGAGGCATTTTTCTACCTTAAGAGAATCATTGTTACACCTGCCAAATGCTCGCCGTTAACCACAGAAACATTTTCAAGCTTCCTCTGGCCCAGTTCACCTGAAGCGGTACACCATTATTTGTCGGCTTTGAGACCTTCACTGTACTCCTGCCAGGAGCACCTCGAGTTTGCCGATGTATTTCGCCTATTGACGAGGCATTTGGCTACCTTAAGTGAGTCATAGTTACTCCTACTACTTGCACCCAGATTTATCACTGTCACATCCTCAAGCTTTCTCCGGCCAGTTCACGACAAGCGATACGCCATTATCTGTCGACATAAAGTGTTTCACAGTACTACTGCTGGCAGCTCCTCGGTTTGCAGATGTATTTCGCGTGTTGACGAGGCATTTGGCTACCTTAAGAGAGTCATAGTTACTCCTGCCACTTGCTCCCCGTTCTACCACAGTCACATCTACAAGCTTACTCTGGCCAGTTCACCAGAAGCGATACACCATTATTTGTTGACCTTAAGACTTTCACAGTACTCCTTGCGGGAGCTCCTCGGGATTGCCAATGTAATTCGCCTTTTGACGAGGCATTTGGCTACCCTAAGAGAGTCATAGTTACTCCTGCCAGTTGCTCCCCGTTTTACCACAGTCACATCTACAAGCTTACTCTGGCCGTTCACCAGAAGCGATACGCCATTATTTGTTGACCTTAAGACTTTCACAGTACTCCTTCCGGGAGCTCATCGAGAATGCCGATGTTTTTCGCATGTTGACGAGGCATTTTTCTACCTTAAGAGAATCATTGTTACACCTGCCAAATGCTCGCCGTTAACCACAGAAACATTTTCAAGCTTCCTCTGGCCCAGTTCACCTGAAGCGGTACACCATTATTTGTCGGCTTTGAGACCTTCACTGTACTCCTGCCGGGAGCACTTCGAGTTTGCCGATGTATTTCGCCTATTGACGAGGCATTTGGCTACCTTAAGAGAGTCATAGTTACTCCTACCACTTGCACCCAGATTTATCACTGTCACATCCTCAAGCTTTCTCCGGCCAGTTCACCACAGGCGATACGCCATTATCTGTCGACATAAAGTGTTTCACAGTACTACTGCTGGCAGCTCCTCGGTTTGCAGATGTATTTCGCGTGTTGACGAGGCATTTGGCTACCTTAAGAGAGTCATAGTTACTCCTGCCACTTGCTCCCCGTTCTACCACAGTCACATCTACAAGCTTACTCTGGCCAGTTCACCAGAAGCGATACGCCATTATTTGTTGACCTTAAGACTTTCACAGTACTCCTTGCGGGAGCTCCTCGGGATTGCCAATGTAATTCGCCTTTTGACGAGGCATTTGGCTACCCTAAGAGAGTCATAGTTACTCCTGCCAGTTGCTCCCCGTTTTACCACAGTCACATCTACAAGCTTACTCTGGCCGTTCACCAGAAGCGATACGCCATTACTTGTTGACCTTAAGACTTTCACAGTACTCCTTCCGGGAGCTCATCGAGAATGCCGATGTTTTTCGCATGTTGACGAGGCATTTTTCTACCTTAAGAGAATCATTGTTACACCTGCCAAGTGCTCGCCGTTAACCACAGAAACATTTTCAAGCTTCCTCTGGCCCAGTTCACCTGAAGCGGTACACCATTATTTGTCGGCTTTGAGACCTTCACTGTACTCCTGCCAGGAGCACCTCGAGTTTGCCGATGTATTTCGCCTATTGACGAGGCATTTGGCTACCTTAAGTGAGTCATAGTTACTCCTACTACTTGCACCCAGATTTATCACTGTCACATCCTCAAGCTTTCTCCGGCCAGTTCACGACAAGCGATACGCCATTATCTGTCGACATAAAGTGTTTCACAGTACTACTGCTGGCAGCTCCTCGGTTTGCAGATGTATTTCGCGTGTTGACGAGGCATTTGGCTACCTTAAGAGAGTCATAGTTACTCCTGCCACTTGCTCCCCGTTCTACCACAGTCACATCTACAAGCTTACTCTGGCCAGTTCACCAGAAGCGATACACCATTATTTGTTGACCTTAAGACTTTCACAGTACTCCTTGCGGGAGCTCCTCGGGATTGCCAATGTAATTCGCCTTTTGACGAGGCATTTGGCTACCCTAAGAGAGTCATAGTTACTCCTGTCAGTTGCTCCCCGTTTTACCACAGTCACATCTACAAGCTTACTCTGGCCGTTCACCAGAAGCGATACGCCATTATTTGTTGACCTTAAGACTTTCACAGTACTCCTTCCGGGAGCTCATCGAGAATGCCGATGTTTTTCGCATGTTGACGAGGCATTTTTCTACCTTAAGAGAATCATTGTTACACCTGCCAAATGCTCGCCGTTAACCACAGAAACATTTTCAAGCTTCCTCTGGCCCAGTTCACCTGAAGCGGTACACCATTATTTGTCGGCTTTGAGACCTTCACTGTACTCCTGCCAGGAGCACCTCGAGTTTGCCGATGTATTTCGCCTATTGACGAGGCATTTGGCTACCTTAAGAGAGTCATAGTTACTCCTACCACTTGCACCCAGATTTATCACTGTCACATCCTCAAGCTTTCTCCGGCCAGTTCACCACAGGCGATACGCCATTATCTGTCGACATAAAGTGTTTCACAGTACTACTGCTGGCAGCTCCTCGGTTTGCAGATGTATTTCGCGTGTTGACGAGGCATTTGGCTACCTTAAGAGAGTCATAGTTACTCCTGCCACTTGCTCCCCGTTCTACCACAGTCACATCTACAAGCTTACTCTGGCCAGTTCACCAGAAGCGATACGCCATTATTTGTTGACCTTAAGACTTTCACAGTACTCCTTGCGGGAGCTCCTCGGGATTGCCAATGTAATTCGCCTTTTGACGAGGCATTTGGCTACCCTAAGAGAGTCATAGTTACTCCTGCCAGTTGCTCCCCGTTTTACCACAGTCACATCTACAAGCTTACTCTGGCCGTTCACCAGAAGCGATACGCCATTATTTGTTGACCTTAAGACTTTCACAGTACTCCTTCCGGGAGCTCATCGAGAATGCCGATGTTTTTCGCATGTTGACGAGGCATTTTTCTACCTTAAGAGAATCATTGTTACACCTGCCAAATGCTCGCCGTTAACCACAGAAACATTGTCAAGCTTCCTCTGGCCCAGTTCACCTGAAGCGGTACACCATTATTTGTCGGCTTTGAGACCTTCACTGTACTCCTGCCGGGAGCACTTCGAGTTTGCCGATGTATTTCGCCTATTGACGAGGCATTTGGCTACCTTAAGAGAGTCATAGTTACTCCTACCACTTGCACCCAGATTTATCACTGTCACATCCTCAAGCTTTCTCCGGCCAGTTCACCACAGGCGATACGCCATTATCTGTCGACATAAAGTGTTTCACAGTACTACTGCTGGCAGCTCCTCGGTTTGCAGATGTATTTCGCGTGTTGACGAGGCATTTGGCTACCTTAAGAGAGTCATAGTTACTCCTGCCACTTGCTCCCCGTTCTACCACAGTCACATCTACAAGCTTACTCTGGCCAGTTCACCAGAAGCGATACGCCATTATTTGTTGACCTTAAGACTTTCACAGTACTCCTTGCGGGAGCTCCTCGGGATTGCCAATGTAATTCGCCTTTTGACGAGGCATTTGGCTACCCTAAGAGAGTCATAGTTACTCCTGCCAGTTGCTCCCCGTTTTACCACAGTCACATCTACAAGCTTACTCTGGCCGTTCACCAGAAGCGATACGCCATTATTTGTTGACCTTAAGACTTTCACAGTACTCCTTCCGGGAGCTCATCGAGAATGCCGATGTTTTTCGCATGTTGACGAGGCATTTTTCTACCTTAAGAGAATCATTGTTACACCTGCCAAATGCTCGCCGTTAACCACAGAAACATTTTCAAGCTTCCTCTGGCCCAGTTCACCTGAAGCGGTACACCATTATTTGTCGGCTTTGAGACCTTCACTGTACTCCTGCCAGGAGCACCTCGAGTTTGCCGATGTATTTCGCCTATTGACGAGGCATTTGGCTACCTTAAGAGAGTCATAGTTACTCCTACCACTTGCACCCAGATTTATCACTGTCACATCCTCAAGCTTTCTCCGGCCAGTTCACCACAGGCGATACGCCATTATCTGTCGACATAAAGTGTTTCACAGTACTACTGCTGGCAGCTCCTCGGTTTGCAGATGTATTTCGCGTGTTGACGAGGCATTTGGCTACCTTAAGAGAGTCATAGTTACTCCTGCCACTTGCTCCCCGTTCTACCACAGTCACATCTACAAGCTTACTCTGGCCAGTTCACCAGAAGCGATACGCCATTATTTGTTGACCTTAAGACTTTCACAGTACTCCTTGCGGGAGCTCCTCGGGATTGCCAATGTAATTCGCCTTTTGACGAGGCATTTGGCTACCCTAAGAGAGTCATAGTTACTCCTGCCAGTTGCTCCCCGTTTTACCACAGTCACATCTACAAGCTTACTCTGGCCGTTCACCAGAAGCGATACGCCATTATTTGTTGACCTTAAGACTTTCACAGTACTCCTTCCGGGAGCTCATCGAGAATGCCGATGTTTTTCGCATGTTGACGAGGCATTTTTCTACCTTAAGAGAATCATTGTTACACCTGACAAATGCTCGCCGTTAACCACAGAAACATTTTCAAGCTTCCTCTGGCCCAGTTCACCTGAAGCGGTACACCATTATTTGTCGGCTTTGAGACCTTCACTGTACTCCTGCCGGGAGCACTTCGAGTTTGCCGATGTATTTCGCCTATTGACGAGGCATTTGGCTACCTTAAGAGAGTCATAGTTACTCCTACCACTTGCACCCAGATTTATCACTGTCACATCCTCAAGCTTTCTCCGGCCAGTTCACCACAGGCGATACGCCATTATCTGTCGACATAAAGTGTTTCACAGTACTACTGCTGGCAGCTCCTCGGTTTGCAGATGTATTTCGCGTGTTGACGAGGCATTTGGCTACCTTAAGAGAGTCATAGTTACTCCTGCCACTTGCTCCCCGTTCTACCACAGTCACATCTACAAGCTTACTCTGGCCAGTTCACCAGAAGCGATACGCCATTATTTGTTGACCTTAAGACTTTCACAGTACTCCTTGCGGGAGCTCCTCGGGATTGCCAATGTAATTCGCCTTTTGACGAGGCATTTGGCTACCCTAAGAGAGTCATAGTTACTCCTGCCAGTTGCTCCCCGTTTTACCACAGTCACATCTACAAGCTTACTCTGGCCGTTCACCAGAAGCGATACGCCATTATTTGTTGACCTTAAGACTTTCACAGTACTCCTTCCGGGAGCTCATCGAGAATGCCGATGTTTTTCGCATGTTGACGAGGCATTTTTCTACCTTAAGAGAATCATTGTTACACCTGCCAAATGCTCGCCGTTAACCACAGAAACATTTTCAAGCTTCCTCTGGCCCAGTTCACCTGAAGCGGTACACCATTATTTGTCGGCTTTGAGACCTTCACTGTACTCCTGCCGGGAGCACTTCGAGTTTGCCGATGTATTTCGCCTATTGACGAGGCATTTGGCTACCTTAAGAGAGTCACAGTTACTCCTACCACTTGCACCCAGATTTATCACTGTCACATCCTCAAGCTTTCTCCGGCCAGTTCACCACAGGCGATACGCCATTATCTGTCGACATAAAGTGTTTCACAGTACTACTGCTGGCAGCTCCTCGGTTTGCAGATGTATTTCGCGTGTTGACGAGGCATTTGGCTACCTTAAGAGAGTCATAGTTACTCCTGCCACTTGCTCCCCGTTCTACCACAGTCACATCTACAAGCTTACTCTGGCCAGTTCACCAGAAGCGATACGCCATTATTTGTTGACCTTAAGACTTTCACAGTACTCCTTGCGGGAGCTCCTCGGGATTGCCAATGTAATTCGCCTTTTGACGAGGCATTTGGCTACCCTAAGAGAGTCATAGTTACTCCTGCCAGTTGCTCCCCGTTTTACCACAGTCACATCTACAAGCTTACTCTGGCCGTTCACCAGAAGCGATACGCCATTATTTGTTGACCTTAAGACTTTCACAGTACTCCTTCCGGGAGCTCATCGAGAATGCCGATGTTTTTCGCATGTTGACGAGGCATTTTTCTACCTTAAGAAAATCATTGTTACACCTGCCAAATGCTCGCCGTTAACCACAGAAACATTTTCAAGCTTCCTCTGGCCCAGTTCACCAGAAGCGATACGCCATTATTTGTTGACCTTAAGACTTTCACAGTACTCCTTGCGGGAGCTCCTCGGGATTGCCAATGTAATTCGCCTTTTGACGAGGCATTTGGCTACTCTACGAGAGTCATAGTTACTCCTGCCAGTTGCTCCCCGTTTTACCACAGTCACATCTACAAGCTTACTCTGGCCGTTCACCAGAAGCGATACGCCATTATTTGTTGACCTTAAGACTTTCACAGTACTCCTTCCGGGAGCTCATCGAGAATGCCGATGTTTTTCGCCTGTTGACGAGGCATTTTTCTACCTTAAGAGAGTCATTGTTACACCTGCCAAATGCTCGCCGTTAGCCACAGCCACATTTTCAAGCTTCCTCTGGCCCAGTTCACCTGAAGCGGTACACCATTATTTGTCGGCTTTGAGACCTTCACTGTACTCCTGCCGGGAGCACCTCGAGTTTGCCGATGTATTTCGCCTATTGACGAGGCATTTGGCTACCTTAAGAGAGTCATAGTTACTCCTACCACTTGCACCCAGATTTATCACTGTCACATCCTCAAGCTTTCTCCGGCCAGTTCACCACAAGCGATACGCCATTATCTGTCGACATAAAGTGTTTCACAGTACTACTGCCGGCAGCTCCTCGGTTTGCAGATGTATTTCGCGTGTTGACGAGGCATTTGGCTACCTTAAGAGAGTCATAGTTACTCCTGCCACTTGCTCCCCGTTCTACCACAGTCACATCTACAAGCTTACTCTGGCCAGTTCACCAGAAGCGATACACCATTATTTGTTGACCTTAAGACTTTCACAGTACTCCTTGCGGGAGCTCCTCGGGATTGCCAATGTAATTCGCCTTTTGACGAGGCATTTGGCTACCCTAAGAGAGTCATAGTTACTCCTGCCAGTTGCTCCCCGTTTTACCACAGTCACATCTACAAGCTTACTCTGGCCGTTCACCAGAAGCGATACGCCATTATTTGTTGACCTTAAGACTTTCACAGTACTCCTTCCGGGAGCTCATCGAGAATGCCGATGTTTTTCGCATGTTGACGAGGCATTTTTCTACCTTAAGAGAATCATTGTTACACCTGCCAAATGCTCGCCGTTAACCACAGAAACATTTTCAAGCTTCCTCTGGCCCAGTTCACCTGAAGCGGTACACCATTATTTGTCGGCTTTGAGACCTTCACTGTACTCCTGCCAGGAGCACCTCGAGTTTGCCGATGTATTTCGCCTATTGACGAGGCATTTGGCTACCTTAAGAGAGTCATAGTTACTCCTACCACTTGCACCCAGATTTGTCACTGTCACATCCTCAAGCTTTCTCCGGCCAGTTCACCACAGGCGATACGCCATTATCTGTCGACATAAAGTGTTTCACAGTACTACTGCTGGCAGCTCCTCGGTTTGCAGATGTATTTCGCGTGTTGACGAGGCATTTGGCTACCTTAAGAGAGTCATAGTTACTCCTGCCACTTGCTCCCCGTTCTACCACAGTCACATCTACAAGCTTACTCTGGCCAGTTCACCAGAAGCGATACGCCATTATTTGTTGACCTTAAGACTTTCACAGTACTCCTTGCGGGAGCTCCTCGGGATTGCCAATGTAATTCGCCTTTTGACGAGGCATTTGGCTACCCTAAGAGAGTCATAGTTACTCCTGCCAGTTGCTCCCCGTTTTACCACAGTCACATCTACAAGCTTACTCTGGCCGTTCACCAGAAGCGATACGCCATTATTTGTTGACCTTAAGACTTTCACAGTACTCCTTCCGGGAGCTCATCGAGAATGCCGATGTTTTTCGCATGTTGACGAGGCATTTTTCTACCTTAAGAGAATCATTGTTACACCTGCCAAATGCTCGCCGTTAACCACAGAAACATTGTCAAGCTTCCTCTGGCCCAGTTCACCTGAAGCGGTACACCATTATTTGTCGGCTTTGAGACCTTCACTGTACTCCTGCCGGGAGCACTTCGAGTTTGCCGATGTATTTCGCCTATTGACGAGGCATTTGGCTACCTTAAGAGAGTCATAGTTACTCCTACCACTTGCACCCAGATTTATCACTGTCACATCCTCAAGCTTTCTCCGGCCAGTTCACCACAGGCGATACGCCATTATCTGTCGACATAAAGTGTTTCACAGTACTACTGCTGGCAGCTCCTCGGTTTGCAGATGTATTTCGCGTGTTGACGAGGCATTTGGCTACCTTAAGAGAGTCATAGTTACTCCTGCCACTTGCTCCCCGTTCTACCACAGTCACATCTACAAGCTTACTCTGGCCAGTTCACCAGAAGCGATACGCCATTATTTGTTGACCTTAAGACTTTCACAGTACTCCTTGCGGGAGCTCCTCGGGATTGCCAATGTAATTCGCCTTTTGACGAGGCATTTGGCTACCCTAAGAGAGTCATAGTTACTCCTGCCAGTTGCTCCCCGTTTTACCACAGTCACATCTACAAGCTTACTCTGGCCGTTCACCAGAAGCGATACGCCATTATTTGTTGACCTTAAGACTTTCACAGTACTCCTTCCGGGAGCTCATCGAGAATGCCGATGTTTTTCGCATGTTGACGAGGCATTTTTCTACCTTAAGAGAATCATTGTTACACCTGCCAAATGCTCGCCGTTAACCACAGAAACATTTTCAAGCTTCCTCTGGCCCAGTTCACCTGAAGCGGTACACCATTATTTGTCGGCTTTGAGACCTTCACTGTACTCCTGCCAGGAGCACCTCGAGTTTGCCGATGTATTTCGCCTATTGACGAGGCATTTGGCTACCTTAAGAGAGTCATAGTTACTCCTACCACTTGCACCCAGATTTATCACTGTCACATCCTCAAGCTTTCTCCGGCCAGTTCACCACAGGCGATACGCCATTATCTGTCGACATAAAGTGTTTCACAGTACTACTGCTGGCAGCTCCTCGGTTTGCAGATGTATTTCGCGTGTTGACGAGGCATTTGGCTACCTTAAGAGAGTCATAGTTACTCCTGCCACTTGCTCCCCGTTCTACCACAGTCACATCTACAAGCTTACTCTGGCCAGTTCACCAGAAGCGATACGCCATTATTTGTTGACCTTAAGACTTTCACAGTACTCCTTGCGGGAGCTCCTCGGGATTGCCAATGTAATTCGCCTTTTGACGAGGCATTTGGCTACCCTAAGAGAGTCATAGTTACTCCTGCCAGTTGCTCCCCGTTTTACCACAGTCACATCTACAAGCTTACTCTGGCCGTTCACCAGAAGCGATACGCCATTATTTGTTGACCTTAAGACTTTCACAGTACTCCTTCCGGGAGCTCATCGAGAATGCCGATGTTTTTCGCATGTTGACGAGGCATTTTTCTACCTTAAGAGAATCATTGTTACACCTGCCAAATGCTCGCCGTTAACCACAGAAACATTGTCAAGCTTCCTCTGGCCCAGTTCACCTGAAGCGGTACACCATTATTTGTCGGCTTTGAGACCTTCACTGTACTCCTGCCGGGAGCACTTCGAGTTTGCCGATGTATTTCGCCTATTGACGAGGCATTTGGCTACCTTAAGAGAGTCATAGTTACTCCTACCACTTGCACCCAGATTTATCACTGTCACATCCTCAAGCTTTCTCCGGCCAGTTCACCACAGGCGATACGCCATTATCTGTCGACATAAAGTGTTTCACAGTACTACTGCTGGCAGCTCCTCGGTTTGCAGATGTATTTCGCGTGTTGACGAGGCATTTGGCTACCTTAAGAGAGTCATAGTTACTCCTGCCACTTGCTCCCCGTTCTACCACAGTCACATCTACAAGCTTACTCTGGCCAGTTCACCAGAAGCGATACGCCATTATTTGTTGACCTTAAGACTTTCACAGTACTCCTTGCGGGAGCTCCTCGGGATTGCCAATGTAATTCGCCTTTTGACGAGGCATTTGGCTACCCTAAGAGAGTCATAGTTACTCCTGCCAGTTGCTCCCCGTTTTACCACAGTCACATCTACAAGCTTACTCTGGCCGTTCACCAGAAGCGATACGCCATTATTTGTTGACCTTAAGACTTTCACAGTACTCCTTCCGGGAGCTCATCGAGAATGCCGATGTTTTTCGCATGTTGACGAGGCATTTTTCTACCTTAAGAGAATCATTGTTACACCTGCCAAATGCTCGCCGTTAACCACAGAAACATTTTCAAGCTTCCTCTGGCCCAGTTCACCTGAAGCGGTACACCATTATTTGTCGGCTTTGAGACCTTCACTGTACTCCTGCCAGGAGCACCTCGAGTTTGCCGATGTATTTCGCCTATTGACGAGGCATTTGGCTACCTTAAGAGAGTCATAGTTACTCCTACCACTTGCACCCAGATTTATCACTGTCACATCCTCAAGCTTTCTCCGGCCAGTTCACCACAGGCGATACGCCATTATCTGTCGACATAAAGTGTTTCACAGTACTACTGCTGGCAGCTCCTCGGTTTGCAGATGTATTTCGCGTGTTGACGAGGCATTTGGCTACCTTAAGAGAGTCATAGTTACTCCTGCCACTTGCTCCCCGTTCTACCACAGTCACATCTACAAGCTTACTCTGGCCAGTTCACCAGAAGCGATACGCCATTATTTGTTGACCTTAAGACTTTCACAGTACTCCTTGCGGGAGCTCCTCGGGATTGCCAATGTAATTCGCCTTTTGACGAGGCATTTGGCTACCCTAAGAGAGTCATAGTTACTCCTGCCAGTTGCTCCCCGTTTTACCACAGTCACATCTACAAGCTTACTCTGGCCGTTCACCAGAAGCGATACGCCATTATTTGTTGACCTTAAGACTTTCACAGTACTCCTTCCGGGAGCTCATCGAGAATGCCGATGTTTTTCGCATGTTGACGAGGCATTTTTCTACCTTAAGAGAATCATTGTTACACCTGCCAAATGCTCGCCGTTAACCACAGAAACATTGTCAAGCTTCCTCTGGCCCAGTTCACCTGAAGCGGTACACCATTATTTGTCGGCTTTGAGACCTTCACTGTACTCCTGCCGGGAGCACTTCGAGTTTGCCGATGTATTTCGCCTATTGACGAGGCATTTGGCTACCTTAAGAGAGTCATAGTTACTCCTACCACTTGCACCCAGATTTATCACTGTCACATCCTCAAGCTTTCTCCGGCCAGTTCACCACAGGCGATACGCCATTATCTGTCGACATAAAGTGTTTCACAGTACTACTGCTGGCAGCTCCTCGGTTTGCAGATGTATTTCGCGTGTTGACGAGGCATTTGGCTACCTTAAGAGAGTCATAGTTACTCCTGCCACTTGCTCCCCGTTCTACCACAGTCACATCTACAAGCTTACTCTGGCCAGTTCACCAGAAGCGATACGCCATTATTTGTTGACCTTAAGACTTTCACAGTACTCCTTGCGGGAGCTCCTCGGGATTGCCAATGTAATTCGCCTTTTGACGAGGCATTTGGCTACCCTAAGAGAGTCATAGTTACTCCTGCCAGTTGCTCCCCGTTTTACCACAGTCACATCTACAAGCTTACTCTGGCCGTTCACCAGAAGCGATACGCCATTATTTGTTGACCTTAAGACTTTCACAGTACTCCTTCCGGGAGCTCATCGAGAATGCCGATGTTTTTCGCATGTTGACGAGGCATTTTTCTACCTTAAGAGAATCATTGTTACACCTGCCAAATGCTCGCCGTTAACCACAGAAACATTTTCAAGCTTCCTCTGGCCCAGTTCACCTGAAGCGGTACACCATTATTTGTCGGCTTTGAGACCTTCACTGTACTCCTGCCAGGAGCACCTCGAGTTTGCCGATGTATTTCGCCTATTGACGAGGCATTTGGCTACCTTAAGAGAGTCATAGTTACTCCTACCACTTGCACCCAGATTTATCACTGTCACATCCTCAAGCTTTCTCCGGCCAGTTCACCACAGGCGATACGCCATTATCTGTCGACATAAAGTGTTTCACAGTACTACTGCTGGCAGCTCCTCGGTTTGCAGATGTATTTCGCGTGTTGACGAGGCATTTGGCTACCTTAAGAGAGTCATAGTTACTCCTGCCACTTGCTCCCCGTTCTACCACAGTCACATCTACAAGCTTACTCTGGCCAGTTCACCAGAAGCGATACGCCATTATTTGTTGACCTTAAGACTTTCACAGTACTCCTTGCGGGAGCTCCTCGGGATTGCCAATGTAATTCGCCTTTTGACGAGGCATTTGGCTACCCTAAGAGAGTCATAGTTACTCCTGCCAGTTGCTCCCCGTTTTACCACAGTCACATCTACAAGCTTACTCTGGCCGTTCACCAGAAGCGATACGCCATTATTTGTTGACCTTAAGACTTTCACAGTACTCCTTCCGGGAGCTCATCGAGAATGCCGATGTTTTTCGCATGTTGACGAGGCATTTTTCTACCTTAAGAGAATCATTGTTACACCTGACAAATGCTCGCCGTTAACCACAGAAACATTTTCAAGCTTCCTCTGGCCCAGTTCACCTGAAGCGGTACACCATTATTTGTCGGCTTTGAGACCTTCACTGTACTCCTGCCGGGAGCACTTCGAGTTTGCCGATGTATTTCGCCTATTGACGAGGCATTTGGCTACCTTAAGAGAGTCATAGTTACTCCTACCACTTGCACCCAGATTTATCACTGTCACATCCTCAAGCTTTCTCCGGCCAGTTCACCACAGGCGATACGCCATTATCTGTCGACATAAAGTGTTTCACAGTACTACTGCTGGCAGCTCCTCGGTTTGCAGATGTATTTCGCGTGTTGACGAGGCATTTGGCTACCTTAAGAGAGTCATAGTTACTCCTGCCACTTGCTCCCCGTTCTACCACAGTCACATCTACAAGCTTACTCTGGCCAGTTCACCAGAAGCGATACGCCATTATTTGTTGACCTTAAGACTTTCACAGTACTCCTTGCGGGAGCTCCTCGGGATTGCCAATGTAATTCGCCTTTTGACGAGGCATTTGGCTACCCTAAGAGAGTCATAGTTACTCCTGCCAGTTGCTCCCCGTTTTACCACAGTCACATCTACAAGCTTACTCTGGCCGTTCACCAGAAGCGATACGCCATTATTTGTTGACCTTAAGACTTTCACAGTACTCCTTCCGGGAGCTCATCGAGAATGCCGATGTTTTTCGCATGTTGACGAGGCATTTTTCTACCTTAAGAGAATCATTGTTACACCTGCCAAATGCTCGCCGTTAACCACAGAAACATTTTCAAGCTTCCTCTGGCCCAGTTCACCTGAAGCGGTACACCATTATTTGTCGGCTTTGAGACCTTCACTGTACTCCTGCCGGGAGCACTTCGAGTTTGCCGATGTATTTCGCCTATTGACGAGGCATTTGGCTACCTTAAGAGAGTCACAGTTACTCCTACCACTTGCACCCAGATTTATCACTGTCACATCCTCAAGCTTTCTCCGGCCAGTTCACCACAGGCGATACGCCATTATCTGTCGACATAAAGTGTTTCACAGTACTACTGCTGGCAGCTCCTCGGTTTGCAGATGTATTTCGCGTGTTGACGAGGCATTTGGCTACCTTAAGAGAGTCATAGTTACTCCTGCCACTTGCTCCCCGTTCTACCACAGTCACATCTACAAGCTTACTCTGGCCAGTTCACCAGAAGCGATACGCCATTATTTGTTGACCTTAAGACTTTCACAGTACTCCTTGCGGGAGCTCCTCGGGATTGCCAATGTAATTCGCCTTTTGACGAGGCATTTGGCTACCCTAAGAGAGTCATAGTTACTCCTGCCAGTTGCTCCCCGTTTTACCACAGTCACATCTACAAGCTTACTCTGGCCGTTCACCAGAAGCGATACGCCATTATTTGTTGACCTTAAGACTTTCACAGTACTCCTTCCGGGAGCTCATCGAGAATGCCGATGTTTTTCGCATGTTGACGAGGCATTTTTCTACCTTAAGAAAATCATTGTTACACCTGCCAAATGCTCGCTGTTAACCACAGAAACATTTTCAAGCTTCCTCTGGCCCAGTTCACCAGAAGCGATACGCCATTATTTGTTGACCTTAAGACTTTCACAGTACTCCTTGCGGGAGCTCCTCGGGATTGCCAATGTAATTCGCCTTTTGACGAGGCATTTGGCTACTCTACGAGAGTCATAGTTACTCCTGCCAGTTGCTCCCCGTTTTACCACAGTCACATCTACAAGCTTACTCTGGCCGTTCACCAGAAGCGATACGCCATTATTTGTTGACCTTAAGACTTTCACAGTACTCCTTCCGGGAGCTCATCGAGAATGCCGATGTTTTTCGCCTGTTGACGAGGCATTTTTCTACCTTAAGAGAGTCATTGTTACACCTGCCAAATGCTCGCCGTTAGCCACAGCCACATTTTCAAGCTTCCTCTGGCCCAGTTCACCTGAAGCGGTACACCATTATTTGTCGGCTTTGAGACCTTCACTGTACTCCTGCCGGGAGCACCTCGAGTTTGCCGATGTATTTCGCCTATTGACGAGGCATTTGGCTACCTTAAGAGAGTCATAGTTACTCCTACCACTTGCACCCAGATTTATCACTGTCACATCCTCAAGCTTTCTCCGGCCAGTTCACCACAAGCGATACGCCATTATCTGTCGACATAAAGTGTTTCACAGTACTACTGCCGGCAGCTCCTCGGTTTGCAGATGTATTTCGCGTGTTGACGAGGCATTTGGCTACCTTAAGAGAGTCATAGTTACTCCTGCCACTTGCTCCCCGTTCTACCACAGTCACATCTACAAGCTTACTCTGGCCAGTTCACCAGAAGCGATACGCCATTATTTGTTGACCTTAAGACTTTCACAGTACTCCTTGCGGGAGCTCCTCGGGATCGCCAATGTAATTCGCCTTTTGACGAGGCATTTGGCTACTCTAAGAGAGTCATAGTTACTCCTGCCAGTTGCTCCCCGTTTTACCACAGTCACATCTACAAGCTTACTCTGGCCGTTCACCAGAAGCGATACGCCATTATTTGTTGACCTTAAGACTTTCACAGTACTCCTTCCGGGAGCTCATCGAGAATGCCGATGTTTTTCGCCTGTTGACGAGGCATTTTTCTACCTTAAGAGAGTCATTGTTACACCTGCCAAATGCTCGCCGTTAGCCACAGCCACATTTTCAAGCTTCCTCTGGCCCAGTTCACCTGAAGCGGTACACCATTATTTGTCGGCTTTGAGACCTTCACTGTACTCCTGCCGGGAGCACCTCGAGTTTGCCGATGTATTTCGCCTATTGACGAGGCATTTGGCTACCTTAAGTGAGTCATAGTTACTCCTACTACTTGCACCCAGATTTATCACTGTCACATCCTCAAGCTTTCTCCGGCCAGTTCACGACAAGCGATACGCCATTATCTGTCGACATAAAGTGTTTCACAGTACTACTGCTGGCAGCTCCTCGGTTTGCAGATGTATTTCGCGTGTTGACGAGGCATTTGGCTACCTTAAGAGAGTCATAGTTACTCCTGCCACTTGCTCCCCGTTCTACCACAGTCACATCTACAAGCTTACTCTGGCCAGTTCACCAGAAGCGATACACCATTATTTGTTGACCTTAAGACTTTCACAGTACTCCTTGCGGGAGCTCCTCGGGATTGCCAATGTAATTCGCCTTTTGACGAGGCATTTGGCTACCCTAAGAGAGTCATAGTTACTCCTGCCAGTTGCTCCCCGTTTTACCACAGTCACATCTACAAGCTTACTCTGGCCGTTCACCAGAAGCGATACGCCATTATTTGTTGACCTTAAGACTTTCACAGTACTCCTTCCGGGAGCTCATCGAGAATGCCGATGTTTTTCGCATGTTGACGAGGCATTTTTCTACCTTAAGAAAATCATTGTTACACCTGCCAAATGCTCGCTGTTAACCACAGAAACATTTTCAAGCTTCCTCTGGCCCAGTTCACCAGAAGCGATACGCCATTATTTGTTGACCTTAAGACTTTCACAGTACTCCTTGCGGGAGCTCCTCGGGATTGCCAATGTAATTCGCCTTTTGACGAGGCATTTGGCTACTCTACGAGAGTCATAGTTACTCCTGCCAGTTGCTCCCCGTTTTACCACAGTCACATCTACAAGCTTACTCTGGCCGTTCACCAGAAGCGATACGCCATTATTTGTTGACCTTAAGACTTTCACAGTACTCCTTCCGGGAGCTCATCGAGAATGCCGATGTTTTTCGCCTGTTGACGAGGCATTTTTCTACCTTAAGAGAGTCATTGTTACACCTGCCAAATGCTCGCCGTTAGCCACAGCCACATTTTCAAGCTTCCTCTGGCCCAGTTCACCTGAAGCGGTACACCATTATTTGTCGGCTTTGAGACCTTCACTGTACTCCTGCCGGGAGCACCTCGAGTTTGCCGATGTATTTCGCCTATTGACGAGGCATTTGGCTACCTTAAGAGAGTCATAGTTACTCCTACCACTTGCACCCAGATTTATCACTGTCACATCCTCAAGCTTTCTCCGGCCAGTTCACCACAAGCGATACGCCATTATCTGTCGACATAAAGTGTTTCACAGTACTACTGCCGGCAGCTCCTCGGTTTGCAGATGTATTTCGCGTGTTGACGAGGCATTTGGCTACCTTAAGAGAGTCATAGTTACTCCTGCCACTTGCTCCCCGTTCTACCACAGTCACATCTACAAGCTTACTCTGGCCAGTTCACCAGAAGCGATACGCCATTATTTGTTGACCTTAAGACTTTCACAGTACTCCTTGCGGGAGCTCCTCGGGATCGCCAATGTAATTCGCCTTTTGACGAGGCATTTGGCTACTCTAAGAGAGTCATAGTTACTCCTGCCAGTTGCTCCCCGTTTTACCACAGTCACATCTACAAGCTTACTCTGGCCGTTCACCAGAAGCGATACGCCATTATTTGTTGACCTTAAGACTTTCACAGTACTCCTTCCGGGAGCTCATCGAGAATGCCGATGTTTTTCGCCTGTTGACGAGGCATTTTTCTACCTTAAGAGAGTCATTGTTACACCTGCCAAATGCTCGCCGTTAGCCACAGCCACATTTTCAAGCTTCCTCTGGCCCAGTTCACCTGAAGCGGTACACCATTATTTGTCGGCTTTGAGACCTTCACTGTACTCCTGCCGGGAGCACCTCGAGTTTGCCGATGTATTTCGCCTATTGACGAGGCATTTGGCTACCTTAAGTGAGTCATAGTTACTCCTACTACTTGCACCCAGATTTATCACTGTCACATCCTCAAGCTTTCTCCGGCCAGTTCACGACAAGCGATACGCCATTATCTGTCGACATAAAGTGTTTCACAGTACTACTGCTGGCAGCTCCTCGGTTTGCAGATGTATTTCGCGTGTTGACGAGGCATTTGGCTACCTTAAGAGAGTCATAGTTACTCCTGCCACTTGCTCCCCGTTCTACCACAGTCACATCTACAAGCTTACTCTGGCCAGTTCACCAGAAGCGATACACCATTATTTGTTGACCTTAAGACTTTCACAGTACTCCTTGCGGGAGCTCCTCGGGATTGCCAATGTAATTCGCCTTTTGACGAGGCATTTGGCTACCCTAAGAGAGTCATAGTTACTCCTGCCAGTTGCTCCCCGTTTTACCACAGTCACATCTACAAGCTTACTCTGGCCGTTCACCAGAAGCGATACGCCATTATTTGTTGACCTTAAGACTTTCACAGTACTCCTTCCGGGAGCTCATCGAGAATGCCGATGTTTTTCGCATGTTGACGAGGCATTTTTCTACCTTAAGAGAATCATTGTTACACCTGCCAAATGCTCGCCGTTAACCACAGAAACATTTTCAAGCTTCCTCTGGCCCAGTTCACCTGAAGCGGTACACCATTATTTGTCGGCTTTGAGACCTTCACTGTACTCCTGCCAGGAGCACCTCGAGTTTGCCGATGTATTTCGCCTATTGACGAGGCATTTGGCTACCTTAAGAGAGTCATAGTTACTCCTACCACTTGCACCCAGATTTATCACTGTCACATCCTCAAGCTTTCTCCGGCCAGTTCACCACAGGCGATACGCCATTATCTGTCGACATAAAGTGTTTCACAGTACTACTGCTGGCAGCTCCTCGGTTTGCAGATGTATTTCGGGTGTTGACGAGGCATTTGGCTACCTTAAGAGAGTCATAGTTACTCCTGCCACTTGCTCCCCGTTCTACCACAGTCACATCTACAAGCTTACTCTGGCCAGTTCACCAGAAGCGATACGCCATTATTTGTTGACCTTAAGACTTTCACAGTACTCCTTGCGGGAACTCCTCGGGATTGCCAATGTAATTCGCCTTTTGACGAGGCATTTGGCTACCCTAAGAGAGTCATAGTTACTCCTGCCAGTTGCTCCCCGTTTTACCACAGTCACATCTACAAGCTTACTCTGGCCGTTCACCAGAAGCGATACGCCATTATTTGTTGACCTTAAGACTTTCACAGTACTCCTTCCGGGAGCTCATCGAGAATGCCGATGTTTTTCGCATGTTGACGAGGCATTTTTCTACCTTAAGAGAATCATTGTTACACCTGCCAAATGCTCGCCGTTAACCACAGAAACATTTTCAAGCTTCCTCTGGCCCAGTTCACCTGAAGCGGTACACCATTATTTGTCGGCTTTGAGACCTTCACTGTACTCCTGCCGGGAGCACTTCGAGTTTGCCGATGTATTTCGCCTATTGACGAGGCATTTGGCTACCTTAAGAGAGTCTCAGTTACTCCTACCACTTGCACCCAGATTTATCACTGTCACATCCTCAAGCTTTCTCCGGCCAGTTCACCACAGGCGATACGCCATTATCTGTCGACATAAAGTGTTTCACAGTACTACTGCTGGCAGCTCCTCGGTTTGCAGATGTATTTCGCGTGTTGACGAGGCATTTGGCTACCTTAAGAGAGTCATAGTTACTCCTGCCACTTGCTCCCCGTTCTACCACAGTCACATCTACAAGCTTACTCTGGCCAGTTCACCAGAAGCGATACGCCATTATTTGTTGACCTTAAGACTTTCACAGTACTCCTTGCGGGAGCTCCTCGGGATTGCCAATGTAATTCGCCTTTTGACGAGGCATTTGGCTACTCTACGAGAGTCATAGTTACTCCTGCCAGTTGCTCCCCGTTTTACCACAGTCACATCTACAAGCTTACTCTGGCCGTTCACCAGAAGCGATACGCCATTATTTGTTGACCTTAAGACTTTCACAGTACTCCTTCCGGGAGCTCATCGAGAATGCCGATGTTTTTCGCATGTTGACGAGGCATTTTTCTACCTTAAGAGAATCATTGTTACACCTGCCAAATGCTCGCCGTTAACCACAGCCACATTTTCAAGCTTCCTCTGGCCCAGTTCACCTGAAGCGGTACACCATTATTTGTCGGCTTTGAGACCTTCACTGTACTCCTGCCGGGAGCACCTCGAGTTTGCCGATGTATTTCGCCTATTGACGAGGCATTTGGCTACCTTAAGAGAGTCATAGTTACTCCTACCACTTGCACCCAGATTTATCACTGTCACATCCTCAAGCTTTCTCCGGCCAGTTCACCACAAGCGATACGCCATTATCTGTCGACATAAAGTATTTCACAGTACTACTGCTGGCAGCTCCTCGGTTTGCAGATGTATTTCGCGTGTTGACGAGGCATTTGGCTACCTTAAGAGAGTCATAGTTACTCCTGCCACTTGCTCCCCGTTCTACCACAGTCACATCTACAAGCTTACTCTGGCCAGTTCACCAGAAGCGATACGCCATTATTTGTTGACCTTAAGACTTTCACAGTACTCCTTGCGGGAGCTCCTCGGGATTGCCAATGTAATTCGCCTTTTGACGAGGCATTTGGCTACTCTACGAGAGTCATAGTTACTCCTGCCAGTTGCTCCCCGTTTTACCACAGTCACATCTACAAGCTTACTCTGGCCGTTCACCAGAAGCGATACGCCATTATTTGTTGACCTTAAGACTTTCACAGTACTCCTTCCGGGAGCTCATCGAGAATGCCGATGTTTTTCGCCTGTTGACGAGGCATTTTTCTACCTTAAGAGAGTCATTGTTACACCTGCCAAATGCTCGCCGTTAGCCACAGCCACATTTTCAAGCTTCCTCTGGCCCAGTTCACCTGTAGCGGTACACCATTATTTGTCGGCTTTGAGACCTTCACTGTACTCCTGCCGGGAGCACCTCGAGTTTGCCGATGTATTTCGCCTATTGACGAGGCATTTGGCTACCTTAAGAGAGTCATAGTTACTCCTACCACTTGCACCCAGATTTATCACTGTCACATCCTCAAGCTTTCTCCGGCCAGTTCACCACAAGCGATACGCCATTATCTGTCGACATAAAGTGTTTCACAGTACTACTGCTGGCAGCTCCTCGGTTTGCAGATGTATTTCGCGTGTTGACGAGGCATTTGGCTACCTTAAGAGAGTCATAGTTACTCCTGCCACTTGCTCCCCGTTCTACCACAGTCACATCTACAAGCTTACTCTGGCCAGTTCACCAGAGGCGATACGCCATTATTTGTTGACCTTAAGACTTTCACAGTACTCCTTGCGGGAGCTCCTCGGGATTGCCAATGTAATTCGCCTTTTGACGAGGCATTTGGCTACCCTAAGAGAGTCATAGTTACTCCTGCCAGTTGCTCCCCGTTTTACCACAGTCACATCTACAAGCTTACTCTGGCCGTTCACCAGAAGCGATACGCCATTATTTGTTGACCTTAAGACTTTCACAGTACTCCTTCCGGGAGCTCATCGAGAATGCCGATGTTTTTCGCATGTTGACGAGGCATTTTTCTACCTTAAGAAAATCATTGTTACACCTGCCAAATGCTCGCCGTTAACCACAGAAACATTTTCAAGCTTCCTCTGGCCCAGTTCACCAGAAGCGATACGCCATTATTTGTTGACCTTAAGACTTTCACAGTACTCCTTGCGGGAGCTCCTCGGGTTTGCCAATGTAATTCGCCTTTTGACGAGGCATTTGGCTACTCTACGAGAGTCATAGTTACTCCTGCCAGTTGCTCCCCGTTTTACCACAGTCACATCTACAAGCTTACCCTGGCCGTTCACCAGAAGCGATACGCCATTATTTGTTGACCTTAAGACTTTCACAGTACTCCTTGCGGGAGCTCCTCGGGATTGCCAATGTAATTCGCCTTTTGACGAGGCATTTGGCTACCCTAAGAGAGTCATAGTTACTCCTGCCAGTTGCTCCCCGTTTTACCACAGTCACATCTACAAGCTTACTCTGGCCGTTCACCAGAAGCGATACGCCATTATTTGTTGACCTTAAGACTTTCACAGTACTCCTTCCGGGAGCTCATCGAGAATGCCGATGTTTTTCGCATGTTGACGAGGCATTTTTCTACCTTAAGAGAATCATTGTTACACCTGCCAAATGCTCGCCGTTAACCACAGAAACATTTTCAAGCTTCCTCTGGCCCAGTTCACCTGAAGCGGTACACCATTATTTGTCGGCTTTGAGACCTTCACTGTACTCCTGCCGGGAGCACCTCGAGTTTGCCGATGTATTTCGCCTATTGACGAGGCATTTGGCTACCTTAAGAGAGTCATAGTTACTCCTACCACTTGCACCCAGATTTATCACTGTCACATCCTCAAGCTTTCTCCGGCCAGTTCACCACAGGCGATACGCCATTATCTGTCGACATAAAGTGTTTCACAGTACTACTGCTGGCAGCTCCTCGGTTTGCAGATGTATTTCGCGTGTTGACGAGGCATTTGGCTACCTTAAGAGAGTCATAGTTACTCCTGCCACTTGCTCCCCGTTCTACCACAGTCACATCTACAAGCTTACTCTGGCCAGTTCACCAGAAGCGATACGCCATTATTTGTTGACCTTAAGACTTTCACAGTACTCCTTGCGGGAGCTCCTCGGGATTGCCAATGTAATTCGCCTTTTGACGAGGCATTTGGCTACCCTAAGAGAGTCATAGTTACTCCTGCCAGTTGCTCCCCGTTTTACCACAGTCACATCTACAAGCTTACTCTGGCCGTTCACCAGAAGCGATACGCCATTATTTGTTGACCTTAAGACTTTCACAGTACTCCTTCCGGGAGCTCATCGAGAATGCCGATGTTTTTCGCATGTTGACGAGGCATTTTTCTACCTTAAGAGAATCATTGTTACACCTGCCAAATGCTCGCCGTTAACCACAGAAACATTTTCAAGCTTCCTCTGGCCCAGTTCACCTGAAGCGGTACACCATTATTTGTCGGCTTTGAGACCTTCACTGTACTCCTGCCGGGAGCACTTCGAGTTTGCCGATGTATTTCGCCTATTGACGAGGCATTTGGCTACCTTAAGAGAGTCACAGTTACTCCTACCACTTGCACCCAGATTTATCACTGTCACATCCTCAAGCTTTCTCCGGCCAGTTCACCACAGGCGATACGCCATTATCTGTCGACATAAAGTGTTTCACAGTACTACTGCTGGCAGCTCCTCGGTTTGCAGATGTATTTCGCGTGTTGACGAGGCATTTGGCTACCTTAAGAGAGTCATAGTTACTCCTGCCACTTGCTCCCCGTTCTACCACAGTCACATCTACAAGCTTACTCTGGCCAGTTCACCAGAAGCGATACGCCATTATTTGTTGACCTTAAGACTTTCACAGTACTCCTTGCGGGAGCTCCTCGGGATTGCCAATGTAATTCGCCTTTTGACGAGGCATTTGGCTACCCTAAGAGAGTCATAGTTACTCCTGCCAGTTGCTCCCCGTTTTACCACAGTCACATCTACAAGCTTACTCTGGCCGTTCACCAGAAGCGATACGCCATTATTTGTTGACCTTAAGACTTTCACAGTACTCCTTCCGGGAGCTCATCGAGAATGCCGATGTTTTTCGCATGTTGACGAGGCATTTTTCTACCTTAAGAAAATCATTGTTACACCTGCCAAATGCTCGCCGTTAACCACAGAAACATTTTCAAGCTTCCTCTGGCCCAGTTCACCAGAAGCGATACGCCATTATTTGTTGACCTTAAGACTTTCACAGTACTCCTTGCGGGAGCTCCTCGGGATTGCCAATGTAATTCGCCTTTTGACGAGGCATTTGGCTACTCTACGAGAGTCATAGTTACTCCTGCCAGTTGCTCCCCGTTTTACCACAGTCACATCTACAAGCTTACTCTGGCCGTTCACCAGAAGCGATACGCCATTATTTGTTGACCTTAAGACTTTCACAGTACTCCTTCCGGGAGCTCATCGAGAATGCCGATGTTTTTCGCATGTTGACGAGGCATTTTTCTACCTTAAGAGAATCATTGTTACACCTGCCAAATGCTCGCCGTTAACCACAGCCACATTTTCAAGCTTCCTCTGGCCCAGTTCACCTGAAGCGGTACACCATTATTTGTCGGCTTTGAGACCTTCACTGTACTCCTGCCGGGAGCACCTCGAGTTTGCCGATGTATTTCGCCTATTGACGAGGCATTTGGCTACCTTAAGAGAGTCATAGTTACTCCTACCACTTGCACCCAGATTTATCACTGTCACATCCTCAAGCTTTCTCCGGCCAGTTCACCACAAGCGATACGCCATTATCTGTCGACATAAAGTATTTCACAGTACTACTGCTGGCAGCTCCTCGGTTTGCAGATGTATTTCGCGTGTTGACGAGGCATTTGGCTACCTTAAGAGAGTCATAGTTACTCCTGCCACTTGCTCCCCGTTCTACCACAGTCACATCTACAAGCTTACTCTGGCCAGTTCACCAGAAGCGATACGCCATTATTTGTTGACCTTAAGACTTTCACAGTACTCCTTGCGGGAGCTCCTCGGGATTGCCAATGTAATTCGCCTTTTGACGAGGCATTTGGCTACTCTACGAGAGTCATAGTTACTCCTGCCAGTTGCTCCCCGTTTTACCACAGTCACATCTACAAGCTTACTCTGGCCGTTCACCAGAAGCGATACGCCATTATTTGTTGACCTTAAGACTTTCACAGTACTCCTTCCGGGAGCTCATCGAGAATGCCGATGTTTTTCGCATGTTGACGAGGCATTTTTCTACCTTAAGAAAATCATTGTTACACCTGCCAAATGCTCGCCGTTAACCACAGAAACATTTTCAAGCTTCCTCTGGCCCAGTTCACCAGAAGCGATACGCCATTATTTGTTGACCTTAAGACTTTCACAGTACTCCTTGCGGGAGCTCCTCGGGTTTGCCAATGTAATTCGCCTTTTGACGAGGCATTTGGCTACTCTACGAGAGTCATAGTTACTCCTGCCAGTTGCTCCCCGTTTTACCACAGTCACATCTACAAGCTTACCCTGGCCGTTCACCAGAAGCGATACGCCATTATTTGTTGACCTTAAGACTTTCACAGTACTCCTTGCGGGAGCTCCTCGGGATTGCCAATGTAATTCGCCTTTTGACGAGGCATTTGGCTACCCTAAGAGAGTCATAGTTACTCCTGCCAGTTGCTCCCCGTTTTACCACAGTCACATCTACAAGCTTACTCTGGCCGTTCACCAGAAGCGATACGCCATTATTTGTTGACCTTAAGACTTTCACAGTACTCCTTCCGGGAGCTCATCGAGAATGCCGATGTTTTTCGCATGTTGACGAGGCATTTTTCTACCTTAAGAGAATCATTGTTACACCTGCCAAATGCTCGCCGTTAACCACAGAAACATTTTCAAGCTTCCTCTGGCCCAGTTCACCTGAAGCGGTACACCATTATTTGTCGGCTTTGAGACCTTCACTGTACTCCTGCCGGGAGCACCTCGAGTTTGCCGATGTATTTCGCCTATTGACGAGGCATTTGGCTACCTTAAGAGAGTCATAGTTACTCCTACCACTTGCACCCAGATTTATCACTGTCACATCCTCAAGCTTTCTCCGGCCAGTTCACCACAGGCGATACGCCATTATCTGTCGACATAAAGTGTTTCACAGTACTACTGCTGGCAGCTCCTCGGTTTGCAGATGTATTTCGCGTGTTGACGAGGCATTTGGCTACCTTAAGAGAGTCATAGTTACTCCTGCCACTTGCTCCCCGTTCTACCACAGTCACATCTACAAGCTTACTCTGGCCAGTTCACCAGAAGCGATACGCCATTATTTGTTGACCTTAAGACTTTCACAGTACTCCTTGCGGGAGCTCCTCGGGATTGCCAATGTAATTCGCCTTTTGACGAGGCATTTGGCTACCCTAAGAGAGTCATAGTTACTCCTGCCAGTTGCTCCCCGTTTTACCACAGTCACATCTACAAGCTTACTCTGGCCGTTCACCAGAAGCGATACGCCATTATTTGTTGACCTTAAGACTTTCACAGTACTCCTTCCGGGAGCTCATCGAGAATGCCGATGTTTTTCGCATGTTGACGAGGCATTTTTCTACCTTAAGAGAATCATTGTTACACCTGCCAAATGCTCGCCGTTAACCACAGAAACATTTTCAAGCTTCCTCTGGCCCAGTTCACCTGAAGCGGTACACCATTATTTGTCGGCTTTGAGACCTTCACTGTACTCCTGCCGGGAGCACTTCGAGTTTGCCGATGTATTTCGCCTATTGACGAGGCATTTGGCTACCTTAAGAGAGTCACAGTTACTCCTACCACTTGCACCCAGATTTATCACTGTCACATCCTCAAGCTTTCTCCGGCCAGTTCACCACAGGCGATACGCCATTATCTGTCGACATAAAGTGTTTCACAGTACTACTGCTGGCAGCTCCTCGGTTTGCAGATGTATTTCGCGTGTTGACGAGGCATTTGGCTACCTTAAGAGAGTCATAGTTACTCCTGCCACTTGCTCCCCGTTCTACCACAGTCACATCTACAAGCTTACTCTGGCCAGTTCACCAGAAGCGATACGCCATTATTTGTTGACCTTAAGACTTTCACAGTACTCCTTGCGGGAGCTCCTCGGGATTGCCAATGTAATTCGCCTTTTGACGAGGCATTTGGCTACTCTACGAGAGTCATAGTTACTCCTGCCAGTTGCTCCCCGTTTTACCACAGTCACATCTACAAGCTTACTCTGGCCGTTCACCAGAAGCGATACGCCATTATTTGTTGACCTTAAGACTTTCACAGTACTCCTTCCGGGAGCTCATCGAGAATGCCGATGTTTTTCGCCTGTTGACGAGGCATTTTTCTACCTTAAGAGAGTCATTGTTACACCTGCCAAATGCTCGCCGTTAGCCACAGCCACATTTTCAAGCTTCCTCTGGCCCAGTTCACCTGAAGCGGTACACCATTATTTGTCGGCTTTGAGACCTTCACTGTACTCCTGCCGGGAGCACCTCGAGTTTGCCGATGTATTTCGCCTATTGACGAGGCATTTGGCTACCTTAAGAGAGTCATAGTTACTCCTACCACTTGCACCCAGATTTATCACTGTCACATCCTCAAGCTTTCTCCGGCCAGTTCACCACAAGCGATACGCCATTATCTGTCGACATAAAGTGTTTCACAGTACTACTGCTGGCAGCTCCTCGGTTTGCAGATGTATTTCGCGTGTTGACGAGGCATTTGGCTACCTTAAGAGAGTCATAGTTACTCCTGCCACTTGCTCCCCGTTCTACCACAGTCACATCTACAAGCTTACTCTGGCCAGTTCACCAGAAGCGATACGCCGTTATTTGTTGACCTTAAGACTTTCACAGTACTCCTTGCGGGAGCTCCTCGGGATCGCCAATGTAATTCGCCTTTTGACGAGGCATTTGGCTACTCTAAGAGAGTCATAGTTACTCCTGCCAGTTGCTCCCCGTTTTACCACAGTCACATCTACAAGCTTACTCTGGCCGTTCACCAGAAGCGATACGCCATTATTTGTTGACCTTAAGACTTTCACAGTACTCCTTCCGGGAGCTCATCGAGAATGCCGATGTTTTTCGCCTGTTGACGAGGCATTTTTCTACCTTAAGAGAGTCATTGTTACACCTGCCAAATGCTCGCCGTTAGCCACAGCCACATTTTCAAGCTTCCTCTGGCCCAGTTCACCTGAAGCGGTACACCATTATTTGTCGGCTTTGAGACCTTCACTGTACTCCTGCCGGGAGCACCTCGAGTTTGCCGATGTATTTCGCCTATTGACGAGGCATTTGGCTACCTTAAGTGAGTCATAGTTACTCCTACTACTTGCACCCAGATTTATCACTGTCACATCCTCAAGCTTTCTCCGGCCAGTTCACGACAAGCGATACGCCATTATCTGTCGACATAAAGTGTTTCACAGTACTACTGCTGGCAGCTCCTCGGTTTGCAGATGTATTTCGCGTGTTGACGAGGCATTTGGCTACCTTAAGAGAGTCATAGTTACTCCTGCCACTTGCTCCCCGTTCTACCACAGTCACATCTACAAGCTTACTCTGGCCAGTTCACCAGAAGCGATACACCATTATTTGTTGACCTTAAGACTTTCACAGTACTCCTTGCGGGAGCTCCTCGGGATTGCCAATGTAATTCGCCTTTTGACGAGGCATTTGGCTACCCTAAGAGAGTCATAGTTACTCCTGCCAGTTGCTCCCCGTTTTACCACAGTCACATCTACAAGCTTACTCTGGCCGTTCACCAGAAGCGATACGCCATTATTTGTTGACCTTAAGACTTTCACAGTACTCCTTCCGGGAGCTCATCGAGAATGCCGATGTTTTTCGCATGTTGACGAGGCATTTTTCTACCTTAAGAGAATCATTGTTACACCTGCCAAATGCTCGCCGTTAACCACAGAAACATTTTCAAGCTTCCTCTGGCCCAGTTCACCTGAAGCGGTACACCATTATTTGTCGGCTTTGAGACCTTCACTGTACTCCTGCCAGGAGCACCTCGAGTTTGCCGATGTATTTCGCCTATTGACGAGGCATTTGGCTACCTTAAGAGAGTCATAGTTACTCCTACCACTTGCACCCAGATTTATCACTGTCACATCCTCAAGCTTTCTCCGGCCAGTTCACCACAGGCGATACGCCATTATCTGTCGACATAAAGTGTTTCACAGTACTACTGCTGGCAGCTCCTCGGTTTGCAGATGTATTTCGCGTGTTGACGAGGCATTTGGCTACCTTAAGAGAGTCATAGTTACTCCTGCCACTTGCTCCCCGTTCTACCACAGTCACATCTACAAGCTTACTCTGGCCAGTTCACCAGAAGCGATACGCCATTATTTGTTGACCTTAAGACTTTCACAGTACTCCTTGCGGGAGCTCCTCGGGATTGCCAATGTAATTCGCCTTTTGACGAGGCATTTGGCTACCCTAAGAGAGTCATAGTTACTCCTGCCAGTTGCTCCCCGTTTTACCACAGTCACATCTACAAGCTTACTCTGGCCGTTCACCAGAAGCGATACGCCATTATTTGTTGACCTTAAGACTTTCACAGTACTCCTTCCGGGAGCTCATCGAGAATGCCGATGTTTTTCGCATGTTGACGAGGCATTTTTCTACCTTAAGAGAATCATTGTTACACCTGCCAAATGCTCGCCGTTAACCACAGAAACATTTTCAAGCTCCCTCTGGCCCAGTTCACCTGAAGCGGTACACCATTATTTGTCGGCTTTGAGACCTTCACTGTACTCCTGCCAGGAGCACCTCGAGTTTGCCGATGTATTTCGCCTATTGACGAGGCATTTGGCTACCTTAAGAGAGTCATAGTTACTCCTACCACTTGCACCCAGATTTATCACTGT
Organism: Schistocerca nitens; assembly: GCF_023898315.1. NCBI lineage: Eukaryota > Metazoa > Arthropoda > Insecta > Orthoptera > Acrididae > Schistocerca > Schistocerca nitens. The sequence goes on along the minus strand of NC_064625.1, from coordinate 157,879,479 downwards.
CACATCCTCAAGCTTTCTCCGGCCAGTTCACCACAGGCGATACGCCATTATCTGTTGACATAAAGTGTTTCACAGTACTACTGCTGGCAGCTCCTCGGTTTGCAGATGTATTTCGCGTGTTGACGAGGCATTTGGCTACCTTAAGAGAGTCATAGTTACTCCTGCCACTTGCTCCCCGTTCTACCACAGTCACATCTACAAGCTTACTCTGGCCAGTTCACCAGAAGCGATACGCCATTATTTGTTGACCTTAAGACTTTCACAGTACTCCTTGCGGGAGCTCCTCGGGATTGCCAATGTAATTCGCCTTTTGACGAGGCATTTGGCTACCCTAAGAGAGTCATAGTTACTCCTGCCAGTTGCTCCCCGTTTTACCACAGTCACATCTACAAGCTTACTCTGGCCGTTCACCAGAAGCGATACGCCATTATTTGTTGACCTTAAGACTTTCACAGTACTCCTTCCGGGAGCTCATCGAGAATGCCGATGTTTTTCGCATGTTGACGAGGCATTTTTCTACCTTAAGAGAGTCATTGTTACACCTGCCAAATGCTCGCCGTTAGCCACAGCCACATTTTCAAGCTTCCTCTGGCCCAGTTCACCTGAAGCGGTACACCATTATTTGTCGGCTTTGAGACCTTCACTGTACTCCTGCCGGGAGCACTTCGAGTTTGCCGATGTATTTCGCCTATTGACGAGGCATTTGGCTACCTTAAGAGAGTCTCAGTTACTCCTACCACTTGCACCCAGATTTATCACTGTCACATCCTCAAGCTTTCTCCGGCCAGTTCACCACAGGCGATACGCCATTATCTGTCGACATAAAGTGTTTCACAGTACTACTGCTGGCAGCTCCTCGGTTTGCAGATGTATTTCGCGTGTTGACGAGGCATTTGGCTACCTTAAGAGAGTCATAGTTACTCCTGCCACTTGCTCCCCGTTCTACCACAGTCACATCTACAAGCTTACTCTGGCCAGTTCACCAGAAGCGATACGCCATTATTTGTTGACCTTAAGACTTTCACAGTACTCCTTGCGGGAGCTCCTCGGGATTGCCAATGTAATTCGCCTTTTGACGAGGCATTTGGCTACCCTAAGAGAGTCATAGTTACTCCTGCCAGTTGCTCCCCGTTTTACCACAGTCACATCTACAAGCTTACTCTGGCCGTTCACCAGAAGCGATACGCCATTATTTGTTGACCTTAAGACTTTCACAGTACTCCTTCCGGGAGCTCATCGAGAATGCCGATGTTTTTCGCATGTTGACGAGGCATTTTTCTACCTTAAGAAAATCATTGTTACACCTGCCAAATGCTCGCCGTTAACCACAGAAACATTTTCAAGCTTCCTCTGGCCCAGTTCACCAGAAGCGATACGCCATTATTTGTTGACCTTAAGACTTTCACAGTACTCCTTGCGGGAGCTCCTCGGGATTGCCAATGTAATTCGCCTTTTGACGAGGCATTTGGCTACTCTACGAGAGTCATAGTTACTCCTGCCAGTTGCTCCCCGTTTTACCACAGTCACATCTACAAGCTTACTCTGGCCGTTCACCAGAAGCGATACGCCATTATTTGTTGACCTTAAGACTTTCACAGTACTCCTTCCGGGAGCTCATCGAGAATGCCGATGTTTTTCGCCTGTTGACGAGGCATTTTTCTACCTTAAGAGAGTCATTGTTACACCTGCCAAATGCTCGCCGTTAGCCACAGCCACATTTTCAAGCTTCCTCTGGCCCAGTTCACCTGAAGCGGTACACCATTATTTGTCGGCTTTGAGACCTTCACTGTACTCCTGCCGGGAGCACCTCGAGTTTGCCGATGTATTTCGCCTATTGACGAGGCATTTGGCTACCTTAAGTGAGTCATAGTTACTCCTACTACTTGCACCCAGATTTATCACTGTCACATCCTCAAGCTTTCTCCGGCCAGTTCACGACAAGCGATACGCCATTATCTGTCGACATAAAGTGTTTCACAGTACTACTGCTGGCAGCTCCTCGGTTTGCAGATGTATTTCGCGTGTTGACGAGGCATTTGGCTACCTTAAGAGAGTCATAGTTACTCCTGCCACTTGCTCCCCGTTCTACCACAGTCACATCTACAAGCTTACTCTGGCCAGTTCACCAGAAGCGATACACCATTATTTGTTGACCTTAAGACTTTCACAGTACTCCTTGCGGGAGCTCCTCGGGATTGCCAATGTAATTCGCCTTTTGACGAGGCATTTGGCTACCCTAAGAGAGTCATAGTTACTCCTGCCAGTTGCTCCCCGTTTTACCACAGTCACATCTACAAGCTTACTCTGGCCGTTCACCAGAAGCGATACGCCATTATTTGTTGACCTTAAGACTTTCACAGTACTCCTTCCGGGAGCTCATCGAGAATGCCGATGTTTTTCGCATGTTGACGAGGCATTTTTCTACCTTAAGAGAATCATTGTTACACCTGCCAAATGCTCGCCGTTAACCACAGAAACATTTTCAAGCTTCCTCTGGCCCAGTTCACCTGAAGCGGTACACCATTATTTGTCGGCTTTGAGACCTTCACTGTACTCCTGCCAGGAGCACCTCGAGTTTGCCGATGTATTTCGCCTATTGACGAGGCATTTGGCTACCTTAAGAGAGTCATAGTTACTCCTACCACTTGCACCCAGATTTATCACTGTCACATCCTCAAGCTTTCTCCGGCCAGTTCACCACAGGCGATACGCCATTATCTGTCGACATAAAGTGTTTCACAGTACTACTGCTGGCAGCTCCTCGGTTTGCAGATGTATTTCGCGTGTTGACGAGGCATTTGGCTACCTTAAGAGAGTCATAGTTACTCCTGCCACTTGCTCCCCGTTCTACCACAGTCACATCTACAAGCTTACTCTGGCCAGTTCACCAGAAGCGATACGCCATTATTTGTTGACCTTAAGACTTTCACAGTACTCCTTGCGGGAGCTCCTCGGGATTGCCAATGTAATTCGCCTTTTGACGAGGCATTTGGCTACCCTAAGAGAGTCATAGTTACTCCTGCCAGTTGCTCCCCGTTTTACCACAGTCACATCTACAAGCTTACTCTGGCCGTTCACCAGAAGCGATACGCCATTATTTGTTGACCTTAAGACTTTCACAGTACTCCTTCCGGGAGCTCATCGAGAATGCCGATGTTTTTCGCATGTTGACGAGGCATTTTTCTACCTTAAGAGAATCATTGTTACACCTGCCAAATGCTCGCCGTTAACCACAGAAACATTTTCAAGCTCCCTCTGGCCCAGTTCACCTGAAGCGGTACACCATTATTTGTCGGCTTTGAGACCTTCACTGTACTCCTGCCAGGAGCACCTCGAGTTTGCCGATGTATTTCGCCTATTGACGAGGCATTTGGCTACCTTAAGAGAGTCATAGTTACTCCTACCACTTGCACCCAGATTTATCACTGTCACATCCTCAAGCTTTCTCCGGCCAGTTCACCACAGGCGATACGCCATTATCTGTTGACATAAAGTGTTTCACAGTACTACTGCTGGCAGCTCCTCGGTTTGCAGATGTATTTCGCGTGTTGACGAGGCATTTGGCTACCTTAAGAGAGTCATAGTTACTCCTGCCACTTGCTCCCCGTTCTACCACAGTCACATCTACAAGCTTACTCTGGCCAGTTCACCAGAAGCGATACGCCATTATTTGTTGACCTTAAGACTTTCACAGTACTCCTTGCGGGAGCTCCTCGGGATTGCCAATGTAATTCGCCTTTTGACGAGGCATTTGGCTACCCTAAGAGAGTCATAGTTACTCCTGCCAGTTGCTCCCCGTTTTACCACAGTCACATCTACAAGCTTACTCTGGCCGTTCACCAGAAGCGATACGCCATTATTTGTTGACCTTAAGACTTTCACAGTACTCCTTCCGGGAGCTCATCGAGAATGCCGATGTTTTTCGCATGTTGACGAGGCATTTTTCTACCTTAAGAGAGTCATTGTTACACCTGCCAAATGCTCGCCGTTAGCCACAGCCACATTTTCAAGCTTCCTCTGGCCCAGTTCACCTGAAGCGGTACACCATTATTTGTCGGCTTTGAGACCTTCACTGTACTCCTGCCGGGAGCACTTCGAGTTTGCCGATGTATTTCGCCTATTGACGAGGCATTTGGCTACCTTAAGAGAGTCTCAGTTACTCCTACCACTTGCACCCAGATTTATCACTGTCACATCCTCAAGCTTTCTCCGGCCAGTTCACCACAGGCGATACGCCATTATCTGTCGACATAAAGTGTTTCACAGTACTACTGCTGGCAGCTCCTCGGTTTGCAGATGTATTTCGCGTGTTGACGAGGCATTTGGCTACCTTAAGAGAGTCATAGTTACTCCTGCCACTTGCTCCCCGTTCTACCACAGTCACATCTACAAGCTTACTCTGGCCAGTTCACCAGAAGCGATACGCCATTATTTGTTGACCTTAAGACTTTCACAGTACTCCTTGCGGGAGCTCCTCGGGATTGCCAATGTAATTCGCCTTTTGACGAGGCATTTGGCTACCCTAAGAGAGTCATAGTTACTCCTGCCAGTTGCTCCCCGTTTTACCACAGTCACATCTACAAGCTTACTCTGGCCGTTCACCAGAAGCGATACGCCATTATTTGTTGACCTTAAGACTTTCACAGTACTCCTTCCGGGAGCTCATCGAGAATGCCGATGTTTTTCGCATGTTGACGAGGCATTTTTCTACCTTAAGAAAATCATTGTTACACCTGCCAAATGCTCGCCGTTAACCACAGAAACATTTTCAAGCTTCCTCTGGCCCAGTTCACCAGAAGCGATACGCCATTATTTGTTGACCTTAAGACTTTCACAGTACTCCTTGCGGGAGCTCCTCGGGATTGCCAATGTAATTCGCCTTTTGACGAGGCATTTGGCTACTCTACGAGAGTCATAGTTACTCCTGCCAGTTGCTCCCCGTTTTACCACAGTCACATCTACAAGCTTACTCTGGCCGTTCACCAGAAGCGATACGCCATTATTTGTTGACCTTAAGACTTTCACAGTACTCCTTCCGGGAGCTCATCGAGAATGCCGATGTTTTTCGCCTGTTGACGAGGCATTTTTCTACCTTAAGAGAGTCATTGTTACACCTGCCAAATGCTCGCCGTTAGCCACAGCCACATTTTCAAGCTTCCTCTGGCCCAGTTCACCTGAAGCGGTACACCATTATTTGTCGGCTTTGAGACCTTCACTGTACTCCTGCCGGGAGCACCTCGAGTTTGCCGATGTATTTCGCCTATTGACGAGGCATTTGGCTACCTTAAGTGAGTCATAGTTACTCCTACTACTTGCACCCAGATTTATCACTGTCACATCCTCAAGCTTTCTCCGGCCAGTTCACCACAAGCGATACGCCATTATCTGTCGACATAAAGTGTTTCACAGTACTACTGCTGGCAGCTCCTCGGTTTGCAGATGTATTTCGCGTGTTGACGAGGCATTTGGCTACCTTAAGAGAGTCATAGTTACTCCTGCCACTTGCTCCCCGTTCTACCACAGTCACATCTACAAGCTTACTCTGGCCAGTTCACCAGAAGCGATACGCCATTATTTGTTGACCTTAAGACTTTCACAGTACTCCTTGCGGGAGCTCCTCGGGATTGCCAATGTAATTCGCCTTTTGACGAGGCATTTGGCTACCCTAAGAGAGTCATAGTTACTCCTGCCAGTTGCTCCCCGTTTTACCACAGTCACATCTACAAGCTTACTCTGGCCGTTCACCAGAAGCGATACGCCATTATTTGTTGACCTTAAGACTTTCACAGTACTCCTTCCGGGAGCTCATCGAGAATGCCGATGTTTTTCGCATGTTGACGAGGCATTTTTCTACCTTAAGAAAATCATTGTTACACCTGCCAAATGCTCGCCGTTAACCACAGAAACATTTTCAAGCTTCCTCTGGCCCAGTTCACCAGAAGCGATACGCCATTATTTGTTGACCTTAAGACTTTCACAGTACTCCTTGCGGGAGCTCCTCGGGATTGCCAATGTAATTCGCCTTTTGACGAGGCATTTGGCTACTCTACGAGAGTCATAGTTACTCCTGCCAGTTGCTCCCCGTTTTACCACAGTCACATCTACAAGCTTACTCTGGCCGTTCACCAGAAGCGATACGCCATTATTTGTTGACCTTAAGACTTTCACAGTACTCCTTCCGGGAGCTCATCGAGAATGCCGATGTTTTTCGCCTGTTGACGAGGCATTTTTCTACCTTAAGAGAGTCATTGTTACACCTGCCAAATGCTCGCCGTTAGCCACAGCCACATTTTCAAGCTTCCTCTGGCCCAGTTCACCTGAAGCGGTACACCATTATTTGTCGGCTTTGAGACCTTCACTGTACTCCTGCCGGGAGCACCTCGAGTTTGCCGATGTATTTCGCCTATTGACGAGGCATTTGGCTACCTTAAGAGAGTCATAGTTACTCCTACCACTTGCACCCAGATTTATCACTGTCACATCCTCAAGCTTTCTCCGGCCAGTTCACCACAAGCGATACGCCATTATCTGTCGACATAAAGTGTTTCACAGTACTACTGCTGGCAGCTCCTCGGTTTGCAGATGTATTTCGCGTGTTGACGAGGCATTTGGCTACCTTAAGAGAGTCATAGTTACTCCTGCCACTTGCTCCCCGTTCTACCACAGTCACATCTACAAGCTTACTCTGGCCAGTTCACCAGAAGCGATACGCCGTTATTTGTTGACCTTAAGACTTTCACAGTACTCCTTGCGGGAGCTCCTCGGGATCGCCAATGTAATTCGCCTTTTGACGAGGCATTTGGCTACTCTAAGAGAGTCATAGTTACTCCTGCCAGTTGCTCCCCGTTTTACCACAGTCACATCTACAAGCTTACTCTGGCCGTTCACCAGAAGCGATACGCCATTATTTGTTGACCTTAAGACTTTCACAGTACTCCTTCCGGGAGCTCATCGAGAATGCCGATGTTTTTCGCCTGTTGACGAGGCATTTTTCTACCTTAAGAGAGTCATTGTTACACCTGCCAAATGCTCGCCGTTAGCCACAGCCACATTTTCAAGCTTCCTCTGGCCCAGTTCACCTGAAGCGGTACACCATTATTTGTCGGCTTTGAGACCTTCACTGTACTCCTGCCGGGAGCACCTCGAGTTTGCCGATGTATTTCGCCTATTGACGAGGCATTTGGCTACCTTAAGTGAGTCATAGTTACTCCTACTACTTGCACCCAGATTTATCACTGTCACATCCTCAAGCTTTCTCCGGCCAGTTCACGACAAGCGATACGCCATTATCTGTCGACATAAAGTGTTTCACAGTACTACTGCTGGCAGCTCCTCGGTTTGCAGATGTATTTCGCGTGTTGACGAGGCATTTGGCTACCTTAAGAGAGTCATAGTTACTCCTGCCACTTGCTCCCCGTTCTACCACAGTCACATCTACAAGCTTACTCTGGCCAGTTCACCAGAAGCGATACACCATTATTTGTTGACCTTAAGACTTTCACAGTACTCCTTGCGGGAGCTCCTCGGGATTGCCAATGTAATTCGCCTTTTGACGAGGCATTTGGCTACCCTAAGAGAGTCATAGTTACTCCTGCCAGTTGCTCCCCGTTTTACCACAGTCACATCTACAAGCTTACTCTGGCCGTTCACCAGAAGCGATACGCCATTATTTGTTGACCTTAAGACTTTCACAGTACTCCTTCCGGGAGCTCATCGAGAATGCCGATGTTTTTCGCATGTTGACGAGGCATTTTTCTACCTTAAGAGAATCATTGTTACACCTGCCAAATGCTCGCCGTTAACCACAGAAACATTTTCAAGCTTCCTCTGGCCCAGTTCACCTGAAGCGGTACACCATTATTTGTCGGCTTTGAGACCTTCACTGTACTCCTGCCAGGAGCACCTCGAGTTTGCCGATGTATTTCGCCTATTGACGAGGCATTTGGCTACCTTAAGAGAGTCATAGTTACTCCTACCACTTGCACCCAGATTTATCACTGTCACATCCTCAAGCTTTCTCCGGCCAGTTCACCACAGGCGATACGCCATTATCTGTCGACATAAAGTGTTTCACAGTACTACTGCTGGCAGCTCCTCGGTTTGCAGATGTATTTCGCGTGTTGACGAGGCATTTGGCTACCTTAAGAGAGTCATAGTTACTCCTGCCACTTGCTCCCCGTTCTACCACAGTCACATCTACAAGCTTACTCTGGCCAGTTCACCAGAAGCGATACGCCATTATTTGTTGACCTTAAGACTTTCACAGTACTCCTTGCGGGAGCTCCTCGGGATTGCCAATGTAATTCGCCTTTTGACGAGGCATTTGGCTACCCTAAGAGAGTCATAGTTACTCCTGCCAGTTGCTCCCCGTTTTACCACAGTCACATCTACAAGCTTACTCTGGCCGTTCACCAGAAGCGATACGCCATTATTTGTTGACCTTAAGACTTTCACAGTACTCCTTCCGGGAGCTCATCGAGAATGCCGATGTTTTTCGCATGTTGACGAGGCATTTTTCTACCTTAAGAGAATCATTGTTACACCTGCCAAATGCTCGCCGTTAACCACAGAAACATTTTCAAGCTCCCTCTGGCCCAGTTCACCTGAAGCGGTACACCATTATTTGTCGGCTTTGAGACCTTCACTGTACTCCTGCCAGGAGCACCTCGAGTTTGCCGATGTATTTCGCCTATTGACGAGGCATTTGGCTACCTTAAGAGAGTCATAGTTACTCCTACCACTTGCACCCAGATTTATCACTGTCACATCCTCAAGCTTTCTCCGGCCAGTTCACCACAGGCGATACGCCATTATCTGTTGACATAAAGTGTTTCACAGTACTACTGCTGGCAGCTCCTCGGTTTGCAGATGTATTTCGCGTGTTGACGAGGCATTTGGCTACCTTAAGAGAGTCATAGTTACTCCTGCCACTTGCTCCCCGTTCTACCACAGTCACATCTACAAGCTTACTCTGGCCAGTTCACCAGAAGCGATACGCCATTATTTGTTGACCTTAAGACTTTCACAGTACTCCTTGCGGGAGCTCCTCGGGATTGCCAATGTAATTCGCCTTTTGACGAGGCATTTGGCTACCCTAAGAGAGTCATAGTTACTCCTGCCAGTTGCTCCCCGTTTTACCACAGTCACATCTACAAGCTTACTCTGGCCGTTCACCAGAAGCGATACGCCATTATTTGTTGACCTTAAGACTTTCACAGTACTCCTTCCGGGAGCTCATCGAGAATGCCGATGTTTTTCGCATGTTGACGAGGCATTTTTCTACCTTAAGAGAGTCATTGTTACACCTGCCAAATGCTCGCCGTTAGCCACAGCCACATTTTCAAGCTTCCTCTGGCCCAGTTCACCTGAAGCGGTACACCATTATTTGTCGGCTTTGAGACCTTCACTGTACTCCTGCCGGGAGCACTTCGAGTTTGCCGATGTATTTCGCCTATTGACGAGGCATTTGGCTACCTTAAGAGAGTCTCAGTTACTCCTACCACTTGCACCCAGATTTATCACTGTCACATCCTCAAGCTTTCTCCGGCCAGTTCACCACAGGCGATACGCCATTATCTGTCGACATAAAGTGTTTCACAGTACTACTGCTGGCAGCTCCTCGGTTTGCAGATGTATTTCGCGTGTTGACGAGGCATTTGGCTACCTTAAGAGAGTCATAGTTACTCCTGCCACTTGCTCCCCGTTCTACCACAGTCACATCTACAAGCTTACTCTGGCCAGTTCACCAGAAGCGATACGCCATTATTTGTTGACCTTAAGACTTTCACAGTACTCCTTGCGGGAGCTCCTCGGGATTGCCAATGTAATTCGCCTTTTGACGAGGCATTTGGCTACCCTAAGAGAGTCATAGTTACTCCTGCCAGTTGCTCCCCGTTTTACCACAGTCACATCTACAAGCTTACTCTGGCCGTTCACCAGAAGCGATACGCCATTATTTGTTGACCTTAAGACTTTCACAGTACTCCTTCCGGGAGCTCATCGAGAATGCCGATGTTTTTCGCATGTTGACGAGGCATTTTTCTACCTTAAGAAAATCATTGTTACACCTGCCAAATGCTCGCCGTTAACCACAGAAACATTTTCAAGCTTCCTCTGGCCCAGTTCACCAGAAGCGATACGCCATTATTTGTTGACCTTAAGACTTTCACAGTACTCCTTGCGGGAGCTCCTCGGGATTGCCAATGTAATTCGCCTTTTGACGAGGCATTTGGCTACTCTACGAGAGTCATAGTTACTCCTGCCAGTTGCTCCCCGTTTTACCACAGTCACATCTACAAGCTTACTCTGGCCGTTCACCAGAAGCGATACGCCATTATTTGTTGACCTTAAGACTTTCACAGTACTCCTTCCGGGAGCTCATCGAGAATGCCGATGTTTTTCGCCTGTTGACGAGGCATTTTTCTACCTTAAGAGAGTCATTGTTACACCTGCCAAATGCTCGCCGTTAGCCACAGCCACATTTTCAAGCTTCCTCTGGCCCAGTTCACCTGAAGCGGTACACCATTATTTGTCGGCTTTGAGACCTTCACTGTACTCCTGCCGGGAGCACCTCGAGTTTGCCGATGTATTTCGCCTATTGACGAGGCATTTGGCTACCTTAAGAGAGTCATAGTTACTCCTACCACTTGCACCCAGATTTATCACTGTCACATCCTCAAGCTTTCTCCGGCCAGTTCACCACAAGCGATACGCCATTATCTGTCGACATAAAGTGTTTCACAGTACTACTGCTGGCAGCTCCTCGGTTTGCAGATGTATTTCGCGTGTTGACGAGGCATTTGGCTACCTTAAGAGAGTCATAGTTACTCCTGCCACTTGCTCCCCGTTCTACCACAGTCACATCTACAAGCTTACTCTGGCCAGTTCACCAGAAGCGATACGCCATTATTTGTTGACCTTAAGACTTTCACAGTACTCCTTGCGGGAGCTCCTCGGGATCGCCAATGTAATTCGCCTTTTGACGAGGCATTTGGCTACTCTAAGAGAGTCATAGTTACTCCTGCCAGTTGCTCCCCGTTTTACCACAGTCACATCTACAAGCTTACTCTGGCCGTTCACCAGAAGCGATACGCCATTATTTGTTGACCTTAAGACTTTCACAGTACTCCTTCCGGGAGCTCATCGAGAATGCCGATGTTTTTCGCCTGTTGACGAGGCATTTTTCTACCTTAAGAGAGTCATTGTTACACCTGCCAAATGCTCGCCGTTAGCCACAGCCACATTTTCAAGCTTCCTCTGGCCCAGTTCACCTGAAGCGGTACACCATTATTTGTCGGCTTTGAGACCTTCACTGTACTCCTGCCGGGAGCACCTCGAGTTTGCCGATGTATTTCGCCTATTGACGAGGCATTTGGCTACCTTAAGTGAGTCATAGTTACTCCTACTACTTGCACCCAGATTTATCACTGTCACATCCTCAAGTTTTCTCCGGCCAGTTCACGACAAGCGATACGCCATTATCTGTCGACATAAAGTGTTTCACAGTACTACTGCTGGCAGCTCCTCGGTTTGCAGATGTATTTCGCGTGTTGACGAGGCATTTGGCTACCTTAAGAGAGTCATAGTTACTCCTGCCACTTGCTCCCCGTTCTACCACAGTCACATCTACAAGCTTACTCTGGCCAGTTCACCAGAAGCGATACGCCATTATTTGTTGACCTTAAGACTTTCACAGTACTCCTTGCGGGAGCTCCTCGGGATTGCCAATGTAATTCGCCTTTTGACGAGGCATTTGGCTACCCTAAGAGAGTCATAGTTACTCCTGCCAGTTGCTCCCCGTTTTACCACAGTCACATCTACAAGCTTACTCTGGCCGTTCACCAGAAGCGATACGCCATTATTTGTTGACCTTAAGACTTTCACAGTACTCCTTCCGGGAGCTCATCGAGAATGCCGATGTTTTTCGCATGTTGACGAGCCATTTTTCTACCTTAAGAAAATCATTGTTACACCTGCCAAATGCTCGCCGTTAACCACAGAAACATTTTCAAGCTTCCTCTGGCCCAGTTCACCAGAAGCGATACGCCATTATTTGTTGACCTTAAGACTTTCACAGTACTCCTTGCGGGAGCTCCTCGGGATTGCCAATGTAATTCACCTTTTGACGAGGCATTTGGCTACTCTACGAGAGTCATAGTTACTCCTGCCAGTTGCTCCCCGTTTTACCACAGTCACATCTACAAGCTTACTCTGGCCGTTCACCAGAAGCGATACGCCATTATTTGTTGACCTTAAGACTTTCACAGTACTCCTTCCGGGAGCTCATCGAGAATGCCGATGTTTTTCGCCTGTTGACGAGGCATTTTTCTACCTTAAGAGAGTCATTGTTACACCTGCCAAATGCTCGCCGTTAGCCACAGCCACATTTTCAAGCTTCCTCTGGCCCAGTTCACCTGAAGCGGTACACCATTATTTGTCGGCTTTGAGACCTTCACTGTACTCCTGCCGGGAGCACCTCGAGTTTGCCGATGTATTTCGCCTATTGACGAGGCATTTGGCTACCTTAAGAGAGTCATAGTTACTCCTACCACTTGCACCCAGATTTATCACTGTCACATCCTCAAGCTTTCTCCGGCCAGTTCACCACAAGCGATACGCCATTATCTGTCGACATAAAGTGTTTCACAGTACTACTGCTGGCAGCTCCTCGGTTTGCAGATGTATTTCGCGTGTTGACGAGGCATTTGGCTACCTTAAGAGAGTCATAGTTACTCCTGCCACTTGCTCCCCGTTCTACCACAGTCACATCTACAAGCTTACTCTGGCCAGTTCACCAGAAGCGATACGCCATTATTTGTTGACCTTAAGACTTTCACAGTACTCCTTGCGGGAGCTCCTCGGGATCGCCAATGTAATTCGCCTTTTGACGAGGCATTTGGCTACTCTAAGAGAGTCATAGTTACTCCTGCCAGTTGCTCCCCGTTTTACCACAGTCACATCTACAAGCTTACTCTGGCCGTTCACCAGAAGCGATACGCCATTATTTGTTGACCTTAAGACTTTCACAGTACTCCTTCCGGGAGCTCATCGAGAATGCCGATGTTTTTCGCCTGTTGACGAGGCATTTTTCTACCTTAAGAGAGTCATTGTTACACCTGCCAAATGCTCGCCGTTAGCCACAGCCACATTTTCAAGCTTCCTCTGGCCCAGTTCACCTGAAGCGGTACACCATTATTTGTCGGCTTTGAGACCTTCACTGTACTCCTGCCGGGAGCACCTCGAGTTTGCCGATGTATTTCGCCTATTGACGAGGCATTTGGCTACCTTAAGTGAGTCATAGTTACTCCTACTACTTGCACCCAGATTTATCACTGTCACATCCTCAAGCTTTCTCCGGCCAGTTCACGACAAGCGATACGCCATTATCTGTCGACATAAAGTGTTTCACAGTACTACTGCTGGCAGCTCCTCGGTTTGCAGATGTATTTCGCGTGTTGACGAGGCATTTGGCTACCTTAAGAGAGTCATAGTTACTCCTGCCACTTGCTCCCCGTTCTACCACAGTCACATCTACAAGCTTACTCTGGCCAGTTCACCAGAAGCGATACACCATTATTTGTTGACCTTAAGACTTTCACAGTACTCCTTGCGGGAGCTCCTCGGGATTGCCAATGTAATTCGCCTTTTGACGAGGCATTTGGCTACCCTAAGAGAGTCATAGTTACTCCTGCCAGTTGCTCCCCGTTTTACCACAGTCACATCTACAAGCTTACTCTGGCCGTTCACCAGAAGCGATACGCCATTATTTGTTGACCTTAAGACTTTCACAGTACTCCTTCCGGGAGCTCATCGAGAATGCCGATGTTTTTCGCATGTTGACGAGGCATTTTTCTACCTTAAGAGAATCATTGTTACACCTGCCAAATGCTCGCCGTTAACCACAGAAACATTTTCAAGCTTCCTCTGGCCCAGTTCACCTGAAGCGGTACACCATTATTTGTCGGCTTTGAGACCTTCACTGTACTCCTGCCAGGAGCACCTCGAGTTTGCCGATGTATTTCGCCTATTGACGAGGCATTTGGCTACCTTAAGAGAGTCATAGTTACTCCTACCACTTGCACCCAGATTTATCACTGTCACATCCTCAAGCTTTCTCCGGCCAGTTCACCACAGGCGATACGCCATTATCTGTCGACATAAAGTGTTTCACAGTACTACTGCTGGCAGCTCCTCGGTTTGCAGATGTATTTCGCGTGTTGACGAGGCATTTGGCTACCTTAAGAGAGTCATAGTTACTCCTGCCACTTGCTCCCCGTTCTACCACAGTCACATCTACAAGCTTACTCTGGCCAGTTCACCAGAAGCGATACGCCATTATTTGTTGACCTTAAGACTTTCACAGTACTCCTTGCGGGAGCTCCTCGGGATTGCCAATGTAATTCGCCTTTTGACGAGGCATTTGGCTACCCTAAGAGAGTCATAGTTACTCCTGCCAGTTGCTCCCCGTTTTACCACAGTCACATCTACAAGCTTACTCTGGCCGTTCACCAGAAGCGATACGCCATTATTTGTTGACCTTAAGACTTTCACAGTACTCCTTCCGGGAGCTCATCGAGAATGCCGATGTTTTTCGCATGTTGACGAGGCATTTTTCTACCTTAAGAGAATCATTGTTACACCTGCCAAATGCTCGCCGTTAACCACAGAAACATTTTCAAGCTCCCTCTGGCCCAGTTCACCTGAAGCGGTACACCATTATTTGTCGGCTTTGAGACCTTCACTGTACTCCTGCCAGGAGCACCTCGAGTTTGCCGATGTATTTCGCCTATTGACGAGGCATTTGGCTACCTTAAGAGAGTCATAGTTACTCCTACCACTTGCACCCAGATTTATCACTGTCACATCCTCAAGCTTTCTCCGGCCAGTTCACCACAGGCGATACGCCATTATCTGTTGACATAAAGTGTTTCACAGTACTACTGCTGGCAGCTCCTCGGTTTGCAGATGTATTTCGCGTGTTGACGAGGCATTTGGCTACCTTAAGAGAGTCATAGTTACTCCTGCCACTTGCTCCCCGTTCTACCACAGTCACATCTACAAGCTTACTCTGGCCAGTTCACCAGAAGCGATACGCCATTATTTGTTGACCTTAAGACTTTCACAGTACTCCTTGCGGGAGCTCCTCGGGATTGCCAATGTAATTCGCCTTTTGACGAGGCATTTGGCTACCCTAAGAGAGTCATAGTTACTCCTGCCAGTTGCTCCCCGTTTTACCACAGTCACATCTACAAGCTTACTCTGGCCGTTCACCAGAAGCGATACGCCATTATTTGTTGACCTTAAGACTTTCACAGTACTCCTTCCGGGAGCTCATCGAGAATGCCGATGTTTTTCGCATGTTGACGAGGCATTTTTCTACCTTAAGAGAATCATTGTTACACCTGCCAAATGCTCGCCGTTAACCACAGAAACATTTTCAAGCTTCCTCTGGCCCAGTTCACCTGAAGCGGTACACCATTATTTGTCGGCTTTGAGACCTTCACTGTACTCCTGCCAGGAGCACCTCGAGTTTGCCGATGTATTTCGCCTATTGACGAGGCATTTGGCTACCTTAAGAGAGTCATAGTTACTCCTACCACTTGCACCCAGATTTATCACTGTCACATCCTCAAGCTTTCTCCGGCCAGTTCACCACAGGCGATACGCCATTATCTGTCGACATAAAGTGTTTCACAGTACTACTGCTGGCAGCTCCTCGGTTTGCAGATGTATTTCGCGTGTTGACGAGGCATTTGGCTACCTTAAGAGAGTCATAGTTACTCCTGCCACTTGCTCCCCGTTCTACCACAGTCACATCTACAAGCTTACTCTGGCCAGTTCACCAGAAGCGATACGCCATTATTTGTTGACCTTAAGACTTTCACAGTACTCCTTGCGGGAGCTCCTCGGGATTGCCAATGTAATTCGCCTTTTGACGAGGCATTTGGCTACCCTAAGAGAGTCATAGTTACTCCTGCCAGTTGCTCCCCGTTTTACCACAGTCACATCTACAAGCTTACTCTGGCCGTTCACCAGAAGCGATACGCCATTATTTGTTGACCTTAAGACTTTCACAGTACTCCTTCCGGGAGCTCATCGAGAATGCCGATGTTTTTCGCATGTTGACGAGGCATTTTTCTACCTTAAGAGAATCATTGTTACACCTGCCAAATGCTCGCCGTTAACCACAGAAACATTTTCAAGCTCCCTCTGGCCCAGTTCACCTGAAGCGGTACACCATTATTTGTCGGCTTTGAGACCTTCACTGTACTCCTGCCAGGAGCACCTCGAGTTTGCCGATGTATTTCGCCTATTGACGAGGCATTTGGCTACCTTAAGAGAGTCATAGTTACTCCTACCACTTGCACCCAGATTTATCACTGTCACATCCTCAAGCTTTCTCCGGCCAGTTCACCACAGGCGATACGCCATTATCTGTTGACATAAAGTGTTTCACAGTACTACTGCTGGCAGCTCCTCGGTTTGCAGATGTATTTCGCGTGTTGACGAGGCATTTGGCTACCTTAAGAGAGTCATAGTTACTCCTGCCACTTGCTCCCCGTTCTACCACAGTCACATCTACAAGCTTACTCTGGCCAGTTCACCAGAAGCGATACGCCATTATTTGTTGACCTTAAGACTTTCACAGTACTCCTTGCGGGAGCTCCTCGGGATTGCCAATGTAATTCGCCTTTTGACGAGGCATTTGGCTACCCTAAGAGAGTCATAGTTACTCCTGCCAGTTGCTCCCCGTTTTACCACAGTCACATCTACAAGCTTACTCTGGCCGTTCACCAGAAGCGATACGCCATTATTTGTTGACCTTAAGACTTTCACAGTACTCCTTCCGGGAGCTCATCGAGAATGCCGATGTTTTTCGCATGTTGACGAGGCATTTTTCTACCTTAAGAGAGTCATTGTTACACCTGCCAAATGCTCGCCGTTAGCCACAGCCACATTTTCAAGCTTCCTCTGGCCCAGTTCACCTGAAGCGGTACACCATTATTTGTCGGCTTTGAGACCTTCACTGTACTCCTGCCGGGAGCACCTCGAGTTTGCCGATGTATTTCGCCTATTGACGAGGCATTTGGCTACCTTAAGAGAGTCATAGTTACTCCTACCACTTGCACCCAGATTTATCACTGTCACATCCTCAAGCTTTCTCCGGCCAGTTCACCACAAGCGATACGCCATTATCTGTCGACATAAAGTGTTTCACAGTACTACTGCCGGCAGCTCCTCGGTTTGCAGATGTATTTCGCGTGTTGACGAGGCATTTGGCTACCTTAAGAGAGTCATAGTTACTCCTGCCACTTGCTCCCCGTTCTACCACAGTCACATCTACAAGCTTACTCTGGCCAGTTCACCAGAAGCGATACGCCATTATTTGTTGACCTTAAGACTTTCACAGTACTCCTTGCGGGAGCTCCTCGGGATTGCCAATGTAATTCGCCTTTTGACGAGGCATTTGGCTACCCTAAGAGAGTCATAGTTACTCCTGCCAGTTGCTCCCCGTTTTACCACAGTCACATCTACAAGCTTACTCTGGCCGTTCACCAGAAGCGATACGCCATTATTTGTTGACCTTAAGACTTTCACAGTACTCCTTCCGGGAGCTCATCGAGAATGCCGATGTTTTTCGCATGTTGACGAGGCATTTTTCTACCTTAAGAGAATCATTGTTACACCTGCCAAATGCTCGCCGTTAACCACAGAAACATTTTCAAGCTTCCTCTGGCCCAGTTCACCTGAATCGGTACACCATTATTTGTCGGCTTTGAGACCTTCACTGTACTCCTGCCGGGAGCACCTCGAGTTTGCCGATGTATTTCGCCTATTGACGAGGCATTTGGCTACCTTAAGAGAGTCATAGTTACTCCTACCACTTGCACCCAGATTTATCACTGTCACATCCTCAAGCTTTCTCCGGCCAGTTCACCACAGGCGATACGCCATTATCTGTCGACATAAAGTGTTTCACAGTACTACTGCTGGCAGCTCCTCGGTTTGCAGATGTATTTCGCGTGTTGACGAGGCATTTGGCTACCTTAAGAGAGTCATAGTTACTCCTGCCACTTGCTCCCCGTTCTACCACAGTCACATCTACAAGCTTACTCTGGCCAGTTCACCAGAAGCGATACGCCATTATTTGTTGACCTTAAGACTTTCACAGTACTCCTTGCGGGAGCTCCTCGGGATTGCCAATGTAATTCGCCTTTTGACGAGGCATTTGTCTACTCTACGAGAGTCATAGTTACTCCTGCCAGTTGCTCCCCGTTTTACCACAGTCACATCTACAAGCTTACTCTGGCCGTTCACCAGAAGCGATACGCCATTATTTGTTGACCTTAAGACTTTCACAGTACTCCTTCCGGGAGCTCATCGAGAATGCCGATGTTTTTCGCATGTTGACGAGGCATTTTTCTACCTTAAGAGAATCATTGTTACACCTGCCAAATGCTCGCCGTTAACCACAGAAACATTTTCAAGCTTCCTCTGGCCCAGTTCACCTGAAGCGGTACACCATTATTTGTCGGCTTTGAGACCTTCACTGTACTCCTGCCGGGAGCACCTCGAGTTTGCCGATGTATTTCGCCTATTGACGAGGCATTTGGCTACCTTAAGAGAGTCATAGTTACTCCTACCACTTGCACCCAGATTTATCACTGTCACATCCTCAAGCTCTCTCCGGCCAGTTCACCACAAGCGATACGCCATTATCTGTCGACATAAAGTATTTCACAGTACTACTGCTGGCAGCTCCTCGGTTTGCAGATGTATTTCGCGTGTTGACGAGGCATTTGGCTACCTTAAGAGAGTCATAGTTACTCCTGCCACTTGCTCCCCGTTCTACCACAGTCACATCTACAAGCTTACTCTGGCCAGTTCACCAGAAGCGATACGCCATTATTTGTTGACCTTAAGACTTTCACAGTACTCCTTGCGGGAGCTCCTCGGGATTGCCAATGTAATTCGCCTTTTGACGAGGCATTTGGCTACCCTAAGAGAGTCATAGTTACTCCTGCCAGTTGCTCCCCGTTTTACCACAGTCACATCTACAAGCTTACTCTGGCCGTTCACCAGAAGCGATACGCCATTATTTGTTGACCTTAAGACTTTCACAGTACTCCTTCCGGGAGCTCATCGAGAATGCCGATGTTTTTCGCATGTTGACGAGGCATTTTTCTACCTTAAGAGAATCATTGTTACACCTGCCAAATGCTCGCCGTTAACCACAGCCACATTTTCAAGCTTCCTCTGGCCCAGTTCACCTGAAGCGGTACACCATTATTTGTCGGCTTTGAGACCTTCACTGTACTCCTGCCGGGAGCACCTCGAGTTTGCCGATGTATTTCGCCTATTGACGAGGCATTTGGCTACCTTAAGAGAGTCATAGTTACTCCTACCACTTGCACCCAGATTTATCACTGTCACATCCTCAAGCTTTCTCCGGCCAGTTCACCACAAGCGATACGCCATTATCTGTCGACATAAAGTGTTTCACAGTACTACTGCTGGCAGCTCCTCGGTTTGCAGATGTATTTCGCGTGTTGACGAGGCATTTGGCTACCTTAAGAGAGTCATAGTTACTCCTGCCACTTGCTCCCCGTTCTACCACAGTCACATCTACAAGCTTACTCTGGCCAGTTCACCAGAAGCGATACGCCATTATTTGTTGACCTTAAGACTTTCACAGTACTCCTTGCGGGAGCTCCTCGGGATCGCCAATGTAATTCGCCTTTTGACGAGGCATTTGGCTACTCTAAGAGAGTCATAGTTACTCCTGCCAGTTGCTCCCCGTTTTACCACAGTCACATCTACAAGCTTACTCTGGCCGTTCACCAGAAGCGATACGCCATTATTTGTTGACCTTAAGACTTTCACAGTACTCCTTCCGGGAGCTCATCGAGAATGCCGATGTTTTTCGCCTGTTGACGAGGCATTTTTCTACCTTAAGAGAGTCATTGTTACACCTGCCAAATGCTCGCCGTTAGCCACAGCCACATTTTCAAGCTTCCTCTGGCCCAGTTCACCTGAAGCGGTACACCATTATTTGTCGGCTTTGAGACCTTCACTGTACTCCTGCCGGGAGCACCTCGAGTTTGCCGATGTATTTCGCCTATTGACGAGGCATTAGGCTACCTTAAGAGAGTCATAGTTACTCCTACCACTTGCACCCAGATTTATCACTGTCACATCCTCAAGCTTTCTCCGGCCAGTTCACCACAAGCGATACGCCATTATCTGTCGACATAAAGTGTTTCACAGTACTACTGCTGGCAGCTCCTCGGTTTGCAGATGTATTTCGCGTGTTGACGAGGCATTTGGCTACCTTAAGAGAGTCATAGTTACTCCTGCCACTTGCTCCCCGTTCTACCACAGTCACATCTACAAGCTTACTCTGGCCAGTTCACCAGAAGCGATACGCCATTATTTGTTGACCTTAAGACTTTCACAGTACTCCTTGCGGGAGCTCCTCGGGATCGCCAATGTAATTCGCCTTTTTACGAGGCATTTGGCTACTCTAAGAGAGTCATAGTTACTCCTGCCAGTTGCTCCCCGTTTTACCACAGTCACATCTACAAGCTTACTCTGGCCGTTCACCAGAAGCGATACGCCATTATTTGTTGACCTTAAGACTTTCACAGTACTCCTTCCGGGAGCTCATCGAGAATGCCGATGTTTTTCGCCTGTTGACGAGGCATTTTTCTACCTTAAGAGAGTCATTGTTACACCTGCCAAATGCTCGCCGTTAGCCACAGCCACATTTTCAAGCTTCCTCTGGCCCAGTTCACCTGAAGCGGTACACCATTATTTGTCGGCTTTGAGACCTTCACTGTACTCCTGCCGGGAGCACCTCGAGTTTGCCGATGTATTTCGCCTATTGACGAGGCATTTGGCTACCTTAAGAGAGTCATAGTTACTCCTACCACATGCACCCAGATTTATCACTGTCACATCCTCAAGCTTTCTCCGGCCAGTTCACGACAAGCGATACGCCATTATCTGTCGACATAAAGTGTTTCACAGTACTACTGCTGGCAGCTCCTCGGTTTGCAGATGTATTTCGCGTGTTGACGAGGCATTTGGCTACCTTAAGAGAGTCATAGTTACTCCTGCCACTTGCTCCCCGTTCTACCACAGTCACATCTACAAGCTTACTCTGGCCAGTTCACCAGAAGCGATACGCCATTATTTGTTGACCTTAAGACTTTCACAGTACTCCTTGCGGGAGCTCCTCGGGATTGCCAATGTAATTCGCCTTTTGACGAGGCATTTGGCTACCCTAAGAGAGTCATAGTTACTCCTGCCAGTTGCTCCCCGTTTTACCACAGTCACATCTACAAGCTTACTCTGGCCGTTCACCAGAAGCGATACGCCATTATTTGTTGACCTTAAGACTTTCACAGTACTCCTTCCGGGAGCTCATCGAGAATGCCGATGTTTTTCGCATGTTGACGAGGCATTCTTCTACCTTAAGAGAATCATTGTTACACCTGCCAAATGCTCGCCGTTAACCACAGAAACATTTTCAGGCTTCCTCTGGCCCAGTTCACCTGAAGCGGTACACCATTATTTGTC
Organism: Schistocerca nitens; assembly: GCF_023898315.1. Classification (NCBI taxonomy): domain Eukaryota; kingdom Metazoa; phylum Arthropoda; class Insecta; order Orthoptera; family Acrididae; genus Schistocerca; species Schistocerca nitens. Next base: position 157,857,897 of record NC_064625.1, on the reverse strand, counting down.
GGCTTTGAGACCTTCACTGTACTCCTGCCGGGAGCACCTCGAGTTTGCCGATGTATTTCGCCTATTGACGAGGCATTTGGCTACCTTAAGAGAGTCATAGTTACTCCTACCACTTGCACCCAGATTTATCACTGTCACATCCTCAAGCTTTCTCCGGCCAGTTCACCACAGGCGATACGCCATTATCTGTCGACATAAAGTGTTTCACAGTACTACTGCTGGCAGCTCCTCGGTTTGCAGATGTATTTCGCGTGTTGACGAGGCATTTGGCTACCTTAAGAGAGTCATAGTTACTCCTGCCACTTGCTCCCCGTTCTACCACAGTCACATCTACAAGCTTACTCTGGCCAGTTCACCAGAAGCGATACGCCATTATTTGTTGACCTTAAGACTTTCACAGTACTCCTTGCGGGAGCTCCTCGGGATTGCCAATGTAATTCGCCTTTTGACGAGGCATTTGGCTACCCTAAGAGAGTCATAGTTACTCCTGCCAGTTGCTCCCCGTTTTACCACAGTCACATCTACAAGCTTACTCTGGCCGTTCACCAGAAGCGATACGCCATTATTTGTTGACCTTAAGACTTTCACAGTACTCCTTCCGGGAGCTCATCGAGAATGCCGATGTTTTTCGCATGTTGACGAGGCATTCTTCTACCTTAAGAGAATCATTGTTACACCTGCCAAATGCTCGCCGTTAACCACAGAAACATTTTCAAGCTTCCTCTGGCCCAGTTCACCTGAAGCGGTACACCATTATTTGTCGGCTTTGAGACCTTCACTGTACTCCTGCCGGGAGCACCTCGAGTTTGCCGATGTATTTCGCCTATTGACGAGGCATTTGGCTACCTTAAGAGAGTCATAGTTACTCCTACCACTTGCACCCAGATTTATCACTGTCACATCCTCAAGCTTTCTCCGGCCAGTTCACCACAGGCGATACGCCATTATCTGTCGACATAAAGTGTTTCACAGTACTACTGCTGGCAGCTCCTCGGTTTGCAGATGTATTTCGCGTGTTGACGAGGCATTTGGCTACCTTAAGAGAGTCATAGTTACTCCTGCCACTTGCTCCCCGTTCTACCACAGTCACATCTACAAGCTTACTCTGGCCAGTTCACCAGAAGCGATACGCCATTATTTGTTGACCTTAAGACTTTCACAGTACTCCTTGCGGGAGCTCCTCGGGATTGCCAATGTAATTCGCCTTTTGACGAGGCATTTGGCTACCCTAAGAGAGTCATAGTTACTCCTGCCAGTTGCTCCCCGTTTTACCACAGTCACATCTACAAGCTTACTCTGGCCGTTCACCAGAAGCGATACGCCATTATTTGTTGACCTTAAGACTTTCACAGTACTCCTTCCGGGAGCTCATCGAGAATGCCGATGTTTTTCGCATGTTGACGAGGCATTTTTCTACCTTAAGAGAATCATTGTTACACCTGCCAAATGCTCGCCGTTAACCACAGAAACATTTTCAAGCTTCCTCTGGCCCAGTTCACCTGAAGCGGTACACCATTATTTGTCGGCTTTGAGACCTTCACTGTACTCCTGCCGGGAGCACCTCGAGTTGCCGATGTATTTCGCCTATTGACGAGGCATTTGGCTACCTTAAGAGAGTCATAGTTACTCCTACCACTTGCACCCAGATTTATCACTGTCACATCCTCAAGCTTTCTCCGGCCAGTTCACCACAAGCGATACGCCATTATCTGTCGACATAAAGTATTTCACAGTACTACTGCTGGCAGCTCCTCGGTTTGCAGATGTATTTCGCGTGTTGACGAGGCATTTGGCTACCTTAAGAGAGTCATAGTTACTCCTGCCACTTGCTCCCCGTTCTACCACAGTCACATCTACAAGCTTACTCTGGCCAGTTCACCAGAAGCGATACGCCATTATTTGTTGACCTTAAGACTTTCACAGTACTCCTTGCGGGAGCTCCTCGGGATTGCCAATGTAATTCGCCTTTTGACGAGGCATTTGGCTACCCTAAGAGAGTCATAGTTACTCCTGCCAGTTGCTCCCCGTTTTACCACAGTCACATCTACAAGCTTACTCTGGCCGTTCACCAGAAGCGATACGCCATTATTTGTTGACCTTAAGACTTTCACAGTACTCCTTCCGGGAGCTCATCGAGAATGCCGATGTTTTTCGCATGTTGACGAGGCATTTTTCTACCTTAAGAGAATCATTGTTACACCTGCCAAATGCTCGCCGTTAACCACAGCCACATTTTCAAGCTTCCTCTGGCCCAGTTCACCTGAAGCGGTACACCATTATTTGTCGGCTTTGAGACCTTCACTGTACTCCTGCCGGGAGCATCTCGAGTTTGCCGATGTATTTCGCCTATTGACGAGGCATTTGGCTACCTTAAGAGAGTCATAGTTACTCCTACCACTTGCACCCAGATTTATCACTGTCACATCCTCAAGCTTTCTCCGGCCAGTTCACCACAAGCGATACGCCATTATCTGTCGACATAAAGTGTTTCACAGTACTACTGCTGGCAGCTCCTCGGTTTGCAGATGTATTTCGCGTGTTGACGAGGCATTTGGCTACCTTAAGAGAGTCATAGTTACTCCTGCCACTTGCTCCCCGTTCTACCACAGTCACATCTACAAGCTTACTCTGGCCAGTTCACCAGAAGCGATACGCCATTATTTGTTGACCTTAAGACTTTCACAGTACTCCTTGCGGGAGCTCCTCGGGATCGCCAATGTAATTCGCCTTTTGACGAGGCATTTGGCTACTCTAAGAGAGTCATAGTTACTCCTGCCAGTTGCTCCCCGTTTTACCACAGTCACATCTACAAGCTTACTCTGGCCGTTCACCAGAAGCGATACGCCATTATTTGTTGACCTTAAGACTTTCACAGTACTCCTTCCGGGAGCTCATCGAGAATGCCGATGTTTTTCGCCTGTTGACGAGGCATTTTTCTACCTTAAGAGAGTCATTGTTACACCTGCCAAATGCTCGCCGTTAGCCACAGCCACATTTTCAAGCTTCCTCTGGCCCAGTTCACCTGAAGCGGTACACCATTATTTGTCGGCTTTGAGACCTTCACTGTACTCCTGCCGGGAGCACCTCGAGTTTGCCGATGTATTTCGCCTATTGACGAGGCATTTGGCTACCTTAAGAGAGTCATAGTTACTCCTACCACATGCACCCAGATTTATCACTGTCACATCCTCAAGCTTTCTCCGGCCAGTTCACGACAAGCGATACGCCACTATCTGTCGACATAAAGTGTTTCACAGTACTACTGCTGGCAGCTCCTCGGTTTGCAGATGTATTTCGCGTGTTGACGAGGCATTTGGCTACCGTAAGAGAGTCATAGTTACTCCTGCCACTTGCTCCCCGTTCTACCACAGTCACATCTACAAGCTTACTCTGGCCAGTTCACCAGAAGCGATACGCCATTATTTGTTGACCTTAAGACTTTCACAGTACTCCTTGCGGGAGCTCCTCGGGATCGCCAATGTAATTCGCCTTTTTACGAGGCATTTGGCTACTCTAAGAGAGTCATAGTTACTCCTGCCAGTTGCTCCCCGTTTTACCACAGTCACATCTACAAGCTTACTCTGGCCGTTCACCAGAAGCGATACGCCATTATTTGTTGACCTTAAGACTTTCACAGTACTCCTTCCGGGAGCTCATCGAGAATGCCGATGTTTTTCGCCTGTTGACGAGGCATTTTTCTACCTTAAGAGAGTCATTGTTACACCTGCCAAATGCTCGCCGTTAGCCACAGCCACATTTTCAAGCTTCCTCTGGCCCAGTTCACCTGAAGCGGTACACCATTATTTGTCGGCTTTGAGACCTTCACTGTACTCCTGCCGGGAGCACCTCGAGTTTGCCGATGTATTTCGCCTATTGACGAGGCATTTGGCTACCTTAAGAGAGTCATAGTTACTCCTACCACATGCACCCAGATTTATCACTGTCACATCCTCAAGCTTTCTCCGGCCAGTTCACGACAAGCGATACGCCATTATCTGTCGACATAAAGTGTTTCACAGTACTACTGCTGGCAGCTCCTCGGTTTGCAGATGTATTTCGCGTGTTGACGAGGCATTTGGCTACCTTAAGAGAGTCATAGTTACTCCTGCCACTTGCTCCCCGTTCTACCACAGTCACATCTACAAGCTTACTCTGGCCAGTTCACCAGAAGCGATACGCCATTATTTGTTGACCTTAAGACTTTCACAGTACTCCTTGCGGGAGCTCCTCGGGATTGCCAATGTAATTCGCCTTTTGACGAGGCATTTGGCTACCCTAAGAGAGTCATAGTTACTCCTGCCAGTTGCTCCCCGTTTTACCACAGTCACATCTACAAGCTTACTCTGGCCGTTCACCAGAAGCGATACGCCATTATTTGTTGACCTTAAGACTTTCACAGTACTCCTTCCGGGAGCTCATCGAGAATGCCGATGTTTTTCGCATGTTGACGAGGCATTCTTCTACCTTAAGAGAATCATTGTTACACCTGCCAAATGCTCGCCGTTAACCACAGAAACATTTTCAAGCTTCCTCTGGCCCAGTTCACCTGAAGCGGTACACCATTATTTGTCGGCTTTGAGACCTTCACTGTACTCCTGCCGGGAGCACCTCGAGTTTGCCGATGTATTTCGCCTATTGACGAGGCATTTGGCTACCTTAAGAGAGTCATAGTTACTCCTACCACTTGCACCCAGATTTATCACTGTCACATCCTCAAGCTTTCTCCGGCCAGTTCACCACAGGCGATACGCCATTATCTGTCGACATAAAGTGTTTCACAGTACTACTGCTGGCAGCTCCTCGGTTTGCAGATGTATTTCGCGTGTTGACGAGGCATTTGGCTACCTTAAGAGAGTCATAGTTACTCCTGCCACTTGCTCCCCGTTCTACCACAGTCACATCTACAAGCTTACTCTGGCCAGTTCACCAGAAGCGATACGCCATTATTTGTTGACCTTAAGACTTTCACAGTACTCCTTGCGGGAGCTCCTCGGGATCGCCAATGTAATTCGCCTTTTGACGAGGCATTTGGCTACTCTAAGAGAGTCATAGTTACTCCTGCCAGTTGCTCCCCGTTTTACCACAGTCACATCTACAAGCTTACTCTGGCCGTTCACCAGAAGCGATACGCCATTATTTGTTGACCTTAAGACTTTCACAGTACTCCTTCCGGGAGCTCATCGAGAATGCCGATGTTTTTCGCCTGTTGACGAGGCATTTTTCTACCTTAAGAGAGTCATTGTTACACCTGCCAAATGCTCGCCGTTAGCCACAGCCACATTTTCAAGCTTCCTCTGGCCCAGTTCACCTGAAGCGGTACACCATTATTTGTCGGCTTTGAGACCTTCACTGTACTCCTGCCGGGAGCACCTCGAGTTTGCCGATGTATTTCGCCTATTGACGAGGCATTTGGCTACCTTAAGAGAGTCATAGTTACTCCTACCACATGCACCCAGATTTATCACTGTCACATCCTCAAGCTTTCTCCGGCCAGTTCACGACAAGCGATACGCCATTATCTGTCGACATAAAGTGTTTCACAGTACTACTGCTGGCAGCTCCTCGGTTTGCAGATGTATTTCGCGTGTTGACGAGGCATTTGGCTACCGTAAGAGAGTCATAGTTACTCCTGCCACTTGCTCCCCGTTCTACCACAGTCACATCTACAAGCTTACTCTGGCCAGTTCACCAGAAGCGATACGCCATTATTTGTTGACCTTAAGACTTTCACAGTACTCCTTGCGGGAGCTCCTCGGGATCGCCAATGTAATTCGCCTTTTTACGAGGCATTTGGCTACTCTAAGAGAGTCATAGTTACTCCTGCCAGTTGCTCCCCGTTTTACCACAGTCACATCTACAAGCTTACTCTGGCCGTTCACCAGAAGCGATACGCCATTATTTGTTGACCTTAAGACTTTCACAGTACTCCTTCCGGGAGCTCATCGAGAATGCCGATGTTTTTCGCCTGTTGACGAGGCATTTTTCTACCTTAAGAGAGTCATTGTTACACCTGCCAAATGCTCGCCGTTAGCCACAGCCACATTTTCAAGCTTCCTCTGGCCCAGTTCACCTGAAGCGGTACACCATTATTTGTCGGCTTTGAGACCTTCACTGTACTCCTGCCGGGAGCACCTCGAGTTTGCCGATGTATTTCGCCTATTGACGAGGCATTTGGCTACCTTAAGAGAGTCATAGTTACTCCTACCACATGCACCCAGATTTATCACTGTCACATCCTCAAGCTTTCTCCGGCCAGTTCACGACAAGCGATACGCCATTATCTGTCGACATAAAGTGTTTCACAGTACTACTGCTGGCAGCTCCTCGGTTTGCAGATGTATTTCGCGTGTTGACGAGGCATTTGGCTACCTTAAGAGAGTCATAGTTACTCCTGCCACTTGCTCCCCGTTCTACCACAGTCACATCTACAAGCTTACTCTGGCCAGTTCACCAGAAGCGATACGCCATTATTTGTTGACCTTAAGACTTTCACAGTACTCCTTGCGGGAGCTCCTCGGGATTGCCAATGTAATTCGCCTTTTGACGAGGCATTTGGCTACCCTAAGAGAGTCATAGTTACTCCTGCCAGTTGCTCCCCGTTTTACCACAGTCACATCTACAAGCTTACTCTGGCCGTTCACCAGAAGCGATACGCCATTATTTGTTGACCTTAAGACTTTCACAGTACTCCTTCCGGGAGCTCATCGAGAATGCCGATGTTTTTCGCATGTTGACGAGGCATTCTTCTACCTTAAGAGAATCATTGTTACACCTGCCAAATGCTCGCCGTTAACCACAGAAACATTTTCAAGCTTCCTCTGGCCCAGTTCACCTGAAGCGGTACACCATTATTTGTCGGCTTTGAGACCTTCACTGTACTCCTGCCGGGAGCACCTCGAGTTTGCCGATGTATTTCGCCTATTGACGAGGCATTTGGCTACCTTAAGAGAGTCATAGTTACTCCTACCACTTGCACCCAGATTTATCACTGTCACATCCTCAAGCTTTCTCCGGCCAGTTCACCACAGGCGATACGCCATTATCTGTCGACATAAAGTGTTTCACAGTACTACTGCTGGCAGCTCCTCGGTTTGCAGATGTATTTCGCGTGTTGACGAGGCATTTGGCTACCTTAAGAGAGTCATAGTTACTCCTGCCACTTGCTCCCCGTTCTACCACAGTCACATCTACAAGCTTACTCTGGCCAGTTCACCAGAAGCGATACGCCATTATTTGTTGACCTTAAGACTTTCACAGTACTCCTTGCGGGAGCTCCTCGGGATTGCCAATGTAATTCGCCTTTTGACGAGGCATTTGGCTACCCTAAGAGAGTCATAGTTACTCCTGCCAGTTGCTCCCCGTTTTACCACAGTCACATCTACAAGCTTACTCTGGCCGTTCACCAGAAGCGATACGCCATTATTTGTTGACCTTAAGACTTTCACAGTACTCCTTCCGGGAGCTCATCGAGAATGCCGATGTTTTTCGCATGTTGACGAGGAATTTTTCTACCTTAAGAGAATCATTGTTACACCTGCCAAATGCTCGCCGTTAACCACAGAAACATTTTCAAGCTTCCTCTGGCCCAGTTCACCTGAAGCGGTACACCATTATTTGTCGGCTTTGAGACCTTCACTGTACTCCTGCCGGGAGCATCTCGAGTTTGCCGATGTATTTCGCCTATTGACGAGGCATTTGGCTACCTTAAGAGAGTCATAGTTACTCCTACCACTTGCACCCAGATTTATCACTGTCACATCCTCAAGCTTTCTCCGGCCAGTTCACCACAAGCGATACGCCATTATCTGTCGACATAAAGTGTTTCACAGTACTACTGCTGGCAGCTCCTCGGTTTGCAGATGTATTTCGCGTGTTGACGAGGCATTTGGCTACCTTAAGAGAGTCATAGTTACTCCTGCCACTTGCTCCCCGTTCTACCACAGTCACATCTACAAGCTTACTCTGGCCAGTTCACCAGAAGCGATACGCCATTATTTGTTGACCTTAAGACTTTCACAGTACTCCTTGCGGGAGCTCCTCGGGATCGCCAATGTAATTCGCCTTTTGACGAGGCATTTGGCTACTCTAAGAGAGTCATAGTTACTCCTGCCAGTTGCTCCCCGTTTTACCACAGTCACATCTACAAGCTTACTCTGGCCGTTCACCAGAAGCGATACGCCATTATTTGTTGACCTTAAGACTTTCACAGTACTCCTTCCGGGAGCTCATCGAGAATGCCGATGTTTTTCGCCTGTTGACGAGGCATTTTTCTACCTTAAGAGAGTCATTGTTACACCTGCCAAATGCTCGCCGTTAGCCACAGCCACATTTTCAAGCTTCCTCTGGCCCAGTTCACCTGAAGCGGTACACCATTATTTGTCGGCTTTGAGACCTTCACTGTACTCCTGCCGGGAGCACCTCGAGTTTGCCGATGTATTTCGCCTATTGACGAGGCATTTGGCTACCTTAAGAGAGTCATAGTTACTCCTACCACATGCACCCAGATTTATCACTGTCACATCCTCAAGCTTTCTCCGGCCAGTTCACGACAAGCGATACGCCATTATCTGTCGACATAAAGTGTTTCACAGTACTACTGCTGGCAGCTCCTCGGTTTGCAGATGTATTTCGCGTGTTGACGAGGCATTTGGCTACCGTAAGAGAGTCATAGTTACTCCTGCCACTTGCTCCCCGTTCTACCACAGTCACATCTACAAGCTTACTCTGGCCAGTTCACCAGAAGCGATACGCCATTATTTGTTGACCTTAAGACTTTCACAGTACTCCTTGCGGGAGCTCCTCGGGATCGCCAATGTAATTCGCCTTTTTACGAGGCATTTGGCTACTCTAAGAGAGTCATAGTTACTCCTGCCAGTTGCTCCCCGTTTTACCACAGTCACATCTACAAGCTTACTCTGGCCGTTCACCAGAAGCGATACGCCATTATTTGTTGACCTTAAGACTTTCACAGTACTCCTTCCGGGAGCTCATCGAGAATGCCGATGTTTTTCGCCTGTTGACGAGGCATTTTTCTACCTTAAGAGAGTCATTGTTACACCTGCCAAATGCTCGCCGTTAGCCACAGCCACATTTTCAAGCTTCCTCTGGCCCAGTTCACCTGAAGCGGTACACCATTATTTGTCGGCTTTGAGACCTTCACTGTACTCCTGCCGGGAGCACCTCGAGTTTGCCGATGTATTTCGCCTATTGACGAGGCATTTGGCTACCTTAAGAGAGTCATAGTTACTCCTACCACTTGCACCCAGATTTATCACTGTCACATCCTCAAGCTTTCTCCGGCCAGTTCACCACAAGCGATACACCATTATCTGTCGACATAAAGTGTTTCACAGTACTACTGCTGGCAGCTCCTCGGTTTGCAGATGTATTTCGCGTGTTGACGAGGCATTTGGCTACCTTAAGAGAGTCATAGTTACTCCTGCCACTTGCTCCCCGTTCTACCACAGTCACATCTACAAGCTTACTCTGGCCAGTTCACCAGAAGCGATACGCCATTATTTGTTGACCTTAAGACTTTCACAGTACTCCTTGCGGGAGCTCCTCGGGATCGCCAATGTAATTCGCCTTTTTACGAGGCATTTGGCTACTCTAAGAGAGTCATAGTTACTCCTGCCAGTTGCTCCCCGTTTTACCACAGTCACATCTACAAGCTTACTCTGGCCGTTCACCAGAAGCGATACGCCATTATTTGTTGACCTTAAGACTTTCACAGTACTCCTTCCGGGAGCTCATCGAGAATGCCGATGTTTTTCGCCTGTTGACGAGGCATTTTTCTACCTTAAGAGAGTCATTGTTACACCTGCCAAATGCTCGCCGTTAGCCACAGCCACATTTTCAAGCTTCCTCTGGCCCAGTTCACCTGAAGCGGTACACCATTATTTGTCGGCTTTGAGACCTTCACTGTACTCCTGCCGGGAGCACCTCGAGTTTGCCGATGTATTTCGCCTATTGACGAGGCATTTGGCTACCTTAAGAGAGTCATAGTTACTCCTACCACATGCACCCAGATTTATCACTGTCACATCCTCAAGCTTTCTCCGGCCAGTTCACGACAAGCGATACGCCATTATCTGTCGACATAAAGTGTTTCACAGTACTACTGCTGGCAGCTCCTCGGTTTGCAGATGTATTTCGCGTGTTGACGAGGCATTTGGCTACCTTAAGAGAGTCATAGTTACTCCTGCCACTTGCTCCCCGTTCTACCACAGTCACATCTACAAGCTTACTCTGGCCAGTTCACCAGAAGCGATACGCCATTATTTGTTGACCTTAAGACTTTCACAGTACTCCTTGCGGGAGCTCCTCGGGATTGCCAATGTAATTCGCCTTTTGACGAGGCATTTGGCTACCCTAAGAGAGTCATAGTTACTCCTGCCAGTTGCTCCCCGTTTTACCACAGTCACATCTACAAGCTTACTCTGGCCGTTCACCAGAAGCGATACGCCATTATTTGTTGACCTTAAGACTTTCACAGTACTCCTTCCGGGAGCTCATCGAGAATGCCGATGTTTTTCGCATGTTGACGAGGCATTCTTCTACCTTAAGAGAATCATTGTTACACCTGCCAAATGCTCGCCGTTAATCACAGAAACATTTTCAAGCTTCCTCTGGCCCAGTTCACCTGAAGCGGTACACCATTATTTGTCGGCTTTGAGACCTTCACTGTACTCCTGCCGGGAGCACCTCGAGTTTGCCGATGTATTTCGCCTATTGACGAGGCATTTGGCTACCTTAAGAGAGTCATAGTTACTCCTACCACTTGCACCCAGATTTATCACTGTCACATCCTCAAGCTTTCTCCGGCCAGTTCACCACAGGCGATACGCCATTATCTGTCGACATAAAGTGTTTCACAGTACTACTGCTGGCAGCTCCTCGGTTTGCAGATGTATTTCGCGTGTTGACGAGGCATTTGGCTACCTTAAGAGAGTCATAGTTACTCCTGCCACTTGCTCCCCGTTCTACCACAGTCACATCTACAAGCTTACTCTGGCCAGTTCACCAGAAGCGATACGCCATTATTTGTTGACCTTAAGACTTTCACAGTACTCCTTGCGGGAGCTCCTCGGGATTGCCAATGTAATTCGCCTTTTGACGAGGCATTTGGCTACCCTAAGAGAGTCATAGTTACTCCTGCCAGTTGCTCCCCGTTTTACCACAGTCACATCTACAAGCTTACTCTGGCCGTTCACCAGAAGCGATACGCCATTATTTGTTGACCTTAAGACTTTCACAGTACTCCTTCCGGGAGCTCATCGAGAATGCCGATGTTTTTCGCATGTTGACGAGGCATTTTTCTACCTTAAGAGAATCATTGTTACACCTGCCAAATGCTCGCCGTTAACCACAGAAACATTTTCAAGCTTCCTCTGGCCCAGTTCACCTGAAGCGGTACACCATTATTTGTCGGCTTTGAGACCTTCACTGTACTCCTGCCGGGAGCACCTCGAGTTTGCCGATGTATTTCGCCTATTGACGAGGCATTTGGCTACCTTAAGAGAGTCATAGTTACTCCTACCACTTGCACCCAGATTTATCACTGTCACATCCTCAAGCTTTCTCCGGCCAGTTCACCACAAGCGATACGCCATTATCTGTCGACATAAAGTATTTCACAGTACTACTGCTGGCAGCTCCTCGGTTTGCAGATGTATTTCGCGTGTTGACGAGGCATTTGGCTACCTTAAGAGAGTCATAGTTACTCCTGCCACTTGCTCCCCGTTCTACCACAGTCACATCTACAAGCTTACTCTGGCCAGTTCACCAGAAGCGATACGCCATTATTTGTTGACCTTAAGACTTTCACAGTACTCCTTGCGGGAGCTCCTCGGGATTGCCAATGTAATTCGCCTTTTGACGAGGCATTTGGCTACCCTAAGAGAGTCATAGTTACTCCTGCCAGTTGCTCCCCGTTTTACCACAGTCACATCTACAAGCTTACTCTGGCCGTTCACCAGAAGCGATACGCCATTATTTGTTGACCTTAAGACTTTCACAGTACTCCTTCCGGGAGCTCATCGAGAATGCCGATGTTTTTCGCATGTTGACGAGGCATTTTTCTACCTTAAGAGAATCATTGTTACACCTGCCAAATGCTCGCCGTTAACCACAGCCACATTTTCAAGCTTCCTCTGGCCCAGTTCACCTGAAGCGGTACACCATTATTTGTCGGCTTTGAGACCTTCACTGTACTCCTGCCGGGAGCATCTCGAGTTTGCCGATGTATTTCGCCTATTGACGAGGCATTTGGCTACCTTAAGAGAGTCATAATTACTCCTACCACTTGCACCCAGATTTATCACTGTCACATCCTCAAGCTTTCTCCGGCCAGTTCACCACAAGCGATACGCCATTATCTGTCGACATAAAGTGTTTCACAGTACTACTGCTGGCAGCTCCTCGGTTTGCAGATGTATTTCGCGTGTTGACGAGGCATTTGGCTACCTTAAGAGAGTCATAGTTACTCCTGCCACTTGCTCCCCGTTCTACCACAGTCACATCTACAAGCTTACTCTGGCCAGTTCACCAGAAGCGATACGCCATTATTTGTTGACCTTAAGACTTTCACAGTACTCCTTGCGGGAGCTCCTCGGGATCGCCAATGTAATTCGCCTTTTGACGAGGCATTTGGCTACTCTAAGAGAGTCATAGTTACTCCTGCCAGTTGCTCCCCGTTTTACCACAGTCACATCTACAAGCTTACTCTGGCCGTTCACCAGAAGCGATACGCCATTATTTGTTGACCTTAAGACTTTCACAGTACTCCTTCCGGGAGCTCATCGAGAATGCCGATGTTTTTCGCCTGTTGACGAGGCATTTTTCTACCTTAAGACAGTCATTGTTACACCTGCCAAATGCTCGCCGTTAGCCACAGCCACATTTTCAAGCTTCCTCTGGCCCAGTTCACCTGAAGCGGTACACCATTATTTGTCGGCTTTGAGACCTTCACTGTACTCCTGCCGGGAGCACCTCGAGTTTGCCGATGTATTTCGCCTATTGACGAGGCATTTGGCTACCTTAAGAGAGTCATAGTTACTCCTACCACATGCACCCAGATTTATCACTGTCACATCCTCAAGCTTTCTCCGGCCAGTTCACGACAAGCGATACGCCATTATCTGTCGACATAAAGTGTTTCACAGTACTACTGCTGGCAGCTCCTCGGTTTGCAGATGTATTTCGCGTGTTGACGAGGCATTTGGCTACCTTAAGAGAGTCATAGTTACTCCTGCCACTTGCTCCCCGTTCTACCACAGTCACATCTACAAGCTTACTCTGGCCAGTTCACCAGAAGCGATACGCCATTATTTGTTGACCTTAAGACTTTCACAGTACTCCTTGCGGGAGCTCCTCGGGATTGCCAATGTAATTCGCCTTTTGACGAGGCATTTGGCTACCCTAAGAGAGTCATAGTTACTCCTGCCAGTTGCTCCCCGTTTTACCACAGTCACATCTACAAGCTTACTCTGCCGTTCACCAGAAGCGATACGCCATTATTTGTTGACCTTAAGACTTTCACAGTACTCCTTCCGGGAGCTCATCGAGAATGCCGATGTTTTTCGCATGTTGACGAGGCATTCTTCTACCTTAAGAGAATCATTGTTACACCTGCCAAATGCTCGCCGTTAACCACAGAAACATTTTCAAGCTTCCTCTGGCCCAGTTCACCTGAAGCGGTACACCATTATTTGTCGGCTTTGAGACCTTCACTGTACTCCTGCCGGGAGCACCTCGAGTTTGCCGATGTATTTCGCCTATTGACGAGGCATTTGGCTACCTTAAGAGAGTCATAGTTACTCCTACCACTTGCACCCAGATTTATCACTGTCACATCCTCAAGCTTTCTCCGGCCAGTTCACCACAGGCGATACGCCATTATCTGTCGACATAAAGTGTTTCACAGTACTACTGCTGGCAGCTCCTCGGTTTGCAGATGTATTTCGCGTGTTGACGAGGCATTTGGCTACCTTAAGAGAGTCATAGTTACTCCTGCCACTTGCTCCCCGTTCTACCACAGTCACATCTACAAGCTTACTCTGGCCAGTTCACCAGAAGCGATACGCCATTATTTGTTGACCTTAAGACTTTCACAGTACTCCTTGCGGGAGCTCCTCGGGATTGCCAATGTAATTCGCCTTTTGACGAGGCATTTGGCTACCCTAAGAGAGTCATAGTTACTCCTGCCAGTTGCTCCCCGTTTTACCACAGTCACATCTACAAGCTTACTCTGGCCGTTCACCAGAAGCGATACGCCATTATTTGTTGACCTTAAGACTTTCACAGTACTCCTTCCGGGAGCTCATCGAGAATGCCGATGTTTTTCGCATGTTGACGAGGCATTTTTCTACCTTAAGAGAATCATTGTTACACCTGCCAAATGCTCGCCGTTAACCACAGAAACATTTTCAAGCTTCCTCTGGTCCAGTTCACCTGAAGCGGTACACCATTATTTGTCGGCTTTGAGACCTTCACTGTACTCCTGCCGGGAGCACCTCGAGTTTGCCGATGTATTTCGCCTATTGACGAGGCATTTGGCTACCTTAAGAGAGTCATAGTTACTCCTACCACTTGCACCCAGATTTATCACTGTCACATCCTCAAGCTTTCTCCGGCCAGTTCACCACAAGCGATACGCCATTATCTGTCGACATAAAGTATTTCACAGTACTACTGCTGGCAGCTCCTCGGTTTGCAGATGTATTTCGCGTGTTGACGAGGCATTTGGCTACCTTAAGAGAGTCATAGTTACTCCTGCCACTTGCTCCCCGTTCTACCACAGTCACATCTACAAGCTTACTCTGGCCAGTTCACCAGAAGCGATACGCCATTATTTGTTGACCTTAAGACTTTCACAGTACTCCTTGCGGGAGCTCCTCGGGATTGCCAATGTAATTCGCCTTTTGACGAGGCATTTGGCTACCCTAAGAGAGTCATAGTTACTCCTGCCAGTTGCTCCCCGTTTTACCACAGTCACATCTACAAGCTTACTCTGGCCGTTCACCAGAAGCGATACGCCATTATTTGTTGACCTTAAGACTTTCACAGTACTCCTTCCGGGAGCTCATCGAGAATGCCGATGTTTTTCGCATGTTGACGAGGCATTTTTCTACCTTAAGAGAATCATTGTTACACCTGCCAAATGCTCGCCGTTAACCACAGCCACATTTTCAAGCTTCCTCTGGCCCAGTTCACCTGAAGCGGTACACCATTATTTGTCGGCTTTGAGACCTTCACTGTACTCCTGCCGGGAGCATCTCGAGTTTGCCGATGTATTTCGCCTATTGACGAGGCATTTGGCTACCTTAAGAGAGTCATAGTTACTCCTACCACTTGCACCCAGATTTATCACTGTCACATCCTCAAGCTTTCTCCGGCCAGTTCACCACAAGCGATACGCCATTATCTGTCGACATAAAGTGTTTCACAGTACTACTGCTGGCAGCTCCTCGGTTTGCAGATGTATTTCGCGTGTTGACGAGGCATTTGGCTACCTTAAGAGAGTCATAGTTACTCCTGCCACTTGCTCCCCGTTCTACCACAGTCACATCTACAAGCTTACTCTGGCCAGTTCACCAGAAGCGATACGCCATTATTTGTTGACCTTAAGACTTTCACAGTACTCCTTGCGGGAGCTCCTCGGGATCGCCAATGTAATTCGCCTTTTGACGAGGCATTTGGCTACTCTAAGAGAGTCATAGTTACTCCTGCCAGTTGCTCCCCGTTTTACCACAGTCACATCTACAAGCTTACTCTGGCCGTTCACCAGAAGCGATACGCCATTATTTGTTGACCTTAAGACTTTCACAGTACTCCTTCCGGGAGCTCATCGAGAATGCCGATGTTTTTCGCCTGTTGACGAGGCATTTTTCTACCTTAAGAGAGTCATTGTTACACCTGCCAAATGCTCGCCGTTAGCCACAGCCACATTTTCAAGCTTCCTCTGGCCCAGTTCACCTGAAGCGGTACACCATTATTTGTCGGCTTTGAGACTTTCACTGTACTCCTGCCGGGAGCACCTCGAGTTTGCCGATGTATTTCGCCTATTGACGAGGCATTTGGCTACCTTAAGAGAGTCATAGTTACTCCTACCACTTGCACCCAGATTTATCACTGTCACATCCTCAAGCTTTCTCCGGCCAGTTCACGACAAGCGATACGCCATTATCTGTCGACATAAAGTGTTTCACAGTACTACTGCTGGCAGCTCCTCGGTTTGCAGATGTATTTCGCGTGTTGACGAGGCATTTGGCTACCTTAAGAGAGTCATAGTTACTCCTGCCACTTGCTCCCCGTTCTACCACAGTCACATCTACAAGCTTACTCTGGCCAGTTCACCAGAAGCGATACGCCATTATTTGTTGACCTTAAGACTTTCACAGTACTCCTTGCGGGAGCTCCTCGGGATTGCCAATGTAATTCGCCTTTTGACGAGGCATTTGGCTACCCTAAGAGAGTCATAGTTACTCCTGCCAGTTGCTCCCCGTTTTACCACAGTCACATCTACAAGCTTACTCTGGCCGTTCACCAGAAGCGATACGCCATTATTTGTTGACCTTAAGACTTTCACAGTACTCCTTCCGGGAGCTCATCGAGAATGCCGATGTTTTTCGCATGTTGACGAGGCATTCTTCTACCTTAAGAGAATCATTGTTACACCTGCCAAATGCTCGCCGTTAACCACAGAAACATTTTCAAGCTTCCTCTGGCCCAGTTCACCTGAAGCGGTACACCATTATTTGTCGGCTTTGAGACCTTCACTGTACTCCTGCCGGGAGCACCTCGAGTTTGCCGATGTATTTCGCCTATTGACGAGGCATTTGGCTACCTTAAGAGAGTCATAGTTACTCCTACCACTTGCACCCAGATTTATCACTGTCACATCCTCAAGCTTTCTCCGGCCAGTTCACCACAGGCGATACGCCATTATCTGTCGACATAAAGTGTTTCACAGTACTACTGCTGGCAGCTCCTCGGTTTGCAGATGTATTTCGCGTGTTGACGAGGCATTTGGCTACCTTAAGAGAGTCATAGTTACTCCTGCCACTTGCTCCCCGTTCTACCACAGTCACATCTACAAGCTTACTCTGGCCAGTTCACCAGAAGCGATACGCCATTATTTGTTGACCTTAAGACTTTCACAGTACTCCTTGCGGGAGCTCCTCGGGATTGCCAATGTAATTCGCCTTTTGACGAGGCATTTGGCTACCCTAAGAGAGTCATAGTTACTCCTGCCAGTTGCTCCCCGTTTTACCACAGTCACATCTACAAGCTTACTCTGGCCGTTCACCAGAAGCGATACGCCATTATTTGTTGACCTTAAGACTTTCACAGTACTCCTTCCGGGAGCTCATCGAGAATGCCGATGTTTTTCGCATGTTGACGAGGCATTTTTCTACCTTAAGAGAATCATTGTTACACCTGCCAAATGCTCGCCGTTAACCACAGAAACATTTTCAAGCTTCCTCTGGCGCAGTTCACCTGAAGCGGTACACCATTATTTGTCGGCTTTGAGACCTTCACTGTACTCCTGCCGGGAGCACCTCGAGTTTGCCGATGTATTTCGCCTATTGACGAGGCATTTGGCTACCTTAAGAGAGTCATAGTTACTCCTACCACTTGCACCCAGATTTATCACTGTCACATCCTCAAGCTTTCTCCGGCCAGTTCACCACAAGCGATACGCCATTATCTGTCGACATAAAGTATTTCACAGTACTACTGCTGGCAGCTCCTCGGTTTGCAGATGTATTTCGCGTGTTGACGAGGCATTTGGCTACCTTAAGAGAGTCATAGTTACTCCTGCCACTTGCTCCCCGTTCTACCACAGTCACATCTACAAGCTTACTCTGGCCAGTTCACCAGAAGCGATACGCCATTATTTGTTGACCTTAAGACTTTCACAGTACTCCTTGCGGGAGCTCCTCGGGATTGCCAATGTAATTCGCCTTTTGACGAGGCATTTGGCTACCCTAAGAGAGTCATAGTTACTCCTGCCAGTTGCTCCCCGTTTTACCACAGTCACATCTACAAGCTTACTCTGGCCGTTCACCAGAAGCGATACGCCATTATTTGTTGACCTTAAGACTTTCACAGTACTCCTTCCGGGAGCTCATCGAGAATGCCGATGTTTTTCGCATGTTGACGAGGCATTTTTCTACCTTAAGAGAATCATTGTTACACCTGCCAAATGCTCGCCGTTAACCACAGCCACATTTTCAAGCTTCCTCTGGCCCAGTTCACCTGAAGCGGTACACCATTATTTGTCGGCTTTGAGACCTTCACTGTACTCCTGCCGGGAGCATCTCGAGTTTGCCGATGTATTTCGCCTATTGACGAGGCATTTGGCTACCTTAAGAGAGTCATAGTTACTCCTACCACTTGCACCCAGATTTATCACTGTCACATCCTCAAGCTTTCTCCGGCCAGTTCACCACAAGCGATACGCCATTATCTGTCGACATAAAGTGTTTCACAGTACTACTGCTGGCAGCTCCTCGGTTTGCAGATGTATTTCGCGTGTTGACGAGGCATTTGGCTACCTTAAGAGAGTCATAGTTACTCCTGCCACTTGCTCCCCGTTCTACCACAGTCACATCTACAAGCTTACTCTGGCCAGTTCACCAGAAGCGATACGCCATTATTTGTTGACCTTAAGACTTTCACAGTACTCCTTGCGGGAGCTCCTCGGGATTGCCAATGTAATTCGCCTTTTGACGAGGCATTTGGCTACCCTAAGAGAGTCATAGTTACTCCTGCCAGTTGCTCCCCGTTTTACCACAGTCACATCTACAAGCTTACTCTGGCCGTTCACCAGAAGCGATACGCCATTATTTGTTGACCTTAAGACTTTCACAGTACTCCTTCCGGGAGCTCATCGAGAATGCCGATGTTTTTCGCATGTTGACGAGGCATTTTTCTACCTTAAGAGAATCATTGTTACACCTGCCAAATGCTCGCCGTTAACCACAGAAACATTTTCAAGCTTCCTCTGGCCCAGTTCACCTGAAGCGGTACACCATTATTTGTCGGCTTTGAGACCTTCACTGTACTCCTGCCGGGAGCACCTCGAGTTTGCCGATGTATTTCGCCTATTGACGAGGCATTTGGCTACCTTAAGAGAGTCATAGTTACTCCTACCACTTGCACCCAGATTTATCACTGTCACATCCTCAAGCTTTCTCCGGCCAGTTCACCACAAGCGATACGCCATTATCTGTCGACATAAAGTATTTCACAGTACTACTGCTGGCAGCTCCTCGGTTTGCAGATGTATTTCGCGTGTTGACGAGGCATTTGGCTACCTTAAGAGAGTCATAGTTACTCCTGCCACTTGCTCCCCGTTCTACCACAGTCACATCTACAAGCTTACTCTGGCCAGTTCACCAGAAGCGATACGCCATTATTTGTTGACCTTAAGACTTTCACAGTACTCCTTGCGGGAGCTCCTCGGGATTGCCAATGTAATTCGCCTTTTGACGAGGCATTTGGCTACCCTAAGAGAGTCATAGTTACTCCTGCCAGTTGCTCCCCGTTTTACCACAGTCACATCTACAAGCTTACTCTGGCCGTTCACCAGAAGCGATACGCCATTATTTGTTGACCTTAAGACTTTCACAGTACTCCTTCCGGGAGCTCATCGAGAATGCCGATGTTTTTCGCATGTTGACGAGGCATTTTTCTACCTTAAGAGAATCATTGTTACACCTGCCAAATGCTCGCCGTTAACCACAGCCACATTTTCAAGCTTCCTCTGGCCCAGTTCACCTGAAGCGGTACACCATTATTTGTCGGCTTTGAGACCTTCACTGTACTCCTGCCGGGAGCATCTCGAGTTTGCCGATGTATTTCGCCTATTGACGAGGCATTTGGCTACCTTAAGAGAGTCATAGTTACTCCTACCACTTGCACCCAGATTTATCACTGTCACATCCTCAAGCTTTCTCCGGCCAGTTCACCACAAGCGATACGCCATTATCTGTCGACATAAAGTGTTTCACAGTACTACTGCTGGCAGCTCCTCGGTTTGCAGATGTATTTCGCGTGTTGACGAGGCATTTGGCTACCGTAAGAGAGTCATAGTTACTCCTGCCACTTGCTCCCCGTTCTACCACAGTCACATCTACAAGCTTACTCTGGCCAGTTCACCAGAAGCGATACGCCATTATTTGTTGACCTTAAGACTTTCACAGTACTCCTTGCGGGAGCTCCTCGGGATCGCCAATGTAATTCGCCTTTTGACGAGGCATTTGGCTACTCTAAGAGAGTCATAGTTACTCCTGCCAGTTGCTCCCCGTTTTACCACAGTCACATCTACAAGCTTACTCTGGCCGTTCACCAGAAGCGATACGCCATTATTTGTTGACCTTAAGACTTTCACAGTACTCCTTCCGGGAGCTCATCGAGAATGCCGATGTTTTTCGCCTGTTGACGAGGCATTTTTCTACCTTAAGAGAGTCATTGTTACACCTGCCAAATGCTCGCCGTTAGCCACAGCCACATTTTCAAGCTTCCTCTGGCCCAGTTCACCTGAAGCGGTACACCATTATTTGTCGGCTTTGAGACCTTCACTGTACTCCTGCCGGGAGCACCTCGAGTTTGCCGATGTATTTCGCCTATTGACGAGGCATTTGGCTACCTTAAGAGAGTCATAGTTACTCCTACCACATGCACCCAGATTTATCACTGTCACATCCTCAAGCTTTCTCCGGCCAGTTCACGACAAGCGATACGCCATTATCTGTCGACATAAAGTGTTTCACAGTACTACTGCTGGCAGCTCCTCGGTTTGCAGATGTATTTCGCGTGTTGACGAGGCATTTGGCTACCTTAAGAGAGTCATAGTTACTCCTGCCACTTGCTCCCCGTTCTACCACAGTCACATCTACAAGCTTACTCTGGCCAGTTCACCAGAAGCGATACGCCATTATTTGTTGACCTTAAGACTTTCACAGTACTCCTTGCGGGAGCTCCTCGGGATTGCCAATGTAATTCGCCTTTTGACGAGGCATTTGGCTACCCTAAGAGAGTCATAGTTACTCCTGCCAGTTGCTCCCCGTTTTACCACAGTCACATCTACAAGCTTACTCTGGCCGTTCACCAGAAGCGATACGCCATTATTTGTTGACCTTAAGACTTTCACAGTACTCCTTCCGGGAGCTCATCGAGAATGCCGATGTTTTTCGCATGTTGACGAGGCATTTTTCTACCTTAAGAGAATCATTGTTACACCTGCCAAATGCTCGCCGTTAACCACAGCCACATTTTCAAGCTTCCTCTGGCCCAGTTCACCTGAAGCGGTACACCATTATTTGTCGGCTTTGAGACCTTCACTGTACTCCTGCCGGGAGCATCTCGAGTTTGCCGATGTATTTCGCCTATTGACGAGGCATTTGGCTACCTTAAGAGAGTCATAGTTACTCCTACCACTTGCACCCAGATTTATCACTGTCACATCCTCAAGCTTTCTCCGGCCAGTTCACCACAAGCGATACGCCATTATCTGTCGACATAAAGTGTTTCACAGTACTACTGCTGGCAGCTCCTCGGTTTGCAGATGTATTTCGCGTGTTGACGAGGCATTTGGCTACCTTAAGAGAGTCATAGTTACTCCTGCCACTTGCTCCCCGTTCTACCACAGTCACATCTACAAGCTTACTCTGGCCAGTTCACCAGAAGCGATACGCCATTATTTGTTGACCTTAAGACTTTCACAGTACTCCTTGCGGGAGCTCCTCGGGATCGCCAATGTAATTCGCCTTTTTACGAGGCATTTGGCTACTCTAAGAGAGTCATAGTTACTCCTGCCAGTTGCTCCCCGTTTTACCACAGTCACATCTACAAGCTTACTCTGGCCGTTCACCAGAAGCGATACGCCATTATTTGTTGACCTTAAGACTTTCACAGTACTCCTTCCGGGAGCTCATCGAGAATGCCGATGTTTTTCGCATGTTGACGAGGCATTTTTCTACCTTAAGAGAATCATTGTTACACCTGCCAAATGCTCGCCGTTAACCACAGCCACATTTTCAAGCTTCCTCTGGCCCAGTTCACCTGAAGCGGTACACCATTATTTGTCGGCTTTGAGACCTTCACTGTACTCCTGCCGGGAGCATCTCGAGTTTGCCGATGTATTTCGCCTATTGACGAGGCATTTGGCTACCTTAAGAGAGTCATAGTTACTCCTACCACTTGCACCCAGATTTATCACTGTCACATCCTCAAGCTTTCTCCGGCCAGTTCACCACAAGCGATACGCCATTATCTGTCGACATAAAGTGTTTCACAGTACTACTGCTGGCAGCTCCTCGGTTTGCAGATGTATTTCGCGTGTTGACGAGGCATTTGGCTACCGTAAGAGAGTCATAGTTACTCCTGCCACTTGCTCCCCGTTCTACCACAGTCACATCTACAAGCTTACTCTGGCCAGTTCACCAGAAGCGATACGCCATTATTTGTTGACCTTAAGACTTTCACAGTACTCCTTGCGGGAGCTCCTCGGGATCGCCAATGTAATTCGCCTTTTGACGAGGCATTTGGCTACTCTAAGAGAGTCATAGTTACTCCTGCCAGTTGCTCCCCGTTTTACCACAGTCACATCTACAAGCTTACTCTGGCCGTTCACCAGAAGCGATACGCCATTATTTGTTGACCTTAAGACTTTCACAGTACTCCTTCCGGGAGCTCATCGAGAATGCCGATGTTTTTCGCCTGTTGACGAGGCATTTTTCTACCTTAAGAGAGTCATTGTTACACCTGCCAAATGCTCGCCGTTAGCCACAGCCACATTTTCAAGCTTCCTCTGGCCCAGTTCACCTGAAGCGGTACACCATTATTTGTCGGCTTTGAGACCTTCACTGTACTCCTGCCGGGAGCACCTCGAGTTTGCCGATGTATTTCGCCTATTGACGAGGCATTTGGCTACCTTAAGAGAGTCATAGTTACTCCTACCACATGCACCCAGATTTATCACTGTCACATCCTCAAGCTTTCTCCGGCCAGTTCACGACAAGCGATACGCCATTATCTGTCGACATAAAGTGTTTCACAGTACTACTGCTGGCAGCTCCTCGGTTTGCAGATGTATTTCGCGTGTTGACGAGGCATTTGGCTACCTTAAGAGAGTCATAGTTACTCCTGCCACTTGCTCCCCGTTCTACCACAGTCACATCTACAAGCTTACTCTGGCCAGTTCACCAGAAGCGATACGCCATTATTTGTTGACCTTAAGACTTTCACAGTACTCCTTGCGGGAGCTCCTCGGGATTGCCAATGTAATTCGCCTTTTGACGAGGCATTTGGCTACCCTAAGAGAGTCATAGTTACTCCTGCCAGTTGCTCCCCGTTTTACCACAGTCACATCTACAAGCTTACTCTGGCCGTTCACCAGAAGCGATACGCCATTATTTGTTGACCTTAAGACTTTCACAGTACTCCTTCCGGGAGCTCATCGAGAATGCCGATGTTTTTCGCATGTTGACGAGGCATTTTTCTACCTTAAGAGAATCATTGTTACACCTGCCAAATGCTCGCCGTTAACCACAGCCACATTTTCAAGCTTCCTCTGGCCCAGTTCACCTGAAGCGGTACACCATTATTTGTCGGCTTTGAGACCTTCACTGTACTCCTGCCGGGAGCATCTCGAGTTTGCCGATGTATTTCGCCTATTGACGAGGCATTTGGCTACCTTAAGAGAGTCATAGTTACTCCTACCACTTGCACCCAGATTTATCACTGTCACATCCTCAAGCTTTCTCCGGCCAGTTCACCACAAGCGATACGCCATTATCTGTCGACATAAAGTGTTTCACAGTACTACTGCTGGCAGCTCCTCGGTTTGCAGATGTATTTCGCGTGTTGACGAGGCATTTGGCTACCTTAAGAGAGTCATAGTTACTCCTGCCACTTGCTCCCCGTTCTACCACAGTCACATCTACAAGCTTACTCTGGCCAGTTCACCAGAAGCGATACGCCATTATTTGTTGACCTTAAGACTTTCACAGTACTCCTTGCGGGAGCTCCTCGGGATCGCCAATGTAATTCGCCTTTTTACGAGGCATTTGGCTACTCTAAGAGAGTCATAGTTACTCCTGCCAGTTGCTCCCCGTTTTACCACAGTCACATCTACAAGCTTACTCTGGCCGTTCACCAGAAGCGATACGCCATTATTTGTTGACCTTAAGACTTTCACAGTACTCCTTCCGGGAGCTCATCGAGAATGCCGATGTTTTTCGCCTGTTGACGAGGCATTTTTCTACCTTAAGAGAGTCATTGTTACACCTGCCAAATGCTCGCCGTTAGCCACAGCCACATTTTCAAGCTTCCTCTGGCCCAGTTCACCTGAAGCGGTACACCATTATTTGTCGGCTTTGAGACCTTCACTGTACTCCTGCCGGGAGCACCTCGAGTTTGCCGATGTATTTCGCCTATTGACGAGGCATTTGGCTACCTTAAGAGAGTCATAGTTACTCCTACCACATGCACCCAGATTTATCACTGTCACATCCTCAAGCTTTCTCCGGCCAGTTCACGACAAGCGATACGCCATTATCTGTCGACATAAAGTGTTTCACAGTACTACTGCTGGCAGCTCCTCGGTTTGCAGATGTATTTCGCGTGTTGACGAGGCATTTGGCTACCTTAAGAGAGTCATAGTTACTCCTGCCACTTGCTCCCCGTTCTACCACAGTCACATCTACAAGCTTACTCTGGCCAGTTCACCAGAAGCGATACGCCATTATTTGTTGACCTTAAGACTTTCACAGTACTCCTTGCGGGAGCTCCTCGGGATTGCCAATGTAATTCGCCTTTTGACGAGGCATTTGGCTACCCTAAGAGAGTCATAGTTACTCCTGCCAGTTGCTCCCCGTTTTACCACAGTCACATCTACAAGCTTACTCTGGCCGTTCACCAGAAGCGATACGCCATTATTTGTTGACCTTAAGACTTTCACAGTACTCCTTCCGGGAGCTCATCGAGAATGCCGATGTTTTTCGCATGTTGACGAGGCATTCTTCTACCTTAAGAGAATCATTGTTACACCTGCCAAATGCTCGCCGTTAACCACAGAAACATTTTCAAGCTTCCTCTGGCCCAGTTCACCTGAAGCGGTAAACCATTATTTGTCGGCTTTGAGACCTTCACTGTACTCCTGCCGGGAGCACCTCGAGTTTGCCGATGTATTTCGCCTATTGACGAGGCATTTGGCTACCTTAAGAGAGTCATAGTTACTCCTACCACTTGCACCCAGATTTATCACTGTCACATCCTCAAGCTTTCTCCGGCCAGTTCACCACAGGCGATACGCCATTATCTGTCGACATAAAGTGTTTCACAGTACTACTGCTGGCAGCTCCTCGGTTTGCAGATGTATTTCGCGTGTTGACGAGGCATTTGGCTACCTTAAGAGAGTCATAGTTACTCCTGCCACTTGCTCCCCGTTCTACCACAGTCACATCTACAAGCTTACTCTGGCCAGTTCACCAGAAGCGATACGCCATTATTTGTTGACCTTAAGACTTTCACAGTACTCCTTGCGGGAGCTCCTCGGGATTGCCAATGTAATTCGCCTTTTGACGAGGCATTTGGCTACCCTAAGAGAGTCATAGTTACTCCTGCCAGTTGCTCCCCGTTTTACCACAGTCACACCTACAAGCTTACTCTGGCCGTTCACCAGAAGCGATACGCCATTATTTGTTGACCTTAAGACTTTCACAGTACTCCTTCCGGGAGCTCATCGAGAATGCCGATGTTTTTCGCATGTTGACGAGGCATTTTTCTACCTTAAGAGAATCATTGTTACACCTGCCAAATGCTCGCCGTTAACCACAGAAACATTTTCAAGCTTCCCCTGGCCCAGTTCACCTGAAGCGGTACACCATTATTTGTCGGCTTTGAGACCTTCACTGTACTCCTGCCGGGAGCACCTCGAGTTTGCCGATGTATTTCGCCTATTGACGAGGCATTTGGCTACCTTAAGAGAGTCATAGTTACTCCTACCACTTGCACCCAGATTTATCACTGTCACATCCTCAAGCTTTCTCCGGCCAGTTCACCACAAGCGATACGCCATTATCTGTCGACATAAAGTATTTCACAGTACTACTGCTGGCAGCTCCTCGGTTTGCAGATGTATTTCGCGTGTTGACGAGGCATTTGGCTACCTTAAGAGAGTCATAGTTACTCCTGCCACTTGCTCCCCGTTCTACCACAGTCACATCTACAAGCTTACTCTGGCCAGTTCACCAGAAGCGATACGCCATTATTTGTTGACCTTAAGACTTTCACAGTACTCCTTGCGGGAGCTCCTCGGGATTGCCAATGTAATTCGCCTTTTGACGAGGCATTTGGCTACCCTAAGAGAGTCATAGTTACTCCTGCCAGTTGCTCCCCGTTTTACCACAGTCACATCTACAAGCTTACTCTGGCCGTTCACCAGAAGCGATACGCCATTATTTGTTGACCTTAAGACTTTCACAGTACTCCTTCCGGGAGCTCATCGAGAATGCCGATGTTTTTCGCATGTTGACGAGGCATTTTTCTACCTTAAGAGAATCATTGTTACACCTGCCAAATGCTCGCCGTTAACCACAGCCACATTTTCAAGCTTCCTCTGGCCCAGTTCACCTGAAGCGGTACACCATTATTTGTCGGCTTTGAGACCTTCACTGTACTCCTGCCGGGAGCATCTCGAGTTTGCCGATGTATTTCGCCTATTGACGAGGCATTTGGCTACCTTAAGAGAGTCATAGTTACTCCTACCACTTGCACCCAGATTTATCACTGTCACATCCTCAAGCTTTCTCCGGCCAGTTCACCACAAGCGATACGCCATTATCTGTCGACATAAAGTGTTTCACAGTACTACTGCTGGCAGCTCCTCGGTTAGCAGATGTATTTCGCGTGTTGACGAGGCATTTGGCTACCTTAAGAGAGTCATAGTTACTCCTGCCACTTGCTCCCCGTTCTACCACAGTCACATCTACAAGCTTACTCTGGCCAGTTCACCAGAAGCGATACGCCATTATTTGTTGACCTTAAGACTTTCACAGTACTCCTTGCGGGAGCACCTCGGGATCGCCAATGTAATTCGCCTTTTGACGAGGCATTTGGCTACTCTAAGAGAGTCATAGTTACTCCTGCCAGTTGCTCCCCGTTTTACCACAGTCACATCTACAAGCTTACTCTGGCCGTTCACCAGAAGCGATACGCCATTATTTGTTGACCTTAAGACTTTCACAGTACTCCTTCCGGGAGCTCATCGAGAATGCCGATGTTTTTCGCATGTTGACGAGGCATTCTTCTACCTTAAGAGAA
This sequence comes from Schistocerca nitens, assembly GCF_023898315.1. Taxonomy (NCBI): domain Eukaryota; kingdom Metazoa; phylum Arthropoda; class Insecta; order Orthoptera; family Acrididae; genus Schistocerca; species Schistocerca nitens. Next base: position 157,830,564 of record NC_064625.1, on the reverse strand, counting down.
TCATTGTTACACCTGCCAAATGCTCGCCGTTAACCACAGAAACATTTTCAAGCTTCCTCTGGCCCAGTTCACCTGAAGCGGTAAACCATTATTTGTCGGCTTTGAGACCTTCACTGTACTCCTGCCGGGAGCACCTCGAGTTTGCCGATGTATTTCGCCTATTGACGAGGCATTTGGCTACCTTAAGAGAGTCATAGTTACTCCTACCACTTGCACCCAGATTTATCACTGTCACATCCTCAAGCTTTCTCCGGCCAGTTCACCACAGGCGATACGCCATTATCTGTCGACATAAAGTGTTTCACAGTACTACTGCTGGCAGCTCCTCGGTTTGCAGATGTATTTCGCGTGTTGACGAGGCATTTGGCTACCTTAAGAGAGTCATAGTTACTCCTGCCACTTGCTCCCCGTTCTACCACAGTCACATCTACAAGCTTACTCTGGCCAGTTCACCAGAAGCGATACGCCATTATTTGTTGACCTTAAGACTTTCACAGTACTCCTTGCGGGAGCTCCTCGGGATTGCCAATGTAATTCGCCTTTTGACGAGGCATTTGGCTACCCTAAGAGAGTCATAGTTACTCCTGCCAGTTGCTCCCCGTTTTACCACAGTCACATCTACAAGCTTACTCTGGCCGTTCACCAGAAGCGATACGCCATTATTTGTTGACCTTAAGACTTTCACAGTACTCCTTCCGGGAGCTCATCGAGAATGCCGATGTTTTTCGCATGTTGACGAGGCATTTTTCTACCTTAAGAGAATCATTGTTACACCTGCCAAATGCTCGCCGTTAACCACAGCCACATTTTCAAGCTTCCTCTGGCCCAGTTCACCTGAAGCGGTACACCATTATTTGTCGGCTTTGAGACCTTCACTGTACTCCTGCCGGGAGCATCTCGAGTTTGCCGATGTATTTCGCCTATTGACGAGGCATTTGGCTACCTTAAGAGAGTCATAGTTACTCCTACCACTTGCACCCAGATTTATCACTGTCACATCCTCAAGCTTTCTCCGGCCAGTTCACCACAAGCGATACGCCATTATCTGTCGACATAAAGTGTTTCACAGTACTACTGCTGGCAGCTCCTCGGTTTGCAGATGTATTTCGCGTGTTGACGAGGCATTTGGCTACCTTAAGAGAGTCATAGTTACTCCTGCCACTTGCTCCCCGTTCTACCACAGTCACATCTACAAGCTTACTCTGGCCAGTTCACCAGAAGCGATACGCCATTATTTGTTGACCTTAAGACTTTCACAGTACTCCTTGCGGGAGCTCCTCGGGATCGCCAATGTAATTCGCCTTTTTACGAGGCATTTGGCTACTCTAAGAGAGTCATAGTTACTCCTGCCAGTTGCTCCCCGTTTTACCACAGTCACATCTACAAGCTTACTCTGGCCGTTCACCAGAAGCGATACGCCATTATTTGTTGACCTTAAGACTTTCACAGTACTCCTTCCGGGAGCTCATCGAGAATGCCGATGTTTTTCGCCTGTTGACGAGGCATTTTTCTACCTTAAGAGAGTCATTGTTACACCTGCCAAATGCTCGCCGTTAGCCACAGCCACATTTTCAAGCTTCCTCTGGCCCAGTTCACCTGAAGCGGTACACCATTATTTGTCGGCTTTGAGACCTTCACTGTACTCCTGCCGGGAGCACCTCGAGTTTGCCGATGTATTTCGCCTATTGACGAGGCATTTGGCTACCTTAAGAGAGTCATAGTTACTCCTACCACATGCACCCAGATTTATCACTGTCACATCCTCAAGCTTTCTCCGGCCAGTTCACGACAAGCGATACGCCATTATCTGTCGACATAAAGTGTTTCACAGTACTACTGCTGGCAGCTCCTCGGTTTGCAGATGTATTTCGCGTGTTGACGAGGCATTTGGCTACCTTAAGAGAGTCATAGTTACTCCTGCCACTTGCTCCCCGTTCTACCACAGTCACATCTACAAGCTTACTCTGGCCAGTTCACCAGAAGCGATACGCCATTATTTGTTGACCTTAAGACTTTCACAGTACTCCTTGCGGGAGCTCCTCGGGATTGCCAATGTAATTCGCCTTTTGACGAGGCATTTGGCTACCCTAAGAGAGTCATAGTTACTCCTGCCAGTTGCTCCCCGTTTTACCACAGTCACATCTACAAGCTTACTCTGGCCGTTCACCAGAAGCGATACGCCATTATTTGTTGACCTTAAGACTTTCACAGTACTCCTTCCGGGAGCTCATCGAGAATGCCGATGTTTTTCGCATGTTGACGAGGCATTCTTCTACCTTAAGAGAATCATTGTTACACCTGCCAAATGCTCGCCGTTAACCACAGAAACATTTTCAAGCTTCCTCTGGCCCAGTTCACCTGAAGCGGTAAACCATTATTTGTCGGCTTTGAGACCTTCACTGTACTCCTGCCGGGAGCACCTCGAGTTTGCCGATGTATTTCGCCTATTGACGAGGCATTTGGCTACCTTAAGAGAGTCATAGTTACTCCTACCACTTGCACCCAGATTTATCACTGTCACATCCTCAAGCTTTCTCCGGCCAGTTCACCACAGGCGATACGCCATTATCTGTCGACATAAAGTGTTTCACAGTACTACTGCTGGCAGCTCCTCGGTTTGCAGATGTATTTCGCGTGTTGACGAGGCATTTGGCTACCTTAAGAGAGTCATAGTTACTCCTGCCACTTGCTCCCCGTTCTACCACAGTCACATCTACAAGCTTACTCTGGCCAGTTCACCAGAAGCGATACGCCATTATTTGTTGACCTTAAGACTTTCACAGTACTCCTTGCGGGAGCTCCTCGGGATTGCCAATGTAATTCGCCTTTTGACGAGGCATTTGGCTACCCTAAGAGAGTCATAGTTACTCCTGCCAGTTGCTCCCCGTTTTACCACAGTCACATCTACAAGCTTACTCTGGCCGTTCACCAGAAGCGATACGCCATTATTTGTTGACCTTAAGACTTTCACAGTACTCCTTCCGGGAGCTCATCGAGAATGCCGATGTTTTTCGCATGTTGACGAGGCATTTTTCTACCTTAAGAGAATCATTGTTACACCTGCCAAATGCTCGCCGTTAACCACAGAAACATTTTCAAGCTTCCTCTGGCCCAGTTCACCTGAAGCGGTACACCATTATTTGTCGGCTTTGAGACCTTCACTGTACTCCTGCCGGGAGCACCTCGAGTTTGCCGATGTATTTCGCCTATTGACGAGGCATTTGGCTACCTTAAGAGAGTCATAGTTACTCCTACCACTTGCACCCAGATTTATCACTGTCACATCCTCAAGCTTTCTCCGGCCAGTTCACCACAGGCGATACGCCATTATCTGTCGACATAAAGTGTTTCACAGTACTACTGCTGGCAGCTCCTCGGTTTGCAGATGTATTTCGCGTGTTGACGAGGCATTTGGCTACCTTAAGAGAGTCATAGTTACTCCTGCCACTTGCTCCCCGTTCTACCACAGTCACATCTACAAGCTTACTCTGGCCAGTTCACCAGAAGCGATACGCCATTATTTGTTGACCTTAAGACTTTCACAGTACTCCTTGCGGGAGCTCCTCGGGATTGCCAATGTAATTCGCCTTTTGACGAGGCATTTGGCTACCCTAAGAGAGTCATAGTTACTCCTGCCAGTTGCTCCCCGTTTTACCACAGTCACATCTACAAGCTTACTCTGGCCGTTCACCAGAAGCGATACGCCATTATTTGTTGACCTTAAGACTTTCACAGTACTCCTTCCGGGAGCTCATCGAGAATGCCGATGTTTTTCGCATGTTGACGAGGCATTTTTCTACCTTAAGAGAATCATTGTTACACCTGCCAAATGCTCGCCGTTAACCACAGAAACATTTTCAAGCTTCCTCTGGCCCAGTTCACCTGAAGCGGTACACCATTATTTGTCGGCTTTGAGACCTTCACTGTACTCCTGCCGGGAGCACCTCGAGTTTGCCGATGTATTTCGCCTATTGACGAGGCATTTGGCTACCTTAAGAGAGTCATAGTTACTCCTACCACTTGCACCCAGATTTATCACTGTCACATCCTCAAGCTTTCTCCGGCCAGTTCACCACAAGCGATACGCCATTATCTGTCGACATAAAGTATTTCACAGTACTACTGCTGGCAGCTCCTCGGTTTGCAGATGTATTTCGCGTGTTGACGAGGCATTTGGCTACCTTAAGAGAGTCATAGTTACTCCTGCCACTTGCTCCCCGTTCTACCACAGTCACATCTACAAGCTTACTCTGGCCAGTTCACCAGAAGCGATACGCCATTATTTGTTGACCTTAAGACTTTCACAGTACTCCTTGCGGGAGCTCCTCGGGATTGCCAATGTAATTCGCCTTTTGACGAGGCATTTGGCTACCCTAAGAGAGTCATAGTTACTCCTGCCAGTTGCTCCCCGTTTTACCACAGTCACATCTACAAGCTTACTCTGGCCGTTCACCAGAAGCGATACGCCATTATTTGTTGACCTTAAGACTTTCACAGTACTCCTTCCGGGAGCTCATCGAGAATGCCGATGTTTTTCGCATGTTGACGAGGCATTTTTCTACCTTAAGAGAATCATTGTTACACCTGCCAAATGCTCGCCGTTAACCACAGCCACATTTTCAAGCTTCCTCTGGCCCAGTTCACCTGAAGCGGTACACCATTATTTGTCGGCTTTGAGACCTTCACTGTACTCCTGCCGGGAGCATCTCGAGTTTGCCGATGTATTTCGCCTATTGACGAGGCATTTGGCTACCTTAAGAGAGTCATAGTTACTCCTACCACTTGCACCCAGATTTATCACTGTCACATCCTCAAGCTTTCTCCGGCCAGTTCACCACAAGCGATACGCCATTATCTGTCGACATAAAGTGTTTCACAGTACTACTGCTGGCAGCTCCTCGGTTAGCAGGTGTATTTCGCGTGTTGACGAGGCATTTGGCTACCTTAAGAGAGTCATAGTTACTCCTGCCACTTGCTCCCCGTTCTACCACAGTCACATCTACAAGCTTACTCTGGCCAGTTCACCAGAAGCGATACGCCATTATTTGTTGACCTTAAGACTTTCACAGTACTCCTTGCGGGAGCTCCTCGGGATCGCCAATGTAATTCGCCTATTGACGAGGCATTTGGCTACTCTAAGAGAGTCATAGTTACTCCTGCCAGTTGCTCCCCGTTTTACCACAGTCACATCTACAAGCTTACTCTGGCCGTTCACCAGAAGCGATACGCCATTATTTGTTGACCTTAAGACTTTCACAGTACTCCTTCCGGGAGCTCATCGAGAATGCCGATGTTTTTCGCATGTTGACGAGGCATTCTTCTACCTTAAGAGAATCATTGTTACACCTGCCAAATGCTCGCCGTTAACCACAGAAACATTTTCAAGCTTCCTCTGGCCCAGTTCACCTGAAGCGGTAAACCATTATTTGTCGGCTTTGAGACCTTCACTGTACTCCTGCCGGGAGCACCTCGAGTTTGCCGATGTATTTCGCCTATTGACGAGGCATTTGGCTACCTTAAGAGAGTCATAGTTACTCCTACCACTTGCACCCAGATTTATCACTGTCACATCCTCAAGCTTTCTCCGGCCAGTTCACCACAGGCGATACGCCATTATCTGTCGACATAAAGTGTTTCACAGTACTACTGCTGGCAGCTCCTCGGTTTGCAGATGTATTTCGCGTGTTGACGAGGCATTTGGCTACCTTAAGAGAGTCATAGTTACTCCTGCCACTTGCTCCCCGTTCTACCACAGTCACATCTACAAGCTTACTCTGGCCAGTTCACCAGAAGCGATACGCCATTATTTGTTGACCTTAAGACTTTCACAGTACTCCTTGCGGGAGCTCCTCGGGATTGCCAATGTAATTCGCCTTTTGACGAGGCATTTGGCTACCCTAAGAGAGTCATAGTTACTCCTGCCAGTTGCTCCCCGTTTTACCACAGTCACATCTACAAGCTTACTCTGGCCGTTCACCAGAAGCGATACGCCATTATTTGTTGACCTTAAGACTTTCACAGTACTCCTTCCGGGAGCTCATCGAGAATGCCGATGTTTTTCGCATGTTGACGAGGCATTTTTCTACCTTAAGAGAATCATTGTTACACCTGCCAAATGCTCGCCGTTAACCACAGCCACATTTTCAAGCTTCCTCTGGCCCAGTTCACCTGAAGCGGTACACCATTATTTGTCGGCTTTGAGACCTTCACTGTACTCCTGCCGGGAGCATCTCGATTTTGCCGATGTATTTCGCCTATTGACGAGGCATTTGGCTACCTTAAGAGAGTCATAGTTACTCCTACCACTTGCACCCAGATTTATCACTGTCACATCCTCAAGCTTTCTCCGGCCAGTTCACCACAAGCGATACGCCATTATCTGTCGACATAAAGTGTTTCACAGTACTACTGCTGGCAGCTCCTCGGTTAGCAGATGTATTTCGCGTGTTGACGAGGCATTTGGCTACCTTAAGAGAGTCATAGTTACTCCTGCCACTTGCTCCCCGTTCTACCACAGTCACATCTACAAGCTTACTCTGGCCAGTTCACCAGAAGCGATACGCCATTATTTGTTGACCTTAAGACTTTCACAGTACTCCTTGCGGGAGCTCCTCGGGATCGCCAATGTAATTCGCCTTTTGACGAGGCATTTGGCTACTCTAAGAGAGTCATAGTTACTCCTGCCAGTTGCTCCCCGTTTTACCACAGTCACATCTACAAGCTTACTCTGGCCGTTCACCAGAAGCGATACGCCATTATTTGTTGACCTTAAGACTTTCACAGTACTCCTTCCGGGAGCTCATCGAGAATGCCGATGTTTTTCGCATGTTGACGAGGCATTTTTCTACCTTAAGAGAATCATTGTTACACCTGCCAAATGCTCGCCGTTAACCACAGAAACATTTTCAAGCTTCCTCTGGCCCAGTTCACCTGAAGCGGTACACCATTATTTGTCGGCTTTGAGACCTTCACTGTACTCCTGCCGGGAGCACCTCGAGTTTGCCGATGTATTTCGCCTATTGACGAGGCATTTGGCTACCTTAAGAGAGTCATAGTTACTCCTACCACTTGCACCCAGATTTATCACTGTCACATCCTCAAGCTTTCTCCGGCCAGTTCACCACAAGCGATACGCCATTATCTGTCGACATAAAGTATTTCACAGTACTACTGCTGGCAGCTCCTCGGTTTGCAGATGTATTTCGCGTGTTGACGAGGCATTTGGCTACCTTAAGAGAGTCATAGTTACTCCTGCCACTTGCTCCCCGTTCTACCACAGTCACATCTACAAGCTTACTCTGGCCAGTTCACCAGAAGCGATACGCCATTATTTGTTGACCTTAAGACTTTCACAGTACTCCTTGCGGGAGCTCCTCGGGATTGCCAATGTAATTCGCCTTTTGACGAGGCATTTGGCTACCCTAAGAGAGTCATAGTTACTCCTGCCAGTTGCTCCCCGTTTTACCACAGTCACATCTACAAGCTTACTCTGGCCGTTCACCAGAAGCGATACGCCATTATTTGTTGACCTTAAGACTTTCACAGTACTCCTTCCGGGAGCTCATCGAGAATGCCGATGTTTTTCGCATGTTGACGAGGCATTTTTCTACCTTAAGAGAATCATTGTTACACCTGCCAAATGCTCGCCGTTAACCACAGAAACATTTTCAAGCTTCCTCTGGCCCAGTTCACCTGAAGCGGTACACCATTATTTGTCGGCTTTGAGACCTTCACTGTACTCCTGCCGGGAGCACCTCGAGTTTGCCGATGTATTTCGCCTATTGACGAGGCATTTGGCTACCTTAAGAGAGTCATAGTTACTCCTACCACTTGCACCCAGATTTATCACTGTCACATCCTCAAGCTTTCTCCGGCCAGTTCACCACAGGCGATACGCCATTATCTGTCGACATAAAGTGTTTCACAGTACTACTGCTGGCAGCTCCTCGGTTTGCAGATGTATTTCGCGTGTTGACGAGGCATTTGGCTACCTTAAGAGAGTCATAGTTACTCCTGCCACTTGCTCCCCGTTCTACCACAGTCACATCTACAAGCTTACTCTGGCCAGTTCACCAGAAGCGATACGCCATTATTTGTTGACCTTAAGACTTTCACAGTACTCCTTGCGGGAGCTCCTCGGGATTGCCAATGTAATTCGCCTTTTGACGAGGCATTTGGCTACCCTAAGAGAGTCATAGTTACTCCTGCCAGTTGCTCCCCGTTTTACCACAGTCACATCTACAAGCTTACTCTGGCCGTTCACCAGAAGCGATACGCCATTATTTGTTGACCTTAAGACTTTCACAGTACTCCTTCCGGGAGCTCATCGAGAATGCCGATGTTTTTCGCATGTTGACGAGGCATTTTTCTACCTTAAGAGAATCATTGTTACACCTGCCAAATGCTCGCCGTTAACCACAGAAACATTTTCAAGCTTCCTCTGGCCCAGTTCACCTGAAGCGGTACACCATTATTTGTCGGCTTTGAGACCTTCACTGTACTCCTGCCGGGAGCACCTCGAGTTTGCCGATGTATTTCGCCTATTGACGAGGCATTTGGCTACCTTAAGAGAGTCATAGTTACTCCTACCACTTGCACCCAGATTTATCACTGTCACATCCTCAAGCTTTCTCCGGCCAGTTCACCACAAGCGATACGCCATTATCTGTCGACATAAAGTATTTCACAGTACTACTGCTGGCAGCTCCTCGGTTTGCAGATGTATTTCGCGTGTTGACGAGGCATTTGGCTACCTTAAGAGAGTCATAGTTACTCCTGCCACTTGCTCCCCGTTCTACCACAGTCACATCTACAAGCTTACTCTGGCCAGTTCACCAGAAGCGATACGCCATTATTTGTTGACCTTAAGACTTTCACAGTACTCCTTGCGGGAGCTCCTCGGGATTGCCAATGTAATTCGCCTTTTGACGAGGCATTTGGCTACCCTAAGAGAGTCATAGTTACTCCTGCCAGTTGCTCCCCGTTTTACCACAGTCACATCTACAAGCTTACTCTGGCCGTTCACCAGAAGCGATACGCCATTATTTGTTGACCTTAAGACTTTCACAGTACTCCTTCCGGGAGCTCATCGAGAATGCCGATGTTTTTCGCATGTTGACGAGGCATTTTTCTACCTTAAGAGAATCATTGTTACACCTGCCAAATGCTCGCCGTTAACCACAGCCACATTTTCAAGCTTCCTCTGGCCCAGTTCACCTGAAGCGGTACACCATTATTTGTCGGCTTTGAGACCTTCACTGTACTCCTGCCGGGAGCATCTCGAGTTTGCCGATGTATTTCGCCTATTGACGAGGCATTTGGCTACCTTAAGAGAGTCATAGTTACTCCTACCACTTGCACCCAGATTTATCACTGTCACATCCTCAAGCTTTCTCCGGCCAGTTCACCACAAGCGATACGCCATTATCTGTCGACATAAAGTGTTTCACAGTACTACTGCTGGCAGCTCCTCGGTTAGCAGGTGTATTTCGCGTGTTGACGAGGCATTTGGCTACCTTAAGAGAGTCATAGTTACTCCTGCCACTTGCTCCCCGTTCTACCACAGTCACATCTACAAGCTTACTCTGGCCAGTTCACCAGAAGCGATACGCCATTATTTGTTGACCTTAAGACTTTCACAGTACTCCTTGCGGGAGCTCCTCGGGATCGCCAATGTAATTCGCCTTTTGACGAGGCATTTGGCTACTCTAAGAGAGTCATAGTTACTCCTGCCAGTTGCTCCCCGTTTTACCACAGTCACATCTACAAGCTTACTCTGGCCGTTCACCAGAAGCGATACGCCATTATTTGTTGACCTTAAGACTTTCACAGTACTCCTTCCGGGAGCTCATCGAGAATGCCGATGTTTTTCGCATGTTGACGAGGCATTCTTCTACCTTAAGAGAATCATTGTTACACCTGCCAAATGCTCGCCGTTAACCACAGAAACATTTTCAAGCTTCCTCTGGCCCAGTTCACCTGAAGCGGTAAACCATTATTTGTCGGCTTTGAGACCTTCACTGTACTCCTGCCGGGAGCACCTCGAGTTTGCCGATGTATTTCGCCTATTGACGAGGCATTTGGCTACCTTAAGAGAGTCATAGTTACTCCTACCACTTGCACCCAGATTTATCACTGTCACATCCTCAAGCTTTCTCCGGCCAGTTCACCACAGGCGATACGCCATTATCTGTCGACATAAAGTGTTTCACAGTACTACTGCTGGCAGCTCCTCGGTTTGCAGATGTATTTCGCGTGTTGACGAGGCATTTGGCTACCTTAAGAGAGTCATAGTTACTCCTGCCACTTGCTCCCCGTTCTACCACAGTCACATCTACAAGCTTACTCTGGCCAGTTCACCAGAAGCGATACGCCATTATTTGTTGACCTTAAGACTTTCACAGTACTCCTTGCGGGAGCTCCTCGGGATTGCCAATGTAATTCGCCTTTTGACGAGGCATTTGGCTACCCTAAGAGAGTCATAGTTACTCCTGCCAGTTGCTCCCCGTTTTACCACAGTCACATCTACAAGCTTACTCTGGCCGTTCACCAGAAGCGATACGCCATTATTTGTTGACCTTAAGACTTTCACAGTACTCCTTCCGGGAGCTCATCGAGAATGCCGATGTTTTTCGCATGTTGACGAGGCATTTTTCTACCTTAAGAGAATCATTGTTACACCTGCCAAATGCTCGCCGTTAACCACAGAAACATTTTCAAGCTTCCTCTGGCCCAGTTCACCTGAAGCGGTACACCATTATTTGTCGGCTTTGAGACCTTCACTGTACTCCTGCCGGGAGCACCTCGAGTTTGCCGATGTATTTCGCCTATTGACGAGGCATTTGGCTACCTTAAGAGAGTCATAGTTACTCCTACCACTTGCACCCAGATTTATCACTGTCACATCCTCAAGCTTTCTCCGGCCAGTTCACCACAAGCGATACGCCATTATCTGTCGACATAAAGTATTTCACAGTACTACTGCTGGCAGCTCCTCGGTTTGCAGATGTATTTCGCGTGTTGACGAGGCATTTGGCTACCTTAAGAGAGTCATAGTTACTCCTGCCACTTGCTCCCCGTTCTACCACAGTCACATCTACAAGCTTACTCTGGCCAGTTCACCAGAAGCGATACGCCATTATTTGTTGACCTTAAGACTTTCACAGTACTCCTTGCGGGAGCTCCTCGGGATTGCCAATGTAATTCGCCTTTTGACGAGGCATTTGGCTACCCTAAGAGAGTCATAGTTACTCCTGCCAGTTGCTCCCCGTTTTACCACAGTCACATCTACAAGCTTACTCTGGCCGTTCACCAGAAGCGATACGCCATTATTTGTTGACCTTAAGACTTTCACAGTACTCCTTCCGGGAGCTCATCGAGAATGCCGATGTTTTTCGCATGTTGACGAGGCATTTTTCTACCTTAAGAGAATCATTGTTACACCTGCCAAATGCTCGCCGTTAACCACAGCCACATTTTCAAGCTTCCTCTGGCCCAGTTCACCTGAAGCGGTACACCATTATTTGTCGGCTTTGAGACCTTCACTGTACTCCTGCCGGGAGCATCTCGAGTTTGCCGATGTATTTCGCCTATTGACGAGGCATTTGGCTACCTTAAGAGAGTCATAGTTACTCCTACCACTTGCACCCAGATTTATCACTGTCACATCCTCAAGCTTTCTCCGGCCAGTTCACCACAAGCGATACGCCATTATCTGTCGACATAAAGTGTTTCACAGTACTACTGCTGGCAGCTCCTCGGTTAGCAGATGTATTTCGCGTGTTGACGAGGCATTTGGCTACCTTAAGAGAGTCATAGTTACTCCTGCCACTTGCTCCCCGTTCTACCACAGTCACATCTACAAGCTTACTCTGGCCAGTTCACCAGAAGCGATACGCCATTATTTGTTGACCTTAAGACTTTCACAGTACTCCTTGCGGGAGCTCCTCGGGATCGCCAATGTAATTCGCCTTTTGACGAGGCATTTGGCTACTCTAAGAGAGTCATAGTTACTCCTGCCAGTTGCTCCCCGTTTTACCACAGTCACATCTACAAGCTTACTCTGGCCGTTCACCAGAAGCGATACGCCATTATTTGTTGACCTTAAGACTTTCACAGTACTCCTTCCGGGAGCTCATCGAGAATGCCGATGTTTTTCGCATGTTGACGAGGCATTTTTCTACCTTAAGAGAATCATTGTTACACCTGCCAAATGCTCGCCGTTAACCACAGAAACATTTTCAAGCTTCCTCTGGCCCAGTTCACCTGAAGCGGTACACCATTATTTGTCGGCTTTGAGACCTTCACTGTACTCCTGCCGGGAGCACCTCGAGTTTGCCGATGTATTTCGCCTATTGACGAGGCATTTGGCTACCTTAAGAGAGTCATAGTTACTCCTACCACTTGCACCCAGATTTATCACTGTCACATCCTCAAGCTTTCTCCGGCCAGTTCACCACAAGCGATACGCCATTATCTGTCGACATAAAGTATTTCACAGTACTACTGCTGGCAGCTCCTCGGTTTGCAGATGTATTTCGCGTGTTGACGAGGCATTTGGCTACCTTAAGAGAGTCATAGTTACTCCTGCCACTTGCTCCCCGTTCTACCACAGTCACATCTACAAGCTTACTCTGGCCAGTTCACCAGAAGCGATACGCCATTATTTGTTGACCTTAAGACTTTCACAGTACTCCTTGCGGGAGCTCCTCGGGATTGCCAATGTAATTCGCCTTTTGACGAGGCATTTGGCTACCCTAAGAGAGTCATAGTTACTCCTGCCAGTTGCTCCCCGTTTTACCACAGTCACATCTACAAGCTTACTCTGGCCGTTCACCAGAAGCGATACGCCATTATTTGTTGACCTTAAGACTTTCACAGTACTCCTTCCGGGAGCTCATCGAGAATGCCGATGTTTTTCGCATGTTGACGAGGCATTTTTCTACCTTAAGAGAATCATTGTTACACCTGCCAAATGCTCGCCGTTAACCACAGCCACATTTTCAAGCTTCCTCTGGCCCAGTTCACCTGAAGCGGTACACCATTATTTGTCGGCTTTGAGACCTTCACTGTACTCCTGCCGGGAGCATCTCGAGTTTGCCGATGTATTTCGCCTATTGACGAGGCATTTGGCTACCTTAAGAGAGTCATAGTTACTCCTACCACTTGCACCCAGATTTATCACTGTCACATCCTCAAGCTTTCTCCGGCCAGTTCACCACAAGCGATACGCCATTATCTGTCGACATAAAGTGTTTCACAGTACTACTGCTGGCAGCTCCTCGGTTAGCAGATGTATTTCGCGTGTTGACGAGGCATTTGGCTACCTTAAGAGAGTCATAGTTACTCCTGCCACTTGCTCCCCGTTCTACCACAGTCACATCTACAAGCTTACTCTGGCCAGTTCACCAGAAGCGATACGCCATTATTTGTTGACCTTAAGACTTTCACAGTACTCCTTGCGGGAGCTCCTCGGGATCGCCAATGTAATTCGCCTTTTGACGAGGCATTTGGCTACTCTAAGAGAGTCATAGTTACTCCTGCCAGTTGCTCCCCGTTTTACCACAGTCACATCTACAAGCTTACTCTGGCCGTTCACCAGAAGCGATACGCCATTATTTGTTGACCTTAAGACTTTCACAGTACTCCTTCCGGGAGCTCATCGAGAATGCCGATGTTTTTCGCCTGTTGACGAGGCATTTTTCTACCTTAAGAGAGTCATTGTTACACCTGCCAAATGCTCGCCGTTAGCCACAGCCACATTTTCAAGCTTCCTCTGGCCCAGTTCACCTGAAGCGGTACACCATTATTTGTCGGCTTTGAGACCTTCACTGTACTCCTGCCGGGAGCACCTCGAGTTTGCCGATGTATTTCGCCTATTGACGAGGCATTTGGCTACCTTAAGAGAGTCATAGTTACTCCTACCACTTGCACCCAGATTTATCACTGTCACATCCTCAAGCTTTCTCCGGCCAGTTCACGGCAAGCGATACGCCATTATCTGTCGACATAAAGTGTTTCACAGTACTACTGCTGGCAGCTCCTCGGTTTGCAGATGTATTTCGCGTGTTGACGAGGCATTTGGCTACCTTAAGAGAGTCATAGTTACTCCTGCCACTTGCTCCCCGTTCTACCACAGTCACATCTACAAGCTTACTCTGGCCAGTTCACCAGAAGCGATACGCCATTATTTGTTGACCTTAAGACTTTCACAGTACTCCTTGCGGGAGCTCCTCGGGATTGCCAATGTAATTCGCCTTTTGACGAGGCATTTGGCTACCCTAAGAGAGTCATAGTTACTCCTACCAGTTGCTCCCCGTTTTACCACAGTCACATCTACAAGCTTACTCTGGCCGTTCACCAGAAGCGATACGCCATTATTTGTTGACCTTAAGACTTTCACAGTACTCCTTCCGGGAGCTCATCGAGAATGCCGATGTTTTTCGCATGTTGACGAGGCATTTTTCTACCTTAAGAGAATCATTGTTACACCTGCCAAATGCTCGCCGTTAACCACAGAAACATTTTCAAGCTTCCTCTGGCCCAGTTCACCTGAAGCGGTACACCATTATTTGTCGGCTTTGAGACCTTCACTGTACTCCTGCCGGGAGCACCTCGAGTTTGCCGATGTATTTCGCCTATTGACGAGGCATTTGGCTACCTTAAGAGAGTCATAGTTACTCCTACCACTTGCACCCAGATTTATCACTGTCACATCCTCAAGCTTTCTCCGGCCAGTTCACCACAGGCGATACGCCATTATCTGTCGACATAAAGTGTTTCACAGTACTACTGCTGGCAGCTCCTCGGTTTGCAGATGTATTTCGCGTGTTGACGAGGCATTTGGCTACCTTAAGAGAGTCATAGTTACTCCTGCCACTTGCTCCCCGTTCTACCACAGTCACATCTACAAGCTTACTCTGGCCAGTTCACCAGAAGCGATACGCCATTATTTGTTGACCTTAAGACTTTCACAGTACTCCTTGCGGGAGCTCCTCGGGATTGCCAATGTAATTCGCCTTTTGACGAGGCATTTGGCTACCCTAAGAGAGTCATAGTTACTCCTGCCAGTTGCTCCCCGTTTTACCACAGTCACATCTACAAGCTTACTCTGGCCGTTCACCAGAAGCGATACGCCATTATTTGTTGACCTTAAGACTTTCACAGTACTCCTTCCGGGAGCTCATCGAGAATGCCGATGTTTTTCGCATGTTGACGAGGCATTTTTCTACCTTAGGAGAATCATTGTTACACCTGTCAAATGCTCGCCGTTAACCACAGAAACATTTTCAAGCTTCCTCTGGCCCAGTTCACCTGAAGCGGTACACCATTATTTGTCGGCTTTGAGACCTTCACTGTACTCCTGCCGGGAGCATCTCGAGTTTGCCGATGTATTTCGCCTATTGACGAGGCATTTGGCTACCTTAAGAGAGTCATAGTTACTCCTACCACTTGCACCCAGATTTATCACTGTCACATCCTCAAGCTTTCTCCGGCCAGTTCACCACAAGCGATACGCCATTATCTGTCGACATAAAGTGTTTCACAGTACTACTGCTGGCAGCTCCTCGGTTAGCAGATGTATTTCGCGTGTTGACGAGGCATTTGGCTACCTTAAGAGAGTCATAGTTACTCCTGCCACTTGCTCCCCGTTCTACCACAGTCACATCTACAAGCTTACTCTGGCCAGTTCACCAGAAGCGATACGCCATTATTTGTTGACCTTAAGACTTTCACAGTACTCCTTGCGGGAGCTCCTCGGGATCGCCAATGTAATTCGCCTTTTGACGAGGCATTTGGCTACTCTAAGAGAGTCATAGTTACTCCTGCCAGTTGCTCCCCGTTTTACCACAGTCACATCTACAAGCTTACTCTGGCCGTTCACCAGAAGCGATACGCCATTATTTGTTGACCTTAAGACTTTCACAGTACTCCTTCCGGGAGCTCATCGAGAATGCCGATGTTTTTCGCCTGTTGACGAGGCATTTTTCTACCTTAAGAGAGTCATTGTTACACCTGCCAAATGCTCGCCGTTAGCCACAGCCACATTTTCAAGCTTCCTCTGGCCCAGTTCACCTGAAGCGGTACACCATTATTTGTCGGCTTTGAGACCTTCACTGTACTCCTGCCGGGAGCACCTCGAGTTTGCCGATGTATTTCGCCTATTGACGAGGCATTTGGCTACCTTAAGAGAGTCATAGTTACTCCTACCACTTGCACCCAGATTTATCACTGTCACATCCTCAAGCTTTCTCCGGCCAGTTCACGGCAAGCGATACGCCATTATCTGTCGACATAAAGTGTTTCACAGTACTACTGCTGGCAGCTCCTCGGTTTGCAGATGTATTTCGCGTGTTGACGAGGCATTTGGCTACCTTAAGAGAGTCATAGTTACTCCTGCCACTTGCTCCCCGTTCTACCACAGTCACATCTACAAGCTTACTCTGGCCAGTTCACCAGAAGCGATACGCCATTATTTGTTGACCTTAAGACTTTCACAGTACTCCTTGCGGGAGCTCCTCGGGATTGCCAATGTAATTCGCCTTTTGACGAGGCATTTGGCTACCCTAAGAGAGTCATAGTTACTCCTACCAGTTGCTCCCCGTTTTACCACAGTCACATCTACAAGCTTACTCTGGCCGTTCACCAGAAGCGATACGCCATTATTTGTTGACCTTAAGACTTTCACAGTACTCCTTCCGGGAGCTCATCGAGAATGCCGATGTTTTTCGCATGTTGACGAGGCATTTTTCTACCTTAAGAGAATCATTGTTACACCTGCCAAATGCTCGCCGTTAACCACAGAAACATTTTCAAGCTTCCTCTGGCCCAGTTCACCTGAAGCGGTACACCATTATTTGTCGGCTTTGAGACCTTCACTGTACTCCTGCCGGGAGCACCTCGAGTTTGCCGATGTATTTCGCCTATTGACGAGGCATTTGGCTACCTTAAGAGAGTCATAGTTACTCCTACCACTTGCACCCAGATTTATCACTGTCACATCCTCAAGCTTTCTCCGGCCAGTTCACCACAGGCGATACGCCATTATCTGTCGACATAAAGTGTTTCACAGTACTACTGCTGGCAGCTCCTCGGTTTGCAGATGTATTTCGCGTGTTGACGAGGCATTTGGCTACCTTAAGAGAGTCATAGTTACTCCTGCCACTTGCTCCCCGTTCTACCACAGTCACATCTACAAGCTTACTCTGGCCAGTTCACCAGAAGCGATACGCCATTATTTGTTGACCTTAAGACTTTCACAGTACTCCTTGCGGGAGCTCCTCGGGATTGCCAATGTAATTCGCCTTTTGACGAGGCATTTGGCTACCCTAAGAGAGTCATAGTTACTCCTGCCAGTTGCTCCCCGTTTTACCACAGTCACATCTACAAGCTTACTCTGGCCGTTCACCAGAAGCGATACGCCATTATTTGTTGACCTTAAGACTTTCACAGTACTCCTTCCGGGAGCTCATCGAGAATGCCGATGTTTTTCGCATGTTGACGAGGCATTTTTCTACCTTAGGAGAATCATTGTTACACCTGTCAAATGCTCGCCGTTAACCACAGAAACATTTTCAAGCTTCCTCTGGCCCAGTTCACCTGAAGCGGTACACCATTATTTGTCGGCTTTGAGACCTTCACTGTACTCCTGCCGGGAGCACCTCGAGTTTGCCGATGTATTTCGCCTATTGACGAGGCATTTGGCTACCTTAAGAGAGTCATAGTTACTCCTACCACTTGCACCCAGATTTATCACTGTCACATCCTCAAGCTTTCTCCGGCCAGTTCACCACAAGCGATACGCCATTATCTGTCGACATAAAGTATTTCACAGTACTACTGCTGGCAGCTCCTCGGTTTGCAGATGTATTTCGCGTGTTGACGAGGCATTTGGCTACCTTAAGAGAGTCATAGTTACTCCTGCCACTTGCTCCCCGTTCTACCACAGTCACATCTACAAGCTTACTCTGGCCAGTTCACCAGAAGCGATACGCCATTATTTGTTGACCTTAAGACTTTCACAGTACTCCTTGCGGGAGATCCTCGGGATCGCCAATGTAATTCGCCTTTTGACGAGGCATTTGGCTACTCTAAGAGAGTCATAGTTACTCCTGCCAGTTGCTCCCCGTTTTACCACAGTCACATCTACAAGCTTACTCTGGCCGTTCACCAGAAGCGATACGCCATTATTTGTTGACCTTAAGACTTTCACAGTACTCCTTCCGGGAGCTCATCGAGAATGCCGATGTTTTTCGCCTGTTGACGAGGCATTTTTCTACCTTAAGAGAGTCATTGTTACACCTGCCAAATGCTCGCCGTTAGCCACAGCCACATTTTCAAGCTTCCTCTGGCCCAGTTCACCTGAAGCGGTACACCATTATTTGTCGGCTTTGAGACCTTCACTGTACTCCTGCCGGGAGCACCTCGAGTTTGCCGATGTATTTCGCCTATTGACGAGGCATTTGGCTACCTTAAGAGAGTCATAGTTACTCCTACCACTTGCACCCAGATTTATCACTGTCACATCCTCAAGCTTTCTCCGGCCAGTTCACGGCAAGCGATACGCCATTATCTGTCGACATAAAGTGTTTCACAGTACTACTGCTGGCAGCTCCTCGGTTTGCAGATGTATTTCGCGTGTTGACGAGGCATTTGGCTACCTTAAGAGAGTCATAGTTACTCCTGCCACTTGCTCCCCGTTCTACCACAGTCACATCTACAAGCTTACTCTGGCCAGTTCACCAGAAGCGATACGCCATTATTTGTTGACCTTAAGACTTTCACAGTACTCCTTGCGGGAGCTCCTCGGGATTGCCAATGTAATTCGCCTTTTGACGAGGCATTTGGCTACCCTAAGAGAGTCATAGTTACTCCTGCCAGTTGCTCCCCGTTTTACCACAGTCACATCTACAAGCTTACTCTGGCCGTTCACCAGAAGCGATACGCCATTATTTGTTGACCTTAAGACTTTCACAGTACTCCTTCCGGGAGCTCATCGAGAATGCCGATGTTTTTCGCATGTTGACGAGGCATTTTTCTACCTTAGGAGAATCATTGTTACACCTGTCAAATGCTCGCCGTTAACCACAGAAACATTTTCAAGCTTCCTCTGGCCCAGTTCACCTGAAGCGGTACACCATTATTTGTCGGCTTTGAGACCTTCACTGTACTCCTGCCGGGAGCACCTCGAGTTTGCCGATGTATTTCGCCTATTGACGAGGCATTTGGCTACCTTAAGAGAGTCATAGTTACTCCTACCACTTGCACCCAGATTTATCACTGTCACATCCTCAAGCTTTCTCCGGCCAGTTCACCACAAGCGATACGCCATTATCTGTCGACATAAAGTATTTCACAGTACTACTGCTGGCAGCTCCTCGGTTTGCAGATGTATTTCGCGTGTTGACGAGGCATTTGGCTACCTTAAGAGAGTCATAGTTACTCCTGCCACTTGCTCCCCGTTCTACCACAGTCACATCTACAAGCTTACTCTGGCCAGTTCACCAGAAGCGATACGCCATTATTTGTTGACCTTAAGACTTTCACAGTACTCCTTGCGGGAGATCCTCGGGATCGCCAATGTAATTCGCCTTTTGACGAGGCATTTGGCTACTCTAAGAGAGTCATAGTTACTCCTGCCAGTTGCTCCCCGTTTTACCACAGTCACATCTACAAGCTTACTCTGGCCGTTCACCAGAAGCGATACGCCATTATTTGTTGACCTTAAGACTTTCACAGTACTCCTTCCGGGAGCTCATCGAGAATGCCGATGTTTTTCGCCTGTTGACGAGGCATTTTTCTACCTTAAGAGAGTCATTGTTACACCTGCCAAATGCTCGCCGTTAGCCACAGCCACATTTTCAAGCTTCCTCTGGCCCAGTTCACCTGAAGCGGTACACCATTATTTGTCGGCTTTGAGACCTTCACTGTACTCCTGCCGGGAGCACCTCGAGTTTGCCGATGTATTTCGCCTATTGACGAGGCATTTGGCTACCTTAAGAGAGTCATAGTTACTCCTACCACTTGCACCCAGATTTATCACTGTCACATCCTCAAGCTTTCTCCGGCCAGTTCACCACAAGCGATACGCCATTATCTGTCGACATAAAGTGTTTCACAGTACTACTGCTGGCAGCTCCTCGGTTTGCAGATGTATTTCGCGTGTTGACGAGGCATTTGGCTACCTTAAGAGAGTCATAGTTACTCCTGCCACTTGCTCCCCGTTCTACCACAGTCACATCTACAAGCTTACTCTGGCCAGTTCACCAGAAGCGATACGCCATTATTTGTTGACCTTAAGACTTTCACAGTACTCCTTGCGGGAGCTCCTCGGGATTGCCAATGTAATTCGCCTTTTGACGAGGCATTTGGCTACCCTAAGAGAGTCATAGTTACTCCTGCCAGTTGCTCCCCGTTTTACCACAGTCACATCTACAAGCTTACTCTGGCCGTTCACCAGAAGCGATACGCTATTATTTGTTGACCTTAAGACTTTCACAGTACTCCTTCCGGGAGCTCATCGAGAATGCCGATATTTTTCGCCTGTTGACGAGGCATTTTTCTACCTTAAGAGAATCATTGTTACACCTGCCAAATGCTCGCCGTTAACCACAGAAACATTTTCAAGCTTCCTCTGGCCCAGTTCACCTGAAGCGGTACACCATTATTTGTCGGCTTTGAGACCTTCACTGTACTCCTGCCGGGAGCACCTCGAGTTTGCCGATGTATTTCGCCTATTGACGAGGCATTTGGCTACCTTAAGAGAGTCATAGTTACTCCTACCACTTGCACCCAGATTTATCACTGTCACATCCTCAAGCTTTCTCCGGCCAGTTCACCACAAGCGATACGCCATTATCTGTCGACATAAAGTGTTTCACAGTACTACTGCTGGCAGCTCCTCGGTTAGCAGATGTATTTCGCGTGTTGACGAGGCATTTGCCTACCTTAAGAGAGTCATAGTTACTCCTGCCACTTGCTCCCCGTTCTACCACAGTCACATCTACAAGCTTACTCTGGCCAGTTCACCAGAAGCGATACGCCATTATTTGTTGACCTTAAGACTTTCACAGTACTCCTTGCGGGAGCTCCTCGGGATTGCCAATGGAATTCGCCTTTTGACGAGGCATTTGGCTACCCTAAGAGAGTCATAGTTACTCCTGCCAGTTGCTCCCCGTTTTACCACAGTCACATCTACAAGCTTACTCTGGCCGTTCACCAGAAGCGATACGCCATTATTTGTTGACCTTAAGACTTTCACAGTACTCCTTCCGGGAGCTCATCGAGAATGCCGATGTTTTTCGCATGTTGACGAGGCATTTTTCTACCTTAAGAGAATCATTGTTACACCTGCCAAATGCTCGCCGTTAACCACAGCCACATTTTCAAGCTTCCTCTGGCCCAGTTCACCTGAAGCGGTACACCATTATTTGTCGGCTTTGAGACCTTCACTGTACTCCTGCCGGGAGCACCTCGAGTTTGCCGATGTATTTCGCCTATTGACGAGGCATTTGGCTACCTTAAGAGAGTCATAGTTACTCCTACCACTTGCACCCAGATTTATCACTGTCACATCCTCAAGCTTTCTCCGGCCAGTTCACCACAAGCGATACGCCATTATCTGTCGACATAAAGTGTTTCACAGTACTACTGCTGGCAGCTCCTCGGTTTGCAGATGTATTTCGCGTGTTGACGAGGCATTTGGCTACCTTAAGAGAGTCATAGTTACTCCTGCCACTTGCTCCCCGTTCTACCACAGTCACATCTACAAGCTTACTCTGGCCAGTTCACCAGAAGCGATACGCCATTATTTGTTGACCTTAAGACTTTCACAGTACTCCTTGCGGGAGCTCCTCGGGATCGCCAATGTAATTCGCCTTTTGACGAGGCATTTGGCTACTCTAAGAGAGTCATAGTTACTCCTGCCAGTTGCTCCCCGTTTTACCACAGTCACATCTACAAGCTTACTCTGGCCGTTCACCAGAAGCGATACGCCATTATTTGTTGACCTTAAGACTTTCACAGTACTCCTTCCGGGAGCTCATCGAGAATGCCGATGTTTTTCGCCTGTTGACGAGGCATTTTTCTACCTTAAGAGAGTCATTGTTACACCTGCCAAATGCTCGCCGTTAGCCACAGCCACATTTTCAAGCTTCCTCTGGCCCAGTTCACCTGAAGCGGTACACCATTATTTGTCGGCTTTGAGACCTTCACTGTACTCCTGCCGGGAGCACCTCGAGTTTGCCGATGTATTTCGCCTATTGACGAGGCATTTGGCTACCTTAAGAGAGTCATAGTTACTCCTACCACTTGCACCCAGATTTATCACTGTCACATCCTCAAGCTTTCTCCGGCCAGTTCACCACAAGCGATACGCCATTATCTGTCGACATAAAGTGTTTCACAGTACTACTGCTGGCAGCTCCTCGGTTTGCAGATGTATTTCGCGTGTTGACGAGGCATTTGGCTACCTTAAGAGAGTCATAGTTACTCCTGCCACTTGCTCCCCGTTCTACCACAGTCACATCTACAAGCTTACTCTGGCCAGTTCACCAGAAGCGATACGCCATTATTTGTTGACCTTAAGACTTTCACAGTACTCCTTGCGGGAGCTCCTCGGGATTGCCAATGTAATTCGCCTTTTGACGAGGCATTTGGCTACCCTAAGAGAGTCATAGTTACTCCTGCCAGTTGCTCCCCGTTTTACCACAGTCACATCTACAAGCTTACTCTGGCCGTTCACCAGAAGCGATACGCCATTATTTGTTGACCTTAAGACTTTCACAGTACTCCTTCCGGGAGCTCATCGAGAATGCCGATATTTTTCGCCTGTTGACGAGGCATTTTTCTACCTTAAGAGAATCATTGTTACACCTGCCAAATGCTCGCCGTTAACCACAGAAACATTTTCAAGCTTCCTCTGGCCCAGTTCACCTGAAGCGGTACACCATTATTTGTCGGCTTTGAGACCTTCACTGTACTCCTGCCGGGAGCACCTCGAGTTTGCCGATGTATTTCGCCTATTGACGAGGCATTTGGCTACCTTAAGAGAGTCATAGTTACTCCTACCACTTGCACCCAGATTTATCACTGTCACATCCTCAAGCTTTCTCCGGCCAGTTCACCACAAGCGATACGCCATTATCTGTCGACATAAAGTGTTTCACAGTACTACTGCTGGCAGCTCCTCGGTTAGCAGATGTATTTCGCGTGTTGACGAGGCATTTGCCTACCTTAAGAGAGTCATAGTTACTCCTGCCACTTGCTCCCCGTTCTACCACAGTCACATCTACAAGCTTACTCTGGCCAGTTCACCAGAAGCGATACGCCATTATTTGTTGACCTTAAGACTTTCACAGTACTCCTTGCGGGAGCTCCTCGGGATTGCCAATGGAATTCGCCTTTTGACGAGGCATTTGGCTACCCTAAGAGAGTCATAGTTACTCCTGCCAGTTGCTCCCCGTTTTACCACAGTCACATCTACAAGCTTACTCTGGCCGTTCACCAGAAGCGATACGCCATTATTTGTTGACCTTAAGACTTTCACAGTACTCCTTCCGGGAGCTCATCGAGAATGCCGATGTTTTTCGCATGTTGACGAGGCATTTTTCTACCTTAAGAGAATCATTGTTACACCTGCCAAATGCTCGCCGTTAACCACAGCCACATTTTCAAGCTTCCTCTGGCCCAGTTCACCTGAAGCGGTACACCATTATTTGTCGGCTTTGAGACCTTCACTGTACTCCTGCCGGGAGCACCTCGAGTTTGCCGATGTATTTCGCCTATTGACGAGGCATTTGGCTACCTTAAGAGAGTCATAGTTACTCCTACCACTTGCACCCAGATTTATCACTGTCACATCCTCAAGCTTTCTCCGGCCAGTTCACCACAAGCGATACGCCATTATCTGTCGACATAAAGTGTTTCACAGTACTACTGCTGGCAGCTCCTCGGTTTGCAGATGTATTTCGCGTGTTGACGAGGCATTTGGCTACCTTAAGAGAGTCATAGTTACTCCTGCCACTTGCTCCCCGTTCTACCACAGTCACATCTACAAGCTTACTCTGGCCAGTTCACCAGAAGCGATACGCCATTATTTGTTGACCTTAAGACTTTCACAGTACTCCTTGCGGGAGCTCCTCGGGATCGCCAATGTAATTCGCCTTTTGACGAGGCATTTGGCTACTCTAAGAGAGTCATAGTTACTCCTGCCAGTTGCTCCCCGTTTTACCACAGTCACATCTACAAGCTTACTCTGGCCGTTCACCAGAAGCGATACGCCATTATTTGTTGACCTTAAGACTTTCACAGTACTCCTTCCGGGAGCTCATCGAGAATGCCGATGTTTTTCGCCTGTTGACGAGGCATTTTTCTACCTTAAGAGAGTCATTGTTACACCTGCCAAATGCTCGCCGTTAGCCACAGCCACATTTTCAAGCTTCCTCTGGCCCAGTTCACCTGAAGCGGTACACCATTATTTGTCGGCTTTGAGACCTTCACTGTACTCCTGCCGGGAGCACCTCGAGTTTGCCGATGTATTTCGCCTATTGACGAGGCATTTGGCTACCTTAAGAGAGTCATAGTTACTCCTACCACTTGCACCCAGATTTATCACTGTCACATCCTCAAGCTTTCTCCGGCCAGTTCACCACAAGCGATACGCCATTATCTGTCGACATAAAGTGTTTCACAGTACTACTGCTGGCAGCTCCTCGGTTTGCAGATGTATTTCGCGTGTTGACGAGGCATTTGGCTACCTTAAGAGAGTCATAGTTACTCCTGCCACTTGCTCCCCGTTCTACCACAGTCACATCTACAAGCTTACTCTGGCCAGTTCACCAGAAGCGATACGCCATTATTTGTTGACCTTAAGACTTTCACAGTACTCCTTGCGGGAGCTCCTCGGGATTGCCAATGTAATTCGCCTTTTGACGAGGCATTTGGCTACCCTAAGAGAGTCATAGTTACTCCTGCCAGTTGCTCCCCGTTTTACCACAGTCACATCTACAAGCTTACTCTGGCCGTTCACCAGAAGCGATACGCCATTATTTGTTGACCTTAAGACTTTCACAGTACTCCTTCCGGGAGCTCATCGAGAATGCCGATATTTTTCGCCTGTTGACGAGGCATTTTTCTACCTTAAGAGAATCATTGTTACACCTGCCAAATGCTCGCCGTTAACCACAGAAACATTTTCAAGCTTCCTCTGGCCCAGTTCACCTGAAGCGGTACACCATTATTTGTCGGCTTTGAGACCTTCACTGTACTCCTGCCGGGAGCACCTCGAGTTTGCCGATGTATTTCGCCTATTGACGAGGCATTTGGCTACCTTAAGAGAGTCATAGTTACTCCTACCACTTGCACCCAGATTTATCACTGTCACATCCTCAAGCTTTCTCCGGCCAGTTCACCACAAGCGATACGCCATTATCTGTCGACATAAAGTGTTTCACAGTACTACTGCTGGCAGCTCCTCGGTTAGCAGATGTATTTCGCGTGTTGACGAGGCATTTGCCTACCTTAAGAGAGTCATAGTTACTCCTGCCACTTGCTCCCCGTTCTACCACAGTCACATCTACAAGCTTACTCTGGCCAGTTCACCAGAAGCGATACGCCATTATTTGTTGACCTTAAGACTTTCACAGTACTCCTTGCGGGAGCTCCTCGGGATTGCCAATGGAATTCGCCTTTTGACGAGGCATTTGGCTACCCTAAGAGAGTCATAGTTACTCCTGCCAGTTGCTCCCCGTTTTACCACAGTCACATCTACAAGCTTACTCTGGCCGTTCACCAGAAGCGATACGCCATTATTTGTTGACCTTAAGACTTTCACAGTACTCCTTCCGGGAGCTCATCGAGAATGCCGATGTTTTTCGCATGTTGACGAGGCATTTTTCTACCTTAAGAGAATCATTGTTACACCTGCCAAATGCTCGCCGTTAACCACAGCCACATTTTCAAGCTTCCTCTGGCCCAGTTCACCTGAAGCGGTACACCATTATTTGTCGGCTTTGAGACCTTCACTGTACTCCTGCCGGGAGCACCTCGAGTTTGCCGATGTATTTCGCCTATTGACGAGGCATTTGGCTACCTTAAGAGAGTCATAGTTACTCCTACCACTTGCACCCAGATTTATCACTGTCACATCCTCAAGCTTTCTCCGGCCAGTTCACCACAAGCGATACGCCATTATCTGTCGACATAAAGTGTTTCACAGTACTACTGCTGGCAGCTCCTCGGTTTGCAGATGTATTTCGCGTGTTGACGAGGCATTTGGCTACCTTAAGAGAGTCATAGTTACTCCTGCCACTTGCTCCCCGTTCTACCACAGTCACATCTACAAGCTTACTCTGGCCAGTTCACCAGAAGCGATACGCCATTATTTGTTGACCTTAAGACTTTCACAGTACTCCTTGCGGGAGCTCCTCGGGATCGCCAATGTAATTCGCCTTTTGACGAGGCATTTGGCTACTCTAAGAGAGTCATAGTTACTCCTGCCAGTTGCTCCCCGTTTTACCACAGTCACATCTACAAGCTTACTCTGGCCGTTCACCAGAAGCGATACGCCATTATTTGTTGACCTTAAGACTTTCACAGTACTCCTTCCGGGACCTCATCGAGAATGCCGATGTTTTTCGCCTGTTGACGAGGCATTTTTCTACCTTAAGAGAGTCATTGTTACACCTGCCAAATGCTCGCCGTTAGCCACAGCCACATTTTCAAGCTTCCTCTGGCCCAGTTCACCTGAAGCGGTACACCATTATTTGTCGGCTTTGAGACCTTCACTGTACTCCTGCCGGGAGCACCTCGAGTTTGCCGATGTATTTCGCCTATTGACGAGGCATTTGGCTACCTTAAGAGAGTCATAGTTACTCCTACCACTTGCACCCAGATTTATCACTGTCACATCCTCAAGCTTTCTCCGGCCAGTTCACCACAAGCGATACGCCATTATCTGTCGACATAAAGTGTTTCACAGTACTACTGCTGGCAGCTCCTCGGTTTGCAGATGTATTTCGCGTGTTGACGAGGCATTTGGCTACCTTAAGAGAGTCATAGTTACTCCTGCCACTTGCTCCCCGTTCTACCACAGTCACATCTACAAGCTTACTCTGGCCAGTTCACCAGAAGCGATACGCCATTATTTGTTGACCTTAAGACTTTCACAGTACTCCTTGCGGGAGCTCCTCGGGATTGCCAATGTAATTCGCCTTTTGACGAGGCATTTGGCTACCCTAAGAGAGTCATAGTTACTCCTGCCAGTTGCTCCCCGTTTTACCACAGTCACATCTACAAGCTTACTCTGGCCGTTCACCAGAAGCGATACGCCATTATTTGTTGACCTTAAGACTTTCACAGTACTCCTTCCGGGAGCTCATCGAGAATGCCGATGTTTTTCGCATGTTGACGAGGCATTTTTCTACCTTAAGAGAATCATTGTTACACCTGCCAAATGCTCGCCGTTAACCACAGAAACATTTTCAAGCTTCCTCTGGCCCAGTTCACCTGAAGCGGTACACCATTATTTGTCGGCTTTGAGACCTTCACTGTACTCCTGCCGGGAGCACCTCGAGTTTGCCGATGTATTTCGCCTATTGACGAGGCATTTGGCTACCTTAAGAGAGTCATAGTTACTCCTACCACTTGCACCCAGATTTATCACTGTCACATCCTCAAGCTTTCTCCGGCCAGTTCACCACAGCGATACGCCATTATCTGTCGACATAAAGTGTTTCACAGTACTACTGCTGGCAGCTCCTCGGTTAGCAGATGTATTTCGCGTGTTGACGAGGCATTTGCCTACCTTAAGAGAGTCATAGTTACTCCTGCCACTTGCTCCCCGTTCTACCACAGTCACATCTACAAGCTTACTCTGGCCAGTTCACCAGAAGCGATACGCCATTATTTGTTGACCTTAAGACTTTCACAGTACTCCTTGCGGGAGCTCCTCGGGATTGCCAATGGAATTCGCCTTTTGACGAGGCATTTGGCTACCCTAAGAGAGTCATAGTTACTCCTGCCAGTTGCTCCCCGTTTTACCACAGTCACATCTACAAGCTTACTCTGGCCGTTCACCAGAAGCGATACGCCATTATTTGTTGACCTTAAGACTTTCACAGTACTCCTTCCGGGAGCTCATCGAGAATGCCGATGTTTTTCGCATGTTGACGAGGCATTCTTCTACCTTAAGAGAATCATTGTTACACCTGCCAAATGCTCGCCGTTAACCACAGCCACATTTTCAAGCTTCCTCTGGCCCAGTTCACCTGAAGCGGTACACCATTATTTGTCGGCTTTGAGACCTTCACTGTACTCCTGCCGGGAGCACCTCGAGTTTGCCGATGTATTTCGCCTATTGACGAGGCATTTGGCTACCTTAAGAGAGTCATAGTTACTCCTACCACTTGCACCCAGATTTATCACTGTCACATCCTCAAGCTTTCTCCGGCCAGTTCACCACAAGCGATACGCCATTATCTGTCGACATAAAGTGTTTCACAGTACTACTGCTGGCAGCTCATCGGTTTGCAGATGTATTTCGCGTGTTGACGAGGCATTTGGCTACCTTAAGAGAGTCATAGTTACTCCTGCCACTTGCTCCCCGTTCTACCACAGTCACATCTACAAGCTTACTCTGGCCAGTTCACCAGAAGCGATACGCCATTATTTGTTGACCTTAAGACTTTCACAGTACTCCTTGCGGGAGCTCCTCGGGATCGCCAATGTAATTCGCCTTTTGACGAGGCATTTGGCTACTCTAAGAGAGTCATAGTTACTCCTGCCAGTTGCTCCCCGTTTTACCACAGTCACATCTACAAGCTTACTCTGGCCGTTCACCAGAAGCGATACGCCATTATTTGTTGACCTTAAGACTTTCACAGTACTCCTTCCGGGAGCTCATCGAGAATGCCGATGTTTTTCGCATGTTGACGAGGCATTCTTCTACCTTAAGAGAATCATTGTTACACCTGCCAAATGCTCGCCGTTAACCACAGCCACATTTTCAAGCTTCCTCTGGCCCAGTTCACCTGAAGCGGTACACCATTATTTGTCGGCTTTGAGACCTTCACTGTACTCCTGCCGGGAGCACCTCGAGTTTGCCGATGTATTTCGCCTATTGACGAGGCATTTGGCTACCTTAAGAGAGTCATAGTTACTCCTACCACTTGCACCCAGATTTATCACTGTCACATCCTCAAGCTTTCTCCGGCCAGTTCACCACAAGCGATACGCCATTATCTGTCGACATAAAGTGTTTCACAGTACTACTGCTGGCAGCTCCTCGGTTTGCAGATGTATTTCGCGTGTTGACGAGGCATTTGGCTACCTTAAGAGAGTCATAGTTACTCCTGCCACTTGCTCCCCGTTCTACCACAGTCACATCTACAAGCTTACTCTGGCCAGTTCACCAGAAGCGATACGCCATTATTTGTTGACCTTAAGACTTTCACAGTACTCCTTGCGGGAGCTCCTCGGGATCGCCAATGTAATTCGCCTTTTGACGAGGCATTTGGCTACTCTAAGAGAGTCATAGTTACTCCTGCCAGTTGCTCCCCGTTTTACCACAGTCACATCTACAAGCTTACTCTGGCCGTTCACCAGAAGCGATACGCCATTATTTGTTGACCTTAAGACTTTCACAGTACTCCTTCCGGGAGCTCATCGAGAATGCCGATGTTTTTCGCCTGTTGACGAGGCATTTTTCTACCTTAAGAGAGTCATTGTTACACCTGCCAAATGCTCGCCGTTAGCCACAGCCACATTTTCAAGCTTCCTCTGGCCCAGTTCACCTGAAGCGGTACACCATTATTTGTCGGCTTTGAGACCTTCACTGTACTCCTGCCGGGAGCACCTCGAGTTTGCCGATGTATTTCGCCTATTGACGAGGCATTTGGCTACCTTAAGAGAGTCATAGTTACTCCTACCACTTGCACCCAGATTTATCACTGTCACATCCTCAAGCTTTCTCCGGCCAGTTCACCACAAGCGATACGCCATTATCTGTCGACATAAAGTGTTTCACAGTACTACTGCTGGCAGCTCCTCGGTTTGCAGATGTATTTCGCGTGTTGACGAGGCATTTGGCTACCTTAAGAGAGTCATAGTTACTCCTGCCACTTGCTCCCCGTTCTACCACAGTCACATCTACAAGCTTACTCTGGCCAGTTCACCAGAAGCGATACGCCATTATTTGTTGACCTTAAGACTTTCACAGTACTCCTTGCGGGAGCTCCTCGGGATTGCCAATGTAATTCGCCTTTTGACGAGGCATTTGGCTACCCTAAGAGAGTCATAGTTACTCCTGCCAGTTGCTCCCCGTTTTACCACAGTCACATCTACAAGCTTACTCTGGCCGTT
This sequence comes from Schistocerca nitens, assembly GCF_023898315.1. NCBI lineage: Eukaryota > Metazoa > Arthropoda > Insecta > Orthoptera > Acrididae > Schistocerca > Schistocerca nitens. The sequence continues at coordinate 157,800,207 of NC_064625.1, read as the reverse complement.
CACCAGAAGCGATACGCCATTATTTGTTGACCTTAAGACTTTCACAGTACTCCTTCCGGGAGCTCATCGAGAATGCCGATGTTTTTCGCATGTTGACGAGGCATTTTTCTACCTTAAGAGAATCATTGTTACACCTGCCAAATGCTCGCCGTTAACCACAGAAACATTTTCAAGCTTCCTCTGGCCCAGTTCACCTGAAGCGGTACACCATTATTTGTCGGCTTTGAGACCTTCACTGTACTCCTGCCGGGAGCACCTCGAGTTTGCCGATGTATTTCGCCTATTGACGAGGCATTTGGCTACCTTAAGAGAGTCATAGTTACTCCTACCACTTGCACCCAGATTTATCACTGTCACATCCTCAAGCTTTCTCCGGCCAGTTCACCACAAGCGATACGCCATTATCTGTCGACATAAAGTGTTTCACAGTACTACTGCTGGCAGCTCCTCGGTTAGCAGATGTATTTCGCGTGTTGACGAGGCATTTGCCTACCTTAAGAGAGTCATAGTTACTCCTGCCACTTGCTCCCCGTTCTACCACAGTCACATCTACAAGCTTACTCTGGCCAGTTCACCAGAAGCGATACGCCATTATTTGTTGACCTTAAGACTTTCACAGTACTCCTTGCGGGAGCTCCTCGGGATTGCCAATGGAATTCGCCTTTTGACGAGGCATTTGGCTACCCTAAGAGAGTCATAGTTACTCCTGCCAGTTGCTCCCCGTTTTACCACAGTCACATCTACAAGCTTACTCTGGCCGTTCACCAGAAGCGATACGCCATTATTTGTAGACCTTAAGACTTTCACAGTACTCCTTCCGGGAGCTCATCGAGAATTCCGATGTTTTTCGCATGTTGACGAGGCATTTTTCTACCTTAAGAGAATCATTGTTACACCTGCCAAATGCTCGCCGTTAACCACAGCCACATTTTCAAGCTTCCTCTGGCCCAGTTCACCTGAAGCGGTACACCATTATTTGTCGGCTTTGAGACCTTCACTGTACTCCTGCCGGGAGCACCTCGAGTTTGCCGATGTATTTCGCCTATTGACGAGGCATTTGGCTACCTTAAGAGAGTCATAGTTACTCCTACCACTTGCACCCAGATTTATCACTGTCACATCCTCAAGCTTTCTCCGGCCAGTTCACCACAAGCGATACGCCATTATCTGTCGACATAAAGTGTTTCACAGTACTACTGCTGGCAGCTCCTCGGTTTGCAGATGTATTTCGCGTGTTGACGAGGCATTTGGCTACCTTAAGAGAGTCATAGTTACTCCTGCCACTTGCTCCCCGTTCTACCACAGTCACATCTACAAGCTTACTCTGGCCAGTTCACCAGAAGCGATACGCCATTATTTGTTGACCTTAAGACTTTCACAGTACTCCTTGCGGGAGCTCCTCGGGATCGCCAATGTAATTCGCCTTTTGACGAGGCATTTGGCTACTCTAAGAGAGTCATAGTTACTCCTGCCAGTTGCTCCCCGTTTTACCACAGTCACATCTACAAGCTTACTCTGGCCGTTCACCAGAAGCGATACGCCATTATTTGTTGACCTTAAGACTTTCACAGTACTCCTTCCGGGAGCTCATCGAGAATGCCGATGTTTTTCGCATGTTGACGAGGCATTTTTCTACCTTAAGAGAATCATTGTTACACCTGCCAAATGCTCGCCGTTAACCACAGCCACATTTTCAAGCTTCCTCTGGCCCAGTTCACCTGAAGCGGTACACCATTATTTGTCGGCTTTGAGACCTTCACTGTACTCCTGCCGGGAGCACCTCGAGTTTGCCGATGTATTTCGCCTACTGACGAGGCATTTGGCTACCTTAAGAGAGTCATAGTTACTCCTACCACTTGCACCCAGATTTATCACTGTCACATCCTCAAGCTTTCTCCGGCCAGTTCACCACAAGCGATACGCCATTATCTGTCGACATAAAGTGTTTCACAGTACTACTGCTGGCAGCTCCTCGGTTTGCAGATGTATTTCGCGTGTTGACGAGGCATTTGGCTACCTTAAGAGAGTCATAGTTACTCCTGCCACTTGCTCCCCGTTCTACCACAGTCACATCTACAAGCTTACTCTGGCCAGTTCACCAGAAGCGATACGCCATTATTTGTTGACCTTAAGACTTTCACAGTACTCCTTGCGGGAGCTCCTCGGGATCGCCAATGTAATTCGCCTTTTGACGAGGCATTTGGCTACTCTAAGAGAGTCATAGTTACTCCTGCCAGTTGCTCCCCGTTTTACCACAGTCACATCTACAAGCTTACTCTGGCCGTTCACCAGAAGCGATACGCCATTATTTGTTGACCTTAAGACTTTCACAGTACTCCTTCCGGGAGCTCATCGAGAATGCCGATGTTTTTCGCCTGTTGACGAGGCATTTTTCTACCTTAAGAGAGTCATTGTTACACCTGCCAAATGCTCGCCGTTAGCCACAGCCACATTTTCAAGCTTCCTCTGGCCCAGTTCACCTGAAGCGGTACACCATTATTTGTCGGCTTTGAGACCTTCACTGTACTCCTGCCGGGAGCACCTCGAGTTTGCCGATGTATTTCGCCTATTGACGAGGCATTTGGCTACCTTAAGAGAGTCATAGTTACTCCTACCACTTGCACCCAGATTTATCACTGTCACATCCTCAAGCTTTCTCCGGCCAGTTCACCACAAGCGATACGCCATTATCTGTCGACATAAAGTGTTTCACAGTACTACTGCTGGCAGCTCCTCGGTTTGCAGATGTATTTCGCGTGTTGACGAGGCATTTGGCTACCTTAAGAGAGTCATAGTTACTCCTGCCACTTGCTCCCCGTTCTACCACAGTCACATCTACAAGCTTACTCTGGCCAGTTCACCAGAAGCGATACGCCATTATTTGTTGACCTTAAGACTTTCACAGTACTCCTTGCGGGAGCTCCTCGGGATTGCCAATGTAATTCGCCTTTTGACGAGGCATTTGGCTACCCTAAGAGAGTCATAGTTACTCCTGCCAGTTGCTCCCCGTTTTACCACAGTCACATCTACAAGCTTACTCTGGCCGTTCACCAGAAGCGATACGCCATTATTTGTTGACCTTAAGACTTTCACAGTACTCCTTCCGGGAGCTCATCGAGAATGCCGATGTTTTTCGCATGTTGACGAGGCATTTTTCTACCTTAAGAGAATCATTGTTACACCTGCCAAATGCTCGCCGTTAACCACAGAAACATTTTCAAGCTTCCTCTGGCCCAGTTCACCTGAAGCGGTACACCATTATTTGTCGGCTTTGAGACCTTCACTGTACTCCTGCCGGGAGCACCTCGAGTTTGCCGATGTATTTCGCCTATTGACGAGGCATTTGGCTACCTTAAGAGAGTCATAGTTACTCCTACCACTTGCACCCAGATTTATCACTGTCACATCCTCAAGCTTTCTCCGGCCAGTTCACCACAAGTGATACGCCATTATCTGTCGACATAAAGTATTTCACAGTACTACTGCTGGCAGCTCCTCGGTTTGCAGATGTATTTCGCGTGTTGACGAGGCATTTGGCTACCTTAAGAGAGTCATAGTTACTCCTGCCACTTGCTCCCCGTTCTACCACAGTCACATCTACAAGCTTACTCTGGCCAGTTCACCAGAAGCGATACGCCATTATTTGTTGACCTTAAGACTTTCACAGTACTCCTTGCGGGAGCTCCTCGGGATTGCCAATGTAATTCGCCTTTTGACGAGGCATTTGGCTACCCTAAGAGAGTCATAGTTACTCCTGCCAGTTGCTCCCCGTTTTACCACAGTCACATCTACAAGCTTACTCTGGCCGTTCACCAGAAGCGATACGCCATTATTTGTTGACCTTAAGACTTTCACAGTACTCCTTCCGGGAGCTCATCGAGAATGCCGATGTTTTTCGCATGTTGACGAGGCATTTTTCTACCTTAAGAGAATCATTGTTACACCTGCCAAATGCTCGCCGTTAACCACAGCCACATTTTCAAGCTTCCTCTGGCCCAGTTCACCTGAAGCGGTACACCATTATTTGTCGGCTTTGAGACCTTCACTGTACTCCTGCCGGGAGCACCTCGAGTTTGCCGATGTATTTCGCCTACTGACGAGGCATTTGGCTACCTTAAGAGAGTCATAGTTACTCCTACCACTTGCACCCAGATTTATCACTGTCACATCCTCAAGCTTTCTCCGGCCAGTTCACCACAAGCGATACGCCATTATCTGTCGACATAAAGTGTTTCACAGTACTACTGCTGGCAGCTCCTCGGTTTGCAGATGTATTTCGCGTGTTGACGAGGCATTTGGCTATCTTAAGAGAGTCATAGTTACTCCTGCCACTTGCTCCCCGTTCTACCACAGTCACATCTACAAGCTTACTCTGGCCAGTTCACCAGAAGCGATACGCCATTATTTGTTGACCTTAAGACTTTCACAGTACTCCTTGCGGGAGCTCCTCGGGATCGCCAATGTAATTCGCCTTTTGACGAGGCATTTGGCTACTCTAAGAGAGTCATAGTTACTCCTGCCAGTTGCTCCCCGTTTTACCACAGTCACATCTACAAGCTTACTCTGGCCGTTCACCAGTAGCGATACGCCATTATTTGTTGACCTTAAGACTTTCACAGTACTCCTTCCGGGAGCTCATCGAGAATGCCGATGTTTTTCGCCTGTTGACGAGGCATTTTTCTACCTTAAGAGAGTCATTGTTACACCTGCCAAATGCTCGCCGTTAGCCACAGCCACATTTTCAAGCTTCCTCTGGCCCAGTTCACCTGAAGCGGTACACCATTATTTGTCGGCTTTGAGACCTTCACTGTACTCCTGCCGGGAGCACCTCGAGTTTGCCGATGTATTTCGCCTATTGACGAGGCATTTGGCTACCTTAAGAGAGTCATAGTTACTCCTACCACTTGCACCCAGATTTATCACTGTCACATCCTCAAGCTTTCTCCGGCCAGTTCACGACAAGCGATACGCCATTATCTGTCGACATAAAGTGTTTCACAGTACTACTGCTGGCAGCTCCTCGGTTTGCAGATGTATTTCGCGTGTTGACGAGGCATTTGGCTACCTTAAGAGAGTCATAGTTACTCCTGCCACTTGCTCCCCGTTCTACCACAGTCACATCTACAAGCTTACTCTGGCCAGTTCACCAGAAGCGATACGCCATTATTTGTTGACCTTAAGACTTTCACAGTACTCCTTGCGGGAGCTCCTTGGGATTGCCAATGTAATTCGCCTTTTGACGAGGCATTTGGCTACCCTAAGAGAGTCATAGTTACTCCTGCCAGTTGCTCCCCGTTTTACCACAGTCACATCTACAAGCTTACTCTGGCCGTTCACCAGAAGCGATACGCCATTATTTGTTGACCTTAAGACTTTCACAGTACTCCTTCCGGGAGCTCATCGAGAATGCCGATGTTTTTCGCATGTTGACGAGGCATTTTTCTACCTTAAGAGAATCATTGTTACACCTGCCAAATGCTCGCCGTTAACCACAGAAACATTTTCAAGCTTCCTCTGGCCCAGTTCACCTGAAGCGGTACACCATTATTTGTCGGCTTTGAGACCTTCACTGTACTCCTGCCGGGAGCACCTCGAGTTTGCCGATGTATTTCGCCTATTGACGAGGCATTTGGCTACCTTAAGAGAGTCATAGTTACTCCTACCACTTGCACCCAGATTTATCACTGTCACATCCTCAAGCTTTCTCCGGCCAGTTCACCACAGGCGATACGCCATTATCTGTCGACATAAAGTATTTCACAGTACTACTGCTGGCAGCTCCTCGGTTTGCAGATGTATTTCGCGTGTTGACGAGGCATTTGGCTACCTTAAGAGAGTCATAGTTACTCCTGCCACTTGCTCCCCGTTCTACCACAGTCACATCTACAAGCTTACTCTGGCCAGTTCACCAGAAGCGATACGCCATTATTTGTTGACCTTAAGACTTTCACAGTACTCCTTGCGGGAGCTCCTCGGGATTGCCAATGTAATTCGCCTTTTGACGAGGCATTTGGCTACTCTACGAGAGTCATAGTTACTCCTGCCAGTTGCTCCCCGTTTTACCACAGTCACATCTACAAGCTTACTCTGGCCGTTCACCAGAAGCGATACGCCATTATTTGTTGACCTTAAGACTTTCACAGTACTCCTTCCGGGAGCTCATCGAGAATGCCGATGTTTTTCGCCTGTTGACGAGGCATTTTTCTACCTTAAGAGAGTCATTGTTACACCTGCCAAATGCTCGCCGTTAGCCACAGCCACATTTTCAAGCTTCCTCTGGCCCAGTTCACCTGAAGCGGTACACCATTATTTGTCGGCTTTGAGACCTTCACTGTACTCCTGCCGGGAGCACCTCGAGTTTGCACCTTGCACCCAGATTTATCACTGTCACATCCTCAAGCTTTCTCCGGCCAGTTCACCACAAGCGATACGCCATTATCTGTCGACATAAAGTGTTTCACAGTACTACTGCTGGCAGCTCCTCGGTTTGCAGATGTATTTCGCATGTTGACGAGGCATTTGGCTACCTTAAGAGAGTCATAGTTACTCCTGCCACTTGCTCCCCGTTCTACCACAGTCACATCTACAAGCTTACTCTGGCCAGTTCACCAGAAGCGATACGCCATTATTTGTTGACCTTAAGACTTTCACAGTACTCCTTGCGGGAGCTCCTCGGGATTGCCAATGTAATTCGCCTTTTGACGAGGCATTTGGCTACCCTAAGAGAGTCATAGTTACTCCTGCCAGTTGCTCCCCGTTTTACCACAGTCACATCTACAAGCTTACTCTGGCCGTTCACCAGAAGCGATACGCCATTATTTGTTGACCTTAAGACTTTCACAGTACTCCTTCCGGGAGCTCATCGAGAATGCCGATGTTTTTCGCATGTTGACGAGGCATTTTTCTACCTTAAGAGAATCATTGTTACACCTGCCAAATGCTCGCCGTTAACCACAGCCACATTTTCAAGCTTCCTCTGGCCCAGTTCACCTGAAGCGGTACACCATTATTTGTCGGCTTTGAGACCTTCACTGTACTCCTGCCGGGAGCACCTCGAGTTTGCCGATGTATTTCGCCTATTGACGAGGCATTTGGCTACCTTAAGAGAGTCATAGTTACTCCTACCACTTGCACCCAGATTTATCACTGTCACATCCTCAAGCTTTCTCCGGCCAGTTCACCACAAGCGATACGCCATTATCTGTCGACATAAAGTGTTTCACAGTACTACTGCTGGCAGCTCCTCGGTTTGCAGATGTATTTCGCGTGTTGACGAGGCATTTGGCTACCTTAAGAGAGTCATAGTTACTCCTGCCACTTGCTCCCCGTTCTACCACAGTCACATCTACAAGCTTACTCTGGCCAGTTCACCAGAAGCGATACGCCATTATTTGTTGACCTTAAGACTTTCACAGTACTCCTTGCGGGAGCTCCTCGGGATCGCCAATGTAATTCGCCTTTTGACGAGGCATTTGGCTACTCTAAGAGAGTCATAGTTACTCCTGCCAGTTGCTCTCCGTTTTACCACAGTCACATCTACAAGCTTACTCTGGCCGTTCACCAGAAGCGATACGCCATTATTTGTTGACCTTAAGACTTTCACAGTACTCCTACCGGGAGCTCATCGAGAATGCCGATGTTTTTCGCCTGTTGAAGAGGCATTTTTCTACCTTAAGAGAGTCATTGTTACACCTGCCAAATGCTCGCCGTTAGCCACAGCCACATTTTCAAGCTTCCTCTGGCCCAGTTCACCTGAAGCGGTACACCATTATTTGTCGGCTTTGAGACCTTCACTGTACTCCTGCCGGGAGCACCTCGAGTTCGCCGATGTATTTCGCCTATTGACGAGGCATTTGGCTACCTTAAGAGAGTCATAGTTACTCCTACCACTTGCACCCAGATTTATCACTGTCACATCCTCAAGCTTTCTCCGGCCAGTTCACGACAAGCGATACGCCATTATCTGTCGACATAAAGTGTTTCACAGTACTACTGCTGGCAGCTCCTCGGTTTGCAGATGTATTTCGCGTGTTGACGAGGCATTTGGCTACCTTAAGAGAGTCATAGTTACTCCTGCCACTTGCTCCCCGTTCTACCACAGTCACATCTACAAGCTTACTCTGGCCAGTTCACCAGAAGCGATACGCCATTATTTGTTGACCTTAAGACTTTCACAGTACTCCTTGCGGGAGCTCCTCGGGATTGCCAATGTAATTCGCCTTTTGACGAGGCATTTGGCTACCCTAAGAGAGTCATAGTTACTCCTGCCAGTTGCTCCCCGTTTTACCACAGTCACATCTACAAGCTTACTCTGGCCGTTCACCAGAAGCGATACGCCATTATTTGTTGACCTTAAGACTTTCACAGTACTCCTTCCGGGAGCTCATCGAGAATGCCGATGTTTTTCGCATGTTGACGAGGCATTTTTCTACCTTAAGAGAATCATTGTTACACCTGCCAAATGCTCGCCGTTAACCACAGAAACATTTTCAAGCTTCCTCTGGCCCAGTTCACCTGAAGCGGTACACCATTATTTGTCGGCTTTGAGACCTTCACTGTACTCCTGCCGGGAGCACCTCGAGTTTGCCGATGTATTTCGCCTATTGACGAGGCATTTGGCTACCTTAAGAGAGTCATAGTTACTCCTACCACTTGCACCCAGATTTATCACTGTCACATCCTCAAGCTTTCTCCGGCCAGTTCACCACAAGCGATACGCCATTATCTGTCGACATAAAGTATTTCACAGTACTACTGCTGGCAGCTCCTCGGTTTGCAGATGTATTTCGCGTGTTGACGAGGCATTTGGCTACCTTAAGAGAGTCATAGTTACTCCTGCCACTTGCTCCCCGTTCTACCACAGTCACATCTACAAGCTTACTCTGGCCAGTTCACCAGAAGCGATACGCCATTATTTGTTGACCTTAAGACTTTCACAGTACTCCTTGCGGGAGCTCCTCGGGATCGCCAATGTAATTGGCCTTTTGACGAGGCATTTGGCTACTCTAAGAGAGTCATAGTTACTCCTGCCAGTTGCTCCCCGTTTTACCACAGTCACATCTACAAGCTTACTCTGGCCGTTCACCAGAAGCGATACGCCATTATTTGTTGACCTTAAGACTTTCACAGTACTCCTTCCGGGAGCTCATCGAGAATGCCGATGTTTTTCGCCTGTTGACGAGGCATTTTTCTACCTTAAGAGAGTCATTGTTACACCTGCCAAATGCTCGCCGTTAGCCACAGCCACATTTTCAAGCTTCCTCTGGCCCAGTTCACCTGAAGCGGTACACCATTATTTGTCGGCTTTGAGACCTTCACTGTACTCCTGCCGGGAGCACCTCGAGTTTGCACCTTGCACCCAGATTTATCACTGTCACATCCTCAAGCTTTCTCCGGCCAGTTCACCGCAAGCGATACGCCATTATCTGTCGACATAAAGTGTTTCACAGTACTACTGCTGGCAGCTCCTCGGTTTGCAGATGTATTTCGCATGTTGACGAGGCATTTGGCTACCTTAAGAGAGTCATAGTTACTCCTGCCACTTGCTCCCCGTTCTACCACAGTCACATCTACAAGCTTACTCTGGCCAGTTCACCAGAAGCGATACGCCATTATTTGTTGACCTTAAGACTTTCACAGTACTCCTTGCGGGAGCTCCTCGGGATCGCCAATGTAATTCGCCTTTTGACGAGGCATTTGGCTACCCTAAGAGAGTCATAGTTACTCCTGCCAGTTGCTCTCCGTTTTACCACAGTCACATCTACAAGCTTACTCTGGCCGTTCACCAGAAGCGATACGCCATTATTTGTTGACCTTAAGACTTTCACAGTACTCCTACCGGGAGCTCATCGAGAATGCCGATGTTTTTCGCCTGTTGACGAGGCATTTTTCTACCTTAAGAGAGTCATTGTTACACCTGCCAAATGCTCGCCGTTAGCCACAGCCACATTTTCAAGCTTCCTCTGGCCCAGTTCACCTGAAGCGGTACACCATTATTTGTCGGCTTTGAGACCTTCACTGTACTCCTGCCGGGAGCACCTCGAGTTTGCCGATGTATTTCGCCTATTGACGAGGCATTTGGCTACCTTAAGAGAGTCATAGTTACTCCTACCACTTGCACCCAGATTTATCACTGTCACATCCTCAAGCTTTCTCCGGCCAGTTCACGACAAGCGATACGCCATTATCTGTCGACATAAAGTGTTTCACAGTACTACTGCTGGCAGCTCCTCGGTTTGCAGATGTATTTCGCGTGTTGACGAGGCATTTGGCTACCTTAAGAGAGTCATAGTTACTCCTGCCACTTGCTCCCCGTTCTACCACAGTCACATCTACAAGCTTACTCTGGCCAGTTCACCAGAAGCGATACGCCATTATTTGTTGACCTTAAGACTTTCACAGTACTCCTTGCGGGAGCTCCTCGGGATTGCCAATGTAATTCGCCTTTTGACGAGGCATTTGGCTACCCTAAGAGAGTCATAGTTACTCCTGCCAGTTCCTCCCCGTTTTACCACAGTCACATCTACAAGCTTACTCTGGCCGTTCACCAGAAGCGATACGCCATTATTTGTTGACCTTAAGACTTTCACAGTACTCCTTCCGGGAGCTCATCGAGAATGCCGATGTTTTTCGCATGTTGACGAGGCATTTTTCTACCTTAAGAGAATCATTGTTACACCTGCCAAATGCTCGCCGTTAACCACAGAAACATTTTCAAGCTTCCTCTGGCCCAGTTCACCTGAAGCGGTACACCATTATTTGTCGGCTTTGAGACCTTCACTGTACTCCTGCCGGGAGCACCTCGAGTTTGCCGATGTATTTCGCCTATTGACGAGGCATTTGGCTACCTTAAGAGAGTCATAGTTACTCCTACCACTTGCACCCAGATTTATCACTGTCACATCCTCAAGCTTTCTCCGGCCAGTTCACCACAAGCGATACGCCATTATCTGTCGACATAAAGTATTTCACAGTACTACTGCTGGCAGCTCCTCGGTTTGCAGATGTATTTCGCGTGTTGACGAGGCATTTGGCTACCTTAAGAGAGTCATAGTTACTCCTGCCACTTGCTCCCCGTTCTACCACAGTCACATCTACAAGCTTACTCTGGCCAGTTCACCAGAAGCGATACGCCATTATTTGTTGACCTTAAGACTTTCACAGTACTCCTTGCGGGAGCTCCTCGGGATTGCCAATGTAATTCGCCTTTTGACGAGGCATTTGGCTACTCTACGAGAGTCATAGTTACTCCTGCCAGTTGCTCCCCGTTTTACCACAGTCACATCTACAAGCTTACTCTGGCCGTTCACCAGAAGCGATACGCCATTATTTGTTGACCTTAAGACTTTCACAGTACTCCTTCCGGGAGCTCATCGAGAATGCCGATGTTTTTCGCATGTTGACGAGGCATTTTTCTACCTTAAGAGAATCATTGTTACACCTGCCAAATGCTCGCCGTTAACCACAGAAACATTTTCAAGCTTCCTCTGGCCCAGTTCACCTGAAGCGGTACACCATTATTTGTCGGCTTTGAGACCTTCACTGTACTCCTGCCGGGAGCACCTCGAGTTTGCCGATGTATTTCGCCTATTGACGAGGCATTTGGCTACCTTAAGAGAGTCATAGTTACTCCTACCACTTGCACCCAGATTTATCACTGTCACATCCTCAAGCTTTCTCCGGCCAGTTCACCACAAGCGATACGCCATTATCTGTCGACATAAAGTATTTCACAGTACTACTGCTGGCAGCTCCTCGGTTTGCAGATGTATTTCGCGTGTTGACGAGGCATTTGGCTACCTTAAGAGAGTCATAGTTACTCCTGCCACTTGCTCCCCGTTCTACCACAGTCACATCTACAAGCTTACTCTGGCCAGTTCACCAGAAGCGATACGCCATTATTTGTTGACCTTAAGACTTTCACAGTACTCCTTGCGGGAGCTCCTCGGGATTGCCAATGTAATTCGCCTTTTGACGAGGCATTTGGCTACTCTACGAGAGTCATAGTTACTCCTGCCAGTTGCTCCCCGTTTTACCACAGTCACATCTACAAGCTTACTCTGGCCGTTCACCAGAAGCGATACGCCAATATTTGTTGACCTTAAGACTTTCACAGTACTCCTTCCGGGAGCTCATCGAGAATGCCGATGTTTTTCGCCTGTTGACGAGGCATTTTTCTACCTTAAGAGAGTCATTGTTACACCTGCCAAATGCTCGCCGTTAGCCACAGCCACATTTTCAAGCTTCCTCTGGCCCAGTTCACCTGAAGCGGTACACCATTATTTGTCGGCTTTGAGACCTTCACTGTACTCCTGCCGGGAGCACCTCGAGTTTGCACCTTGCACCCAGATTTATCACTGTCACATCCTCAAGCTTTCTCCGGCCAGTTCACCGCAAGCGATACGCCATTATCTGTCGACATAAAGTGTTTCACAGTACTACTGCTGGCAGCTCCTCGGTTTGCAGATGTATTTCGCATGTTGACGAGGCATTTGGCTACCTTAAGAGAGTCATAGTTACTCCTGCCACTTGCTCCCCGTTCTACCACAGTCACATCTACAAGCTTACTCTGGCCAGTTCACCAGAAGCGATACGCCATTATTTGTTGACCTTAAGACTTTCACAGTACTCCTTGCGGGAGCTCCTCGGGATCGCCAATGTAATTCGCCTTTTGACGAGGCATTTGGCTACCCTAAGAGAGTCATAGTTACTCCTGCCAGTTGCTCTCCGTTTTACCACAGTCACATCTACAAGCTTACTCTGGCCGTTCACCAGAAGCGATACGCCATTATTTGTTGACCTTAAGACTTTCACAGTACTCCTACCGGGAGCTCATCGAGAATGCCGATGTTTTTCGCCTGTTGACGAGGCATTTTTCTACCTTAAGAGAGTCATTGTTACACCTGCCAAATGCTCGCCGTTAGCCACAGCCACATTTTCAAGCTTCCTCTGGCCCAGTTCACCTGAAGCGGTACACCATTATTTGTCGGCTTTGAGACCTTCACTGTACTCCTGCCGGGAGCACCTCGAGTTTGCCGATGTATTTCGCCTATTGACGAGGCATTTGGCTACCTTAAGAGAGTCATAGTTACTCCTACCACTTGCACCCAGATTTATCACTGTCACATCCTCAAGCTTTCTCCGGCCAGTTCACGACAAGCGATACGCCATTATCTGTCGACATAAAGTGTTTCACAGTACTACTGCTGGCAGCTCCTCGGTTTGCAGATGTATTTCGCGTGTTGACGAGGCATTTGGCTACCTTAAGAGAGTCATAGTTACTCCTGCCACTTGCTCCCCGTTCTACCACAGTCACATCTACAAGCTTACTCTGGCCAGTTCACCAGAAGCGATACGCCATTATTTGTTGACCTTAAGACTTTCACAGTACTCCTTGCGGGAGCTCCTCGGGATTGCCAATGTAATTCGCCTTTTGACGAGGCATTTGGCTACCCTAAGAGAGTCATAGTTACTCCTGCCAGTTCCTCCCCGTTTTACCACAGTCACATCTACAAGCTTACTCTGGCCGTTCACCAGAAGCGATACGCCATTATTTGTTGACCTTAAGACTTTCACAGTACTCCTTCCGGGAGCTCATCGAGAATGCCGATGTTTTTCGCATGTTGACGAGGCATTTTTCTACCTTAAGAGAATCATTGTTACACCTGCCAAATGCTCGCCGTTAACCACAGAAACATTTTCAAGCTTCCTCTGGCCCAGTTCACCTGAAGCGGTACACCATTATTTGTCGGCTTTGAGACCTTCACTGTACTCCTGCCGGGAGCACCTCGAGTTTGCCGATGTATTTCGCCTATTGACGAGGCATTTGGCTACCTTAAGAGAGTCATAGTTACTCCTACCACTTGCACCCAGATTTATCACTGTCACATCCTCAAGCTTTCTCCGGCCAGTTCACCACAAGCGATACGCCATTATCTGTCGACATAAAGTATTTCACAGTACTACTGCTGGCAGCTCCTCGGTTTGCAGATGTATTTCGCGTGTTGACGAGGCATTTGGCTACCTTAAGAGAGTCATAGTTACTCCTGCCACTTGCTCCCCGTTCTACCACAGTCACATCTACAAGCTTACTCTGGCCAGTTCACCAGAAGCGATACGCCATTATTTGTTGACCTTAAGACTTTCACAGTACTCCTTGCGGGAGCTCCTCGGGATTGCCAATGTAATTCGCCTTTTGACGAGGCATTTGGCTACTCTACGAGAGTCATAGTTACTCCTGCCAGTTGCTCCCCGTTTTACCACAGTCACATCTACAAGCTTACTCTGGCCGTTCACCAGAAGCGATACGCCATTATTTGTTGACCTTAAGACTTTCACAGTACTCCTTCCGGGAGCTCATCGAGAATGCCGATGTTTTTCGCATGTTGACGAGGCATTTTTCTACCTTAAGAGAATCATTGTTACACCTGCCAAATGCTCGCCGTTAACCACAGAAACATTTTCAAGCTTCCTCTGGCCCAGTTCACCTGAAGCGGTACACCATTATTTGTCGGCTTTGAGACCTTCACTGTACTCCTGCCGGGAGCACCTCGAGTTTGCCGATGTATTTCGCCTATTGACGAGGCATTTGGCTACCTTAAGAGAGTCATAGTTACTCCTACCACTTGCACCCAGATTTATCACTGTCACATCCTCAAGCTTTCTCCGGCCAGTTCACCACAAGCGATACGCCATTATCTGTCGACATAAAGTATTTCACAGTACTACTGCTGGCAGCTCCTCGGTTTGCAGATGTATTTCGCGTGTTGACGAGGCATTTGGCTACCTTAAGAGAGTCATAGTTACTCCTGCCACTTGCTCCCCGTTCTACCACAGTCACATCTACAAGCTTACTCTGGCCAGTTCACCAGAAGCGATACGCCATTATTTGTTGACCTTAAGACTTTCACAGTACTCCTTGCGGGAGCTCCTCGGGATTGCCAATGTAATTCGCCTTTTGACGAGGCATTTGGCTACTCTACGAGAGTCATAGTTACTCCTGCCAGTTGCTCCCCGTTTTACCACAGTCACATCTACAAGCTTACTCTGGCCGTTCACCAGAAGCGATACGCCAATATTTGTTGACCTTAAGACTTTCACAGTACTCCTTCCGGGAGCTCATCGAGAATGCCGATGTTTTTCGCCTGTTGACGAGGCATTTTTCTACCTTAAGAGAGTCATTGTTACACCTGCCAAATGCTCGCCGTTAGCCACAGCCACATTTTCAAGCTTCCTCTGGCCCAGTTCACCTGAAGCGGTACACCATTATTTGTCGGCTTTGAGACCTTCACTGTACTCCTGCCGGGAGCACCTCGAGTTTGCACCTTGCACCCAGATTTATCACTGTCACATCCTCAAGCTTTCTCCGGCCAGTTCACCGCAAGCGATACGCCATTATCTGTCGACATAAAGTGTTTCACAGTACTACTGCTGGCAGCTCCTCGGTTTGCAGATGTATTTCGCATGTTGACGAGGCATTTGGCTACCTTAAGAGAGTCATAGTTACTCCTGCCACTTGCTCCCCGTTCTACCACAGTCACATCTACAAGCTTACTCTGGCCAGTTCACCAGAAGCGATACGCCATTATTTGTTGACCTTAAGACTTTCACAGTACTCCTTGCGGGAGCTCCTCGGGATCGCCAATGTAATTCGCCTTTTGACGAGGCATTTGGCTACCCTAAGAGAGTCATAGTTACTCCTGCCAGTTGCTCTCCGTTTTACCACAGTCACATCTACAAGCTTACTCTGGCCGTTCACCAGAAGCGATACGCCATTATTTGTTGACCTTAAGACTTTCACAGTACTCCTACCGGGAGCTCATCGAGAATGCCGATGTTTTTCGCCTGTTGACGAGGCATTTTTCTACCTTAAGAGAGTCATTGTTACACCTGCCAAATGCTCGCCGTTAGCCACAGCCACATTTTCAAGCTTCCTCTGGCCCAGTTCACCTGAAGCGGTACACCATTATTTGTCGGCTTTGAGACCTTCACTGTACTCCTGCCGGGAGCACCTCGAGTTTGCCGATGTATTTCGCCTATTGACGAGGCATTTGGCTACCTTAAGAGAGTCATAGTTACTCCTACCACTTGCACCCAGATTTATCACTGTCACATCCTCAAGCTTTCTCCGGCCAGTTCACGACAAGCGATACGCCATTATCTGTCGACATAAAGTGTTTCACAGTACTACTGCTGGCAGCTCCTCGGTTTGCAGATGTATTTCGCGTGTTGACGAGGCATTTGGCTACCTTAAGAGAGTCATAGTTACTCCTGCCACTTGCTCCCCGTTCTACCACAGTCACATCTACAAGCTTACTCTGGCCAGTTCACCAGAAGCGATACGCCATTATTTGTTGACCTTAAGACTTTCACAGTACTCCTTGCGGGAGCTCCTCGGGATTGCCAATGTAATTCGCCTTTTGACGAGGCATTTGGCTACCCTAAGAGAGTCATAGTTACTCCTGCCAGTTCCTCCCCGTTTTACCACAGTCACATCTACAAGCTTACTCTGGCCGTTCACCAGAAGCGATACGCCATTATTTGTTGACCTTAAGACTTTCACAGTACTCCTTCCGGGAGCTCATCGAGAATGCCGATGTTTTTCGCATGTTGACGAGGCATTTTTCTACCTTAAGAGAATCATTGTTACACCTGCCAAATGCTCGCCGTTAACCACAGAAACATTTTCAAGCTTCCTCTGGCCCAGTTCACCTGAAGCGGTACACCATTATTTGTCGGCTTTGAGACCTTCACTGTACTCCTGCCGGGAGCACCTCGAGTTTGCCGATGTATTTCGCCTATTGACGAGGCATTTGGCTACCTTAAGAGAGTCATAGTTACTCCTACCACTTGCACCCAGATTTATCACTGTCACATCCTCAAGCTTTCTCCGGCCAGTTCACCACAAGCGATACGCCATTATCTGTCGACATAAAGTATTTCACAGTACTACTGCTGGCAGCTCCTCGGTTTGCAGATGTATTTCGCGTGTTGACGAGGCATTTGGCTACCTTAAGAGAGTCATAGTTACTCCTGCCACTTGCTCCCCGTTCTACCACAGTCACATCTACAAGCTTACTCTGGCCAGTTCACCAGAAGCGATACGCCATTATTTGTTGACCTTAAGACTTTCACAGTACTCCTTGCGGGAGCTCCTCGGGATTGCCAATGTAATTCGCCTTTTGACGAGGCATTTGGCTACTCTACGAGAGTCATAGTTACTCCTGCCAGTTGCTCCCCGTTTTACCACAGTCACATCTACAAGCTTACTCTGGCCGTTCACCAGAAGCGATACGCCATTATTTGTTGACCTTAAGACTTTCACAGTACTCCTTCCGGGAGCTCATCGAGAATGCCGATGTTTTTCGCCTGTTGACGAGGCATTTTTCTACCTTAAGAGAGTCATTGTTACACCTGCCAAATGCTCGCCGTTAGCCACAGCCACATTTTCAAGCTTCCTCTGGCCCAGTTCACCTGAAGCGGTACACCATTATTTGTCGGCTTTGAGACCTTCACTGTACTCCTGCCGGGAGCACCTCGAGTTTGCACCTTGCACCCAGATTTATCACTGTCACATCCTCAAGCTTTCTCCGGCCAGTTCACCGCAAGCGATACGCCATTATCTGTCGACATAAAGTGTTTCACAGTACTACTGCTGGCAGCTCCTCGGTTTGCAGATGTATTTCGCATGTTGACGAGGCATTTGGCTACCTTAAGAGAGTCATAGTTACTCCTGCCACTTGCTCCCCGTTCTACCACAGTCACATCTACAAGCTTACTCTGGCCAGTTCACCAGAAGCGATACGCCATTATTTGTTGACCTTAAGACTTTCACAGTACTCCTTGCGGGAGCTCCTCGGGATTGCCAATGTAATTCGCCTTTTGACGAGGCATTTGGCTACTCTACGAGAGTCATAGTTACTCCTGCCAGTTGCTCCCCGTTTTACCACAGTCACATCTACAAGCTTACTCTGGCCGTTCACCAGAAGCGATACGCCATTATTTGTTGACCTTAAGACTTTCACAGTACTCCTTCCGGGAGCTCATCGAGAATGCCGATGTTTTTCGCCTGTTGACGAGGCATTTTTCTACCTTAAGAGAGTCATTGTTACACCTGCCAAATGCTCGCCGTTAGCCACAGCCACATTTTCAAGCTTCCTCTGGCCCAGTTCACCTGAAGCGGTACACCATTATTTGTCGGCTTTGAGACCTTCACTGTACTCCTGCCGGGAGCACCTCGAGTTTGCACCTTGCACCCAGATTTATCACTGTCACATCCTCAAGCTTTCTCCGGCCAGTTCACCACAAGCGATACGCCATTATCTGTCGACATAAAGTGTTTCACAGTACTACTGCTGGCAGCTCCTCGGTTTGCAGATGTATTTCGCATGTTGACGAGGCATTTGGCTACCTTAAGAGAGTCATAGTTACTCCTGCCACTTGCTCCCCGTTCTACCACAGTCACATCTACAAGCTTACTCTGGCCAGTTCACCAGAAGCGATACGCCATTATTTGTTGACCTTAAGACTTTCACAGTACTCCTTGCGGGAGCTCCTCGGGATTGCCAATGTAATTCGCCTTTTGACGAGGCATTTGGCTACCCTAAGAGAGTCATAGTTACTCCTGCCAGTTGCTCCCCGTTTTACCACAGTCACATCTACAAGCTTACTCTGGCCGTTCACCAGAAGCGATACGCCATTATTTGTTGACCTTAAGACTTTCACAGTACTCCTTCCGGGAGCTCATCGAGAATGCCGATGTTTTTCGGATGTTGACGAGGCATTTTTCTACCTTAAGAGAATCATTGTTACACCTGCCAAATGCTCGCCGTTAACCACAGCCACATTTTCAAGCTTCCTCTGGCCCAGTTCACCTGAAGCGGTACACCATTATTTGTCGGCTTTGAGACCTTCACTGTACTCCTGCCGGGAGCACCTCGAGTTTGCCGATGTATTTCGCCTATTGACGAGGCATTTGGCTACCTTAAGAGAGTCATAGTTACTCCTACCACTTGCACCCAGATTTATCACTGTCACATCCTCAAGCTTTCTCCGGCCAGTTCACCACAAGCGATACGCCATTATCTGTCGACATAAAGTGTTTCACAGTACTACTGCTGGCAGCTCCTCGGTTTGCAGATGTATTTCGCGTGTTGACGAGGCATTTGGCTACCTTAAGAGAGTCATAGTTACTCCTGCCACTTGCTCCCCGTTCTACCACAGTCACATCTACAAGCTTACTCTGGCCAGTTCACCAGAAGCGATACGCCATTATTTGTTGACCTTAAGACTTTCACAGTACTCCTTGCGGGAGCTCCTCGGGATCGCCAATGTAATTCGCCTTTTGACGAGGCATTTGGCTACTCTAAGAGAGTCATAGTTACTCCTGCCAGTTGCTCTCCGTTTTACCACAGTCACATCTACAAGCTTACTCTGGCCGTTCACCAGAAGCGATACGCCATTATTTGTTGACCTTAAGACTTTCACAGTACTCCTACCGGGAGCTCATCGAGAATGCCGATGTTTTTCGCCTGTTGACGAGGCATTTTTCTACCTTAAGAGAGTCATTGTTACACCTGCCAAATGCTCGCCGTTAGCCACAGCCACATTTTCAAGCTTCCTCTGGCCCAGTTCACCTGAAGCGGTACACCATTATTTGTCGGCTTTGAGACCTTCACTGTACTCCTGCCGGGAGCACCTCGAGTTTGCCGATGTATTTCGCCTATTGACGAGGCATTTGGCTACCTTAAGAGAGTCATAGTTACTCCTACCACTTGCACCCAGATTTATCACTGTCACATCCTCAAGCTTTCTCCGGCCAGTTCACGACAAGCGATACGCCATTATCTGTCGACATAAAGTGTTTCACAGTACTACTGCTGGCAGCTCCTCGGTTTGCAGATGTATTTCGCGTGTTGACGAGGCATTTGGCTACCTTAAGAGAGTCATAGTTACTCCTGCCACTTGCTCCCCGTTCTACCACAGTCACATCTACAAGCTTACTCTGGCCAGTTCACCAGAAGCGATACGCCATTATTTGTTGACCTTAAGACTTTCACAGTACTCCTTGCGGGAGCTCCTCGGGATTGCCAATGTAATTCGCCTTTTGACGAGGCATTTGGCTACCCTAAGAGAGTCATAGTTACTCCTGCCAGTTCCTCCCCGTTTTACCACAGTCACATCTACAAGCTTACTCTGGCCGTTCACCAGAAGCGATACGCCATTATTTGTTGACCTTAAGACTTTCACAGTACTCCTTCCGGGAGCTCATCGAGAATGCCGATGTTTTTCGCATGTTGACGAGGCATTTTTCTACCTTAAGAGAATCATTGTTACACCTGCCAAATGCTCGCCGTTAACCACAGAAACATTTTCAAGCTTCCTCTGGCCCAGTTCACCTGAAGCGGTACACCATTATTTGTCGGCTTTGAGACCTTCACTGTACTCCTGCCGGGAGCACCTCGAGTTTGCCGATGTATTTCGCCTATTGACGAGGCATTTGGCTACCTTAAGAGAGTCATAGTTACTCCTACCACTTGCACCCAGATTTATCACTGTCACATCCTCAAGCTTTCTCCGGCCAGTTCACCACAAGCGATACGCCATTATCTGTCGACATAAAGTATTTCACAGTACTACTGCTGGCAGCTCCTCGGTTTGCAGATGTATTTCGCGTGTTGACGAGGCATTTGGCTACCTTAAGAGAGTCATAGTTACTCCTGCCACTTGCTCCCCGTTCTACCACAGTCACATCTACAAGCTTACTCTGGCCAGTTCACCAGAAGCGATACGCCATTATTTGTTGACCTTAAGACTTTCACAGTACTCCTTGCGGGAGCTCCTCGGGATTGCCAATGTAATTCGCCTTTTGACGAGGCATTTGGCTACTCTACGAGAGTCATAGTTACTCCTGCCAGTTGCTCCCCGTTTTACCACAGTCACATCTACAAGCTTACTCTGGCCGTTCACCAGAAGCGATACGCCATTATTTGTTGACCTTAAGACTTTCACAGTACTCCTTCCGGGAGCTCATCGAGAATGCCGATGTTTTTCGCCTGTTGACGAGGCATTTTTCTACCTTAAGAGAGTCATTGTTACACCTGCCAAATGCTCGCCGTTAGCCACAGCCACATTTTCAAGCTTCCTCTGGCCCAGTTCACCTGAAGCGGTACACCATTATTTGTCGGCTTTGAGACCTTCACTGTACTCCTGCCGGGAGCACCTCGAGTTTGCACCTTGCACCCAGATTTATCACTGTCACATCCTCAAGCTTTCTCCGGCCAGTTCACCGCAAGCGATACGCCATTATCTGTCGACATAAAGTGTTTCACAGTACTACTGCTGGCAGCTCCTCGGTTTGCAGATGTATTTCGCATGTTGACGAGGCATTTGGCTACCTTAAGAGAGTCATAGTTACTCCTGCCACTTGCTCCCCGTTCTACCACAGTCACATCTACAAGCTTACTCTGGCCAGTTCACCAGAAGCGATACGCCATTATTTGTTGACCTTAAGACTTTCACAGTACTCCTTGCGGGAGCTCCTCGGGATTGCCAATGTAATTCGCCTTTTGACGAGGCATTTGGCTACTCTACGAGAGTCATAGTTACTCCTGCCAGTTGCTCCCCGTTTTACCACAGTCACATCTACAAGCTTACTCTGGCCGTTCACCAGAAGCGATACGCCATTATTTGTTGACCTTAAGACTTTCACAGTACTCCTTCCGGGAGCTCATCGAGAATGCCGATGTTTTTCGCCTGTTGACGAGGCATTTTTCTACCTTAAGAGAGTCATTGTTACACCTGCCAAATGCTCGCCGTTAGCCACAGCCACATTTTCAAGCTTCCTCTGGCCCAGTTCACCTGAAGCGGTACACCATTATTTGTCGGCTTTGAGACCTTCACTGTACTCCTGCCGGGAGCACCTCGAGTTTGCACCTTGCACCCAGATTTATCACTGTCACATCCTCAAGCTTTCTCCGGCCAGTTCACCACAAGCGATACGCCATTATCTGTCGACATAAAGTGTTTCACAGTACTACTGCTGGCAGCTCCTCGGTTTGCAGATGTATTTCGCATGTTGACGAGGCATTTGGCTACCTTAAGAGAGTCATAGTTACTCCTGCCACTTGCTCCCCGTTCTACCACAGTCACATCTACAAGCTTACTCTGGCCAGTTCACCAGAAGCGATACGCCATTATTTGTTGACCTTAAGACTTTCACAGTACTCCTTGCGGGAGCTCCTCGGGATTGCCAATGTAATTCGCCTTTTGACGAGGCATTTGGCTACCCTAAGAGAGTCATAGTTACTCCTGCCAGTTGCTCCCCGTTTTACCACAGTCACATCTACAAGCTTACTCTGGCCGTTCACCAGAAGCGATACGCCATTATTTGTTGACCTTAAGACTTTCACAGTACTCCTTCCGGGAGCTCATCGAGAATGCCGATGTTTTTCGGATGTTGACGAGGCATTTTTCTACCTTAAGAGAATCATTGTTACACCTGCCAAATGCTCGCCGTTAACCACAGCCACATTTTCAAGCTTCCTCTGGCCCAGTTCACCTGAAGCGGTACACCATTATTTGTCGGCTTTGAGACCTTCACTGTACTCCTGCCGGGAGCACCTCGAGTTTGCCGATGTATTTCGCCTATTGACGAGGCATTTGGCTACCTTAAGAGAGTCATAGTTACTCCTACCACTTGCACCCAGATTTATCACTGTCACATCCTCAAGCTTTCTCCGGCCAGTTCACCACAAGCGATACGCCATTATCTGTCGACATAAAGTGTTTCACAGTACTACTGCTGGCAGCTCCTCGGTTTGCAGATGTATTTCGCGTGTTGACGAGGCATTTGGCTACCTTAAGAGAGTCATAGTTACTCCTGCCACTTGCTCCCCGTTCTACCACAGTCACATCTACAAGCTTACTCTGGCCAGTTCACCAGAAGCGATACGCCATTATTTGTTGACCTTAAGACTTTCACAGTACTCCTTGCGGGAGCTCCTCGGGATCGCCAATGTAATTCGCCTTTTGACGAGGCATTTGGCTACTCTAAGAGAGTCATAGTTACTCCTGCCAGTTGCTCTCCGTTTTACCACAGTCACATCTACAAGCTTACTCTGGCCGTTCACCAGAAGCGATACGCCATTATTTGTTGACCTTAAGACTTTCACAGTACTCCTACCGGGAGCTCATCGAGAATGCCGATGTTTTTCGCCTGTTGACGAGGCATTTTTCTACCTTAAGAGAGTCATTGTTACACCTGCCAAATGCTCGCCGTTAGCCACAGCCACATTTTCAAGCTTCCTCTGGCCCAGTTCACCTGAAGCGGTACACCATTATTTGTCGGCTTTGAGACCTTCACTGTACTCCTGCCGGGAGCACCTCGAGTTTGCCGATGTATTTCGCCTATTGACGAGGCATTTGGCTACCTTAAGAGAGTCATAGTTACTCCTACCACTTGCACCCAGATTTATCACTGTCACATCCTCAAGCTTTCTCCGGCCAGTTCACGACAAGCGATACGCCATTATCTGTCGACATAAAGTGTTTCACAGTACTACTGCTGGCAGCTCCTCGGTTTGCAGATGTATTTCGCGTGTTGACGAGGCATTTGGCTACCTTAAGAGAGTCATAGTTACTCCTGCCACTTGCTCCCCGTTCTACCACAGTCACATCTACAAGCTTACTCTGGCCAGTTCACCAGAAGCGATACGCCATTATTTGTTGACCTTAAGACTTTCACAGTACTCCTTGCGGGAGCTCCTCGGGATTGCCAATGTAATTCGCCTTTTGACGAGGCATTTGGCTACCCTAAGAGAGTCATAGTTACTCCTGCCAGTTGCTCCCCGTTTTACCACAGTCACATCTACAAGCTTACTCTGGCCGTTCACCAGAAGCGATACGCCATTATTTGTTGACCTTAAGACTTTCACAGTACTCCTTCCGGGAGCTCATCGAGAATGCCGATGTTTTTCGGATGTTGACGAGGCATTTTTCTACCTTAAGAGAATCATTGTTACACCTGCCAAATGCTCGCCGTTAACCACAGCCACATTTTCAAGCTTCCTCTGGCCCAGTTCACCTGAAGCGGTACACCATTATTTGTCGGCTTTGAGACCTTCACTGTACTCCTGCCGGGAGCACCTCGAGTTTGCCGATGTATTTCGCCTATTGACGAGGCATTTGGCTACCTTAAGAGAGTCATAGTTACTCCTACCACTTGCACCCAGATTTATCACTGTCACATCCTCAAGCTTTCTCCGGCCAGTTCACCACAAGCGATACGCCATTATCTGTCGACATAAAGTGTTTCACAGTACTACTGCTGGCAGCTCCTCGGTTTGCAGATGTATTTCGCGTGTTGACGAGGCATTTGGCTACCTTAAGAGAGTCATAGTTACTCCTGCCACTTGCTCCCCGTTCTACCACAGTCACATCTACAAGCTTACTCTGGCCAGTTCACCAGAAGCGATACGCCATTATTTGTTGACCTTAAGACTTTCACAGTACTCCTTGCGGGAGCTCCTCGGGATCGCCAATGTAATTCGCCTTTTGACGAGGCATTTGGCTACTCTAAGAGAGTCATAGTTACTCCTGCCAGTTGCTCTCCGTTTTACCACAGTCACATCTACAAGCTTACTCTGGCCGTTCACCAGAAGCGATACGCCATTATTTGTTGACCTTAAGACTTTCACAGTACTCCTACCGGGAGCTCATCGAGAATGCCGATGTTTTTCGCCTGTTGACGAGGCATTTTTCTACCTTAAGAGAGTCATTGTTACACCTGCCAAATGCTCGCCGTTAGCCACAGCCACATTTTCAAGCTTCCTCTGGCCCAGTTCACCTGAAGCGGTACACCATTATTTGTCGGCTTTGAGACCTTCACTGTACTCCTGCCGGGAGCACCTCGAGTTTGCCGATGTATTTCGCCTATTGACGAGGCATTTGGCTACCTTAAGAGAGTCATAGTTACTCCTACCACTTGCACCCAGATTTATCACTGTCACATCCTCAAGCTTTCTCCGGCCAGTTCACGACAAGCGATACGCCATTATCTGTCGACATAAAGTGTTTCACAGTACTACTGCTGGCAGCTCCTCGGTTTGCAGATGTATTTCGCGTGTTGACGAGGCATTTGGCTACCTTAAGAGAGTCATAGTTACTCCTGCCACTTGCTCCCCGTTCTACCACAGTCACATCTACAAGCTTACTCTGGCCAGTTCACCAGAAGCGATACGCCATTATTTGTTGACCTTAAGACTTTCACAGTACTCCTTGCGGGAGCTCCTCGGGATTGCCAATGTAATTCGCCTTTTGACGAGGCATTTGGCTACCCTAAGAGAGTCATAGTTACTCCTGCCAGTTCCTCCCCGTTTTACCACAGTCACATCTACAAGCTTACTCTGGCCGTTCACCAGAAGCGATACGCCATTATTTGTTGACCTTAAGACTTTCACAGTACTCCTTCCGGGAGCTCATCGAGAATGCCGATGTTTTTCGCATGTTGACGAGGCATTTTTCTACCTTAAGAGAATCATTGTTACACCTGCCAAATGCTCGCCGTTAACCACAGAAACATTTTCAAGCTTCCTCTGGCCCAGTTCACCTGAAGCGGTACACCATTATTTGTCGGCTTTGAGACCTTCACTGTACTCCTGCCGGGAGCACCTCGAGTTTGCCGATGTATTTCGCCTATTGACGAGGCATTTGGCTACCTTAAGAGAGTCATAGTTACTCCTACCACTTGCACCCAGATTTATCACTGTCACATCCTCAAGCTTTCTCCGGCCAGTTCACCACAAGCGATACGCCATTATCTGTCGACATAAAGTATTTCACAGTACTACTGCTGGCAGCTCCTCGGTTTGCAGATGTATTTCGCGTGTTGACGAGGCATTTGGCTACCTTAAGAGAGTCATAGTTACTCCTGCCACTTGCTCCCCGTTCTACCACAGTCACATCTACAAGCTTACTCTGGCCAGTTCACCAGAAGCGATACGCCATTATTTGTTGACCTTAAGACTTTCACAGTACTCCTTGCGGGAGCTCCTCGGGATTGCCAATGTAATTCGCCTTTTGACGAGGCATTTGGCTACTCTACGAGAGTCATAGTTACTCCTGCCAGTTGCTCCCCGTTTTACCACAGTCACATCTACAAGCTTACTCTGGCCGTTCACCAGAAGCGATACGCCATTATTTGTTGACCTTAAGACTTTCACAGTACTCCTTCCGGGAGCTCATCGAGAATGCCGATGTTTTTCGCCTGTTGACGAGGCATTTTTCTACCTTAAGAGAGTCATTGTTACACCTGCCAAATGCTCGCCGTTAGCCACAGCCACATTTTCAAGCTTCCTCTGGCCCAGTTCACCTGAAGCGGTACACCATTATTTGTCGGCTTTGAGACCTTCACTGTACTCCTGCCGGGAGCACCTCGAGTTTGCACCTTGCACCCAGATTTATCACTGTCACATCCTCAAGCTTTCTCCGGCCAGTTCACCGCAAGCGATACGCCATTATCTGTCGACATAAAGTGTTTCACAGTACTACTGCTGGCAGCTCCTCGGTTTGCAGATGTATTTCGCATGTTGACGAGGCATTTGGCTACCTTAAGAGAGTCATAGTTACTCCTGCCACTTGCTCCCCGTTCTACCACAGTCACATCTACAAGCTTACTCTGGCCAGTTCACCAGAAGCGATACGCCATTATTTGTTGACCTTAAGACTTTCACAGTACTCCTTGCGGGAGCTCCTCGGGATTGCCAATGTAATTCGCCTTTTGACGAGGCATTTGGCTACTCTACGAGAGTCATAGTTACTCCTGCCAGTTGCTCCCCGTTTTACCACAGTCACATCTACAAGCTTACTCTGGCCGTTCACCAGAAGCGATACGCCATTATTTGTTGACCTTAAGACTTTCACAGTACTCCTTCCGGGAGCTCATCGAGAATGCCGATGTTTTTCGCCTGTTGACGAGGCATTTTTCTACCTTAAGAGAGTCATTGTTACACCTGCCAAATGCTCGCCGTTAGCCACAGCCACATTTTCAAGCTTCCTCTGGCCCAGTTCACCTGAAGCGGTACACCATTATTTGTCGGCTTTGAGACCTTCACTGTACTCCTGCCGGGAGCACCTCGAGTTTGCACCTTGCACCCAGATTTATCACTGTCACATCCTCAAGCTTTCTCCGGCCAGTTCACCACAAGCGATACGCCATTATCTGTCGACATAAAGTGTTTCACAGTACTACTGCTGGCAGCTCCTCGGTTTGCAGATGTATTTCGCATGTTGACGAGGCATTTGGCTACCTTAAGAGAGTCATAGTTACTCCTGCCACTTGCTCCCCGTTCTACCACAGTCACATCTACAAGCTTACTCTGGCCAGTTCACCAGAAGCGATACGCCATTATTTGTTGACCTTAAGACTTTCACAGTACTCCTTGCGGGAGCTCCTCGGGATTGCCAATGTAATTCGCCTTTTGACGAGGCATTTGGCTACCCTAAGAGAGTCATAGTTACTCCTGCCAGTTGCTCCCCGTTTTACCACAGTCACATCTACAAGCTTACTCTGGCCGTTCACCAGAAGCGATACGCCATTATTTGTTGACCTTAAGACTTTCACAGTACTCCTTCCGGGAGCTCATCGAGAATGCCGATGTTTTTCGGATGTTGACGAGGCATTTTTCTACCTTAAGAGAATCATTGTTACACCTGCCAAATGCTCGCCGTTAACCACAGCCACATTTTCAAGCTTCCTCTGGCCCAGTTCACCTGAAGCGGTACACCATTATTTGTCGGCTTTGAGACCTTCACTGTACTCCTGCCGGGAGCACCTCGAGTTTGCCGATGTATTTCGCCTATTGACGAGGCATTTGGCTACCTTAAGAGAGTCATAGTTACTCCTACCACTTGCACCCAGATTTATCACTGTCACATCCTCAAGCTTTCTCCGGCCAGTTCACCACAAGCGATACGCCATTATCTGTCGACATAAAGTGTTTCACAGTACTACTGCTGGCAGCTCCTCGGTTTGCAGATGTATTTCGCGTGTTGACGAGGCATTTGGCTACCTTAAGAGAGTCATAGTTACTCCTGCCACTTGCTCCCC
This sequence comes from Schistocerca nitens, assembly GCF_023898315.1. NCBI lineage: Eukaryota > Metazoa > Arthropoda > Insecta > Orthoptera > Acrididae > Schistocerca > Schistocerca nitens. The sequence goes on along the minus strand of NC_064625.1, from coordinate 157,772,102 downwards.
GTTCTACCACAGTCACATCTACAAGCTTACTCTGGCCAGTTCACCAGAAGCGATACGCCATTATTTGTTGACCTTAAGACTTTCACAGTACTCCTTGCGGGAGCTCCTCGGGATCGCCAATGTAATTCGCCTTTTGACGAGGCATTTGGCTACTCTAAGAGAGTCATAGTTACTCCTGCCAGTTGCTCTCCGTTTTACCACAGTCACATCTACAAGCTTACTCTGGCCGTTCACCAGAAGCGATACGCCATTATTTGTTGACCTTAAGACTTTCACAGTACTCCTACCGGGAGCTCATCGAGAATGCCGATGTTTTTCGCCTGTTGACGAGGCATTTTTCTACCTTAAGAGAGTCATTGTTACACCTGCCAAATGCTCGCCGTTAGCCACAGCCACATTTTCAAGCTTCCTCTGGCCCAGTTCACCTGAAGCGGTACACCATTATTTGTCGGCTTTGAGACCTTCACTGTACTCCTGCCGGGAGCACCTCGAGTTTGCCGATGTATTTCGCCTATTGACGAGGCATTTGGCTACCTTAAGAGAGTCATAGTTACTCCTACCACTTGCACCCAGATTTATCACTGTCACATCCTCAAGCTTTCTCCGGCCAGTTCACGACAAGCGATACGCCATTATCTGTCGACATAAAGTGTTTCACAGTACTACTGCTGGCAGCTCCTCGGTTTGCAGATGTATTTCGCGTGTTGACGAGGCATTTGGCTACCTTAAGAGAGTCATAGTTACTCCTGCCACTTGCTCCCCGTTCTACCACAGTCACATCTACAAGCTTACTCTGGCCAGTTCACCAGAAGCGATACGCCATTATTTGTTGACCTTAAGACTTTCACAGTACTCCTTGCGGGAGCTCCTCGGGATTGCCAATGTAATTCGCCTTTTGACGAGGCATTTGGCTACCCTAAGAGAGTCATAGTTACTCCTGCCAGTTGCTCCCCGTTTTACCACAGTCACATCTACAAGCTTACTCTGGCCGTTCACCAGAAGCGATACGCCATTATTTGTTGACCTTAAGACTTTCACAGTACTCCTTCCGGGAGCTCATCGAGAATGCCGATGTTTTTCGCATGTTGACGAGGCATTTTTCTACCTTAAGAGAATCATTGTTACACCTGCCAAATGCTCGCCGTTAACCACAGAAACATTTTCAAGCTTCCTCTGGCCCAGTTCACCTGAAGCGGTACACCATTATTTGTCGGCTTTGAGACCTTCACTGTACTCCTGCCGGGAGCACCTCGAGTTTGCCGATGTATTTCGCCTATTGACGAGGCATTTGGCTACCTTAAGAGAGTCATAGTTACTCCTACCACTTGCACCCAGATTTATCACTGTCACATCCTCAAGCTTTCTCCGGCCAGTTCACCACAAGCGATACGCCATTATCTGTCGACATAAAGTATTTCACAGTACTACTGCTGGCAGCTCCTCGGTTTGCAGATGTATTTCGCGTGTTGACGAGGCATTTGGCTACCTTAAGAGAGTCATAGTTACTCCTGCCACTTGCTCCCCGTTCTACCACAGTCACATCTACAAGCTTACTCTGGCCAGTTCACCAGAAGCGATACGCCATTATTTGTTGACCTTAAGACTTTCACAGTACTCCTTGCGGGAGCTCCTCGGGATTGCCAATGTAATTCGCCTTTTGACGAGGCATTTGGCTACTCTACGAGAGTCATAGTTACTCCTGCCAGTTGCTCCCCGTTTTACCACAGTCACATCTACAAGCTTACTCTGGCCGTTCACCAGAAGCGATACGCCATTATTTGTTGACCTTAAGACTTTCACAGTACTCCTTCCGGGAGCTCATCGAGAATGCCGATGTTTTTCGCCTGTTGACGAGGCATTTTTCTACCTTAAGAGAGTCATTGTTACACCTGCCAAATGCTCGCCGTTAGCCACAGCCACATTTTCAAGCTTCCTCTGGCCCAGTTCACCTGAAGCGGTACACCATTATTTGTCGGCTTTGAGACCTTCACTGTACTCCTGCCGGGAGCACCTCGAGTTTGCACCTTGCACCCAGATTTATCACTGTCACATCCTCAAGCTTTCTCCGGCCAGTTCACCGCAAGCGATACGCCATTATCTGTCGACATAAAGTGTTTCACAGTACTACTGCTGGCAGCTCCTCGGTTTGCAGATGTATTTCGCATGTTGACGAGGCATTTGGCTACCTTAAGAGAGTCATAGTTACTCCTGCCACTTGCTCCCCGTTCTACCACAGTCACATCTACAAGCTTACTCTGGCCAGTTCACCAGAAGCGATACGCCATTATTTGTTGACCTTAAGACTTTCACAGTACTCCTTGCGGGAGCTCCTCGGGATTGCCAATGTAATTCGCCTTTTGACGAGGCATTTGGCTACCCTAAGAGAGTCATAGTTACTCCTGCCAGTTGCTCCCCGTTTTACCACAGTCACATCTACAAGCTTACTCTGGCCGTTCACCAGAAGCGATACGCCATTATTTGTTGACCTTAAGCCTTTCACAGTACTCCTTCCGGGAGCTCATCGAGAATGCCGATGTTTTTCGCATGTTGACGAGGCATTTTTCTACCTTAAGAGAATCATTGTTACACCTGCCAAATGCTCGCCGTTAACCACAGCCACATTTTCAAGCTTCCTCTGGCCCAGTTCACCTGAAGCGGTACACCATTATTTGTCGGCTTTGAGACCTTCACTGTACTCCTGCCGGGAGCACCTCGAGTTTGCCGATGTATTTCGCCTATTGACGAGGCATTTGGCTACCTTAAGAGAGTCATAGTTACTCCTACCACTTGCACCCAGATTTATCACTGTCACATCCTCAAGCTTTCTCTGGCCAGTTCACCACAAGCGATACGCCATTATCTGTCGACATAAAGTGTTTCACAGTACTACTGCTGGCAGCTCCTCGGTTTGCAGATGTATTTCGCGTGTTGAAGAGGCATTTGGCTACCTTAAGAGAGTCATAGTTACTCCTGCCACTTGCTCCCCGTTCTACCACAGTCACATCTACAAGCTTACTCTGGCCAGTTCACCAGAAGCGATACGCCATTATTTGTTGACCTTAAGACTTTCACAGTACTCCTTGCGGGAGCTCCTCGGGATCGCCAATGTAATTGGCCTTTTGACGAGGCATTTGGCTACTCTAAGAGAGTCATAGTTACTCCTGCCAGTTGCTCCCCGTTTTACCACAGTCACATCTACAAGCTTACTCTGGCCGTTCACCAGAAGCGATACGCCATTATTTGTTGACCTTAAGACTTTCACAGTACTCCTTCCGGGAGCTCATCGAGAATGCCGATGTTTTTCGCCTGTTGACGAGGCATTTTTCTACCTTAAGAGAGTCATTGTTACACCTGCCAAATGCTCGCCGTTAGCCACAGCCACATTTTCAAGCTTCCTCTGGCCCAGTTCACCTGAAGCGGTACACCATTATTTGTCGGCTTTGAGACCTTCACTGTACTCCTGCCGGGAGCACCTCGAGTTTGCACCTTGCACCCAGATTTATCACTGTCACATCCTCAAGCTTTCTCCGGCCAGTTCACCGCAAGCGATACGCCATTATCTGTCGACATAAAGTGTTTCACAGTACTACTGCTGGCAGCTCCTCGGTTTGCAGATGTATTTCGCATGTTGACGAGGCATTTGGCTACCTTAAGAGAGTCATAGTTACTCCTGCCACTTGCTCCCCGTTCTACCACAGTCACATCTACAAGCTTACTCTGGCCAGTTCACCAGAAGCGATACGCCATTATTTGTTGACCTTAAGACTTTCACAGTACTCCTTGCGGGAGCTCCTCGGGATTGCCAATGTAATTCGCCTTTTGACGAGGCATTTGGCTACCCTAAGAGAGTCATAGTTACTCCTGCCAGTTGCTCCCCGTTTTACCACAGTCACATCTACAAGCTTACTCTGGCCGTTCACCAGAAGCGATACGCCATTATTTGTTGACCTTAAGCCTTTCACAGTACTCCTTCCGGGAGCTCATCGAGAATGCCGATGTTTTTCGCATGTTGACGAGGCATTTTTCTACCTTAAGAGAATCATTGTTACACCTGCCAAATGCTCGCCGTTAACCACAGCCACATTTTCAAGCTTCCTCTGGCCCAGTTCACCTGAAGCGGTACACCATTATTTGTCGGCTTTGAGACCTTCACTGTACTCCTGCCGGGAGCACCTCGAGTTTGCCGATGTATTTCGCCTATTGACGAGGCATTTGGCTACCTTAAGAGAGTCATAGTTACTCCTACCACTTGCACCCAGATTTATCACTGTCACATCCTCAAGCTTTCTCTGGCCAGTTCACCACAAGCGATACGCCATTATCTGTCGACATAAAGTGTTTCACAGTACTACTGCTGGCAGCTCCTCGGTTTGCAGATGTATTTCGCGTGTTGAAGAGGCATTTGGCTACCTTAAGAGAGTCATAGTTACTCCTGCCACTTGCTCCCCGTTCTACCACAGTCACATCTACAAGCTTACTCTGGCCAGTTCACCAGAAGCGATACGCCATTATTTGTTGACCTTAAGACTTTCACAGTACTCCTTGCGGGAGCTCCTCGGGATCGCCAATGTAATTGGCCTTTTGACGAGGCATTTGGCTACTCTAAGAGAGTCATAGTTACTCCTGCCAGTTGCTCCCCGTTTTACCACAGTCACATCTACAAGCTTACTCTGGCCGTTCACCAGAAGCGATACGCCATTATTTGTTGACCTTAAGACTTTCACAGTACTCCTTCCGGGAGCTCATCGAGAATGCCGATGTTTTTCGCCTGTTGACGAGGCATTTTTCTACCTTAAGAGAGTCATTGTTACACCTGCCAAATGGTCGCCGTTAGCCACAGCCACATTTTCAAGCTTCCTCTGGCCCAGTTCACCTGAAGCGGTACACCATTATTTGTCGGCTTTGAGACCTTCACTGTACTCCTGCCGGGAGCACCTCGAGTTTGCACCTTGCACCCAGATTTATCACTGTCACATCCTCAAGCTTTCTCCGGCCAGTTCACCACAAGCGATACGCCATTATCTGTCGACATAAAGTGTTTCACAGTACTACTGCTGGCAGCTCCTCGGTTTGCAGATGTATTTCGCGTGTTGACGAGGCATTTGGCTACCTTAAGAGAGTCATAGTTACTCCTGCCACTTGCTCCCCGTTCTACCACAGTCACATCTACAAGCTTACTCTGGCCAGTTCACCAGAAGCGATACGCCATTATTTGTTGACCTTAAGACTTTCACAGAACTCCTTGCGGGAGCTCCTCGGGATCGCCAATGTAATTCGCCTTTTGACGAGGCATTTGGCTACTCTAAGAGAGTCATAGTTACTCCTGCCAGTTGCTCCCCGTTTTACCACAGTCACATCTGCAAGCTTACTCTGGCCGTTCACCAGAAGCGATACGCCATTATTTGTTGACCTTAAGACTTTCACAGTACTCCTACCGGGAGCTCATCGAGAATGCCGATGTTTTTCGCCTGTTGACGAGGCATTTTTCTACCTTAAGAGAGTCATTGTTACACCTGCCAAATGCTCGCCGTTAGCCACAGCCACATTTTCAAGCTTCCTCTGGCCCAGTTCACCTGAAGCGGTACACCATTATTTGTCGGCTTTGAGACCTTCACTGTACTCCTGCCGGGAGCACCTCGAGTTTGCCGATGTATTTCGCCTATTGACGAGGCATTTGGCTACCTTAAGAGAGTCATAGTTACTCCTACCACTTGCACCCAGATTTATCACTGTCACATCCTCAAGCTTTCTCCGGCCAGTTCACGACAAGCGATACGCCATTATCTGTCGACATAAAGTGTTTCACAGTACTACTGCTGGCAGCTCCTCGGTTTGCAGATGTATTTCGCGTGTTGACGAGGCATTTGGCTACCTTAAGAGAGTCATAGTTACTCCTGCCACTTGCTCCCCGTTCTACCACAGTCACATCTACAAGCTTACTCTGGCCAGTTCACCAGAAGCGATACGCCATTATTTGTTGACCTTAAGACTTTCACAGTACTCCTTGCGGGAGCTCCTCGGGATTGCCAATGTAATTCGCCTTTTGACGAGGCATTTGGCTACTCTACGAGAGTCATAGTTACTCCTGCCAGTTGCTCCCCGTTTTACCACAGTCACATCTACAAGCTTACTCTGGCCGTTCACCAGAAGCGATACGCCATTATTTGTTGACCTTAAGACTTTCACAGTACTCCTTCCGGGAGCTCATCGAGAATGCCGATGTTTTTCGCATGTTGACGAGGCATTTTTCTACCTTAAGAGAATCATTGTTACACCTGCCAAATGCTCGCCGTTAACCACAGAAACATTTTCAAGCTTCCTCTGGCCCAGTTCACCTGAAGCGGTACACCATTATTTGTCGGCTTTGAGACCTTCACTGTACTCCTGCCGGGAGCACCTCGAGTTTGCCGATGTATTTCGCCTATTGACGAGGCATTTGGCTACCTTAAGAGAGTCATAGTTACTCCTACCACTTGCACCCAGATTTATCACTGTCACATCCTCAAGCTTTCTCCGGCCAGTTCACCACAAGCGATACGCCATTATCTGTCGACATAAAGTATTTCACAGTACTACTGCTGGCAGCTCCTCGGTTTGCAGATGTATTTCGCGTGTTGACGAGGCATTTGGCTACCTTAAGAGAGTCATAGTTACTCCTGCCACTTGCTCCCCGTTCTACCACAGTCACATCTACAAGGTTACTCTGGCCAGTTCACCAGAAGCGATACGCCATTATTTGTTGACCTTAAGACTTTCACAGTACTCCTTGCGGGAGCTCCTCGGGATTGCCAATGTAATTCGCCTTTTGACGAGGCATTTGGCTACTCTACGAGAGTCATAGTTACTCCTGCCAGTTGCTCCCCGTTTTACCACAGTCACATCTACAAGCTTACTCTGGCCGTTCACCAGAAGCGATACGCCATTATTTGTTGACCTTAAGACTTTCACAGTACTCCTTCCGGGAGCTCATCGAGAATGCCGATGTTTTTCGCCTGTTGACGAGGCATTTTTCTACCTTAAGAGAGTCATTGTTACACCTGCCAAATGCTCGCCGTTAGCCACAGCCACATTTTCAAGCTTCCTCTGGCCCAGTTCACCTGAAGCGGTACACCATTATTTGTCGGCTTTGAGACCTTCACTGTACTCCTGCCGGGAGCACCTCGAGTTTGCACCTTGCACCCAGATTTATCACTGTCACATCCTCAAGCTTTCTCCGGCCAGTTCACCGCAAGCGATACGCCATTATCTGTCGACATAAAGTGTTTCACAGTACTACTGCTGGCAGCTCCTCGGTTTGCAGATGTATTTCGCATGTTGACGAGGCATTTGGCTACCTTAAGAGAGTCATAGTTACTCCTGCCACTTGCTCCCCGTTCTACCACAGTCACATCTACAAGCTTACTCTGGCCAGTTCACCAGAAGCGATACGCCATTATTTGTTGACCTTAAGACTTTCACAGTACTCCTTGCGGGAGCTCCTCGGGATTGCCAATGTAATTCGCCTTTTGACGAGGCATTTGGCTACCCTAAGAGAGTCATAGTTACTCCTGCCAGTTGCTCCCCGTTTTACCACAGTCACATCTACAAGCTTACTCTGGCCGTTCACCAGAAGCGATACGCCATTATTTGTTGACCTTAAGACTTTCACAGTACTCCTTCCGGGAGCTCATCGAGAATGCTGATGTTTTTCGCATGTTGACGAGGCATTTTTCTACCTTAAGAGAATCATTGTTACACCTGCCAAATACTCGCCGTTAACCACAGCCACGTTTTCAAGCTTCCTCTGGCCCAGTTCACCTGAAGCGGTACACCATTATTTGTCGGCTTTGAGACCTTCACTGTACTCCTGCCGGGAGCACCTCGAGTTTGCCGATGTATTTCGCCTATTGACGAGGCATTTGGCTACCTTAAGAGAGTCATAGTTACTCCTACCACTTGCACCCAGATTTATCACTGTCACATCCTCAAGCTTTCTCCGGCCAGTTCACCACAAGCGATACGCCATTATCTGTCGACATAAAGTGTTTCACAGTACTACTGCTGGCAGCTCCTCGGTTTGCAGATGTATTTCGCGTGTTGAAGAGGCATTTGGCTACCTTAAGAGAGTCATAGTTACTCCTGCCACTTGCTCCCCGTTCTACCACAGTCACATCTACAAGCTTACTCTGGCCAGTTCACCAGAAGCGATACGCCATTATTTGTTGACCTTAAGACTTTCACAGTACTCCTTGCGGGAGCTCCTCGGGATCGCCAATGTAATTGGCCTTTTGACGAGGCATTTGGCTACTCTAAGAGAGTCATAGTTACTGCTGCCAGTTGCTCCCCGTTTTACCACAGTCACATCTACAAGCTTACTCTGGCCGTTCACCAGAAGCGATACGCCATTATTTGTTGACCTTAAGACTTTCACAGTACTCCTTCCGGGAGCTCATCGAGAATGCCGATGTTTTTCGCCTGTTGACGAGGCATTTTTCTACCTTAAGAGAGTCATTGTTACACCTGCCAAATGCTCGCCGTTAGCCACAGCCACATTTTCAAGCTTCCTCTGGCCCAGTTCACCTGAAGCGGTACACCATTATTTGTCGGCTTTGAGACCTTCACTGTACTCCTGCCGGGAGCACCTCGAGTTTGCGATGTATTTCGCCTATTGACGAGGCATTTGGCTACCTTAAGAGAGTCATAGTTACTCCTAACACTTGCACCCAGATTTATCACTGTCACATCCTCAAGCTTTCTCCGGCCAGTTCACCACAAGCGATACGCCATTATCTGTCGACATAAAGTATTTCACAGTACTACTGCTGGCAGCTCCTCGGTTTGCAGATGTATTTCGCGTGTTGACGAGGCATTTGGCTACCTTAAGAGAGTCATAGTTATTCCTGCCACTTGCTCCCCGTTCTACCACAGTCACATCTACAAGCTTACTCTGGCCAGTTCACCAGAAGCGATACGCCATTATTTGTTGACCTTAAGACTTTCACAGTACTCCTTGCGGGAGCTCCTCGGGATTGCCAATGTAATTCGCCTTTTGACGAGGCATTTGGCTACTCTACGAGAGTCATAGTTACTCCTGCCAGTTGCTCCCCGTTTTACCACAGTCACATCTACAAGCTTACTCTGGCCGTTCACCAGAAGCGATACGCCATTATTTGTTGACCTTAAGACTTTCACAGTACTCCTTCCGGGAGCTCATCGAGAATGCCGATGTTTTTCGCCTGTTGACGAGGCATTTTTCTACCTTAAGAGAGTCATTGTTACACCTGCCAAATGCTCGCCGTTAGCCACAGCCACATTTTCAAGCTTCCTCTGGCCCAGTTCACCTGAAGCGGAACACCATTATTTGTCGGCTTTGAGACCTTCACTGTACTCCTGCCGGGAGCACCTCGAGTTTGCCGATGTATTTCGCCTATTGACGAGGCATTTGGCTACCTTAAGAGAGTCATAGTTACTCCTACCACTTGCACCCAGATTTATCACTGTCACATCCTCAAGCTTTCTCCGGCCAGTTCACGACAAGCGATACGCCATTATCTGTCGACATAAAGTGTTTCACAGTACTACTGCTGGCAGCTCCTCGGTTTGCAGATGTATTTCGCGTGTTGACGAGGCATTTGGCTACCTTAAGAGAGTCATAGTTACTCCTGCCACTTGCTCCCCGTTCTACCACAGTCACATCTACAAGCTTACTCTGGCCAGTTCACCAGAAGCGATACGCCATTATTTGTTGACCTTAAGACTTTCACAGTACTCCTTGCGGGAGCTCCTCGGGATTGCCAATGTAATTCGCCTTTTGACGAGGCATTTGGCTACTCTACGAGAGTCATAGTTACTCCTGCCAGTTGCTCCCCGTTTTACCACAGTCACATCTACAAGCTTACTCTGGCCGTTCACCAGAAGCGATACGCCATTATTTGTTGACCTTAAGACTTTCACAGTACTCCTTCCGGGAGCTCATCGAGAATGCCGATGTTTTTCGCCTGTTGACGAGGCATTTTTCTACCTTAAGAGAGTCATTGTTACACCTGCCAAATGCTCGCCGTTAGCCACAGCCACATTTTCAAGCTTCCTCTGGCCCAGTTCACCTGAAGCGGTACACCATTATTTGTCGGCTTTGAGACCTTCACTGTACTCCTGCCTGGAGCACCTCGAGTTTGCACCTTGCACCCAGATTTATCACTGTCACATCCTCAAGCTTTCTCCGGCCAGTTCACCGCAAGCGATACGCCATTATCTGTCGACATAAAGTGTTTCACAGTACTACTGCTGGCAGCTCCTCGGTTTGCAGATGTATTTCGCATGTTGACGAGGCATTTGGCTACCTTAAGAGAGTCATAGTTACTCCTGCCACTTGCTCCCCGTTCTACCACAGTCACATCTACAAGCTTACTCTGGCCAGTTCACCAGAAGCGATACGCCATTATTTGTTGACCTTAAGACTTTCACAGTACTCCTTGCGGGAACTCCTTGGGATTGCCAATGTAATTCGCCTTTTGACGAGGCATTTGGCTACCCTAAGAGAGTCATAGTTACTCCTGCCAGTTGCTCCCCGTTTTACCACAGTCACATCTACAAGCTTACTCTGGCCGTTCACCAGAAGCGATACGCCATTATTTGTTGACCTTAAGACTTTCACAGTACTCCTTCCGGGAGCTCATCGAGAATGCCGATGTTTTTCGCATGTTGACGAGGCATTTTTCTACCTTAAGAGAATCATTGTTACACCTGCCAAATGCTCGCCGTTAACCACAGCCACATTTTCAAGCTTCCTCTGGCCCAGTTCACCTGAAGCGGTACACCATTATTTGTCGGCTTTGAGACCTTCACTGTACTCCTGCCGGGAGCACCTCGAGTTTGCCGATGTATTTCGCCTATTGACGAGGCATTTGGCTACCTTAAGAGAGTCATAGTTACTCCTACCACTTGCACCCAGATTTATCACTGTCACATCCTCAAGCTTTCTCCGGCCAGTTCACCACAAGCGATACGCCATTATCTGTCGACATAAAGTGTTTCACAGTACTACTGCTGGCAGCTCCTCGGTTTGCAGATGTATTTCGCGTGTTGAAGAGGCATTTGGCTACCTTAAGAGAGTCATAGTTACTCCTGCCACTTGCTCCCCGTTCTACCACAGTCACATCTACAAGCTTACTCTGGCCAGTTCACCAGAAGCGATACGCCATTATTTGTTGACCTTAAGACTTTCACAGTACTCCTTGCGGGAGCTCCTCGGGATCGCCAATGTAATTGGCCTTTTGACGAGGCATTTGGCTACTCTAAGAGAGTCATAGTTACTCCTGCCAGTTGCTCCCCGTTTTACCACAGTCACATCTACAAGCTTACTCTGGCCGTTCACCAGAAGCGATACGCCATTATTTGTTGACCTTAAGACTTTCACAGTACTCCTTCCGGGAGCTCATCGAGAATGCCGATGTTTTTCGCCTGTTGACGAGGCATTTTTCTACCTTAAGAGAGTCATTGTTACACCTGCCAAATGCTCGCCGTTAGCCACAGCCACATTTTCAAGCTTCCTCTGGCCCAGTTCACCTGAAGCGGTACACCATTATTTGTCGGCTTTGAGACCTTCACTGTACTCCTGCCGGGAGCACCTCGAGTTTGCACCTTGCACCCAGATTTATCACTGTCACATCCTCAAGCTTTCTCCGGCCAGTTCACCACAAGCGATACGCCATTATCTGTCGACATAAAGTGTTTCACAGTACTACTGCTGGCAGCTCCTCGGTTTGCAGATGTATTTCGCGTGTTGACGAGGCATTTGGCTACCTTAAGAGAGTCATAGTTACTCCTGCCACTTGCTCCCCGTTCTACCACAGTCACATCTACAAGCTTACTCTGGCCAGTTCACCAGAAGCGATACGCCATTATTTGTTGACCTTAAGACTTTCACAGTACTCCTTGCGGGAGCTCCTCGGGATTGCCAATGTAATTCGCCTTTTGACGAGGCATTTGGCTACCCTAAGAGAGTCATAGTTACTCCTGCCAGTTGCTCCCCGTTTTACCACAGTCACATCTACAAGCTTACTCTGGCCGTTCACCAGAAGCGATACGCCATTATTTGTTGACCTTAAGACTTTCACAGTACTCCTTCCGGGAGCTCATCGAGAATGCCGATGTTTTTCGCATGTTGACGAGGCATTTTTCTACCTTAAGAGAATCATTGTTACACCTGCCAAATGCTCGCCGTTAACCACAGCCACATTTTCAAGCTTCCTCTGGCCCAGTTCACCTGAAGCGGTACACCATTATTTGTCGGCTTTGAGACCTTCACTGTACTCCTGCCGGGAGCACCTCGAGTTTGCCGATGTATTTCGCCTATTGACGAGGCATTTGGCTACCTTAAGAGAGTCATAGTTACTCCTACCACTTGCACCCAGATTTATCACTGTCACATCCTCAAGCTTTCTCCGGCCAGTTCACCACAAGCGATACGCCATTATCTGTCGACATAAAGTGTTTCACAGTACTACTGCTGGCAGCTCCTCGGTTTGCAGATGTATTTCGCGTGTTGAAGAGGCATTTGGCTACCTTAAGAGAGTCATAGTTACTCCTGCCACTTGCTCCCCGTTCTACCACAGTCACATCTACAAGCTTACTCTGGCCAGTTCACCAGAAGCGATACGCCATTATTTGTTGACCTTAAGACTTTCACAGTACTCCTTGCGGGAGCTCCTCGGGATCGCCAATGTAATTGGCCTTTTGACGAGGCATTTGGCTACTCTAAGAGAGTCATAGTTACTCCTGCCAGTTGCTCCCCGTTTTACCACAGTCACATCTACAAGCTTACTCTGGCCGTTCACCAGAAGCGATACGCCATTATTTGTTGACCTTAAGACTTTCACAGTACTCCTTCCGGGAGCTCATCGAGAATGCCGATGTTTTTCGCCTGTTGACGAGGCATTTTTCTACCTTAAGAGAGTCATTGTTACACCTGCCAAATGCTCGCCGTTAGCCACAGCCACATTTTCAAGCTTCCTCTGGCCCAGTTCACCTGAAGCGGTACACCATTATTTGTCGGCTTTGAGACCTTCACTGTACTCCTGCCGGGAGCACCTCGAGTTTGCCGATGTATTTCGCCTATTGACGAGGCATTTGGCTACCTTAAGAGAGTCATAGTTACTCCTACCACTTGCACCCAGGTTTATCACTGTCACATCCTCAAGCTTTCTCCGGCCAGTTCACGACAAGCGATACGCCATTATCTGTCGACATAAAGTGTTTCACAGTACTACTGCTGGCAGCTCCTCGGTTTGCAGATGTATTTCGCGTGTTGAAGAGGCATTTGGCTACCTTAAGAGAGTCATAGTTACTCCTGCCACTTGCTCCCCGTTCTACCACAGTCACATCTACAAGCTTACTCTGGCCAGTTCACCAGAGGCGATACGCCATTATTTGTTGACCTTAAGACTTTCACAGTACTCCTTGCGGGAGCTCCTCGGGATCGCCAATGTAATTGGCCTTTTGACGAGGCATTTGGCTACTCTAAGAGAGTCATAGTTACTCCTGCCAGTTGCTCCCCGTTTTACCACAGTCACATCTACAAGCTTACTCTGGCCGTTCACCAGAAGCGATACGCCATTATTTGTTGACCTTAAGACTTTCACAGTACTCCTTCCGGGAGCTCATCGAGAATGCCGATGTTTTTCGCCTGTTGACGAGGCATTTTTCTACCTTAAGAGAGTCATTGTTACACCTGCCAAATGCTCGCCGTTAGCCACAGCCACATTTTCAAGCTTCCTCTGGCCCAGTTCACCTGAAGCGGTACACCATTATTTGTCGGCTTTGAGACCTTCACTGTACTCCTGCCGGGAGCACCTCGAGTTTGCACCTTGCACCCAGATTTATCACTGTCACATCCTCAAGCTTTCTCCGGCCAGTTCACCACAAGCGATACGCCATTATCTGTCGACATAAAGTGTTTCACAGTACTACTGCTGGCAGCTCCTCGGTTTGCAGATGTATTTCGCGTGTTGACGAGGCATTTGGCTACCTTAAGAGAGTCATAGTTACTCCTGCCACTTGCTCCCCGTTCTACCACAGTCACATCTACAAGCTTACTCTGGCCAGTTCACCAGAAGCGATACGCCATTATTTGTTGACCTTAAGACTTTCACAGTACTCCTTGCGGGAGCTCCTCGGGATTGCCAATGTAATTCGCCTTTTGACGAGGCATTTGGCTACCCTAAGAGAGTCATAGTTACTCCTGCCAGTTGCTCCCCGTTTTACCACAGTCACATCTACAAGCTTACTCTGGCCGTTCACCAGAAGCGATACGCCATTATTTGTTGACCTTAAGACTTTCACAGTACTCCTTCCGGGAGCTCATCGAGAATGCCGATGTTTTTCGCATGTTGACGAGGCATTTTTCTACCTTAAGAGAATCATTGTTACACCTGCCAAATGCTCGCCGTTAACCACAGCCACATTTTCAAGCTTCCTCTGGCCCAGTTCACCTGAAGCGGTACACCATTATTTGTCGGCTTTGAGACCTTCACTGTACTCCTGCCGGGAGCACCTCGAGTTTGCCGATGTATTTCGCCTATTGACGAGGCATTTGGCTACCTTAAGAGAGTCATAGTTACTCCTACCACTTGCACCCAGATTTATCACTGTCACATCCTCAAGCTTTCTCCGGCCAGTTCACCACAAGCGATACGCCATTATCTGTCGACATAAAGTGTTTCACAGTACTACTGCTGGCAGCTCCTCGGTTTGCAGATGTATTTCGCGTGTTGAAGAGGCATTTGGCTACCTTAAGAGAGTCATAGTTACTCCTGCCACTTGCTCCCCGTTCTACCACAGTCACATCTACAAGCTTACTCTGGCCAGTTCACCAGAAGCGATACGCCATTATTTGTTGACCTTAAGACTTTCACAGTACTCCTTGCGGGAGCTCCTCGGGATCGCCAATGTAATTGGCCTTTTGACGAGGCATTTGGCTACTCTAAGAGAGTCATAGTTACTCCTGCCAGTTGCTCCCCGTTTTACCACAGTCACATCTACAAGCTTACTCTGGCCGTTCACCAGAAGCGATACGCCATTATTTGTTGACCTTAAGACTTTCACAGTACTCCTTCCGGGAGCTCATCGAGAATGCCGATGTTTTTCGCCTGTTGACGAGGCATTTTTCTACCTTAAGAGAGTCATTGTTACACCTGCCAAATGCTCGCCGTTAGCCACAGCCACATTTTCAAGCTTCCTCTGGCCCAGTTCACCTGAAGCGGTACACCATTATTTGTCGGCTTTGAGACCTTCACTGTACTCCTGCCGGGAGCACCTCGAGTTTGCCGATGTATTTCGCCTATTGACGAGGCATTTGGCTACCTTAAGAGAGTCATAGTTACTCCTACCACTTGCACCCAGGTTTATCACTGTCACATCCTCAAGCTTTCTCCGGCCAGTTCACGACAAGCGATACGCCATTATCTGTCGACATAAAGTGTTTCACAGTACTACTGCTGGCAGCTCCTCGGTTTGCAGATGTATTTCGCGTGTTGAAGAGGCATTTGGCTACCTTAAGAGAGTCATAGTTACTCCTGCCACTTGCTCCCCGTTCTACCACAGTCACATCTACAAGCTTACTCTGGCCAGTTCACCAGAGGCGATACGCCATTATTTGTTGACCTTAAGACTTTCACAGTACTCCTTGCGGGAGCTCCTCGGGATCGCCAATGTAATTGGCCTTTTGACGAGGCATTTGGCTACTCTAAGAGAGTCATAGTTACTCCTGCCAGTTGCTCCCCGTTTTACCACAGTCACATCTACAAGCTTACTCTGGCCGTTCACCAGAAGCGATACGCCATTATTTGTTGACCTTAAGACTTTCACAGTACTCCTTCCGGGAGCTCATCGAGAATGCCGATGTTTTTCGCCTGTTGACGAGGCATTTTTCTACCTTAAGAGAGTCATTGTTACACCTGCCAAATGCTCGCCGTTAGCCACAGCCACATTTTCAAGCTTCCTCTGGCCCAGTTCACCTGAAGCGGTACACCATTATTTGTCGGCTTTGAGACCTTCACTGTACTCCTGCCGGGAGCACCTCGAGTTTGCACCTTGCACCCAGATTTATCACTGTCACATCCTCAAGCTTTCTCCGGCCAGTTCACCACAAGCGATACGCCATTATCTGTCGACATAAAGTGTTTCACAGTACTACTGCTGGCAGCTCCTCGGTTTGCAGATGTATTTCGCGTGTTGACGAGGCATTTGGCTACCTTAAGAGAGTCATAGTTACTCCTGCCACTTGCTCCCCGTTCTACCACAGTCACATCTACAAGCTTACTCTGGCCAGTTCACCAGAAGCGATACGCCATTATTTGTTGACCTTAAGACTTTCACAGTACTCCTTGCGGGAGCTCCTCGGGATCGCCAATGTAATTGGCCTTTTGACGAGGCATTTGGCTACTCTAAGAGAGTCATAGTTACTCCTGCCAGTTGCTCCCCGTTTTACCACAGTCACATCTACAAGCTTACTCTGGCCGTTCACCAGAAGCGATACGCCATTATTTGTTGACCTTAAGACTTTCACAGTACTCCTTCCGGGAGCTCATCGAGAATGCCGATGTTTTTCGCCTGTTGACGAGGCATTTTTCTACCTTAAGAGAGTCATTGTTACACCTGCCAAATGCTCGCCGTTAGCCACAGCCACATTTTCAAGCTTCCTCTGGCCCAGTTCACCTGAAGCGGTACACCATTATTTGTCGGCTTTGAGACCTTCACTGTACTCCTGCCGGGAGCACCTCGAGTTTGCCGATGTATTTCGCCTATTGACGAGGCATTTGGCTACCTTAAGAGAGTCATAGTTACTCCTACCACTTGCACCCAGGTTTATCACTGTCACATCCTCAAGCTTTCTCCGGCCAGTTCACGACAAGCGATACGCCATTATCTGTCGACATAAAGTGTTTCACAGTACTACTGCTGGCAGCTCCTCGGTTTGCAGATGTATTTCGCGTGTTGAAGAGGCATTTGGCTACCTTAAGAGAGTCATAGTTACTCCTGCCACTTGCTCCCCGTTCTACCACAGTCACATCTACAAGCTTACTCTGGCCAGTTCACCAGAGGCGATACGCCATTATTTGTTGACCTTAAGACTTTCACAGTACTCCTTGCGGGAGCTCCTCGGGATCGCCAATGTAATTGGCCTTTTGACGAGGCATTTGGCTACTCTAAGAGAGTCATAGTTACTCCTGCCAGTTGCTCCCCGTTTTACCACAGTCACATCTACAAGCTTACTCTGGCCGTTCACCAGAAGCGATACGCCATTATTTGTTGACCTTAAGACTTTCACAGTACTCCTTCCGGGAGCTCATCGAGAATGCCGATGTTTTTCGCCTGTTGACGAGGCATTTTTCTACCTTAAGAGAGTCATTGTTACACCTGCCAAATGCTCGCCGTTAGCCACAGCCACATTTTCAAGCTTCCTCTGGCCCAGTTCACCTGAAGCGGTACACCATTATTTGTCGGCTTTGAGACCTTCACTGTACTCCTGCCGGGAGCACCTCGAGTTTGCACCTTGCACCCAGATTTATCACTGTCACATCCTCAAGCTTTCTCCGGCCAGTTCACCACAAGCGATACGCCATTATCTGTCGACATAAAGTGTTTCACAGTACTACTGCTGGCAGCTCCTCGGTTTGCAGATGTATTTCGCGTGTTGACGAGGCATTTGGCTACCTTAAGAGAGTCATAGTTACTCCTGCCACTTGCTCCCCGTTCTACCACAGTCACATCTACAAGCTTACTCTGGCCAGTTCACCAGAAGCGATACGCCATTATTTGTTGACCTTAAGACTTTCACAGTACTCCTTGCGGGAGCTCCTCGGGATTGCCAATGTAATTCGCCTTTTGACGAGGCATTTGGCTACCCTAAGAGAGTCATAGTTACTCCTACCAGTTGCTCCCCGTTTTACCACAGTCACATCTACAAGCTTACTCTGGCCGTTCACCAGAAGCGATACGCCATTATTTGTTGACCTTAAGACTTTCACAGTACTCCTTCCGGGAGCTCATCGAGAATGCCGATGTTTTTCGCCTGTTGACGAGGCATTTTTCTACCTTAAGAGAGTCATTGTTACACCTGCCAAATGCTCGCCGTTACCCACAGCCACATTTTCAAGCTTCCTCTGGCCCAGTTCACCTGAAGCGGTACACCATTATTTGTCGGCTTTGAGACCTTCACTGTACTCCTGCCTGGAGCACCTCGAGTTTGCACCTTGCACCCAGATTTATCACTGTCACATCCTCAAGCTTTCTCCGGCCAGTTCACCGCAAGCGATACGCCATTATCTGTCGACATAAAGTGTTTCACAGTACTACTGCTGGCAGCTCCTCGGTTTGCAGATGTATTTCGCATGTTGACGAGGCATTTGGCTACCTTAAGAGAGTCATAGTTACTCCTGCCACTTGCTCCCCGTTCTACCACAGTCACATCTACAAGCTTACTCTGGCCAGTTCACCAGAAGCGATACGCCATTATTTGTTGACCTTAAGACTTTCACAGTACTCCTTGCGGGAGCTCCTTGGGATTGCCAATGTAATTCGCCTTTTGACGAGGCATTTGGCTACCCTAAGAGAGTCATAGTTACTCCTGCCAGTTGCTCCCCGTTTTACCACAGTCACATCTACAAGCTTACTCTGGCCGTTCACCAGAAGCGATACGCCATTATTTGTTGACCTTAAGACTTTCACAGTACTCCTTCCGGGAGCTCATCGAGAATGCCGATGTTTTTCGCATGTTGACGAGGCATTTTTCTACCTTAAGAGAATCATTGTTACACCTGCCAAATGCTCGCCGTTAACCACAGCCACATTTTCAAGCTTCCTCTGGCCCAGTTCACCTGAAGCGGTACACCATTATTTGTCGGCTTTGAGACCTTCACTGTACTCCTGCCGGGAGCACCTCGAGTTTGCCGATGTATTTCGCCTATTGACGAGGCATTTGGCTACCTTAAGAGAGTCATAGTTACTCCTACCACTTGCACCCAGATTTATCACTGTCACATCCTCAAGCTTTCTCCGGCCAGTTCACCACAAGCGATACGCCATTATCTGTCGACATAAAGTGTTTCACAGTACTACTGCTGGCAGCTCCTCGGTTTGCAGATGTATTTCGCGTGTTGAAGAGGCATTTGGCTACCTTAAGAGAGTCATAGTTACTCCTGCCACTTGCTCCCCGTTCTACCACAGTCACATCTACAAGCTTACTCTGGCCAGTTCACCAGAAGCGATACGCCATTATTTGTTGACCTTAAGACTTTCACAGTACTCCTTGCGGGAGCTCCTCGGGATCGCCAATGTAATTGGCCTTTTGACGAGGCATTTGGCTACTCTAAGAGAGTCATAGTTACTCCTGCCAGTTGCTCCCCGTTTTACCACAGTCACATCTACAAGCTTACTCTGGCCGTTCACCAGAAGCGATACGCCATTATTTGTTGACCTTAAGACTTTCACAGTACTCCTTCCGGGAGCTCATCGAGAATGCCGATGTTTTTCGCCTGTTGACGAGGCATTTTTCTACCTTAAGAGAGTCATTGTTACACCTGCCAAATGCTCGCCGTTAGCCACAGCCACATTTTCAAGCTTCCTCTGGCCCAGTTCACCTGAAGCGGTACACCATTATTTGTCGGCTTTGAGACCTTCACTGTACTCCTGCCGGGAGCACCTCGAGTTTGCACCTTGCACCCAGATTTATCACTGTCACATCCTCAAGCTTTCTCCGGCCAGTTCACCACAAGCGATACGCCATTATCTGTCGACATAAAGTGTTTCACAGTACTACTGCTGGCAGCTCCTCGGTTTGCAGATGTATTTCGCGTGTTGACGAGGCATTTGGCTACCTTAAGAGAGTCATAGTTACTCCTGCCACTTGCTCCCCGTTCTACCACAGTCACATCTACAAGCTTACTCTGGCCAGTTCACCAGAAGCGATACGCCATTATTTGTTGACCTTAAGACTTTCACAGTACTCCTTGCGGGAGCTCCTCGGGATTGCCAATGTAATTCGCCTTTTGACGAGGCATTTGGCTACCCTAAGAGAGTCATAGTTACTCCTGCCAGTTGCTCCCCGTTTTACCACAGTCACATCTACAAGCTTACTCTGGCCGTTCACCAGAAGCGATACGCCATTATTTGTTGACCTTAAGACTTTCACAGTACTCCTTCCGGGAGCTCATCGAGAATGCCGATGTTTTTCGCATGTTGACGAGGCATTTTTCTACCTTAAGAGAATCATTGTTACACCTGCCAAATGCTCGCCGTTAACCACAGCCACATTTTCAAGCTTCCTCTGGCCCAGTTCACCTGAAGCGGTACACCATTATTTGTCGGCTTTGAGACCTTCACTGTACTCCTGCCGGGAGCACCTCGAGTTTGCCGATGTATTTCGCCTATTGACGAGGCATTTGGCTACCTTAAGAGAGTCATAGTTACTCCTACCACTTGCACCCAGATTTATCACTGTCACATCCTCAAGCTTTCTCCGGCCAGTTCACCACAAGCGATACGCCATTATCTGTCGACATAAAGTGTTTCACAGTACTACTGCTGGCAGCTCCTCGGTTTGCAGATGTATTTCGCGTGTTGAAGAGGCATTTGGCTACCTTAAGAGAGTCATAGTTACTCCTGCCACTTGCTCCCCGTTCTACCACAGTCACATCTACAAGCTTACTCTGGCCAGTTCACCAGAAGCGATACGCCATTATTTGTTGACCTTAAGACTTTCACAGTACTCCTTGCGGGAGCTCCTCGGGATCGCCAATGTAATTGGCCTTTTGACGAGGCATTTGGCTACTCTAAGAGAGTCATAGTTACTCCTGCCAGTTGCTCCCCGTTTTACCACAGTCACATCTACAAGCTTACTCTGGCCGTTCACCAGAAGCGATACGCCATTATTTGTTGACCTTAAGACTTTCACAGTACTCCTTCCGGGAGCTCATCGAGAATGCCGATGTTTTTCGCCTGTTGACGAGGCATTTTTCTACCTTAAGAGAGTCATTGTTACACCTGCCAAATGCTCGCCGTTAGCCACAGCCACATTTTCAAGCTTCCTCTGGCCCAGTTCACCTGAAGCGGTACACCATTATTTGTCGGCTTTGAGACCTTCACTGTACTCCTGCCGGGAGCACCTCGAGTTTGCCGATGTATTTCGCCTATTGACGAGGCATTTGGCTACCTTAAGAGAGTCATAGTTACTCCTACCACTTGCACCCAGGTTTATCACTGTCACATCCTCAAGCTTTCTCCGGCCAGTTCACGACAAGCGATACGCCATTATCTGTCGACATAAAGTGTTTCACAGTACTACTGCTGGCAGCTCCTCGGTTTGCAGATGTATTTCGCGTGTTGAAGAGGCATTTGGCTACCTTAAGAGAGTCATAGTTACTCCTGCCACTTGCTCCCCGTTCTACCACAGTCACATCTACAAGCTTACTCTGGCCAGTTCACCAGAGGCGATACGCCATTATTTGTTGACCTTAAGACTTTCACAGTACTCCTTGCGGGAGCTCCTCGGGATCGCCAATGTAATTGGCCTTTTGACGAGGCATTTGGCTACTCTAAGAGAGTCATAGTTACTCCTGCCAGTTGCTCCCCGTTTTACCACAGTCACATCTACAAGCTTACTCTGGCCGTTCACCAGAAGCGATACGCCATTATTTGTTGACCTTAAGACTTTCACAGTACTCCTTCCGGGAGCTCATCGAGAATGCCGATGTTTTTCGCCTGTTGACGAGGCATTTTTCTACCTTAAGAGAGTCATTGTTACACCTGCCAAATGCTCGCCGTTAGCCACAGCCACATTTTCAAGCTTCCTCTGGCCCAGTTCACCTGAAGCGGTACACCATTATTTGTCGGCTTTGAGACCTTCACTGTACTCCTGCCGGGAGCACCTCGAGTTTGCACCTTGCACCCAGATTTATCACTGTCACATCCTCAAGCTTTCTCCGGCCAGTTCACCACAAGCGATACGCCATTATCTGTCGACATAAAGTGTTTCACAGTACTACTGCTGGCAGCTCCTCGGTTTGCAGATGTATTTCGCGTGTTGACGAGGCATTTGGCTACCTTAAGAGAGTCATAGTTACTCCTGCCACTTGCTCCCCGTTCTACCACAGTCACATCTACAAGCTTACTCTGGCCAGTTCACCAGAAGCGATACGCCATTATTTGTTGACCTTAAGACTTTCACAGTACTCCTTGCGGGAGCTCCTCGGGATTGCCAATGTAATTCGCCTTTTGACGAGGCATTTGGCTACCCTAAGAGAGTCATAGTTACTCCTGCCAGTTGCTCCCCGTTTTACCACAGTCACATCTACAAGCTTACTCTGGCCGTTCACCAGAAGCGATACGCCATTATTTGTTGACCTTAAGACTTTCACAGTACTCCTTCCGGGAGCTCATCGAGAATGCCGATGTTTTTCGCATGTTGACGAGGCATTTTTCTACCTTAAGAGAATCATTGTTACACCTGCCAAATGCTCGCCGTTAACCACAGCCACATTTTCAAGCTTCCTCTGGCCCAGTTCACCTGAAGCGGTACACCATTATTTGTCGGCTTTGAGACCTTCACTGTACTCCTGCCGGGAGCACCTCGAGTTTGCCGATGTATTTCGCCTATTGACGAGGCATTTGGCTACCTTAAGAGAGTCATAGTTACTCCTACCACTTGCACCCAGATTTATCACTGTCACATCCTCAAGCTTTCTCCGGCCAGTTCACCACAAGCGATACGCCATTATCTGTCGACATAAAGTGTTTCACAGTACTACTGCTGGCAGCTCCTCGGTTTGCAGATGTATTTCGCGTGTTGAAGAGGCATTTGGCTACCTTAAGAGAGTCATAGTTACTCCTGCCACTTGCTCCCCGTTCTACCACAGTCACATCTACAAGCTTACTCTGGCCAGTTCACCAGAAGCGATACGCCATTATTTGTTGACCTTAAGACTTTCACAGTACTCCTTGCGGGAGCTCCTCGGGATCGCCAATGTAATTGGCCTTTTGACGAGGCATTTGGCTACTCTAAGAGAGTCATAGTTACTCCTGCCAGTTGCTCCCCGTTTTACCACAGTCACATCTACAAGCTTACTCTGGCCGTTCACCAGAAGCGATACGCCATTATTTGTTGACCTTAAGACTTTCACAGTACTCCTTCCGGGAGCTCATCGAGAATGCCGATGTTTTTCGCATGTTGACGAGGCATTTTTCTACCTTAAGAGAATCATTGTTACACCTGCCAAATGCTCGCCGTTAACCACAGCCACATTTTCAAGCTTCCTCTGGCCCAGTTCACCTGAAGCGGTACACCATTATTTGTCGGCTTTGAGACCTTCACTGTACTCCTGCCGGGAGCACCTCGAGTTTGCCGATGTATTTCGCCTATTGACGAGGCATTTGGCTACCTTAAGAGAGTCATAGTTACTCCTACCACTTGCACCCAGATTTATCACTGTCACATCCTCAAGCTTTCTCCGGCCAGTTCACCACAAGCGATACGCCATTATCTGTCGACATAAAGTGTTTCACAGTACTACTGCTGGCAGCTCCTCGGTTTGCAGATGTATTTCGCGTGTTGAAGAGGCATTTGGCTACCTTAAGAGAGTCATAGTTACTCCTGCCACTTGCTCCCCGTTCTACCACAGTCACATCTACAAGCTTACTCTGGCCAGTTCACCAGAAGCGATACGCCATTATTTGTTGACCTTAAGACTTTCACAGTACTCCTTGCGGGAGCTCCTCGTGATCGCCAATGTAATTGGCCTTTTGACGAGGCATTTGGCTACTCTAAGAGAGTCATAGTTACTCCTGCCAGTTGCTCCCCGTTTTACCACAGTCACATCTACAAGCTTACTCTGGCCGTTCACCAGAAGCGATACGCCATTATTTGTTGACCTTAAGACTTTCACAGTACTCCTTCCGGGAGCTCATCGAGAATGCCGATGTTTTTCGCCTGTTGACGAGGCATTTTTCTACCTTAAGAGAGTCATTGTTACACCTGCCAAATGCTCGCCGTTAGCCACAGCCACATTTTCAAGCTTCCTCTGGCCCAGTTCACCTGAAGCGGTACACCATTATTTGTCGGCTTTGAGACCTTCACTGTACTCCTGCCGGGAGCACCTCGAGTTTGCCGATGTATTTCGCCTATTGACGAGGCATTTGGCTACCTTAAGAGAGTCATAGTTACTCCTACCACTTGCACCCAGGTTTATCACTGTCACATCCTCAAGCTTTCTCCGGCCAGTTCACGACAAGCGATACGCCATTATCTGTCGACATAAAGTGTTTCACAGTACTACTGCTGGCAGCTCCTCGGTTTGCAGATGTATTTCGCGTGTTGAAGAGGCATTTGGCTACCTTAAGAGAGTCATAGTTACTCCTGCCACTTGCTCCCCGTTCTACCACAGTCACATCTACAAGCTTACTCTGGCCAGTTCACCAGAGGCGATACGCCATTATTTGTTGACCTTAAGACTTTCACAGTACTCCTTGCGGGAGCTCCTCGGGATCGCCAATGTAATTGGCCTTTTGACGAGGCATTTGGCTACTCTAAGAGAGTCATAGTTACTCCTGCCAGTTGCTCCCCGTTTTACCACAGTCACATCTACAAGCTTACTCTGGCCGTTCACCAGAAGCGATACGCCATTATTTGTTGACCTTAAGACTTTCACAGTACTCCTTCCGGGAGCTCATCGAGAATGCCGATGTTTTTCGCCTGTTGACGAGGCATTTTTCTACCTTAAGAGAGTCATTGTTACACCTGCCAAATGCTCGCCGTTAGCCACAGCCACATTTTCAAGCTTCCTCTGGCCCAGTTCACCTGAAGCGGTACACCATTATTTGTCGGCTTTGAGACCTTCACTGTACTCCTGCCGGGAGCACCTCGAGTTTGCCGATGTATTTCGCCTATTGACGAGGCATTTGGCTACCTTAAGAGAGTCATAGTTACTCCTACCACTTGCACCCAGGTTTATCACTGTCACATCCTCAAGCTTTCTCCGGCCAGTTCACGACAAGCGATACGCCATTATCTGTCGACATAAAGTGTTTCACAGTACTACTGCTGGCAGCTCCTCGGTTTGCAGATGTATTTCGCGTGTTGAAGAGGCATTTGGCTACCTTAAGAGAGTCATAGTTACTCCTGCCACTTGCTCCCCGTTCTACCACAGTCACATCTACAAGCTTACTCTGGCCAGTTCACCAGAAGCCATACGCCATTATTTGTTGACCTTAAGACTTTCACAGTACTCCTTGCGGGAGCTCCTCGGGATCGCCAATGTAATTGGCCTTTTGACGAGGCATTTGGCTACTCTAAGAGAGTCATAGTTACTCCTGCCAGTTGCTCCCCGTTTTACCACAGTCACATCTACAAGCTTACGCTGGCCGTTCACCAGAAGCGATACGCCATTATTTGTTGACCTTAAGACTTTCACAGTACTCCTTCCGGGAGCTCATCGAGAATGCCGATGTTTTTCGCCTGTTGACGAGGCATTTTTCTACCTTAAGAGAGTCATTGTTACACCTGCCAAATGCTCGCCGTTAACCACAGCCACATTTTCAAGCTTCCTCTGGCCCAGTTCACCTGAAGCGGTACACCATTATTTGTCGGCTTTGAGACCTTCACTGTACTCCTGCCGGGAGCACCTCGAGTTTGCCGATGTATTTCGCCTATTGACGAGGCATTTGGCTACCTTAAGAGAGTCATAGTTACTCCTACCACTTGCACCCAGGTTTATCACTGTCACATCCTCAAGCTTTCTCCGGCCAGTTCACGACAAGCGATACGCCATTATCTGTCGACATAAAGTGTTTCACAGTACTACTGCTGGCAGCTCCTCGGTTTGCAGATGTATTTCGCGTGTTGAAGAGGCATTTGGCTACCTTAAGAGAGTCATAGTTACTCCTGCCACTTGCTCCCCGTTCTACCACAGTCACATCTACAAGCTTACTCTGGCCAGTTCACCAGAAGCGATACGCCATTATTTGTTGACCTTAAGACTTTCACAGTACTCCTTGCGGGAGCTCCTCGGGATCGCCAATGTAATTGGCCTTTTGACGAGGCATTTGGCTACTCTAAGAGAGTCATAGTTACTCCTGCCAGTTGCTCCCCGTTTTACCACAGTCACATCTACAAGCTTACTCTGGCCGTTCACCAGAAGCGATACGCCATTATTTGTTGACCTTAAGACTTTCACAGTACTCCTTCCGGGAGCTCATCGAGAATGCCGATGTTTTTCGCCTGTTGACGAGGCATTTTTCTACCTTAAGAGAGTCATTGTTACACCTGCCAAATGCTCGCCGTTAGCCACAGCCACATTTTCAAGCTTCCTCTGGCCCAGTTCACCTGAAGCGGTACACCATTATTTGTCGGCTTTGAGACCTTCACTGTACTCCTGCCGGGAGCACCTCGAGTTTGCACCTTGCACCCAGATTTATCACTGTCACATCCTCAAGCTTTCTCCGGCCAGTTCACCACAAGCGATACGCCATTATCTGTCGACATAAAGTGTTTCACAGTACTACTGCTGGCAGCTCCTCGGTTTGCAGATGTATTTCGCGTGTTGACGAGGCATTTGGCTACCTTAAGAGAGTCATAGTTACTCCTGCCACTTGCTCCCCGTTCTACCACAGTCACATCTACAAGCTTACTCTGGCCAGTTCACCAGAAGCGATACGCCATTATTTGTTGACCTTAAGACTTTCACAGTACTCCTTGCGGGAGCTCCTCGGGATTGCCAATGTAATTCGCCTTTTGACGAGGCATTTGGCTACCCTAAGAGAGTCATAGTTACTCCTGCCAGTTGCTCCCCGTTTTACCACAGTCACATCTACAAGCTTACTCTGGCCGTTCACCAGAAGCGATACGCCATTATTTGTTGACCTTAAGACTTTCACAGTACTCCTTCCGGGAGCTCATCGAGAATGCCGATGTTTTTCGCATGTTGACGAGGCATTTTTCTACCTTAAGAGAATCATTGTTACACCTGCCAAATGCTCGCCATTACCACAGCCACATTTTCAAGCTTCCTCTGGCCCAGTTCACCTGAAGCGGTACACCATTATTTGTCGGCTTTGAGACCTTCACTGTACTCCTGCCGGGAGCACCTCGAGTTTGCCGATGTATTTCGCCTATTGACGAGGCATTTGGCTACCTTAAGAGAGTCATAGTTACTCCTACCACTTGCACCCAGATTTATCACTGTCACATCCTCAAGCTTTCTCCGGCCAGTTCACCACAAGCGATACGCCATTATCTGTCGACATAAAGTGTTTCACAGTACTACTGCTGGCAGCTCCTCGGTTTGCAGATGTATTTCGCGTGTTGACGAGGCATTTGGCTACCTTAAGAGAGTCATAGTTACTCCTGCCACTTGCTCCCCGTTCTACCACAGTCACATCTACAAGCTTACTCTGGCCAGTTCACCAGAAGCGATACGCCATTATTTGTTGACCTTAAGACTTTCACAGTACTCCTTGCGGGAGCTCCTCGGGATTGCCAATGTAATTCGCCTTTTGACGAGGCATTTGGCTACCCTAAGAGAGTCATAGTTACTCCTGCCAGTTGCTCCCCGTTTTACCACAGTCACATCTACAAGCTTACTCTGGCCGTTCACCAGAAGCGATACGCCATTATTTGTTGACCTTAAGACTTTCACAGTACTCCTTCCGGGAGCTCATCGAGAATGCCGATGTTTTTCGCATGTTGACGAGGCATTTTTCTACCTTAAGAGAATCATTGTTACACCTGCCAAATGCTCGCCGTTAACCACAGCCACATTTTCAAGCTTCCTCTGGCCCAGTTCACCTGAAGCGGTACACCATTATTTGTCGGCTTTGAGACCTTCACTGTACTCCTGCCGGGAGCACCTCGAGTTTGCCGATGTATTTCGCCTATTGACGAGGCATTTGGCTACCTTAAGAGAGTCATAGTTACTCCTACCACTTGCACCCAGATTTATCACTGTCACATCCTCAAGCTTTCTCCGGCCAGTTCACCACAAGCGATACGCCATTATCTGTCGACATAAAGTGTTTCACAGTACTACTGCTGGCAGCTCCTCGGTTTGCAGATGTATTTCGCGTGTTGAAGAGGCATTTGGCTACCTTAAGAGAGTCATAGTTACTCCTGCCACTTGCTCCCCGTTCTACCACAGTCACATCTACAAGCTTACTCTGGCCAGTTCACCAGAAGCGATACGCCATTATTTGTTGACCTTAAGACTTTCACAGTACTCCTTGCGGGAGCTCCTCGGGATCGCCAATGTAATTGGCCTTTTGACGAGGCATTTGGCTACTCTAAGAGAGTCATAGTTACTCCTGCCAGTTGCTCCCCGTTTTACCACAGTCACATCTACAAGCTTACTCTGGCCGTTCACCAGAAGCGATACGCCATTATTTGTTGACCTTAAGACTTTCACAGTACTCCTTCCGGGAGCTCATCGAGAATGCCGATGTTTTTCGCCTGTTGACGAGGCATTTTTCTACCTTAAGAGAGTCATTGTTACACCTGCCAAATGCTCGCCGTTAGCCACAGCCACATTTTCAAGCTTCCTCTGGCCCAGTTCACCTGAAGCGGTACACCATTATTTGTCGGCTTTGAGACCTTCACTGTACTCCTGCCGGGAGCACCTCGAGTTTGCCGATGTATTTCGCCTATTGACGAGGCATTTGGCTACCTTAAGAGAGTCATAGTTACTCCTACCACTTGCACCCAGGTTTATCACTGTCACATCCTCAAGCTTTCTCCGGCCAGTTCACGACAAGCGATACGCCATTATCTGTCGACATAAAGTGTTTCACAGTACTACTGCTGGCAGCTCCTCGGTTTGCAGATGTATTTCGCGTGTTGAAGAGGCATTTGGCTACCTTAAGAGAGTCATAGTTACTCCTGCCACTTGCTCCCCGTTCTACCACAGTCACATCTACAAGCTTACTCTGGCCAGTTCACCAGAGGCGATACGCCATTATTTGTTGACCTTAAGACTTTCACAGTACTCCTTGCGGGAGCTCCTCGGGATCGCCAATGTAATTGGCCTTTTGACGAGGCATTTGGCTACTCTAAGAGAGTCATAGTTACTCCTGCCAGTTGCTCCCCGTTTTACCACAGTCACATCTACAAGCTTACTCTGGCCGTTCACCAGAAGCGATACGCCATTATTTGTTGACCTTAAGACTTTCACAGTACTCCTTCCGGGAGCTCATCGAGAATGCCGATGTTTTTCGCCTGTTGACGAGGCATTTTTCTACCTTAAGAGAGTCATTGTTACACCTGCCAAATGCTCGCCGTTAGCCACAGCCACATTTTCAAGCTTCCTCTGGCCCAGTTCACCTGAAGCGGTACACCATTATTTGTCGGCTTTGAGACCTTCACTGTACTCCTGCCGGGAGCACCTCGAGTTTGCACCTTGCACCCAGATTTATCACTGTCACATCCTCAAGCTTTCTCCGGCCAGTTCACCACAAGCGATACGCCATTATCTGTCGACATAAAGTGTTTCACAGTACTACTGCTGGCAGCTCCTCGGTTTGCAGATGTATTTCGCGTGTTGACGAGGCATTTGGCTACCTTAAGAGAGTCATAGTTACTCCTGCCACTTGCTCCCCGTTCTACCACAGTCACATCTACAAGCTTACTCTGGCCAGTTCACCAGAAGCGATACGCCATTATTTGTTGACCTTAAGACTTTCACAGTACTCCTTGCGGGAGCTCCTCGGGATTGCCAATGTAATTCGCCTTTTGACGAGGCATTTGGCTACCCTAAGAGAGTCATAGTTACTCCTGCCAGTTGCTCCCCGTTTTACCACAGTCACATCTACAAGCTTACTCTGGCCGTTCACCAGAAGCGATACGCCATTATTTGTTGACCTTAAGACTTTCACAGTACTCCTTCCGGGAGCTCATCGAGAATGCCGATGTTTTTCGCATGTTGACGAGGCATTTTTCTACCTTAAGAGAATCATTGTTACACCTGCCAAATGCTCGCCGTTAACCACAGCCACATTTTCAAGCTTCCTCTGGCCCAGTTCACCTGAAGCGGTACACCATTATTTGTCGGCTTTGAGACCTTCACTGTACTCCTGCCGGGAGCACCTCGAGTTTGCCGATGTATTTCGCCTATTGACGAGGCATTTGGCTACCTTAAGAGAGTCATAGTTACTCCTACCACTTGCACCCAGATTTATCACTGTCACATCCTCAAGCTTTCTCCGGCCAGTTCACCACAAGCGATACGCCATTATCTGTCGACATAAAGTGTTTCACAGTACTACTGCTGGCAGCTCCTCGGTTTGCAGATGTATTTCGCGTGTTGAAGAGGCATTTGGCTACCTTAAGAGAGTCATAGTTACTCCTGCCACTTGCTCCCCGTTCTACCACAGTCACATCTACAAGCTTACTCTGGCCAGTTCACCAGAAGCGATACGCCATTATTTGTTGACCTTAAGACTTTCACAGTACTCCTTGCGGGAGCTCCTCGGGATCGCCAATGTAATTGGCCTTTTGACGAGGCATTTGGCTACTCTAAGAGAGTCATAGTTACTCCTGCCAGTTGCTCCCCGTTTTACCACAGTCACATCTACAAGCTTACTCTGGCCGTTCACCAGAAGCGATACGCCATTATTTGTTGACCTTAAGACTTTCACAGTACTCCTTCCGGGAGCTCATCGAGAATGCCGATGTTTTTCGCCTGTTGACGAGGCATTTTTCTACCTTAAGAGAGTCATTGTTACACCTGCCAAATGCTCGCCGTTAGCCACAGCCACATTTTCAAGCTTCCTCTGGCCCAGTTCACCTGAAGCGGTACACCATTATTTGTCGGCTTTGAGACCTTCACTGTACTCCTGCCGGGAGCACCTCGAGTTTGCCGATGTATTTCGCCTATTGACGAGGCATTTGGCTACCTTAAGAGAGTCATAGTTACTCCTACCACTTGCACCCAGGTTTATCACTGTCACATCCTCAAGCTTTCTCCGGCCAGTTCACGACAAGCGATACGCCATTATCTGTCGACATAAAGTGTTTCACAGTACTACTGCTGGCAGCTCCTCGGTTTGCAGATGTATTTCGCGTGTTGAAGAGGCATTTGGCTACCTTAAGAGAGTCATAGTTACTCCTGCCACTTGCTCCCCGTTCTACCACAGTCACATCTACAAGCTTACTCTGGCCAGTTCACCAGAAGCCATACGCCATTATTTGTTGACCTTAAGACTTTCACAGTACTCCTTGCGGGAGCTCCTCGGGATCGCCAATGTAATTGGCCTTTTGACGAGGCATTTGGCTACTCTAAGAGAGTCATAGTTACTCCTGCCAGTTGCTCCCCGTTTTACCACAGTCACATCTACAAGCTTACTCTGGCCGTTCACCAGAAGCGATACGCCATTATTTGTTGACCTTAAGACTTTCACAGTACTCCTTCCGGGAGCTCATCGAGAATGCCGATGTTTTTCGCCTGTTGACGAGGCATTTTTCTACCTTAAGAGAGTCATTGTTACACCTGCCAAATGCTCGCCGTTAACCACAGCCACATTTTCAAGCTTCCTCTGGCCCAGTTCACCTGAAGCGGTACACCATTATTTGTCGGCTTTGAGACCTTCACTGTACTCCTGCCGGGAGCACCTCGAGTTTGCCGATGTATTTCGCCTATTGACGAGGCATTTGGCTACCTTAAGAGAGTCATAGTTACTCCTACCACTTGCACCCAGGTTTATCACTGTCACATCCTCAAGCTTTCTCCGGCCAGTTCACGACAAGCGATACGCCATTATCTGTCGACATAAAGTGTTTCACAGTACTACTGCTGGCAGCTCCTCGGTTTGCAGATGTATTTCGCGTGTTGAAGAGGCATTTGGCTACCTTAAGAGAGTCATAGTTACTCCTGCCACTTGCTCCCCGTTCTACCACAGTCACATCTACAAGCTTACTCTGGCCAGTTCACCAGAAGCGATACGCCATTATTTGTTGACCTTAAGACTTTCACAGTACTCCTTGCGGGAGCTCCTCGGGATCGCCAATGTAATTGGCCTTTTGACGAGGCATTTGGCTACTCTAAGAGAGTCATAGTTACTCCTGCCAGTTGCTCCCCGTTTTACCACAGTCACATCTACAAGCTTACTCTGGCCGTTCACCAGAAGCGATACGCCATTATTTGTTGACCTTAAGACTTTCACAGTACTCCTTCCGGGAGCTCATCGAGAATGCCGATGTTTTTCGCCTGTTGACGAGGCATTTTTCTACCTTAAGAGAGTCATTGTTACACCTGCCAAATGCTCGCCGTTAGCCACAGCCACATTTTCAAGCTTCCTCTGGCCCAGTTCACCTGAAGCGGTACACCATTATTTGTCGGCTTTGAGACCTTCACTGTACTCCTGCCGGGAGCACCTCGAGTTTGCACCTTGCACCCAGATTTATCACTGTCACATCCTCAAGCTTTCTCCGGCCAGTTCACCACAAGCGATACGCCATTATCTGTCGACATAAAGTGTTTCACAGTACTACTGCTGGCAGCTCCTCGGTTTGCAGATGTATTTCGCGTGTTGACGAGG
Source organism: Schistocerca nitens (assembly GCF_023898315.1). Taxonomy (NCBI): domain Eukaryota; kingdom Metazoa; phylum Arthropoda; class Insecta; order Orthoptera; family Acrididae; genus Schistocerca; species Schistocerca nitens. The sequence continues at coordinate 157,739,555 of NC_064625.1, read as the reverse complement.
CATTTGGCTACCTTAAGAGAGTCATAGTTACTCCTGCCACTTGCTCCCCGTTCTACCACAGTCACATCTACAAGCTTACTCTGGCCAGTTCACCAGAAGCGATACGCCATTATTTGTTGACCTTAAGACTTTCACAGTACTCCTTGCGGGAGCTCCTCGGGATTGCCAATGTAATTCGCCTTTTGACGAGGCATTTGGCTACCCTAAGAGAGTCATAGTTACTCCTGCCAGTTGCTCCCCGTTTTACCACAGTCACATCTACAAGCTTACTCTGGCCGTTCACCAGAAGCGATACGCCATTATTTGTTGACCTTAAGACTTTCACAGTACTCCTTCCGGGAGCTCATCGAGAATGCCGATGTTTTTCGCATGTTGACGAGGCATTTTTCTACCTTAAGAGAATCATTGTTACACCTGCCAAATGCTCGCCATTACCACAGCCACATTTTCAAGCTTCCTCTGGCCCAGTTCACCTGAAGCGGTACACCATTATTTGTCGGCTTTGAGACCTTCACTGTACTCCTGCCGGGAGCACCTCGAGTTTGCCGATGTATTTCGCCTATTGACGAGGCATTTGGCTACCTTAAGAGAGTCATAGTTACTCCTACCACTTGCACCCAGATTTATCACTGTCACATCCTCAAGCTTTCTCCGGCCAGTTCACCACAAGCGATACGCCATTATCTGTCGACATAAAGTGTTTCACAGTACTACTGCTGGCAGCTCCTCGGTTTGCAGATGTATTTCGCGTGTTGACGAGGCATTTGGCTACCTTAAGAGAGTCATAGTTACTCCTGCCACTTGCTCCCCGTTCTACCACAGTCACATCTACAAGCTTACTCTGGCCAGTTCACCAGAAGCGATACGCCATTATTTGTTGACCTTAAGACTTTCACAGTACTCCTTGCGGGAGCTCCTCGGGATTGCCAATGTAATTCGCCTTTTGACGAGGCATTTGGCTACCCTAAGAGAGTCATAGTTACTCCTGCCAGTTGCTCCCCGTTTTACCACAGTCACATCTACAAGCTTACTCTGGCCGTTCACCAGAAGCGATACGCCATTATTTGTTGACCTTAAGACTTTCACAGTACTCCTTCCGGGAGCTCATCGAGAATGCCGATGTTTTTCGCATGTTGACGAGGCATTTTTCTACCTTAAGAGAATCATTGTTACACCTGCCAAATGCTCGCCGTTAACCACAGCCACATTTTCAAGCTTCCTCTGGCCCAGTTCACCTGAAGCGGTACACCATTATTTGTCGGCTTTGAGACCTTCACTGTACTCCTGCCGGGAGCACCTCGAGTTTGCCGATGTATTTCGCCTATTGACGAGGCATTTGGCTACCTTAAGAGAGTCATAGTTACTCCTACCACTTGCACCCAGATTTATCACTGTCACATCCTCAAGCTTTCTCCGGCCAGTTCACCACAAGCGATACGCCATTATCTGTCGACATAAAGTGTTTCACAGTACTACTGCTGGCAGCTCCTCGGTTTGCAGATGTATTTCGCGTGTTGAAGAGGCATTTGGCTACCTTAAGAGAGTCATAGTTACTCCTGCCACTTGCTCCCCGTTCTACCACAGTCACATCTACAAGCTTACTCTGGCCGTTCACCAGAAGCGATACGCCATTATTTGTTGACCTTAAGACTTTCACAGTACTCCTTCCGGGAGCTCATCGAGAATGCCGATGTTTTTCGCATGTTGACGAGGCATTTTTCTACCTTACGAGAATCATTGTTACACCTGCCAAATGCTCGCCATTACCACAGCCACATTTTCAAGCTTCCTCTGGCCCAGTTCACCTGAAGCGGTACACCATTATTTGTCGGCTTTGAGACCTTCACTGTACTCCTGCCGGGAGCACCTCGAGTTTGCCGATGTATTTCGCCTATTGACGAGGCATTTGGCTACCTTAAGAGAGTCATAGTTACTCCTACCACTTGCACCCAGATTTATCACTGTCACATCCTCAAGCTTTCTCCGGCCAGTTCACCACAAGCGATACGCCATTATCTGTCTACATAAAGTGTTTCACAGTACTACTGCTGGCAGCTCCTCGGTTTGCAGATGTATTTCGCGTGTTGAAGAGGCATTTGGCTACCTTAAGAGAGTCATAGTTACTCCTGCCACTTGCTCCCCGTTCTACCACAGTCACATCTACAAGCTTACTCTGGCCAGTTCACCAGAAGCGATACGCCATTATTTGTTGACCTTAAGACTTTCACAGTACTCCTTGCGGGAGCTCCTCGGGATCGCCAATGTAATTGGAATTTTGACGAGGCATTTGGCTACTCTAAGAGAGTCATAGTTACTCCTGCCAGTTGCTCCCCGTTTTACCACAGTCACATCTACAAGCTTACTCTGGCCGTTCACCAGAAGCGATACGCCATTATTTGTTGACCTTAAGACTTTCACAGTACTCCTTCCGGGAGCTCATCGAGAATGCCGATGTTTTTCGCCTGTTGACGAGGCATTTTTCTACCTTAAGAGAGTCATTGTTACACCTGCCAAATGCTCGCCGTTAGCCACAGCCACATTTTCAAGCTTCCTCTGGCCCAGTTCACCTGAAGCGGTACACCATTATTTGTCGGCTTTGAGACCTTCACTGTACTCCTGCCGGGAGCACCTCGAGTTTGCCGATGTATTTCGCCTATTGACGAGGCATTTGGCTACCTTAAGAGAGTCATAGTTACTCCTACCACTTGCACCCAGGTTTATCACTGTCACATCCTCAAGCTTTCTCCGGCCAGTTCACGACAAGCGATACGCCATTATCTGTCGACATAAAGTGTTTCACAGTACTACTGCTGGCAGCTCCTCGGTTTGCAGATGTATTTCGCGTGTTGAAGAGGCATTTGGCTACCTTAAGAGAGTCATAGTTACTCCTGCCACTTGCTCCCCGTTCTACCACAGTCACATCTACAAGCTTACTCTGGCCAGTTCACCAGAAGCGATACGCCATTATTTGTTGACCTTAAGACTTTCACAGTACTCCTTGCGGGAGCTCCTCGGGATCGCCAATGTAATTGGCCTTTTGACGAGGCATTTGGCTACTCTAAGAGAGTCATAGTTACTCCTGCCAGTTGCTCCCCGTTTTACCACAGTCACATCTACAAGCTTACTCTGGCCGTTCACCAGAAGCGATACGCCATTATTTGTTGACCTTAAGACTTTCACAGTACTCCTTCCGGGAGCTCATCGAGAATGCCGATGTTTTTCGCCTGTTGACGAGGCATTTTTCTACCTTAAGAGAGTCATTGTTACACCTGCCAAATGCTCGCCGTTAGCCACAGCCACATTTTCAAGCTTCCTCTGGCCCAGTTCACCTGAAGCGGTACACCATTATTTGTCGGCTTTGAGACCTTCACTGTACTCCTGCCGGGAGCACCTCGAGTTTGCACCTTGCACCCAGATTTATCACTGTCACATCCTCAAGCTTTCTCCGGCCAGTTCACCACAAGCGATACGCCATTATCTGTCGACATAAAGTGTTTCACAGTACTACTGCTGGCAGCTCCTCGGTTTGCAGATGTATTTCGCGTGTTGACGAGGCATTTGGCTACCTTAAGAGAGTCATAGTTACTCCTGCCACTTGCTCCCCGTTCTACCACAGTCACATCTACAAGCTTACTCTGGCCAGTTCACCAGAAGCGATACGCCATTATTTGTTGACCTTAAGACTTTCACAGTACTCCTTGCGGGAGCTCCTCGGGATTGCCAATGTAATTCGCCTTTTGACGAGGCATTTGGCTACCCTAAGAGAGTCATAGATACTCCTGCCAGTTGCTCCCCGTTTTACCACAGTCACATCTACAAGCTTACTCTGGCCGTTCACCAGAAGCGATACGCCATTATTTGTTGACCTTAAGACTTTCACAGTACTCCTTCCGGGAGCTCATCGAGAATGCCGATGTTTTTCGCATGTTGACGAGGCATTTTTCTACCTTAAGAGAATCATTGTTACACCTGCCAAATGCTCGCCGTTAACCACAGCCACATTTTCAAGCTTCCTCTGGCCCAGTTCACCTGAAGCGGTACACCATTATTTGTCGGCTTTGAGACCTTCACTGTACTCCTGCCGGGAGCACCTCGAGTTTGCCGATGTATTTCGCCTATTGACGAGGCATTTGGCTACCTTAAGAGAGTCATAGTTACTCCTACCACTTGCACCCAGATTTATCACTGTCACATCCTCAAGCTTTCTCCGGCCAGTTCACCACAAGCGATACGCCATTATCTGTCGACATAAAGTGTTTCACAGTACTACTGCTGGCAGCTCCTCGGTTTGCAGATGTATTTCGCGTGTTGAAGAGGCATTTGGCTACCTTAAGAGAGTCATAGTTACTCCTGCCACTTGCTCCCCGTTCTACCACAGTCACATCTACAAGCTTACTCTGGCCAGTTCACCAGAAGCGATACGCCATTATTTGTTGACCTTAAGACTTTCACAGTACTCCTTGCGGGAGCTCCTCGGGATCGCCAATGTAATTGGCCTTTTGACGAGGCATTTGGCTACTCTAAGAGAGTCATAGTTACTCCTGCCAGTTGCTCCCCGTTTTACCACAGTCACATCTACAAGCTTACTCTGGCCGTTCACCAGAAGCGATACGCCATTATTTGTTGACCTTAAGACTTTCACAGTACTCCTTCCGGGAGCTCATCGAGAATGCCGATGTTTTTCGCCTGTTGACGAGGCATTTTTCTACCTTAAGAGAGTCATTGTTACACCTGCCAAATGCTCGCCGTTAGCCACAGCCACATTTTCAAGCTTCCTCTGGCCCAGTTCACCTGAAGCGGTACACCATTATTTGTCGGCTTTGAGACCTTCACTGTACTCCTGCCGGGAGCACCTCGAGTTTGCACCTTGCACCCAGATTTATCACTGTCACATCCTCAAGCTTTCTCCGGCCAGTTCACCGCAAGCGATACGACATTATCTGTCGACATAAAGTGTTTCACAGTACTACTGCTGGCAGCTCCTCGGTTTGCAGATGTATTTCGCATGTTGACGAGGCATTTGGCTACCTTAAGAGAGTCATAGTTACTCCTGCCACTTGCTCCCCGTTCTACCACAGTCACATCTACAAGCTTACTCTGGCCAGTTCACCAGAAGCGATACGCCATTATTTGTTGACCTTAAGACTTTCACAGTACTCCTTGCGGGAGCTCCTCGGGATTGCCAATGTAATTCGCCTTTTGACGAGGCATTTGGCTACCCTAAGAGAGTCATAGTTACTCCTGCCAGTTGCTCCCCGTTTTACCACAGTCACATCTACAAGCTTACTCTGGCCGTTCACCAGAAGCGATACGCCATTATTTGTTGACCTTAAGACTTTCACAGTACTCCTTCCGGGAGCTCATCGAGAATGCCGATGTTTTTCGCATGTTGACGAGGCATTTTTCTACCTTAAGAGAATCATTGTTACACCTGCCAAATGCTCGCCGTTAACCACAGCCACATTTTCAAGCTTCCTCTGGCCCAGTTCACCTGAAGCGGTACACCATTATTTGTCGGCTTTGAGACCTTCACTGTACTCCTGCCGGGAGCACCTCGAGTTTGCCGATGTATTTCGCCTATTGACGAGGCATTTGGCTACCTTAAGAGAGTCATAGTTACTCCTACCACTTGCACCCAGATTTATCACTGTCACATCCTCAAGCTTTCTCCGGCCAGTTCACCACAAGCGATACGCCATTATCTGTCGACATAAAGTGTTTCACAGTACTACTGCTGGCAGCTCCTCGGTTTGCAGATGTATTTCGCGTGTTGAAGAGGCATTTGGCTACCTTAAGAGAGTCATAGTTACTCCTGCCACTTGCTCCCCGTTCTACCACAGTCACATCTACAAGCTTACTCTGGCCAGTTCACCAGAAGCGATACGCCATTATTTGTTGACCTTAAGACTTTCACAGTACTCCTTGCGGGAGCTCCTCGGGATCGCCAATGTAATTGGCCTTTTGACGAGGCATTTGGCTACTCTAAGAGAGTCATAGTTACTCCTGCCAGTTGCTCCCCGTTTTACCACAGTCACATCTACAAGCTTACTCTGGCCGTTCACCAGAAGCGATACGCCATTATTTGTTGACCTTAAGACTTTCACAGTACTCCTTCCGGGAGCTCATCGAGAATGCCGATGTTTTTCGCCTGTTGACGAGGCATTTTTCTACCTTAAGAGAGTCATTGTTACACCTGCCAAATGCTCGCCGTTAGCCACAGCCACATTTTCAAGCTTCCTCTGGCCCAGTTCACCTGAAGCGGTACACCATTATTTGTCGGCTTTGAGACCTTCACTGTACTCCTGCCGGGAGCACCTCGAGTTTGCACCTTGCACCCAGATTTATCACTGTCACATCCTCAAGCTTTCTCCGGCCAGTTCACCACAAGCGATACGCCATTATCTGTCGACATAAAGTGTTTCACAGTACTACTGCTGGCAGCTCCTCGGTTTGCAGATGTATTTCGCGTGTTGACGAGGCATTTGGCTACCTTAAGAGAGTCATAGTTACTCCTGCCACTTGCTCCCCGTTCTACCACAGTCACACCTACAAGCTTACTCTGGCCAGTTCACCAGAAGCGATACGCCATTATTTGTTGACCTTAAGACTTTCACAGTACTCCTTGCGGGAGCTCCTCGGGATTGCCAATGTAATTCGCCTTTTGACGAGGCATTTGGCTACCCTAAGAGAGTCATAGTTACTCCTGCCAGTTGCTCCCCGTTTTACCACAGTCACATCTACAAGCTTACTCTGGCCGTTCACCAGAAGCGATACGCCATTATTTGTTGACCTTAAGACTTTCACAGTACTCCTTCCGGGAGCTCATCGAGAATGCCGATGTTTTTCGCATGTTGACGAGGCATTTTTCTACCTTAAGAGAATCATTGTTACACCTGCCAAATGCTCGCCGTTAACCACAGCCACATTTTCAAGCTTCCTCTGGCCCAGTTCACCTGAAGCGGTACACCATTATTTGTCGGCTTTGAGACCTTCACTGTACTCCTGCCGGGAGCACCTCGAGTTTGCCGATGTATTTCGCCTATTGACGAGGCATTTGGCTACCTTAAGAGAGTCATAGTTACTCCTACCACTTGCACCCAGATTTATCACTGTCACATCCTCAAGCTTTCTCCGGCCAGTTCACCACAAGCGATACGCCATTATCTGTCGACATAAAGTGTTTCACAGTACTACTGCTGGCAGCTCCTCGGTTTGCAGATGTATTTCGCGTGTTGAAGAGGCATTTGGCTACCTTAAGAGAGTCATAGTTACTCCTGCCACTTGCTCCCCGTTCTACCACAGTCACATCTACAAGCTTACTCTGGCCAGTTCACCAGAAGCGATACGCCATTATTTGTTGACCTTAAGACTTTCACAGTACTCCTTGCGGGAGCTCCTCGGGATCGCCAATGTAATTGGAATTTTGACGAGGCATTTGGCTACTCTAAGAGAGTCATAGTTACTCCTGCCAGTTGCTCCCCGTTTTACCACAGTCACATCTACAAGCTTACTCTGGCCGTTCACCAGAAGCGATACGCCATTATTTGTTGACCTTAAGACTTTCACAGTACTCCTTCCGGGAGCTCATCGAGAATGCCGATGTTTTTCGCCTGTTGACGAGGCATTTTTCTACCTTAAGAGAGTCATTGTTACACCTGCCAAATGCTCGCCGTTAGCCACAGCCACATTTTCAAGCTTCCTCTGGCCCAGTTCACCTGAAGCGGTACACCATTATTTGTCGGCTTTGAGACCTTCACTGTACTCCTGCCGGGAGCACCTCGAGTTTGCACCTTGCACCCAGATTTATCACTGTCACATCCTCAAGCTTTCTCCGGCCAGTTCACCACAAGCGATACGCCATTATCTGTCGACATAAAGTGTTTCACAGTACTACTGCTGGCAGCTCCTCGGTTTGCAGATGTATTTCGCGTGTTGACGAGGCATTTGGCTACCTTAAGAGAGTCATAGTTACTCCTGCCACTTGCTCCCCGTTCTACCACAGTCACATCTACAAGCTTACTCTGGCCAGTTCACCAGAAGCGATACGCCATTATTTGTTGACCTTAAGACTTTCACAGTACTCCTTGCGGGAGCTCCTCGGGATCGCCAATGTAATTGGCCTTTTGACGAGGCATTTAGCTACTCTAAGAGAGTCATAGTTACTCCTGCCAGTTGCTCCCCGTTTTACCACAGTCACATCTACAAGCTTACTCTGGCCGTTCACCAGAAGCGATACGCCATTATTTGTTGACCTTAAGACTTTCACAGTACTCCTTCCGGGAGCTCATCGAGAATGCCGATGTTTTTCGCCTGTTGACGAGGCATTTTTCTACCTTAAGAGAGTCATTGTTACACCTGCCAAATGCTCGCCGTTAGCCACAGCCACATTTTCAAGCTTCCTCTGGCCCAGTTCACCTGAAGCGGTACACCATTATTTGTCGGCTTTGAGACCTTCACTGTACTCCTGCCGGGAGCACCTCGAGTTTGCCGATGTATTTCGCCTATTGACGAGGCATTTGGCTACCTTAAGAGAGTCATAGTTACTCCTACCACTTGCACCCAGGTTTATCACTGTCACATCCTCAAGCTTTCTCCGGCCAGTTCACGACAAGCGATACGCCATTATCTGTCGACATAAAGTGTTTCACAGTACTACTGCTGGCAGCTCCTCGGTTTGCAGATGTATTTCGCGTGTTGAAGAGGCATTTGGCTACCTTAAGAGAGTCATAGTTACTCCTGCCACTTGCTCCCCGTTCTACCACAGTCACACCTACAAGCTTACTCTGGCCAGTTCACCAGAAGCGATACGCCATTATTTGTTGACCTTAAGACTTTCACAGTACTCCTTGCGGGAGCTCCTCGGGATTGCCAATGTAATTCGCCTTTTGACGAGGCATTTGGCTACCCTAAGAGAGTCATAGTTACTCCTGCCAGTTGCTCCCCGTTTTACCACAGTCACATCTACAAGCTTACTCTGGCCGTTCACCAGAAGCGATACGCCATTATTTGTTGACCTTAAGACTTTCACAGTACTCCTTCCGGGAGCTCATCGAGAATGCCGATGTTTTTCGCATGTTGACGAGGCATTTTTCTACCTTAAGAGAATCATTGTTACACCTGCCAAATGCTCGCCGTTAACCACAGCCACATTTTCAAGCTTCCTCTGGCCCAGTTCACCTGAAGCGGTACACCATTATTTGTCGGCTTTGAGACCTTCACTGTACTCCTGCCGGGAGCACCTCGAGTTTGCCGATGTATTTCGCCTATTGACGAGGCATTTGGCTACCTTAAGAGAGTCATAGTTACTCCTACCACTTGCACCCAGATTTATCACTGTCACATCCTCAAGCTTTCTCCGGCCAGTTCACCACAAGCGATACGCCATTATCTGTCGACATAAAGTGTTTCACAGTACTACTGCTGGCAGCTCCTCGGTTTGCAGATGTATTTCGCGTGTTGAAGAGGCATTTGGCTACCTTAAGAGAGTCATATTTACTCCTGCCACTTGCTCCCCGTTCTACCACAGTCACATCTACAAGCTTACTCTGGCCAGTTCACCAGAAGCGATACGCCATTATTTGTTGACCTTAAGACTTTCACAGTACTCCTTGCGGGAGCTCCTCGGGATCGCCAATGTAATTGGCCTTTTGACGAGGCATTTGGCTACTCTAAGAGAGTCATAGTTACTCCTGCCAGTTGCTCCCCGTTTTACCACAGTCACATCTACAAGCTTACTCTGGCCGTTCACCAGAAGCGATACGCCATTATTTGTTGACCTTAAGACTTTCACAGTACTCCTTCCGGGAGCTCATCGAGAATGCCGATGTTTTTCGCCTGTTGACGAGGCATTTTTCTACCTTAAGAGAGTCATTGTTACACCTGCCAAATGCTCGCCGTTAGCCACAGCCACATTTTCAAGCTTCCTCTGGCCCAGTTCACCTGAAGCGGTACACCATTATTTGTCGGCTTTGAGACCTTCACTGTACTCCTGCCGGGAGCACCTCGAGTTTGCACCTTGCACCCAGATTTATCACTGTCACATCCTCAAGCTTTCTCCGGCCAGTTCACCACAAGCGATACGCCATTATCTGTCGACATAAAGTGTTTCACAGTACTACTGCTGGCAGCTCCTCGGTTTGCAGATGTATTTCGCGTGTTGACGAGGCATTTGGCTACCTTAAGAGAGTCATAGTTACTCCTGCCACTTGCTCCCCGTTCTACCACAGTCACATCTACAAGCTTACTCTGGCCAGTTCACCAGAAGCGATACGCCATTATTTGTTGACCTTAAGACTTTCACAGTACTCCTTGCGGGAGCTCCTCGGGATCGCCAATGTAATTGGCCTTTTGACGAGGCATTTAGCTACTCTAAGAGAGTCATAGTTACTCCTGCCAGTTGCTCCCCGTTTTACCACAGTCACATCTACAAGCTTACTCTGGCCGTTCACCAGAAGCGATACGCCATTATTTGTTGACCTTAAGACTTTCACAGTACTCCTTCCGGGAGCTCATCGAGAATGCCGATGTTTTTCGCCTGTTGACGAGGCATTTTTCTACCTTAAGAGAGTCATTGTTACACCTGCCAAATGCTCGCCGTTAGCCACAGCCACATTTTCAAGCTTCCTCTGGCCCAGTTCACCTGAAGCGGTACACCATTATTTGTCGGCTTTGAGACCTTCACTGTACTCCTGCCGGGAGCACCTCGAGTTTGCCGATGTATTTCGCCTATTGACGAGGCATTTGGCTACCTTAAGAGAGTCATAGTTACTCCTACCACTTGCACCCAGGTTTATCACTGTCACATCCTCAAGCTTTCTCCGGCCAGTTCACGACAAGCGATACGCCATTATCTGTCGACATAAAGTGTTTCACAGTACTACTGCTGGCAGCTCCTCGGTTTGCAGATGTATTTCGCGTGTTGAAGAGGCATTTGGCTACCTTAAGAGAGTCATAGTTACTCCTGCCACTTGCTCCCCGTTCTACCACAGTCACATCTACAAGCTTACTCTGGCCAGTTCACCAGAAGCGATACGCCATTATTTGTTGACCTTAAGACTTTCACAGTACTCCTTGCGGGAGCTCCTCGGGATCGCCAATGTAATTGGCCTTTTGACGAGGCATTTGGCTACTCTAAGAGAGTCATAGTTACTCCTGCCAGTTGCTCCCCGTTTTACCACAGTCACATCTACAAGCTTACTCTGGCCGTTCACCAGAAGCGATATGCCATTATTTGTTGACCTTAAGACTTTCACAGTACTCCTTCCGGGAGCTCATCGAGAATGCCGATGTTTTTCGCCTGTTGACGAGGCATTTTTCTACCTTAAGAGAGTCATTGTTACACCTGCCAAATGCTCGCCGTTAGCCACAGCCACATTTTCAAGCTTCCTCTGGCCCAGTTCACCTGAAGCGGTACACCATTATTTGTCGGCTTTGAGACCTTCACTGTACTCCTGCCGGGAGCACCTCGTGTTTGCACCTTGCACCCAGATTTATCACTGTCACATCCTCAAGCTTTCTCCGGCCAGTTCACCACAAGCGATACGCCATTATCTGTCGACATAAAGTGTTTCACAGTACTACTGCTGGCAGCTCCTCGGTTTGCAGATGTATTTCGCGTGTTGACGAGGCATTTGGCTACCTTAAGAGAGTCATAGTTACTCCTGCCACTTGCTCCCCGTTCTACCACAGTCACATCTACAAGCTTACTCTGGCCAGTTCACCAGAAGCGATACGCCATTATTTGTTGACCTTAAGACTTTCACAGTACTCCTTGCGGGAGCTCCTCGGGATTGCCAATGTAATTCGCCTTTTGACGAGGCATTTGGCTACCCTAAGAGAGTCATAGATACTCCTGCCAGTTGCTCCCCGTTTTACCACAGTCACATCTACAAGCTTACTCTGGCCGTTCACCAGAAGCGATACGCCATTATTTGTTGACCTTAAGACTTTCACAGTACTCCTTCCGGGAGCTCATCGAGAATGCCGATGTTTTTCGCATGTTGACGAGGCATTTTTCTACCTTAAGAGAATCATTGTTACACCTGCCAAATGCTCGCCGTTAACCACAGCCACATTTTCAAGCTTCCTCTGGCCCAGTTCACCTGAAGCGGTACACCATTATTTGTCGGCTTTGAGACCTTCACTGTACTCCTGCCGGGAGCACCTCGAGTTTGCCGATGTATTTCGCCTATTGACGAGGCATTTGGCTACCTTAAGAGAGTCATAGTTACTCCTACCACTTGCACCCAGATTTATCACTGTCACATCCTCAAGCTTTCTCCGGCCAGTTCACCACAGGCGATACGCCATTATCTGTCGACATAAAGTGTTTCACAGTACTACTGCTGGCAGCTCCTCGGTTTGCAGATGTATTTCGCGTGTTGAAGAGGCATTTGGCTACCTTAAGAGAGTCATAGTTACTCCTGCCACTTGCTCCCCGTTCTACCACAGTCACATCTACAAGCTTACTCTGGCCAGTTCACCAGAAGCGATACGCCATTATTTGTTGACCTTAAGACTTTCACAGTACTCCTTGCGGGAGCTCCTCGGGATCGCCAATGTAATTGGCCTTTTGACGAGGCATTTGGCTACTCTAAGAGAGTCATTGTTACTTTTGCCAGTTGCTCCCCGTTTTACCACAGTCACATCTACAAGCTTACTCTGGCCGTTCACCAGAAGCGATACGCCATTATTTGTTGACCTTAAGACTTTCACAGTACTCCTTCCGGGAGCTCATCGAGAATGCCGATGTTTTTCGCCTGTTGACGAGGCATTTTTCTACCTTAAGAGAGTCATTGTTACACCTGCCAAATGCTCGCCGTTAGCCACAGCCACATTTTCAAGCTTCCTCTGGCCCAGTTCACCTGAAGCGGTACACCATTATTTGTCGGCTTTGAGACCTTCACTGTACTCCTGCCGGGAGCACCTCGAGTTTGCCGATGTATTTCGCCTATTGACGAGGCATTTGGCTACCTTAAGAGAGTCATAGTTACTCCTACCACTTGCACCCAGGTTTATCACTGTCACATCCTCAAGCTTTCTCCGGCCAGTTCACGACAAGCGATACGCCATTATCTGTCGACATAAAGTGTTTCACAGTACTACTGCTGGCAGCTCCTCGGTTTGCAGATGTATTTCGCGTGTTGACGAGGCATTTGGCTACCTTAAGAGAGTCATAGTTACTCCTGCCACTTGCTCCCCGTTCTACCACAGTCACATCTACAAGCTTACTCTGGCCAGTTCACCAGAAGCGATACGCCATTATTTGTTGACCTTAAGACTTTCACAGTACTCCTTGCGGGAGCTCCTCGGGATCGCCAATGTAATTCGCCCTTTGACGAGGCATTTGGCTACTCTAAGAGAGTCATAGTTACTCCTGCCAGTTGCTCCCCGTTTTACCACAGTCACATCTACAAGCTTACTCTGGCCGTTCACCAGAAGCGATACGCCATTATTTGTTGACCTTAAGACTTTCACAGTACTCCTTCCGGGAGCTCATCGAGAATGCCGATGTTTTTCGCATGTTGACGAGGCATTTTTCTATTTCATAGCCGTCTTTATTCAAATAAATTGAATAATACATATATATGTACAAGGTGTGGCAGGTGTATTTTCGCCAATGTCCACCACCGGGGTGGGGACTTACAGGGCGGCCACAAAAGAGTTTTAAAACTAGAGTACACATATATATATTGGAAGAAAACACAAATTAAAGACACAAAGAAGAAAGAACAAAGACGGGTTATTCCTCCTGTGGATAGGCCCCAGGAGTCAAGGCGAAGAGAATATCCAGCAGCCTAGCCGACGCCGACACGTTCCATCAGCCTAGGTGCCGTCATACGCTCGTAGATTCTGTAACTATTGCAGCAACTCAGCAGTGTACGGGTGCTCAGCACCGCCAGTTCTCGGGGTCGGAAGCCTAGGGCGGCGAGGTCACTCGCCGACGCTGGAGACCATACACCCCTCCAGTTCAACGTCGCGGTGGACACCGTCACCTCCTCAACGCCACGGTGCAGGTTGGAGATGGCACGCCTGATGGACGGCGTGTCATAGTAGGCCGCCTTCTGATCGTGACACCAGTCGAGTCGGAGATGGTCCCCGACTACCTGGGCGTCGATCACGCGGGCGATGCCGTCTTTGACCGCCACCACGTCAGGCTTGCGGATACCCTCAGGTGTTCGGAGGTGGGGCTCTACGGAGATGTTGTAGCCCCTCTGCACGAGTCCACGAGCGACATAGCGCACTATTGCGTCGTGCCGCTTAACTCGGGACCCGTGCGTCCTGAAGCAAGCCTGCAAAACGTGGTTGGCGGTCTCCACGGCCTGGCAGCCCGCGCGGCATCTGGTGTCCGCCCCCCGCCCGCGACTGCGCCGTGCCTTCGTGGGGAAGGCGTTGATGCGGGCGCGGAGGGCGTCGATGTATTCACGCCCAGATAGCAGGCGACTGGTGTCGGCGACCCACTGATGTTGGCCCTTGACGGCGGCAGAAGCTGACAGTGCCGCACCGTCAATGGCGATGTGTAGGCGTGCTGCCCACATTTCCCCAACCTGCGTCGACGATTTGAGGAGGTGGCCCTCCCACGTCAAGCGTCGCTCCAGCACCTCAATCTCACGTTGTACCTCATCCAGGCCTGCACCGTCGCAGGCTGGCCCTATCTTCTTCAAGGCCAGGAGACGGGACCGACGGAGAAGCGTCCCCATCCAACGGCACGATGGAATGCCGAGGCCCCCCTGGGCAACAGGAGCGTGGAAGTAGCCCAGAGGGGTGTCCGCCGGAAGGCGGAACCATCTCCTGACCGCGGCTCTTATGGTGATGTCAGCCGCTTTGAGGGCACCCACCAGGGTGCGGCTGAGGGCCAGCCCATGGTACAGGCCAGGGAGAAGCACATTGGTGAGAGCGTGGAGGCGCTGTTGCGGCTTCAGCGGAGCTCGGGAGATGACGTCAAGCTGTTCCACAAGATGGCGTCGTGGATTAAACATGCAGCGACCCGCTGTGGAGAATTGCAGCCCCAGGTACCGGAAGGTTTCACCCACACGCAGGGCAGGCATGGTGGCATTGCCTGCCTTGAGAGAATCATTGTTACACCTGCCAAATGCTCGCCGTTAACCACAGAAACATTTTCAAGCTTCCTCTGGCCCAGTTCACTTCAAGCGGTACACCATTATTTGTCGGCTTTGAGACCTTCACTGTACTCCTGCCGGGAGCACCTCGAGTTTGCCGATGTATTTCGCCTATTGACGAGGCATTTGGCTACCTTAAGAGAGTCATAGTTACTCCTACCACTTGCACCCAGATTTATCACTGTCACATCCTCAAGCTTTCTCCGGCCAGTTCACCACAAGCGATACGCCATTATCTGTCGACATAAAGTATTTCACAGTACTACTGCTGGCAGCTCCTCGGTTTGCAGATGTATTTCGCGTGTTGACGAGGCATTTGGCTACCTTAAGAGAGTCATAGTTACTCCTGCCACTTGCTCCCCGTTCTACCACAGTCACATCTACAAGCTTACTCTGGCCAGTTCACCAGAAGCGATACGCCATTATTTGTTGACCTTAAGACTTTCACAGTACTCCTTGCGGGAGCTCCTCGGGATTGCCAATGTAATTCGCCTTTTGACGAGGCATTTGGCTACTCTACGAGAGTCATAGTTACTCCTGCCAGTTGCTCCCCGTTTTACCACAGTCACATCTACAAGCTTACTCTGGCCGTTCACCAGAAGCGATACGCCATTATTTGTTGACCTTAAGACTTTCACAGTACTCCTTCCGGGAGCTCATCGAGAATGCCGATGTTTTTCGCCTGTTGACGAGGCATTTTTCTACCTTAAGAGAGTCATTGTTACACCTGCCAAATGCTCGCCGTTAGCCACAGCCACATTTTCAAGCTTCCTCTGGCCCAGTTCACCTGAAGCGGTACACCATTATTTGTCGGCTTTGAGACCTTCACTGTACTCCTGCCGGGAGAACTTCGAGTTTGCACCTTGCACCCAGATTTATCACTGTCACATCCTCAAGCTTTCTCCGGCCAGTTCACCACAAGCGATACGCCATTATCTGTCGACATAAAGTGTTTCACAGTACTACTGCTGGCAGCTCCTCGGTTTGCAGATGTATTTCGCATGTTGACGAGGCATTTGCTTACCTTAAGAGAGTCATAGTTACTCCTGCCAGTTGCTCCCCGTTTTACCACAGTCACATCTACAAGCTTACTCTGGCCGTTCACCAGAAGCGATACGCCATTATTTGTTGACCTTAAGACTTTCACAGTACTCCTTCCGGGAGCTCATCGAGAATGCCGATGTTTTTCGCCTGTTGACGAGGCATTTTTCTACCTTAAGAGAGTCATTGTTACACCTGCCAAATGCTCGCCGTTAGCCACAGCCACATTTTCAAGCTTCCTCTGGCCCAGTTCACCTCAAGCGGTACACCATTATTTGTCGGCTTTGAGACCTTCACTGTACTCCTGCCGGGAGCACCTCGAGTTTGCCGATGTATTTCGCCTATTGACGAGGCATTTGGCTACCTAAAGAGAGTCATAGTTACTCCTACCACTTGCACCCAGATTTATCACTGTCACATCCTCAAGCTTTCTCCGGCCAGTTCACCACAAGCGATACGCCATTATCTGTCGACATAAAGTGTTTCACAGTACTACTGCTGGCAGCTCCTCGGTTTGCAGATGTATTTCGCGTGTTGACGAGGCATTTGGCTACCTTAAGAGAGTCATAGTTACTCCTGCCACTTGCTCCCCGTTCTACCACAGTCACATCTACAAGCTTACTCTGGCCAGTTCACCAGAAGTGATACGCCATTATTTGTTGACCTTAAGACTTTCACAGTACTCCTTGCGGGAGCTCCTCGGGATCGCCAATGTAATTCGCCTTTTGACGAGGCATTTGGCTACTCTAAGAGAGTCATAGTTACTCCTGCCAGTTGCTCCCCGTTTTACCACAGTCACATCTACAAGCTTACTCTGGCCGTTCACCAGAAGCGATACGCCATTATTTGTTGACCTTAAGACTTTCACAGTACTCCTTCCGGGAGCTCATCGAGAATGCCGATGTTTTTCGCCTGTTGACGAGGCATTTTTCTACCTTAAGAGAGTCATTGTTACACCTGCCAAATGCTCGCCGTTAGCCACAGCCACATTTTCAAGCTTCCTCTGGCCCAGTTCACCTGAAGCGGTACACCATTATTTGTCGGCTTTGAGACCTTCACTGTACTCCTGCCGGGAGCACCTCGAGTTTGCACCTTGCACCCAGATTTATCACTGTCACATCCTCAAGCTTTCTCCGGCCAGTTCACCACAAGCGATACGCCATTATCTGTCGACATAAAGTGTTTCACAGTACTACTGCTGGCAGCTCCTCGGTTTGCAGATGTATTTCGCATGTTGACGAGGCATTTGGCTACCTTAAGAGAGTCATAGTTACTCCTGCCACTTGCTCCCCGTTCTACCACAGTCACATCTACAAGCTTACTCTGGCCAGTTCACCAGAAGCGATACGCCATTATTTGTTGACCTTAAGACTTTCACAGTACTCCTTGCGGGAGCTCCTCGGGATTGCCAATGTAATTCGCCTTTTGACGAGGCATTTGGCTACCCTAAGAGAGTCATAGTTACTCCTGCCAGTTGCTCCCCGTTTTACCACAGTCACATCTACAAGCTTACTCTGGCCGTTCACCAGAAGCGATACGCCATTATTTGTTGACCTTAAGACTTTCACAGTACTCCTTCCGGGAGCTCATCGAGAATGCCGATGTTTTTCGCCTGTTGACGAGGCATTTTTCTACCTTAAGAGAGTCATTGTTACACCTGCCAAATGCTCGCCGTTAGCCACAGCCACATTTTCAAGCTTCCTCTGGCCCAGTTCACCTGAAGCGGTACACCATTATTTGTCGGCTTTGAGACCTTCACTGTACTCCTGCCGGGAGCACCTCGAGTTTGCACCTTGCACCCAGATTTATCACTGTCACATCCTCAAGCTTTCTCCGGCCAGTTCACCACAAGCGATACGCCATTATCTGTCGACATAAAGTGTTTCACAGTACTACTGCTGGCAGCTCCTCGGTTTGCAGATGTATTTCGCATGTTGACGAGGCATTTGGCTACCTTAAGAGAGTCATAGTTACTCCTGCCACTTGCTCCCCGTTCTACCACAGTCACATCTACAAGCTTACTCTGGCCAGTTCACCAGAAGCGATACGCCATTATTTGTTGACCTTAAGACTTTCACAGTACTCCTTGCGGGAGCTCCTCGGGATTGCCAATGTAATTCGCCTTTTGACGAGGCATTTGGCTACCCTAAGAGAGTCATAGTTACTCCTGCCAGTTGCTCCCCGTTTTACCACAGTCACATCTACAAGCTTACTCTGGCCGTTCACCAGAAGCGATACGCCATTATTTGTTGACCTTAAGACTTTCACAGTACTCCTTCCGGGAGCTCATCGAGAATGCCAATGTTTTTCGCCTGTTGACGAGGCATTTTTCTACCTTAAGAGAGTCATTGTTACACCTGCCAAATGCTCGCCGTTAGCCACAGCCACATTTTCAAGCTTCCTCTGGCCCAGTTCACCTGAAGCGGTACACCATTATTTGTCGGCTTTGAGACCTTCACTGTACTCCTGCCGGGAGCACCTCGAGTTTGCACCTTGCACCCAGATTTATCACTGTCACATCCTCAAGCTTTCTCCGGCCAGTTCACCACAAGCGATACGCCATTATCTGTCGACATAAAGTGTTTCACAGTACTACTGCTGGCAGCTCCTCGGTTTGCAGATGTATTTCGCATGTTGACGAGGCATTTGGCTACCTTAAGAGAGTCATAGTTACTCCTGCCACTTGCTCCCCGTTCTACCACAGTCACATCTACAAGCTTACTCTGGCCAGTTCACCAGAAGCGATACGCCATTATTTGTTGACCTTAAGACTTTCACAGTACTCCTTGCGGGAGCTCCTCGGGATTGCCAATGTAATTCGCCTTTTGACGAGGCATTTGGCTACCCTAAGAGAGTCATAGTTACTCCTGCCAGTTGCTCCCCGTTTTACCACAGTCACATCTACAGGCTTACTCTGGCCGTTCACCAGAAGCGATACGCCATTATCTGTTGACCTTAAGACTTTCACAGTACTCCTTCCGGGAGCTCATCGAGAATGCCGATGTTTTTCGCATGTTGACGAGGCATTTTTCTACCTTAAGAGAATCATTGTTACACCTGCCAAATGCTCGCCGTTAACCACAGCCACATTTTCAAGCTTCCTCTGGCCCAGTTCACCTGAAGCGGTACACCATTATTTGTCGGCTTTGAGACCTTCACTGTACTCCTGCCGGGAGCACCTCGAGTTTGCCGATGTATTTCGCCTATTGACGAGGCATTTGGCTACCTTAAGAGAGTCATAGTTACTCCTACCACTTGCACCCAGATTTATCACTGTCACATCCTCAAGCTTTCTCCGGCCAGTTCACCACAAGCGATACGCCACTATCTGTCGACATAAAGTGTTTCACAGTACTACTGCTGGCAGCTCCTCGGTTTGCAGATGTATTTCGCGTGTTGACGAGGCATTTGGCAACCTTAAGAGAGTCATAGTTACTCCTGCCACTTGCTCCCCGTTCTACCACAGTCACATCTACAAGCTTACTCTGGCCAGTTCACCAGAAGCGATACGCCATTATTTGTTGACCTTAAGACTTTCACAGTACTCCTTGCGGGAGCTCCTCGGGATTGCCAATGTAATTCGCCTTTTGACGAGGCATTTGGCTACCCTAAGAGAGTCATAGTTACTCCCGCCTGTTGCTCCCCGTTTTACCACAGTCACATCTACAAGCTTACTCTGGCCGTTCACCAGAAGCGATACGCCATTATTTGTTGACCTTAAGACTTTCACAGTACTCCTTCCGGGAGCTCATCGAGAATGCCGATGTTTTTCGCATGTTGACGAGGCATTTTTCTACCTTAAGAGAATCATTGTTACACCTGCCAAATGCTCACCGTTAACCACAGCCACATTTTCAAGCTTCCTCTGGCCCAGTTCACCTGAAGCGGTACACCATTATTTGTCGGCTTTGAGACCTTCACTGTACTCCTGCCGGGAGCACCTCGAGTTTGCCGATGTATTTCGCCTATTGACGAGGCATTTGGCTACCTTAAGAGAGTCATAGTTACTCCTACCACTTGCACCCAGATTTATCACTGTCACATCCTCAAGCTTTCTCCGGCCAGTTCACCACAAGCGATACGCCATTATCTGTCGACATAAAGTGTTTCACAGTACTACTGCTGGCAGCTCCTCGGTTTGCAGATGTATTTCGCGTGTTGACGAGGCATTTGGCTACCTTAAGAGAGTCATAGTTACTCCTGCCACTTGCTCCCCGTTCTACCACAGTCACATCTACAAGCTTACTCTGGCCAGTTCACCAGAAGCGATACGCCATTATTTGTTGACCTTAAGACTTTCACAGTACTCCTTGCGGGAGCTCCTCGGGATCGCCAATGTAATTCGCCTTTTGACGAGGCATTTGGCTACTCTAAGAGAGTCATAGTTACTCCTGCCAGTTGCTCCCCGTTTTACCACAGTCACATCTACAAGCTTACTCTGGCCGTTCACCAGAAGCGATACGCCATTATTTGTTGACCTTAAGACTTTCACAGTACTCCTTCCGGGAGCTCATCGAGAATGCCGATGTTTTTTGCCTGTTGACGAGGCATTTTTCTACCTTAAGAGAGTCATTGTTACACCTGCCAAATGCTCGCCGTTAGCCACAGCCACATTTTCAAGCTTCCTCTGGCCCAGTTCACCTGAAGCGGTACACCATTATTTGTCGGCTTTGAGACCTTCACTGTACTCCTGCCGGGAGCACCTCGAGTTTGCACCTTGCACCCAGATTTATCACTGTCACATCCTCAAGCTTTCTCCGGCCAGTTCACCACAAGCGATACGCCATTATCTGTCGACATAAAGTGTTTCACAGTACTACTGCTGGCAGCTCCTCGGTTTGCAGATGTATTTCGCATGTTGACGAGGCATTTGGCTACCTTAAGAGAGTCATAGTTACTCCTGCCACTTGCTCCCCGTTCTACCACAGTCACATCTACAAGCTTACTCTGGCCAGTTCACCAGAAGCGATACGCCATTATTTGTTGACCTTAAGACTTTCACAGTACTCCTTGCGGGAGCTCCTCGGGATTGCCAATGTAATTCGCCTTTTGACGAGGCATTTGGCTACCCTAAGAGAGTCATAGTTACTCCTGCCAGTTGCTCCCCGTTTTACCACAGTCACATCTACAAGCTTACTCTGGCCGTTCACCAGAAGCGATACGCCATTATTTGTTGACCTTAAGACTTTCACAGTACTCCTTCCGGGAGCTCATCGAGAATGCCGATGTTTTTCGCATGTTGACGAGGCATTTTTCTACCTTAAGAGAATCATTGTTACACCTGCCAAATGCTCGCCGTTAACCACAGCCACATTTTCAAGCTTCCTCTGGCCCAGTTCACCTGAAGCGGTACACCATTATTTGTCGGCTTTGAGACCTTCACTGTACTCCTGCCGGGAGCACCTCGAGTTTGCCGATGTATTTCGCCTATTGACGAGGCATTTGGCTACCTTAAGAGAGTCATAGTTACTCCTACCACTTGCACCCAGATTTATCACTTTCACATCCTCAAGCTTTCTCCGGCCAGTTCACCACAAGCGATACGCCATTATCTGTCGACATAAAGTGTTTCACAGTACTACTGCTGGCAGCTCCTCGGTTTGCAGATGTATTTCGCGTGTTGACGAGGCATTTGGCAACCTTAAGAGAGTCATAGTTACTCCTGCCACTTGCTCCCCGTTCTACCACAGTCACATCTACAAGCTTACTCTGGCCAGTTCACCAGAAGCGATACGCCATTATTTGTTGACCTTAAGACTTTCACAGTACTCCTTGCGGGAGCTCCTCGGGATTGCCAATGTAATTCGCCTTTTGACGAGGCATTTGGCTACTCTACGAGAGTCATAGTTACTCCTGCCAGTTGCTCCCCGTTTTACCACAGTCACATCTACAAGCTTAATCTGGCCGTTCACCAGAAGCGATACGCCATTATTTGTTGACCGTAAGACTTTCACAGTACTCCTTCCGGGAGCTCATCGAGAATGCCGATGTTTTTCGCCTGTTGACGAGGCATTTTTCTACCTTAAGAGAGTCATTGTTACACCTGCCAAATGCTCGCCGTTAGCCACAGCCACATTTTCAAGCTTCCTCTGGCCCTGTTCACCTGAAGCGGTACACCATTATTTGTCGGCTTTGAGACCTTCACTGTACTCCTGCCGGGAGCACCTCGAGTTTGCACCTTGCACCCAGATTTATCACTGTCACATCCTCAAGCTTTCTCCGGCCAGTTCACCACAAGCGATACGCCATTATCTGTCGACATAAAGTGTTTCACAGTACTACTGCTGGCAGCTCCTCGGTTTGCAGATGTATTTCGCATGTTGACGAGGCATTTGGCTACCTTAAGAGAGTCATAGTTACTCCTGCCACTTGCTCCCCGTTCTACCACAGTCACATCTACAAGCTTACTCTGGCCAGTTCACCAGAAGCGATACGCCATTATTTGTTGACCTTAAGACTTTCACAGTACTCCTTGCGGGAGCTCCTCGGGATTGCCAATGTAATTCGCCTTTTGACGAGGCATTTGGCTACTCTACGAGAGTCATAGTTACTCCTGCCAGTTGCTCCCCGTTTTACCACAGTCACATCTACAAGCTTAATCTGGCCGTTCACCAGAAGCGATACGCCATTATTTGTTGACCGTAAGACTTTCACAGTACTCCTTCCGGGAGCTCATCGAGAATGCCGATGTTTTTCGCCTGTTGACGAGGCATTTTTCTACCTTAAGAGAGTCATTGTTACACCTGCCAAATGCTCGCCGTTAGCCACAGCCACAATTTCAAGCTTCCTCTGGCCCTGTTCACCTGAAGCGGTACACCATTATTTGTCGGCTTTGAGACCTTCAGTGTACTCCTGCCGGGAGCACCTCGAGTTTGCACCTTGCACCCAGATTTATCACTGTCACATCCTCAAGCTTTCTCCGGCCAGTTCACCACAAGCGATACGCCATTATCTGTCGACATAAAGTGTTTCACAGTACTACTGCTGGCAGCTCCTCGGTTTTCAGATGTATTTCGCATGTTGACGAGGCATTTGGCTACCTTAAGAGAGTCATAGTTACTCCTGCCACTTGCTCCCCGTTCTACCACAGTCACATCTACAAGCTTACTCTGGCCAGTTCACCAGAAGCGATACGCCATTATTTGTTGACCTTAAGACTTTCACAGTACTCCTTGCGGGAGCTCCTCGGGATTGCCAATGTAATTCGCCTTTTGACGAGGCATTTGGCTACCCTAAGAGAGTCATAGTTACTCCTGCCAGTTGCTCCCCGTTTTACCACAGTCACATCTACAAGCTTACTCTGGCCGTTCACCAGAAGCGATACGCCATTATTTGTTGACCTTAAGACTTTCACAGTACTCCTTCCGGGAGCTCATCGAGAATGCCGATGTTTTTCGCATGTTGACGAGGCATTTTTCTACCTTAAGAGAATCATTGTTACACCTGCCAAATGCTCGCCGTTAACCACAGCCACATTTTCAAGCTTCCTCTGGCCCAGTTCACCTGAAGCGGTACACCATTATTTGTCGGCTTTGAGACCTTCACTGTACTCCTGCCGGGAGCACCTCGAGTTTGCCGATGTATTTCGCCTATTGACGAGGCATTTGGCTACCTTAAGAGAGTCATAGTTACTCCTACCACTTGCACCCAGATTTATCACTGTAACATCCTCAAGCTTTCTCCGGCCAGTTCACCACAAGCGATACGCCATTATCTGTCGACATAAAGTGTTTCACAGTACTACTGCTGGCAGCTCCTCGGTTTGCAGATGTATTTCGCGTGTTGACGAGGCATTTGGCAACCTCAAGAGAGTCATAGTTACTCCTGCCACTTGCTCCCCGTTCTACCACAGTCACATCTACAAGCTTACTCTGGCCAGTTCACCAGAAGCGATACGCCATTATTTGTTGACCTTAAGACTTTCACAGTACTCCTTGCGGGAGCTCCTCGGGATTGCCAATGTAATTCGCCTTTTGACGAGGCATTTGGCTACTCTACGAGAGTCATAGTTACTCCTGCCAGTTGCTCCCCGTTTTACCACAGTCACATCTACAAGCTTAATCTGGCCGTTCACCAGAAGCGATACGCCATTATTTGTTGACCGTAAGACTTTCACAGTACTCCTTCCGGGAGCTCATCGAGAATGCCGATGTTTTTCGCCTGTTGACGAGGCATTTTTCTACCTTAAGAGAGTCATTGTTACACCTGCCAAATGCTCGCCGTTAGCCACAGCCACATTTTCAAGCTTCCTCTGGCCCTGTTCACCTGAAGCGGTACACCATTATTTGTCGGCTTTGAGACCTTCACTGTACTCCTGCCGGGAGCACCTCGAGTTTGCACCTTGCACCCAGATTTATCACTGTCACATCCTCAAGCTTTCTCCGGCCAGTTCACCACAAGCGATACGCCATTATCTGTCGACATAAAGTGTTTCACAGTACTACTGCTGGCAGCTCCTCGGTTTGCAGATGTATTTCACGTGTTGACGAGGCATTTGGCTACCTTAAGAGAGTCATAGTTACTCCTGCCACTTGCTCCCCGTTCTACCACAGTCACATCTACAAGCTTACTCTGGCCAGTTCACCAGAAGCGATACGCCATTATTTGTTGACCTTAAGACTTTCACAGTACTCCTTGCGGGAGCTCCTCGGGATTGCCAATGTAATTCGCCTTTTGACGAGGCATTTGGCTACCCTAAGAGAGTCATAGTTACTCCTGCCAGTTGCTCCCCGTTTTACCACAGTCACATCTACAAGCTTACTCTGGCCGTTCACCAGAAGCGATACGCCATTATTTGTTGACCTTAAGACTTTCACAGTACTCCTTCCGGGAGCTCATCGAGAATGCCGATGTTTTTCGCATGTTGACGAGGCATTTTTCTACCTTAAGAGAATCATTGTTACACCTGCCAAATGCTCGCCGTTAACCACAGAAACATTTTCAAGCTTCCTCTGGCCCAGTTCACCTGAA
Source organism: Schistocerca nitens (assembly GCF_023898315.1). Classification (NCBI taxonomy): domain Eukaryota; kingdom Metazoa; phylum Arthropoda; class Insecta; order Orthoptera; family Acrididae; genus Schistocerca; species Schistocerca nitens. The sequence continues at coordinate 157,714,425 of NC_064625.1, read as the reverse complement.
GCGGTACACCATTATTTGTCGGCTTTGAGACCTTCACTGTACTCCTGCCGGGAGCACCTCGAGTTTGCCGATGTATTTCGCCTATTGACGAGGCATTTGGCTACCTTAAGAGAGTCATAGTTACTCCTACCACTTGCACCCAGATTTATCACTGTCACATCCTCAAGCTTTCTCCGGCCAGTTCACCACAAGCGATACGCCATTATCTGTCGACATAAAGTATTTCACAGTACTACTGCTGGCAGCTCCTCGGTTTGCAGATGTATTTCGCGTGTTGACGAGGCATTTGGCTACCTTAAGAGAGTCATAGTTACTCCTGCCACTTGCTCCCCGTTCTACCACAGTCACATCTACAAGCTTACTCTGGCCAGTTCACCAGAAGCGATACGCCATTATTTGCAGCCTTGCAATGCGAACACGCTGCTGTGAGAAAACATCTTATATGAACTAGAAGGAACAACTTTTATAACACTATAAAGACTGACTACATACCAATAGAAGAAAAAGTTGTCCACTTCCCCCCACTTCTTGTTGACATCATGCTGCTGGTGGTGTGTCATTTCCACCAATAGCCCAGTTGATGGGCAAATAAAAATTGCAGCCTTGTAATGCGAACACTCTGCTGTGAGAAAACAAAGATTTACTACACTTTGGAAATAAAATGCTACGTTCTTATACGAACTAGAAGAAACCACTTTTAAAACAGTATAAAGACTCACTACATACCAATAGAAGAAAAACTTGTCCTCTTCCCCCCCCCCCCCCCCCCCCCCCGTCTCATTGACATCATGCTGCTGCTGGTGTGTCATTTCCGCCAATAGCCCAGTTGATGGGCAAATAAAAATGGCACACTTGTAATGCGAACACCCTGCTGTGACAAAATAAACATTTACTACACTTTGGAAATAAAATGCTACGTTCTTATACGAACTAGAAGGAACCACTTTTAAAACATTATAAAGACTGACTACATACCAATTGAAGAAAAACTTGTCCTCTTCCCCCCCCCCTCCCTCCCCCTTTCTCGTTGACATCATGGTGCTGGTGGTGTGTCATTTCCACCAATAGCCCAGTTGATGGGCAAATTAAAATTGCAGCCTTGTAATGCGAACACCCTGCTGTGAGATAACAAAGATTTTCTACACTTTGGAAATAAAATGCTACGTTCTTATACGAACTAGGAGGAACCACTTTTAAAACACTATAAAGGCTGACTACATACCAATAGAAGCAAAAGTTGTCCTCTTCGCCCCCCCCCCCCCCTTCTCGTTGACATCATGCTGGTGGTGGTGTGTCATTTCCACCAATAGCCCACTTGATGGGCAAATAAAAATTGCAGCCTTGTAATGCCAACACCCTTCTCTGAGAAAACAAAGATTTACTAGACTTTGGAAATAAAATGCTACGTTCATATACGAACTAGAAGGAACAACTTTTAAAACACTATAATGATTGACTACATACCAATAGAAGAAAAATTTGTCCTCTTCCTCCCCCTTCTCGTTGACATCATGCTTCTGATGGTGTGTTATTTCCACCAATAGCCCAGTTGATGGGCAAATAAAAATTGCAGCCTTGTAATGCCAACCCCCTGCTGGGAGAAAACTAAGATTTACTACACTTTGGAAATAAAATGCTACGTTCTTATACGAACTAGAAGGAACAACTTTTAAAACACTATAAAGCCTCACTACATACCAATAGAAGCAAAACTTGTCCTCATCCCCCCGTCTCATTGACATCATGCTGCTGGTGGTGTGTCATTTCCACCAATAGTCCAGTTGATGGGCAAATAAAAATTGCAGTCTTGTAATGCCAACACCCTGCTGGGAGAAAACTAAGATTTACTATACTTTGGATATAAAATGCTATGTTCTTGTACGAACTAGAAGGAACAACTTTTAAAACACTATAAAGAGTGACTACATACCAATAGAAGAAAAACTTGTCCTCATCCGCCCCGTCTCTTTAACATCATGCTGCTGGTGGTGTGTCATTTCCACCAATAGCCCAGTTGATGGGCAAATAAAAATTGCAGCCTTGTAATGCCAACACCCTTCTCTGAGAAAACAAAGATTTACTACACTTTGGAAATAAAATGCTACGTTCATATACGAACTAGAAGGAACAACTTTTAAAACACTATAATGATTGACTACATGCCAATTGAAGAAAAACTTGTCCTCTTCCCCCCTCCCCCCCCCCCCCCCCCCCGTCTTGTTGACATCATGCTGCTGGTGGTGTGTTATTTCCACCAATAGACCAGTTGATGGGCAAATTAAAATTGCAGCCTTGTAATGCGAACACCCTGCTGTGAGAAAACTAAGATTTACTACACTTCGGAAATAAAATGCTACGTTCTTATACGAACTAGAGGGAACCACTTTTAAAACACTATAAAAACTGACTACATACCAATAGAAGAAAAAGGTGTCCTCTTCCCCCCCCCCCCTTCTCGTTGACATCATGCTGCTGGTGGTGTGTCATTTCCACCAATAGCCCAGTTGATGGGCAAATAAAAATTGCAACCTTGTAATGCGAACACCCTGCTGTGAGAAAATAAAGATTTACTACACTTTGGATATAAAATGCTACGTTCTTATACGAACTGGAAGGACAACTTTTAAAACACTATAAAGACTGACTACATACCAATAGATGAAAAAGTTGTCGTCTTCCCCCCCCCTTCTCGTTGACATCATGCTGCTGGTGGTGTGTCATTTCCACCAATAGTCCAGTTGATGGGCAAATAAAAATTGCAGCCTTGTAATGCGAACACTCTGCTGTGAGAAAACAAAGATTTACTACACTTTGGAAATAAAATGCTACGTTCTTATACGAACTAGAAGGAACCACTTTTAAAACAGTATAAAGACTCACTACATACCAATAGAAGAAAAACTTGTCCTCTTCCCCCCCCCCCACCCCCGTCTCATTGACATCATGCTGCTGCTGGTGAGTCATTTCCAACAATAGCCGAGTTGATGGGCAAATAAAAATGGCAGCCTTGTAATGCGAACACCCTGCTGTGAGAAAATAAACATTTACTACACTTTGGAAATAAAATGCTACGTTCTTATACGAACTAGAAGGAACCACTTTTAAAACATTATAAAGACTGACTACATACCAATTGAAGAAAAACTTGTCCTCTTCCCCCCCACCCTCCCTCCCCCTTTCTCGTTGACATCATGGTGCTGGTGGTGTGTCATTTCCACCAATAGCCCAGTTGATGGGCAAATTAAAATTGCAGCCTTGTAATGCGAACACCCTGCTGTGAGAAAACAAAGATTTACTACACTTTGGAAATAAAATGCTACATTCTTATACGAACTAGGAGGAACCACTTTTAAAACACTATAAAGACTGACTACATACCAATAGAAGCAAAAGTTGTCCTCTTCGCCCCCCCCCCACCCCCTTCTCGTTGACATCATGCTGGTGGTGGTGTGTCATTTCCATCAATAGCCCAGTTGATGGGCAAATAAAAATTGCAGCCTTGTAATGGGAACACCCTGCTGTGAGAAAACAAAGATTTACTACACTTTGGAAATAAAATGCTACGTTCTGATACGAACTAGAAGGAACATATTTTAAAACACTATAAAGACTGACTACATACCAATAGAAGAAAAAGTTGTCCTCTTTCTCCCCCTTCTCGTTTACATCATGCTGCTGGCGGTGTGTCATTTCTACCAATAGCCCAGTTGATGGGCAAATAAAAATTGCAGCCGTGTAATGCGAACACCCTGCTGTGAGAAAACAAAGATTTACTACACTTTGGAAATAAAATGCTACGTTCTTATACGAACTAGAAGGAACAACTTTTAAAACACTATAAAGCCTCACTACATACCAATAGAAGAAAAACTTGTCCTCATCCCCCCCGTCTCATTGACATCATGCTGCTGGTGGTGTGTCATTTCCACCAATAGTCCAGTTGATAGGCAAATAAAAATTGCAGCCTTGTAATGCGAACACGCTGCTGTGAAAAAACATCTTATATGAACTAGAAGGAACAACTTTTAAAACACTATAAAGACTGACTACATACCAATAGAAGAAAAAGTTGTCCTCTTCCCCCCTGTCTCATTGACATCATGCTGCTGGTGGTGTGTCATTTCCGCCAATAGTCCAGTTGTTGGGCAAATAAAAATTGCAGCATTGTAATGCAAACACCCTGCTGTGAGAAAACAAAAGTATACTACACTTTGGAAAATAAAATGCTACGTTCTTATACGAACTAGAAGGAACAACCATTAAAACACTATAAAGACTCACTACATACCAATAGAAGAGAAAGTTGTCCTCTTCCCCCCCTTCTCGTTGACATCATGCTGCTGGTGGTGTGTCATTTCCACCAATAGCCCAGTTGATGGGCAAATAAAAATTGCAGCCGTGTAATGCGAACTCCCTGCTGTGAGAAAACAAAAATTTACTACCCTGTGGAAATAAAATGCTTTCGTTCTTATACGAACTAGAAGGAACAACTTTTTAAAACCCTATGAACACTGACTACATGCCAATTGAAGAAAAAGTTGTCCTCTTCCCCCCCCCCCCTTCTCGTTGACATCATGCTGCTGGTGGTGTGTCATTTACACCAATAGCCCAGTTGATGGGCAAATAAAAATTGCAACCTTGTAATGCGAACACCCTGCTGTGAGAAAATAAAGATTTACTACACTTTGGAAATAAAATGCTACGTTGTTATACGAACTAGGAGGAACCACTTTTAAAACACAATAAAGACTGACTACATACCAATAGAAGCAAAAGTTGTCATATTCCCCCCCCCCCCCCTTCTCGTTGACATCATGTTGCTGGTGGTGTGTCATTTCCACCAATAGCCCAGTTGATGGGCAAATAAAAATTGCAGCCTTGTAATGCGAACACCCTGCTGTGAGAAAACTAAGATTTACTACACTTTGGAAATAAAATGCTACGTTCTTATATGAACTATAAGGACCCACTTTTAAAACACTAAAAAGACTGACTACATACCAATAGAAGAAAAAGTTGTCCTCTTTCTCCCCCTTCTCGTTTACATCATGCTGCTGGCGGTGTGTCATTTCCACCAATAGCCCAGTTGATGGGCAAAAAAAAATTGCAGCCTTGTAATGCGAACACGCTGCTATGAGAAAACAAAGGTTTACTACACTTTGGAAATAAAATGCTACGTTCTTATACGAACTAGAAGGAACAACCATTAAAACACTATAAAGACTCACTTCATACCAATAGAAGAATAAGTAGTCCTCTTCCCCCCCCTTCTCGTTGACTTCATGCTGCTGGTGGTGTGTCATTTCCACCAATAGCCCAGTTGATGCGCAAATAAAAATTGCAGCCTTGTAATGCGAACACCCTGCTGTGAGAAAACAAACATTTACTACACTTTGGAAATAAAATGCTACGTTCTTATACGAACTAGAAGGAACCACTTTTAAAACATTATAAAGACTGACTACATACCAATTGAAGAAAAACTTGTCCTCTTCCCCCCCCCCCTTTCTCGTTGACATCATGCTGCTGGTGGTGTGTCATTTCCACCAATAGCCCAGTTAATGGGCAAATTAAAATTGCAGCCTTGTAATGCGAACACCCTGCTGTGAGAAAACAAAGATTTACTACACTTTGGAAATAAAATGCTACGTTCTTATACGAACTAGGAGGAACCACTTTTAAAACACTATATAGACTGACTACATAATAATAGAAGCAAAAGTTTTCCTCCTCCCCCCCACCCCTTCTCGTTGACATCATGCTGCTGGTGGTGTGTCATTTCCACCAATAGCCCAGTTGATTGGCAAATAAGAATTGCAGCCTTGTAATGCGAACACCCTGCTGGGAGAAAACTAAGATTTACTACACTTCGGAAATAAAATGCTACGTTCTTATACGAACTAGAAGGAACCACTTTTAAAACACTATAAAAACTGACTACATACCAATAGAAGAAAAAGTTGTCCTCTTCCCCCCCCCCCTTCTCGTTGACATCATGCTGCTGGTGGTGTGTCATTTCCACCAATAGCCCAGTTGATGGGCAAATTAAAATTGCAGCCTTGTAATGCGAACACCCTGCTGTGAGAAAACTAAGATTTACTACACTTCGGAAATAAAGTGCTACGTTCTTATACGAACTAGAAGGAACCACTTTTAAAACACTATAAAGATTCACTACATACCAATAGAAGAAAAAGTTGTCCACTTCCCCCCCCTTCTCGTTGACATCATGCTGCTGGTGGTGTGTCATTTCCACCAATAGCCCAGTTGATGGGCAAATAAAAATTGCAGCCTTGTAATGCGAACACCCTGCTGTGAGAAAACAAATATTTACTACACTTTGGAAATAAAATGCTACGTTCTTATACGAACTAGAAGGAACCAATTCTAAAACATTATAAAGACTCACTACATACCAATAGAAGAAAAACTTGTCCTCTTCCCCCCCGCCCCTCTCATTGACATCATGCTGCTGCTGGTGTGTCATTTCGACCAATAGCCCAGTTGATGGGCAAATAAAAATTGCAGCCTTGTAATGCGAACACCCTGCTGTGAGAAAACAAAGATTTACTACACTTTGGAAATAAAATGCTACGTTCATATACGAACTAGAAGGAACAACTTTTAAAACACTATAAAGATTGACTACATACCAATAGAAGAAAAACTTGTCCTCATCCCCCCCGTCTCATTGACATCATGCTGCTGGTGGTGTGTCACTTCCACCAATAGTCCAGTTGATGGGCAAATAAAAATTGCAGCCTTGTAATGCGAACACGCTGCTGTGAAAAAACATCTTATATGAACTAGAAGGAACAACTTTTAAAACACTATAAAGACTGACTACATACCAATAGAAGAAAAAGTTGTCCTCTTCCCCCCTGTCTCATTGACATGATGCTGCTGGTGGTGTGTCATTTCCGCCAATAGTCCAGTTGTTGGGCAAATAAAAATTGCAGCATTGTAATGCAAACACCCTGCTGTGAGAAAACAAAAGTTTACTACACTTTGGAAAATAAAAAGCTACGTTCTTATACGAACTAGTAGGAAAAACCATTAAAACACTATAAAGACTCACTACATACCAATAGAAGAGAAAGTTGTCCTCGTCCCCCCCTTCTCGTTGACATCATGCTGCTGGTGGTGTGTCATTTCCACCAATAGCCCAGTTGATGGGCAAATAAAAATTGCAGCCGTGTTATGCGAACACCCTGCTGTGAGAAAACAAAGATTTACTACCCTGTGGAAATAAAATGCTTTCGTTCTTATACGAACTAGAAGGAACAACATTTAAAACCCTATGAACACTGACTACATGCCAATTGAAGAAAAACTTGTCCTCTTTCCCCCCCCCCCCTGTCTTATTGACATCATGCTGCTGGTGGTGTGTCATTTCCACCAATAGACCAGTTGATGGGCAAATTAAAATTGCAGCCTTGTAATGCGAACACCCTGCTGTGAGAAAACTAAGATTTACTACACTTCGGAAATAAAATGCTACGTTCTTATACGAACTAGAAGGAACCACTTTTAAAACACTATGAAGACTGACTACATACCAATAGATGAAAAAGTTGTCGTCTTCCCCCCCCTTCTCGTTGACATCATGCTGCTGGTGGTGTGTCATTTCCACCAATAGCCCAGTTGATGGGCAAATTAAATTTGCAGGCTTGTAATGCGAACACCCTGCTGTGAGAAAACTAAGATTTACTGCACTTCGGAAATAAAGTGCTACGTTCTTATACGAACTAGGAGGAACCACTTTTAAAACACTATAAAGACTGACTACATACCAATAGAAGCAAAAGTTGTCCTCTTCCCCCCCACCCCTTCTCGTTGACATCATGCTGCTGGTGGTGTGTCATTTCCACCAATAGCCCAGTTGATGGGCAAATAAAAATTGCAGCCTTGTAATGCGAACACCCTGCTGTGAGAAAACAAAGATTTACTACACTTTGGAAATAAAATGCTACGTTCTTATACGAACTAGGAGGAACCACTTTTAAAACACTATAAAGCCTCACTACATACCAATAGAAGCAAAAGTTGTCCTCTTCCCCCCCCCCCCCCTTCTCGTTGAGATCATGCTGCTGGTGGTGTGTCATTTCCACCAATAGCCCAGTTGATGGGCAAATAAAAATTGCAGCCTTGTAATGCGAACACCCTGCTGTGAGAAAACTAAGATTTACTACACTTTGGAAATAAAATGCTACGTTCTTATAGGAACTAGAAGGAACCACTTTTAAAACACTAAAAAGACTGACTACATACCAATAGAAGAAAAAGTTGTCCTCTTTCTCCCCCTTCTCGTTTACATCATCCTGCTGGAGGTGTGTCATTTCCACCAATAGCCCAGTTGATGGGCAAATAAAAATTGCAGCCTTGTAATGCGATCACCCTGCTGTGAGAAAACTAAGATTAACTACACTTTGGAAATAAAATGCTACGTTCTTAAACGAACTAGAAGGAACAACTTTTAAAACACTATAAAGACTCACTACATACCAATAGATGAAAAACTTGTCCTCTTCCCCCCCGTCTCATTGACATCATGCTGCTGGTGGTGTGTCATTTCCACCAATAGCCCAGTTGATGGGCAAATAAAAATTGCAGCCTTGTAATGCGAAAACCCTTCTGTGAGAAGACAAAGATTTACTACACTTTGGAATTAAAATGCTACGTTTTTGTACGAACTAGAAGGAACCACTTTTAAAACACAATAAAGACTGACTACATACCAATAGAAGAAAACTTGTTCTCATCCCGCCCGTCTCATTGACATCATGCTGCTGGTGGTGTGTCATTTCCACCAATAGCCCAGTTGATGGGCAAATAAAAATTGCAGCCTTGTAATGCGACCACGCTGCTGTGACAAAACAAAGGTTTACTACACTTTGGAAATAAAATGCTACGTTCTTATACGAACTAGAAGGAACAACCATTAAAACACCATAAAGACTCACTTCATACCAATAGAAGAATAAGTAGTCCTCTTCCCCCCCTTCTCGTTGACTTCATGCTGCTGGTGGTGTGTCATTTCCACCAATAGCCCAGTTGATGCGCAAATAAAAATTGCAGCCTTGCAATGTGAACACCCTGCTGTGAGAGAACATCGTATATGAACTAGAAGGAACAACTTTTAAATCACTATAAACACTGACTACATACCAATAGAAGAAAACGTTGTCCCCTTCCCACCCCTTCTCGTTAACATCATGCTGCTGGTGGTGTGTCATTTCCACCAATAGCACAGTTGATGGGCAAATAAAAATTGCAGCCTTGTAATGCCAACACCCTGCTGTGAGAAAACAAAGATTTACTACACTGTGGAAATAAAATGCTACGTTCTTATACGAACTAGAAGGAACAACTTTTAAAACACTATAAAGACTCACTACATACAAATAGAAGAATAAGTTGTCCTCTTCACCCCCCGTCTGATTGACATCATGCTGCTGGTGGTGTGTCATTTCCACCAATAGCCCAGTTGATGGGCAAATAAAAATTGCAGCCTTGTAATGCCAACACCCTGCTGTGAGAAAATAAAGATTTACTACACTTTGGAAATAAAATGCTACGTTCTTATACGAACTAGAAGGAACAACTTTTAAAACACCATAAAGACTCACTAAATACCAATAGAAGAAAAAGTTTTCCTCTTCCCCCCCGTCACATTGACATCGTGCTGCTGGTGTTGTGTCATTTCCACCAATAGCCCAGTTGATGAGCAAATAAAAATTCCAGCCTTGTAATACCAACACCCTGCTGTGAGAAAACAAAGATTTACTACACTTTGGAAATAAAATGCTACGTTCTTATACGAACTAGAAGGAACAACTTTTAAAACACTATAAAGCCTCACTACATACCAATAGAAGAATAAGTTGTCCTCTTCCCCCCCCCCCCCCCCCCCCCCGTCTTATTGACATCATGCTGCTGGTGGTGTGTCATTTCCACCAATAGCCCAGTTGATGGGCAAATAAAAATAGCAGCCTTGTAATGCCAACACCCTGCTGTGAGAAAACAAAGATTAACTACACTTTGGAAATAAAATGCTACGTTCTTATACGAACTAGAAGGAACAACATTTAAAACACCATAAAGACTCACTAAATACCAATAGAAGAAAAAGTTTTCCTCTTCCCCCCCGTCTCATTGACATCGTGCTGCTGGTGGTGTGTCATTTCCACCAATAGCCCAGTTGATGAGCAAATAAAAATTGCAGCCTTGTAATGCCAACACCCTGCTGTGAGAAAACAAAGATTTACTACACTTTGGAAATAAAATGCTACGTTCTTATACGAACTAGTAGGAACAACTTTTAAAACACAATAAAGACTCACTACATACCAATAGAAGAATAGGTTGTCCTCTTTCCCCCCCCCCCCCCCCCCCCCCCCCCGTCTCATTGACATCATGCTGCTGGTGGTGTGTCATTTCCACCAATAGCCCAGTTGATGGGCAAATAAAAATTGCAGCCTTGTAATGCCAACACCCTGCTGTGAGAAAACTAAGATTTACTACACTTTGGAAATAAAATGCTACGTTCTTATACGAACTAGAAGGAACAACTTTTAAAACACTATAAAGCCTCACTACATACCAATAGAAGAATAAGTTGTCCTCTTCCCCCCCGTCTTATTGACATCATGCTGCTGGTGGTGTGTCATTTCCACCAATAGCCCAATTGATGGGCAAATAAAAATAGCAGCCTTGTAATGCCAACACCCTACTGTGAGAAAACAAAGATTTACTACACTTTGGAAATAAAATGCTACGTTCTTATACGAACTAGAAGGAACAACTTTTAAAACACTATATAGCCTCACTAAATAGCAACAGAAGAATAAGTTGTCCTCTTCCCCCCCGTCTGATTCACATCATGCTGCTGGTGGTGTGTCATTTCCACCAACAGCCCGGCTGATGTGCAAATACAAATTGCAGCCTTGTAATGCCAACACCATGCTGTGAGAAAACAAAGATTTACTACACTTTGGAAATAAAATGCTAAGTTCTTATACGAACTAGAAGGAACAACTTTTAAAACACTATAAAGTCTCACTACATACCAATAGAAGAATAAGTTGTCCTCTTCCCCCCCGTCTCATTGACATCATGCTGCTGGTGGTGTGTCATTTCCACCAATACCCCAGTTGATGGGCAAATAAAAATTGCAGCCTTGTAATGCCAACACCCTGCTGTGAGAAAACAAAGATTTACTACACTTTGGAAATAAAATGCTACGTTCTTATACGAACTAGAAGGAACAACTTTTAAAACACTATAAAGACACACTACATACCAATAGAAAAATAAGATGTCCTCTTCCCCCGCGTCTCATTGAGATCATGCTGCTGGTGGTGTGTCATTTCCACCAATAGCCCAGTTGATGGGCAAATAAAAATTGCAGCCTTGTAATGCCAACACCCTGCTGTGAGAAAACAAAGATTTAGTACACTTTGGAAATAAAATGCTACGTTCTTATACGAACTAGAAGGAACAACTTTTAAAACACTATAAAGCCTCACCACATACCAATAGAAGAAAAAGTTGTCCTCTTCCCCCCCGTCTCATTGACATCATGCTGCTGGTGGTGTGTCATTTCCACCAATAGCCCAGTTGATGGGCAAATAAAAATTGCAGCCTTGTAATGCCAACACCCTGCTGTGAGAAACAGAGATTTACTACACTTTGGAAACAAAATGCTACGTTCTTATACGAACTAGACGGAACAACGTTTAAAACACTATAAAGACTCACTACATACCAATAGAAGAATAAGTTGTCCTCTTTTCCCCCCGTCTCATTGACATCATGCTGATGGTGGTGTGTCATTTCCATCAATAGCGCAGTTGATGGGCAAATAAAAATTGCAGCCTTGTAATGCCAACACCCTGCTGTGAGAAAACAAAGATTTACTACACTTTGGAAATAAAATGCTACGTTCTTATACGAACTAGAAGGAACAACTTTTAAAACACTATAAAGCCGCACTACATACCAATAGAAGAATAAGATGTCCTCTTCCCCCCCCCCCGTCTGATTGACATCATGCTGCTGGCGGTGTGCCATTTCCACCAACAGCCCGGCTGATGTGCAAATAAAAATTGCAGCTTTGTAATGCCAACACCCTGCTGTGAGAAAACAAAGATTTACTACACTTTGAAAATGAAATGCTACGTTCTTATACGAACTAGAAGGAACAACTTTTAAAACACTATAAAGACTCACTACATACCAATAGAAGAATAAGTTGTCCTCTTCCCCCCCGTCTCATTGACATCATGCTGCTGGTGGTGTGTCATCTCCACCAATAGCCCAGTTGATGGGCAAATAAAAATTGCAGCCTTGTAATGCCAACACCCTGCTGTGAGAAAACAAAGATTTACTACACTTTGGAAATAAAATGATACGTTCTTATACAAACTAGAAGGAACAACTTTTAAAACACTATAAGGACTCACAACATACCAATAGAAGAATAAGTTGTCCTCTTCCCCCCCGTCTCATTGACATCATGCTGCTGGTGGTGTGTCATTTCCACCAATAGCCCAGTTGATGGGCAAATAAAAATTGCAGCCTTGTATTGCCAACACCCTGCTGTGAGAAACAAAGATTTACTACACTTTGGAAACAAAATGCTACGTTCTTATACGAACTAGACGGAACAACTTTTAAAACACTATAGAGACTCACTACATACCAATAGAAGAATAAGTTGTCCTCTTCCCCCCCGTCTCATTGACATCATGCTGCTGGTGGTGTGTCATTTCCACCAATAGCCCAGTTGATGAGCAAATTAAAATTGCAGCCTTGTAATGCCAACACCCCCCTGTGAGAAAACAAAGATTTACTACACTTTGGAAATGAAATGCTACGTTCTTATACGAACTAGAAGGAACAACTTTTAAAACACCATAAAGACTCACTACATACCAATAGAAGAATAAGTTGTCCTCATCCCCCCCGTCTCATTGACATCATGCCGCTGGTGGTGTGTCATTTCCACCAATAGCCCAGTTGATGGGCAAATACAAATTGCAGCCTTGTAGTGCCAACACCCTGCTGTGAGAAAACAAAGATTTACTACACTTTGGAAATAAAATGCTATGTTCTTATACGAACTAGAAGGAACAACTTTTAAAACACTATAAAGCCTCACTACGTACCAATAGAAGAATAAGTTGCCCTCTTCCCCCCCGTCTCATTGACATCATGCTGCTGGTGGTGTGTCATTTCCACAGATAGCCCAGTTGATGGGCAAATAAAAATTGCAGCCTTGTAATGCCAACACCCTGCTGTGAGAAAACAAAGATTTACTACACTTTGGAAATAAATTGCCACGTTCTTATACGAACTAGAAGGAACAACTTTTAAAACACTATAAAGACTGACTACATACCAATAGCCCAGCTGATGGGCAAATAAAAATTGCAGCCTTCTAATGCCAACACCCTTCTGTGAGAAAACAAAGATTTACTACACATTGGAATCCCCTGCTGTGAGAAAACAAAGATTTACTACACTTTGGAAATAAAATGCTACGTTCTTATACGAACTAGAAGGAACAACTTTTAAAACACTATAAAGACTCACTACATACCAATAGAAGAATAAGTTGTCCTCTTCCCCCCCGTCTCATTGGCATCATGCTGCTGGTGGTGTGTCATTTCCACCAATAGCCCAGTTGATGGGCAAATAAAAATTGCAGCCTTGTAATCCCAACACCCTGCGGTGAGAAAACAAAGATTTACTACACTTTGGAAATAAAATGCTACGTTCTTATACGAACTAGAAGGAACAACTTTTAAAACACTATAAAAACTCACTACATACCAATAGAAGAATAAGTTGTCCTCTTCCCCCCCCCGTCTCATTGACATCATGCTGCTGGTGGTGTGCCATTTCCACCAACAGCCCGGCTGATGTGCAAATAAAAATTGCAGCCTTGTAATGCCAACACCCTGCTGTGAGAAAACAAAGATTTACTACACTTTGGAAATAAAATGCTACGTTCTTATACGAACTAGAAGGAACAACTTTTTAAACACTATAAAGCCTCACTACATACCAATAGAAGAATAAGTTGTCCTCTTCCCCCCCGTCTCATTGACATCATGCTGCTGGTGGTGTGTCATTTCCACCAATAGCCCAGTTGATGGGCAAATAAAAATTGCAGCCTTGTAATGCCAACACCCTGCTGTGAGAAAACAAAGATTTACTACACTTTGGAAAAAAAATGCTACGTTCTTATACGAACTAGAAGGAACAACTTTTAAAACACTATAAAGACTCACTACATACCAATAGAAGAATAAGTTGTCCTCTTCCCCCCCGTCTCATTGACATCATGCTGCTGGTGGTGTGTCATTTCCACCAATAGTCCAGTTGATGGGCAAATAAAAATTGCAGCCTCGTAATGCCAACACCCTGCTGTGAGAAAACAAAGATTTACTACACTTTGGAAATAAAATGCTACGTTCTTTTACGAACTAGAAGGAACAACTTTTAAAACACTATAAAGCCTCACTACATACCAATAGAAGAACATGTTGTCCTCTTCCCCCCCGTCTCTTTGACATCATGCTGCTGGTGGTGTGTCATTTCCACCAATAGCCCAGTTGATGGGCAAATAAAAATTGCAGCCTTGTAATGCCAACACCCTGCTGTGAGAAAATAAAGATTTACTACACTTTGGAAATAAAATGCTACGTTCTTATACGAACTAGAAGGAACAACTTTTAAAACACCATAAAGACTCACTAAATACCAATAGAATAAAAAGTTTTCCTCTTCCCCCCCGTCTCATTGACATCGTGCTGCTGGTAGTGTGTCATTTCCACCAATAGCCCAGTTGATGAGCAAATAAAAATTCCAGCCTTGTAATGCCAACACCCTGCTGTGAGAAAACAAAGATTTACTACACTTTGGAAATAAAATGCTACGTTCTTATACGAACTAGAAGGAACAACTTTTAAAACACTATAAAGCCTCACTACATACCAATAGAAGAATAAGTTGTCCTCTTCCCCCCCCCCCCCCCCCCCCCCCGTCTTATTGACATCATGCTGCTGGTGGTGTGTCATTTCCACCAATAGCCCAGTTGATGGGCAAATAAAAATAGCAGCCTTGTAATGCCAACACCCTGCTGTGAGAAAACAAAGATTTACTACACTTTGGAAATAAAATGCTACGTTCTTATACGAACTAGAAGGAACAACTTTTAAAACACCATAAAGACTCACTAAATACCAATAGAAGAAAAAGTTTTCCTCTTCCCCCCCGTCTCATTGACATCGTGCTGCTGGTGGTGTGTCATTTCCACCAATAGCCCAGTTGATGAGCAAATAAAAATTGCAGCCTTGTAATGCCAACACCCTGCTGTGAGAAAACAAAGATTTACTACACTTTGGAAATAAAATGCTACGTTCTTATACGAACTAGTAGGAACAACTTTTAAAACACAATAAAGACTCACTACATACCAATAGAAGAATAGGTTGTCCTCTTTCCCCCCCCCCCCCCCCCCCCGTCTCATTGACATCATGCTGCTGGTGGTGTGTCATTTCCACCAATAGCCCAGTTGATGGGCAAATAAAAATTGCAGCCTTGTAATGCCAACACCCTGCTGTGAGAAAACAAAGATTTACTACAGTTTGGAAATAAAATGCTACGTTCTTATACGAACTAGAAGGAACAACTTTTAAAACACTATAAAGCCTCACTACATACCAATAGAAGAATAAGTTGTCCTCTTCCCCCCCGTCTTATTGACATCATGCTGCTGGTGGTGTGTCATTTCCACCAATAGCCCAATTGATGGGCAAATAAAAATAGCAGCCTTGTAATGCCAACACCCTGCTGTGAGAAAACAAAGATTTACTACACTTTGGAAATAAAATGCTACGTTCTTATACGAACTAGAAGGAACAACTTTTAAAACACTATAAAGCCTCACTAAATAGCAACAGAAGAATAAGTTGTCCTCTTCCCCCCCGTCTGATTCACATCATGCTGCTGGTGGTGTGTCATTTCCACCAACAGCCCGGCTGATGTGCAAATACAAATTGCAGCCTTGTAATGCCAACACCCTGCTGTGAGAAAACAAAGATTTACTACACTTTGGAAATAAAATGCTAAGTTCTTATACGAACTAGAAGGAACAACTTTTAAAACACTATAAAGTCTCACTACATACCAATAGAAGAATAAGTTGTCCTCTTCCCCCCCGTCTCATTGACATCATGCTGCTGGTGGTGTGTCATTTCCACCAATACCCCAGTTGATGGGCAAATAAAAATTGCAGCCTTGTAATGCCAACACCCTGCTGTGAGAAAACAAAGATTTACTACACTTTGGAAATAAAATGCTACGTTCTTATACGAACTAGAAGGAACAACTTTTAAAACACTATAAAGACACACTACATACCAATAGAAAAATAAGATGTCCTCTTCCCCCGCGTCTCATTGAGATCATGCTGCTGGTGGTGTGTCATTTCCACCAATAGCCCAGTTGATGGGCAAATAAAAATTGCAGCCTTGTAATGCCAACACCCTGCTGTGAGAAAACAAAGATTTACTGCACTTTGGAAATAAAATGATACGTTCTTATACAAACTAGAAGGAACAACTTTTAAAACACTATAAGGACTCACAACATACCAATAGAAGAATAAGTTGTCCTCTTCCCCCCCGTCTCATTGACATCATGCTGCTGGTGGTGTGTCATTTCCACCAATAGCCCAGTTGATGGGCAAATAAAAATTGCAGCCTTGTAATGCCAACACCCTGCTGTGAGAAACAGAGATTTACTACACTTTGGAAACAAAATGCTACGTTCTTATACGAACTAGACGGAACAACGTTTAAAACACTATAAAGACTCACTACATACCAATAGAAGAATAAGTTGTCCTCTTTTCCCCCCATCTCATTGACATCATGCTGATGGTGGTGTGTCATTTCCATCAATAGCGCAGTTGATGGGCAAATAAAAATTGCAGCCTTGTAATGCCAACACCCTGCTGTGAGAAAACAAAGATTTACTACACTTTGGAAATAAAATGCTACGTTCTTATACGAACTAGAAGGAACAACTTTTAAAACACTATAAAGCCGCACTACATACCAATAGAAGAATAAGATGTCCTCTTCCCCCCCCCCCCCCACGTCTGATTGACATCATGCTGCTGGCGGTGTGCCATTTCCACCAACAGCCCGGCTGATGTGCAAATAAAAATTGCAGCTTTGTAATGCCAACACCCTGCTGTGAGAAAACAAAGATTTACTACACTTTGAAAATAAAATGCTACCTTCTTATACGAACTAGAAGGAACAACTTTTAAAACACTATAAAGACTCACTACATACCAATAGAAGAATAAGTTGTCCTCTTCCCCCCCGTCTCATTGACATCATGCTGCTGGTGGTGTGTCATCTCCACCAATAGCCCAGTTGATGGGCAAATAAAAATTACAGCCTTGTAATGCCAACACCCTGCTGTGAGAAAACAAAGATTTACTACACTTTGGAAATAAAATGATACGTTCTTATACAAACTAGAAGGAACAACTTTTAAAACACTATAAGGACTCACAACATACCAATAGAAGAATAAGTTGTCCTCTTCCCCCCCGTCTCATTGACATCATGCTGCTGGTGGTGTGTCATTTCCACCAATAGCCCAGTTGATGGGCAAATAAAAATTGCAGCCTTGTAATGCCAACACCCTGCTGTGAGAAACAAAGATTTACTACACTTTGGAAACAAAATGGTACGTTCTTATACGAACTAGACGGAACAACTTTTAAAACACAATAAAGACTCACTACATACCAATAGAAGAATAAGTTGTCCTCTTCCCCCCCGTCTCATTGACATCATGCTGCTGGTGGTGTGTCATTTCCACCAATAGCACAGTTGATGGGGAAATTAAAATTGCAGCCTTGTAATGCCAACACCCTCCTGTGAGAAAACAAAGATTTACTACACTTTGGAAATAAAATGCTACGTTCTTATACGAACTAGAAGGAACAACTTTTAAAACACTATACAGATTCACTACATACCAATAGAAGAAAAAGTTGTCCTCTACCCCCGTCTCATTGATATCATGCTGCTGGTGGTGTGTCATTTCCACCAATAGCCCAGTTGATGGGCAAATAAAAATTGCAGCCTTGTAATGCCAACACCCTGCTGTGAGAAAACAAAGATTTACTACACTTTGGAAATGAAATGCTACGTTCTTATACGAACTAGAAGGAACAACTTTTAAAACACCATAAAGACTCACTACATACCAATAGAAGAATAAGATGTCCTCATCCCCCCCGTCTCATTGACATCATGCCGCTGGTGGTGTGTCATTTCCACCAATAGCCCAGTTGATGGGCAAATACAAATTGCAGCCTTGTAGTGCCAACACCCTGCTGTGAGAAAACAAAGATTTACTACACTTTGGAAATAAAATGCTACGTTCTTATACGATCTAGAAGGAACAACTTTTAAAACACTATAAAGCCTCACTACGTACCAATAGAAGAATAAGTTGCCCTCTTCCCCCCCGTCTCATTGACATCATGCTGCTGGTGGTGTGTCATTTCCACAGATAGCCCAGTTGATGGGCAAATAAAAATTGCAGCCTTGTAATGCCAACACCCTGCTGTGAGAAAACAAAGATTTACTACACTTTGGAAATAAATTGCCACGTTCTTATACGAACTAGAAGGAACAACTTTTAAAACACTATAAAGACTGACTACATACCAATAGCCCAGCTGATGGGCAAATAGAAATTGCAGCCTTCTAATGCCAACACCCTTCTGTGAGAAAACAAAGATTTACTACACATTGGAATCCCCTGCTGTGAGAAAACAAAGATTTACTACACTTTGGAAATAAAATGCTACGTTCTTATACGAACTAGTAGGAACAACTTTTAAAACACAATAAAGACTCACTACATACCAATAGAAGAATAGGTTGTCCTCTTCCCCCCCCCCCCCCCGTCTCATTGACATCATGCTGCTGGTGGTGTGTCATTTCCACCAATAGCCCAGTTGATGAGCAAATAAAAATTGCAGCCTTGTAATGCCAACACCCTGCTGTGAGAAAACAAAGATTTACTACACTTTGGAAATAAAATGCTACGTTCTTATACGAACTAGAAGGAACAACTTTTAAAACACTATAAAGCCTCACTACATACCAATAGAAGAATAAGTTGTCCTCTTCCCCCCCGTCTTATTGACATCATGCTGCTGGTGGTGTGTCATTTCCACCAATAGCCCAATTGATGGGCAAATAAAAATAGCAGCCTTGTAATGCCAACACCCTGCTGTGAGAAAACAAAGATTTACTACACTTTGGAAATAAAATGCTACGTTCTTATACGAACTAGAAGGAACAACTTTTAAAACACTATAAAGCCTCACTAAATAGCAACAGAAGAATAAGTTGTCCTCTTCCCCCCCGTCTGATTCACATCATGCTGCTGGTGGTGTGTCATTTCCACCAACAGCCCGGCTGATGTGCAAATACAAATTGCAGCCTTGTAATGCCAACACCCTGCTGTGAGAAAACAAAGATTTACTACACTTTGGAAATAAAATGCTAAGTTCTTATACGAACTAGAAGGAACAACTTTTAAAACACTATAAAGTCTCACTACATACCAATAGAAGAATAAGTTGTCCTCTTCCCCCCCGTCTCATTGACATCATGCTGCTGGTGGTGTGTCATTTCCACCAATACCCCAGTTGATGGGCAAATAAAAATTGCAGCCTTGTAATGCCAACACCCTGCTGTGAGAAAACAAAGATTTACTACACTTTGGAAATAAAATGCTACGTTCTTATACGAACTAGAAGGAACAACTTTTAAAACACTATAAAGACACACTACATACCAATAGAAAAATAAGATGTCCTCTTCCCCCGCGTCTCATTGAGATCATGCTGCTGGTGGTGTGTCATTTCCACCAATAGCCCAGTTGATGGGCAAATAAAAATTGCAGCCTTGTAATGCCAACACCCTGCTGTGAGAAAACAAAGATTTACTGCACTTTGGAAATAAAATGATACGTTCTTATACAAACTAGAAGGAACAACTTTTAAAACACTATAAGGACTCACAACATACCAATAGAAGAATAAGTTGTCCTCTTCCCCCCCGTCTCATTGACTTCATGCTGCTGGTGGTGTGTCATTTCCACCAATAGCCCAGTTGATGGGCAAATAAAAATTGCAGCCTTGTAATGCCAACACCCTGCTGTGAGAAACAGAGATTTACTACACTTTGGAAACAAAATGCTACGTTCTTATACGAACTAGACGGAACAACGTTTAAAACACTATAAAGACTCACTACATACCAATAGAAGAATAAGTTGTCCTCTTTTCCCCCCGTCTCATTGACATCATGCTGATGGTGGTGTGTCATTTCCATCAATAGCGCATTTGATGGGCAACTAAAAATTGCAGCCTTGTAATGCCAACACCCTGCTGTGAGAAAACAAAGATTTACTACACTTTGGAAATAAAATGCTACGTTCTTATACGAACTAGAAGGAACAACTTTTAAAACACTATAAAGCCGCACTACATACCATTAGAAGAATAAGATGTCCTCTTCCCCCCCCCCCCCCCCCCCCCCGTCTGATTGACATCATGCTGCTGGCGGTGTGCCATATTTCCACCAACAGCCCGGCTGATGTGCAAATAAAAATTGCAGCTTTGTAATGCCAACACCCTGCTGTGAGAAAACAAAGATTTACTACACTTTGAAAATAAAATGATACGTTCTTATACAAACTAGAAGGAACAACTTTTAAAACACTATAAGGACTCACAACATACCAATAGAAGAATAAGTTGTCCTCTTCCCCCCCGTCTCATTGACTTCATGCTGCTGGTGGTGTGTCATTTCCACCAATAGCCCAGTTGATGGGCAAATAAAAATTGCAGCCTTGTAATGCCAACACCCTTCTGTGAGAAAACAAAGATTTACTACACATTGGAATCCCCTGCTGTGAGAAAACAAAGATTTACTACACTTTGGAAATAAAATGCTACGTTCTTATACGAACTAGTAGGAACAACTTTTAAAACACAATAAAGACTCACTACATACCAATAGAAGAATAGGTTGTCCTCTTCCCCCCCCCCCCCCCCCGTCTCATTGACATCATGCTGCTGGTGGTGTGTCATTTCCACCAATAGCCCAGTTGATGAGCAAATAAAAATTGCAGCCTTGTAATGCCAACACCCTGCTGTGAGAAAACAAAGATTTACTACACTTTGGAAATAAAATGCTACGTTCTTATACGAACTAGAAGGAACAACTTTTAAAACACTATAAAGCCTCACTACATACCAATAGAAGAATAAGTTGTCCTCTTCCCCCCCGTCTTATTGACATCATGCTGCTGGTGGTGTGTCATTTCCACCAATAGCCCAATTGATGGGCAAATAAAAATAGCAGCCTTGTAATGCCAACACCCTGCTGTGAGAAAACAAAGATTTACTACACTTTGGAAATAAAATGCTACGTTCTTATACGAACTAGAAGGAACAACTTTTAAAACACTATAAAGCCTCACTAAATAGCAACAGAAGAATAAGTTGTCCTCTTCCCCCCCGTCTGATTCACATCATGCTGCTGGTGGTGTGTCATTTCCACCAACAGCCCGGCTGATGTGCAAATACAAATTGCAGCCTTGTAATGCCAACACCCTGCTGTGAGAAAACAAAGATTTACTACACTTTGGAAATAAAATGCTAAGTTCTTATACGAACTAGAAGGAACAACTTTTAAAACACTATAAAGTCTCACTACATACCAATAGAAGAATAAGTTGTCCTCTTCCCCCCCGTCTCATTGACATCATGCTGCTGGTGGTGTGTCATTTCCACCAATACCCCAGTTGATGGGCAAATAAAAATTGCAGCCTTGTAATGCCAACACCCTGCTGTGAGAAAACAAAGATTTACTACACTTTGGAAATAAAATGCTACGTTCTTATACGAACTAGAAGGAACAACTTTTAAAACACTATAAAGACACACTACATACCAATAGAAAAATAAGATGTCCTCTTCCCCCGCGTCTCATTGAGATCATGCTGCTGGTGGTGTGTCATTTCCACCAATAGCCCAGTTGATGGGCAAATAAAAATTGCAGCCTTGTAATGCCAACACCCTGCTGTGAGAAAACAAAGATTTACTGCACTTTGGAAATAAAATGATACGTTCTTATACAAACTAGAAGGAACAACTTTTAAAACACTATAAGGACTCACAACATACCAATAGAAGAATAAGTTGTCCTCTTCCCCCCCGTCTCATTGACTTCATGCTGCTGGTGGTGTGTCATTTCCACCAATAGCCCAGTTGATGGGCAAATAAAAATTGCAGCCTTGTAATGCCAACACCCTGCTGTGAGAAACAGAGATTTACTACACTTTGGAAACAAAATGCTACGTTCTTATACGAACTAGACGGAACAACGTTTAAAACACTATAAAGACTCACTACATACCAATAGAAGAATAAGTTGTCCTCTTTTCCCCCCGTCTCATTGACATCATGCTGATGGTGGTGTGTCATTTCCATCAATAGCGCATTTGATGGGCAACTAAAAATTGCAGCCTTGTAATGCCAACACCCTGCTGTGAGAAAACAAAGATTTACTACACTTTGGAAATAAAATGCTACGTTCTTATACGAACTAGAAGGAACAACTTTTAAAACACTATAAAGCCGCACTACATACCATTAGAAGAATAAGATGTCCTCTTCCCCCCCCCCCCCCCCCCCCCCCGTCTGATTGACATCATGCTGCTGGCGGTGTGCCATATTTCCACCAACAGCCCGGCTGATGTGCAAATAAAAATTGCAGCTTTGTAATGCCAACACCCTGCTGTGAGAAAACAAAGATTTACTACACTTTGAAAATAAAATGATACGTTCTTATACAAACTAGAAGGAACAACTTTTAAAACACTATAAGGACTCACAACATACCAATAGAAGAATAAGTTGTCCTCTTCCCCCCCGTCTCATTGACATCATGCTGCTGGTGGTGTGTCATTTCCACCAATAGCCCAGTTGATGGGCAAATAAAAATTGCAGCCTTGTAATGCCAACACCCTGCTGTGAGAAAACAAAGATTTACTACACTTTGGAAATGAAATGCTACGTTCTTATACGAACTAGAAGGAACAACTTTTAAAACACCATAAAGACTCACTACATACCAATAGAAGAATAAGTTGTCCTCATCCCCCCCGTCTCATTGACATCATGCCGCTGGTGGTGTGTCATTTCCACCAATAGCCCAGTTGATGGGCAAATACACATTGCAGCCTTGTAGTGCCAACACCCTGCTGTGAGAAAACAAAGATTTACTACACTTTGGAAATAAATGCTACGTTCTTATAGGATCTAGAAGGAACAACTTTTAAAACACTATAAAGCCTCACTACGTACCAATAGAAGAATAAGTTGCCCTCTTCCCCCCCGTCTCATTGACATCATGCTGCTGGTGGTGTGTCATTTCCACAGATAGCCCAGTTGATGGGCAAATAAAAATTGCAGCCTTGTAATGCCAACACCCTGCTGTGAGAAAACAAAGATTTACTACACTTTGGAAATAAATTGCCACGTTCTTATACGAACTAGAAGGAACAACTTTTAAAACACTATAAAGACTGACTACATACCAATAGCCCAGCTGATGGGCAAATAAAAATTGCAGCCTTCTAATGCCAACACCCTTCTGTGAGAAAACAAAGATTTACTACACATTGGAATCCCCTGCTGTGAGAAAACAAAGATTTACTACTCTTTGGAAATAAAATGCTACGTTCTTATACGAACTAGAAGGAACAACTTTTAAAACACTATAAAGACACACTACATACCAATAGAAGAGTAAGTTGTCCTCTTCCCCCCCGTCTCATTGGCATCATGCTGCTGGTGGTGTGTCATTTCCACCAATAGCCCAGTTGATGGGCAAATAAAAATTGCAGCCTTGTAATCCCAACACCCTGCGGTGAGAAAACAAAGATTTACTACACTTTGGAAATAAAATGCTACGTTCTTATACGAACTAGAAGGAACAACTTTTAAAACACTATAAAAACTCACTACATACCAATAGAAGAATAAGTTGTCCTCTTCCCCCCCCCCCGTCTCATTGACATCATGCTGCTGGTGGTGTGCCATTTCCACCAACAGCCCGGCTGATGTGCAAATAAAAATTGCAGCCTTGTAATGCCAACACCCTGCTGTGAGAAAACAAAGATTTACTACACTTTGGAAATAAAATGCTACGTTCTTATACGAACTAGGAGGAACAACTTTGTAAACACTATAAAGCCTCACTACATACCAATAGAAGAATAAGTTGTCCTCTTCCCCCCCGTCTCATTGACATCATGCTGCTGGTGGTGTGTCATTTCCACCAATAGCCCAGTTGATGGGCAAATAAAAATTGCAGCCTTGTAATGCCAACACCCTGCTGTGAGAAAACAAAGATTTACTACACTTTGGAAAAAAAATGCTACGTTCTTATACGAACTAGAAGGAACTACTTTTAAAACACTATAAAGACTCACTACATACCAATAGAAGAATAAGTTGTCCTCTTCCCCCCCGTCTCATTGACATCATGCTGCTGGTGGTGTGTCATTTCCACCAATAGTCCAGTTGATGGGCAAATAAAAATTGCAGCCTCGTAATGCCAACACCCTGCTGTGAGAAAACAAAGATTTACTACACTTTGGAAATAAAATGCTACGTTCTTTTACGAACTAGAAGGAACAACTTTTAAAACACTATAAAGCCTCACTACATACCAATAGAAGAACATGTTGTCCTCTTCCCCCCCGTCTCTTTGACATCATGCTGCTGGTGGTGTGTCATTTCCACCAAAAGTCCAGTTGATGGGCAAATAAAAATTGCAGCCTTGTAATGCCAACACCCTGCTGTGAGAAAACAAAGATTTACTACACTTTGGAAATAAAATGCTACGTTCTTATACGAACTAGAAGGAACAACTTTTAAAACACTATAAAGCCTCACTACATACCAATAGAAGAACATGTTGTCCTCTTCCTCCCCGTCTCTTTGACATCATGCTGCTGGTGGTGTGTCATTTCCACCAATAGCCATGTTGATGGGCAAATAAAAATTGCAGCCTTGTAATGCCAACACCCTGCTGTGAGAAAACAAAGATTTGCTACACTTTGGAAATAAAATGCTACGTTCTTATACGAACTAGAAGGAACAACTTTTAAAACACCATAAAGCCTCACTACATACCAATAGAAGAATAAGTTGTCCTCTTCCCCCCCGTCTCATTGACATCATGCTGCTGGTGGTGTGTCATTTCCACCAACAGCCCGGCTGATGTGCAAATAAAAATTGCAGCCTTGTAATGCCAACACCCTGCTGGGAGAAAACAAAGATTTACTACACTTTGGAAATGAAATGCTACGTTCTTATACGAACTAGAAGGAACAACTTTTAAAACACCATAAAGCCTCACTACATACCAATAGAAGAATAAGTTGTCCTCTTCCCCCCCGTCTGATTAACATCATGCTGCTGGTGGTGTGTCATTTCCACCAATAGTCCAGTTGATGGGCAAATAAAAATTGCAGCCTCGTAATGCCAACACCCTGCTGTGAGAAAACAAAGATTTACTACACTTTGGAAATAAAATGCTACGTTCTTTTACGAACTAGAAGGAACAACTTTTAAAACACTATAAAGCCTCACTACATACCAATAGATGAACATGTTGTCCTCTTCCCCCCCGTCTCTTTGACATCATGCTGCTGGTGGTGTGTCATTTCCACCAATAGCCATGTTGATGGGCAAATAAAAATTGCAGCCTTGTAATGCCAACACCCTGCTGTGAGAAAACAAAGATTTACTACACTTTGGAAATAAAATGCTACGTTCTTATACGAACTAGAAGGAACAACTCTTAAAACACCATAAAGCCTCACTACATAGGAACAGAATAAAAAGTTGTCCTCTTCCCCCCCCCCCCCCCCCCACCGTCTCATTGACATCGTGCTGCTGGTGGTGCGTCAATTCCACCAATAGGCCAGTGGATGGGCAAATAAAAATTGCAGCCTTGTAATGCCAACACCCTGCTATGAGAAAATAATGATTTACTACACTTTGGGAATAAAATGCTACGTTCTTATACGAACTACAAGGAACAACTTTTAAAACACCATAAAGCCTCACTACATACCAATAGAAGAATAAGTTGTCCTCTTCCCGCCCCCGTCTCATTGACATCATGCTGCTGGTGGTCTGTCAATTCCACCAATAGCCCAGTTGATGGGCAAATAAAAATTGCAGCCTTGTAATGCCAACACCCTGCTGTCAGAAAACAAAGATTTACTACACTTTGGAAATAAAATGATACGTTCTTGTACAAACTAGAAGGAACAACTTTTAAAACACCATAAAGCCTCACTACATAGCAACAGAAGAAAAAGTTGTCCTCTTCCCCCCTGTCTCATTGACATCATGCTGCTAGTGGTGTGTCATTTCCTCCAATAGCCCAGTTGATGGGCAAATAAAAATTGGAGCCTTGTAATGCCAACACCCTGCTGTGAGAAAACAAAGATTTACTACACTTTGGAAATAAAATGCTACGTTCTTAAATGAACTAGAAGGAACAACTTTTAAAACACTATAAAGACTCACTACATACCAATAGAAGAATAAGTTGTCGTCTTCCCCCCGACTCATTGACATCATGCTGCTGGTGGTGTGTCATTTCCACCAATAGCCCAGTTGATGGGCAAATAAAAATTGCAGCCTTGTAATGCCAACACCCTGCTGTGAGAAAACAAAGATTTACTACACTTTGGAAATAAAATGCTACATTCTTATACGAACTAGAAGGAACAACTTTTAAAACACCATAAAGCCTCACTACATACCAATAGAAGAATAAGTTGTCCTCTTCCCCCCCCCCCCCCCCCCCCCGTCTGATTGACATCATGCTGCTGGTGGTGTGTCATTTCCATCAACAGCCGGGCTGATGGGCAAATAAAAATTGCAGCCTTGTAATGCCAACACCCTGCTGTGAGAAAACAAAGATTTACTACACTTTGGAAATAAAATGCTACGTTCTTAAATGAACTAGAAGGAACAACTTTTAAAACACTATAAAGACTCACTACATACCAATAGAAGAATAAGTTGTCGTCTTCCCCCCCGTCTCATTGACATCATGCTGCTGGTGGTGTGTCATTTCCACCAATAGCCCAGTTGATGGGCAAATAAAAATTGCAGCCTTGTAATGCCAACACCCTGCTGTGAGAAAACAAAGATTTACTACGCTTTGGAAATAAAATGCTACGTTCTTATACAAACTAGAAGGAACAACTTTTAAAACGCTATAAAGCCTCACTACATACCAATAGAAGAATAAGTTGTCGTCTTCCCCCCCGTCTCATTGACATCATGCTGCTGGTGTTGTGTCATTTCCACCAATAGCCCAGCTGATGGGCAAATAAAAATTGCAGCCTTGTAATGCCAACACCCTGCTGTGAGAAAACAAAGATTTACTACACTTTGGAAATAAAATGCTACGTTCTTATACGAACTAGAAGGAACAACTTTTAAAACACTATAAAGCCTCACTACATACCAATAGAAGAATAAGTTGTCTTCTTCCCCCCCGTCTCATTGACATCATGCTGCTGCTGGTGTGTCATTTCCACCATTAGCTCAGTTGATGGGCAAATAAAAATTGCAGCCTTGTAATCCAACACCCTGCTATGAGAAAATAATGATTTACTACACTTTGGAAATAAAATGCTACGTTCTTATACGAACTACAAGGAACAACTTTTAAAACACCATAAAGCCTCACTACATACCAATAGAAGAATAAGTTGTCCTCTTCCCGCCCCCGTCTCATTGACATCATGCTGCTGGTGGTGTGTCATTTCCACCAATAGCCCAGTTGATGGGCAAATAAAAATTGCAGCCTTGTAATGCCAACACCCTGCTGTGAGAAAACAAAGATTTACTACACTTTGGAAATAAAATGATACGTTCTTATACAAACTAGAAGGAACAACTTTTAAAACACCATAAAGCCTCACTACATAGCAACAGAAGAAAAAGTTGTCCTCTTCCCCCCTGTCTCATTGACATCATGCTGCTAGTGGTGTGTCATTTCCACCAATAGCCCAGTTGATGGGCAAATAAAAATTGCAGCCTTGTAATGCCAACACCCTGCTGTGAGAAAACAAAGATTTACTACACTTTGGAAATAAAATGCTACGTTCTTAAATGAACTAGAAGGAACAACTTTTAAAACACTTGAAAGACTCACTACATACCAATAGAAGAATAAGTTGTTGTCTTCCCCCCGTCTCATTGACATCATGCTGCTGGTGGTGTGTCATTTCCACCAATAGCCCAGTTGATGGGCAAATAAAAATTGCAGCCTTGTAATGCCAACAGCCTGCTGTGAGAAAACAAAGATTTACTACACTTTGGAAATAAAATGCTACGTTCTTATACGAACTAGAAGGAACAACTTTTAAAACACCATAAAGACTCACTACAAACCAATAGAAGAATAAGTTGCACTCTTCCCCCCTGTCTCATTGACATCATGCTGCTGGTGGTGTGTCATTTCCACCAATAGCCCAGTTGATGGGCAAATAAGTATTGCAGCCTTGTAATGCCAACACCCTGCTGTGAGAAAACAAAGATTTAGTACACTTTGGAAATAAAATGCTACGTTCTTATACGAACTAGAAGGAACAACTTTTAAAACACCATAAAGCCTCACTACAAACCAATAGAAGAATAAGTTGTCGTCTTCCCCCCCGTCTCATTGACATCATGCTGCTGGTGGTGTGTCATTTCCACCAATAGCCCAGTTGATGGGCAAATAAAAATTGCAGCCTTGTAATGCCAACACCCTGCTGTGAGAAAACAAAGATTTACTACACTTTGGAAATAAAATGCTTCGTTCTTATATGAACTAGAAGGAACAACTTTTAAAACTCTATAAAGACTCACTACATACCAATAGAAGAATAAGTTGTCGTCTTCCCCCCCGTCTCATTGATATCATGCTGCTGGTGGTGTGTCATTTCCACCAATAGCCCAGTTGATGGGCAAATACAAATTGCAGCCTTGTAATGCCAACACCCTGCTGTGAGAAAACAAAGATTTACTACACTTTGGAAATAAAATGCTAAGTTCTTATACGAACTAGAAGGAACAACTTTTAAAACACCATAAAGCCTCACTACATACCAATAGAAGAATAAGTTGTCCTCTTCCCCCCCGTCTCATTGACATCATGCTGCTGGTGGTGTGTCATTTCCACCAATAGCCCAGTTGATGGGCAAATAAAAATTGCAGCCTTGTAATGCCAACACCCTGCTGTGAGAAAACAAAGATTTGCTACACTTTGGAAATAAAATGCTACGTTCTTATACGAACTAGAAGGAACAACTTTTAAAACACCACAAAGCCTCACTACATACCAATAGAAGAATAAGTTGTCCTCTTCCCCCCCGTCTCATTGACATCATGCTGCTGGTGGTGTGTCATTTCCACCAACAGCCCGGCTGATGTGCAAATAAAAATTGCAGCCTTGTAATGCCAACACCCTGCTGGGAGAAAACAAAGATTTACTACACTTTGGAAATGAAATGCTACGTTCTTATACGAACTAGAAGGAACAACTTTTAAAACACCATAAAGCCTCACTACATACCAATAGAAGAATAAGTTGTCCTCTTCCCCCCCGTCTGATTGACACCATGCTGCTGGTGGTGTGTCATTTCCACCAATAGCCCAGTTGATGGGCAAATAAAAATTGCAGCCTTGTAATGCAAACACCCTGCTGTGAGAAAACAAAGATTTACTACACTTTGGAAATAAAATGCTACGTTCTTATACGAACTAGAAGGAACAACTTTTAAAACACCATAAAGCCTCACTACAAACCAATAGAAGAATAAGTTGTCGTCTTCCCCCCCGTCTCATTGACATCATGCTGCTGGTGGTGTGTCATTTCCACCAATAGCCCAGTTGAGGGGCAAATACAAATTGCAGCCTTGTAATGCCAACACCCTGCTGTGAGAAAACAAAGATTTACTACACTTTGGAAATAAAATGCTAAGTTCTTATACGAACTAGAAGGAACAACATTTAAAACACCATAAAGCCTCACTACATACCAATAGAAGAATAAGTTGTCCTCTTCCCCCCCGTCTCATTGACATCATGCTGCTGGTGGTGTGTCATTTCCACCAATAGCCCAGTTGATGGGCAAATAAAAATTGCAGCCTTGTAATGCCAACACCCTGCTGTGAGAAAACAAAGATTTGCTACACTTTGGAAATAAAATGCTACGTTCTTATACGAACTAGGAGGAACAACTTTTAAAACACCATAAAGCCTCACTACATACCAATAGAAGAATAAGTTGTCCTCTTCCCCCCCGTCTCATTGACATTATGCTGCTGGTGGTGTGTCATTTCCACCTACAGCCCGGCTGATGTGCAAATAAAAATTGCAGCCTTGTAATGCCAACACCCTGCTGGGAGAAAACAAAGATTTACTACACTTTGGAAATGAAATGCTACGTTCTTATACGAACTAGAAGGAACAACTTTTAAAACACCATAAAGCCTCACTACATACCAATAGAAGAATAAGTTGTCCTCTTCCCCCCCGTCTGATTGACACCATGCTGCTGGTGGTGTGTCATTTCCACCAATAGCCCAGTTGATGGGCAAATAAAAATTGCAGCCTTGTAATGCAAACACCCTGCTGTGAGAAAACAAAGATTTACTACACTTTGGAAATAAAATGCTACGTTCTTATACGAACTAGAAGGAACAACTTTTAAAACACTATAAAGACTCACTACATACCAATAGAAGAATAAGTTGTCCTCTTCCCCCCCCCCCCCCCCCCCCCGTCTGATTGACATCATGCTGCTGGTGGTGTGTCATTTCCACCAATAGCCCAATTGATGGGCAAATAAAAATTGAAGCCTTGTAATGCCAACACCCTGCTATGAGAAAATAATGATTTACTACACATTGGAAATAAAATGCTACGTTCTTATACGAACTACAAGGAACAACTTTTAAAACACCATAAAGCCTCACTACATACCAATAGAAGAATAAGTTGTCCTCTTCCCCCCCCCCCCCCCCCCCCGTCTAATTGACATCATGCTGCTGGTGGTGTGTCATTTCCACCAATAGCCCAGTTGATGGGCAAATAAAAATTGCAGCCTTGTAATGCCAAAACCCTGCTGTGAGAAAACAAAGATTTACTACACTTTGGAAATAAAATGATACGTTCTTATACAAACTAGAAGGAACAACTTTTAAAACACCATAAAGCCTCACTACATAGCAACAGAAGAAGAAGTTGTCCTCTTCCCCCCTGTCTCATTGACATCATGCTGCTGGTGGTGTGTCATTTTAACCAATAGCCCAGTTGATGGGCAAATAAAAATTGCAGCCTTGTAATGCCAACACCCTGCTGTGAGAAAACAAAGATTTACTACACTTTGGAAATAAAATGCTACGTTCTTATATGAACTAGAAGGAACAACTTTTAAAACACTATAAAGACTCACTACATACCAATAGAAGAATAAGTTGTCGTCTTCCCCCCCCCCGTCTCATTGACATCATGCTGCTGGTGGTGTGTCATTTCCACCAATAGCCCAGTTGATGCGCAAATAAAAATTGCAGCCTTGTAATGCCAACACCCTGCTGTGAGAAAACAAAGATTTACTACACTTTGGAAATAAAATGCTACGTTCTTATACGAACTAGAAGGAGCAACTTTTAAAACACCATAAAGCCTCACTACATACCAATAGAAGAATAAGTTGTCCTCTTCCCCCCCCCCCCCCGTCTGATTGACATCATGCAGCTGGTGGTGTGTCATTTCCATCAACAGCCGGGCTGATGTGCAAATAAAAATTGCAGCCTTGTAATGCCAACAGCCTGCTGTGAGAAAACAAAGATTTACTACACTTTGGAAATAAAATGCTACGTTCTTATACGAACTAGAAGGAACAACTTTTAAAACACCATAAAGACTCACTACATACCAATAGAAGAATAAGTTGCCCTCTTCCCCCCTGTCTCATTGACATCATGCTGCTGGTGGTGTGTCATTTCCACCAATAGCCCAGTTGATGGGCAAATAAGAATTGCAGCCTTGTAATGCCAACACCCTGCTGTGAGAAAACAAAGATTTAGTACACTTTGGAAATAAAATGCTACGTTCTTATACGAACTAGAAGGAACAACTTTTAAAACACCATAAAGCCTCACTACAAACCAATAGAAGAATAAGTTGTCGTCTTCCCCCCGTCTCATTGACATCATGCTGCTGGTGGTATGTCATTTCCACCAACAGCCGGGCTGATGTGCAAATAAAAATTGCTGCCTTGTAATGCCAACACCCTGCTGTGAGAAAACAAAGATTTACTACACTTTGGAAATAAAATGCTACGTTCTTATACGAACTAGAAGGAACAACTTTTAAAACACTATAAAGCCTCACTACATACCAATAGAAGAATAAGTTTTCCTCTTCCCCCCTGTCTCATTGACATCATGCTGCTGGTGGTGTGTCATTTCCACCAATAGCCCAGTTGATGGGCAAGTAAAAATTGAAGCCTTGTAATGCCAACACCCTGCTGTGAGAAAACAAAGATTTACTACACTTTGGAAATAAAATGCTACGTTCTTATACGAACTAGAAGGAACAACTTTTAAAACACTATAAAAACTCACTACATACCAATAGAAGAATAAAATGTCCTCTTCCCCCCTGTCTCATTGACATCATGCTGCTGGTGGTGTGTCATTTCCACCAATAGCCCAGTTGATGGGCAAATACAAATTGCAGCCTTGTAATGCCAACACCCTGCTGTGAGAAAACAAAGATTTACTACACTTTGGAAATAAAATGCTACGTTCTTATACGAACTAGAAGGAACAACTTTTAAAACACTATAAAGCCTCACTACATACCAATAGAAGAATAAGTTGTCCTCTTCCCCCCTGTCTCATTGACATCATGCTGCTGGTGGTGTGTCATTTCCACCAATAGCCCAGTTGATGGGCAAATAAAAATTGCAGCCTTGTAATGCCAACACCCTGCTGTGAGAAAACAAAGATTTACTACACTTTGGAAATAAAATGCTACGTTCTTATATGAACTAGAAGGAACAACTTTTAAAACACTATAAAGCCTCACTACATACCAATAGAAGAATAGGTTGTCGTCTTCCCCCCCGTCTCATTGACATCATGCTGCTGGTGGTGTGTCATTTCCACCAATAGCCCAGTTGATGGGCAAATAAAAATTGCAGCCTTGTAATGCCAACACCCTGCTGTGAGAAAACAAAGATTTACTACACTTTGGAAATAAAATGCTAAGTTCTTATACGAACTAGAAGGAACAACTTTTAAAACACCATAAAGACTCACTACATACCAATAGAAGAATAAGTTGCCCTCTTCCCCCCTGTCTCATTGACATCATGCTGCTGGTGGTGTGTCATTTCCACCAATAGCCCAGTTGATGGGCAAATAAGTATTGCAGCCTTGTAATGCCAACACCCTGCTGTGAGAAAACAAAGATTTACTACACTTTGGAAATAAAATGCTAAGTTCTTATACGAACTAGAAGGAACAACTTTTAAAACACCATAAAGCCTCACTACATACCAATAGAAGAATAAGTTGTCCTCTTCCCCCCCGTCTCATTGACATCATGCTGCTGGTGGTGTGTCATTTCCACCAATAGCCCAGTTGATGGGCAAATAAAAATTGCAGCCTTGTAATGCCAACACCCTGCTGTGAGAAAACAAAGATTTACTACACTTTGGAAATAAAATGCTTCGTTCTTATATGAACTAGAAGGAACAACTTTTAAAACTCTATAAAGACTCACTACATACCAATAGAAGAATAAGTTGTCGTCTTCCCCCCCGTCTCATTGATATCATGCTGCTGGTGGTGTGTCATTTCCACCAATAGCCCAGTTGATGGGCAAATACAAATTGCAGCCTTGTAATGCCAACACCCTGCTGTGAGAAAACAAAGATTTACTACACTTTGGAAATAAAATGCTAAGTTCTTATACGAACTAGAAGGAACAACTTTTAAAACACCATAAAGCCTCACTACATACCAATAGAAGAATAAGTTGTCCTCTTCCCCCCCGTCTCATTGACATCATGCTGCTGGTGGTGTGTCATTTCCACCAATAGCCCAGTTGATGGGCAAATAAAAATTGCAGCCTTGTAATGCCAACACCCTGCTGTGAGAAAACAAAGATTTGCTACACTTTGGAAATAAAATGCTACGTTCTTATACGAACTAGAAGGAACAACTTTTAAAACACCACAAAGCCTCACTACATACCAATAGAAGAATAAGTTGTCCTCTTCCCCCCCGTCTCATTGACATCATGCTGCTGGTGGTGTGTCATTTCCACCAACAGCCCGGCTGATGTGCAAATAAAAATTGCAGCCTTGTAATGCCAACACCCTGCTGGGAGAAAACAAAGATTTACTACACTTTGGAAATGAAATGCTACGTTCTTATACGAACTAGAAGGAACAACTTTTAAAACACCATAAAGCCTCACTACATACCAATAGAAGAATAAGTTGTCCTCTTCCCCCCCGTCTGATTGACACCATGCTGCTGGTGGTGTGTCATTTCCACCAATAGCCCAGTTGATGGGCAAATAAAAATTGCAGCCTTGTAATGCAAACACCCTGCTGTGAGAAAACAAAGATTTACTACACTTTGGAAATAAAATGCTACGTTCTTATACGAACTAGAAGGAACAACTTTTAAAACACCATAAAGCCTCACTACAAACCAATAGAAGAATAAGTTGTCGTCTTCCCCCCCGTCTCATTGACATCATGCTGCTGGTGGTGTGTCATTTCCACCAATAGCCCAGTTGAGGGGCAAATACAAATTGCAGCCTTGTAATGCCAACACCCTGCTGTGAGAAAACAAAGATTTACTACACTTTGGAAATAAAATGCTAAGTTCTTATACGAACTAGAAGGAACAACATTTAAAACACCATAAAGCCTCACTACATACCAATAGAAGAATAAGTTGTCCTCTTCCCCCCCGTCTCATTGACATCATGCTGCTGGTGGTGTGTCATTTCCACCAATAGCCCAGTTGATGGGCAAATAAAAATTGCAGCCTTGTAATGCCAACACCCTGCTGTGAGAAAACAAAGATTTGCTACACTTTGGAAATAAAATGCTACGTTCTTATACGAACTAGGAGGAACAACTTTTAAAACACCATAAAGCCTCACTACATACCAATAGAAGAATAAGTTGTCCTCTTCCCCCCCGTCTCATTGACATTATGCTGCTGGTGGTGTGTCATTTCCACCTACAGCCCGGCTGATGTGCAAATAAAAATTGCAGCCTTGTAATGCCAACACCCTGCTGGGAGAAAACAAAGATTTACTACACTTTGGAAATGAAATGCTACGTTCTTATACGAACTAGAAGGAACAACTTTTAAAACACCATAAAGCCTCACTACATACCAATAGAAGAATAAGTTGTCCTCTTCCCCCCCGTCTGATTGACACCATGCTGCTGGTGGTGTGTCATTTCCACCAATAGCCCAGTTGATGGGCAAATAAAAATTGCAGCCTTGTAATGCAAACACCCTGCTGTGAGAAAACAAAGATTTACTACACTTTGGAAATAAAATGCTACGTTCTTATACGAACTAGAAGGAACAACTTTTAAAACACTATAAAGACTCACTACATACCAATAGAAGAATAAGTTGTCCTCTTCCCCTCCCCCCCCCCCCCCCCCGTCTGATTGACATCATGCTGCTGGTGGTGTGTCATTTCCACCAATAGCCCAATTGATGGGCAAATAAAAATTGAAGCCTTGTAATGCCAACACCCTGCTATGAGAAAATAATGATTTACTACACATTGGAAATAAAATGCTACGTTCTTATACGAACTACAAGGAACAACTTTTAAAACACCATAAAGCCTCACTACATACCAATAGAAGAATAAGTTGTCCTCTTCCCCCCCCCCCCCCCCCCCCCCCCCGTCTAATTGACATCATGCTGCTGGTGGTGTGTCATTTCCACCAATAGCCCAGTTGATGGGCAAATAAAAATTGCAGCCTTGTAATGCCAAAACCCTGCTGTGAGAAAACAAAGATTTACTACACTTTGGAAATAAAATGATACGTTCTTATACAAACTAGAAGGAACAACTTTTAAAACACCATAAAGCCTCACTACATAGCAACAGAAGAAGAAGTTGTCCTCTTCCCCCCTGTCTCATTGACATCATGCTGCTGGTGGTGTGTCATTTTAACCAATAGCCCAGTTGATGGGCAAATAAAAATTGCAGCCTTGTAATGCCAACACCCTGCTGTGAGAAAACAAAGATTTACTACACTTTGGAAATAAAATGCTACGTTCTTATATGAACTAGAAGGAACAACTTTTAAAACACTATAAAGACTCACTACATACCAATAGAAGAATAAGTTGTCGTCTTCCCCCCCCCCGTCTCATTGACATCATGCTGCTGGTGGTGTGTCATTTCCACCAATAGCCCAGTTGATGCGCAAATAAAAATTGCAGCCTTGTAATGCCAACACCCTGCTGTGAGAAAACAAAGATTTACTACACTTTGGAAATAAAATGCTACGTTCTTATACGAACTAGAAGGAGCAACTTTTAAAACACCATAAAGCCTCACTACATACCAATAGAAGAATAAGTTGTCCTCTTCCCCCCCCCCCCCCCGTCTGATTGACATCATGCAGCTGGTGGTGTGTCATTTCCATCAACAGCCGGGCTGATGTGCAAATAAAAATTGCAGCCTTGTAATGCCAACAGCCTGCTGTGAGAAAACAAAGATTTACTACACTTTGGAAATAAAATGCTACGTTCTTATACGAACTAGAAGGAACAACTTTTAAAACACCATAAAGACTCACTACATACCAATAGAAGAATAAGTTGCCCTCTTCCCCCCTGTCTCATTGACATCATGCTGCTGGTGGTGTGTCATTTCCACCAATAGCCCAGTTGATGGGCAAATAAGAATTGCAGCCTTGTAATGCCAACACCCTGCTGTGAGAAAACAAAGATTTAGTACACTTTGGAAATAAAATGCTACGTTCTTATACGAACTAGAAGGAACAACTTTTAAAACACCATAAAGCCTCACTACAAACCAATAGAAGAATAAGTTGTCGTCTTCCCCCCGTCTCATTGACATCATGCTGCTGGTGGTATGTCATTTCCACCAACAGCCGGGCTGATGTGCAAATAAAAATTGCTGCCTTGTAATGCCAACACCCTGCTGTGAGAAAACAAAGATTTACTACACTTTGGAAATAAAATGCTACGTTCTTATACGAACTAGAAGGAACAACTTTTAAAACACTATAAAGCCTCACTACATACCAATAGAAGAATAAGTTTTCCTCTTCCCCCCTGTCTCATTGACATCATGCTGCTGGTGGTGTGTCATTTCCACCAATAGCCCAGTTGATGGGCAAGTAAAAATTGAAGCCTTGTAATGCCAACACCCTGCTGTGAGAAAACAAAGATTTACTACACTTTGGAAATAAAATGCTACGTTCTTATACGAACTAGAAGGAACAACTTTTAAAACACTATAAAAACTCACTACATACCAATAGAAGAATAAAATGTCCTCTTCCCCCCTGTCTCATTGACATCATGCTGCTGGTGGTGTGTCATTTCCACCAATAGCCCAGTTGATGGGCAAATACAAATTGCAGCCTTGTAATGCCAACACCCTGCTGTGAGAAAACAAAGATTTACTACACTTTGGAAATAAAATGCTACGTTCTTATACGAACTAGAAGGAACAACTTTTAAAACACTATAAAGCCTCACTACATACCAATAGAAGAATAAGTTGTCCTCTTCCCCCCTGTCTCATTGACATCATGCTGCTGGTGGTGTGTCATTTCCACCAATAGCCCAGTTGATGGGCAAATAAAAATTGCAGCCTTGTAATGCCAACACCCTGCTGTGAGAAAACAAAGATTTACTACACTTTGGAAATAAAATGCTACGTTCTTATATGAACTAGAAGGAACAACTTTTAAAACACTATAAAGCCTCACTACATACCAATAGAAGAATAGGTTGTCGTCTTCCCCCCCGTCTCATTGACATCATGCTGCTGGTGGTGTGTCATTTCCACCAATAGCCCAGTTGATGGGCAAATAAAAATTGCAGCCTTGTAATGCCAACACCCTGCTGTGAGAAAACAAAGATTTACTACACTTTGGAAATAAAATGCTAAGTTCTTATACGAACTAGAAGGAACAACTTTTAAAACACCATAAAGACTCACTACATACCAATAGAAGAATAAGTTGCCCTCTTCCCCCCTGTCTCATTGACATCATGCTGCTGGTGGTGTGTCATTTCCACCAATAGCCCAGTTGATGGGCAAATAAGTATTGCAGCCTTGTAATGCCAACACCCTGCTGTGAGAAAACAAAGATTTAGTACACTTCGGAAATAAAATGCTACGTTCTTATACAAACTAGAAGGAACAACTTTTAAAACACCATAAAGCCTCACTACAAACCAATAGAAGAATAAGTTGTCGTCTTCCCCCCCGTCTCATTGACATCATGCTGCTGGTGGTGTGTCATTTCCACCAACAGCCGGGCTGATGTGCAAATAAAAATTGCAGCCTTGTAATGCCAACACCCTGCTGTGAGAAAACAAAGATTTACTACACTTTGGAAATAAAATGCTACGTTCTTATACGAACTAGAAGGAACAACTTTTAAAACACTATAAAGCCTCACTACATACCAATAGAAGAATAAGTTGTCCTCTTCCCCCCTGTCTCATTGACATCATGCTGCTGGTGGTGTGTCATTTCCACCAATAGCCCAGTTGATGGGCAAATAAAAATTGCAGCCTTGTAATGCCAACACCCTGCTGTGAGAAAACAAAGATTTACTACACTTTGGAAATAAAATGCTACGTTCTTATACGAACTAGAAGGAACAACTTTTAAAACACTATAAAGCCTCACTACATACCAATAGAAGAATAAAATGTCCTCTTCCCCCCTGTCTCATTGACATCATGCTGCTGGTGGTGTGTCATTTCCACCAATAGCCCAGTTGATGGGCAAATAAAAATTGCAGCCTTGTAATGCCAACACCCTGCTGTGAGAAAACAAAGATTTACTACACATTGGAAATAAAATGCTACGTTCTTATACAAACTAGAAGGAACAACTTTTAAAACGCTATAAAGCCTCACTACATACCAATAGAAGAATAAAATGTCCTCTTCCCCCCTGTCTCATTGACATCATGCTGCTGGTGGTGTGTCATTTCCACCAATAGCCCAGTTGATGGGCAAATAAAAATTGCAGCCTTGTAATGCCAACACCCTGCTGTGAGAAAACAAAGATTTACTACACTTTGGAAATAAAATGCTACGTTCTTATATGAACTAGAAGGAACAACTTTTAAAACACTATAAAGACTCACTACATACCAATAGAAGAATAAGTTGTCGTCTTCCCCCCCGTCTCATTGATATAATGCTGCTGGTGGTGTGTCATTTCCACCAATAGCCCAGTTGATGGGCAAATACAAATTGCAGCCTTGTAATGCCAAAACCCTGCTGTGAGAAAACAAAGATTTACTACACTTTGGAAATAAAATGCTAAGTTCTTATACGAACTAGAAGGAACAACTTTTAAAACACCATAAAGCCTCACTACATACCAATAGAAGAATAAGTTGTCCTCTTCCCCCCCGGCTCATTGACATCATGCTGCTGGTGGTGTGTCATTTCCACCAATAGCCCAGTTGATGGGCAAATAAAAATTGCAGCCTTGTAATGCCAACACCCTGCTGTGAGAAAACAAAGATTTGCTACACTTTGGAAATAAAATGCTACGTTCTTATACGAACTAGAAGGAACAACTTTTAAAACACCATAAAGCCTCACTACATACCAATAGAAGAATAAGTTGTCCTCTTCCCCCCCGTCTCATTGACATCATGCTGCTGGTGGTGTGTCATTTCCACCAACAGCCCGGCTGATGTGCAAATAAAAATTGCAGCCTTGTAATGCCAACACCCTGCTGGGAGAAAACAAAGATTTACTACACTTTGGAAATGAAATGCTATGTTCTTATACGAACTAGAAGGAACAACTTTTAAAACACTATAAAGCCTCACTACATACCAATAGAAGAATAAGTTGTCTTCTTCCCCCCCGTCTGATTGACATCATGCTGTTGGTGGTGTGTCATTTCCACCATTAGCCCAGTTGATGGGCAAATAAAAATTGCAGCCTTGTAATGCCAACACCCTGCTGTGAGAAAACAAAGATTTACTACACTTTGGAAATAAAATGCTACGTTCTTATACGAACTAGAAGGAACAACTTTTAAAACACCATAAAGCCTCACTACATAGCAACAGAAGAAAAAGTTGTCCTCTTCCCCCCCCGTCTCATTGACATCGTGCTGCTGGTGGTGTGTCATTTCCACCAATAGGCCAGTGGATGGGCAAATAAAAATTGCAGCCTTGTAATGCCAACACCCTGCTATGAGAAAATAATGATTTACTACACTTTGGAAATAAAATGCTACGTTCTTATACGAACTACAAGGAACAACTTTTAAAACACCATAAAGCCTCACTACATACCAATAGAAGAATAAAATGTCCTCTTCCCCCCTGTCTCATTGACATCATGCTGCTGGTGGTGTGTCATTTCCACTAATAGCCCAGTTGATGGGCAAATAAGAATTGCAGCCTTGTAATGCCAACACCCTGCTGTGAGAAAACAAAGATTTACTACACTTTGGAAATAAAATGCTACGTTCTTATACGAACTAGAAGGAACAACTTTTAAAACACCATAAAGCCTCACTACAAACCAATAGAAGAATTAGTTGTCGTCTTCCCCCCTGTCTCATTGACATCATGCTGCTGGTGGTGTGTCATTTCCACCAACAGCCGGGCTGATGTGCAAATAAAAATTGCAGCTTTGTAATGCCAACACCCTGCTGTGAGAAAACAAAGATTTACTACACTTTGGAAATAAAATGCTACGTTCTTATACGAACTAGAAGGAACAACTTTTAAAACACTATAAAGCCTCACTACATACCAATAGAAGAATAAGTTGTCCTCTTCCCCCCTGTCTCATTGACATCATGCTGCTGGTGGTGTGTCATTTCCACCAATAGCCCAGTTGATGGGCAAATAAAAATTGAAGCCTTGTAATGCCAACACCCTGCTGTGAGAAAACAAAGATTTACTACACTTTGGAAATAAAATGCTACGTTCTTATACGAACTAGAAGGAACAACTTTTAAAACAATATAAAGCCTCACTACATACCAATAGAAGAATAAAATGTCCTCTTCCCCCCTGTCTCATTGACATCATGCTGCTGGTGGTGTGTCATTTCCACCAATAGCCCAGTTGATGGGCAAATAAAAATTGCAGCCTTGTAATGCCAACACCCTGCTGTGAGAAAACAAAGATTTACTACACTTTGGAAATAAAATGCTACGTTCTTATACGAACTAGAAGGAACAACTTTTAAAAACACTATAAAGCCTCACTACATACCAATAGAAGAATAAAATGTCCTCTTCCCCCCTGTCTCATTGACATCATGCTGCTGGTGGTGTGTCATTTCCACCAATAGCCCAGTTGATGGGCAAATAAAAATTGCAGCCTTGTAATGCCAACACCCTGCTGTGAGAAAACAAAGATTTACTACACTTTGGAAATAAAATGCTACGTTCTTATATGAACTAGAAGGAACAACTTTTAAAACACTATAAAGACTCACTACATACCAATAGAAGAATAGGTTGTCGTCTTCCCCCCCGTCTCATTGACATCATGCTGCTGGTGGTGTGTCATTTCCACCAATAGCCCAGTTGATGGGCAAATCAAAATTGCAGCCTTGTAATGCCAACACCCTGCTGTGAGAAAACAAAGATTTACTACACTTTGGAAATAAAATGCTAAGTTCTTATACGAACTAGAAGGAACAACTTTTAAAACACCATAAAGCCTCACTACATACCAATAGAAGAATAAGTTGTCCTCTTCCCCCCCGTCTCATTGACATCATGCTGCTGGTGGTGTGTCATTTCCACCAATAGCCCAGTTGATGGGCAAATAAAAATTGCAGCCTTGTAATGCAAACACCCTGCTGTGAGAAAACAAAGATTTGCTACACTTTGGAAATAAAATGCTACGTTCTTATACGAACTAGAAGGAACAACTTTTAAAACACCATAAAGCCTCACTACATACCAATAGAAGAATAAGTTGTCCTCTTCCCCCCCGTCTCATTGACATCATGCTGCTGGTGGTGTGTCATTTCCACCAACAGCCCGGCTGATGTGCAAATAAAAATTGCAGCCTTGTAATGCCAACACCCTGCTGGGAGAAAACAAAGATTTACTACACTTTGGAAATGAAATGCTACGTTCTTATACGAACTAGAAGGAACAACTTTTAAAACACCATGAAGCCTCAGTACATACCAATAGAAGAATAAGTTGTCCTCTTCCCCCCCGTCTCATTGACATCATGCTGCTGGTGGTGTGTCATTTCCACCAATAGCCCAGTTGATGGGCAAATAAAAATTGCAGCCTTGTAATGCCAACACCCTGCTGTGAGAAAACAAAGATTTGCTACACTTTGGAAATAAAATGCTACGTTCTTATACGAACTAGAAGGAACAACTTTTAAAACACCATAAAGCCTCACTACGTAGAAACAGAAGAAAAAGTTGTCCTCTTCCCCCCCGTCTCATTGACATCGTGCTGCTGGTGGTGTGTCATTTCCACCAATAGGCCTGTTGATGGGCAAATAAAAATTGCAGCCTTGTAATGCCAACACCCTGCTGTGGGAAAATAATGATTTACTACACTTTGGAAATAAAATGCTACGTTCTTATACGAACTACAAGGAACAACTTTTAAAACACCATAAAGCCTCACTACATACCAATAGAAGAATAAGTTGTCCTCTTCCCCCCCCCCGTCTCATTGACATCATGCTGCTGGTTGTGTGTCATTTCC
This sequence comes from Schistocerca nitens, assembly GCF_023898315.1. Classification (NCBI taxonomy): domain Eukaryota; kingdom Metazoa; phylum Arthropoda; class Insecta; order Orthoptera; family Acrididae; genus Schistocerca; species Schistocerca nitens. The sequence continues at coordinate 157,671,209 of NC_064625.1, read as the reverse complement.
ACCAATAGCTGAGTTGATGGGCAAATAAAAATTGCAGCCTTGTAATGCCAACACCCTGCTCTGAGAAAAACAAAGATTTACTACACTTTGGAAATAAAATGCTACGTTCTTATACGAACTACAAGGAACAACTTTTAAAACACTATAATGACTCACAACATACCAATAGCAGAAAAAGTTGTCCTCTTCCCCTTGTCTCTTTGACATCATGCTGCTGGTGGTTGTCATTTCCACCAACAGCCGGGCTGATGTGCAAATAAAAATTGCAGCCTTCTAATGCCAACACCCTGCTGTGAGAAAACAAAGATTTACTACACTTTGGAAATAAAATGCTACGTTCTTATACGAACTAGAAGGATCAACTTTTAAAACACTATAAAGCCTCACTACATACCAATAGAAGAATAAGTTGCCCTCTTCCTCCCTGTCTCATTGACATTATGCTGTTGGTGGTGTGTCATTTCCACCAATAGCCCAGTTGATGGGCAAATAAAAATTGCAGCCTTGTAATGCCAACACCCTGCTGTGAGAAAACAAAGATTTACTACACTTTGGAAATAAAATGCTACGTTCTTATACGAACTAGAAGGAACAACTTTTAAAACGCCATAAAGCCTCACTACATACCAATAGAAGAATAAGTTGTCCTCTTCCCCCCCGTCTCATTGACATCATGCTGCTGGTGGTGTGTCATTTCCACCAACAGCCCGGCTGATGTGCAAATAAAAATTGCAGCTTTGTAATGCCAACACCCTGCTGTGAGAAAACAAAGATTTACTACACTTTGGAAATGAAATGCTATGTTCTTATACGAACTAGAAGGAACAACTTTTAAAACACCATAAAGCCTCACTACATACCAATAGAAGAATAGGTTGTACTCTTCCCCCCTGTCACATTGACATCATGCTCCTGGTGGTGTGTCATTTCCACCAATAGCCCAGTTGATGGGCAAATAAAAATTGAAGCCTTGTAATGCCAACACCCTGCTGTGAGAAAACAAAGATTTACTACACTTTGGAAATAAAATGCTACGTTCTTATACGAACTAGAAGCAACAACTTTTAAAACACTATAAAGCCTCACTACATACCAATAGAAGAATAAGTTGTCATCTTCCCCCCCGTCTGATTGACATCATGCTGCTGGTGGTGTGTCATTTCCACCATTAGCCCAGTTGATGGGCAAATAAAAATTGCAGCCTTGTAATGCCAACACCCTGCTCTGAAAAAACAAAGATTTACTACACTTTGGAAATAAAATGCTACGTTCTTATACGAACTAGAAGGAACAACTTTTAAAACACCATAAAGCCTCACTACATAGCAACAGAAGAACAAGTTGTCCTCTTCCCCCCCGTCTCATTGACATCGTGCTGCTGGTGGTGTGTCATTTCCACCAATAGGCCTGTTGATGGGCAAATAAAAATTGCAGCCTTGTAATGCCAACACCCTGCTGTGGGAAAATAATGATTTACTACACTTTGGAAATAAAATGCTACGTTCTTATACGAACTACAAGGAACAACTTTTAAAACACCATAAAGCCTCACTACATACCAATAGAAGAATAAGTTGTCCTCTTCCCCCCCCCCCCCCCCCCCCCGTCTCATTGACATCATGCTGCTGGTGCTGTGTCATTTCCACCAATAGCACAGTTGATGGGCAAATAAAAATTGCAGCCTTGTAATGCCAACACCCTGCTGTGAGAAAACAAAGGTTTACTACACTTTGGAAATAAAATGCTACGTTCTTATACAAAATAGAAGGAACAACATTTAAAACACTATAAAGACTTGCTACATACCAATAGAAGAAAAAGTTGTCCTCTTCCCCCCCGGCTGATTGACATCATGCTGCTGGTGGTGTGTCATTTCCACCAATAGCCCATTTGATGGGCAAATAAAAATTGCAGCCTTGTAATGCCAACACCCTGCTCTGAGAAAACAAAGATTTACTACACTTTGGAAATAAAATGCTACGTTCTTATACGAACTAGAAGGAACAACTTTTAAAACACAATAAAGCCTCACTACATACCAATAGAAGAATAAGTTGTCCTCTTCCCCCCTGTCTCATTGACATTATGCTGTTGGTGGTGTGTCATTTCCACCAATAGCCCAGTTGATGGGCAAATAAAAATTGCAGCCTTGTAATGCCAACACCCTGCTGTGAGAAAACAAAGATTTACTACACTTTGGAAATAAAATGCTACTTTCTTATACGAACTAGAAGGAACAACTTTTAAAACGCCATAAAGCCTCACTACATACCAATAGAAGAATAAGTTGTCCTCTTCCCCCCCGTCTCATTGACATCATGCTGCTGGTGGTGTGTCATTTCCACCAACAGCCCGGCTGATGTGCAAATAAAAATTGCAGCCTTGTAATGCCAACACCCTGCTGTGAGAAAACAAAGATTTACTACACTTTCGAAATGAAATGCTATGTTCTTATACGAACTTGAAGGAACAACTTTTAAAACACCATAAAGCCTCACTACATACCAATAGAAGAATAGGTTGTACTCTTCCCCCCTCTCTCATTGACATCATGCTCCTGGTGGTGTGTCATTTCCACCAATAGCCCAGTTGATGGGCAAATAAAAATTGCAGCCATGTAATGCCAACACCCTGCTGTGAGAAAACAAAGATTTACTACACTTTGGAAATAAAATGCTACGTTCTTATACGAACTAGAAGGAACTACATTTAAAACACTATAAAGACTCACTGCATACCAATAGAAGAAAAAGTTGTCCTCTTCCCCCCCGTCTGACTGACATCATGCTGCTGGTGGTGTGTCATTTCCACCATTAGCCCAGTTGATGGGCAAATAAAAATTGCAGCCTTGTAATGCCAACACCCTGCTGTGAGAAAACAAAGATTTACTACACTTTCGAAATAAAATGCTACGTTCTTATACAAACTAGAAGGAACAACTTTTAAAACACCATAAAGCCTCACTACATAGCAACAGAAGAACAAGTTGTCCTCTTCCCCCCCATCTCATTGACATCGTGCTGCTGGTGGTGTGTCATTTCCACCAATAGCCCAGTTGATGGGCAAATAAAAATTGCAGCCTTGTAATGCCAACACCCTGCTGTGAGATAATGAAGATTTACTACACTTTGGAAATAAAATGCTACGTTCTTATACGAACTAGAAGGAACAACTTTTAAAACACCATAAACACTCACTACATACCAACAGAAGAAAAAGTTGTCCTCTTCCCCCCCGTCTCATTTACATCGTGCTGCTGATGGTGTGTCATTTCCACCAATAGCCCTGTTGATGTGCAAATAAAAATTGCAGCCATGCAATGCCAACACCCTGCTGTGAGAAAACAAAGATTTACTACACTTTGGAAATAAAATGCTACGTTCTTATACGAACTAGAAGGAACAACTTTTAAAACACTATAAAGACTCACTACATACCAATAGAAGAATAAGTTGTCCTCTTCCCCCACTCCCCACCACCACCCGTCTCTTTGACATCATGCTGCTGGTGGTGTCTCATTTCCACCAACAGCCCGGCTGATGTGCAAATAAAAATTGCAGCCTTGTAAGTCCAACACCCTACTGTGAGAAAACAAAGATTTACTACACTTTGGAAATAAAATGCTACGTTCTTATATGAACTAGAAGGAACAACTTTTAAAACACAATAAAGCCTCACTACATACCAATAGAAGAATAAGTTGTCCTCTTCCCCCCCGTCTGATTTACATCATGCTGCTGGTGGTGTGTCATTTCCACCAACAGCCCGGCTGATGTGCAAATAAAAATTGCAGCCTTGTAATGCCAACACCCTGCTGTGAGAAAACAAAGATTTACTACACTTTGGAAATAAAATGCTACGTTCTTATACGAACTAGAAGGAACAACTTTTAAAACACTATAAAGACTCACTACGTACCAATAGGAGAATAAGTTGTCCTCTTCCCCCCCGTCTCATTGACCTCATGCTGCTGGTGGTGAGTCATTTCCACCAATAGCCCAGTTGATGGGCAAATAAAAATTGCAGCCTTGTAATGCCAACACCCTGCTGTGAGAAAACAAAGATTTACTACACTTTGGAAATAAAATTCTATGTTCTTATACGAACTAGAAGGAACAACTTTTAAAACACTATAAAGTCTCACTACATACCAATAGAAGAAAAAGTTGTCCTCTTCCCCCCCGTCTCATTGACATCATGCTGCTGGTGGTGTGTCATTTCCAACAATAGCACAGTTGATGGGCAAATAAAAATTGCAGCCTTGTAATGCCAACACCCTGCTGTGAGAAAACAAAGATTTACTACACTTCGGAAGTAAAATGCTACGTTCTTATACGAACTAGAAGGAACAACTTTTAAAACACTATAAAGACTCTACATACCAATAGAAGAAAAACTTGTCCTCTTCCCCCCCGTCTCATTGACATCATGCAGCTGGTGGTGTGTCATTTCCACCAATAGCCCTGTTGATGGGCAAATAACAATTGCAGCCTTGTAATGCCAACACCCTGCTGTGAGAAAACAAGGATTTACTACACTTTGGAAATGAAATGCTACGTTCCTATACAAACTAGAAGGAACAACTTTTAAAACACCATAAAGATTCACTACATACCAATAGAAGAAAAAGTTGTCCTCTTCCCCCCCCGTCTCATTGACATCATGCTGCTGGTGGTGTGTCATTTCCAACAATAGCACAGTTGATGGGCAAATAAAAATTGCAGCCTTGTAATGCCAACACCCTGCTGTGAGAAAACAAAGATTGACTACACTTTGGAAGTATAATGCTACGTTCTTAAATGAACTAGAAGGAACAACTTTTAAAACACTATAAAGACTCACTACATACCAATAGAAGAAAAAGTTGTCCTCTTCCCCCCCATCTCATTGACATCATGCTGCTGGTGGTGTGTCATTTCCACCAATAGCCCAGTTGATGGGCAAATAAAAATTGCAGCATTGTAATGCCAACAACCTGCTGTGAGAAAACAAAGATTTACTACACTTTGGAAATAAAATGCTACGTTCTTATACGAACTACAAGGAACAACTTTTAAAACACTATAAAGACTCACTACATACCAATAGAAGTAAAAGTTGTCCTCTTCCCCCCGTCTCATTGACATCATGCTGCTGGTGGTGTGTCATTTCCACCAATAGCCCAGTTGATGGGCAAATAAAAATTGCAGCCTTGTAATGCCAACACCCTGCTGTGAGAAAACAAAGGTTTACTACACTTTGGAAATAAAATGTTACGTTCATATATGAACTAGAAGGAACAACTTTTGAAACGCTATAAAGCCTCACTACATACCAATAGAAGAAAAAGTTGTCCTCTTCCCCCCCGTCTCATTGACATCATGCTGCTGGTGGTGTGTCATTTCCACCAATAGCCCAGTTGATGGGCAAATAAAAATTGCAGTCTTGTAATGCCAACACCCTGCTGTGAGAAAACAGTTTTTCTACACTTTGGAAATAAAATGCTACGTTCTTATACGAACTAGAAGGAACAACTTTTAAAACACCATAAAGACTCACTACATACCAATAGAAGAAAAAGTTGTTCTCTTCCCTCCCGTCTCATTGTAATCATGCTGCTGATGGTGTGTCATTTCCACCAATAGCCCAGTTGATGGGCAAATAAAAATTGCAGCCTTGTAATGCCAACACCCTGCTGTGAGAAAACAAAGATTTACTACACTTTGGAAGTATAATGCTACGTTCTTATATGAACTAGAAGGAACAACTTTTAAAACACTATAAAGACTCACAACATACCAATAAAAGAAAAACTTGTCCTCTTCCCCCCCATCTCATTGTCATCATGCTGCTCGTGGTGTGTCATTTCCACCAATAGCACAGTTGATGGGCAAATAATAATTGCGGCCTTGTAATGCCAACACCCTGCTGTGAGAAAACAATGATTTACTACACTTTGGAAATAAAATGCTACGTTCTTATACGAACTAGAAGCAACAACTTTTAAAACACCATAATGACTCACTACATACCAATAGTAGAAAAAGTTGTCCTCTTCTCCCCCGTCTCATTGACATCATGCTGCTGGTGGTGTGTCATTTCCACCTATAGACCAGTTGATGGGCAAATAAAAATTGCAGCCTTGCAATGCCAACACCCTGCTGTGAGAAAACAAAGATTTACTACAGTTTGGATATAAAATGCTACGTTTTTAAATGAACTAGAGGGAACAACTTTTAAAACACTATAAAGCCTCACTACATACCAATAGAAGAAAAACTTGTCCTCTTCCCCCCAGTCTCATTGACATCATGCTGCTGGTGGCGTTTCATTTCCACCAATAGCCCAGTTGATGGGCAAATAAAAATTGCAGCCTTGTAATGATAACACCCTGCTGTGAGAAAACAAAGATTTACTACACTATGGAAATAAAATGCTACGTTCTTATACGAACAAGAAGGAACAACATTTAAAACACTATAAAGACTGACTACATACCAATAGAAGAAAAAGTTGTCCTCTTCCCCCCCGTCTCATTGACATCATGCTGCTGCTGGTGTGTCATTTCCACCAATAGCCCAGTTGATGGGCAAATAAAAATTGCAGCCTTGTAATCCCAACACCCTGCTGTCAGAAAACAAAGATTTACTACACTTTGGAAATAAAATGCTACGTTCTTATACGAACCAGACGGAACAACTTTTAAAACACTATAAAGACTCTCTACATACCAATAGAAGAAAAACTTGTCCTCTTCCCCCCCCCCCCCCCCCCCGCCCTCGGCACATTGACATCATGCAGCTGGTGGTGTGTCATTTCCACCAATAGCCCAGTTGATGGGCAAATAACAATTGCAGCCTTGTAATGCCAACACCCTGCTCTGAGAAAACAAAGATTTACTACACTTTGCAAATGAAATGCTACGTTCTTATACAAACTAGAAGGAAAAACTTTTAAAACACTATAAAGACTCACTACATACCAATAGAAGAAAAAGTTGTCCTCTTCCCCCCCGTCTCATTGACATCATGCTGCTGCGTGTGTGACATTTCCAACAATAGCCCGGTTGATGGGCAAATAAAAATTGCAGCCTTGTAATGCCAACACCCTGCTGTGACAAAACAAAGTGTAGTATACACTTTGGAAATAAAATGCTACGTTCTTATATGAACTAGAAGGAACAACTTTTAAAACACTATAAAGAATCACTACATAACAATAGAAGAAAAACTTGTCCTCTTCCCCCCAGTCTCATTGACATCATGCTGCTGGTGGTGTTTCATTTCCACCAATAGACCAGTTGATGGGCAAATAAAAATTGCAGCCTTATAATGCCAACACCCTGCTGTGAGAAAACAAAGATTTACTACACTTTGGAAATAAAATGCTACGTTCTTATACGAACTAGAAGGCACAACATTTAAAACACTATAAAGACTCACTACATACCAAAAGGGAAAAAGTTGTCCTCTTCCCCCCAGTCTCATTGACATCATGCTGCTGGTGGTGTTTCATTTCCACCAATAGCCCAGTTGATAGGCAAATAAAAATTGCGGCCTTGTAATCTCAACACCCTGCTGTCAGAAAACAAAGATTTACTACACTTTGGAAATAAAATGCTACGTCCTTATACGAACTAGAAGGAACAACTTTTAAAACACGATAAAGACTCACTACATACCAATAGAAGTAAAACTTGTCCTCTTCCCCCCCCCCCCCCCCCCCCCGTCACATTGACATCATGCTGCTGGTGGTGTGTCATTTCCACCAATAGCCCAGTTGATGGGCAAATAAGAATTGCAGCCTTGTAATGCGAACACCCTGCTGTCAGAAAACAAAGATTTACTACTCTTTAGAAATAAAATGCTACGTTCTTATATGAACTAGAAGGAACAACTTTTGAAACACTATAAAGCCTCACTACATACCAATAGAAGAAAAAGTTGTCCTCTTCCCCCCCCGTCTCAATGACATCATGCTGCTGGTGGTGTGTCATTTCCACCAATAGACCAGTTGATGGGCAAATAAAAATTGCAGCCTTGTAATGCCAACACCCGGCTGTGAGAAAACAAAGATTTACTACACTTTGGAAATAAAATGCTACGTTCTTATAGGAAGTAGAAGGAACAACTTTTGAAACACTATAAAGCCTCACTACATACCAATAGCAGAAAAATTTGTCCTCTTCCCCCCCCCCCCCCCCTCTGTCATTGACATCATGCTGCTGGTCGTGTGTCATTTCCACCAATAGTCCAGTTGATGGGCAAATAAAAATTGCAGCCTTGTAATGCCAACGCCCTGCTGTGAGAAAACAAAAATTTACTACACTTTGGAAATATAATGCTACGTTATTATACGAACTAGAAGGAACAATTTTTAAAACACTATAAAGACTCACTACATACCAATAGAAGAAAAAGTTGTCCTCTTCCCCCCGTCTCATTGACATCATGCTGGTGGTGGTGTGTCATTTCCACCAATAGCCCAGTTGATGGGCAAATAAAAATTGCAGCCTTGTAATGCCAACACCCTGCTGTGAGAAAACAAAGATTTACTACACTTTGGAAATAAAGTGCTACGTTCATATATGAAGTAGAAGGAACAACTTTTGAAACACAATGAAGCCTCACTACATACCAATAGAAGAAAAAGTTGTCCTCCTCCCCCCCGTCTCATTGACATCATGCTGCTGGTCGTGTGTCATTTGTACCAATAGACCAGTTGATGGGCAAATAAAAATTGCAGCCCTGTAATGCCAACACCCTGCAGTGAGAAAACAAAGATTTACTACACTTTGGAAATATAATGCTACGTTATTATACGAACTAGAAGGAACAACTTTTAAAACACTATAAAGACTCACTACATACCAACAGGAGAAAAAATTGTCCTCTTCCCCCCCGTCTCATTGACATCATGCTGATGGTGGTGTGTCATTTCCACCAATAGACCGATTGATGGGCAAATAAAAATTGCATCCTTGTAATCCCAACACCTTGCTGTCAGAAAACAAAGATTTACTACACTTTGGAAATAAAATGCTACGTTCTTATGTGAACTAGAAGGAACAACTTTTGAAACACTATAAAGCCTCACTACATACCAATAGAAGAAAAAGTTGTCCTCTTATCCGACTTCTCGTTGACATCATGCTGCAGGTGGTGTGTCATTTCCACCAATAACACAGTTGATGGGCAAATAAAAATTGCAGCCTTGTAATGCCAACACCTGCTGTGAGAAAACAAAGATTTACTACACTTTGGAAATGTAATGCTATGTTCTTATACGAACTACAGGGAACAACTATTAAAACACTATAAATACTCACAAGATACCAATAGATGAAAACTTGTCCTATTCCCCCACGTCTCATTGACATCATGCTGCTGGTGGTGTGTCATTTCCACCAATAGCCCAGTTGATGGGCAAATAAAAATTGCAGCCTTGTAATGCCAACACCCTGCTGTGAGAAAACAAAGATTTACTACACTTTGGAAACAAAATGCTACGTTCTTATATGAACTAGAAGGAACAACTTTTGAAACACTATAAAGTCTCACTACATACAAATAGAAGAAAAATTTGTCCTCTTCCCCCCTTTCTCATTGACATCAAGCTGCTGGTGGTGTGTCATTTCCACCAATAGCTCAGTTGACGGGCAAATAAAAATTGCAGCCTTGTAATGCCAACACCCTGCTGTGAGAAAACAAAGATTTACTACACTTTGGAAATAAAATGCTACGTTCTTATACAAACTAGAAGGAACAACTTTTAAAACACTACAAAGCCTCACTACATACCAATAGAAGAAAAAGTTGTCCTCTTATCCGACTTCTCGTTGACATCATGCTGCAGGTGGTGTGTCATTTCCACCAATAGCCCATTTGATGGGCAAATAAAAATTGCAGCCTTGTAATGCCAACACCCTGCTCTGAGAAAACAAAGATTTACTACACTTTGGAAATAAAATGCTACGTTCTTATACAAAATAGAAGGAACAACATTTAAAACACTATAAAGACTTGCTACATACCAATAGAAGAAAAAGTTGTCCTCTTCCCCCCCGGCTGATTGACATCATGCTGCTGGTGGTGTGTCATTTCCACCAATAGCCCATTTGATGGGCAAATAAAAATTGCAGCCTTGTAATGCCAACACCCTGCTGTGAGAAAACAAAAATTTACTACACTTTGGAAATATAATGCTACGTTCTTATATGAACTAGAAGGAACAACTTTTGAAACACTATCGAAGCTCACTACATACCAATAGAAGGAAAATTTGTCCTCTTCCTTCACGTCTCATTGACATCATGCTGCTGGTGATGTGTCATTTCCACCAATAGCCCAGTTGATGGGCAAATAAAAATTGCAGCCTTGTAATGCCAACACCCTGCTGTGAGAAAACAAAGATTTACTACACTTTGGAAATATAATGCTACGTTCTTATACGAACTAGAAGGAACAGCTTTTAAAACACTATAAAGACTCGCTACATACCAATAGAAGAAAAAGTTGTCCTCTTCCCCCCCATCTCATTGACATCTTGCTGCTGGTGGTGTGTCATTTCCACCAATAGCCCAGTTGATGGGCAAATAAAAATTTCAGCCTTGTAATGCCAACACCCTGCTCTGAGAAAACAAAGATTTACTACACTTTGGAAATAAAATGCTACGTTCTTATACAAAATAGAAGGAACAACATTTAAAACACTATAAAGACTTGCTACATACCAATGGAAGAAAAAGTTGTCCTCTTCCCCCCCGGCTGATTGACATCATGCTGCTGGTGGTGTGTCATTTCCACCAATAGCCCATTTGATGGGCAAATAAAAATTGCAGCCTTGTAATGCCAACACCCTGCTGTGAGAAAACAAAAATTTACTACACTTTGGAAATAAAATGCTACGTTCTTATACGAACTAGAAGGAACAGCTTTTAAAACACAATAAAAACTCGCTACATACCAATAGAAGAAGAAGTTGTCCTCTTCCCCCCCGTCTCATTGACATCTTGCTGCTAGTGGTGTGTCATTTCCACCAATAGCCCAGTTGATGGGCAAATAAAAATTGCAGCCTTGTAATGCCAACACCCTGCTCTGAGAAAACAAAGATTTACTACACTTTGGAAATAAAATGCTACGTTCTTATACAAACTAGAATAAACAACTTTTGAAACACAATAAAGACTCACTACATACCAATAGAAGAAAAAGATGTCCTCTTCCCCCCTGTCTCATTGACATCATGCTGCTGGTGGTGTGTCATTTCCACCGATAGCCCAGTTGATGGGCAAATAAAAATTGCAGCCTTGTAATGCCAACACCCTGCTCTGAGAAAACAAAGATTTACTACACTTTGGAAATAAAATGCTACATTCTTATAGGAACTAGAAGGAACAACCTTTAAAACACTATAAAGACTCACTACATACCAATACAAGAAAAAGTTGTCCTCTTCCCCCCCCCATCTCATTGACATCATGCTGCTGGTGGTGTGTCATTTCCAACAATAGCCCAGTTGATGGGCAAATAAAAATTTCAGCCTTGTAATGCCAACACCCTGCTGTGAGAAAACAAAGATTTGCTACACTCAGGAAATAAAATGCTACGTTCTTATACGAACTAGAAGGAACAATTTTTAAAAAACTATAAAGACTCACTACATACCAATAGATGAAAAAGTTGTCCTCTTCCCCCCGGTCTCATTGACATCATGCTGCTGGTGGTGTTTCATTTCCACCAATAGCCCAGTTGATGGGCAAATAAAAATTGCAGCCTTGTAATGCCAACACCCTGCTCTGAGAAAACAAAGATTTACTACACTTTGGAAATAAAATGCTACGTTCCTACATGAACTAGAAGGAACAACTTTTAAAACACTATAAAGACTCACAACATACCAATAGAAGTAAAAGTTGTCCTCTTCCCCCCCCGTCTCATTGACACCATGCTGCTGGTGGTGTGTCATTTCCACCAATAGCCCAGTTGATGGGCAAATAAAAATTGCAGCCTTGTAATGCCAACACCCTGCTCTGAGAAAACAAAGATTTACTACACTTTGGAAATAAAATGCTACGTTCTTATATGAACTAGAAGGAACATCTTTTAAAACACTATAAAGATTCACTACATACCAATAGAAGTAAAAGTTGTCCTCTTTCCCCCCCCCCCCCCCCCCACCCGTCAGATTGACATTATGCTGCTGGTGGTGTGTCATTTCTACCAATAGCCCAGTTGATGGGCAAATAAAAATTGCAGCCTTGTAATGCCAACACCCTGCTCTGAGAAAACAAAGATTTACTACACTTTGGAAATAAAATGCTACGTTCTTATACGAACTAGAAGGAACAACTTTTAAAACACTATAAAGACTCGCTACATACCAATAGAAGAAAAAGTTATCCTCTACCCCCGGCTCATTGACATCATGCTGCTGGTGGTGTGTCATTTCCACCAATAGCCCAGTTGATGGGCAAATAAAAGTTGCAGCCTTGTAATGCCAACACCCTGCTCTGAGAAAACAAAGATTTTCTACACTTTGGAAATAAAATGATACGTTCTTATACGAACTAGAAGGAACAACATTTAAAACGCTATAAAGACTCACTACATACCAATAGAAGAAAAAGTTGTCCGCTTCACCCCCTCCCCACTCCCGCCCCTTTGCTCATTGACATCATGCTGCTGGTGGTGTGTCATTTTCACCAATAGCCCACTTGATGGGCAAATAAAAATTGCAGCCTTGTAATGCCAACACCCTGCTCTGAGAAAACAAAGATTTACTACACTTTGGAAATAAAATGCTACGTTCTTATACGAACTAGAAGGAAACACTTTTAAAACACTATAAAGACTCACTACACACCAATAGAAGAAAAAGTTGCCCTCTTCCCCCCCGTCTCATTGACATCATGCTGCTGGTGGTGTGTCATTTCCACCAATAGCCCAGTTGATGGGCAAATAAAAATTGCAGCATTGTAATGTTAACACCCTCCTCTGCGAAAACAAAGATTTACTACACTTTGGAAATAAAACGCTACGTTCTTATACGAACTAGAAGGAACAACTTTTAAAACACTATAAAGACTCACTACATACCAATAGAAGTAAAAGTTGTCCTCTTCCCCCCCGTCTCATTGACATCATGCTGCTGGTGGTGTGTTATTTCCACCAATAGCCCAATTGATGGGCAAATAAAAATTGCAGCCTTGCAATGCCAACACCCTGCTCTGAGAAAACAAAGATTTACTACACTTTGGAACTAAAATGCTACGTTCGTATAGGAACTAGAAGGAACAACTTTTAAAACACTATAAAGACTCACTACATACCAATAGAAGTAAAAGTTGTCCTCTTCCCCCCCGTCTCATTGACATCATGCTGCTGGAGGTGTGTCATTTCCAGCAATAGCCCAGTTGATGGGCAAATAAAAATTGCAGCCTTGTAATGCCAACACCCTGCTGTGAGAAAACAAAGATTTACTACACTTTGGAAATAATGTGCTACGTTCTTATACGAACTACAAGGAACAACTTTTAAAACACTATAAAGACTCACTACATACCAATAGAAGTAAAAGTTGTCCTCTTCCCCCCGTCTCATTGACATCATGCTGCTGGTGGTGTGTCATTTCACCAATAGCCCAGTTGATGGGCAAATAAAAATTGCAGCCTTGTAATGCCAACACCCTGCTGTGAGAAAACAAAGACTTACTACACTTTGAAAATAAAATGCTACGTTCTTATACGAACTAGAAGGAACAACTTTTAAAACACTATAAAGACTCACTACATACCAATAGAAGAAAAAGTTGTCCTCTTCCCCCCCGTCTCATTGACATCATGCTGCTGGTGGTGTGTCATTTCCACCAATAGCCCAGTTGATGGGCAAGTAAAATTTTCAGCCTTGTAATGCCAACACCCTGCTCTGTGAAAACAAAGATATACTACACTTTGGAAATAAAATGTGACGATCTTATACGAACTAGAAGGAACAACTTTTAAAACAATATAAAGACTCACTACATACCAATAGAAGTAAAAGCTGTCCTCTTCCCCCCCGTCTCATTGATATTATGCTGCTGGTGGTGTGTCATTTCCACCAATAGCCCAGTTGATGGGCAAATAAAAATTGCAGCCTTGCAATGCCAACACCTTGCTGTCAGAAAACAAAGATTTACTACACTTTGGAAATAAAATGCTACGTTCTTATACGAACTAGAAGGAACAACTTTTAAAACACTATAAAGACTCACTACATACCAATAGAAGTAAAAGTTGTACTCTTCCCCCCCGGCTCATTGACATCATGCTGCTGGTGGTGTGTCATTTCCACCAATAGCCCAGTTGATGGGCAAATAAAAATTGCAGCCTTGTAATGCCAACACCCTGCTGTGAGAAACAAAGATTTACTACACTTTGGAAACAAAATGCTACGTTCTTATACGAACTAGACGGAACAACGTTTAAAACACTATAAAGACTCACTACATACCAATAGAAGAATAAGTTGTCCTCTTTTCCCCCCGTCTCATTGACATCATGCTGATGGTGGTGTGTCATTTCCATCAATAGCGCAGTTGATGGGCAAATAAAAATTGCAGCCTTGTAATGCCAACACCCTGCTCTGAGAAAACAAAGATTTACTACACTTTGGAAATAAAATGCTACGTTCTTATACGAACTAGAAGGAACAACTTTTAAAACACTATAAAGACTCACTTCATTCCAATAGAAGTAAAAGTTGTCCTCTTCCCCCTGTCTCATTGACATCATGCTGCTGGTGGTGTGTGATTTCCACCAATAGCCCAGTTGACAGGCAAATAAAAATTGCAGCCTTGTAATGCCAACACCCTGCTGTGAGAAAACAAAGATTTACTACACTTTGGAAATAAAATGCTTCGTTCTTATACGAACTAAAAGCAACAACTTTTAAAACACTATAAAGACTCACTACATACCAATAGAAGTAAAAGTTGTCCTCTTCCCCCCGGCTCATTGAAATCATGCTGCTGGTGGTGTGTCATTTCCACCAATAGCCCAGTTGATGGGCAAATAAAAATTGCAGCCTTGTAATGCCAACACCCTGCTGTGAGAAAACAAAGATTTACTACACTTTGGAAATAAAATGCTACGTTCTTATACGAACTAGAAGGAACAACTTTTAAAACATTATAAAGACTCACTACATACCAATAGAAGAAAAACTTGTCCTCTTCCCCCCCGTCTCATTGACATCATGCTGCTGGTGGTGTGTCACTTCCACCAATATCCGAGTTGATGGGCAAATAAATATTGCAGCCTTGTAATGCCAACACCCTGCTGTGAGAAAACAAAGATTTACTACACTTTGGAAATAAAATGCTACGTTCTTATACGAACTAGAAGGAACAACTTTTAAAACACTATAAAGACTCACTACATACCAAGAGAAGAAGAAGTTGTCTTTTTCCCCCCCATCTCATTGACATCATGCTGCTGGTGGTGTCTCATATCCACCAAGAGCCCAGTTGATGGGAAAATAAAAATTGCAGCCTTGCAATGCCAACACCCTGCTGTGAGAAAACAGAGATTTACTACACTTTGGAAATAAAATGCTACGTTCTTATACGAACTAGAAGGAACAACTTTTAAAACACTATAAAGACTCACTACATACCAATAGAAGTAAAAGTTGTCCTCTTCCCCCTGTCTCATTGACATCATGCTGCTGGTGGTGTGTCATTTCCACCAATAGCCCAGTTGATGGGCAAATAAAAATTGGAGCCTAGTAATGCCAACACCCTGCTGTGAGAAAACAAAGATTTACTACACTTTGGAAATAAAATGCTACGTTCTTATACGAACTACAAGGAACAAGTTTTAAAACACTAGAAAGACTCACTACATACCAATAGAAGTAAAAGTTGTCCTCTTCCCCCCGTCTCATTGACATCATGCTGCTGGTGGTGTGTCATTTCCACCAATGGCCCAGTTGATGGGCAAATAAAAATTGCAGCCTTGTAATGCCAACACCCTGCTGTGAGAAAACAAAGGTTTACTACACTTTGGAAATAAAATGTTACGTTCATATATGAACTAGAAGGAACAACTTTTGATACACTATAAAGCCTCACTACATACCAATAGAAGAAAAAGTTGTCCTCTTCCCCCCCGTCTCATTGACATCATGCTGCTGGTGGTGTGACATTTCCACCAATAGCCCAGTTGATGGGCAAATAAAAATTGCAGTCTTGTAATCCCAACACCCTGCTGTCAGAAAACAAAGATTTACTACACTTTGGAAATATAATGCTACGTTCTTATACGAACTAGAAGGAACAACTTTTAAAACACTACAAAGCCTCACTACATACCAATAGAAGAAAAAGTTGTCCTCTTCCCCGACTTCTCGTTGACATCATGCTGCAGGTGGTGTGTCATTTCCACCAATAGCCCAGTTGAAGGACATATAAAAATTGCAGCCTTGTAATGCCAACACCCTGCTGTGAGAAAACAAAGGTTTACTACACTTTGGAAATAAAATGCTACGTTCTTATACGAACTAGAAGGAACAACTTTTAAAACACTATAAAGACTCACTACATACCAATACAAGAAAAAGTTGTCCTCTTCCCCCCCCCCCCCCCCCCATCTCATTGACTTCATGCTGCTGGTGGTGTGTCATTTCCACTAATAGCCCAGTTGATGGGCAAATAAAAATTGCAGCCTTGTAATGATAACACCCTGCTGTGAGAAAACAAAGATTTACTACACTTTGGAAATATAATGCTACGTTCCTATATGAACTAGAATTAACAACTTTTAAAACACTATAAAGACTCACTACATACCAATAGAAGAAAAAGTTGTCCTCTTCCCCCCCGCCTCATTGACATCATGCTGCTGGTGGTGTGTCATTTCCACCAATAGCTCAGTTGATGGACAAATAAAAATTGCAGCCTTGTAATGCCAACACCCTGCTGTGAGAAAACAAAGATTTACTACAATTTGGAAATATAATGCTACGTTCTTATATGAACTAGAAGGAACAACTTTTAAAACACAATAAAGACCCACTACATACCAATAGAAGAAAAAGTTGTCCTCTTCCCCCCCGTCTCATTGACATCATGCTGCTGGTGATGTGTCATTTCCACCAATAGCCCAGTTGATGGGCAAATAAAAATTGCAGCCTTGTAATGCCAACACCCTGCTGTGAGAAAACAAAGATTTACTACACTTTGGAAATATAATGCTACGTTCTTATATGAACTAGAAGGAACAACTTTTAAAACACGATAAAGACTCACTACATACCAATAGAAGAAAAAGTTGTCCTCTTCCCCCACGTCTCATTGACATCATGCTGCTGGTGATGTGTCATTTCCACCAATAGCCCAGTTGATGGGCAAATAAAAATTGCAGCCTTGTAATGCCAACACCCTGCTGTGAGAAAACAAAGATTTACTACACTTTGGAAATAAAATGCTATGTTCTTATACGAACTACAGCGAACAATTATTAAAACACTATAAAGACTCACTACATACCAATAGAAGAAAAAGTTGTACTCTTTCCCCCCGTCTCATTGACATCATGCTGCTGGTGGTGTGTCATTTCCACCAATAACCCAGTAGATGGGCAAATAAAAATTGCAGCCTTGTAATGCCAACACCTGCTGAGACAAAACAAAGATTTACTACACTTTGGAAATAAAATGCTATGTTCTTATACGAACTACAGGGAACAACTATTAAAACACTATAAAGACTCACAAGATACCAATACATGAGAAACTTGTCCTATTCCCCCACGTCTCATTGACATCATGCTGCTGGTGGTGTGTCATTTCCACCAATAGCCCAGTTGATGGGCAAATAAAAATTGCAGCCTTGTAATGCCTACACCCTGCTGTGAGAAAACAATGATTAACTACACTTTGGGAATAAAATGCTACGTTCTTATACGAACTAGAAGGAACAACTTTTAAAACACTTTAAAGACTCACTACATACCATTAGAAGAAAAAGTTGTCCTCTTCCCCCCCTTCACGTTGACATCATGCTGCTGGTTGTGTGTCATTTCCAACAATAGCCCAGTTGATGGGCAAATAAAAATTGCAGCCTTGTAATGCCAACACCTTGCTGTGAGAAAACAAAGATTTACTACACTTTGGAAATAAAATGCTATGTTCTTATACGAACTACAGCGAACAATTATTAAAACACTATAAAGACTCACTACATACCAATAGAAGAAAAAGTTGTACTCTTTCCCCCCGTCTCATTGACATCATGCTGCTGGTGGTGTGTCATTTCCACCAATAGCCCAGTAGATGGGCAAATAAAAATTGCAGCCTTGTAATGCCAACACCTGCTGAGACAAAACAAAGATTTACTACACTTTGGAAATAAAATGCTATGTTCTTATACGAACTACAGGGAACAACTATTAAAACACTATAAAGACTCACAAGATACCAATACATGAGAAACTTGTCCTATTCCCCCACGTCTCATTGACATCATGCTGCTGGTGGTGTGTCATTTCCACCAATAGCCCAGTTGATGGGCAAATAAAGATTGCAGCCTTGTAATGCCTACACCCTGCTGTGAGAAAACAATGATTAACTACACTTTGGGAATAAAATGCTACGTTCTTATAAGAACTAGAAGGAACAACTTTTAAAACACTATAAAGACTCACTACATACCAATTGAAGAAAAAGTTGTCCTCTTCCCCCCATTCTCGTTGTCATCATGCTGCTGGTTATGTGTCATTTCCACCAATAGCCCAGTTGATGGGCAAATAAAAATTTCAGGCTTGTAATGCCAACACCCTGCTGTGAGAAAACAAAGATTTACTACACTTTGGAAATAAAATGCTATGTTCTTATACAAACTACAAGGAACAACTTTTAAAACACTATAAAGACTCACTACATACCAATAGAAGAAAAAGTTGTCCTCTTCCCCCGAGTCTCAGTGACATCATGCTGCTGGTGGTGTTTCATTTCCACCAATAGCCCAGTTGATGGGCAAATAAAAATTGCAGCCTTGCAATGCCAACACCCTGCTCTGAGAAAACAAAGATTTACTACACTTTGGAAATAAAATGCTACGTTCGTATACGAACTAGAAGGAACAACTTTTAAAACACTATAAAGACTCACTACATACCAATAGAAGTAAAAGTTGTTCTCTTCCCCCCCGTCTCATTGACATCATGCTGCTGGTGGTGTGTCATTTCCAGCAATAGCCCAGTTGATGGGCAAATAAAAATTGCAGCCTTGTAATGCCAACACCCTGCTGTGAGAAAACAAAGATTTACTACACTTTGGAAATAATATGCTACGTTCTTATACGAACTAGAAGGAACAAGTTTTAAAACACTATAAAGACTCACTACATACCAATAGAAGTAAAAGTTGTCCTCTTCCCCCCGTCTCATTGACATCATGCTGCTGGTGGTGTGTCATTTCACCAATAGCCCAGTTGATGGGCAAATTAAAATTGCAGCCTTGTAATGCCAACACCCTGCTGTGAGAAAACAAAGATTTACTACACTTTGGAAATAAAATGCTACGATCTTATACGAACTACAAAGAACAACTTTTAAAACACTATAAAGACTCACCACATACCAATAGAAGTAAAAGTAGTCCTCTTCCCCCCGTCTCATTGACATCATGCTGCTGGTGGTGTGTCATTTCCACCAATAGCTCAGTTGATGGGCAAATAAAAATTGCAGCCTTGTAATGCCAACACCCTGCTGTGAGAAAACAAAGATTTACTACACTTTGGAAATAAAATGCTTCGTTCTTATACGAACTAGAAGCAACAACTTTTAAAACACTATAAAGACTCACTACATACCAATAGAAGTAAAAGTTGTCCTCTTCCCCCCCGTCTCATTGACATCATGCTGCTGGTGGTGTGTCATTTCCAGCAATAGCCCAGTTGATGGGCAAATAAAAATTGCAGCCTTGTAATGCCAACACCCTGCTGTGAGAAAACAAAGATTTACTACACTTTGGAAATAATGTGCTACGTTCTTATACGAACTACAAGGAACAACTTTTAAAACACTATAAAGACTCACTACATACCAATAGAAGTAAAAGTTGTCCTCTTCCCCCCGTCTCATTGACATCATGCTGCTGGTGGTGTGTCATTTCACCAATAGCCCAGTTGATGGGCAAATAAAAATTGCAGCCTTGTAATGCCAACACCCTGCTGTGAGAAAACAAAGACTTACTACACTTTGAAAATAAAATGCTACGTTCTTATACGAACTAGAAGGAACAACTTTTAAAACACTATAAAGACTCACTACATACCAATAGAAGAAAAAGTTGTCCTCTTCCCCCCCGTCTCATTGACATCATGCTGCTGGTGGTGTGTCATTTCCACCAATAGCCCAGTTGATGGGCAAGTAAAATTTTCAGCCTTGTAATGCCAACACCCTGCTCTGTGAAAACAAAGATATACTACACTTTGGAAATAAAATGTGACGATCTTATACGAACTAGAAGGAACAACTTTTAAAACAATATAAAGACTCACTACATACCAATAGAAGTAAAAGCTGTCCTCTTCCCCCCCGTCTCATTGATATTATGCTGCTGGTGGTGTGTCATTTCCACCAATAGCCCAGTTGATGGGCAAATAAAAATTGCAGCCTTGCAATGCCAACACCTTGCTGTCAGAAAACAAAGATTTACTACACTTTGGAAATAAAATGCTACGTTCTTATACGAACTAGAAGGAACAACTTTTAAAACACTATAAAGACTCACTACATACCAATAGAAGTAAAAGTTGTACTCTTCCCCCCCTGCTCATTGACATCATGCTGCTGGTGGTGTGTCATTTCCACCAATAGCCCAGTTGATGGGCAAATAAAAATTGCAGCCTTGTAATGCCAACACCCTGCTGTGAGAAACAAAGATTTACTACACTTTGGAAACAAAATGCTACGTTCTTATACGAACTAGACGGAACAACGTTTAAAACACTATAAAGACTCACTACATACCAATAGAAGAATAAGTTGTCCTCTTTTCCCCCCGTCTCATTGACATCATGCTGATGGTGGTGTGTCATTTCCATCAATAGCGCAGTTGATGGGCAAATAAAAATTGCAGCCTTGTAATGCCAACACCCTGCTCTGAGAAAACAAAGATTTACTACACTTTGGAAATAAAATGCTACGTTCTTATACGAACTAGAAGGAACAACTTTTAAAACACTATAAAGACTCACTACATTCCAATAGAAGTAAAAGTTGTCCTCTTCCCCCTGTCTCATTGACATCATGCTGCTGGTGGTGTGTGATTTCCACCAATAGCCCAGTTGACAGGCAAATAAAAATTGCAGCCTTGTAATGCCAACACCCTGCTGTGAGAAAACAAAGATTTACTACACTTTGGAAATAAAATGCTTCGTTCTTATACGAACTAAAAGCAACAACTTTTAAAACACTATAAAGACTCACTACATACCAATAGAAGTAAAAGTTGTCCTCTTCCCCCCGGCTCATTGAAATCATGCTGCTGGTGGTGTGTCATTTCCACCAATAGCCCAGTTGATGGGCAAATAAAAATTGCAGCCTTGTAATGCCAACACCCTGCTGTGAGAAAACAAAGATTTACTACACTTTGGAAATAAAATGCTACGTTCTTATACGAACTAGAAGGAACAACTTTTAAAACATTATAAAGACTCACTACATACCAATAGAAGAAAAACTTGTCCTCTTCCCCCCCGTCTCATTGACATCATGCTGCTGGTGGTGTGTCACTTCCACCAATATCCGAGTTGATGGGCAAATAAATATTGCAGCCTTGCAATGCCAACACCCTGCTGTGAGAAAACAAAGATTTACTACACTTTGGAAATAAAATGCTACGTTCTTATACGAACTAGAAGGAACAACTTTTAAAACACTATAAAGACTCACTACATACCAAGAGAAGAAGAAGTTGTCTTTTTCCCCCCCATCTCATTGACATCATGCTGCTGGTGGTGTCTCATATCCACCAAGAGCCCAGTTGATGGAAAATAAAAATTGCAGCCTTGCAATGCCAACACCCTGCTGTGAGAAAACAGAGATTTACTACACTTTGGAAATAAAATGCTACGTTCTTATACGAACTAGAAGGAACAACTTTTAAAACACTATAAAGACTCACTACATACCAATAGAAGTAAAAGTTGTCCTCTTCCCCCTGTCTCATTGACATCATGCTGCTGGTGGTGTGTCATTTCCACCAATAGCCCAGTTGATGGGCAAATAAAAATTGCAGCCTAGTAATGCCAACACCCTGCTGTGAGAAAACAAAGATTTACTACACTTTGGAAATAAAATGCTACGTTCTTATACGAACTACAAGGAACAAGTTTTAAAACACTAGAAAGACTCACTACATACCAATAGAAGTAAAAGTTGTCCTCTTCCCCCCGTCTCATTGACATCATGCTGCTGGTGGTGTGTCATTTCCACCAATGGCCCAGTTGATGGGCAAATAAAAATTGCAGCCTTGTAATGCCAACACCCTGCTGTGAGAAAACAAAGGTTTACTACACTTTGGAAATAAAATGTTACGTTCATATATGAACTAGAAGGAACAACTTTTGATACACTATAAAGCCTCACTACATACCAATAGAAGAAAAAGTTGTCCTCTTCCCCCCCGTCTCATTGACATCATGCTGCTGGTGGTGTGACATTTCCACCAATAGCCCAGTTGATGGGCAAATAAAAATTGCAGTCTTGTAATCCCAACACCCTGCTGTCAGAAAACAAAGATTTACTACACTTTGGAAATATAATGCTACGTTCTTATACGAACTAGAAGGAACAACTTTTAAAACACTACAAAGCCTCACTACATACCAATAGAAGAAAAAGTTGTCCTCTTCCCCGACTTCTCGTTGACATCATGCTGCAGGTGGTGTGTCATTTCCACCAATAGCCCAGTTGAAGGACATATAAAAATTGCAGCCTTGTAATGCCAACACCCTGCTGTGAGAAAACAAAGGTTTACTACACTTTGGAAATAAAATGCTACGTTCTTATACGAACTAGAAGGAACAACTTTTAAAACACTATAAAGACTCACTACATACCAATACAAAAAAAGTTGTCCTCTTCCCCCCCCCCCCCCCCCCATCTCATTGACTTCATGCTGCTGGTGGTGTGTCATTTCCACCAATAGCCCAGTTGATGGGCAAATAAAAATTGCAGCCTTGTAATGATAACACCCTGCTGTGAGAAAACAAAGATTTACTACACTTTGGAAATATAATGCTACGTTCCTATATGAACTAGAATTAACAACTTTTAAAACACTATAAAGACTCACTACATACCAATAGAAGAAAAAGTTGTCCTCTTCCCCCCCGCCTCATTGACATCATGCTGCTGGTGGTGTGTCATTTCCACCAATAGCCCAGTTGATGGACAAATAAAAATTGCAGCCTTGTAATGCCAACACCCTGCTGTGAGAAAACAAAGATTTACTACACTTTGGAAATATAATGCTACGTTCTTATATGAACTAGAAGGAACAACTTTTAAAACACAATAAAGACCCACTACATACCAATAGAAGAAAAAGTTGTCCTCTTCCCCCCCGTCTCATTGACATCATGCTGCTGGTGATGTGTCATTTCCACCAATAGCCCAGTTGATGGGCAAATAAAAATTGCAGCCTTGTAATGCCAACACCCTGCTGTGAGAAAACAAAGATTTACTACACTTTGGAAATATAATGCTACGTTCTTATATGAACTAGAAGGAACAACTTTTAAAACACGATAAAGACTCACTACATACCAATAGAAGAAAAAGTTGTCCTCTTCCCCCACGTCTCATTGACATCATGCTGCTGGTGATGTGTCATTTCCACCAATAGCCCAGTTGATGGGCAAATAAAAATTGCAGCCTTGTAATGCCAACACCCTGCTGTGAGAAAACAAAGATTTACTACACTTTGGAAATAAAATGCTATGTTCTTATACGAACTACAGCGAACAATTATTAAAACACTATAAAGACTCACTACATACCAATAGAAGAAAAAGTTGTACTCTTTCCCCCCGTCTCATTGACATCATGCTGCTGGTGGTGTGTCATTTCCACCAATAACCCAGTAGATGGGCAAATAAAAATTGCAGCCTTGTAATGCCAACACCTGCTGAGACAAAACAAAGATTTACTACACTTTGGAAATAAAATGCTATGTTCTTATACGAACTACAGGGAACAACTATTAAAACACTATAAAGACTCACAAGATACCAATACATGAGAAACTTGTCCTATTCCCCCACGTCTCATTGACATCATGCTGCTGGTGGTGTGTCATTTCCACCAATAGCCCAGTTGATGGGCAAATAAAAATTGCAGCCTTGTAATGCCTACACCCTGCTGTGAGAAAACAATGATTAACTACACTTTGGGAATAAAATGCTACGTTCTTATACGAACTAGAAGGAACAACTTTTAAAACACTTTAAAGACTCACTACATACCATTAGAAGAAAAAGTTGTCCTCTTCCCCCCCTTCACGTTGACATCATGCTGCTGGTTGTGTGTCATTTCCAACAATAGCCCAGTTGATGGGCAAATAAAAATTGCAGCCTTGTAATGCCAACACCCTGCTGTGAGAAAACAAAGATTTACTACACTTTGGAAATAAAATGCTATGTTCTTATACGAACTACAGCGAACAATTATTAAAACACTATAAAGACTCACTACATACCAATAGAAGAAAAAGTTGTACTCTTTCCCCCCGTCTCATTGACATCATGCTGCTGGTGGTGTGTCATTTCCACCAATAGCCCAGTAGATGGGCAAATAAAAATTGCAGCCTTGTAATGCCAACACCTGCTGAGACAAAACAAAGATTTACTACACTTTGGAAATAAAATGCTATGTTCTTATACGAACTACAGGGAACAACTATTAAAACACTATAAAGACTCACAAGATACCAATACATGAGAAACTTGTCCTATTCCCCCACGTCTCATTCACATCATGCTGCTGGTGGTGTGTCATTTCCACCAATAGCCCAGTTGATGGGCAAATAAAGATTGCAGCCTTGTAATGCCTACACCCTGCTGTGAGAAAACAATGATTAACTACACTTTGGGAATAAAATGCTACGTTCTTATAAGAACTAGAAGGAACAACTTTTAAAACACTATAAAGACTCACTACATACCAATTGAAGAAAAAGTTGTCCTCTTCCCCCCATTCTCGTTGTCATCATGCTGCTGGTTATGTGTCATTTCCACCAATAGCCCAGTTGATGGGCAAATAAAAATTTCAGGCTTGTAATGCCAACACCCTGCTGTGAGAAAACAAAGATTTACTACACTTTGGAAATAAAATGCTATGTTCTTATACAAACTACAAGGAACAACTTTTAAAACACTATAAAGACTCACTACATACCAATAGAAGAAAAAGTTGTCCTCTTCCCCCGAGTCTCATTGACATCATGCTGCTGGTGGTGTTTCATTTCCACCAATAGCCCAGTTGATGGGCAAATAAAAATTGCAGCCTTGCAATGCCAATACCCTGCTCTGAGAAAACAAAGATTTACTACACTTTGGAAATAAAATGCTACGTTCGTATACGAACTAGAAGGAACAACTTTTAAAACACTATAAAGACTCACTACATACCAATAGAAGTAAAAGTTGTTCTCTTCCCCCCCGTCTCATTGACATCATGCTGCTGGTGGTGTGTCATTTCCAGCAATAGCCCAGTTGATGGGCAAATAAAAATTGCAGCCTTGTAATGCCAACACCCTGCTGTGAGAAAACAAAGATTTACTACACTTTGGAAATAATATGCTACGTTCTTATACGAACTAGAAGGAACAAGTTTTAAAACACTATAAAGACTCACTACATACCAATAGAAGTAAAAGTTGTCCTCTTCCCCCCGTCTCATTGACATCATGCTGCTGGTGGTGTGTCATTTCACCAATAGCCCAGTTGATGGGCAAATTAAAATTGCAGCCTTGTAATGCCAACACCCTGCTGTGAGAAAATAAAGATTTACTACACTTTGGAAATAAAATGCTACGATCTTATACGAACTACAAAGAACAACTTTTAAAACACTATAAAGACTCACCACATACCAATAGAAGTAAAAGTAGTCCTCTTCCCCCCGTCTCATTGACATCATGCTGCTGGTGGTGTGTCATTTCCACCAATAGCTCAGTTGATGGGCAAATAAAAATTGCAGCCTTGTAATGCCAACACCCTGCTGTGAGAAAACAAAGATTTACTACACTTTGGAAATAAAATGCTTCGTTCTTATACGAACTAGAAGCAACAACTTTTAAAACACTATAAAGACTCACTACATACCAATAGAAGTAAAAGTTGTCCTCTTCCCCCCGTCTCATTGAAATCACGCTGCTGGTGGTGTGTCATTTCCACCAATAGCCCAGTTGATGGGCAAATAAAAATTGCAGCTTTGTAATGCCAACACCCTGCTGTGAGAAAACAAAGATTTACTACACTTCGGAAATAAAATGCTACGTTCTTATACGAACTAGAAGGAACAACTTTTAAAACACAATAAAGACTCACTACATACCAATAGAAGAAAAACTTGTCCTCTTCCCCCCCGTCTCATTGACATCATGCTGCTGGTGGTGTGTCACTTCCACCAATAGCACAGTTGATGGGCAAATAAATATTGCAGCCTTGTAATGCCAACACCCTGCTGTGAGAAAACAAAGATTTACTACACTTTGGAAATAAAATGCTACGTTCTTATACGAACTAGAAGGAACAACTTTTAAAACACTATAAAGACTCACTACATACCAAGAGAAGAAGAAGTTGTCTTCTTCCCCCCCATCTCATTGACATCATGCTGCTGGTGGTGTCTCATATCCACCAAGAGCCCAGTTGATGGGCAAATAAAAATTGCAGCCTTGCAATGCCAACACCCTGCTGTGAGAAAACAAAGATTTACTACACTTTGGAAATAAAATGCTACGTTCTTATACGAACTAGAAGGAACAACTCTTAAAACACTATAAAGACTCACTACATACCAATAGAAGTAAAAGTTGTCCTCTTCCCCCTGTCTCATTGACATCATGCTGCTGGTGGTGTGTCATTTCCACCAATAGCCCAGTTGATGGGCAAATAAAAATTGCAGCCTAGTAATGCCAACACCCTGCTGTGAGAAAACAAAGATTTACTACACTTTGGAAATAAAATGCTACGTTCTTATACGAACTACAAGGAACAACTTTTAAAACACTATAAAGACTTACTACATACCAATAGAAGTAAAAGTTGTCCTCTTCCCCCCGTCTCATTGACATCATGCTGCTGGTGGTGTGTCATTTCCACCAATAGCCCAGTTGATGGGCAAATAAAAATTGCAGGCTTGTAATGCTAACACCCTGCTGTGAGAAAACAAAGGTTTACTACACTTTGGAAATAAAATGTTACGTTCATATATGAACTAGAAGGAACAACTTTTGAAACACTATAAAGCCTCACTACATACCAATAGAAGAAAAAGTTGTCCTCTTCCCCCCCGTCTCATTGACATCATGCTGCTGGTGGTGTGTCATTTCCACCAATAGCCCAGTTGATGGGCAAATAAAAATTGCAGTCTTGTAATCCCAACACCCTGCTGTCAGAAAACATAGATTTACTACACTTTGGAAATATAATGCTACGTTCTTATACGAACTAGAAGGAACAACTTTTAAAACACTACAAAGCCTCACTACATACCAATAGAAGAAAAAGTTGTCCTCTTCCCCGACTTCTCATTGACATCATGCTGCAGGTGGTGTGTCATTTCCACCAATAGCCCAGTTGAGGGACATATAAAAATTGCAGCCTTGTAATGCCAACACCCTGCTGTGAGAAAACAAAGATTTACTACACTTTGGAAATAAAATGCTACGTTCTTATACGAACTAGAAGGAACAACTTTTAAAACACTATAAAGACTCACTACATACCAATACAAGAAAAAGTTGTCCTCTTCCCCCCCCCCCCCCCCCATCTCATTGACTTCATGCTGCTGGTGGTGTGTCATTTCCACCAATAGCCCAGTTGATGGGCAAATAAAAATTGCAGCCTTGTAATGATAACACCCTGCTCTGAGAAAACAAAGATTTACTACACTTTGGAAATATAATGCTACGTTCCTATATGAACTAGAATTAACAACTTTTAAAACACTATAAAGACTCACTACATACCAATAGAAGAAAAAAAATTGTCCTCTTCCCCCCCGTCTCATTGACATCATGCTGCTGGTGGTGTGTCATTTCCACCAATAGCCCAGTTGATGGACAAATAAAAATTGCAGCCTTGTAATGCCAACACCCTGCTGTGAGAAAACAAAGATTTACTACACTTTGGAAATATAATGCTACGTTCTTATATGAACTAGAAGGAACAACTTTTAAAACACAATAAAGACCCACTACATACCAATAGAAGAAAAAGTTGTCCTCTTCCCCCCCGTCTCATTGACATCATGCTGCTAGTGATGTGTCATTTCCACCAATAGCCCAGTTGATGGGCAAATAAAAATTGCAGCCTTGTAATGCCAACACCCTGCTGTGAGAAAACAAAGATTTACTACACTTTGGAAATATAATGCTACGTTCTTATATGAACTAGAAGGAACCACTTTTAAAACACGATAAAGACTCACTACATACCAATAGAAGAAAAAGTTGTCCTCTTCCCCCACGTCTCATTGACATCATGCTGCTGGTGATGTGTCATTTCCACCAATAGCCCAGTTGATGGGCAAATAAAAATTGCAGCCTTGTAATGCCAACACCCTGCTGTGAGAAAACAAAGATTTACTACAATTTGGAAATAAAATGCTATGTTCTTATACGAACTACAGCGAACAATTATTAAAACACTATAAAGACTCACTACATACCAATAGAAGAAAAAGTTGTACTCTTTCCCCCCATCTCATTGACATCATGCTGCTGGTGGTGTGTCATTTCCACCAATAACCCAGTTGATGGGCAAATAAAAATTGCAGCCTTGTAATGCCAACACCCTGCTGTGCGGAAAAAATGATTTACTACACTTTGGAAATAAAATGCTACGGACTTATACGAACTAGAAGGAACAACTTATAAAACACTACAAAGCCGCACTACATACCAATAGAAGAAAAAGTTGTCCTCTTCCCCGACTTCTCGTTGACATCATGCTGGTGGTGGTGTGTCATTTCCACCAATAACCCAGTAGATGGGCAAATAAAAATTGCAGCCTTGTAATGCCAACACCTGCTGAGAGAAAACAAAGATTTACTACACTTTGGAAATAAAATGCTATGTTCTTATACGAACTACAGGGAACAACTATTAAAACACTATAAAGACTCACAAGATACCAATACATGAAAAACTTGTCCTATTCCCCCACGTCTCATTGACATCATGCTGCTGGTGGTGTGTCATTTCCACCAATAGCCCAGTTGATGGACAAATAAAAATTGCAGCCTTGTAATGCCAACACCCTTCTGTGAGAAAACAATGATTAACTACACTTTGGAAATAAAATGCTACGTTCTTATACGAACTAGAAGGAACAACGTTTAAAACACTTTAAAGACTCACTACATACCATTAGAAGAAAAAGTTGTCCTCTTCCCCCCCGTAAAGACTCACTACATACCAATAGAAGAAAAAGTTGTCCTCTTCCCCCCCTTCACGTTGACATCATGCTGCTGGTTGTGTGTCATTTCCAACAATAGCCGAGTTGATGGGCAAATAAAAATTGCAGCCTTGTAATGCCAACACTCTGCTGTGAGAAAACAAGAGATTTACTACTCTTTTGAAAAAAAAATGCTACATTCTTATACAAACTAGAATGAACAACTTTTAAAACACTATAAAGACTCACTACATACCAATAGAAGAAAAAGTTGTCCTCTTCCCCCCATTCTCGTTGTCATCATGCTGCTGGTGGTGTGTCATTTCCACCAATAGCCCAGTTGATGGGCAAATAAAAATTGCAGCCTTGTAATGCCAACACCCTGCTGTGAGAAAACAAAGATTTACTACACTTTGGAAATAAAATGCTATGTTCTTATACAAACTACAAGGAACAACTTTTAAAACACTATAAAGACTCACTACATACCAATAGAAGAAAAAGTTGTCCTCTTCCCCCCAGTCTAATTGACATCATGCTGCTGGTGGTGTTTCATTTCCACCAATAGCCCAGTTGATGGGCAAATAAAAATTGCAGCCTTGTAATGATAACACCCTGCTGTGAGAAAACAAAGATTTACTACACTTTGGAAATATAATGCTACGTTCCTATATGAACTACAATTAACAACTTTTAAAACACTATAAAGACTCACTACATACCAATAGAAGAAAAAGTTGTCCTCTTCCCCCCCCCCCCCCCCCCCCCGTCTCTTTGACATCATGCTGCTGGTGGTGTGTCATTTCCACCAATAGCCCAGTTGATGGACAAATAAAAATTGCAGCCTTGTAATGCCAACACCCTGCTCTGAGAAAACAAAGATTTACTACACTTTGGAAATATAATGCGATGTTCTTATATGAACTAGAAGGAACAACTTTTAAAACACAATAAAGACTCACTACATACCAATAGAAGAAAAAGTTGTCCTCTTCCCCCACGTCTCATTGACATCATGCTGCTGGTGATGTGTCATTTCCACCAATAGCCCAGTTGATGGGCAAATAAAAATTTCAGCCTTGTAATGCCAACACCCTGCTGTGAGAAAACAAAGATTTACTACACTTTGGAAATATAATGCTACGTTCTTATATGAACTAGAAGGAACAACTTTTAAAACACTATAAAGACTCACTACATACCAATAGAAGAAAAACTTGTCCTCTTCCCCCCCGTCTCATTGACATCATGCTGCTGGTGGTGTGTCATTTCCACCAATAGCCCAGTTGAAGGACATATAAAAGATGCAGCCTTGTAATGCCAACACCCTGCTGTGAGAAAACAAAGATTTACTACACTTTGGAAATAAAATGCTACGTTCTTATACGAACTAGAAGGAACAACTTTTAAAACACTATAAAGACTCACTACATACCAATACAAGAAAAAGTTGTCTTCTTCCCCCCCCCACCCCCCATCTCTTTGACTTCATGCTGCTGGTGGTGTGTCATTTCCACCAATAGCACAGTTGATGGGCAAATAAAAATTGCAGCCTTGTAATGCCAACACCCTGCTCTGAGAAAACAAAGATTTACTACACTTTGGAAATAAAATGCTACGTTCTTATACGAACTGGAAGGAACAAGTTTTAAAACACTATAAAGACTCTATACATACCAATAGAAGAAAAAGTTGTCCTCTTCCCCCCCATCTCACTGACATCATGCTGGTGGTGGTGTGTCATTTCCACCAATAGCCCAGTTGATGGGCAAATAAAAATTGCAGCCTTGTAATGCCAACACCCTGCTCTGAGAAAACAAAGACTTACTACACTTTGGAAATAAAATGCTATGTTCTTATACGAACTAGAAGGAACAACTTTAAAAACACTATCAAGACTCACTACATCCCAATAGAAGAAATAGTTGTCCTCTTCCCCCCCGTCTCATTGACATCATGCTGCTGGTGGTGTGTCATTTCCACCAATAGCCCAGTTGATGGGCAAATAAAAATTGCAGCCTTGTAATGCCAACACCCTGCTCTGAGAAAACAAAGATTTACTACACTTTGAAAATAAAATGCTATGTTCTTATACGAACTAGAAGGAACAACTTTAAAAACACTATCAAGACTCACTACATCCCAATAGAAGAAATAGTTGTCCTCTTCCCCCCCGTCTCATTGACATCATGCTGCTGGTGGTGTGTCATTTCCACCAATAGCCCAGTTGATGGGCAAATAAAAATTGCAGCCTTGTAATGCCAACACCCTGCTCTGAGAAAACAAAGATTTACTACACTTTGGAAATAAAATGCTATGTTCTTATACGAACTAGAAGGAACAACTTTAAAAACACTATCAAGACTCACTACATCCCAATAGAAGAAATAGTTGTCCTCTTCCCCCCCGTCTCATTGACATCATGCTGCTGGTGGTGTGTCATTTCCACCAATATCCCAGTTGATGGGCAAATAAAAATTGCAGCCTTGTAATGCCAACACCCTGCTCTGAGAAAACAAAGATTTACTACACTTTGCAAATAAAATGCTACGTTCTTATACGAACTAGAAGGAACAACTTTTAAAACACTATAAAGACTCACTACATACCAATACAAGAAAAAGTTGTCCTCTTCCCCCCCCACCCCCCATCTCTTTGACTTCATGCTGCTGGTGGTGTGTCATTTCCACCAATAGCCCAGTTGATGGGCAAATAAAAATTGCAGCCTTGTAATGCCAACACCCTGCTCTGAGAAAACAAAGATTTACTACACTTTGGAAATAAAATGCTACGTTCTTATACGAACTGGAAGGAACAAGTTTTAAAACACTATAAAGACTCTATACATACCAATAGAAGAAAAAGTTGTCCTCTTCCCCCCCATCTCACTGACATCATGCTGGTGGTGGTGTGTCATTTCCACCAATAGCCCAGTTGATGGGCAAATAAAAATTGCAGCCTTGTAATGCCAACACCCTGCTCTGAGAAAACAAAGATTTACTACACATTGGAAATAAAATGCTATGTTCTTATACGAACTAGAAGGAACAACTTTAAAAACACTATCAAGGCTCACTACATCCCAATAGAAGAAATAGTTGTCCTCTTCCCCCCCGTCTCATTGACATCATGCTGCTGGTGGTGTGTCATTTCCACCAATAGCCCAGTCGATGGGCAAATAAAAATTGCAGCCTTGTAATGCCAACACCCTGCTCTGAGAAAACAAAGATTTACTACACTTTGGAAATAAAATGCTACGTTCTTATACGAACTAGAAGGAACAACTTTTAAAACACTATAAAGACTCACTACATACCAATACAAGAAAAAGTTGTCCTCTTCCCCCCCACCCACCATCTCTTTGACTTCATGCTGCTGGTGGTGTGTCTTTTCCACCAATAGCCCAGTTGATGGGCAAATAAAAATTGCAGCCTTGTAATGCCAACACCCTGCTCTGAGAAAACAAAGATTTACTACACTTTGGAAATAAAATGCTATGTTCTTATACGAACTAGAAGGAACAACTTAAAAACACTATCAAGACTCACTACATCCCAATAGAAGAAATAGTTGTCCTCTTCCCCCCCGTCTCATTGACATCATGCTGGTGGTGGTGTGTCATTTCCACCAATAGCCCAGTTGATGGGCAAATAAAAATTGCAGCCTTGTAATGCCAACACCCTGCTGTGAGAAAACAAAGATTTACTACACTGTGGAAATAAAATGCTACGTTCTTATACGAACTAGAAGGAACAACTTTTAAAACACTATAAAGACTTGCTACATACCAATAGAAGAAAAAGTAGTCCTCTTCCCCCCCCCCCCCCCCCCCCCCCCCCCCCGTCACACTTACATCATGCTACTGGTGGTGTGTCATTTCCACCAATAGCCCATTTGATGGGCAAATAAAAATTGCAGCCTTGTAATGCCAACACCCTGCTGTGAGAAAACAAAGATTTACTACACTTTGGAAATAAAATGCTACGTTCTTATACGAACTAGAAGGAACAACTTTTAAAACACTATAAAGACTCACTACATACCAATAGAAGAAAAACTTGTCCTCTTCCCCCCCGTCTCATTAACATCATGCTGCTGCTGGTGTGTCATTTCCAAGAATAGCCCAGTTGATGGGCAAATAAAAATTGCAGCCTTGTAATGCCAACACCCTGCTCTGAGAAAACAAAGATTTACTACACTTTGGAAGTAAAATGCTACGTTCTTATACAAACTAGAAGAAACAACTTTTGAAACACAATAAAGACTCACTACATACCAATAGAAGAAAAAGATGTCCTCTTCCCCCCCGTCTCATTGACATCATGCTGCTGGTGGTGTGTCATTTCCACCAATAGCCCAGTTGATGGGCAAATTAAAATTGCAGCCTTGTAATGCCAACAGCCTGCTGTGCGAAAACAAAGATTTACTACACTTTGGAAATAAAATGCTACGTTCTTATACGAACTAGAAGGAACAGCTTTTAAAACACTATAAAGACTCACTACATACCAATAGAAGAAAAAGTTGTCCTCTTCCCCCCCGTCTCATTGACATCATGCTGCTGGTGGTGTGTCATTTCCACCAATAGCCCAGTTGATGGGCAAATAAAAATTGCAGCCTTGTAATGCCAACACCCTGCTGTGAGAAAACAAAGATTTACTACACTTTAGGAATAAAATGCTACAATCTTATACGAACTAGAAGGAACAACTTTTAAAACACTATAAAGACTCACTACATACCAATACAAGAAAAAGTTGTCCTCTTTCCCCCCGTCTCATTGACATCATGCTGCTGGTGGTGTGTCATTTCCACCAATCGCGCAGTTGATGGGCAAATAAAAATTTCAGCCTTGTAATGCCAACACCCTGCTGTGAGAAAACAAAGAATTGCTACACTCAGGAAATTAAATGCTACGTTCTTATACGAACTAGAAGGAACAATTTTTAAAAAACTATAAAGACTCACTACATACCAATAGATGAAAAAGTTGTCCTCTTCCCCCCGTATCATTGACATCATGCTGCTGGTGGTGTGTCACTTCCACCAATAGCCCAGTTGATGGGCAAATAAAAGTTTCAGCCTTGTAATGTCAACACCCTCCTCTGCGAAAACAAAGATTTACTACACTTTGGAAATAAAATGCTACGTTCTTATACGAACTAGAAGGAACAACTTTTAAATCACTATAAAGACTCACTACATACCAATAGAAGAAAAAGTTGTCCTCTTCCCCCCCGTCTCATTGACATCATGCTGCTGGTGGTGTGTCATTTCCACCAATAGCCCAGTTGATGGGCAAATAAAAATTGCAGCCTTGTAATGCCAACACCCTGCTGTGAGAAAACAAAGATTTACTACACTTTCGAAATAAAATGCTACGTTCTTATACGAACTAGAAGGAACAACTTTTAAATCACTATAAAGACTCACTACATACCAATAGAAGAAAAAGTTGTCCGCTTCCCCCCCCCCCCCCCTCTCGCCATTGGCTCATTGACATCATGCTGCTGGTGGTGTGTCATTTCCACCAATTGCCCAGTTGATGGGCAAATAAAAATTGCAGCCTTGTAATGCCAACACCCTGCTCTGAGAAAACAAAGATTTACTACACTTTGGAAATAAAATGCTACGTTCTTATACGAACTAGAAGGAACTACTTTTAACACACTATAAAGACTCACTACATACCAATACAAGAAAAAGTTGTCCTCTTCCCCCCCACCCCCCATCTCTTTGACTTCATGCTGCTGGTGATGTGTCATTTCCACCAATAGCCCAGTTGATGGGCAAATAAAAATTGCAGCCTTGTAATGCCAACACCCTGCTCTGAGAAAACAAAGATTTACTACACTTTGGAAATAAAATGCTATGTTCTTATACGAACTAGAAGGAACAACTTTAAAAACACTATCAAGGCTCACTACATCCCAATAGAAGAAATAGTTGTCCTCTTCCCCCCCGTCTCATTGACATCATGCTGGTGGTGGTGTGTCATTTCCACCAATAGCCCAGTTGATGGGCAAATAAAAATTGCAGCCTTGTAATGCCAACACCCTGCTGTGAGAAAACAAAGATTTACTACACTGTGGAAATAAAATGCTACGTTCTTATACGAACTAGAAGGAACAACTTTTAAAACACTATAAAGACTTGCTACATACCAATAGAAGAAAAAGTAGTCCTCTTCCCCCCCCCCGTCTCACTGACATCATGCTACTGGTGGTGTGTCATTTCCACCAATAGCCCATTTGATGGGCAAATAAAAATTGCAGCCTTGTAATGCCAACACCCTGCTGTGAGAAAACAAAGATTTACTACACTTTGGAAATAAAATGCTACGTTCTTATACGAACTAGAAGGAACATCTTTTAAAACACTATAAAGACTCGCTACATACCAATAGAAGAAAAAGTTGTCCTCTTCCCCCCCACCCCCCATCTCTTTGACTTCATGCTGCTGGTGGTGTGTCATTTCCACCAATAGCCCAGTTGATGGGCAAATAAAAATTGCAGCCTTGTAATGCCAACACCCTGCTCTGAGAAAACAAAGATTTACTACACTTTGGAAATAAAATGCTATGTTCTTATACGAACTAGAAGGAACAACTTAAAAACACTATCAAGACTCACTACATCCCAATAGAAGAAATAGTTGTCCTCTTCCCCCCCGTCTCATTGACATCATGCTGGTGGTGGTGTGTCATTTCCACCAATAGCCCAGTTGATGGGCAAATAAAAATTGCAGCCTTGTAATGCCAACACCCTTCTGTGAGAAAACAAAGATTTACTACACTGTGGAAATAAAATGCTACGTTCTTATACGAACTAGAAGGAACAACTTTTAAAACACTATAAAGACTTGCTACATACCAATAGAAGAAAAAGTAGTCCTCTTCCCCCCCCCCCCCCCCCGTCTCACTTACATCATGCTACTGGTGGTGTGTCGTTTCCACCAATAGCCCATTTGATGGGCAAATAAAAATTGCAGCCTTGTAATGCCAACACCCTGCTGTGAGAAAACAAAGATTTACTACACTTTGGAAATAAAATGCTACGTTCTTATACGAACTAGAAGGAACAACTTTTAAAACACTATAAAGACTCACTACATACCAATAGAAGAAAAACTTGTCCTCTTCCCCCCCGTCTCATTAACATCATGCTGCTGCTGGTGTGTCATTTCCAAGAATAGCCCAGTTGATGGGCAAATAAAAATTGCAGCCTTGTAATGCCAACACCCTGCTCTGAGAAAACAAAGATTTACTACACTTTGGAAGTAAAATGCTACGTTCTTATACAAACTAGAAGAAACAACTTTTGAAACACAATAAAGACTCACTACATACCAATAGAAGAAAAAGATGTCCTCTTCCCCCCCGTCTCATTGACATCATGCTGCTGGTGGTGTGTCATTTCCACCAATAGCCCAGTTGATGGGCAAATTAAAATTGCAGCCTTGTAATGCCAACAGCCTGCTGTGCGAAAACAAAGATTTACTACACTTTGGAAATAAAATGCTACGTTCTTATACGAACTAGAAGGAACAGCTTTTAAAACACTATAAAGACTCACTACATACCAATAGAAGAAAAAGTTGTCCTCTTCCCCCCCGTCTCATTGACATCATGCTGCTGGTGGTGTGTCATTTCCACCAATAGCCCAGTTGATGGGCAAATAAAAATTGCAGCCTTGTAATGCCAACACCCTGCTCTGAGAAAACAAAGATTTACTACACTTTCGAAATAAAATGCTACGTTCTTATACGAACTAGAAGGAACAACTTTTAAATCACTATAAAGACTCACTACATACCAATAGAAGAAAAAGTTGTCCGCTTCCCCCCCCCCCCCCCCCCCCACCCGCCATTGGCTCATTGACATCATGCTGCTGGTGGTGTGTCATTTCCACCAATTGCCCAGTTGATGGGCAAATAAAAATTGCAGCCTTGTAATGCCAACACCCTGCTCTGAGAAAACAAAGATTTACTACACTTTGGAAATAAAATGCTACGTTCTTATACGAACTAGAAGGAACAACTTTTAAAACACTATAAAGACTCACTACATACCAATACAAGAAAAAGTTGTCCTCTTCCCCCCCACCCCCCATCTCTTTGACTTCATGCTGCTGGTGGTGTGTCATTTCCACCAATAGCCCAGTTGATGGGCAAATAAAAATTGCAGCCTTGTAATGCCAACACCCTGCTCTGAGAAAACAAAGATTTACTACACTTTGGAAATAAAATGCTATGTTCTTATACGAACTAGAAGGAACAACTTTAAAAACACTATCAAGACTCACTACATCCCAATAGAAGAAATAGTTGTCCTCTTCCCCCCCGTCTCATTGACATCATGCTGGTGGTGGTGTGTCATTTCCACCAATAGCCCAGTTGATGGGCAAATAAAAATTGCAGCCTTGTAATGCCAACACCCTGCTGTGAGAAAACAAAGATTTACTACACTGTGGAAATAAAATGCTACGTTCTTATACGAACTAGAAGGAACAACTTTTAAAACACTATAAAGACTTGCTACATACCAATAGAAGAAAAAGTAGTCCTCTTCCCCCCCCCCCCCGTCTCACTGACATCATGCTACTGGTGGTGTGTCATTTCCACCAATAGCCCATTTGATGGGCAAATAAAAATTGCAGCCTTGTAATGCCAACACCCTGCTGTGAGAAAACAAAGATTTACTACACTTTGGAAATAAAATGCTACGTTCTTATACGAACTAGAAGGAACATCTTTTAAAACACTATAAAGACTCGCTACATACCAATAGAAGAAAAAGTTGTCCTCTTCCCCCCCGTCTCATTAACATCATGCTGCTGCTGGTGTGTCATTTCCAAGAATAGCCCAGTTGATGGGCAAATAAAAATTGCAGCCTTGTAATGCCAACACCCTGCTCTAAGAAAACAAAGATTTACTACACTTTGGAAGTAAAATGCTACGTTCTTATACAAACTAGATGAAACAACTTTTGAAACACAATAAAGACTCACTACATACCAATAGAAGAAAAAGTTGTCCTCTTCCCCCCCGTCTCATTGACATCATGCTGCTGGTGGTGTGTCATTTCCACCAATAGCCCAGTTGATGGGCAAATAAAAATTGCAGCCTTGTAATGCCAACACCCTGCTGTGAGAAAACAAAGATTTACTACACTTTAGGAATAAAATGCTACAATCTTATACGAACTAGAAGGAACAACTTTTAAAACACTATAAAGACTCACTACATACCAATACAAGAAAAAGTTGTCCTCTTTCCCCCCGTCTCATTGACATCATGCTGCTGGTGGTGTGTCATTTCCACCAATCGCGCAGTTGATGGGCAAATAAAAATTTCAGCCTTGTAATGCCAACACCCTGCTGTGAGAAAACAAAGAATTGCTACACTCAGGAAATTAAATGCTACGTTCTTATACGAACTAGAAGGAACAATTTTTAAAAAACTATAAAGACTCACTACATACCAATAGATGAAAAAGTTGTCCTCTTCCCCCCCGTATCATTGACATCATGCTGCTGGTGGTGTGTCACTTCCACCAATAGCCCAGTTGATGGGCAAATAAAAGTTTCAGCCTTGTAATGCCAACACCCTGCTCTGAGAAAACAAAGATTTACTACACTTTGGAAATAAAATGCTACGTTCTTATACGAACTAGAAGGAACAACTTTTAAATCACTATAAAGACTCACTACATACCAATAGAAGAAAAAGTTGTCCTCTTCCCCCCCGTCTCATTGACATCATGCTGCTGGTGGTGTGTCATTTCCACCAATAGCCCAGTTGATGGGCAAATAAAAATTGCAGCCTTGTAATGCCAACACCCTGCTCTGAGAAAACAAAGATTTACTACACTTTCGAAATAAAATGCTACGTTCTTATACGAGCTAGAAGGAACAACATTTAAATCACTATAAAGACTCACTACATACCAATAGAAGAAAAAGTTGTCCGCTTCCCCCCCCCCCCCCCCCCCTCACGCCATTGGCTCATTGACATCATGCTGCTGGTGGTGTGTCATTTCCACCAATTGCCCAGTTGATGGGCAAATAAAAATTGCAGCCTTGTAATGCCAACACCCTGCTCGGAGAAAACAAAGATTTACTACACTTTGGAAATAAAATGCTACGTTCTTATACGAACTAGAAGGAACAACTTTTAAAACACTATAAAGCCTCACTACATACCAATAGAAGAAAAAGTTGTCCTCTTCCCCCCGTCTCATTGACATCATGCTGCTTGTGGTGTGTCATTTCCACCAATAGCCCAGTTGATGGGCAAATAAAAATTGCAGCCTTGTAATGCCAACACCCTGCTCTGAGAAAACAAAGATTTACTACACTTTGGAAATAAAATGCTACGTTCTTATACGAACTAGAAGGAACAACTCTTAAAACACAATAAAGCCTCACTACATACCAATAGAAGAAAAATTGTCCTCTTCCCCCCCGTCTCATTGACATCATGCTGCTGATGGTGTGTCATTTCCACCAATAGCGCAGTTGATGGGCAAATAAAAATTGCAGCCTTGTAATGCCAACACCCTGCTCTGAGAAAACAAAGATTTACTACACTTTGGAAATAAAATGCTACGTTCTTATACGAACTAGAAGGAACAACTTTTAAAACACTATAAAGACTCACTACATACCAATAGAAGTAAAAGTTGTCCTCTTCCCCCCCGGCTCATTGACATTATGCTGCTGGTGGTGTGTCATTTCCACCAATTGCCCAGTTGATGGGCAAATAAAAATTGCAGCATTGTAATGCCAACACCCTGCTCTGAGAGAACAAAGATTTACTACACTTTGGAAATAAAATGCTACGTTCTTATACGAACTAGAAGGAACAACTTTTAAAACACTATAAAGTCTCACTACATACCAATAGAAGAAAAAGTTGTCCTCTTCCCCCCCTTCTCATTGACATCATGCTGCTGGTGGTGTGTCATTTCCACCAATAGCCCAGTTGATGGGCAAATAAAAATTGCACCCTTGTAATGCCAACACCCTGCTCTGAGAAAACAAATATGTACTACACTTTGGAAATAAAATGCTACGTTCTTATACGAACTAGAAGGAACAACTTTTAAAACACTTTAAAGACTCACTACATACCATTAGAAGAAAAAGTTGTCCTCTTCCCCGACTTCTCGTTGACATCATGCTGGTGGTGGTGTGTCATTTCCACCAATAACCCAGTAGATGGGCAAATAAAAATTGCAGCCTTGTAATGCCAACACCTGCTGAGAGAAAAAAAGATTTACTACACTTTGGAAATAAAATGCTATGTTCTTATACGAACTACAGGGAACAACTATTAAAACACAATAAAGACTCACAAGATACCAATAGATGAAAAACTTGTCCTATTCCCCCACGTCTCATTGACATCATGCTGCTGGTGGTGTGTCATTTCCACCAATAGCCCAGTTGATGGGCAAATAAAAATTGCAGCCTTGTAATGCCAACACCCTGCTGTGAGAAAACAATGATTAACTACACTTTGGAAATAAAATGCTACGTTCTTATACGAACTAGAAGGAACAACTTTTAAAACACTTTAAAGACTCACTACATACCATTAGAAGAAAAAGTTGTCCTCTTCCCCCCCTAAAGACTCACTACATAGCAATAGAAGAAAAAGTTGTCCTCTTCCCCCCTTCACGTTGACATCATGCTGCTGGTGGTGTGTCATTTCCAACAATAGCCGAGTTGATGGGCAAATAAAAATTGCAGCCTTGTAAAGCCAACACTCTGCTGTGAGAAAACAAGAGATTTACTACTCTTTTGAAAAAAAATGCTACATTCTTATACAAACTAGAATGAACAACTTTTAAAACACTATAAAGACTCACTACATACCAATAGAAGAAAAAGTTTTCCTCTTCCCCCCATTCTCGTTGTCATCATGCTGCTGGTGGTGTGTCATTTCCAACAATAGCCCAGTTGATGGGCAAATAAAAATTGCAGCCTTGTAATGCCAACACCCTGCTGTGAGAAAACAAAGATTTACTACACTTTGGAAATAAAATGCTATGTTCTTATACAAACTACAATGAACAACTTTTAAAATACTATAAAGACTCACTAAATACCAATAGAAGAAAAAGTTGTCCTCTTCCCCCCAGTCTCATTGACATCATGCTGCTGGTGGTGTTTCATTTCCACCAATAGCCCAGTTGATGGGCAAATAAAAATTGCAGCCTTGTAATGATAACACCCTGCAATGAGAAAACAAAGATTTACTAGACTTTGGAAATATAATGCTACGTTCCTATATGAACTAGAATTAACAACTTTTAAAACACTATAAAGACTCACTACATACCAATACAAGAAAAAGTTGTCCTCTTCCCTCTCCCCCCCCCCCCCCCCCATCTCATTGACTTCATGCTGCTGGTGGTGTGTCATTTCCAACAATTTCCCAGTTGATGGGCAAATAAAAATTGCAGCCTTGTAATGCCAACACACTGCTGTGAGAAAACAAAGATTTACTACACTTTGGAAATAAAATGCTACGTTCTTATACGAACTAGAAGGAACAAGTTTTAAAACACTATAAAGACTCTATACATACCAATAGAAGAAAAAGTTGTCCTCTTCCCCCCCATCTCATTGACATCATATTGGTGGTGGTGTGTCATTTCCACCAATAGCCCAGTTGATGGGCAAATAAAAATTGCAGCCTTGTAATGCCAACACCCTGCTCTGAGAAAACAAAGATTTACCACACTTTGGAAATAAAATGCTATGTTCTTATACGAACTAGAAGGAACAACTTTTAAAACACTATAAAGACTCACTACATACCAATAGAAGAAATAGTTGTCCTCTTCCCCCCCGTCTCATTGACATCATGCTGCTGGTGGTGTGTCATTTCCACCAATTGCCCAGTTGATGGGCAAATAAAAATTGCAGCCTTGTAATGCCAACACCCTGCTCTGAGAAAACAAAGATTTACTACACTTTGGAAATAAAATGCTACGTTCTTATACGAACTAGAAGGAACAACTTTTGAAACACTATAAAGACTCACTACATACCAATAGATGAAAAAGTTGTCCTCTTCCCCCCCCGTCTCATTGACATCATGCTGCTGGTGGTGTGTCATTTCCACCAATAGCCCAGATGATGGGCAAATAAAAATTGCATCCTTGTAATGCCAACACCCTGCTCTGAGAAAACAAAGATTTACTACACTTTGGAAATAAAATGCTACGTTCTTATACGAACTAGAACGAACAGCTTTTAAAACACTATAGAGACTCGCTACATACCAATAGAAGAAAAAGTTGTCCTCTTCCCCCCCGTCTCATTGACATCATGCTGCTGCTGGTGTGTCATTTCCAAGAATAGCCCAGTTGATGGGCAAATAAAAATTGCAGCCTTGTAATAACAACACCCTGCTCTGAGAAAACAAAGATTTACTACACTTTGGAAATAAAATGCTACGTTCTTATACAAACTAGAAGAAACAACTTTTGAAACACAATAAAGACTCACTACATACCAATAGAAGAAAATGATGTCCTCCTCCCCCCCGTCTCATTGACATCATGCTGCTGGTGGTGTGTCATTTCCACCAATAGCCCAGTTGATGGGCAAATAAAAATTGCAGCCTTGTAATGCCAACACCCTGCTCTGAGAAAACAAATATTTACTACACTTTGGAAATAAAATGCTACGTTCTTATACGAACTAGAAGGAACAACTTTTAAAACACTGTAAAGACTCGCTACATACCAATAGAAGTAAAAGTTGTCCTCTTCCCCCCCGTCTCATTGACATCATGCTGCTGGTGGTGTGTCATTTCCACCAATAGCCCAGTTGATGGGCAAATAAAAATTGCAGCCTTGTAATGCCAACACCCTGCTCTGAGAAAACAAAGATTTACTACACTTTGGAAATAAAATGCTACGTTCTTATACGAACTAGAAGGAACAACTTTTAAAACACTATAAAGACTCACTACATACCAATAGAAGAAAAAGTTGTCCTCTTCCCCCCCGTCTCATTGACATCATGCTGCTGGTGGTGTGTCATTTCCACCAATAGCCCAGTTGATGGGCAAATAAAAATTGCAGCCTTGTAATGCCAACACCCTGCTCTGAGAAAACAAAGATTTACCACACTTTGGAAATAAAATGCTATGTTCTTATACGAACTAGAAGGAACAACTTTTAAAACACTATAAAGACTCACTACATACCAATAGAAGAAATAGTTGTCCTCTTCCCCCCCGTCTCATTGACATCATGCTGCTGGTGGTGTGTCATTTCCACCAATTGCCCAGTTGATGGGCAAATAAAAATTGCAGCCTTGTAATGCCAACACCCTGCTCTGAGAAAACAAAGATTTACTACACTTTGGAAATAAAATGCTACGTTCTTATACGAACTAGAAGGAACAACTTTTGAAACACTATAAAGACTCACTACATACCAATAGATGAAAAAGTTGTCCTCTTCCCCCCCCGTCTCATTGACATCATGCTGCTGGTGGTGTGTCATTTCCACCAATAGCCCAGATGATGGGCAAATAAAAATTG
Source organism: Schistocerca nitens (assembly GCF_023898315.1). Lineage (NCBI taxonomy): Eukaryota > Metazoa > Arthropoda > Insecta > Orthoptera > Acrididae > Schistocerca > Schistocerca nitens. The sequence goes on along the minus strand of NC_064625.1, from coordinate 157,626,989 downwards.
CATCCTTGTAATGCCAACACCCTGCTCTGAGAAAACAAAGATTTACTACACTTTGGAAATAAAATGCTACGTTCTTATACGAACTAGAACGAACAGCTTTTAAAACACTATAGAGACTCGCTACATACCAATAGAAGAAAAAGTTGTCCTCTTCCCCCCCGTCTCATTGACATCATGCTGCTGCTGGTGTGTCATTTCCAAGAATAGCCCAGTTGATGGGCAAATAAAAATTGCAGCCTTGTAATAACAACACCCTGCTCTGAGAAAACAAAGATTTACTACACTTTGGAAATAAAATGCTACGTTCTTATACAAACTAGAAGAAACAACTTTTGAAACACAATAAAGACTCACTACATACCAATAGAAGAAAATGATGTCCTCCTCCCCCCCGTCTCATTGACATCTTGCTGCTGGTGGTGTGTCATTTCCACCAATAGCCCAGTTGATGGGCAAATAAAAATTGCAGCCTTGTAATGCCAACACCCTGCTCTGAGAAAACAAATATTTACTACACTTTGGAAATAAAATGCTACGTTCTTATACGAACTAGAAGGAACAACTTTTAAAACACTGTAAAGACTCGCTACATACCAATAGAAGTAAAAGTTGTCCTCTTCCCCCCCGTCTCATTGACATCATGCTGCTGGTGGTGTGTCATTTCCACCAATAGCCCAGTTGATGGGCAAATAAAAATTGCAGCCTTGTAATGCCAACACCCTGCTCTGAGAAAACAAAGATTTACTACACTTTGGAAATAAAATGCTACGTTCTTATACGAACTAGAAGGAACAACTTTTAAAACACTATAAAGACTCACTACATACCAATAGAAGAAAAAGTTGTCCTCTTCCCCCCCCCCCGTCTCATTGACATCATGCTGCTGGTGGTGTGTCATTTCCACCAATAGCCCAGTTGATGGGCAAATAAAAATATCAGCCTTGTAATGCCAACACCCTGCTCTGAGAAAACAAAGATTTACTACACTTTGGAAATAAAATAGGACGTTCTTATACGAACTAGAAGGAACAACTTTTAAAACACTATAAAGACTCACTACATACCAATAGAAGTAAAAGCTGTCCTCTTCCCCCCCGTCTCATTGATATCATGCTGCTGGTGGTGTGTCATTTTCACCAATAGCCCAGTTGATGGGCAAATAAAAATTGCAGCCTTGCAATGCCAACACCCTGCTGTGAGAAAACAAAGATTTAATACACTTTGGAAATAATATGCTACGTTCTTATACGAACTAGAAGGAACAACTTTTAAAACACTATAAAGACTCACTACATACCAATAGAAGTAAAAGTTGTCCTCTTCCCCCCCGGCTTATTGACATCATGCTGCTGGTGGTGTGTCATTTCCACCAATTGCCCAGCTGATGGGCAAATAAAAATTGCAGCCTTGCAATGCCAACACCCTGCTCTGAGAAAACAAAGATTTACTACACTTTGCAAATAAAATGCTACGTTCTTATACGAACTAGAAGGAACAACTTTTAAAACACAATAAAGACTCACTACCTACCAATAGAAGTAAAAGTTGTCCTCTTCCCCCCCGTCTCATTGACATCATGCTGCTGGTGGTGTGTCATTTCCACCAATTGCCCAGTTGATGGGCAAATAAAAATTGCAGCCTTGTAATGCCAACACCCTGCTCTGAGAAAACAAAGATTTACTACACTTTGGAAATAAAATGCTACGTTCTTATACGAACTAGAAGGAACAACTTTTAAATCACTATAAAGACTCACTACATACCAATAGAAGAAAAAGGTGTCCTCTTCCCCCCCGTCTCATTGACATCATGCTGCTGGTGGTGTGTCATTTCCACCAATAGCCCAGTTGATGGGCAAATAGAAATAGCAGGCTTGTAATGCCAACACCCTGCTCTGAGAAAACAAACATTTACTACACTTTGGAAATATAATGCTACGTTCTTATACGAACTAGAAGGAACAACTTTTAAAACACTATAAAGACTCACTACATAACAATAGAAGTAAAAGTTGTCCTCTTCCCCCCCGTCTCATTGACATCATGCTGCTGCTGGTGGTGTGTCATTTCCACCAATAGCCCAGTTGATGGGCAAATAAAAATTGCAGCCTTGTAATGCCAACACCCTGCTCTGAGAAAACAAAGATTTACTACACTCTGGAAATAAAATGCTACGTTCTTATACGAACTAGAAGGAACAACTTTTAAAACACTATAAAGCCTCACTACATACCAATAGAGGAAAAAGTTGTCCTCTGCCCCCCCCGTCTCATTGACATCATGCTGCTGGTGGTGTGTCATTTCCAATAATAGCCCAGTTGATGGGCAAATAAAAATTGCAGCCTTGTAATGCCAACACCCTGCTCTGAGAAAACAAAGATTTACTACACTTTGGAAATAAAATGATACATTCTTATACGAACTAGAAGGAACAACTTTTAAAACACTATAAAGACTCACTATATACCAAGAGTAGAAAAAGTTGTCCTCTTCCCCCCCATCTCATTGACATCATGCTGCTGGTGGTGTCTCATTTCCACCAAAGGCCCAGTTGATGGGCAAATAAAAATTGCAGCCTTGTAATGCCAACACCCTGCTGTGAGAAAACAAAGATTTACAACACTTTGGAAATAAAATGCTACGTTCTTATACGAACTAGAAGGAACAACTTTTAAAACACTATAAAGCCTCACTACATACCAATAGAAGAAAAAGTTGTCCTCTTCCCCCCGTCTCATTGACATCATGCTGCTTGTGGTGTGTCATTTCCACCAATAGCAAAGTTGATGGGCAAATAAAAATTGCAGCTTTGTAATGCCAACACCCTGCTCTGAGAAAACAAAGATGTATTACACTTTGGAAATAAAATGCTACGTTCTAATACGAACTAGAAGGAACAACTTTTAAATCACTATAAAGGCTCACTACATACAAATAGAAGAAAAAGTTGTCCTCTTCCCCCCCCCCCCCCCCCCCCCCCGGCTCATTGACATCATGCTGCTGGTGGTGTGTCATTTCCACCAATAGCCCAGTTGATGGGCAAATAAAAATTGCAGCCTTGTAATGCCAACACCCTGCTCTGAGAAAACAAAGATTTACTACACTTTGGAAATAAAATGCTACGTTCTAAAATGAACTAGAAGGAACAACTTTTAAAACACTATAAAGACTCACTACATACCAATAGAAGTAAAAGTTGTCCTCTTCCCCCCCCCCCCCATCTCATTGACATCATGCTGCTGCTGGTGGTGTGTCATTTCCACCAATAGCCCAGTTGATGGGCAAATAAAAATTGCAGCCTTGCAATGCCAACACCCTGCTGTGAGAAAACAAAGATTTACTACACTTTGGAAATAAAATGCTATGTCCTTATACGAACTAGAAGGAACAACTTTTAAATCACTATAAAGACTCACTACATACCAATAGAAGAAAAAGTTCTCCTCTTCCCCCCCGTCTCATTGACATCATGCTGCTGGTGGTGTGTCATTTCCACCAATAGCCCAGTTGATGGGCAAATAAAAATTGCAGCCTTGTAATGCCAACACCCAGATCTGAGAAAACAAAGATTTACTACACTTTGGAAATAAAATGCTACATTCTTATACGAACTAGAAGGAACAACTTTTAAAACACTATAAAGACTCACTATATACCAAGAGAAGAAAAAGTTGTCCTCTTCCCCCCCATCTCATTGACATAATGCTGCTGGTGGTGTCTCATTTCCACCAATAGCCCAGTTGATGGGCAAATATAAATTGCAGCCTTGTAATGCCAACACCCTGCTCTGAGAAAACAAAGATTTACAACACTTTGGAAATAAAATGCTTCGTTCTTATACGAACTAGAAGGAACAACTTTTAAAACACTATAAAGCCTCACTACATACCAATAGAAGAAAAAGTTGTCCTCTTCCCCCCGTCTCATTTACATCATGCTGCTTGTGGTGTGTCATTTCCACCAATAGCCCAGTTGATGGGCAAATAAAAATTGCAGCTTTGTAATGCCAACACCCTGCTCTGAGAAAACAAAGATTTACTACACTTTGGAAATAAAATGCTACGTTTTTATACGAACTAGAAGGAACAACTTTTAAAACACAATAAAGCCTCACTACATACCAATAGAAGAAAAATTGTCCTCTTCCCCCCCGTCTCATTGACATCATGCTGCTGGTGGTGTGTCATTTCCACCAATAGCGCAGTTGATGGGCAAATAAAAATTGCAGCCTTGTAATGCCAACACCCTGCTCTGAGAAAACAAAGATTTACTACACTTTGGAAATAAAATGCTACGTTCTTATACTAACTAGAAGGAACAACTTTTAAAACACTATAAAGACTCACCACATACCAAGAGAAGTAAAAGTTGTGCTCTTCCCCCCCCCCCCCCCCCCCCCCCCCCCCCCCGTCTCATTGACATCATACTGCTGGTGGTGTGTCATTTCCACCAATAGCCCAGTTGATGGGCAAATAAAAATGGCAGCTTTGTAATGCCAACACCCTGCTCTGAGAAAACAAAGATTTACTACACTTTGGAAATAAAATGCTACGTTCTTATACGAACTAGAAGGAACAACTTTTAAAACACAATAAAGCCTCACTACATACCAATAGAAGAAAAATTGTCCTCTTCCCCCCCGTCTCATTGACATCATGCTGCTGGTGGTGTGTCATTTCCACCAATAGCGCAGTTGATGGGCAAATAAAAATTGCAGCCTTGTAATGCCAACACCCAGCTCTGAGAAAACAAAGATTTACTACACTTTGGAAATAAAATGCTACATTCTTATACGAACTAGAAGGAACAACTTTTAAAACACTATAAAGACTCACTATATACCAAGAGAAGAAAAAGTTGTCCTCTTCCCCCCCATCTCATTGACATCATGCTGCTGGTGGCGTCTCATTTCCACCAATAGCCCAGTTGATGGGCAAATAAAAATTGCAGCCTTGTAATGCCAACACCCTGCTCTGAGAAAACAAAGATTTACAACACTTTGGAAATAAAATGCTACGTTCTTATTCGAAGTAGAAGGAACAACTTTTAAAACACTATAAAGCCTCACTACATACCAATAGAAGAAAAAGTTGTCCTCTTCCCCCCGTCTCATTGACATCATGCTGCTTGTGGTGTGTCATTTCCACCAATAGCCCAGTTGATGGGCAAATAAAAATTGCAGCTTTGTAATGCCAACACCCTGCTCTGAGAAAACAAAGATTTACTACACTTTGGAAATAAAATGCTACGTTCTTATACGAACTAGAAGGAACAACTTTTAAAACACAATAAAGCCTCACTACATACCAATAGAAGAAAAATTGTCCTCTTCCCCCCCGTCTCATTGACATCATGCTGCTGGTGGTGTGTCATTTCCACCAATAGCGCAGTTGATGGGCAAATAAAAATTGCAGCCTTGTAATGCCAACACCCATCTCTGAGAAAACAAAGATTTACTACACTTTGGAAATAAAATGCTACGTTCTTATACTAACTAGAAGGAACAACTTTTAAAACACTATAAAGACTCACTACATACCAAGAGAAGTAAAAGTTGTCCTCTTCCCCCCCCCCCCCCCCCCCCCCCGTCTCATTGACATCATGCTGCTGGTGGTGTGTCATTTCCACCAATAGCCCAGTTGATGGGCAAATAAAAATTGCAGCCTTGTAATGCCAACACCCTGCTCTGAGAAAACAAAGATTTACTACACTTGGGAAATAAAATGCTACGTTCTTATACGAACTAGAAGGAACAACTTTAAAAACACTATAAAGCCTCACTACATAGCAATAGAAGTAAAAGTTGTCCTCTTCCCCCCCTGTCTCATTGACATCATGCTGCTGGTGGTGTGTCATTTCCACCAATAGCCCAGTTGATGGGCAAATAAAAATAGCAGCTTTGTAATGCCAACACCCTGCTCTGAGAAAACAAAGATTTACCACACTTTGGAAATAAAATGCTACGTTCTTATGCGAACTAGAAGGAACAACTTTTAAAACACTATAAAGACTCACTACATACCAATAGAAGTAAAAGTTGTCCTCTTCCCCCCCCCCCCCCCCCCCCCCCCCCGGCCCATTGACATCATGCTGCTGGTGGTGTGTCATTTCCACCAATAGCCCAGTAGATGGGCAAATAAAAACTGCAGCCTTGTAATGCAAACACCCTGCTCTGAGAAAAAAAGGTTTACTACACTTTGGAAATGAAATGCTACGTTCTTATACGAACTAGAAGGAACAACTTTTAAATCACTATAAAGACTCACTACATACCAATAGAAGTAAAAGTTGTCCTCTTCCCCCCCATCTCATTGACATCATGCTGCTGCTGGTGGTGTGTCATTTCCACCAATAGCCCAGTTGATGGGCAAATAAAAATTGCAGCCTTGCAATGCCAACACCCTGCTGTGAGAAAACAAAGATTTACTACACTTTGGAAATAAAATGCTACGTCCTTATACGAACTAGAAGGAACAACTTTTAAAACACGATAAAGACTCACTACATACCAATAGAAGTAAAACTTGTCCTCTTCCCCCCCGTCTCATTGACATCATGCTGCTGGTGGTGTGTCATTTCCACCAATAGCCCAGTTGATGGGCAAATAAAAATTGCAGCCTTGTAATGCCAACACCCTGCTCTGAGAAAACAAAGATATATTACACTTTGGAAATAAAATGCTACGTTCTAATACGAACTAGAAGGAACAACTTTTAAATCACTATAAAGGCTCACTACATACAAAGAGAAGAAAAAGTTGTCCTCCTCCCCCCCCCCCCCCGGCTCATGACATCATGCTGCTGGTGGTGTGTCATTTCCACCAATAGCCCAGTAGATGGGCAAATAAAAACTGCAGCCTTGTAATGCAAACACCCTGCTCTGAGAAAAAAAGATTTACTACACTTTGGAAATGAAATGCTACGTTCTTATACGAACTAGAAGGAACAACTTTTAAATCACTATAAAGACTCACTACATACCAATAGAAGAAAAAGTTGTCCTCTTCCCCCCTGTCTCATTGACATCATGCTGCTGGTGGTGTGTCATTTCCACCAATAGCCCAGTTGATGGGCAAATAAAAACTGCAGCCTTGTAATGCAAACACCCTGCTCTGAGAAAAAAAGATTTACTACACTTTGGAAATGAAATGCTACGTTCTTATACGAACTAGAAGGAACAACTTTTAAATCACTATAAAGACTCACTACATACCAATAGAAGAAAAAGTTGTCCTCTTCCCCCCTGTCTCATTGACATCATGCTGCTGGTGGTGTGTCATTTCCACCAATAGCCCAGTTGATGGGCAAATAAAAACTGCAGCCTTGTAATGCAAACACCCTGCTCTGAGAAAAAAAGATTTACTACACTTTGGAAATGAAATGCTACGTTCTTATACGAACTAGAAGGAACAACTTTTAAATCACTATAAAGACTCACTACATACCAATAGAAGTAAAAGTTGTCCTATTCCCCCCCCCCCCGTCTCATTGACATCATGCTGCTGGTGGTGTGTCATTTCCACTAATAGCCCAGTTGATGGGCAAATAAAAATTGCAGCTTTGTAATGCCAACACCCTGCTCTGAGAAAACAAAGATTTACCACACTTTGGAAATAAAATGCTACGTTCTTATGCGAACTAGAAGGAACAACTTTTAAAACACTATAAAGACTCACTATATACCAATAGAAGTAAAAGTTGTCCCCTTCCCCCCCCCCCCCCCCCCCTCTCATTGACATCATGCTGCTGGTGGTGTGTCATTTCCACTAATAGCCCAGTTGATGGGCAAATAAAAATTGCAGCTTTGTAATGCCAACACCCTGCTGTGAGAAAACAAAGATTTACTACACTTTGGAAATAAAATGCTATGTCCTTATACGAACTAGAAGGAACAACTTTTAAAACACGATAAAGACTCACTACATACCAATAGAAGTAAAAGGTGTCCTCGTCCCCCCCGTCTCATTGACATCATGCTGCTGGTGGTGTGTCATTTCCACCAATAGCCCAGTTGATGGGCAAATAAAAATTGCAGCCTTGTAATGCCAACACCCTGCTCTGAGAAAACAAAGATGTATTACACTTTGGAAATAAAATGCTACGTTCTAATACGAACTAGAAGGAACAACTTTTAAATCACTATAAAGGCTCACTACATACAAAGAGAAGAAAAAGTTGTCCTCTTCCCCCACCCCCCCCCCCCCCGGCTCATTGACATCATACTGCTGGTGGTGTGTCATTTCCACCAATAGCCCAGTAGATGGGCAAATAAAAACTAAAGCCTTGTAATGCAAACACCCTGCTCTGAGAAAAAAAGATTTACTACACTTTGGAAATGAAATGCTACGTTCTTATACGAACTAGAAGGAACAACTTTTAAATCACTATAAAGACTCACTACATACCAATAGAAGAAAAAGTTGTCCTCTTCCCCCCCGTCTCATTGACATCATGCTGCTGGTGGTGTGTCATTTCCACCAATAGCCCAGTTGATGGGCAAATAAAAATAGCAGCCTTGTAATGCCAACACCCAGCTCTGAGAAAACAAAGATTTACTACACTTTGGAAATAAAATGCTACATTCTTATACGAACTAGAAGGAACAACTTTTAAAACACTATAAAGACTCACTATATACCAAGAGAAGAAAACGTTGTCCTCTTCCCCCCCACCTCATTGACATCATGCTGCTGGTGGTGTCTCATTTCCACCAATAGCCCAGTTGATGGGCAAATAAAAATTGCAGCCTTGTAATGCCAACACCCTGCTCTGAGAAAACAAACATTTACAACACTTTGGAAATAAAATGCTTCGTTCTTATACGAACTAGAAGGAACAACTTTTAAAACACTATAAAGCCTCACTACATACCAATAGAAGAAAAAGTTGTCCTCTTCCCCCCGTCTCATTGACATCATGCTGCTTGTGGTGTGTCATTTCCACCAATAGCCCAGTTGATGGGCAAATAAAAATTGCAGCTTTGTAATGCCAACACCCTGCTCTGAGAAAACAAAGATTTACTACACTTTGGAAATACAATGCTACGTTCTTATACGAACTAGAAGGAACAACTTTTAAAACACAATAAAGCCTCACTACATACCAATAGAAGAAAAATTGTCCTCTTGCCCCCCGTCTCATTGACATCATGCTGCTGGTGGTGTGTCATTTCCACCAATAGCGCAGTTGATGGGCAAATAAAAATTGCAGCCTTGTAATGCCAACACCCTGCTCTGAGAAAACAAAGATTTACTACACTTTGGAAATAAAATGCTACGTTCATATACTAACTAGAATGAACAACTTTTAAAACACTATAAAGACTCACTACATACCAAGAGAAGTAAAAGTTGTCCTCTTCCCCCCCCCCCCCCCCCCCAGCGTCTCATTGACATCATGCTGCTGGTGGTGTGTCATTTCCACCAATAGCCCAGTTGATGGGCAAATAAAAATTGCAGCCTTGTAATGCCAACACCCTGCTCTCAGGAAACAAAGATTTACTACACTTTGGAAATAAAATGCTACATTCTTATACGAACTAGAAGGAACAACTTTTAAAACACCATAAAGCCTCACTACATACAAATAGAAGAAAAAGTTGTCCTCTTCCCCCCCCCCCCGTCACATTGACATCATGCTGCTGGTGGTGTGTCATTTCCACCAATAGCCCAGTTGATGGGCAAATAAAAATTGCAGCCTTGTAATGCCAACACCCTGCTCTGAAAAAACAAAGATTTACTACACTTTGGAAACAAAATGTTACTTTCTTATACGAACTAGAAGGAACAAGTTTTAAAACACTATAAAGCCTCACCACATACCAATAGAAGAACAAGTTGTCTTCTTTCCCCCCCGTCTCATTGACATCATGCTGCTGGTAGTGTGTCATTTCCACCAATAGCCCAGTTGATGGGCAAATAAAAATTGCAGCCTTGTAATGCCAACACCCTGCTCTGAGAAAACAAAGATTTACTACACTTGGGAAATAAAATGCTACGTTCTTATACGAACTAGAAGGAACAACTTTAAAAACACTATAAAGCCTCACTACATACCAATAGAAGTAAAAGTTGTCCTCTTCCCACCCTGTCTCATTGCCATCATGCTGCTGGTGGTGTGTCATTTCCACCAATAGCCCAGTTGATGGGCAAATAAAAATAGCAGCCTTGTAATGCCAACACCCTGCTCTGAGAAAACAAAGATTTACTACACTTTGGAAATAAAATGCTACGTTCTAATATGAACTAGAAGGAACAACTTTTAAAACACTATAAAGACTCACTACATACCAATAGAAGTAAAAGTTGTCCTCTTCCCCCCCATCTCATTGACATCATGCTGCTGCTGGTGGTGTGTCATTTCCACCAATAGCCCAGTTGATGGGCAAATAAAAATTGCAGCCTTGCAATGCCAACACCCTGCTGTGAGAAAACAAGAATTTACTACACTTTGGAAATAAAATGCTACGTGCTTATACGAACTAGAAGGAACAACTTTTAAAACACGATAAAGACTCACTACATTCCAATAGAAGTAAAAGTTGTCCTCTTCCCCCCCGTCTCATTGACATCATGCTGCTGGTGGTGTGTCATTTCCACCAATAGCCCAGTTGATGGGCAAATAAAAATTGCAGCCTTGTAATGCCAACACCCTGCTCTGAGGAAACAAAGATTTACTACACTTTGGAAATAAAATGCTACGTTCTAATACGAACTAGAAGGAACAACTTTTAAATCACTATAAAGGCTTACTACATACAAATAGAAGAAAAAGTTGTCCTCTTCCCCCCCCCCCCCCCCCCCCGGCTCATTGACATCATGCTGCTGGTGGTGTGTCATTTCCACCAATAGCCCAGTAGATGGGCAAATAAAAACAGCAGCCTTGTAATGCAAACACCCTGCTCTGAGAAAAAAAGATTTACTACACTTTGGAAATGAAATGCTATGTTCTTATACGAACTAGAAGGAACAACTTTTAAATCACTATAAAGACTCACTACATACCAATAGAAGTAAAAGTTGTCCTCTTCCCCCCCATCTCATTGACATCATGCTGCTGCTGGTGGTGTGTCATTTCCACCAATAGCCCAGTTGATGGGCAAATAAAAATTGCAGCCTTGCAATGCCAACACCCTGCTGTGAGAAAACAAAGATTTACTACACTTTGGAAATAAAATGCTACGTCCTTATACGAACTAGAAGGAACAACTTTTAAAACACGATAAAGACTCACTACATACCAATAGAAGTAAAAGTTGTCCTCTTCCCCCCCGTCTCATTGACATCATGCTGCTGGTGGTGTGTCATTTCCACCAATAGCCCAGTTGATGGGCAAATAAAAATTGCAGCTTTGTAATGCCAACACCCTGCTCTGAGAAAACAAAGATTTACCACACTTTGGAAATAAAATGCTACGTTCTCATGCGAACTAGAAGGAACAACTTTTAAAACACTATAAAGACTCACTATATACCAATAGAAGTAAAAGTTGTCCTCTTCCCCCCCCCCCCCCCCCGTCACATTGACATCATGCTGCTGGTGGTGTGACATTCCCACCAATAGCCCAGTTGATGGGCAAATAAAAATTGCAGCCTTGTAATGCCAACACCCTGCTCTGAGGAAACAAAGATTTACTACACTTTGGAAATAAAATGCTACATTCTTATACGAACTAGAAGGAACAACTTTTAAAACACCATAAAGCCTCACTACATACAAATAGAAGAAAAAGTTGTCCTCTTCCCCCCCGTCTCATTGACATCATGCTGCTGGTGGTGTGTCATTTCCACCAATAGCCCAGTTGATGGGCAAATAAAAATTGCAGCCTTGTAATGCCAACACCCTGCTCTGAAAAAACAAAGATTTACTACAGTTTGGAAACAAAATGTTACTTTCTTATACGAACTAGAAGGAACAAGTTTTAAAACACTCTAAAGCCACACTACATACCAATAGAAGAACAAGTTGTCTTCTTCCCCCCCCCGTCTCATTGACATCATGCTGCTAGTAGTGTGTCATTTCCACCAATAGCCCAGTTGATGGGCAAATAAAAATTGCAGCCTTGTAATGCCAACACCCTGCTCTGAGAAAACAAAGATTTACTACACTTGGGAAATAAAATGCTACGTTCTTATACGAACTAGAAGGAACAACTTTAAAAACACTATAAAGCCTCACTACATACCAATAGAAGTAAAAGTTGTCCACTTCCCCCCCTGTCTCATTGACATCATGCTGCTGGTGGTGTGTCATTTCCACCAATAGCCCAGTTGATGGGCAAATAAAAATTGCAGCCTTGCAATGCCAACACCCTGCTGTGAGAAAACAAAGATTTACTACACTTTGGAAATAAAATGCTACGTCCTTATACGAACTAGAAGGAACAACTTTTAAAACACGATAAAGACTCACTACATACCAATAGAAGTAAAAGTTGTCCTCTTCCCCCCCGTCTCATTGACATCATGCTGCTGGTGGTGTGTCATTTCCACCAATAGCCCAGTTGATGGGCAAATAAAAATTGCAGCCTTGTAATGCCAACACCCTGCTCTGAGAAAACAAAGATGTATTACACTTTGGAAATAAAATGCTACGTTCTAATACGAACTAGAAGGAACAACTTTTAAATCACTATAAAGGCTCACTACATACAAATAGAAGAAAAAGTTGTCCTCTTCGTCCCCCCCCCCACCCGGCTCATTGACATCATGCTGCTGGTGGTGTGTCATTTCCACCAATAGCCCAGTAGATGGGCAAATAAAAACTGCAGCCTTGTAATGCAAACACCCTGCTCTGAGAAAAAAAGATTTACTACACTTTGGAAATGAAATGCTACGTTCTTATACGAACTAGAAGGAACAACTTTTAAATCACTATAAAGACTCACTACATACCAATAGAAGAAAAAGTTGTCCTCTTCCCCCCCGTCTCATTGACATCATGCTGCTGGTGGTGTGTCATTTCCACCAATAGCCCAGTTGATGGGCAAATAAAAACTGCAGCCTTGTAATGCAAATACCCTGCTCTGAGAAAAAAAGATTTACTACACTTTGGAAATGAAATGCTACGTTCTTATACGAACTAGAAGGAACAACTTTTAAATCACTATAAAGACTCACTACATACCAATAGAAGAAAAAGTTGTCCTCTTCCCCCCCGTCTCATTGACATCATGCTGCTGGTGGTGTGTCATTTCCACCAATAGCCCAGTTGATGGGCAAATAAAAACTGCAGCCTTGTAATGCCAACACCCTGCTCTGAGAAAAAATGATTTACTACACTTTGGAAATGAAATGCTACGTTCTTATACGAACTAGAAGGAACAACTTTTAAATCACTATAAAGACTCACTACATACCAATAGAAGAAAAAGTTGTCCTCTTCCCCCCCGTCTCATTGACATCATGCTGCTGGTGGTGTGTCATTTCCACCAATAGCCCAGTTGATGGGCAAATAAAAATTGCAGCCTTGTAATGCCAACACCCTGCTCTGAGAAAACAAAGATTTACTACACTTTGGAAATAAAATGCTACGTTCTAATATGAACTAGAAGGAACAACCTTTAAAACACTATAAAGACTCACTACATACCAATAGAAGTAAAAGTTGTCCTCTTCCCCCCCGTCTCATTGACATCATGCTGCTGGTGGTGTGTCATTTCCACCAATAGCCCAGTTGATGGGCAAATAAAAATTGCAGCCTTGTAATGCCAACACCCTGCTCTGAGAATACAAAGATGTATTACACTTTGGAAATAAAATGCTACGTTCTAATACGAACTAGAAGGAACAACTTTTAAATCACTATAAAGGCTCACTACATACAAATAGAAGAAAAAGTTGTACTCTTCCCCCCCCCCCCCCCCCCCGGCTCATTGACATCATGCTGCTGGTGGTGTGTCATTTCCACCAATAGCCCAGTAGATGGGCAAATAAAAACTGCAGCCTTGTAATGCAAACACCCTGCTCTGAGAAAAAAAGATTTACTACACTTTGGAAATGAAATGCTACGTTCTTATACGAACTAGAAGGAACAACTTTTAAATCACTATAAAGACTCACTACATACCACTAGAAGAAAAAGTTGTCCTCTTCCCCCCCGTCTCATTGACATCATGCTGCTGGTGGTGTGTCATTTCCACCAATAGCCCAGTTGATGGGCAAATAAAAATTGCAGCCTTGTAATGCCAACACCCTGCTCTGAAAAAACAAAGATTTACTACAGTTTGGAAACAAAATGTTACTTTCTTATACGAACTAGAAGGAACAAGTTTTAAAACACTCTAAAGCCACACTACATACCAATAGAAGAACAAGTTGTCTTCTTCCCCCCCCCGTCTCATTGACATCATGCTGCTAGTAGTGTGTCATTTCCACCAATAGCCCAGTTGATGGGCAAATAAAAATTGCAGCCTTGTAATGCCAACACCCTGCTCTGAGAAAACAAAGATTTACTACACTTGGGAAATAAAATGCTACGTTCTAATACGAACTAGAAGGAACAACTTTTAAATCACTATAAAGGCTCACTACATACAAAGAGAAGAAAAAGTTGTCCTCTTCCCCCACCCCCCCCCCCCCCCGGCTCATTGACATCATACTGCTGGTGGTGTGTCATTTCCACCAATAGCCCAGTAGATGGGCAAATAAAAACTAAAGCCTTGTAATGCAAACACCCTGCTCTGAGAAAAAAAGATTTACTACACTTTGGAAATGAAATGCTACGTTCTTATACGAACTAGAAGGAACAACTTTTAAATCACTATAAAGACTCACTACATACCAATAGAAGAAAAAGTTGTCCTCTTCCCCCCCGTCTCATTGACATCATGCTGCTGGTGGTGTGTCATTTCCACCAATAGCCCAGTTGATGGGCAAATAAAAATAGCAGCCTTGTAATGCCAACACCCAGCTCTGAGAAAACAAAGATTTACTACACTTTGGAAATAAAATGCTACATTCTTATACGAACTAGAAGGAACAACTTTTAAAACACTATAAAGACTCACTATATACCAAGAGAAGAAAACGTTGTCCTCTTCCCCCCCACCTCATTGACATCATGCTGCTGGTGGTGTCTCATTTCCACCAATAGCCCAGTTGATGGGCAAATAAAAATTGCAGCCTTGTAATGCCAACACCCTGCTCTGAGAAAACAAACATTTACAACACTTTGGAAATAAAATGCTTCGTTCTTATACGAACTAGAAGGAACAACTTTTAAAACACTATAAAGCCTCACTACATACCAATAGAAGAAAAAGTTGTCCTCTTCCCCCCGTCTCATTGACATCATGCTGCTTGTGGTGTGTCATTTCCACCAATAGCCCAGTTGATGGGCAAATAAAAATTGCAGCTTTGTAATGCCAACACCCTGCTCTGAGAAAACAAAGATTTACTACACTTTGGAAATACAATGCTACGTTCTTATACGAACTAGAAGGAACAACTTTTAAAACACAATAAAGCCTCACTACATACCAATAGAAGAAAAATTGTCCTCTTCCCCCCCGTCTCATTGACATCATGCTGCTGGTGGTGTGTCATTTCCACCAATAGCGCAGTTGATGGGCAAATAAAAATTGCAGCCTTGTAATGCCAACACCCTGCTCTGAGAAAACAAAGATTTACTACACTTTGGAAATAAAATGCTACGTTCATATACTAACTAGAATGAACAACTTTTAAAACACTATAAAGACTCACTACATACCAAGAGAAGTAAAAGTTGTCCTCTTCCCCCCCCCCCCCCCAGCGTCTCATTGACATCATGCTGCTGGTGGTGTGTCATTTCCACCAATAGCCCAGTTGATGGGCAAATAAAAATTGCAGCCTTGTAATGCCAACACCCTGCTCTCAGGAAACAAAGATTTACTACACTTTGGAAATAAAATGCTACATTCTTATACGAACTAGAAGGAACAACTTTTAAAACACCATAAAGCCTCACTACATACAAATAGAAGAAAAAGTTGTCCTCTTCCCCCCCCCCCCCCCCCCGTCACATTGACATCATGCTGCTGGTGGTGTGTCATTTCCACCAATAGCCCAGTTGATGGGCAAATAAAAATTGCAGCCTTGTAATGCCAACACCCTGCTCTGAAAAAACAAAGATTTACTACACTTTGGAAACAAAATGTTACTTTCTTATACGAACTAGAAGGAACAAGTTTTAAAACACTATAAAGCCTCACTACATACCAATAGAAGAACAAGTTGTCTTCTTTCCCCCCCGTCTCATTGACATCATGCTGCTGGTAGTGTGTCATTTCCACCAATAGCCCAGTTGATGGGCAAATAAAAATTGCAGCCTTGTAATGCCAACACCCTGCTCTGAGAAAACAAAGATTTACTACACTTGGGAAATAAAATGCTACGTTCTTATACGAACTAGAAGGAACAACTTTAAAAACACTATAAAGCCTCACTACATACCAATAGAAGTAAAAGTTGTCCTCTTCCCACCCTGTCTCATTGCCATCATGCTGCTGGTGGTGTGTCATTTCCACCAATAGCCCAGTTGATGGGCAAATAAAAATAGCAGCCTTGTAATGCCAACACCCTGCTCTGAGAAAACAAAGATTTACTACACTTTGGAAATAAAATGCTACGTTCTAATATGAACTAGAAGGAACAACTTTTAAAACACTATAAAGACTCACTACATACCAATAGAAGTAAAAGTTGTCCTCTTCCCCCCCATCTCATTGACATCATGCTGCTGCTGGTGGTGGGTCATTTCCACCAATAGCCCAGTTGATGGGCAAATAAAAATTGCAGCCTTGCAATGCCAACACCCTGCTGTGAGAAAACAAGGATTTACTACACTTTGGAAATAAAATGCTACGTGCTTATGCGAACTAGAAGGAACAACTTTTAAAACACGATAAAGACTCACTACATTCCAATAGAAGTAAAAGTTGTCCTCTTCCCCCCCGTCTCATTGACATCATGCTGCTGGTGGTGTGTCATTTCCACCAATAGCCCAGTTGATGGGCAAATAAAAATTGCAGCCTTGTAATGCCAACACCCTGCTCTGAGGAAACAAAGATTTACTACACTTTGGAAATAAAATGCTACGTTCTAATACGAACTAGAAGGAACAACTTTTAAATCACTATAAAGGCTTACTACATACAAATAGAAGAAAAAGTTGTCCTCTTCCCCCCCCCCCCCCCCCCCCCGGCTCATTGACATCATGCTGCTGGTGGTGTGTCATTTCCACCAATAGCCCAGTAGATGGGCAAATAAAAACAGCAGCCTTGTAATGCAAACACCCTGCTCTGAGAAAAAAAGATTTACTACACTTTGGAAATGAAATGCTATGTTCTTATACGAACTAGAAGGAACAACTTTTAAATCACTATAAAGACTCACTACATACCAATAGAAGTAAAAGTTGTCCTCTTCCCCCCCATCTCATTGACATCATGCTGCTGCTGGTGGTGTGTCATTTCCACCAATAGCCCAGTTGATGGGCAAATAAAAATTGCAGCCTTGCAATGCCAACACCCTGCTGTGAGAAAACAAAGATTTACTACACTTTGGAAATAAAATGCTACGTCCTTATACGAACTAGAAGGAACAACTTTTAAAACACGATAAAGACTCACTACATACCAATAGAAGTAAAAGTTGTCCTCTTCCCCCCCGTCTCATTGACATCATGCTGCTGGTGGTGTGTCATTTCCACCAATAGCCCAGTTGATGGGCAAATAAAAATTGCAGCTTTGTAATGCCAACACCCTGCTCTGAGAAAACAAAGATTTACCACACTTTGGAAATAAAATGCTACGTTCTTATGCGAACTAGAAGGAACAACTTTTAAAACACTATAAAGACTCACTATATACCAATAGAAGTAAAAGTTGTCCTCTTCCCCCCCCCCCCCCCCCCCCCGTCACATTGACATCATGCTGCTGGTGGTGTGTCATTCCCACCAATAGCCCAGTTGATGGGCAAATAAAAATTGCAGCCTTGTAATGCCAACACCCTGCTCTGAGGAAACAAAGATTTACTACACTTTGGAAATAAAATGCTACATTCTTATACGTACTAGAAGGAACAACTTTTAAAACACCATAAAGCCTCACTACATACAAATAGAAGAAAAAGTTGTCCTCTTCCCCCCCCCCCCCCCCCCGTCACATTGACATCATGCTGCTGGTGGTGTGTCATTTCCACCAATAGCCCAGTTGATGGGCAAATAAAAATTGCAGCCTTGTAATGCCAACACCCTGCTCTGAAAAAACAAAGATTTACTACACTTTGGAAACAAAATGTTACTTTCTTATACGAACTAGAAGGAACAAGTTTTAAAACACTATAAAGCCTCACTACATACCAATAGAAGAACAAGTTGTCTTCTTTCCCCCCCGTCTCATTGACATCATGCTGCTGGTAGTGTGTCATTTCCACCAATAGCCCAGTTGATGGGCAAATAAAAATTGCAGCCTTGTAATGCCAACACCCTGCTCTGAGAAAACAAAGATTTACTACACTTGGGAAATAAAATGCTACGTTCTTATACGAACTAGAAGGAACAACTTTAAAAACACTATAAAGCCTCACTACATACCAATAGAAGTAAAAGTTGTCCTCTTCCCACCCTGTCTCATTGCCATCATGCTGCTGGTGGTGTGTCATTTCCACCAATAGCCCAGTTGATGGGCAAATAAAAATAGCAGCCTTGTAATGCCAACACCCTGCTCTGAGAAAACAAAGATTTACTACACTTTGGAAATAAAATGCTACGTTCTAATATGAACTAGAAGGAACAACTTTTAAAACACTATAAAGACTCACTACATACCAATAGAAGTAAAAGTTGTCCTCTTCCCCCCCATCTCATTGACATCATGCTGCTGCTGGTGGTGTGTCATTTCCACCAATAGCCCAGTTGATGGGCAAATAAAAATTGCAGCCTTGCAATGCCAACACCCTGCTGTGAGAAAACAAGGATTTACTACACTTTGGAAATAAAATGCTACGTGCTTATACGAACTAGAAGGAACAACTTTTAAAACACGATAAAGACTCACTACATTCCAATAGAAGTAAAAGTTGTCCTCTTCCCCCCCGTCTCATTGACATCATGCTGCTGGTGGTGTGTCATTTCCACCAATAGCCCAGTTGATGGGCAAATAAAAATTGCAGCCTTGTAATGCCAACACCCTGCTCTGAGGAAACAAAGATTTACTACACTTTGGAAATAAAATGCTACGTTCTAATACGAACTAGAAGGAACAACTTTTAAATCACTATAAAGGCTTACTACATACAAATAGAAGAAAAAGTTGTCCTCTTCCCCCCCCCCCCCCCCCCCCGGCTCATTGACATCATGCTGCTGGTGGTGTGTCATTTCCACCAATAGCCCAGTAGATGGGCAAATAAAAACAGCAGCCTTGTAATGCAAACACCCTGCTCTGAGAAAACAAAGATTTACTACACTTTGGAAATGAAATGCTATGTTCTTATACGAACTAGAAGGAACAACTTTTAAATCACTATAAAGACTCACTACATACCAATAGAAGTAAAAGTTGTCCTCTTCCCCCCCATCTCATTGACATCATGCTGCTGCTGGTGGTGTGTCATTTCCACCAATAGCCCAGTTGATGGGCAAATAAAAATTGCAGCCTTGCAATGCCAACACCCTGCTGTGAGAAAACAAAGATTTACTACACTTTGGAAATAAAATGCTACGTCCTTATACGAACTAGAAGGAACAACTTTTAAAACACGATAAAGACTCACTACATACCAATAGAAGTAAAAGTTGTCCTCTTCCCCCCCGTCTCATTGACATCATGCTGCTGGTGGTGTGTCATTTCCACCAATAGCCCAGTTGATGGGCAAATAAAAATTGCAGCTTTGTAATGCCAACACCCTGCTCTGAGAAAACAAAGATTTACCACACTTTGGAAATAAAATGCTACGTTCTTATGCGAACTAGAAGGAACAACTTTTAAAACACTATAAAGACTCACTATATACCAATAGAAGTAAAAGTTGTCCTCTTCCCCCCCCCCCCCCCCCCCCCCCGTCACATTGACATCATGCTGCTGGTGGTGTGTCATTCCCACCAATAGCCCAGTTGATGGGCAAATAAAAATTGCAGCCTTGTAATGCCAACACCCTGCTCTGAGGAAACAAAGATTTACTACACTTTGGAAATAAAATGCTACATTCTTATACGAACTAGAAGGAACAACTTTTAAAACACCATAAAGCCTCACTACATACAAATAGAAGAAAAAGTTGTCCTCTTCCCCCCCGTCTCATTGACATCATGCTGCTGGTGGTGTGTCATTTCCACCAATAGCCCAGTTGATGGGCAAATAAAAATTGCAGCCTTGTAATGCCAACACCCTGCTCTGAAAAAACAAAGATTTACTACAGTTTGGAAACAAAATGTTACTTTCTTATACGAACTAGAAGGAACAAGTTTTAAAACACTCTAAAGCCACACTACATACCAATAGAAGAACAAGTTGTCTTCTTCCCCCCCCCCCGTCTCATTGACATCATGCTGCTAGTAGTGTGTCATTTCCACCAATAGCCCAGTTGATGGGCAAATAAAAATTGCAGCCTTGTAATGCCAACACCCTGCTCTGAGAAAACAAAGATTTACTACACTTGGGAAATAAAATGCTACGTTCTTATACGAACTAGAAGGAACAACTTTAAAAACACTATAAAGCCTCACTACATACCAATAGAAGTAAAAGTTGTCCACTTCCCCCCCTGTCTCATTGACATCATGCTGCTGGTGGTGTGTCATTTCCACCAATAGCCCAGTTGATGGGCAAATAAAAATTGCAGCCTTGCAATGCCAACACCCTGCTGTGAGAAAACAAAGATTTACTACACTTTGGAAATAAAATGCTACGTCCTTATACGAACTAGAAGGAACAACTTTTAAAACACGATAAAGACTCACTACATACCAATAGAAGTAAAAGTTGTCCTCTTCCCCCCCGTCTCATTGACATCATGCTGCTGGTGGTGTGTCATTTCCACCAATAGCCCAGTTGATGGGCAAATAAAAATTGCAGCCTTGTAATGCCAACACCCTGCTCTGAGAAAACAAAGATGTATTACACTTTGGAAATAAAATGCTACGTTCTAATACGAACTAGAAGGAACAACTTTTAAATCACTATAAATGCTCACTACATACAAATAGAAGAAAAAGTTGTCCTCTTCGTCCCCCCCCCCACCCGGCTCATTGACATCATGCTGCTGGTGGTGTGTCATTTCCACCAATAGCCCAGTAGATGGGCAAATAAAAACTGCAGCCTTGTAATGCAAACACCCTGCTCTGAGAAAAAAAGATTTACTACACTTTGGAAATGAAATGCTACGTTCTTATACGAACTAGAAGGAACAACTTTTAAATCACTATAAAGACTCACTACATACCAATAGAAGAAAAAGTTGTCCTCTTCCCCCCCGTCTCATTGACATCATGCTGCTGGTGGTGTGTCATTTCCACCAATAGCCCAGTTGATGGGCAAATAAAAACTGCAGCCTTGTAATGCAAATACCCTGCTCTGAGAAAAAAAGATTTACTACACTTTGGAAATGAAATGCTACGTTCTTATACGAACTAGAAGGAACAACTTTTAAATCACTATAAAGACTCACTACATACCAATAGAAGAAAAAGTTGTCCTCTTCCCCCCCGTCTCATTGACATCATGCTGCTGGTGGTGTGTCATTTCCACCAATAGCCCAGTTGATGGGCAAATAAAAACTGCAGCCTTGTAATGCCAACACCCTGCTCTGAGAAAAAATGATTTACTACACTTTGGAAATGAAATGCTACGTTCTTATACGAACTAGAAGGAACAACTTTTAAATCACTATAAAGACTCACTACATACCAATAGAAGAAAAAGTTGTCCTCTTCCCCCCCGTCTCATTGACATCATGCTGCTGGTGGTGTGTCATTTCCACCAATAGCCCAGTTGATGGGCAAATAAAAATTGCAGCCTTGTAATGCCAACACCCTGCTCTGAGAAAACAAAGATTTACTACACTTTGGAAATAAAATGCTACGTTCTAATATGAACTAGAAGGAACAACCTTTAAAACACTATAAAGACTCACTACATACCAATAGAAGTAAAAGTTGTCCTCTTCCCCCCCGTCTCATTGACATCATGCTGCTGGTGGTGTGTCATTTCCACCAATAGCCCAGTTGATGGGCAAATAAAAATTGCAGCCTTGTAATGCCAACACCCTGCTCTGAGAATACAAAGATATATTACACTTTGGAAATAAAATGCTACGTTCTAATACGAACTAGAAGGAACAACTTTTAAATCACTATAAAGGCTCACTACATACAAATAGAAGAAAAAGTTGTACTCTTCCCCCCCCCCCCCCCCGGCTCATTGACATCATGCTGCTGGTGGTGTGTCATTTCCACCAATAGCCCAGTAGATGGGCAAATAAAAACTGCAGCCTTGTAATGCAAACACCCTGCTCTGAGAAAAAAAGATTTACTACACTTTGGAAATGAAATGCTACGTTCTTATACGAACTAGAAGGAACAACTTTTAAATCACTATAAAGACTCACTACATACCAATAGAAGAAAAAGTTGTCCTCTTCCCCCCCGTCTCATTGACATCATGCTGCTGGTGGTGTGTCATTTCCACCAATAGCCCAGTTGATGGGCAAATAAAAACTGCAGCCTTGTAATGCAAATACCCTGCTCTGAGAAAAAAAGATTTACTACACTTTGGAAATGAAATGCTACGTTCTTATACGAACTAGAAGGAACAACTTTTAAATCACTATAAAGACTCACTACATACCAATAGAAGAAAAAGTTGTCCTCTTCCCCCCCGTCTCATTGACATCATGCTGCTGGTGGTGTGTCATTTCCACCAATAGCCCAGTTGATGGGCAAATAAAAACTGCAGCCTTGTAATGCCAACACCCTGCTCTGAGAAAAAATGATTTACTACACTTTGGAAATGAAATGCTACGTTCTTATACGAACTAGAAGGAACAACTTTTAAATCACTATAAAGACTCACTACATACCAATAGAAGAAAAAGTTGTCCTCTTCCCCCCCGTCTCATTGACATCATGCTGCTGGTGGTGTGTCATTTCCACCAATAGCCCAGTTGATGGGCAAATAAAAATTGCAGCCTTGTAATGCCAACACCCTGCTCTGAGAAAACAAAGATTTACTACACTTTGGAAATAAAATGCTACGTTCTAATATGAACTAGAAGGAACAACCTTTAAAACACTATAAAGACTCACTACATACCAATAGAAGTAAAAGTTGTCCTCTTCCCCCCCGTCTCATTGACATCATGCTGCTGGTGGTGTGTCATTTCCACCAATAGCCCAGTTGATGGGCAAATAAAAATTGCAGCCTTGTAATGCCAACACCCTGCTCTGAGAATACAAAGATGTATTACACTTTGGAAATAAAATGCTACGTTCTAATACGAACTAGAAGGAACAACTTTTAAATCACTATAAAGGCTCACTACATACAAATAGAAGAAAAAGTTGTACTCTTCCCCCCCCCCCCCCCCCCGCTCATTGACATCATGCTGCTGGTGGTGTGTCATTTCCACCAATAGCCCAGTAGATGGGCAAATAAAAACTGCAGCCTTGTAATGCAAACACCCTGCTCTGAGAAAAAAAGATTTACTACACTTTGGAAATGAAATGCTACGTTCTTATACGAACTAGAAGGAACAACTTTTAAATCACTATAAAGACTCACTACATACCACTAGAAGAAAAAGTTGTCCTCTTCCCCCCCGTCTCATTGACATCATGCTGCTGGTGGTGTGTCATTTCCACCAATAGCCCAGTTGATGGGCAAATAAAAATTGCAGCCTTGTAATGCCAACACCTGCTGTGAGAAAACAAAGATTTACTACACTTTGGAAATTAAATGCTAGTTTCTTATACGAACTAGAAGGAGCAACTTTTAAAACACTATAAAGACTCACTACATACCAAGACAAGAAAATGTTCTAATCTTCCCCCCCATCTCATTGACATCATGCTGCTGGTGGTGTGTCATTTCCACCAATAGTCCAGTTGATGGGCAAATAAAAATTGCAGCCTTGTAGTGCCAACACCCTGCTCTGAGAAAACAAAGATTTACTACACTTTGGAAATAAAATGCTACGTTCTTATACGAACTAGAAGGAACAACTTTTAAAACACTATAAAGCCTCACTACATACCAATAGAAGAAAAAGTTGTCTCTTGCCCCCCGTCTCATTGATATCATGCTGCTTGTGGTGTGTCATTTCCACCAATAGCCCAGTTGATGGGCAAATAAGAATTGCAGCCTTGTAATGCCAACAGCCTGCTCTGAGAAAACAAAGATTTACTAAACTTTGGGAGTAATATGCTACGTTCTTATACGAACTAGAAGGAACAACTTTTAAAACACTATAAAGACTCACTACATACCAAGAGAAGAAAAAGTTGTCCTCTTCGCCCCCATCTCATTGACATCATGCTGCTGGTGGTGTCTCATTTCCACCAATAGCCTAGTTGATGGGCAAATAAAAATTGCAGCCTTGTAATGCCATCACCCTGCTCTGAGAAAACAAAGATTTACAACACGTTGGAAATAAAATGCTACGTTCTTATATGAACTAGAAGGAACAACTTTTAAAACATCATAAAGCCTCACTACATACAAATAGAAGAAAAAGTTGTCCTCTTCCCCCCCGTCTCATTGACATCATGCTGCTGGTGGTGTGTCATTTCCACCAATAACCCAGTTGATGGGCAAACAAAAATTGAAACTTGTAATGCCAACACCCTGGTCTGAGAAAGCAAAGATTTACTACACTTTGGAAATAAAATGCTACGTTCTTATACGAACTAGAAGGAACAACTTTTAAAACACGATAAAGCCTCACTACATACCAATAGAAATAAAAGTTGTCCTCTACCCCCCCGTCTCATTGACATCATGCTGCTGGTGGTGTGTCATTTCCACCAATAGCCCAGTTGATGGGCAAATAAAAATTGCAGCCTTGTAATGCCAACACCCTGCTGTGAGAAAACAAAGATTTACTACACTTTGGAAATAAAATGCTACGTTCTTATACGAACTAGAGGGAACGACTTTTAAAACACTATAAAGCTTCACTACATACCAATAGAAGTAAAAGTTGTCCACTTCCCCCCCCCCCCCCCGTCTCATTGACATCATGCTGCTGGTGGTGTGTCATTTCCACCAATAGCCCAGTTGATGGGCAAATAAAAATTGCAGCCTTGTAATGCCAACACCCTGCTCTGAGAAAACAAAGATTTACTACACTTTGGAAATAAAATGCTACATTCTTATACGAACTAGCAGGAACAACTTTTAAAACACTATAAAGTCTCACTACATACCAATAGAAGAAAAAGTTGTCCACTTCCCCCCCCCATCTCATTGACATCATACTGCTGGTGGTGTGTCATTTCCACCAATAGCCCAGTTGATGGGCAATTAAAAATTGCAGCCTTGTAATGCCAACACCCTGCTGTGAGAAAACAAAAATTTACTACACTTTGGAAATAAAATGCTACGTTCTTATACGAACTAGAAGGAACAACTTTTAAAACACTATAAAGCCTCACTACATACCAATAGAAGAAAAAGTTGTCCTCTTCCCCCCCCCCCCCCCCCCTCATTGACATCATGCTGCTGGTGGTGTGACATTTCCACCAATAGCCCAGTTGATGGGCAAATAAAAATTGCAGCCTTGTAATGGCAACACCCTGCTCTGAGAAAACAAAGATTTACTACACTTTGGAAATAAAATGCTACGTTCTTATACGAACTAGAAGGAACAACTTTTAAAGCACTATAAAGCCTCACTACATACCAATAGAAGTAAAAGTTGTCCTCTTCCCCCCCGTCTCATTGGCATCATGCTGCTGGTGTGGTGTCATTTCCACCAATAGCCCAGTTGATGGGCAAATAAAAATTGCAGCCTTGTAATGCAAACACCCTGCTCTGAGAAAACAAACATTTACTACACTTTGGAAATAAAATGCTACGTTCTTATACGAACTAGAAGGAACAACTTTTAAAACACTATAAAGACTCACTACATACCAATAGAAGAAAAAGTCGTCCTCTTCACCCCCGTCTCATTGACATCATTCTGCTGGTGGTGTGTCATTTCCACCAATAGCCCAGTTGATGGGCAAATAAAAATTGCTGCCCTGTAATGCAAACACCCTGCTCTGAGAAAACAAACATTTACTACACTTTGGAAATAAAATGCTATGTTCTTATACGAACTAGAAGGAACCTTTTAAAACACTATAAAGACTCACTACATACCAATAGAAGTAAAAGTTGTCATCTTCCCCTCCCGTCTCATTGACATCATGCTGCTGGTGATGTGTCATTTCCAGCAATAGCCCAGTTGATGGGCAAATAAAAATTGCAGCCTTGTAATGCCAACACCCTGCTCTGAGAAAAAAAAGATTTACTACACTTTGGAAATAAAATGCTACGTTCTTATAGGAACTAGAGGGAACAACTTTTAAAACACTATAAAGACTTACTACATACCAATAGAAGAAAAAGTTGTCATCTCCCCCGCCCCCCTGTCTCATTGACATCATGCTGCTGGTGGTGTGTCATTTCCACCAATAGCCCAGTTGATGGGCAAATAAAAATTGCAGCCTTGAAATCCCAACACCCAGCTGTGAGAAAACAAAAATTTACTACACTTTGGAAATAAAATGCTACGTTCTTATACGAACTACAAGGAACAACTTTTAAAACACTATAAAGCCTCACAACATACCAATAGAAGAAAAAGTTGTCCTCTACCACCCCCCGCCCCCCCCCCCCCCCCCCGGCTCATTGACATCATACTGCTGGTACTGTGTCATCTCCACCAATAACCCAGTTGATAGGCAAATAAAAATTGCAGCCTTGTAATGCAAACACCCTGCTCTGAGAAAACAAACATTTACTACACTTTGGAAATAAAATGCTACGTTCTTATACGAACTAGAAGGAACAACTTTTAAAACACTATAAATCCTCACTACATACCAATAGAAGAAAAAGTTGTCCTCTTCCCCCCCGTCTCATTGACATCATACTGCTGGTGGTGTGTCATTTCCACCAATAGCCCAGTTGATGGGCAAATAAAAATTGCAGCCTTGTAATGCCAACACCCTGATGTGAGAAAACAAAAATTTACTACACTTTGGAAATAAAATGCTACGTTCTTATACGAACTAGAAGGAACAACTTTTAAAACACTATAAAGCCTCACTACATACCAATAGAAGAAAGAGTTTTCCACTTCCCCCCCCCCCCCTTCCATCTCATTGACATCATGCTGCTGGTGGTGTGTCATTTCCACGAATAGCCCAGTTGATGGGCAAATAAAAACTGCAACCTTGTAATGCCAACACACTGCTGTGAGGAAACAAAGATTTACTACACTTTGGACATAAAATGATACGTTCTTGTACAAACCAGAAGGAACAACTTTTAAAACACTACAAAGCCTCACTACATACCAATAGAAGAAAAAGTCGTCCTCTTCACCCCCGTCTCATTGACATCATTCTGCTGTTGGTGTGTCATTTCCACCAATAGCCCAGTTGATGGGCAAATAAAATTTGCTGCCCTGTAATGCAAACATCCTGCTCTGAGAAAACAAACATTTACTACACTTTGGAAATAAAATGCTACGTTCTTATACTAACTAGAAGGAACAACTTTTAAAACACTATAAAGCCTCACTACATACCAATAGAAGTAAAAGTTGTCCTCTTCCCCCCCGTCTCATTGACATCATGCTGCTGGAGGTGTGTCATTTCCACCAATAGCCCAGTTGATGGGCAAATAAAAATTGCAGCCTTGTAATGCCAACACCCTGCTGTGAGAAAACAAAGATTTACTACACTTTGGAAATAAAATGCTACGTTCTTATACGAACTAGAAGGAACAACTTTTAAAAGACTATAAAGCCTCACTACATACCAATAGAAGAATAAGTTGTCCTCTTCCCCCCCCCGTCTCATTGACATCATGCTGCTGGTGGTGTGACATTTCCACCAGTAGCCCAGTTGATGGGCAAATAAAAATTGCAGCCTTGTAATGCCAACACCCTGCTCTGAGAAAACAAAGATTTACTACACTTTGGAAATAAAATGCTACGTTCTTATACGAACTAGAAGGAACAACTTTTAAAACACTATAAAGCCTCACTACATACCAATAGAAGTAAAAGTTGTCCTCTTCCCCCCCGTCTCATTGACATCATGCTGCTGGAGGTGTGTCATTTCCACCAATAGCCCAGTTGATGGGCAAATAAAAATTGCAGCTTTGTAATGCCAACACCCTGCTCTGAGAAAACAAAGATTTACTACACTTTGGAAATAAAATGCTTCGTTCTTATGCGAACTAGAAGCAACAACTTTTAAAACACAATAAAGACTCACTACATACCAATAGAAGAAAAAGTTGTCCTCTTCCAACCCGTCTCATTGACATCATGCTGCAGTTGGTGTGTCTTTTCCACCAATAGCCCAGTTGATGGGCAAATAAAAATTGCAGCCTTGTAATGCCAACACCCTGCTCTGAGAAAACAAAGATTTACTACACTTTGGAAATAAAATGCTACGTTCTTATACGAACTAGAAGGCAACAACTTTTAAAACTCTATAAAGCCTCACTACATACCAATAGAAGAAAATGTTGTCCTCTTCCCCCCGTCTCATTGACATCATGCTGCTGGTGGTGTGTCATTTCCACCAATAGCCCAGTTGATGGGCAAATAAAAATTGAAGCCTTGTAATGCCAACACCCTGCTTTGAGAGACCAAAGATTTACTACACTTTGGAAATAAAATGCTACGTTCTTATACGAACTAGAAGGAACAACTTTTAAAACACTATAAAGCCTCACTACATACCAATAGAAGAAAAAGTTGTCCTCTTCCCCCCCGTCTCATTGACATCATACTGCTGGTGGTGTGTCATTTCCACCAATAGCCCAGTTGATGGGAAAATAAAAATTGCAGCCTTGTAATGCCAACACCCTGCTCTGAGAAAAAAAAGATTTACTACACTTTGGAAATAAAATGCTACGTTCTGATAGGAACTAGAGGAAACAACTTTTAAAACACTATAGAGACTCACTACATACCAATAGAAGTAAAAGTTGTCCTCTATCCCCCCCGTCTCATTGACATCATGCTGCTGGTGGTGTGTCATTTCCACCAATAGCCCAGTTGATGGGCAAATAAAAATTGCAGCCTTGTTTTGCCAACACCCTGCTCTGAGAAAACAAAGATTTACTACACTTTGGAAATAAAATGCTACGTTCTTATACGAACTAAAAGGAACAACTTTTAAAACACTATAAAGCCTCACTACATACCAATAGAAGAAAAAGTTGTCCTCTTCCCTCCCGTCTCATTGACATCATACTGCTGGTGGTGTGTCATTTCCACCAATAGCCCAGTTGATGGGCAATTAAAAATTGCAGCATTGTAATGCCAACAACCTGCTGTGAGAAAACAAAAATTTACTACACTTTGGAAATAGAATGCTACGTTCTTATACGAACTAGAAGGAACAACTTTTAAAACACTATAAAGCCTCACTACATACCAATAGAAGAAAAATTTTTCCACTTCCCTCCCCCCCCCCCCCATCTCATTGACATCATGCTGCTGGTGGTGTGTCATATCCACCAATAGCCCAGTTGATGGGCAAATAAAAACTGCAACCTTGTAATGCCAACACACTGCTGTGAGGAAACAAAGATTTACTACACTTTGGACATAAAGTGATACGTTCTTGTACAAACCAGAAGGAACAACTTTTAAAACACTATAAAGCCTCACTACATACCAATAGAAGAAAAAGTTGTCCTCTTCCACCCCCCCCCCCCACCCGTCTCATTGACATCATACTGCTGGTGGTGTGTCATTTCCACCAATAGCCCAGTTGATGGGCAAATAAAAATTGCAGCCTTGTAATGCCAACACCCTGCTCTGAGAAAACAAAGATTTACTACACTTTGGAAATAAAATGCTACGTTCTTATACGAACTAGAAGGCAACAACTTTTAAAACTCTATAAAGCCTCACTACATACCAATAGAAGAAAATGTTGTCCTCTTCCCCCCGTCTCATTGACATCATGCTGCTGGTGGTGTGTCATTTGCACCAATAACCCAGTTGATAGGCAAATAAAAATTGCTGCCTTGTAATGCAAACACCCTGCTCTGAGAAAACAAACATTTACTACACTTTGGAAATAAAATGCTACGTTCTTATACGAACTAGAAGGAACAACTTTTAAAACACTATAAAGACTCACTACATACCAATAGAAGAAAAAGTTGTCCTCTTCCCCCCCGTCTCATTGACATCATGCTGCTGGAGATGTGTTATTTCCACCAATAGCCCAGTTGATGGGCAAATAAAAATTGCAGCCTTGTAATGCCAACACCCTGCTCTGAGAAAACAAAGATTTACTACACTTTGTAAATAAAATGCTACGTTCTTATACGAACTAGAAGGAACAACTAATAAACACTATAAAGCCTCACTACATACCAATAGAAGAAAAAGTTGTCCTCTTCCGCCCCCCCCCCCCCCCCATCCCCCGTCTCATTGACATCATGCTGCTGGTGGTGTGTCATTTCCACCAATAGCCCAGTTGATGGACAAATAAAATTTGCTGCCCTGTAATGCAAACACCCTGCTCTGAGAAAACAAACATTTACTACACTTTGGAAATAAAATGCTACGTTCCTATACGAACTAGAAGGAAAAACTTTTAAATCACTATAAAGCCTCACTACATACCAATAGAAGTAAAAGTTGTCCTCTTCCCCCCCGTCTCATTGACATCATGCTGCTGGAGATGTGTCATTTCCACCAATAGCCCAGTTGATGGGCAAATAAAAATTGCAACTTTGTAATGCCAACACCCTGCTCTGAGAAAACAAAGATTTACAACACTTTGGAAATAAAATGCTATGTTCTTATACGAACTAGAAGGAAACTTTTAAAACACTATAAAGACTCACTACATACCAATAGAAGTAAAAGTTGTCATCTTCCCCTCCCGTCTCATTGACATCATGCTGCTGGTGGTGTGTCATTTCCAGCAATAGCCCAGTTGATGGGCAAATAAAAATTGCAGCCTTGTAATGCCAACACCCTGCTCTGAGAAAAAAAAGATTTACTACACTTTGGAAATAAAATGCTACGTTCTTATACGAACTAGAGGGAACAACTTTTAAAACACTATAAAGACTTACTACATACCAATAGAAGAAAAAGTTGTAATCTCCCCCGCCCCCCTGTCTCATTGACATCATGCTGCTGGTGGTGTGTCATTTCCACCAATAGCCCAGTTGATGGGCAAATAAAAATTGCAGCCTTGTAATGCCAACACCCAGCTCTGAGAAAACAAAGATTTACTACACTTTGGAAATAAAATGCTACATTCTTATACGAACAAGAAGGAACAACTTTTAAAACACTATATAGCCTCACTACATACCAATAGAAGAAAAAGTTGTCCTCTTCCACCCCGTCTCATTGACATCATGCTGCAGTTGGTGTGTCATTTCCACCAATAGCCCAGTTGATGGGCAAATAAAAATTGCAGCCTAGTAATGCCGACACCCTGCTCTGAGAAACAAAGATTTACTACACTTTGGAAATAAAATGCTACGTTCTTATACGAACTAGAAGGCAACAACTTTTAAAACACTATAAAGCCTCACTACATACCAATAGAAGAAAATGTTGTCCTCTTCCCCCCGTCTCATTGACATCATGCTGCTGGTGGTGTGTCATTTCCACCAATAGCCCAGTTGTTGGGCAAATAAAAATTGCAGCCTTGTAATGCCAACACCCAGCTCTGAGAAAACAAAGATTTACTACACTTTGGAAATAAAATGCTACATTCTTATACGAACAAGAAGGAACAACTTTTAAAACACTATATAGCCTCACTACATACCAATAGAAGAAAAAGTTGTCCTCTTCCACCCCGTCTCATTGACATCATGCTGCAGTTGGTGTGTCATTTCCACCAATAGCCCAGTTGATGGGCAAATAAAAATTGCAGCCTTGTAATGCCAACACCCTGCTCTGAGAAAACAAAGATTTACTACACTTTGGAAACAAAATGCTACGTTCTTATACGAACTAGAAGGAACAACTTTTAAAACACTATAAAGCCTCACTACATACCAATAGAAGAAAAAGTTTTCCACTTCCCTACCCCCCCCCCCCCCCCCCCACCATCTCATTGACATCATACTGCTGGGGGTGTGTCATTTGCACCAATAACCCAGTTGATAGGCAAATAAAAATTGCAGCCTTGTAATGCAAACACCCTGCTCTGAGAAAACAAACATTTACTACACTTTGGAAATAAAATGCTACGTTCTTATACGAACTAGAAGGCTTCCACTTTTAAAACACTATAAAGCCTCACTCCATACCAATAGAAGAAAATGTTGTCCTCTTCCCCCCGTCTCATTGACATCATGCTGCTGGTGGTGTGTCATTTCCACCAATAGCCCTGTTGATGGGCAAATAAAAATTGCAGCCTTGTAATGCCAACACTGCTCTGAGAAAACAAACATTTACAACACTTTGGAAATAAAATGCTACGTTCTTATAGGAACTAGAGGGAACAACTTTTAAAACACTATAAAGACTTACTACATACCAAGAGAAGTAAAAGTTGTCCTCTTCCCCCCCCCCCCCCCCCCTCCGTCTCATTGACATCATGCTGCTGGTGGTGTGTCATTTCCACCAATAGCCCAGTTGATGGGCAAATAAAAATTGCAGCCTTGTAATGCCAACACCCTGCTCTCAGGAAACAAAGATTTACTACACTTTGGAAATAAAATGCTACATTCTTATACGAACTAGAAGGAACAACTTTTAAAACACCATAAAGCCTCACTACATACAAATAGAAGAAAAAGTTGTCCTCTTCCCCCCCCCCCCCCCCCGTCTCATTGACATCATGCTGCTGGTGGTGTGTCATTTCCACCAATAGCCCAGTTGATGGGCAAATAAAAATTGCAGCCTTGTAATGCCAACACCCTGCTCTGAAAAAACAAAGATTTACTACACTTTGGAAACAAAATGTTACTTTCTTATACGAACTAGAAGGAAAAAGTTTTAAAACACTATAAAGCCTCACTACATACCAATAGAAGAACAAGTTGTCTTCTTTCCCCCCCGTCTCATTGACATCATGCTGCTGGTAGTGTGTCATATCCACCAATTGCCCAGTTGATGGGCAAATAAAAATTGCAGCCTTGTAATGCCAACACCCTGCTCTGAGAAAATAAAGATTTACTACACTTGGGAAATAAAATGCTACGTTCTTATACGAACTAGAAGGAACAACTTTTAAAACACTATAAAGCCTCACTACATACCAATAGAAGAAAAAGTTGTCCTCTTCCACCCCGTCTCATTGACATCATGCTGCTGGTGGTGTGTCATTTCCACCAATAGCCCAGTTGATGGGCAAATAAAAATAGCAGCTTTGTAATGCCAACACCCTGCTCTGAGAAATCAAAGATTTACCACACTTTGGAAATAAAATGCTACGTTCTTATGCGAACTAGAAGGAACAACTTTTAAAACACTATAAAGACTCACTACATACCAATAGAAGTAAAAGTTGTCCTCTTCCCCCCCATCTCATTGACATCATGCTGCTGCTGGTGGTGTGTCATTTCCACCAATAGCCCAGTTGATGGGCAAATAAAAATTGCAGCCTTGCAATGCCAACACCCTGCTGTGAGAAAACAAAGATTTACTACACTTTGGAAATAAAATGCTACGTCCTTATACGAACTAGAAGGAACAACTTTTAAAACACGATAAAGACTCACTACATACCAATAGAAGTAAAAGTTGTCCTCTTCCCCCCCGTCTCATTGACATCATGCTGGTGGTGGTGTGTCATTTCCACCAATAGCCCAGTTGATGGGCAAATAAAAATTGCAGCCTTGTAATGCCAACACCCTGCTCTGAGAAAAGAAAGATGTATTACACTTTGGAAATAAAATGCTACGTTCTAATACGAACTAGAAGGAACAACTTTTAAATCACTATAAAGGCTTACTACATACAAATAGAAGAAAAAGTTGTCCTCTTCCCCCCACCCCCCCCCACCCCCCGGCTCATTGACATCATGCTGCTGGTGGTGTGTCATTTCCACCAATAGCCCAGTAGATGGGCAAATAAAAACTGCAGCCTTGTAATGCAAACACCCTGCTCTGAGAAAACAAAGATTTACTACACTTTGGAAATAAAATGCTACGTTCTTATACGAACTAGAAGGCTTCCACTTTTAAAACACTATAAAGCCTCACTCCATACCAATAGAAGAAAATGTTGTCCTCTTCCCCCCGTCTCATTGACATCATGCTGCTGGTGGTGTGTCATTTCCACCAATAGCCCAGTTGATGGGCAAATAAAAATTGCAGCCTTGTAATGCCAACACTGCTCTGAGAAAACAAACATTTACAACACTTTGGAAATAAAATGCTACGTTCTTATAGGAACTAGAGGGAACAACTTTTAAAACACTATAAAGACTTACTACATACCAAGAGAAGTAAAAGTTGTCCTCTTCCCCCCCCCCCCCCCCCCCCCCCCCGTCTCATTGACATCATGCTGCTGGTGGTGTGTCATTTCCACCAATAGCCCAGTTGATGGGCAAATAAAAATTGCAGCCTTGTAATGCCAACACCCTGCTCTCAGGAAACAAAGATTTACTACACTTTGGAAATAAAATGCTACATTCTTATACGAACTAGAAGGAACAACTTTTAAAACACCATAAAGCCTCACTACATACAAATAGAAGAAAAGGTTGTCCTCTTCCCCCCCCCCGTCTCATTGACATCATGCTGCTGGTGGTGTGTCATTTCCACCAATAGCCCAGTTGATGGGCAAATAAAAATTGCAGCCTTGTAATGCCAACACCCTGCTCTGAAAAAACAAAGATTTACTACACTTTGGAAATAAAATGTTACTTTCTTATACGAACTAGAAGGAAAAAGTTTTAAAACACTATAAAGCCTCACTACATACCAATAGAAGAACAAGTTGTCTTCTTTCCCCCCCGTCTCATTGACATCATGCTGCTGGTAGTGTGTCATATCCACCAATAGCCCAGTTGATGGGCAAATAAAAATTGCAGCCTTGTAATGCCAACACCCTGCTCTGAGAAAATAAAGATTTACTACACTTGGGAAATAAAATGCTACGTTCTTATACGAACTAGAAGGAACAACTTTAAAAACACTATAAAGCCTCACTACATACCAATAGAAGTAAAAGTTGTCCTCTTCCCCCCCTGTCTCATTGACATCATGCTGCTGGTGGTGTGTCATTTCCACCAATAGCCCAGTTGATGGGCAAATAAAAATAGCAGCTTTGTAATGCCAACACCCTGCTCTGAGAAATCAATGATTTACCACACTTTGGAAATAAAATGCTACGTTCTTATGCGAACTAGAAGGAACAACTTTTAAAACACTATAAAGACTCACTACATACAAATAGAAGAAAAAGTTGTCCTCTTCCCCCCCCCCCCCCCCCACCCCCCGGCTCATTGACATCATGCTGCTGGTGGTGTGTCATTTCCACCAATAGCCCAGTAGATGGGCAAATAAAAACTGCAGCCTTGTAATGCAAACACCCTGCTCTGAGAAAAAAAGATTTACTACACTTTGGAAATGAAATGCTACGTTCTTATACGAACTAGAAGGAACAACTTTTAAATCACTATAAAGACTCACTACATACCAATAGAAGTAAAAGTTGTCCTCTTCCCCCCCGTCTCATTGACATCATGCTGCTGCTGGTGGTATGTCATTTCCACCAATAGCCCAGTTGATGGGCAAATAAAAATTGCAGCCTTGCAATGCCAACACCCTGCTGTGAGAAAACAAAGATTTACTACACTTTGGAAATAAAATGCTACGTCCTTATACGAACTAGAAGGAACAACTTTTAAAACACGATAAAGACTCACTACATACCAATAGAAGTAAAAGTTGTCCTCTTCCCCCCCGTCTCATTGACATCATGCTGCTGGTGGTGTGTCATTTCCACCAATAGCCCAGTTGATGGGAAATTAAAAATTGCAGCTTTGTAATGCCAACACCCTGCTCTGAGAAAACAAAGATTTACCACACTTTGGAAATAAAATGCTACGTTCTTATGCGAACTAGAAGGAACAACTTTTAAAACACTATAAAGACTCACTATATACCAATAGAAGTAAAAGTTGTCCTCTTCCCCCCCCCCCCCCCCTCCGTCTCATTGACATCATGCTGCTGGTGGTGTGTCATTTCCACCAATAGCCCAGTTGATGGGCAAATAAAAATTGCAGCCTTGTAATGCCAACACCCAGCTCTGAGAAAACAAAGATTCACTACACTTTGGAAATAAAATGCTACATTCTTATACGAACTAGTAGGAACAACTTTTAAAACACTATAAAGACTCACTATATACCAAGAGAAGAAAAAGTTGTCCTCTTCCCCCCCATCTCATTGACATCATGCTGCTGGTGGTGTCTCATTTCCACCAATAGCCCAGTTGATGGGCAAATAAAAATTGCAGCCTTGTAATGCCAACACCCTGCTCTGAGAAAACAAAGATTTACAACACTTTGGAAATAAAATGCTTCGTTCTTATACGAACTAGAAGGAACAACTTTTAAAACACTATAAAGCCTCACTACATACCAATAGAAGAAAAAGTTGTCCTCTTCCCCCCGTCTCATTGACATCATGCTGCTTGTGGTGTGTCATTTCCACCAATAGCCCAGTTGATGGGCAAATAAAAATTGCAGCTTTGTAATGCCAACACCCTGCTCTGAGAAAACAAAGATTTACTACACTTTGGAAATAAAATGCTACGTTCTTATACGAACTAGAAGGAACAACTTTTAAAACACAATAAAGCCTCACTACATACCAATAGAGAAAAATTGTCCTCTTCCCCCCCGTCTCATTGACATCATGCTGCTGGTGGTGTGTCATTTCCACCAATAGCGCAGTTGATGGGCAAATAAAAATTGCAGCCTTGTAATGCCAACACCCTGCTCTGAGAAAACAAAGATTTACTACACTTTGGAAAAAAACTGCTACGTTCTTATACTAACTAGAAGGAACAACTTTTAAAACACTATAAAGACTCACTACATACCAAGAGAAGTAAAAGTTGTCCTCTTCCCCCCCCCCCCCCCCCCCGTCTCATTGACATCATGCTGCTGGTGGTGTGTCATTTCCACCAATAGCCCAGTTGATGGGCAAATAAAAATTGCAGCCTTGTAATGCCAACACCCTGCTCTCAGGAAACAAAGATTTACTACACTTTGGAAATAAAATGCTACATTCTTATACGAACTAGAAGGAACAACTTTTAAAACACCATAAAGCCTCACTACATACAAATAGAAGAAAAAGTTGTCCTCTTCCCCCCCGTCTCATTGACATCATGCTGCTGGTGGTGTGTCATTTCCACCAATAGCCCAGTTGATGGGCAAATAAAAATTGCAGCCTTGTAATGCCAACACCCTGCTCTGAAAAAACAAAGATTTACTACACTTTGGAAACAAAATGTTACTTTCTTATACGAACTAGAAGGAACAAGTTTTAAAACACTATAAAGCCTCACTACATACCAATAGAAGAACAAGTTGTCTTCTTTCCCCCCCGTCTCATTGACATCATGCTGCTGGTAGTGTGTCATTTCCACCAATAGCCCAGTTGATGGGCAAATAAAAATTGCAGCCTTGTAATGCCAACACCCTGCTCTGAGAAAACAAAGATTTACTACACTTGGGAAATAAAATGCTACGTTCTTATACGAACTAGAAGGAACAACTTTAAAAACACTATAAAGCCTCACTACATACCAATAGAAGTAAAAGTTGTCCTCTTCCCCCCCTGTCTCATTGACATCATGCTGCTGGTGGTGTGTCATTACCACCAATAGCCCAGTTGATGGGCAAATAAAAACTGCAGCCTTGTAATGCCAACACCCTGCTCTGAGAAAAAATGATTTACTACACTTTGGAAATGAAATGCTACGTTCTTATACGAACTAGAAGGAACAACTTTTAAATCACTATAAAGACTCACTACATACCAATAGAAGAAAAAGTTGTCCTCTTCCCCCCCGTCTCATTGACATCATGCTGCTGGTGGTGTGTCATTTCCACCAATAGCCCAGTTGATGGGCAAATAAAAATTGCAGCCTTGTAATGCCAACACCCTGCTCTGAGAAAACAAAGATTTACTACACTTTGGAAATAAAATGCTACGTTCTAATATGAACTAGAAGGAACAACTTTTAAAACACTATAAAGACTCACTACATACCAATAGAAGTAAAAGTTGTCCTCTTCCCCCCCATCTCATTGACATCATGCTGCTGCTGGTGGTGTGTCATTTCCACCAATAGCCCAGTTGATGGGCAAATAAAAATTGCAGCCTTGCAATGCCAACACCCTGCTGTGAGAAAACAAAGATTTACTACACTTTGGAAATAAAATGCTACGTCCTTATACGAACTAGAAGGAACAACTTTTAAAACACGATAAAGACTCACTACATACCAATAGAAGTACAAGTTGTCCTCTTCCCCCCCGTCTCATTGACATCATGCTGCTGGTGGTGTGTCATTTCCACCAATAGCCCAGTTGATGGGCAAATAAAAATTGCAGCCTTGTAATGCCAACACCCTGCTCTCAGGAAACAAAGATTTACTACACTTTGGAAATAAAATGCTACATTCTTATACGAACTAGAAGGAACAACTTTTAAAACACCATAAAGCCTCACTACATACAAATAGAAGAAAAAGTTGTCCTCTTCCCCCCCGTCTCATTGACATCATGCTGCTGGTGGTGTGTCATTTCCACCAATAGCCCAGTTGATGGGCAAATAAAAATTGCAGCCTTGTAATGCCAACACCCTGCTCTGAAAAAACAAAGATTTACTACACTTGGGAAATAAAATGCTACGTTCTTATACGAACTAGAAGGAACAACTTTAAAAACACTATAAAGCCTCACTACATACCAATAGAAGTAAAAGTTGTCCTCTTCCCCCCCGTCTCATTGACATCATGCTGCTGGTGGTGTGTCATTACCACCAATAGCCCAGTTGATGGGCAAATAAAAATTGCAGCCTTGTAATGCCAACACCCTGCTCTGAGAAAACAAAGATGTATTACACTTTGGAAATAAAATGCTACGTTCTAATACGAACTAGAAGGAACAACTTTTAAATCACTATAAAGGCTTACTACATACAAATAGAAGAAAAAGTTGTCCTCTTCCCCCCCCCCCCCCCCCCCCGGCTCATTGACATCATGCTGCTGGTGGTGTGTCATTTCCACCAATAGCCCAGTAGATGGGCAAATAAAAACTGCAGCCTTGTAATGCAAACACCCTGCTCTGAGAAAAAAAGATTTACTACACTTTGGAAATGAAATGCTACGTTCTTATACGAACTAGAAGGAACAACTTTTAAATCACTATAAAGACTCACCACATACCAATAGAAGTAAAAGTTGTCCTCTTCCCCCCCATCTCATTGACATCATGCTGCTGCTGGTGGTGTGTCATTTCCACCAATAGCCCAGTTGATGGGCAAATAAAAATTGCAGCCTTGCAATGCCAACACCCTGCTGTGAGAAAACAAAGATTTACTACACTTTGGAAATAAAATGCTACGTCCTTATACGAACTAGAAGGAACAACTTTTAAAACACGATAAAGACTCACTACATACCAATAGAAGTAAAAGTTGTCCTCTTCCCCCCCCGTCTCATTGACATCATGCTGCTGGTGGTGTGTCATTTCCACCAATAGCCCAGTTGATGGGCAAATAAAAATTGCAGCCTTGTAATGCCAACACCCTGCTCTGAGAAAACAAAGATGTATTACACTTTGGAAATAAAATGCTACGTTCTAATACGAACTAGAAGGAACAACTTTTAAATCACTATAAAGACTCACTACATACCAATAGAAGAAAAAGTTGTCCTCTTCCCCCCCGTCTCATTGACATCATGCTGCTGGTGGTGTGTCATTTCCACCAATAGCCCAGTTGATGGGCAAATAAAAATTGCAGCCTTGTAATGCCAACACCCTGCTCTGAGAAAACAAAGATTTACTACACTTTGGAAATAAAATGCTACGTTCTTATACGAACTAGAAGGAACAACTTTAAAAACACTATAAAGCTTCACTACATACCAATAGAAGTAAAAGTTGTCCTCTTCCCCCCCTGTCTCATTGACA
Organism: Schistocerca nitens; assembly: GCF_023898315.1. Taxonomy (NCBI): domain Eukaryota; kingdom Metazoa; phylum Arthropoda; class Insecta; order Orthoptera; family Acrididae; genus Schistocerca; species Schistocerca nitens. The sequence goes on along the minus strand of NC_064625.1, from coordinate 157,586,633 downwards.
TCATGCTGCTGGTGGTGTGTCATTTCCACCAATAGCCCAGTTGATGGGCAAATAAAAATAGCAGCTTTGTAATGCCAACACCCTGCTCTGAGAAAACAAAGATTTACCACACTTTGGAAATAAAATGCTACGTTCTTATGTGAACTAGAAGGAACAACTTTTAAAACACTATAAAGACTCACTATATACCAATAGAAGTAAAAGTTGTCCTCTTCCCCCCCCCCCCCCCCCCCCCCCCCCCCCCGTCTCATTGACATCATGCTGCTGGTGGTGTGTCATTTCCACCAATAGCCCAGTTGATGGGCAAATAAAAATTGCAGCCTTGTAATGCCAACACCCTGCTCTGAGAAAAAATGATTTACTACACTTTGGAAATGAAATGCTACGTTCTTATACGAACTAGAAGGAACAACTTTTAAATCACTATAAAGACTCACTACATACCAATAGAAGAAAAAGTTGTCCTCTTCCCCCCCGTCTCATTGACATCATGCTGCTGGTGGTGTGTCATTTCCACCAATAGCCCAGTTGATGGGCAAATAAAAATTGCAGCCTTGTAATGCCAACACCCTGCTCTCAGGAAACAAAGATTTACTACACTTTGGAAATAAAATGCTACATTCTTATACGAACTAGAAGGAACAACTTTTAAAACACCATAAAGCCTCACTACATACAAATAGAAGAAAAAGTTGTCCTCTTCCCTCCCGTCTCATTGACATCATGCTGCTGGTGGTGTGTCATTTCCACCAATAGCCCAGTTGATGGGCAAATAAAAATTGCAGCCTTGTAATGCCAACACCCTGCTCTGAAAAAACAAAGATTTACTACACTTGGGAAATAAAATGCTACGTTCTTATACGAACTAGAAGGAACAACTTTAAAAACACTATAAAGCCTCACTACATACCAATAGAAGTAAAAGTTGTCCTCTTCCCCCCCTGTCTCATTGACATCATGCTGCTGCTGGTGGTGTGTCATTTCCACCAATAGCCCAGTTGATGGGCAAATAAAAATTGCAGCTTTGTAATGCCAACACCCTGCACTGAGAAAACAAAGATTTACCACACTTTGGAAATAAAATGCTACGTTCTTATGCGAACTAGAAGGAACAACTTTTAAAACACTATAAAGACTCACTACATACCAATAGAAGTAAAAGTTGTCCTCTTCCCCCCCCCCCCCCTCCCGTCTCATTGACATCATGCTGCTGGTGGTGTGTCATTTCCACTAATAGCCCAGTTGATGGGCAAATAAAAATTGCAGCTTTGTAATGCCAACACCCTGCTCTGAGAAAACAAAGATTTACCACACTTTGGAAATAAAATGCTACGTTCTTATGCGAACTAGAAGGAACAACTTTTAAAACACTATAAAGACTCACTATATACCAATAGAAGTAAAAGTTGTCCTCTTCCCCCCCCCCCCCCCACCCCGGCACATTGACATCATGCTGCTGGTGGTGTGTCATTTCCACCAATAGCCCAGTTGATGGGCAAATAGAAACTGCAGCCTTGTAATGCCAACACCCTGCTCTGAGAAAAAATGATTTACTACACTTTGGAAATGAAATGCTACGTTCTTATACGAACTAGAAGGAACAACTTTTAAATCACTATAAAGACTTACTACATACCAATAGAAGAAAAAGTTGTCCTCTTCCCCCCCGTCTCATTGACATCATGCTGCTGGTGGTGTGTCATTTCCACCAATAGCCCAGTTGATGGGCAAATAAAAAATGCAGCCTTGTAATGCCAACACCCTGCTCTGAGAAAACAAAGATTTACTACACTTTGGAAATAAAATGCTACGTTCTAATATGAACTAGAAGGAACAACTTTTAAAACACTATAAAGACTCACTACATACCAATAGAAGTAAAAGTTGTCCTCTTCCCCCCCATCTCATTGACATCATGCTGCTGCTGGTGGTGTGTCATTTCCACCAATAGCCCAGTTCATGGGCAAATAAAAATTGCAGCCTTGCAATGCCAACACCCTGCTGTGAGAAAACAAAGATTTACTACACTTTGGAAATAAAATGCTACGTCCTTATACGAACTAGAAGGAACAACTTTTAAAACACGATAAAGACTCACTACATACCAATAGAAGTAAAAGTTGTCCTCTTCCCCCCCGTCTCATTGACATCATGCTGCTGTTGGTGTGTCATTTCCACCAATAGCCCAGTTGATGGGCAAATAAAAATTGCAGCCTTGTAATGCCAACACCCTGCTCTGAGAAAACAAAGATGTATTACACTTTGGAAATAAAATGCTACGTTCTAATACGAACTAGAAGGAACAAATTTTAAATCACTATAAAGGCTCACTACATACAAATAGAAGAAAAAGTTGTCCTCTTCCCCCCCCCCCCCCCGGCTCATTGACATCATGCTGCTGGTGGTGTGTCATTTCCACCAATAGCCCAGTAGATGGGCAAATAAAAACTGCAGCCTTGTAATGCAAACACCCTGCTCTGAGAAAAAAAGATTTACTACACTTTGGAAATGAAATGCTACGTTCTTATACGAACTAGAAGGAACAACTTTTAAATCACTATAAAGACTCACTACATACCAATAGAAGTAAAAGTTGTCCTCTTCCCCCCCATCTCATTGACATCATGCTGCTGCTGGTGGTGTGTCATTTCCACCAATAGCCCAGTTGATGGGCAAATAAAAATTGCAGCCTTGCAATGCCAACACCCTGCTGTGAGAAAACAAAGATTTACTACACTTTGGAAATAAAATGCTACGTCCTTATACGAACTAGAAGGAACAACTTTTAAAACACGATAAAGACTCACTACATACCAATAGAAGTAAAAGTTGTCCTCTTCCCCCCCGTCACATTCACATCATGCTGCTGGTGGTGTGTCATTTCCACCAATAGCCCAGTTGATGGGCAAATAAAAATTGCAGCCTTGTAATGCCAACACCCTGCTCTGAGAAAACAAAGATGTATTACACTTTAGAAATAAAATGCTACGTTCTAATACGAACTAGAAGGAACAACTTTTAAATCACTATAAAGGCTCACTACATACAAATAGAAGAAAAAGTTGTCCTCTTCCCCCCCCCCCCCCCCGGCTCATTGACATCATGCTGCTGGTGGTGTGTCATTTCCACCAATAGCCCAGTAGATGGGCAAATAAAAACTGCAGCCTTGTAATGCAAAGACCCTGCTCTGAGAAAAAAAGATTTACTACACTTTGGAAATGAAATGCTACGTTCTTATACGAACTAGAAGGAACAACTTTTAAATCACTATAAAGACTCACTACATACCAATAGAAGAAAAAGTTGTCCTCTTCCCCCCCATCTCATTGACATCATGCTGCTGCTGGTGTGTCATTTCCACCAATAGCCCAGTTGATGGGCAAATAAAATCTGCAGCCTTGTAATGCAAACACCCTGCTCTGAGAAAAAAAGATTTACTACACTTTGGAAATGAAATGCTACGTTCTTATACGAACTAGAAGGAACAACTTTTAAATCACTATAAAGACTCACTACATACCAATAGAAGAAAAAGTTGTCCTCTTCCCCCCCGTCTCATTGACATCATGCTGCTGGTGGTGTGTCATTTCCACCAATAGCCCAGTTGATGGGCAAATAAAAATTGCAGCCTTGTAATGCCAACACCCTGCTCTGAGAAAACAAAGATTTACTACACTTTGGAAATAAAATGCTACGTTCTTATACGAACTAGAAGGAACAACTTTAAAAACACTATAAAGCCTCACTACATACCAATAGAAGTAAAAGTTGTCCTCTTCCCCCCCTGTCTCATTGACATCATGCTGCTGGAGGTGTGTCATTTCCACCAATAGCCCAGTTGATGGGCAAATAAAAATAGCAGCTTTGTAATGCCAACACCCTGCTCTGAGAAAACAAAGATTTACCACACTTTGGAAATAAAATGCTACGTTCTTATGTGAACTAGAAGGAACAACTTTTAAAACACTATAAAGACTCACTATATACCAATAGAAGTAAAAGTTGTCCTCTTCCCCCCCCCCCCCCCACCCGTCTCATTGACATCATGCTGCTGGTGGTGTGTCATTTCCACCAATAGCCCAGTTGGTGGGCAAATAAAAACTGCAGCCTTGTAATGCCAACACCCTGCTCTGAGAAAAAAATGATTTACCACACTTTGGAAATGAAATGCTACGTTCTTATACGAACTAGAAGGAACAACTTTTAAATCACTATAAAGACTCACTACATACCAATAGAAGAAAAAGTTGTCCTCTTCCCCCCCGTCTCATTGACATCATGCTGCTGGTGGTGTGTCATTTCCACCAATAGCCCAGTTGATGGGCAAATAAAAATTGCAGCCTTGTAATGCCAACACCCTGCTCTGAGAAAACAAAGATTTACTACACTTTGGAAATAAAATGCTACGTTCTAATATGAACTAGAAGGAACAACTTTTAAAACACTATAAAGACTCACTACATACCAATAGAAGTAAAAGTTGTCCTCTTCCCCCCCATCTCATTGACATCATGCTGCTGCTGGTGGTGTGTCATTTCCACCAATTGCCCAGTTGATGGGCAAATAAAAATTGCAGCCTTGCAATGCCAACACCCTGCTGTGAGAAAACAAAGATTTCCTACACTTTGGAAATAAAATGCTACGTCCTTATACGAACTAGAAGGAACAACTTTTAAAACACGATAAAGACTCACTACATACCAATAGAAGTAAAAGTTGTCCTCTTCCCCCCCGTCTCATTGACATCATGCTGCTGGTGGTGTGTCATTTCCACCAATAGCCCAGTTGATGGGCAAATAAAAATTGCAGCCTTGTAATGCCAACACCCTGCTCTGAGAAAACAAAGATGTATTACACTTTGGAAATAAAATGCTACGTTCTTATGTGAACTAGAAGGAACAACTTTTAAAACACTATAAAGACTCACTATATACCAATAGAAGTAAAAGTTGTCCGCTTCCCCCCCCCCCCCCCCCCCCACCGTCTCATTGACATCATGCTGCTGGTGGTGTGTCATTTCCACCAATAGCCCAGTTGATGGGCAAATAAAAATTGCAGCTTTGTAATGCCAACACCCTGCTCTGAGAAAACAAAGATTTACTACACTTTGGAAATAAAATGCTACGTTCTTATACGAACTAGAAGGAACAACTTTTAAAACACAATAAAGCCTCACTACATACCAATAGAAGAAAAATTGTCCTCTTCCCCCCCGTCTCATTGACATCATGCTGCTGGTGGTGTGTCATTTCCACCAATAGCGCAGTTGATGGGCAAATAAAAATTGCAGCCTTGTAATGCCAACACCCTGCTCTGAGAAAACAAAGATTTACTACACTTTGGAAAAAAACTGCTATGTTCTTATACTAACTAGAAGGAACAACTTTTAAAACACTATAAAGACTCACTACATACCAAGAGAAGTAAAAGTTGTCCTCTTCCCCCCCCCCCCCCCCCCCCCCCGTCTCATTGACATCATGCTGCTGGTGGTGTGTCATTTCCACCAATAGCCCAGTTGATGGGCAAATAAAAATTGCAGCCTTGTAATGCCAACACCCTGCTCTCAGGAAACAAAGATTTACTACACTTTGGAAATAAAATGCTACATTCTTATACGAACTAGAAGGAACAACTTATAAAACACCATAAAGCCTCACTACATACAAATAGAAGAAAAAGTTGTCCTCTTCCCCCCCGTCTCATTGACATCATGCTGCTGGTGGTGTGTCATTTCCACCAATAGCCCAGTTGATGGGCAAATAAAAATTGCAGCCTTGTAATGCCAACACCCTGCTCTGAAAAAACAAAGATTTACTACACTTTGGAAACAAAATGTTACTTTCTTATACGAACTAGAAGGAACAAGTTTTAAAACACTATAAAGCCTCACTACATACCAATAGAAGAACAAGTTGTCTTCTTTCCCCCCCGTCTCATTGACATCATGCTGCTGGTAGTGTGTCATTTCCACCAATAGCCCAGTTGATGGGCAAATAAAAATTGCAGCCTTGTAATGCCAACACCCTGCTCTGAGAAAACAAAGATTTACTACACTTGGGAAATAAAATGCTACGTTCTTATACGAACTAGAAGGAATAACTTTAAAAACACTATAAAGCCTCACTACATACCAATAGAAGTAAAAGTTGTCCTCTTCCCCCCCTGTCTCATTGACATCATGCTGCTGGTGGTGTGTCATTTCCACCAATAGCCCAGTTGATGGGCAAATAAAAATAGCAGCTTTGTAATGCCAACACCCTGCTCTGAGAAAACAAAGATTTACTACACTTTGGAAATAAAATGCTACGTTCTTATGCGAACTAGAAGGAACAACTTTTAAAACACTATAAAGACTCACTACATACCAATAGAAGTAAAAGTTGTCCTCTTCCCTCCCCCCCCCCCCCCCCCCCCCCGTCTCATTGACATATTGCTGCTGGTGGTGTGTCATTTCCACCAATAGCCCAGTTGATGGGCAAATAAAAACTGCAGCCTTGTAATGCCAACACCCTGCTCTGAAAAAAAATGATTTACTACACTTTGGAAATGAAATGCTACGTTCTTATACGAACTAGAAGGAACAACTTTTAAATCACTATAAAGACTCACTACATACCAATAGAAGAAAAAGTTGTCCTCTTCCCCCCCGTCTCATTGACATCATGCTGCTGGTGGTGTGTCATTTCGACCAATAGCCCAGTTGATGGGCAAATAAAAATTGCAGCCTTGTAATGCCAACACCCTGCTCTGAGAAAACAAAGATTTACTACACTTTGGAAATAAAATGCTACGTTCTAATATGAACTAGAAGGAACAACTTTTAAAACACTATAAAGACTCACTACATACCAATAGAAGTAAAAGTTGTCCTCTTCCCCCCCATCTCATTGACATCATGCTGCTGCTGGTGGTGTGTCATTTCCACCAATAGCCCAGTTGATGGGCAAATAAAAATTGCAGCCTTGCAATGCCAACACCCTGCTGTGAGAAAACAAAGATTTACTACACTTTGGAAATAAAATGCTACGTCCTTATACGAACTAGAAGGAACAACTTTTAAAACACGATAAAGACTGACTACATACCAATAGAAGTACAAGTTGTCCTCTTCCCCCCCGTCTCATTGACATCATGCTGCTGGTGGTGTGTCATTTCCACCAATAGCCCAGTTGATGGGCAAATAAAAATTGCAGCCTTGTAATGCCAACACCCTGCTCTGAGAAAACAAAGATGTATTACACTTTGGAAATAAAATGCTACGTTCTAATACGAACTAGAAGGAACAACTTTTAAATCACTATAAAGGCTTACTACATACAAATAGAAGAAAAAGTTGTCCTCTTCCCCCCCCCCCCCCCCCCCCCCCCCGGCTCATTGACATCATGCTGCTGGTGGTGTGTCATTTCCACCAATAGCCCAGTTGATGGGCAAATAAAAATTGCAGCCTTGTAATGCCAACACCCTGCTCTCAGGAAACAAAGATTTACTACACTTTGGAAATAAAATGCTACATTCTTATACGAACTAGAAGGAACAACTTTTAAAACACCATAAAGCCTCACTACATACAAATAGAAGAAAAAGTTGTCCTCTTCCCCCCCGTCTCATTGACATCATGCTGCTGGTGGTGTGTCATTTCCACCAATAGCCCAGTTGATGGGCAAATAAAAATTGCAGCCTTGTAATGCCAACACCCTGCTCTGAAAAAACAAAGATTTACTACACTTGGGAAATAAAATGCTACGTTCTTATACGAACTAGAAGGAACAACTTTAAAAACACTATAAAGCCTCACTACATACCAATAGAAGTAAAAGTTGTCCTCTTCCCCCCCGTCTCATTGACATCATGCTGCTGGTGGTGTGTCATTACCACCAATAGCCCAGTTGATGGGCAAATAAAAATTGCAGCCTTGTAATGCCAACACCCTGCTCTGAGAAAACAAAGATGTATTACACTTTGGAAATAAAATGCTACGTTCTAATACGAACTAGAAGGAACAACTTTTAAATCACTATAAAGGCTTACTACATACAAATAGAAGAAAAAGTTGTCCTCTTCCCCCCCCCCCCCCCCGGCTCATTGACATCATGCTGCTGGTGGTGTGTCATTTCCACCAATAGCCCAGTAGATGGGCAAATAAAAACTGCAGCCTTGTAATGCAAACACCCTGCTCTGAGAAAAAAAGATTTACTACACTTTGGAAATGAAATGCTACGTTCTTATACGAACTAGAAGGAACAACTTTTAAATCACTATAAAGACTCACTACATACCAATAGAAGTAAAAGTTGTCCTCTTCCCCCCCATCTCATTGACATCATGCTGCTGCTGGTGGTGTGTCATTTCCACCAATAGCCCAGTTGATGGGCAAATAAAAATTGCAGCCTTGCAATGCCAACACACTGCTGTAAGAAAACAAAGATTTACTACACTTTGGAAATAAAATGCTACGTCCTTATACGAACTAGAAGGAACAACTTTTAAAACACGATAAAGACTCACTACATACCAATAGAAGTAAAAGTTGTCCTCTTCCCCCCCGTCTCATTGACATCATCCTGCTGGTGGTGTGTCATTTCCACCAATAGCCCAGTTGATAGGCAAATAAAAATTGCAGCCTTGTAATGCCAACACCCTGCTCTGAGAAAACAAAGATGTATTACACTTTGGAAATAAAATGCTACGTTCTAATACGAACTAGAAGGAACAACTTTTAAATCACTATAAAGGCTCACTACATACAAATAGAAGAAAAAGTTGTCCTCTTCCCCCCCCCCCCCCCCCCCCCCCCGGCTCATTGACATCATGCTGCTGGTGGTGTGTCATTTCCACCAATAGCCCAGTAGATGGGCAAATAAAAACTGCAGCCTTGTAATGCAAACACCCTGCTCTGAGAAAAAAAGATTTACTACACTTTGGAAATGAAATGCTACGTTCTTATACGAACTAGAAGGAACAACTTTTAAATCACTATAAAGACTCACTACATACCAATAGAAGAAAAAGTTGTCCTCTTCCCCCCCGTCTCATTGACATCATGCTGCTGGTGGTGTGTCATTTCCACCAATAGCCCAGTTGATGGGCAAATAAAAATTGCAGCCTTGTAATGCATACACCCTGCTCTGAGAAAAAAAGATTTACTACACTTTGGAAATGAAATGCTACGTTCTTATACGAACTAGAAGGAACAACTTTTAAATCACTATAAAGACTCACTACATACCAATAGAAGAAAAAGTTGTCCTCTTCCCCCCCGTCTCATTGACATCATGCTGCTGGTGGTGTGTCATTTCCACCAATAGCCCAGTTGATGGGCAAATAAAAATTGCAGCCTTGTAATGCCAACACCCTGCTCTGAGAAAACAAAGATTTACTACACTTTGGAAATAAAATGCTACGTTCTTATACGAACTAGAAGGAACAACTTTAAAAACACTATAAAGCTTCACTACATACCAATAGAAGTAAAAGTTGTCCTCTTCCCCCCCTGTCTCATTGACATCATGCTGCTGGTGGTGTGTCATTTCCACCAATAGCCCAGTTGATGGGCAAATAAAAATTGCAGCCTTGTAATGCCAACACCCTGCTCTGAGAAAACAAAGATTTACCACACTTTGGAAATAAAATGCTACGTTCTTATGTGAACTAGAAGGAACTACTTTTAAAACACTATAAAGACTCACTATACACCAATAGAAGTAAAAGTTGTCCTCTTCCCCCCCCCACCCCCCCCCCCCCAGCCCGTCTCATTGACATCATGCTGCTGGTGGTGTGTCATTTCCACCAATAGCCCAGTTGATGGGCAAATAAAAATTGCAGCCTTGTAATGCCAACACCCTGCTCTGAGAAAAAATGATTTACTACACTTTGGAAATGAAATGCTACGTTCTTATACGAACTAGAAGGAACAACTTTTAAATCACTATAAAGACTCACTACATACCAATAGAAGAAAAAGTTGTCCTCTTCCCCCCCGTCTCATTGACATCATGCTGCTGGTGGTGTGTCATTTCCACCAATAGCCCAGTTGATGGGCAAATAAAAATTGCAGCCTTGTAATGCCAACACCCTGCTCTCAGGAAACAAAGATTTACTACACTTTGGAAATAAAATGCTACATTCTTATACGAACTAGAAGGAACAACTTTTAAAACACTATAAAGCCTCACTACATACAAATAGAAGAAAAAGTTGTCCTCTTCCCTCCCGTCTCTTTGACATCATGCTGCTGGTGGTGTGTCATTTCCACCAATAGCCCAGTTGATGGGCAAATAAAAATTGCAGCCTTGTAATGCCAACACCCTGCTCTGAAAAAACAAAGATTTACTACACTTGGGAAATAAAATGCTACGTTCTTATACGAACTAGAAGGAACAACTTTAAAAACACTATAAAGCCTCACTACATACCAATAGAAGTAAAAGTTGTCCTCTTCCCCCCCTGTCTCATTGACATCATGCTGCTGCTGGTGGTGTGTCATTTCCACCAATAGCCCAGTTGATGGGCAAATAAAAATTGCAGCTTTGTAATGCCAACACCCTGCTCTGAGAAAACAAAGATTTACCACACTTTGGAAATAAAATGCTACGTTCTTATGCGAACTAGAAGGAACAACTTTTAAAACACTATAAAGACTCACTACATACCAATAGAAGTAAAAGTTGTCCTCTTCCCCCCCCCCCCCCCCCCCTCCCGTCTCATTGACATCATGCTGCTGGTGGTGTGTCATTTCCACTAATAGCCCAGTTGATGGGCAAATAAAAATTGCAGCTTTGTAATGCCAACACCCTGCTCTGAGAAAACAAAGATTTACCACACTTTGGAAATAAAATGCTACGTTCTTATGCGAACTAGAAGGAACAACTTTTAAAACACTATAAAGACTCACTATATACCAATAGAAGTAAAAGTTGTCCTCTTCCCCCCCCCCCCCCCCCCCCCGGCTCATTGACATCATGCTGCTGGTGGTGTGTCATTTCCACCAATAGCCCAGTTGATGGGCAAATAAAAACTGCAGCCTTGTAATGCCAACACCCTGCTCTGAGAAAAAATGATTTACTACACTTTGGAAATGAAATGCTACGTTCTTATACGAACTAGAAGGAACAACTTTTAAATCACTATAAAGACTTACTACATACCAATAGAAGAAAAAGTTGTCCTCTTCCCCCCCGTCTCATTGACATCATGCTGCTGGTGGTGTGTCATTTCCACCAATAGCCCAGTTGATGGGCAAATAAAAAATGCAGCCTTGTAATGCCAACACCCTGCTCTGAGAAAACAAAGATTTACTACACTTTGGAAATAAAATGCTACGTTCTAATATGAACTAGAAGGAACAACTTTTAAAACACTATAAAGACTCACTACATACCAATAGAAGTAAAAGTTGTCCTCTTCCCCCCCATCTCATTGACATCATGCTGCTGCTGGTGGTGTGTCATTTCCACCAATAGCCCAGTTGATGGGCAAATAAAAATTGCAGCCTTGCAATGCCAACACCCTGCTGTGAGAAAACAAAGATTTACTACACTTTGGAAATAAAATGCTACGTCCTTATACGAACCAGAAGGAACAACTTTTAAAACACGATAAAGACTCACTACATACCAATAGAAGTAAAAGTTGTCCTCTTCCCCCCCGTCTCATTGACATCATGCTGCTGTTGGTGTGTCATTTCCACCAATAGCCCAGTTGATGGGCAAATAAAAATTGCAGCCTTGTAATGCCAACACCCTGCTCTGAGAAAACAAAGATGTATTACACTTTGGAAATAAAATGCTACGTTCTAATACGAACTAGAAGGAACAACTTTTAAATCACTATAAAGGCTCACTACATACAAATAGAAGAAAAAGTTGTCCTCTTCCCCCCCCCCCCCCCGGCTCATTGACATCATGCTGCTGGTGGTGTGTCATTTCCACCAATAGCCCAGTAGATGGGCAAATAAAAACTGCAGCCTTGTAATGCAAACACCCTGCTCTGAGAAAAAAAGATTTACTACACTTTGGAAATGAAATGCTACGTTCTTATACGAACTAGAAGGAACAACTTTTAAATCACTATAAAGACTCACTACATACCAATAGAAGTAAAAGTTGTCCTCTTCCCCCCCATCTCATTGACATCATGCTGCTGCTGGTGGTGTGTCATTTCCACCAATAGCCCAGTTGATGGGCAAATAAAAATTGCAGCCTTGCAATGCCAACACCCTGCTGTGAGAAAACAAAGATTTACTACACTTTGGAAATAAAATGCTACGTCCTTATACGAACTAGAAGGAACAACTTTTAAAACACGATAAAGACTCACTACATACCAATAGAAGTAAAAGTTGTCCTCTTCCCCCCCGTCACATTCACATCATGCTGCTGGTGGTGTGTCATTTCCACCAATAGCCCAGTTGATGGGCAAATAAAAATTGCAGCCTTGTAATGCCAACACCCTGCTCTGAGAAAACAAAGATGTATTACACTTTAGAAATAAAATGCTACGTTCTAATACGAACTAGAAGGAACAACTTTTAAATCACTATAAAGGCTCACTACATACAAATAGAAGAAAAAGTTGTCCTCTTCCCCCCCCCCCCCCCCCCCACCCGGCTCATTGACATCATGCTGCTGCTGGTGTGTCATTTCCACCAATAGCCCAGTTGATGGGCAAATAAAAACTGCAGCCTTGTAATGCAAACACCCTGCTCTGAGAAAAAAAGATTTACTACACTTTGGAAATGAAATGCTACGTTTTTATACGAACTAGAAGGAACAACTTTTAAATCACTATAAAGACTCACTACATAACAATAGAAGAAAAAGTTGTCCTCTTCCCCCCCGTCTCATTGACATCATGCTGCTGGTGGTGTGTCATTTCCACCAATAGCCCAGTTGATGGGCAAATAAAAATTGCAGCCTTGTAATGCCAACACCCTGCTCTGAGAAAACAAAGATTTACTACACTTTGGAAATAAAATGCTACGTTCTTATACGAACTAGAAGGAACAACTTTAAAAACACTATAAAGCCTCACTACATACCAATAGAAGTAAAAGTTGTCCTCTTCCCCCCCTGTCTCATTGACATCATGCTGCTGGTGGTGTGTCATTTCCACCAATAGCCCAGTTGATGGGCAAATAAAAATAGCAGCTTTGTAATGCCAACACCCTGCTCTGAGAAAACAAAGATTTACCACACTTTGGAAATAAAATGCTACGTTCTTATGTGAACTAGAAGGAACAACTTTTAAAACACTATAAAGACTCACTATATACCAATAGAAGTAAAAGTTGTCCTCTTCCCCCCCCCCCCCCCCCCCCCCGTCTCATTGACATCATGCTGCTGGTGGTGTGTCATTTCCACCAATAGCCCAGTTGGTGGGCAAATAAAAACTGCAGCCTTGTAATGCCAACACCCTGCTCTGAGAAAACAAAGATGTATTACACTTTGGAAATAAAATGCTACGTTCTAATACGAACTAGAAGGAACAACTTTTAAAACACTATAAAGACTCACTACATACCAAGACAAGAAAATGTTGTAATCTTCCCCCCCATCTCATTGACATCATGCTGCTGGTGGTGTGTCATTTCCACCAATAGTCCAGTTGATGGGCAAATAAAAATTGCAGCCTTGTAGTGCCAACACTCTGCTCTGAGAAAACAAAGATTTACTACACTTTGGAAATAAAATGCTACGTTCTTATACGAACTAGAAGGAACAACTTTTAAAACACTATAAAGCCTCACTACATACCAATAGAAGAAAAAGTTGTCTCTTGCCCCCCGTCTCATTGACATCATGCTGCTTGTGGTGTGTCATTTCCACCAATAGCCCAGTTGATGGGCAAATAAAAATTGCAGCCTTGTAATGCCAACAGCCTGCTCTAAGAAAACAAAGATTTACTAAACTTTGGGAGTAATATGCCACGTTCTTATACGAACTAGAAGGAACAACTTTTAAAACACTATAAAGACTCACTACATACCAAGAGAAGAAAAAGTTGTCCTCTTCGCCCCCATCTCATTGACATCATGCTGCTGGTGGTGTCTCATTTCCACCAATAGCCTAGTTGATAGGCAAATAAAAATTGCAGCCTTGTAATGCCATCACCCTGCTCTGAGAAAACAAAGATTTACAACACTTTGGAAATAAAATGCTACGTTCTTATACGAACTAGAAGGAACAACTTTTAAAACACCATAAATCCTCACTACATACAAATAGAAGAAAAAGTTGTCCTCTTCCCCCCCGTCTCATTGACATCATGCTGCTGGTAGTGTGTCATTTCCACCAATAACCCAGTTGATGGGCAAACAAAAATTGAAACTTGTAATGCCAACACCCTGGTCTGAGAAAGCAAAGATTTACTACACTTTGGAAATAAAATGCTACGTTCTTATACGAACTAGAGGGAACAACTTTTAAAACACTATAAACATTCACTACATACCAATAGAAGTAAAAGTTGTCCTATTCCCCCCCCGTCTCATTGACATCATGCTGCTGGTGGTGTGTCATTTCCACCAATAGCCCAGTTGATGGGCAAATAAAAATTGCAGCCTTGTAATGCCAACACCCTGCTCTGAGAAAACAAAGATTTACTACACTTTGGAAATAAAATGCTACATTCTTATACGAACTAGCAGGAACAACTTTTAAAACACTATAAAGTCTCACTACATACCAATAGAAGTAAAAGTTGTCCTCTTCCCCCCCCATCTCATTGACATCATACTGCTGGTGGTGTGTCATTTCCACCAATAGCCCAGTTGATGGGCAATTAAAAATTGCAGCCTTGTAATGCCAACACCCTGCTGTGAGAAAACAAAAATTACTACACTTTGGAAATAAAATGCTACGTTCTTATACGAACTAGAAGGAACAACTTTTAAAACACTATAAAGCCTCACTACATACCAATAGAAGAAAAAGTTGTCCTCTTCCCCCCCCCGTCTCATTGACATCATGCTGCTGGTGGTGTGACATTTCCACCAATAGCCCAGTTGATGGGCAAATAAAAATTGCAGCCTTGTAATGGCAACACCCTGCTCTGAGAAAACAAAGATTTACTACACTTTGGAAATAAAATGCTACGTTCTTATACGAACTAGAAGGAACAACTTTTAAAACACTATAAAGCCTCACTACATACCAATAGAAGTAAAAGTTGTCCTCTTCCCCCCCGTCTCATTGGCATCATGCTGCTGGTGTGGTGTCATTTCCACCAATAGCCCAGTTGATGGGCAAATAAAAATTGCAGCCTTGTAATGCCAACACCCTGCTCTGAGAAAACAAAGATTTACTACACTTTGGAAATAAAATGCTACGTTCTTATACGAACCAGAAGGAACAACTTTTAAAACACAATAAAGCCTCACTACATACCAATAGAAGAAAAAGTTCTCCTCTTCTCCCCCGTCTCATTGACATCATGCTGCTGGTGGTGTGTTATTTCCACCAATAGCCCAGATGATGGGCAGAGGAAAATTGCAGCCTTGTAATGCCAACACCCTGCTCTGAGAAAACAAAGATGTATTACACTTTGGAAATAAAATGCTACGTTCTAATACGAACTAGAAGGAACAACTTTTAAATCACTATAAAGGCTTACTACATACAAATAGAAGAAAAAGTTGTCCTCTTCCCCCCCCCCCACCCCCCCCCCCCCCGGCTCATTGACATCATGCTGCTGGTGGTGTGTCATTTCCACCAATAGCCCAGTTGATGGGCACATAAAAACTGCAGCCTTGTAATGCAAACACCCTGCTCTGAGAAAAAAAGATTTACTACACTTTGGAAATGAAATGCTACGTTCTTATACGGACTAGAAGGAACAACTTTTAAATCACTATAAAGACTCACTACATACCAATAGAAGTAAAAGTTGTCCTCTTCCCCCCCATCTCATTGACATCATGCTGCTGCTGGTGGTGTGTCATTTCCACCAATAGCCCAGTTGATGGGCAAATAAAAATTGCAGCCTTGCAATGCCAACACCCTGCTGTGAGAAAACAAAGATTTGCTACACTTTGGAAATAAAATGCTACGTCCTTATACGAACTAGAAGGAACAACTTTTAAAACACGATAAAGACTCACTACATACCAATAGAAGTAAAAGTTGTCCTCTTCCCCCCCGTCTCATTGACATCATGCTGCTAGTGGTGTGTCATTTCCACCAATAGCCCAGTTGATGGGCAAATAAAAATTGCAGCCTTGTAATGCCAACACCCTGCTCTGAGAAAACAAAGATGTATTACACTTTGGAAATAAAATGCTACGTTCTAATACGAACTAGAAGGAACAACTTTTAAATCACTATAAAGGCTCACTACATACAAATAGAAGAAAAAGTTGTCCTCTTCCCCCCCCCCCCCCCCCCGGCTCATTGACATCATGCTGCTGGTGGTGTGTCATTTCCACCAATAGCCCAGTAGATGGGCAAATAAAAACTGCAGCCTTGTAATGCAAACACCCTGCTCTGAGAAAAAAAGATTTACTACACTTTGGAAATGAAATGCTACGTTCTTATACGAACTAGAAGGAACAACTTTTAAATCACTATAAAGACTCACTACATACCAATAGAAGAAAAAGTTGTCCTCTTCCCCCCCGTCTCATTGACATCATGCTGCTGGTGGTGTGTCATTTCCACCAATAGCCCAGTTGATGGGCAAATAAAAACTGCAGCCTTGTAATGCAAACACCCTGCTCTGAGAAAAAAAGATTTACTACACTTTGGAAATGAAATGCTACGTTCTTATACGAACTAGAAGGAACAACTTTTAAATCACTATAAAGACTCACTACATACCAATAGAAGAAAAAGTTGTCCTCTTCCCCCCCGTCTCATTGACATCATGCTGTTGGTGGTGTGTCATTTCCACCAATAGCCCAGTTGATGGGCAAATAAAAATTGCAGCCTTGTAATGCCAACACCTGCTGTAAGAAAACAAAGATTTACTACACTTTGGAAATTAAATGCTACTTTCTTATACGAACTAGAAGGAACAACTTTTAAAACACTATAAAGACTCACTACATACCAAGACAAGAAAATGTTGTAATCTTCCCCCCCATCTCATTGACATCATGCTGCTGGTGGTGTGTCATTTCCACCAATAGTCCAGTTGATGGGCAAATAAAAATTGCAGCCTTGTAGTGCCAACACCCTGCTCTGAGAAAACAAAGATTTACTACACTTTGGAAATAAAATGCTACGTTCTTATACGAACTAGAAGGAACAACTTTTAAAACACTATAAAGCCTCACTACATACCAATAGAAGAAAAAGGTGTCTCTTGCCTCCCGTCTCATTGACATCATGCTGCTTGTGGTGTGTCATTTCCACCAATAGCCCAGTTGATGGGCAAATAAAAATTGCAGCCTTGTAATGCCAACAGCCTGCTCTGAGAAAACAAAGATTTACTAAACTTTGGGAGTAATATGCTACGTTCTTATACGAACTAGAAGGAACAACTTTTAAAACACTATAAAGACTCAGTACATACCAAGAGAAGAAAAAGTTGTCCTCTTCGCCCCCATCTCATTGACATCATGCTGCTGGTGGTGTCTCATTTCCACCAATAGCCTAGTTGATAGGCAAATAAAAATTGCAGCCTTGTAATGCCATCACCCTGCTCTGAGAAAACAAAGATTTACAACACTTTGGAAATAAAATGCAACGTTCTTATACGAACTAGAAGGAACAACTTTTAAAACACCATAAAGCCTCACTACATACAAATAGAAGAAAAAGTTGTCCTCTTCCCCCCCGTCTCATTGACATCATGCTGCTGGTGGTGTGTCATTTCCACCAATAACCCAGTTGATGGGCAAACAAAAATTGAAACTTGTAATGCCAACACCCTGGTCTGAGAAAGCAAAGATTTACTACACTTTGGAAATAAAATGCTACGTTCTTATACGAACTAGAAGGAACAACTTTTAAAACACTATAAAGCCTCACTACATACCAATAGAAGAAAAAGTTGTCCTCTACCTCCCCGTCTCATTGACATCATGCTGCGGGTGGAGTGTCATTTCCACCAATAGCCCAGTTGATGGGCAAATAAAAATTGCAGCCTTGTAATGCCAACACCCTGCTGTGAGAAAACAAAGATTTACTACACTTTGGAAATAAAATGCTACGTTCTTATACGAACTAGAGGGAACAACTTTTAAAACACTATAAAGCTTCACTACATACCAATAGAAGTAAAAGTTGTCCTCTTCCCCCCCCCGTCTCATTGACATCATGCTGCTGGTGGTGTGTCATTTCCACCAATAGCCCAGTTGATGGGCAAATAAAAATTGCAGCCTTGTAATGCCAACACCCTGCTCTGAGAAAACAAAGATTTACTACACTTTGGAAATAAAATGCTACATTCTTATACGAACTAGCAGGAACAACTTTTAAAACACTATAAAGTCTCACTACATACCAATAGAAGTAAAAGTTGTCCTCTTCCCCCCCCCCCCCCCATCTCATTGACATCATACTGCTGGTGGTGTGTCATTTCCACCAATAGCCCAGTTGATGGGCAATTAAAAATTGCAGCCTTGTAATGCCAACACCCTGCTGTGAGAAAACAAAAATTTACTACACCTTGGAAATAAAATGCTACGTTCTTATACGAACTAGAAGGAACAACTTTTAAAACACTATAAAGCCGCACTACATACCAATTGAAGTAAAAGTTGTCCTCTTCCCCCCCGTCTCATTGGCATCATGCTGCTGGTGTGGTGTCATTTCCACCAATAGCCCAGTTGATGGGCAAATAAAAATTGCAGCCTTGTAATGCCAACACCCTGCTCTGAGAAAACAAAGATTTACTACACTTTGGAAATAAAATGCTACGTTCTTATACGAACCAGAAGGAACAACTTTTAAAACACAATAAAGCCTCACTACATACCAATAGAAGAAAAAGTTGTCCTCTTCTCCCCCGTCTCATTGACATCATGCTGCTGGTGGTGTGTTATTTCCACCAATAGCCCAGATGATGGGCAGAGGAAAATTGCAGCCTTGTAATGCCAACACCCTGCTCTGAGAAAACAAAGATTTACTACACTTTGGAAATAAAATGCTACGTTCTAATATGAACTAGAAGGAACAACTTTTAAAACACTATAAAGACTCACTACATACCAATAGAAGTAAAAGTTGTCCTCTTCCCCCCCATCTCATTGACATCATGCTGCTGCTGGTGGTGTGTCATTTCCACCAATAGCCCAGTTGATGGGCAAATAAAAATTGCAGCCTTGCAATGCCAACACCCTGCTGTGAGAAAACAAAGATTTACTACACTTTGGAAATAAAATGCTACGTCCTTATACGAACTAGAAGGAACAACTTTTAAATCACTATAAAGGCTTACTACATACAAATAGAAGAAAAAGTTGTCCTCTTCCCCCCCCCCCACCCCCCCCCCCCCGGCTAATTGACATCATGCTGCTGGTGGTGTGTCATTTCCACCAATAGCCCAGTTGATGGGCAAATAAAAACTGCAGCCTTGTAATGCAAACACCCTGCTCTGAGAAAAAAAGATTTACTACACTTTGGAAATGAAATGCTACGTTCTTATACGAACTAGAAGGAACAACTTTTAAATAACTATAAAGACTCACTACATACCAATAGAAGTAAAAGTTGTCCTCTTCCCCCCCATCTCATTGACATCATGCTGCTGCTGGTGGTGTGTCATTTCCACCAATAGCCCAGTTGACGGGCAAATAAAAATTGCAGCCTTGCAATGCCAACACCCTGCTGTGAGAAAACAAAGATTTACTACACTTTGGAAATAAAATGCTACGTCCTTATACGAACTAGAAGGAACAACTTTTAAAACACGATAAAGACTCACTACATACCAATAGAAGTAAAAGTTGTCCACTTCCCCCCCGTCTCATTGACATCATGCTGCTGGTGGTGTGTCATTTCCACCAATAGCCCAGTTGATGGGCAAATAAAAATTGCAGCCTTGTAATGCCAACACCCTGCTCTGAGAAAACAAAGATGTATTACACTTTGGAAATAAAATGCTACGTTCTAATACGAACGAGAAGGAACAACTTTTAAATCACTATAAAGGCTCACTACATACAAATAGAAGAAAAAGTTGTCCTCTTTCCCCCCCCCCCCCCCCCCCCCGGCTCATTGACATCATGCTGCTGGTGGTGTGTCATTTCCACCAATAGCCCAGTAGATGGGCAAATAAAAACTGCAGCCTTGTAATGCAAACACCCTGCTCTGAGAAAAAAAGATTTACTACACTTTGGAAATGAAATGCTACGTTCTTATACGAACTAGAAGGAACAACTTTTAAATCACTATAAAGACTCACTACATACCAATAGAAGAAAAAGTTGTCCTCTTCCCCCCCGTCTCATTGACATCATGCTGCTGGTGGTGTGTCATTTCCACCAATAGCCCAGTTGATGGGCAAATAAAAACTGCAGCCTTGTAATGCAAACACCCTGCTCTGAGAAAAAAAGATTTACTACACTTTGGAAATGAAATGCTACGTTCTTATACGAACTAGAAGGAACAACTTTTAAATCACAATAAAGACTCACTACATACCAATAGAAGAAAAAGTTGTCCTCTTCCCCCCCGTCTCATTGACATCATGCTGCTGGTGGTGTGTCATTTCCACCAATAGCCCAGTTGATGGGCAAATAAAAATTGCAGCCTTGTAATGCCAACACCCTGCTCTGAGAAAACAAAGATTTACTACACTTTGGAAAAAAAATGCTACGTTCTTATACGAACTAGAAGGAACAACTTTAAAAACACTATAAAGCCTCACTACATACCAATAGAAGTAAAAGTTGTCCTCTTCCCCCCCTGTCTCATTGACATCATGCTGCTGGTGGTGTGTCATTTCCACCAATAGCCCAGTTGATGGGCAAATAAAAATAGCAGCTTTGTAATGCCAACACCCTGCTCTGAGAAAACAAAGATTTACCACACTTTGGAAATAAAATGCTACGTTCTTATGTGAACTAGAAGGAACAACTTTTAAAACACTATAAAGACTAGTGAGTCTTCTATTGGTATATAGTGATATACCAATAGAAGTAAAAGTTGTCCTCTTCCCCCCCCCCCCCCCCCCCCCCCGTCTCATTGACATCATGCTGCTGGTGGTGTGTCATTTCCACCAATAGCCCAGTTGATAAGCAAATAAAAACTGCAGCCTTGTAATGCCAACACCCTGCTCTGAGAAAAAATGATTTACTACACTTTGGAAATGAAATGCTACGTTCTTATACCAACTAGAAGGAACAACTTTTAAATCACTATAAAGACTCACTACATACCAATAGAAGAAAAAGTTGTCCTCTTCCCCCCCGTCTCATTGACATCATGCTGCTGGTGGTGTGTCATTTCCACCAATAGCCCAGTTGATGGGCAAATAAAAATTGCAGCCTTGTAATGCCAACACCCTGCTCTGAGAAAACAAAGATTTACTACACTTTGGAAATAAAATGCTACGTTCTAATATGAACTAGAAGGAACAACTTTTAAAACACTATAAAGACTCACTACATACCAATAGAAGTAAAAGTTGTCCTCTTCACCCCCATCTCATTGACATCATGCTGCTGCTGGTGGTGTGTCATTTCCACCAATAGCCCAGTTGATGGGCAAATAAAAATTGCAGCCTTGCAATGCCAACACCCTGCTGTGAGAAAACAAAGATTTACTACACTTTGGAAATAAAATGCTCTGTCCTTATACGAACTAGAAGGAACAACTTTTAAAACACGATAAAGACTCACTACATACCAATAGAAGTAAAAGTTGTCCTCTTCCCCCCCGTCTCATTGACATCATGCTGCTGGTGGTGTGTCATTTCCACCAATAGCCCAGTTGATGGGCAAATAAAAATTGCAGCCTTGTAATGCCAACACCCTGCTCTGAGAAAACAAAGATGTATTACACTTTGGAAATAAAATGCTACGTTCTAATACGAACTAGAAGGAACAACTTTTAAATCACTATAAAGGCTCACTACATACAAATAGAAGAAAAAGTTGTCCTCTTCCCCCCCCCCCCCCCTCAGGCTCATTGACATCATGCTGCTGGTGGTGTGTCATTTCCACCAATAGCCCAGTAGATGGGCAAATAAAAACTGCAGCCTTGTAATGCAAACACCCTGCTCTGAGAAAAAAAGATTTACTACACTTTGGAAATGAAATGCTACGTTCTTATACGAACTAGAAGGAACAACTTTTAAATCACTATAAAGACTCACTACATACCAATAGAAGAAAAAGTTGTCCTCTTCCCCCCCCGTCTCATTGACATCATGCTGCTGGTGGTGTGTCATTTCCACCAATAGCCCAGTTGATGGGCAAATAAAAACTGCAGCCTTGTAATGCAAACACCCTGCTCTGAGAAAAAAAGATTTACTACACTTTGGAAATGAAATGCTACGTTCTTATACGAACTAGAAGGAACAACTTTTAAATCACAATAAAGACTCACTACATACCAATAGAAGAAAAAGTTGTCCTCTTCCCCCCCGTCTCATTGACATCATGCTGCTGGTGGTGTGTCATTTCCACCAATAGCCCAGTTGATGGGCAAATAAAAATTGCAGCCTTGTAATGCCAACACCCTGCTCTGAGAAAACAAAGATTTACTACACTTTGGAAAAAAAATGCTACGTTCTTATACGAACTAGAAGGAACAACTTTAAAAACACTATAAAGCCTCACTACATACCAATAGAAGTAAAAGTTGTCCTCTTCCCCCCCTGTCTCATTGACATCATGCTGCTGGTGGTGTGTCATTTCCACCAATAGCCCAGTTGATGGGCAAATAAAAATAGCAGCTTTGTAATGCCAACACCCTGCTCTGAGAAAACAAAGATTTACCACACTTTGGAAATAAAATGCTACGTTCTTATGTGAACTAGAAGGAACAACTTTTAAAACACTATAAAGACTAGTGAGTCTTCTATTGGTATATAGTGATATACCAATAGAAGTAAAAGTTGTCCTCTTCCCCCCCCCCCCCCCCCCCCCCGTCTCATTGACATCATGCTGCTGGTGGTGTGTCATTTCCACCAATAGCCCAGTTGATAAGCAAATAAAAACTGCAGCCTTGTAATGCCAACACCCTGCTCTGAGAAAAAATGATTTACTACACTTTGGAAATGAAATGCTACGTTCTTATACCAACTAGAAGGAACAACTTTTAAATCACTATAAAGACTCACTACATACCAATAGAAGAAAAAGTTGTCCTCTTCCCCCCCGTCTCATTGACATCATGCTGCTGGTGGTGTGTCATTTCCACCAATAGCCCAGTTGATGGGCAAATAAAAATTGCAGCCTTGTAATGCCAACACCCTGCTCTGAGAAAACAAAGATTTACTACACTTTGGAAATAAAATGCTACGTTCTAATATGAACTAGAAGGAACAACTTTTAAAACACTATAAAGACTCACTACATACCAATAGAAGTAAAAGTTGTCCTCTTCACCCCCATCTCATTGACATCATGCTGCTGCTGGTGGTGTGTCATTTCCACCAATAGCCCAGTTGATGGGCAAATAAAAATTGCAGCCTTGCAATGCCAACACCCTGCTGTGAGAAAACAAAGATTTACTACACTTTGGAAATAAAATGCTCTGTCCTTATACGAACTAGAAGGAACAACTTTTAAAACACGATAAAGACTCACTACATACCAATAGAAGTAAAAGTTGTCCTCTTCCCCCCCGTCTCATTGACATCATGCTGCTGGTGGTGTGTCATTTCCACCAATAGCCCAGTTGATGGGCAAATAAAAATTGCAGCCTTGTAATGCCAACACCCTGCTCTGAGAAAACAAAGATGTATTACACTTTGGAAATAAAATGCTACGTTCTAATACGAACTAGAAGGAACAACTTTTAAATCACTATAAAGGCTCACTACATACAAATAGAAGAAAAAGTTGTCCTCTTCCCCCCCCCCCCCCCCCTCAGGCTCATTGACATCATGCTGCTGGTGGTGTGTCATTTCCACCAATAGCCCAGTAGATGGGCAAATAAAAACTGCAGCCTTGTAATGCAAACACCCTGCTCTGAGAAAAAAAGATTTACTACACTTTGGAAATGAAATGCTACGTTCTTATACGAACTAGAAGGAACAACTTTTAAATCACTATAAAGACTCACTACATACCAATAGAAGAAAAAGTTGTCCTCTTCCCCCCCGTCTCATTGACATCATGCTGCTGGTGGTGTGTCATTTCCACCAATAGCCCAGTTGATGGGCAAATAAAAATTGCAGCCTTGTAATGCCAACACCTGCTGTGAGAAAACAAAGATTTACTACACTTTGGAAATTAAATGCTACTTTCTTATACGAACTAGAAGGAACAACTTTTAAAACACTATAAAGACTCACTACATACCAAGACAAGAAAATGTTGTAATCTTCCCCCCCATCTCATTGACATCATGCTGCTGGTGGTGTGTCATTTCCACAAATAGTCCAGTTGATGGGCAAATAAAAATTGCAGCCTTGTAGTGCCAACACCCTGCTCTGAGAAAACAAAGATTTACTACACTTTGGAAATAAAATGCTACGTTCTTATACGAACTAGAAGGAACAACTTTTAAAACACTATAAAGCCTCACTACATACCAATAGAAGAAAAAGTTGTCTCTTGCCCCCCGTCTCATTGACATCATGCTGCTTGTGGTGTGTCATTTCCACCAATAGCCCAGTTGATGGGCAAATAAAAATTGCAGCCTTGTAATGCCAACAGCCTGCTCTGAGAAAACAAAGATTTACTAAACTTTGGGAGTAATATGCTACGTTCTTATACGAACTAGAAGGAACAACTTTTAAAACACTATAAAGACTCACTACATACCAAGAGAAGAAAAAGTTGTCCTCTTCGCCCCCATCTCATTGACATCATGCTGCTGGTGGTGTCTCATTTCCACCAATAGCCTAGTTGATAGGCAAATAAAAATTGCAGCCTTGTAATGCCATCACCCTGCTCTGAGAAAACAAAGATTTACAACACTTTGGAAATAAAATGCTACGTTCTTATACGAACTAGAAGGAACAACTTTTAAAATACCATAAAGCCTCACTACATACAAATAGAAGAAAAAGTTGTCCTCTTCCCCCCCGTCTCATTGACATCATGCTGCTGGTGGTGTGTCATTTCCACCAATAACCCAGTTGATGGGCAAACAAAAATTGAAACTTGTAATGCCAACACCCTGGTCTGAGAAAGCAAAGATTTACTACACTTTGGAAATAAAATGCTATGTTCTTATACGAACTAGAAGGAATAACTTTTAAAACACGATAAAGCCTCACTACATACCAATAGAAGAAAAAGTTGTCCTCTACCCCCCCGTCTCATTGACATCATGCTGCTGGTGGTGTGTCATTTCCACCAATAGCCCAGTTGATGGGCAAATAAAAATTGCAGCCTTGTAATGCCAACACCCTGCTGTGAGAAAACAAAGATTTACTACACTTTGTAAATAAAATGCTACGTTCTTATACGAACTAGAAGGAACAACTAATAATCACTATAAAGCCTCACTACATACCAATAGAAGAAAAAGTTGTCCTCTTCCTCCCCCCCCCCCCCACCCTCCCAAACCACCGTCTCATTGACATCATGCTGCTGGTGGTGTGTCATTTCCACCAATAGCCGAGTTGATGGGCAAATAAAAATTGCAGCCTTGAAATGCCAACACCCAGCTGTGAGAAAACAAAGATTTACTACACTTTGGAAATAAAATGCTACGTTCTTATACGAACGACAAGGAACAACTTTTAAAACACTATAAAGCCTCACTACATACCAACAGAAGAAAAAGTTGTCCTCTTCCCCCCCGTCTCATTGACATCATGCTGCTGTTGGTGTGTCATTTCCACCAATAGCCCAGTTGATGGAAAAATAAAAATTGCAGCCTTGTAATGCCAACACCCTGCTCTGAGAAAAAAAAGATTTACTACACTTTGGAAATAAAACGCTACGTTCTTATAGGAACTAGAGGGAACAACTTTTAAAACACTATAAAGACTCACTACATACCAATGGAAGGAAAAGTTGTCCTCTTCCCCCCCGTCTCATTGACATCATACTGCTGGTGGTGTGTCATTTCCACCAATAGCCCAGTTGATGGGCAATTAAAAATTGCAGCCTTGTAATGCCAACACCCTGCTGTGAGAAAACAAAAATTTACTACACTTTGGAAATTGAATGCTACGTTCTTATACGAACTAGAAGGAACAACTTTTAAAACACTATAAAGCCTCACAACATACCAATAGAAGAAAAATTTTTCCACTTCCCTCCCCCCCCCCCCCCATCTCATTGACATCATGCTGCTGGTGGTGTGTCATTTCCACCAATAGCCCAGTTGATGGGCAAATAAAAACTGCAACCTTGTAATGCCAACACACTGCTGTGAGGAAACAAAGATTTACTACACTTTGGACATAAAATGATACGTTCTTGTACAAACCAGAAGGAACAACTTTTAAAACACTATAAAGCCTCACTACATACCAATAGAAGAAAAAGTTGTCCTCTTCCACCCCCCCCCCCCCCCCCCCCGTCTCATTGACATCATACTGCTGGTGGTGTGTCATTTCCACCAATAACCCAGTTGATAGGCAAATAAAAATTGCAGCCTTGTAATGCAAACACCCTGCTCTGAGAAAACAAACATTTACTACACTTTGGAAATAAAATGCTACGTTCTTATACGAACTAGAAGGAACAACTTTTAAAACACTATAAAGACTCACTACATACCAATAGAAGAAAAAGTTGTCATCTCCCCCGCCCCCCTGTCTCATTGACATCATGCTGCTGGTGGTGTGTCATTTCCACCAATAGCCCAGTTGATGGGCAAATAAAAATTGCAGCCTTGTAATGCCAACACCCTGCTGTGAGAGACCAAAGATTTACTACACTTTGGAAATAAAATGCTACGTTCTTATACGAACTAGAAGGAACAACATTTAAAACACTATAAAGCCTCACTACATACCAATAGAAGAAAAAGTTGTCCTCTTCCCCCCCCCCTCTCATTGACATCATACTGCTGGTGGTGTGTCATTTCCACCAATAGCCGAGTTGATGGGCAAATAAAAATTGCAGCCTTGAAATGCCAACACCCAGCTGTGAGAAAACAAAGATTTACTACACTTTGGAAATAAAATGCTACGTTCTTATACGAACTACAAGGAACAACTTTTAAAACACTATAAAGCCTCACTACATACCAACAGAAGAAAAAGTTGTCCTCTTCCCCCCCGTCTCATTGACATCATGCTGCTGTTGGTGTGTCATTTCCACCAATAGCCCAGTTGATGGGAAAATAAAAATTGCAGCCTTGTAATGCCAACACCCTGCTCTGAGAAAAAAAAGATTTACTACACTTTGGAAACAATATGCTACGTTCTTATAGGAACTAGAGGAAACAACTTTTAAAACACTATAGAGACTCACTACATACCAATAGAAGTAAAAGTTGTCCTCTATCCCCCCCCCGTCTCATTGACATCATGCTGCTGGTGGTGTGTCATTTCCACCAATAGCCCAGTTGATGGGCAAATAAAAATTGCAGCCTTGTTTTGCCAACACCCTGCTCTGAGAAAACAAAGATTTACTACACTTTGGAAATAAAATGCTACGTTCTTATACGAACTAGAAGGAACAACTTTTAAAACACTATAAAGCCTCACTACATACCAATAGAAGAAAAAGTTGTCCTCTTCCCTCCCGTCTCATTGACATCATACTGCTGGTGGTGTGTCATTTCCACCAATAGCCCAGTTGATGGGCAATTAAAAATTGCAGCCTTGTAATGCCAACACCCTGCTGTGAGAAAACAAAAATTTACTACACTTTGGAAATAGAATGCTACGTTCTTATACGAACTAGAAGGAACAACTTTTAAAACACTATAAAGCCTCACTACATACCAATAGAAGAAAAATTTTTCCACTTCCCTCCCCCCCCCCCCCCCCATCTCATTGACATCATGCTGCTGGTGGTGTGTCATTTCCACCAATAGCCCAGTTGATGGGCAAATAAAAACTGCAACCTTGTAATGCCAACACACTGCTGTGAGGAAACAAAGATTTACTACCCTTTGGACATAAAATAATACGTTCTTGTACAAACCAGAAGGAACAACTTTTAAAACACTATAAAGCCTCACTACATACCAATAGAAGAAAAAGTTGTCCTCTTCCACCCCCCCCCCCCCCACCCGTCTCATTGACATCATACTGCTGGTGGTGTGTCATTTCCACCAATAGCCCAGTTGATGGGCAAATAAAAATTGCAGCCTTGTTTTGCCAACACCCTGCTCTGAGAAAACAAAGATTTCCTACACTTTGGAAATAAAATGCTACGTTCTTGTGCGAACTGGAAGGAACAACTTTTAAAACACAATAAAGACTCACTACATACCAATAGAAGTAAAAGTTGTCCTCATCCCCCCCGTCTCATTGACATCATGCTGCTGGTGGTGTGTCATTTCCACCAATAGCCCAGTTGATGGACAAATAAAAATTGCAGCCTTGTAATGCCAACACCCTGCTCTGAGAAAACAAAGATTTACAACACTTTGGAAATAAAATGCTATGTTCTTATACGAACTAGAAGGAACAACATTTAAAACACTATAAAGACTCACTACATACCAATAGAAGAAAAAGTTGTCATCTCCCCCGCCACCCTGTCTCATTGACATCATGCTGCTGGTGGTGTGTCATTTCCACCAATAGCCCAGTTGATGGGCAAATAAAAATTGCAGCCTTGTAATGCCAACACCCTGCTCTGAGAAAACAAAGATTTACTACACTTTGGAAATAAAATGCTACGTTCTTATATGAACTAGAAGGAGCAACTTTTAAAACACTATAAAGCCTCACTACATACCAATAGAAGAAAAAGTTGTCCTCTTCCAACCCGTCTCATTGACATCATGCTGCAGTTGGTGTGTCATTTCCACCAATAGCCCAGTTGATGGGCAAATAAAAATTGCAGCCTTGTAATGCCAACACCCTGCTCTGAGAAAACAAAGATGTATTACACTTTGGAAATAAAATGCTACGTTCTAATACGAACTAGAAGGAACAACTTTTAAATCACTATAAAGGCTTACTACATACAAATAGAAGAAAAAGTTGTCCTCTTCCCCCCCCCCCCACCCCCCCCCCCCCGGCTAATTGACATCATGCTGCTGGTGGTGTGTCATTTCCACCAATAGCCCAGTTGATGGGCAAATAAAAACTGCAGCCTTGTAATGCAAACACCCTGCTCTGAGAAAAAAAGATTTACTACACTTTGGAAATGAAATGCTACGTTCTTATACGAACTAGAAGGAACAACTTTTAAATCACTATAAAGACTCACTACATACCAATAGAAGTAAAAGTTGTCCTCTTCCCCCCCATCTCATTGACATCATGCTGCTGCTGGTGGTGTGTCATTTCCACCAATAGCCCAGTTGACGGGCAAATAAAAATTGCAGCCTTGCAATGCCAACACCCTGCTGTGAGAAAACAAAGATTTACTACACTTTGGAAATAAAATGCTACGTCCTTATACGAACTAGAAGGAACAACTTTTAAAACACGATAAAGACTCACTACATACCAATAGAAGTAAAAGTTGTCCACTTCCCCCCCGTCTCATTGACATCATGCTGCTGGTGGTGTGTCATTTCCACCAATAGCCCAGTTGATGGGCAAATAAAAATTGCAGCCTTGTAATGCCAACACCCTGCTCTGAGAAAACAAAGATGTATTACACTTTGGAAATAAAATGCTACGTTCTAATACGAACGAGAAGGAACAACTTTTAAATCACTATAAAGGCTCACTACATACAAATAGAAGAAAAAGTTGTCCTCTTTCCCCCCCCCCCCCCCCCCCCCGGCTAATTGACATCATGCTGCTGGTGGTGTGTCATTTCCACCAATAGCCCAGTAGATGGGCAAATAAAAACTGCAGCCTTGTAATGCAAACACCCTGCTCTGAGAAAAAAAGATTTACTACACTTTGGAAATGAAATGCTACGTTCTTATACGAACTAGAAGGAACAACTTTTAAATCACTATAAAGACTCACTACATACCAATAGAAGACAAAGTTGTCCTCTTCCCCCCCGTCTCATTGACATCATGCTGCTGGTGGTGTGTCATTTCCACCAATAGCCCAGTTGATGGGCAAATAAAAACTGCAGCCTTGTAATGCAAACACCCTGCTCTGAGAAAAAAAGATTTACTACACTTTGGAAATGAAATGCTACGTTCTTATACGAACTAGAAGGAACAACTTTTAAATCACAATAAAGACTCACTACATACCAATAGAAGAAAAAGTTGTCCTCTTCCCCCCCGTCTCATTGACATCATGCTGCTGGTGGTGTGTCATTTCCACCAATAGCCCAGTTGATGGGCAAATAAAAATTGCAGCCTTGTAATGCCAACACCCTGCTCTGAGAAAACAAAGATTTACTACACTTTGGAAAAAAAATGCTACGTTCTTATACGATCTAGAAGGAACAACTTTAAAAACACTATAAAGCCTCACTACATACCAATAGAAGTAAAAGTTGTCCTCTTCCCCCCCTGTCTCATTGACATCATGCTGCTGGTGGTGTGTCATTTCCACCAATAGCCCAGTTGATGGGCAAATAAAAATAGCAGCTTTGTAATGCCAACACCCTGCTCTGAGAAAACAAAGATTTACCACACTTTGGAAATAAAATGCTACGTTCTTATGTGAACTAGAAGGAACAACTTTTAAAACACTATAAAGACTAGTGAGTCTTCTATTGGTATATAGTGATATACCAATAGAAGTAAAAGTTGTCCTCTTCCCCCCCCCCCCGTCTCATTGACATCATGCTGCTGGTGGTGTGTCATTTCCACCAATAGCCCAGTTGATAAGCAAATAAAAACTGCAGCCTTGTAATGCCAACACCCTGCTCTGAGAAAAAATGATTTACTACACTTTGGAAATGAAATGCTACGTTCTTATACCAACTAGAAGGAACAACTTTTAAATCACTATAAAGACTCACTACATACCAATAGAAGAAAAAGTTGTCCTCTTCCCCCCCGTCTCATTGACATCATGCTGCTGGTGGTGTGTCATTTCCACCAATAGCCCAGTTGATGGGCAAATAAAAATTGCAGCCTTGTAATGCCAACATCCTGCTCTGAGAAAACAAAGATTTACTACACTTTGGAAATAAAATGCTACGTTCTAATATGAACTAGAAGGAACAACTTTTAAAACACTATAAAGACTCACTACATACCAATAGAAGTAAAAGTTGTCCTCTTCACCCCCATCTCATTGACATCATGCTGCTGCTGGTGGTGTGTCATTTCCACCAATAGCCCAGTTGATGGGCAAATAAAAATTGCAGCCTTGCAATGCCAACACCCTGCTGTGAGAAAACAAAGATTTACTACACTTTGGAAATAAAATGCTCTGTCCTTATACGAACTAGAAGGAACAACTTTTAAAACACGATAAAGACTCACTACATACCAATAGAAGTAAAAGTTGTCCTCTTCCCCCCCGTCTCATTGACATCATGCTGCTGGTGGTGTGTCATTTCCACCAATAGCCCAGTTGATGGGCAAATAAAAATTGCAGCCTTGTAATGCCAACACCCTGCTCTGAGAAAACAAAGATGTATTACACTTTGGAAATAAAATGCTACGTTCTAATACGAACTAGAAGGAACAACTTTTAAATCACTATAAAGGCTCACTACATACAAATAGAAGAAAAAGTTGTCCTCTTCCCCCCCCCCCCCCCCCCCTCAGGCTCATTGACATCATGCTGCTGGTGGTGTGTCATTTCCACCAATAGCCCAGTAGATGGGCAAATAAAAACTGCAGCCTTGTAATGCAAACACCCTGCTCTGAGAAAAAAAGATTTACTACACTTTGGAAATGAAATGCTACGTTCTTATACGAACTAGAAGGAACAACTTTTAAATCACTATAAAGACTCACTACATACCAATAGAAGAAAAAGTTGTCCTCTTCCCCCCCGTCTCATTGACATCATGCTGCTGGTGGTGTGTCATTTCCACCAATAGCCCAGTTGATGGGCAAATAAAAACTGCAGCCTTGTAATGCAAACACCCTGCTCTGAGAAAAAAAGATTTACTACACTTTGGAAATGAAATGCTACGTTCTTATACGAACTAGAAGGAACAACTTTTAAATCACAATAAAGACTCACTACATACCAATAGAAGAAAAAGTTGTCCTCTTCCCCCCCGTCTCATTGACATCATGCTGCTGGTGGTGTGTCATTTCCACCAATAGCCCAGTTGATGGGCAAATAAAAATTGCAGCCTTGTAATGCCAACACCCTGCTCTGAGAAAACAAAGATTTACTACACTTTGGAAAAAAAATGCTACGTTCTTATACGAACTAGAAGGAACAACTTTAAAAACACTATAAAGCCTCACTACATACCAATAGAAGTAAAAGTTGTCCTCTTCCCCCCCTGTCTCATTGACATCATGCTGCTGGTGGTGTGTCATTTCCACCAATAGCCCAGTTGATGGGCAAATAAAAATAGCAGCTTTGTAATGCCAACACCCTGCTCTGAGAAAACAAAGATTTACCACACTTTGGAAATAAAATGCTACGTTCTTATGTGAACTAGAAGGAACAACTTTTAAAACACTATAAAGACTAGTGAGTCTTCTATTGGTATATAGTGATATACCAATAGAAGTAAAAGTTGTCCTCTTCCCCCCCCCCCCCCCCCCCCCCGCCGTCTCATTGACATCATGCTGCTGGTGGTGTGTCATTTCCACCAATAGCCCAGTTGATAAGCAAATAAAAACTGCAGCCTTGTAATGCCAACACCCTGCTCTGAGAAAAAATGATTTACTACACTTTGGAAATGAAATGCTACGTTCTTATACCAACTAGAAGGAACAACTTTTAAATCACTATAAAGACTCACTACATACCAATAGAAGAAAAAGTTGTCCTCTTCCCCCCCGTCTCATTGACATCATGCTGCTGGTGGTGTGTCATTTCCACCAATAGCCCAGTTGATGGGCAAATAAAAATTGCAGCCTTGTAATGCCAACACCCTGCTCTGAGAAAACAAAGATTTACTACACTTTGGAAATAAAATGCTACGTTCTAATATGAACTAGAAGGAACAACTTTTAAAACACTATAAAGACTCACTACATACCAATAGAAGTAAAAGTTGTCCTCTTCACCCCCATCTCATTGACATCATGCTGCTGCTGGTGGTGTGTCATTTCCACCAATAGCCCAGTTGATGGGCAAATAAAAATTGCAGCCTTGCAATGCCAACACCCTGCTGTGAGAAAACAAAGATTTACTACACTTTGGAAATAAAATGCTCTGTCCTTATACGAACTAGAAGGAACAACTTTTAAAACTCGATAAAGACTCACTACATACCAATAGAAGTAAAAGTTGTCCTCTTCCCCCCCGTCTCATTGACATCATGCTGCTGGTGGTGTGTCATTTCCACCAATAGCCCAGTTGATGGGCAAATAAAAATTGCAGCCTTGTAATGCCAACACCCTGCTCTGAGAAAACAAAGATGTATTACACTTTGGAAATAAAATGCTACGTTCTAATACGAACTAGAAGGAACAACTTTTAAATCACTATAAAGGCTCACTACATACAAATAGAAGAAAAAGTTGTCCTCTTCCCCCCCCCCCCCCCCCCCCTCAGGCTCATTGACATCATGCTGCTGGTGGTGTGTCATTTCCACCAATAGCCCAGTAGATGGGCAAATAAAAACTGCAGCCTTGTAATGCAAACACCCTGCTCTGAGAAAAAAAGATTTACTACACTTTGGAAATGAAATGCTACGTTCTTATACGAACTAGAAGGAACAACTTTTAAATCACTATAAAGACTCACTACATACCAATAGAAGAAAAAGTTGTCCTCTTCCCCCCCGTCTCATTGACATCATGCTGCTGGTGGTGTGTCATTTCCACCAATAGCCCAGTTGATGGGCAAATAAAAATTGCAGCCTTGTAATGCCAACACCTGCTGTGAGAAAACAAAGATTTACTACACTTTGGAAATTAAATGCTACTTTCTTATACGAACTAGAAGGAACAACTTTTAAAACACTATAAAGACTCACTACATACCAAGACAAGAAAATGTTGTAATCTTCCCCCCCATCTCATTGACATCATGCTGCTGGTGGTGTGTCATTTCCACCAATAGTCCAGTTGATGGGCAAATAAAAATTGCAGCCTTGTAGTGCCAACACCCTGCTCTGAGAAAACAAAGATTTACTACACTTTGGAAATAAAATGCTACGTTCTTATACGAACTAGAAGGAACAACTTTTAAAACACTATAAAGCCTCACTACATACCAATAGAAGAAAAAGTTGTCTCTTGCCCCCCGTCTCATTGACATCATGCTGCTTGTGGTGTGTCATTTCCACCAATAGCACAGTTGATGGGCAAATAAAAATTGCAGCCTTGTAATGCCAACAGCCTGCTCTGAGAAAACAAAGATTTACTAAACTTTGGGAGTAATATGCTACGTTCTTATACGAACTAGAAGGAACAACTTTTAAAACACTATAAAGACTCACTACATACCAAGAGAAGAAAAAGTTGTCCTCTTCGCCCCCATCTCATTGACATCATGCTGCTGGTGGTGTCTCATTTCCACCAATAGCCTAGTTGATAGGCAAATAAAAATTGCAGCCTTGTAATGCCATCACCCTGCTCTGAGAAAACAAAGATTTACAACACTTTGGAAATAAAATGCTACGTTCTTATACGAACTAGAAGGAACAACTTTTAAAATACCATAAAGCCTCACTACATACAAATAGAAGAAAAAGTTGTCCTCTTCCCCCCCGTCTCATTGACATCATGCTGCTGGTGGTGTGTCATTTCCACCAATAACCCAGTTGATGGGCAAACAAAAATTGAAACTTGTAATGCCAACACCCTGGTCTGAGAAAGCAAAGATTTACTACACTTTGGAAATAAAATGCTATGTTCTTATACGAACTAGAAGGAATAACTTTTAAAACACGATAAAGCCTCACTACATACCAATAGAAGAAAAAGTTGTCCTCTACCCCCCCGTCTCATTGACATCATGCTGCTGGTGGTGTGTCATTTCCACCAATAGCCCAGTTGATGGGCAAATAAAAATTGCAGCCTTGTAATGCCAACACCCTGCTGTGAGAAAACAAAGATTTACTACACTTTGTAAATAAAATGCTACGTTCTTATACGAACTAGAAGGAACAACTAATAATCACTATAAAGCCTCACTACATACCAATAGAAGAAAAAGTTGTCCTCTTCCTCCCCCCCCCCCCCCACCCTCCCAAACCACCGTCTCATTGACATCATGCTGCTGGTGGTGTGTCATTTCCACCAATAGCCGAGTTGATGGGCAAATAAAAATTGCAGCCTTGAAATGCCAACACCCAGCTGTGAGAAAACAAAGATTTACTACACTTTGGAAATAAAATGCTACGTTCTTATACGAACGACAAGGAACAACTTTTAAAACACTATAAAGCCTCACTACATACCAACAGAAGAAAAAGTTGTCCTCTTCCCCCCCGTCTCATTGACATCATGCTGCTGTTGGTGTGTCATTTCCACCAATAGCCCAGTTGATGGAAAAATAATAATTGCAGCCTTGTAATGCCAACACCCTGCTCTGAGAAAAAAAAGATTTACTACACTTTGGAAATAAAACGCTACGTTCTTATAGGAACTAGAGGGAACAACTTTTAAAACACTATAAAGACTCACTACATACCAATGGAAGGAAAAGTTGTCCTCTTCCCCCCCGTCTCATTGACATCATACTGCTGGTGGTGTGTCATTTCCACCAATAGCCCAGTTGATGGGCAATTAAAAATTGCAGCCTTGTAATGCCAACACCCTGCTGTGAGAAAACAAAAATTTACTACACTTTGGAAATTGAATGCTACGTTCTTATACGAACTAGAAGGAACAACTTTTAAAACACTATAAAGCCTCACAACATACCAATAGAAGAAAAATTTTTCCACTTCCCTCCCCCCCCCCCCCATCTCATTGACATCATGCTGCTGGTGGTGTGTCATTTCCACCAATAGCCCAGTTGATGGGCAAATAAAAACTGCAACCTTGTAATGCCAACACACTGCTGTGAGGAAACAAAGATTTACTACACTTTGGACATAAAATGATACGTTCTTGTACAAACCAGAAGGAACAACTTTTAAAACACTATAAAGCCTCACTACATACCAATAGAAGAAAAAGTTGTCCTCTTCCACCCCCCCCCCCCCCGCCCCCGTCTCATTGACATCATACTGCTGGTGGTGTGTCATTTCCACCAATAACCCAGTTGATAGGCAAATAAAAATTGCAGCCTTGTAATGCAAACACCCTGCTCTGAGAAAACAAACATTTACTACACTTTGGAAATAAAATGCTACGTTCTTATACGAACTAGAAGGAACAACTTTTAAAACACTATAAAGACTCACTACATACCAATAGAAGAAAAAGTTGTCATCTCCCCCGCCCCCTGTCTCATTGACATCATGCTGCTGGTGGTGTGTCATTTCCACCAATAGCCCAGTTGATGGGCAAATAAAAATTGCAGCCTTGTAATGCCAACACCCTGCTCTGAGAAAACAAAGATTTACTACACTTTGGAAATAAAATGCTACGTTCTTATATGAACTAGAAGGAGCAACTTTTAAAACACTATAAAGCCTCACTACATACCAATAGAAGAAAAAGTTGTCCTCTTCCAACCCGTCTCATCGACATCATGCTGCAGTTGGTGTGTCATTTCCACCAATAGCCCAGTTGATGGGCAAATAAAAATTGCAGCCTTGTAATGCCAACACCCTGCTCTGAGAAAACAAAGATTTACTACACTTTGGAAATAAAATGCTACGTTCTTATACGAACTAGAAGGCAACAACTTTTAAAACTCTATAAAGCCTCACTACATACCAATAGAAGAAAATGTTGTCCTCTTCCCCCCGTCTCATTGACATCATGCTGCTGGTGGTGTGTCATTTCCACCAATAGCCCAGTTGATGGGCAAATAAAAATTGCAGCCTTGTAATGCCAACACCCTGCTGTGAGAGACCAAAGATTTACTACACTTTGGAAATAAAATGCTACGTTCTTATACGAACTAGAAGGAACAACATTTAAAACACTATAAAGCCTCACTACATACCAATAGAAGAAAAAGTTGTCCTCTTCCCCCCCCCTCTCATTGACATCATACTGCTGGTGGTGTGTCATTTCCACCAATAGCCGAGTTGATGGGCAAATAAAAATTGCAGCCTTGAAATGCCAACACCCAGCTGTGAGAAAACAAAGATTTACTACACTTTGGAAATAAAATGCTAAGTTCTTATACGAACTACAAGGAACAACTTTTAAAACACTATAAAGCCTCACTACATACCAACAGAAGAAAAAGTTGTCCTCTTCCCCCCCGTCTCATTGACATCATGCTGCTGTTGGTGTGTCATTTCCACCAATAGCCCAGTTGATGGGAAAATAAAAATTGCAGCCTTGTAATGCCAACACCCTGCTCTGAGAAAAAAAAGATTTACTACACTTTGGAAACAATATGCTACGTTCTTGCAGGAACTAGAGGAAACAACTTTTAAAACACTATAGAGACTCACTACATACCAATAGAAGTAAAAGTTGTCCTCTATCCCCCCCGTCTCATTGACATCATGCTGCTGGTGGTGTGTCATTTCCACCAATAGCCCAGTTGATGGGCAAATAAAAATTGCAGCCTTGTTTTGCCAACACCCTGCTCTGAGAAAACAAAGATTTACTACACTTTGGAAATAAAATGCTACGTTCTTATACGAACTAGAAGGAACAACTTTTAAAACACTATAAAGCCTCACTACATACCAATAGAAGAAAAAGTTGTCCTCTTCCCTCCCGTCTCATTGACATCATACTGCTGGTGGTGTGTCATTTCCACCAATAGCCCAGTTGATGGGCAATTAAAAATTGCAGCCTTGTAATGCCAACACCCTGCTGTGAGAAAACAAAAATTTACTACACTTTGGAAATAGAATGCTACGTTCTTATACGAACTAGAAGGAACAACTTTTAAAACACTATAAAGCCTCACTACATACCAATAGAAGAAAAATTTTTCCACTTCCCTCCCCCCCCCCCCCCCCATCTCATTGACATCATGCTGCTGGTGGTGTGTCATTTCCACCAATAGCCCAGTTGATGGGCAAATAAAAACTGCAACCTTGTAATGCCAACACACTGCTGTGAGGAAACAAAGATTTACTACCCTTTGGACATAAAATAATACGTTCTTGTACAAACCAGAAGGAACAACTTTTAAAACACTATAAAGCCTCACTACATACCAATAGAAGAAAAAGTTGTCCTCTTCCACCCCCCCCCCCCCCCACCCATCTCATTGACATCATACTGCTGGTGGTGTGTCATTTCCACCAATAGCCCAGTTGATGGGCAAATAAAAATTGCAGCCTTGTTTTGCCAACACCCTGCTCTGAGAAAACAAAGATTTCCTACACTTTGGAAATAAAATGCTACGTTCTTGTGCGAACTGGAAGGAACAACTTTTAAAACACAATAAAGACTCACTACATACCAATAGAAGTAAAAGTTGTCCTCATCCCCCCCGTCTCATTGACATCATGCTGCTGGTGGTGTGTCATTTCCACCAATAGCCCAGTTGATGGACAAATAAAAATTGCAGCCTTGTAATGCCAACACCCTGCTCTGAGAAAACAAAGATTTACAACACTTTGGAAATAAAATGCTATGTTCTTATACGAACTAGAAGGAACAACATTTAAAACACTATAAAGACTTACTACATACCAATAGAAGAAAAAGTTGTCATCTCCCCCGCCACCCTGTCTCATTGACATCATGCTGCTGGTGGTGTGTCATTTCCACCAATAGCCCAGTTGATGGGCAAATAAAAATTGCAGCCTTGTAATGCCAACACCCTGCTCTGAGAAAACAAAGATTTACTACACTTTGGAAATAAAATGCTACGTTCTTATATGAACTAGAAGGAGCAACTTTTAAAACACTATAAAGCCTCACTACATACCAATAGAAGAAAAAGTTGTCCTCTTCCAACCCGTCTCATTGACATCATGCTGCAGTTGGTGTGTCATTTCCACCAATAGCCCAGTTGATGGGCAAATAAAAATTGCAGCCTTGTAATGCCAACACCCTGCTCTGAGAAAACAAAGATTTACTACACTTTGGAAATAAAATGCTACGTTCTTATACGAACTAGAAGGCAACAACTTTTAAAACTCTATAAAGCCTCACTACATACCAATAGAAGAAAATGTTGTCCTCTTCCCCCCGTCTCATTGACATCATGCTGCTGGTGGTGTGTCATTTCCACCAATAGCCCAGTTGATGGGCAAATAAAAATTGCATCCTTGTAATGCCAACACCCTGCTGTGAGAGACCAAAGATTTACTACACTTTGGAAATAAAATGCTACGTTCTTATACGAACTAGAAGGAA
The DNA here is from genome assembly GCF_023898315.1 of Schistocerca nitens. Classification (NCBI taxonomy): domain Eukaryota; kingdom Metazoa; phylum Arthropoda; class Insecta; order Orthoptera; family Acrididae; genus Schistocerca; species Schistocerca nitens. Next base: position 157,547,031 of record NC_064625.1, on the reverse strand, counting down.
CAACTTTTAAAACACTATAAAGCCTCACTACATACCAATAGAAGAAAAAGTTGTCCTCTTCCCCCCCCCTCTCATTGACATCATACTGCTGGTGGTGTGTCATTTCCACCAATAGCCGAGTTGATGGGCAAATAAAAATTGCAGCCTTGAAATGCCAACACCCAGCTGTGAGAAAACAAAGATTTACTACACTTTGGAAATAAAATGCTACGTTCTTATACGAACTACAAGGAACAACTTTTAAAACACTATAAAGCCTCACTACATACCAACAGAAGAAAAAGTTGTCCTCTTCCCCCCCGTCTCATTGACATCATGCTGCTGTTGGTGTGTCATTTCCACCAATAGCCCAGTTGATGGGAAAATAAAAATTGCAGCCTTGTAATGCCAACACCCTGCTCTGAGAAAAAAAAGATTTACTACACTTTGGAAACAAAATGCTACGTTCTTATAGGAACTAGAGGAAACAACTTTTAAAACACTATAGAGACTCACTACATACCAATAGAAGTAAAAGTTGTCCTCTATCCCCCCCGTCTCATTGACATCATGCTGCTGGTGGTGTGTCATTTCCACCAATAGCCCAGTTGATGGGCAAATAAAAATTGCAGCCTTGTTTTGCCAACACCCTGCTCTGAGAAAACAAAGATTTACTACACTTTGGAAATAAAATGCTACGTTCTTATACGAACTAGAAGGAACAACTTTTAGAACACTATAAAGCCTCACTACATACCAATAGAAGAAAAAGTTGTCCTCTTCCACCCCCCCCCCCCCCCCCCCGTCTCATTGACATCATACTGCTGGTGGTGTGTCATTTCCACCAATAACCCAGTTGATAGGCAAATAAAAATTGCAGCCTTGTAATGCAAACACCCTGCTCTGAGAAAACAAACATTTACTACACTTTGGAAATAAAATGCTACGTTCTTATACGAACTAGAAGGAACAACTTTTAAAACACTATAAAGCCTCACTACATACCAATAGAAGAAAAAGTTGTCCTCTTCCCCCCCGTCTCATTGACATCATACTGCTGGTGGTGTGTCATTTCCACCAATAGCCGAGTTGATGGGCAAATAAAAATTGCAGCCTTGAAATGCCAACACCCAGCTGTGAGAAAACAAAGATTTACTACACTTTGGAAATAAAATGCTACGTTCTTATACGAACTAGAAGGAACAACTTTTAAAACACTATAAAGCCTCACTACATACCAATAGAAGAAAAAGTTGTCCTCTTCCCTCAAGTCTCATTGACATCATACTGCTGGTGGTGTGTCATTTCCACCAATAGCCCAGTTGATGGGCAATTAAAAATTGCAGCCTTGTAATGCCAACACCCTGCTGTGAGAAAACAAAAATTTACTACACTTTGGAAATAGAATGCTACGTTCTTATACGAACTAGAAGGAACAACTTTTAAAACACTATAAAGCCTCACTACATACCAATAGAAGAAAAAGTTGTCCTCTTCCAACCCCCCCCCCCCCCCCAACCCGTCTCATTGACATCATACTGCTGGTGGTGTGTCATTTCCACCAATAACCCAGTTGATAGGCAAATAAAAATTGCAGCCTTGTAATGCAAACACCCTGCTCTGAGAAAACAAACATTTACTACACTTTGGAAATAAAATGCTACGTTCTTATACGAACTAGAAGGAACAACTTTTAAAACACTATAAAGACTCACTACATACCAATAGAAGAAAATGTTGTCCTCTTCCCCCCCGTCTCATTGACATCATGCTGCTTGTGGTGTGTCGTTTCCACCAATTGCCCAGTTGATGGGCAAATAAAAATTGCAACCTTGTAATGCCAACACCCTGCTCTGAGAAAACAAAGATTTACTACACTTTGTAAATAAAATGCTACGTTCTTATACGAACTAGAAGGAACAACTAATAAACACTATAAAGCCTCACTACATACCAATAGAAGAAAAAGTTGTCCTCTTCCTCCCCCCCCCCCCCCATCCTCCGTCTCATTGACATCATGCTGCTGGTGGTGTGTCATTTCCACCAATAGCCCAGTTGATGGACAAATAAAAATTGCTGCCCTGTAATGCAAACACCCTGCTCTGAGAAAACAAACATTTACTACACTTTGGAAATAAAATGCTACGTTCTTATACGAACTAGAAGGAAAAACTTTTAAAACACTATAAAGCCTCACTACATACCAATAGAAGTAAAAGTTGTCCTCTTCCCCCCCGTCTCATTGACATCATGCTGCTGGAGATGTGTCATTTCCACCAATAGCCCAGTTGATGGGCAAATAAAAATTGCAGCCTTGTAATGCCAACACCCTGCTCTGAGAAAAAAAAGATTTACTACACTTTGGAAATAAAATGCTACGTTCTTATAGGAACTAGAGGGAACAACTTTTAAAACACTATAAAGACTTACTACATACCAATAGAAGAAAAAGTTTTCCACTTCCCTACCCCCCCCCCCCCCCCCCCATCTCATTGACATCATACTGCTGGGGGTGTGTCATTTCCACCAATAACCCAGTTGATAGGCAAATAAAAATTGCAGCCTTGTAATGCCAACACCCTGCTCTGAGAAAACAAAGATTTACAACACTTTGGAAATAAAATGCCATGTTCTTATACGAACTAGAAGGAAACTTTTAAAACACAATAAAGACTCACTACATACCAATAGAAGTAAAAGTTGTCCTCTTCCCCCCCGTCTCATTGACATCATGCTGCTGGAGATGTGTCATTTCCACCAATAGCCCAGTTGATGGGCAAATTAAAATTGCAACTTTGTAATGCCAACACCCTGCTCTGAGAAAACAAAGATTTACAACACTTTGGAAATAAAATGCTATGTTCTTATACGAACTAGAAGGAATCTTTTAAAACACTATAAAGACTCACTACATACCAATAGAAGTAAAAGTTGTCATCTTCCCCTCCCGTCTCATTGACATCATGCTGCTGGTGGTGTGTCATTTCCAGCAATAGCCCAGTTGATGGGCAAATAAAAATTGCAGCCTTGTAATGCCAACACCCTGCTCTGAGAAAACAAAGATTTACAACACTTTGGAAATAAAATGCCATGTTCTTATACGAACTAGAAGGAAACTTTTAAAACACTATAAAGACTCACTACATACCAATAGAAGTAAAAGCTGTCATCTTCCCCCCCGTCTCATTGACATCATGCTGCTGGTGGTGTGTCATTTCCACCAATAGCCCAGTTGATGGGCAAATTATAATTGCAGCCTTGTAATGCCAACACCCTGCTCTGAGAAAAAAAAAGATTTACTACACTTTGGAAATAAAACGCTACGTTCTTATAGGAACTAGAGGGAACAACATTTAAAACACTATAAAGACTTACTACATACCAATAGAAGAAAAAGTTGTCATCTCCCCCGCCCCCCTGCCTCATTGACATCATGCTGCTGGTGGTGTGTCATTTCCAGCAATAGCCCAGTTGATGGGCAAATAAAAATTGCAGCCTTGTAATGCCAACACCCTGCTCTGAGAAAAAAAAAGATTTACTACACTTTGGAAATAAAACGCTACGTTCTTATAGGAACTAGAGGGAACAACATTTAAAACACTATAAAGACTTACTACATACCAATAGAAGAAAAAGTTGTCATCTCCCCCGCCCCCCTGTCTCATTGACATCATGCTGCTGGTGGTGTGTCATTTCCACCAATAGCCCAGTTGATGGGCAAATAAAAATTGCAGCCTTGTAATGCCAACACCCTGCTCTGAGAAAACAAAGATTTACAACACTTTGGAAATAAAATGCCATGTTCTTATACGAACTAGAAGGAAACTTTTAAAACACAATAAAGACTCACTACATACCAATAGAAGTAAAAGTTGTCATCTTCCCCCCCGTCTCATTGACATCATGCTGCTGGTGGTGTGTCATTTCCAGCAATAGCCCAGTTGATGGGCAAATAAAAATTGCAGCCTTGTAATGCCAACACCCTGCTCTGAGAAAAAAAAGGATTTACTACACTTTGGAAATAAAACGCTACGTTCTTATAGGAACTAGAGGGAACAACATTTAAAACACTATAAAGACTTACTACATACCAATAGAAGAAAAAGTTGTCATCTCCCCCGCCCCCCTGTCTCATTGACATCATGCTGCTGGTGGTGTGTCATTTCCACCAATAGCCCAGTTGATGGGCAAATAAAAATTGCAGCCTTGTAATGCCAACACCCTGCTCTGAGAAAACAAAGATTTACTACACTTTGGAAATAAAATGCTACGTTCTTATACGAACTAGAAGGAACAACTTTTAAAACACTATAAAAACTCACTACATACCAATAGAAGAATAAGTTGTCCTCTTCCCCCCCCCCCCCCCCCCCCCCCCCCGTCTCATTGACATCATGCTGCTGGTGGTGTGTCATTTCCACCAATAGCCCAGTTGATGGGCAAATAAAAATTGCAGCCTTGTAATGCCAACACCCTGCTGTGAGGAAACAAAGATTTACTACACTTTGGAAATAAAATGCTACGTTGTTATACGAACTAGAAGGAACAACTTTTAAAACACTATAAAGCCTCACAACATACCAATAGAAGAATAAGTTGTCCTCTTCCCCCCACCAATAGTCCAGTTGATGGGCAAATAAAAATTGCAGCCTTGTAATGCCAACACCCTGCTGTGAGAAAACAAAGATTTACTACACTTTGGAAATAAAAGGCTACGTTCTTATACGAACTAGAAGGAACAACTTTTAAAATACTATAAAGACTCACTACATACCAATAGAAGAATAAGTTGTCCTCTTCCCCTCCGTCTCATTGACATCATGCTGCTGGTGGTGTGTCATTTCCACCAATAGCCCAGTTGATGGCAAATAAAAATTGCAGCCTTGTAATGCCAACACCCTGCTGTGAGAAAACAAAGATTTACTACACTTTGGAAATAAAATGCTACGTTCTTATACGAACTAGAAGGAACAACTTTTAAAACACTATAAAGACTCACTACATACCAATAGAAGAATAAGTTGTCCTCTTCCCCCCCCCCCCCCCCCCCCCCCCCCCCGTCTCATTGACATCATGCTGCTGGTGGTGTGTCATTTCCACCAATAGCCCAGTTGATGGGCAAATAAAAATTGCAGCCTTGTAATGCCAACACCCTGCTGTGAGGAAACAAAGATTTACTACACTTTGGAAATAAAATGCTACGTTGTTATACGAACTAGAAGGAACAACTTTTAAAACACTATAAAGCCTCACCACATACCAATAGAAGAATAAGTTGTCCTCTTCCCCCCACCAATAGTCCAGTTGATGGGCAAATAAAAATTGCAGCCTTGTAATGCCAACACCCTGCTGTGAGAAAACAAAGATTTACTACACTTTGGAAATAAAATGCTACGTTGTTATACGAACTAGAAGGAACAACTTTTAAAACACTATAAAGCCTCACTACATACCAATAGAAGAAAATGTTGTCCTCTTCCCCCCGTCTCATTGACATCATGCTGCGGCTGGTGTGTCATTTCCACCAATAGCCCAGTTGATGGGCAAATAAAAATTGCAGCCTTGTAATGCCAACACCCTGCTGTGAGAGACCAAAGATTTACTACACTTTGGAAATAAAATGCTACGTTCTTATACGAACTAGAAGGAACAACTTTTAAAACACTATAAAGCCTCACTACATACCAATACAAGAAAAAGTTGTCCTCTTCCCCCTCGTCTCATTGACATCATGCTGCTGTTGGTGTGTCATTTCCACCAATAGCCCAGTTGATGGGAAAATAAAAATTGCAGCCTTGTAATGCCAACACCCTGCTCTGAGAAAACAAAGATTTACTACACTTTGGAAATAAAATGCTACGTTCTTATACGAACTAGAAGAAAAAACTTTTAAAACACTATAAACACTCACTACATACGAATAGAAGTAGAAGTTGTCCTCTATCCCCCCGTCTCATTGACATCATGCTGCTGGTGGTGTGTCATTTCCACCAATAGCCCAGTTGATGGGCAAATAAAAATTGCAGCCTTGTAATGCCAACACCCTGCTCTGAGAAAACAAAGATTTACAACACTTTGGAAATAAAATGCCATGTTCTTATACGAACTAGAAGGAAACTTTTAAAACACAATAAAGACTCACTACATACCAATAGAAGTAAAAGTTGTCATCTTCCCCCCCGTCTCATTGACATCATGCTGCTGGTGGTGTGTCATTTCCAGCAATAGCCCAGTTGATGGGCAAATAAAAATTGCAGCCTTGTAATGCCAACACCCTGCTCTGAGAAAAAAAAGGATTTACTACACTTTGGAAATAAAACGCTACGTTCTTATAGGAACTAGAGGGAACAACATTTAAAACACTATAAAGACTTACTACATACCAATAGAAGAAAAAGTTGTCATCTCCCCCGCCCCCCTGTCTCATTGACATCATGCTGCTGGTGGTGTGTCATTTCCACCAATAGCCCAGTTGATGGGCAAATAAAAATTGCAGCCTTGTAATGCCAACACCCTGCTCTGAGAAAACAAAGATTTACTACACTTTGGAAATAAAATGCTACGTTCTTATACGAACTAGAAGGAACAACTTTTAAAACACTATAAAAACTCACTACATACCAATAGAAGAATAAGTTGTCCTCTTCCCCCCCCCCCCCCCCCCCCCCCCCCGTCTCATTGACATCATGCTGCTGGTGGTGTGTCATTTCCACCAATAGCCCAGTTGATGGGCAAATAAAAATTGCAGCCTTGTAATGCCAACACCCTGCTGTGAGGAAACAAAGATTTACTACACTTTGGAAATAAAATGCTACGTTGTTATACGAACTAGAAGGAACAACTTTTAAATCACTATAAAGCCTCACTACATACCAATAGAAGAATAAGTTGTCCTCTTCCCCCCACCAATAGTCCAGTTGATGGGCAAATAAAAATTGCAGCCTTGTAATGCCAACACCCTGCTGTGAGAAAACAAAGATTTACTACACTTTGGAAATAAAAGGCTACGTTCTTATACGAACTAGAAGGAACAACTTTTAAAATACTATAAAGACTCACTACATACCAATAGAAGAATAAGTTGTCCTCTTCCCCTCCGTCTCATTGACATCATGCTGCTGGTGGTGTGTCATTTCCACCAATAGCCCAGTTGATGGCAAATAAAAATTGCAGCCTTGTAATGCCAACACCCTGCTGTGAGAAAACAAAGATTTACTACACTTTGGAAATAAAATGCTACGTTCTTATACGAACTAGAAGGAACAACTTTTAAAACACTATAAAGCCTCACTACATACCAATAGAAGAATAAGTTGTCCTCTTCCCCCCACCAATAGTCCAGTTGATGGGCAAATAAAAATTGCAGCCTTGTAATGCCAACACCCTGCTGTGAGAAAACAAAGATTTACTACACTTTGGAAATAAAATGCTACGTTGTTATACGAACTAGAAGGAACAACTTTTAAAACACTATAAAGCCTCACTACATACCAATAGAAGAAAATGTTGTCCTCTTCCCCCCGTCTCATTGACATCATGCTGCGGCTGGTGTGTCATTTCCACCAATAGCCCAGTTGATGGGCAAATAAAAATTGCAGCCTTGTAATGCCAACACCCTGCTGTGAGAGACCAAAGATTTACTACACTTTGGAAATAAAATGCTACGTTCTTATACGAACTAGAAGGAACAACTTTTAAAACACTATAAAGCCTCACTACATACCAATACAAGAAAAAGTTGTCCTCTTCCCCCTCGTCTCATTGACATCATGCTGCTGTTGGTGTGTCATTTCCACCAATAGCCCAGTTGATGGGAAAATAAAAATTGCAGCCTTGTAATGCCAACACCCTGCTCTGAGAAAACAAAGATTTACTACACTTTGGAAATAAAATGCTACGTTCTTATACGAACTAGAAGAAAAAACTTTTAAAACACTATAAACACTCACTACATACGAATAGAAGTAGAAGTTGTCCTCTATCCCCCCGTCTCATTGACATCATGCTGCTGGTGGTGTGTCATTTCCACCAATAGCCCAGTTGATGGGCAAATAAAAATTGCAGCCTTGTAATGCCAACACCCTGCTCTGAGAAAACCAAGGTTTACTACACTTTGGAAATAAAATGCTACGTTCTTATACGAACTAGAAGGAACAACTTTTAAAACACTATAAAGCCACACTACATACCAATAGAAGAAAAAGTTGTCCTCTTCCCCCCCGTCTCATTGACATCATACTGCTGGTGGTGTGTCATTTCCACCAATAGCCCAGTTGATGGGCAAATAAAAATTGCAGCCTTGTAATCCCAACACCCTGCTGTGAGAAACAAAGATTTATTACACTTTGGAAATAAAATGCTACATTATTATACGAACTAGTAGGAACAACTTTTAAAACACTATAAAGACTCACTACATACCAATAGAAGAAAAAGTTGTCCTCTTCCCCCCGTCTCACTGACATCATTCTGCTGGTGGTGTGTCATTTCCACCAATTGCCCAGTTGATGCGCAATTAAAAATTGCAGCCTTGTAATGCCAACACTGCTCTGAGAAAACAAAGATTTACTACACTTTGGAAATAAAATGCTACGTTCTTATACGAACTAGAAGGAACAACTTTTAAAACACTATAAAGCCTCACTACATACCAATAGAAGAAAAAGTTGTCCTCTTCCCTCCCGTCTCATTGACATCATACTGCTGGTGGTGTGTCATTTCCACCAATAGCCCAGTTGATGGGCAATTAAAAATTGCAGCCTTGTAATGCCAACACCCTGCTGTGAGAAAACAAAAATTTACTACACTTTGGAAATAGAATGCTACGTTCTTATACGAACTAGAAGGAACAACTTTTAAAACACTATAAAGCCTCACTACATACCAATAGAAGAAAAATTTTTCCACTTCCCTCCCCCCCCCCACCCCCCCATCTCATTGACATCATGCTGCTGGTGGTGTGTCATTTCCACCAATAGCCCAGTTGATGGGCAAATAAAAACTGCAACCTTGTAATGCCAACACACTGCTGTGAGGAAACAAAGATTTACTACCCTTTGGACATAAAATGATACGTTCTTGTACAAACCAGAAGGAACAACTTTTAAAACACTATAAAGCCTCACTACATACCAATAGAAGAAAAAGTTGTTCTCTTCCACCCCCCCCCCCCCCCCCCACCCGTCTCATTGACATCATACTGCTGGTGGTGTGTCATTTCCACCAATAGCCCAGTTGATGGGCAAATAAAAATTGCAGCCTTGTTTTGCCAACACCCTGCTCTGAGAAAACAAAGATTTACTACACTTTGGAAATAAAATGCTACGTTCTTATACGAACTAGAAGGAACAACTTTTAGAACACTATAAAGCCTCACTACATACCAATAGAAGAAAAATTTTTCCACTTCCCTCCCCCCCCCCCACCCCCCCATCTCATTGACATCATACTGCTGGTGGTGTGTCATTTCCACCAATAACCCAGTTGATAGGCAAATAAAAATTGCAGTCTTGTAATGCAAACACCCTGCTCTGAGAAAACAAACATTTACTACACTTTGGAAATAAAATGCTACGTTCTTATACGAACTAGAAGGAACAACTTTTAAAACACTATAAAGCCTCACTACATACCAATAGAAGAAAAAGTTGTCCTCTTCCCCCCCGTCTCATTGACATCATACTGCTGGTGGTGTGTCATTTCCACCAATAGCCCAGTTGATGGGCAAATAAAAATTGCAGCCTTGTTTTGCCAACACCCTGCTCTGAGAAAACAAAGATTTACTACACTTTGGAAATAAAATGCTACGTTCTTATACGAACTAGAAGGAACAACTTTTAGAACACTATAAAGCCTCACTACATACCAATAGAAGAAAAAGTTGTCCTCTTCCACCACCCCCCCCCCCCCCATCACATTGACATCATACTGCTGGTGGTGTGTCATTTCCACCAATAACCCAGTTGATAGGCAAATAAAAATTGCAGCCTTGTAATGCAAACACCCTGCTCTGAGAAAACAAACATTTACTACACTTTGGAAATAAAATGCTACGTTCTTATACGAACTAGAAGGAACAACTTTTAAAACACTATAAAGCCTCACTACATACCAATAGAAGAAAAAGTTGTCCTCTTCCCCCCGTCTCACTGACATCATTCTGCTGGTGGTGTGTCATTTCCACCAATTGCCCAGTTGATGCGCAATTAAAAATTGCAGCCTTGTAATCCCAACACCCTGCTGTGAGAAACAAAGATTTATTACACTTTGGAAATAAAATGCTACATTATTATACGAACTAGTAGGAACAACTTTTAAAACACTATAAAGACTCACTACATACCAATAGAAGTAAAAGTTGTCCTCTATCCCCCCCGTCTCATTGACATCATGCTGCTGGTGGTGTGTCATTTCCACCAATAGCCCAGTTGATGGGCAAATAAAAATTGCAGCCTTGTTTTGCCAACACCCTGCTCTGAGAAAACAAAGATTTACTACACTTTGGAAATAAAATGCTACGTTCTTATACGAACTACAAGGAACAACTTTTAAAACACTATAAAGCCTCACTACATACCAATAGAAGAAAAAGTTGTCCTCTTCCCTCCCGTCTCATTGACATCATACTGCTGGTGGTGTGTCATTTCCACCAATAGCCCAGTTGATGGGCAATTAAAAATTGCAGCCTTGTAATGCCAACACCCTGCTGTGAGAAAACAAAAATTTACTACACTTTGGAAATAGAATGCTACGTTCTTATACGAACTAGAAGGAACAACTTTTAAAACACTATAAAGCCTCACTACATACCAATAGAAGAAAAAGTTGTCCTCTTCCACCCCGTCTCATTGACATCATGCTGCTGGTGGTGTGTCATTTCCACCAATAGCCCAGTTGATGGGCAAATAAAAATTGCAGCCTTGTAATGCCAACACCCTGCTCTTAGAAAAAAAAGATTTACTACACTTTGGAAATAAAATGCTACGTTCTTATAGGAACTAGAGGGAACAACTTTTAAAACACTATAAAGACTTACTACATACCAATAGAAGAAAAAGTTGTCATCTCCCCCGCCCCCCTGTCTCATTGACATCATGCTGCTGGTGGTGTGTCATTTCCACCAATAGCCCAGTTGATGGGCAAATAAAAATTGCAGCCTTGTAATGCCAACACCCTGCTCTGAGAAAACAAAGATTTACTACACTTTGGAAATAAAATGCTACGTTCTTATACGAACTAGAAGGAACAACTTTTAAAACACTATAAAGCCTCACTACATACCAATAGAAGAAAAAGTTGTCCTCTTCCCTCCCGTCTCATTGACATCATACTGCTGGTGGTGTGTCATTTCCACCAATAGCCCAGTTGATGGGCAATTAAAAATTGCAGCCTTGTAATGCCAACACCCTGCTGTGAGAAAACAAAAATTTACTACACTTTGGAAATAGAATGCTACGTTCTTATACGAACTAGAAGGAACAACTTTTAAAACACTATAAAGCCTCTCTACATACCAATAGAAGAAAAAGTTGTCCTCTTCCTCCCCCCCCCCCCCCCCCCCATCCACCGTCTCATTGACATCATGCTGCTGGTGGTGTGTCATTTCCACCAATAGCCCAGTTGATGGACAAATAAAAATTGCTGCCCTGTAATGCAAACACCCTGCTCTGAGAAAACAAACATTTACTACACTTTGGAAATAAAATGCTACGTTCTTATACGAACTAGAAGGAAAAACTTTTAAAACACTATAAACTCACTACATACCAATAGAAGTAAAAGTTGTCCTCTTCCCCCCCGTCTCATTGACATCATGCTGCTGGAGATGTGTCATTTCCACCAATAGCCCAGTTGATGGGCAAATAAAAATTGCAACTTTGTAATGCCAACACCCTGCTCTGAGAAAACAAAGATTTACAACACTTTGGAAATAAAATGCTATGTTCTTATACGAACTAGAAGGAAACTTTTAAAACACTATAAAGACTCACTACATACCAATAGAAGTAAAAGTTGTCATCTTCCCCTCCCGTCTCATTGACATCATGCTGCTGGTGGTGTGTCATTTCCAGCAATAGCCCAGTTGATGGGCAAATAAAAATTGCAGCCTTGTAATGCCAACACCCTGCTCTGAGAAAAAAAAGATTTACTACACTTTGGAAATAAAATGCTACGTTCTTATAGGAACTAGAGGGAACAACTTTTAAAACACTATAAAGACTTACTACATACCAATAGAAGAAAAAGTTGTCATCTCCCCCGCCCCCCTGTCTCATTGACATCATGCTGCTGGTGGTGTGTCATTTCCAGCAATAGCCCAGTTGATGGGCAAATAAAAATTGCAGCCTTGTAATGCCAACACCCTGCTCTGAGAAAACAAAGATTTACTACACTTTGGAAATAAAATGCTACGTTCTTATACGAACTAGAAGGAACAACTTTTAAAACACTATAAAGCCTCACTACATACCAATAGAAGAAAAAGTTGTCCTCTTCCACCCCGTCTCATTGACATCATGCTGCTGGTGGTGTGTCATTTCCACCAATAGCCCAGTTGATGGGCAAATAAAAATTGCAGCCTTGTAATGCCAACACCCTGCTCTGAGAAAAAAAAGATTTACTACACTTTGGAAATAAAATGCTACGTTCTTATAGGAACTAGAGGGAACAACTTTTAAAACACTATAAAGACTTACTACATACCAATAGAAGAAAAAGTTGTCATCTCCCCCGCCCCCCTGTCTCATTGACATCATGCTGCTGGTGGTGTGTCATTTCCACCAATAGCCCAGTTGATGGGCAAATAAAAATTGCAGCCTTGTAATGCCAACACCCTGCTCTGAGAAAACAAAGATTTACTACACTTTGGAAATAAAATGCTACGTTCTTATAGGAACTAGAGGGAACAACTTTTAAAACACTATAAAGACTTACTACATACCAATAGAAGAAAAAGTTGTCATCTCCCCCGCCCCCCTGTCTCATTGACATCATGCTGCTGGTGGTGTGTCATTTCCACCAATAGCCCAGTTGATGGGCAAATAAAAATTGCAGCCTTGTAATGCCAACACCCTGCTCTGAGAAAACAAAGATTTACTACACTTTGGAAATAAAATGCTACGTTCTTATACGAACTAGAAGGAACAACTTTTAAAACACTATAAAGCCTCACTACATACCAATAGAAGAAAAAGTTGTCCTCTTCCACCCCGTCTCATTGACATCATGCTGCTGGTGGTGTGTCATTTCCACCAATAGCCCAGTTGATGGGCAAATAAAAATTGCAGCCTTGTAATGCCAACACCCTGCTCTGAGAAAACAAAGATTTACTACACTTTGGAAATAAAATGCTACGTTCTTATACGAACTAGAAGGAACAACTTTTAAAACACTATAAAGCCTCACTACATACCAATAGAAGAAAAAGTTGTCCTCTTCCTCCCCCCCCCCCCCAAACCACCGTCTCATTGACATCATGCTGCTGGTGGTGTGTCATTTCCACCAATAGCCCAGTTGATGGGCAAATAAAAATTGCAGCCTTGTAATGCCAACACCCTGCTGTGAGAAAACAAAGATTTACTACACTTTGGAAATAAAATGCTACGTTCTTATACGAACTAGAAGGAACAACTTTTAAAACACTATAAAGCCTCACTACATACCAATAGAAGAAAAAGTTGTCCTCTTCCACCCCGTCTCATTGACATCATGCTGCTGGTGGTGTGTCATTTCCACCAATAGCCCAGTTGATGGGCAAATAAAAATTGCAGCCTTGTAATGCCAACACCCTGATCTGAGAAAACAAAGATTTACTACACTTTGGAAATAAAATGCTACGTTCTTATAGGAACTAGAGGGAACAACTTTTAAAACACTATAAAGACTTACTACATACCAATAGAAGAAAAAGTTGTCATCTCCCCCGCCCCCCTGTCTCATTGACATCATGCTGCTGGTGGTGCGTCATTTCCACCAATAGCCCAGTTGATGGGCAAATAAAAATTGCAGCCTTGTAATGCCAACACCCTGCTCTGAGAAAACAAAGATTTACTACACTTTGGAAATAAAATGCTACGTTCTTTCACGAACTAGAAGGAACAACTTTTAAAACACTATAAAGCCTCACTACATACCAATAGAAGAAAAAGTTGTCCTCTTCCAACCCGTCTCATTGACATCATGCTGCAGTTGGTGTGTCATTTCCACCAATAGCCCAGTTGATGGGCAAATAAAAATTGCAGCCTTGTAATGCCAACACCCTGCTCTGAGAAAACAAAGATTTACTACACTTTGGAAATAAAATGCTACGTTCTTATACGAACTAGAAGGAACAACTTTTAAAACACTATAAAGCCTCACTACATACCAATAGAAGAAAAACTTGTCCTCTTCCACCCCGTCTCATTGACATCATGCTGCTGGTGGTGTGTCATTTCCACCAATAGCCCAGTTGATGGGCAATTAAAAATTGCAGCCTTGTAATGCCAACACCCTGCTGTGAGAAAACAAAAATTTACTACACTTTGGAAATAGAATGCTACGTTCTTATACGAACTAGAAGGAACAACTTTTAAAACACTATAAAGCCTCTCTACATACCAATAGAAGAAAAAGTTGTCCTCTTCCTCCCCCCCCCCCCCCCATCCACCGTCTCATTGACATCATGCTGCTGGTGGTGTGTCATTTCCACCAATAGCCCAGTTGATGGACAAATAAAAATTGCTGCCCTGTAATGCAAACACCCTGCTCTGAGAAAACAAACATTTACTACACTTTGGAAATAAAATGCTACGTTCTTATACGAACTAGAAGGAAAAACTTTTAAAACACTATAAACTCACTACATACCAATAGAAGTAAAAGTTGTCCTCTTCCCCCCCGTCTCATTGACATCATGCTGCTGGAGATGTGTCATTTCCACCAATAGCCCAGTTGATGGGCAAATAAAAATTGCAACTTTGTAATGCCAACACCCTGCTCTGAGAAAACAAAGATTTACAACACTTTGGAAATAAAATGCTATGTTCTTATACGAACTAGAAGGAAACTTTTAAAACACTATAAAGACTCACTACATACCAATAGAAGTAAAAGTTGTCATCTTCCCCTCCCGTCTCATTGACATCATGCTGCTGGTGGTGTGTCATTTCCAGCAATAGCCCAGTTGATGGGCAAATAAAAATTGCAGCCTTGTAATGCCAACACCCTGCTCTGAGAAAAAAAAGATTTACTACACTTTGGAAATAAAATGCTACGTTCTTATAGGAACTAGAGGGAACAACTTTTAAAACACTATAAAGACTTACTACATACCAATAGAAGAAAAAGTTGTCATCTCCCCCGCCCCCCTGTCTCATTGACATCATGCTGCTGGTGGTGTGTCATTTCCAGCAATAGCCCAGTTGATGGGCAAATAAAAATTGCAGCCTTGTAATGCCAACACCCTGCTCTGAGAAAACAAAGATTTACTACACTTTGGAAATAAAAAGCTACGTTCTTATACGAACTAGAAGGAACAACTTTTAAAACACTATAAAGCCTCACTACATACCAATAGAAGAAAAAGTTGTCCTCTTCCACCCCGTCTCATTGACATCATGCTGCTGGTGGTGTGTCATTTCCACCAATAGCCCAGTTGATGGGCAAATAAAAATTGCAGCCTTGTAATGCCAACACCCTGCTCTGAGAAAAAAAAGATTTACTACACTTTGGAAATAAAATGCTACGTTCTTATAGGAACTAGAGGGAACAACTTTTAAAACACTATAAAGACTTACTACATACCAATAGAAGAAAAAGTTGTCATCTCCCCCGCCCCCCTGTCTCATTGACATCATGCTGCTGGTGGTGTGTCATTTCCACCAATAGCCCAGTTGATGGGCAAATAAAAATTGCAGCCTTGTAATGCCAACACCCTGCTCTGAGAAAACAAAGATTTACTACACTTTGGAAATAAAATGCTACGTTCTTATAGGAACTAGAGGGAACAACTTTTAAAACACTATAAAGACTTACTACATACCAATAGAAGAAAAAGTTGTCATCTCCCCCGCCCCCCTGTCTCATTGACATCATGCTGCTGGTGGTGTGTCATTTCCACCAATAGCCCAGTTGATGGGCAAATAAAAATTGCAGCCTTGTAATGCCAACACCCTGCTCTGAGAAAACAAAGATTTACTACACTTTGGAAATAAAATGCTACGTTCTTATACGAACTAGAAGGAACAACTTTTAAAACACTATAAAGCCTCACTACATACCAATAGAAGAAAAAGTTGTCCTCTTCCACCCCGTCTCATTGACATCATGCTGCTGGTGGTGTGTCATTTCCACCAATAGCCCAGTTGATGGGCAAATAAAAATTGCAGCCTTGTAATGCCAACACCCTGCTCTGAGAAAACAAAGATTTACTACACTTTGGAAATAAAATGCTACGTTCTTATACGAACTAGAAGGAACAACTTTTAAAACACTATAAAGCCTCACTACATACCAATAGAAGAAAAAGTTGTCCTCTTCCTCCCCCCCCCCCCCAAACCACCGTCTCATTGACATCATGCTGCTGGTGGTGTGTCATTTCCACCAATAGCCCAGTTGATGGGCAAATAAAAATTGCAGCCTTGTAATGCCAACACCCTGCTGTGAGAAAACAAAGATTTACTACACTTTGGAAATAAAATGCTACGTTCTTATACGAACTAGAAGGAACAACTTTTAAAACACTATAAAGCCTCACTACATACCAATAGAAGAAAAAGTTGTCCTCTTCCACCCCGTCTCATTGACATCATGCTGCTGGTGGTGTGTCATTTCCACCAATAGCCCAGTTGATGGGCAAATAAAAATTGCAGCCTTGTAATGCCAACACCCTGATCTGAGAAAACAAAGATTTACTACACTTTGGAAATAAAATGCTACGTTCTTATAGGAACTAGAGGGAACAACTTTTAAAACACTATAAAGACTTACTACATACCAATAGAAGAAAAAGTTGTCATCTCCCCCGCCCCCCTGTCTCATTGACATCATGCTGCTGGTGGTGTGTCATTTCCACCAATAGCCCAGTTGATGGGCAAATAAAAATTGCAGCCTTGTAATGCCAACACCCTGCTCTGAGAAAACAAAGATTTACTACACTTTGGAAATAAAATGCTACGTTCTTTCACGAACTAGAAGGAACAACTTTTAAAACACTATAAAGCCTCACTACATACCAATAGAAGAAAAAGTTGTCCTCTTCCAACCCGTCTCATTGACATCATGCTGCAGTTGGTGTGTCATTTCCACCAATAGCCCAGTTGATGGGCAAATAAAAATTGCAGCCTTGTAATGCCAACACCCTGCTCTGAGAAAACAAAGATTTACTACACTTTGGAAATAAAATGCTACGTTCTTATACGAACTAGAAGGAACAACTTTTAAAACACTATAAAGCCTCACTACATACCAATAGAAGAAAAACTTGTCCTCTTCCACCCCGTCTCATTGACATCATGCTGCTGGTGGTGTGTCATTTCCACCAATAGCCCAGTTGATGGGCAAATAAAAATTGCAGCCTTGTAATGCCAACACCCTGCTCTGAGAAAAAAAAGATTTACTACACTTTGGAAATAAAATGCTACGTTCTTATAGGAACTAGAAGGAACAACTTTTAAAACACTATAAAGCCTCACTACATACCAATAGAAGAAAAAGTTGTCCTCTTCCTCCCCCCCCCCCCCCCCCCATCCACCGTCTCATTGACATCATGCTGCTGGTGGTGTGTCATTTCCACCAATAGCCCAGTTGATGGGCAAATAAAAATTGCTGCCCTGTAATGCAAACACCCTGCTCTGAGAAAACAAACATTTACTACACTTTGGAAATAAAATGCTACGTTCTTATACGAACTAGAAGGAACAACTTTTAAAACACTATAAAGCCTCACTACATACCAATAGAAGAAAAAGTTGTCCTCTTCCTCCCCCCCCCCCCCCCATCCACCGTCTCATTGACATCATGCTGCTGGTGGTGTGTCATTTCCACCAATAGCCCAGTTGATGGGCAAATAAAAATTGCAGCCTTGTAATGCCAACACCCTGCTGTGAGAAAACAAAAATTTACTACACTTTGGAAATAGAATGCTACGTTCTTATACGAACTAGAAGGAACAACTTTTAAAACACTATAAAGCCTCACTACATACCAATAGAAGAAAAAGTTGTCCTCTTCCTCCCCCCCCCCCCCCCCCCCATCCACCGTCTCATTGACATCATGCTGCTGGTGGTGTGTCATTTCCACCAATAGCCCAGTTGATGGGCAAATAAAAATTGCAACTTTGTAATGCCAACACCCTGCTCTGAGAAAACAAAGATTTACAACACTTTGGAAATAAAATGCTATGTTCTTATACGAACTAGAAGGAAACTTTTAAAACACTATAAAGACTCACTACATACCAATAGAAGTAAAAGTTGTCATCTTCCCCTCCCGTCTCATTGACATCATGCTGCTGGTGGTGTGTCATTTCCAGCAATAGCCCAGTTGATGGGCAAATAAAAATTGCAGCCTTGTAATGCCAACACCCTGCTCTGAGAAAAAAAAGATTTACTACACTTTGGAAATAAAATGCTACGTTCTTATAGGAACTAGAGGGAACAACTTTTAAAACACTATAAAGACTTACTACATACCAATAGAAGAAAAAGTTGTCATCTCCCCCGCCCCCCTGTCTCATTGACATCATGCTGCTGGTGGTGTGTCATTTCCACCAATAGCCCAGTTGATGGGCAAATAAAAATTGCAGCCTTGTAATGCCAACACCCTGCTCTGAGAAAACAAAGATTTACTACACTTTGGAAATAAAATGCTACGTTCTTATACGAACTAGAAGGAACAACTTTTAAAACACTATAAAGCCTCACTACATACCAATAGAAGAAAAAGTTGTCCTCTTCCACCCCGTCTCATTGACATCATGCTGCTGGTGGTGTGTCATTTCCACCAATAGCCCAGTTGATGGGCAAATAAAAATTGCAGCCTTGTAATGCCAACACCCTGCTCTGAGAAAAAAAAGATTTACTACACTTTGGAAATAAAATGCTACGTTCTTATAGGAACTAGAGGGAACAACTTTTAAAACACTATAAAGACTTACTACATACCAATAGAAGAAAAAGTTGTCATCTCCCCCGCCCCCCTGTCTCATTGACATCATGCTGCTGGTGGTGTGTCATTTCCACCAATAGCCCAGTTGATGGGCAAATAAAAATTGCAGCCTTGTAATGCCAACACCCTGCTCTGAGAAAACAAAAATTTACTACACTTTGGAAATAGAATGCTACGTTCTTATACGAACTAGAAGGAACAACTTTTAAAACACTATAAAGCCTCACTACATACCAATAGAAGAAAAAGTTGTCCTCTTCCTCCCCCCCCCCCCCCCCCATCCACCGTCTCATTGACATCATGCTGCTGGTGGTGTGTCATTTCCACCAATAGCCCAGTTGATGGGCAAATAAAAATTGCAACTTTGTAATGCCAACACCCTGCTCTGAGAAAACAAAGATTTACAACACTTTGGAAATAAAATGCTATGTTCTTATACGAACTAGAAGGAAACTTTTAAAACACTATAAAGACTCACTACATACCAATAGAAGTAAAAGTTGTCATCTTCCCCTCCCGTCTCATTGACATCATGCTGCTGGTGGTGTGTCATTTCCAGCAATAGCCCAGTTGATGGGCAAATAAAAATTGCAGCCTTGTAATGCCAACACCCTGCTCTGAGAAAAAAAAGATTTACTACACTTTGGAAATAAAATGCTACGTTCTTATAGGAACTAGAGGGAACAACTTTTAAAACACTATAAAGACTTACTACATACCAATAGAAGAAAAAGTTGTCATCTCCCCCGCCCCCCTGTCTCATTGACATCATGCTGCTGGTGGTGTGTCATTTCCACCAATAGCCCAGTTGATGGGCAAATAAAAATTGCAGCCTTGTAATGCCAACACCCTGCTCTGAGAAAACAAAGATTTACTACACTTTGGAAATAAAATGCTACGTTCTTATACGAACTAGAAGGAACAACTTTTAAAACACTATAAAGCCTCACTACATACCAATAGAAGAAAAAGTTGTCCTCTTCCACCCCGTCTCATTGACATCATGCTGCTGGTGGTGTGTCATTTCCACCAATAGCCCAGTTGATGGGCAAATAAAAATTGCAGCCTTGTAATGCCAACACCCTGCTCTGAGAAAAAAAAGATTTACTACACTTTGGAAATAAAATGCTACGTTCTTATAGGAACTAGAGGGAACAACTTTTAAAACACTATAAAGACTTACTACATACCAATAGAAGAAAAAGTTGTCATCTCCCCCGCCCCCCTGTCTCATTGACATCATGCTGCTGGTGGTGTGTCATTTCCACCAATAGCCCAGTTGATGGGCAAATAAAAATTGCAGCCTTGTAATGCCAACACCCTGCTCTGAGAAAACAAAGATTTACTACACTTTGGAAATAAAATGCTACGTTCTTATACGAACTAGAAGGAACAACTTTTAAAACACTATAAAGCCTCACTACATACCAATAGAAGAAAAACTTGTCCTCTTCCACCCCGTCTCATTGACATCATGCTGCTGGTGGTGTGTCATTTCCACCAATAGCCCAGTTGATGGGCAAATAAAAATTGCAGCCTTGTAATGCCAACACCCTGCTCTGAGAAAAAAAAGATTTACTACACTTTGGAAATAAAATGCTACGTTCTTATACGAACTAGAAGGAACAACTTTTAAAACACTATAAAGCCTCACTACATACCAATAGAAGAAAAAGTTGTCCTCTTCCACCCCGTCTCATTGACATCATGCTGCTGGTGGTGTGTCATTTCCACCAATAGCCCAGTTGATGGGCAAATAAAAATTGCAGCCTTGTAATGCCAACACCCTGCTCTGAGAAAACAAAGATTTACTACACTTTGGAAATAAAATGCTACGTTCTTATACGAACTAGAAGGAACAACTTTTAAAACACTATAAAGCCTCACTACATACCAATAGAAGAAAAACTTGTCCTCTTCCACCCCGTCTCATTGACATCATGCTGCTGGTGGTGTGTCATTTCCACCAATAGCCCAGTTGATGGGCAAATAAAAATTGCAGCCTTGTAATGCCAACACCCTGCTCTGAGAAAACAAAGATTTACTACACTTTGGAAATAAAATGCTACGTTCTTATACGAACTAGAAGGAACAACTTTTAAAACACTATAAAGCCTCACTACATACCAATAAAAGAAAAAGTTGTCCTCTTCCACCCCGTCTCATTGACATCATGCTGCTGGTGGTGTGTCATTTCCACCAATAGCCCAGTTGATGGGCAAATAAAAATTGCAGCCTTGTAATGCCAACACCCTGCTCTGAGAAAAAAAAGATTTACTACACTTTGGAAATAAAATGCTACGTTCTTATACGAACTAGAAGGAACAACTTTTAAAACACTATAAAGCCTCACTACATACCAATCGAAGAAAAACTTGTCCTCTTCCACCCCGTCTCATTGACATCATGCTGCTGGTGGTGTGTCATTTCCACCAATAGCCCAGTTGATGGGCAAATAAAAATTGCAGCCTTGTAATGCCAACACCCTGCTCTGAGAAAACAAACATTTACTACACTTTGGAAATAAAATGCTACGTTCTTATACGAACTAGAAGGAACAACTTTTAAAACACTATAAAGCCTCACTACATACCAATAGAAGAAAAACTTGTCCTCTTCCACCCCGTCTCATTGACATCATGCTGCTGGTGGTGTGTCATTTCCACCAATAGCCCAGTTGATGGGCAAATAAAAATTGCAGCCTTGTAATGCCAACACCCTGCTCTGAGAAAACAAAGATTTACTACACTTTGGAAATAAAATGCTACGTTCTTATACGAACTAGAAGGAACAACTTTTAAAACACTATAAAGCCTCACTACATACCAATAGAAGAAAAACTTGTCCTCTTCCACCCCGTCTCATTGACATCATGCTGCTGGTGGTGTGTCATTTCCACCAATAGCCCAGTTGATGGGCAAATAAAAATTGCAGCCTTGTAATGCCAACACCCTGCTCTGAGAAAAAAAAGATTTACTACACTTTGGAAATAAAATGCTACGTTCTTATACGAACTAGAAGGAACAACTTTTAAAACACTATAAAGCCTCACTACATACCAATAGAAGAAAAACTTGTCCTCTTCCACCCCGTCTCATTGACATCATGCTGCTGGTGGTGTGTCATTTCCACCAATAGCCCAGTTGATGGGCAAATAAAAATTGCACCCTTGTAATGCCAACACCCTGCTCTGAGAAAACAAAGATTTACTACACTTTGGAAATAAAATGCTACGTTCTTATACGAACTAGAAGGAACAACTTTTAAAACACTATAAAGCCTCACTACATACCAATAGAAGAAAAAGTTGTCCTCTTCCACCCCGTCTCATTGACATCATGCTGCTGGTG
This sequence comes from Schistocerca nitens, assembly GCF_023898315.1. Classification (NCBI taxonomy): domain Eukaryota; kingdom Metazoa; phylum Arthropoda; class Insecta; order Orthoptera; family Acrididae; genus Schistocerca; species Schistocerca nitens. Next base: position 157,524,556 of record NC_064625.1, on the reverse strand, counting down.
GTGTGTCATTTCCACCAATAGCCCAGTTGATGGGCAAATAAAAATTGCAGCCTTGTAATGCCAACACCCTGCTCTGAGAAAAAAAAGATTTACTACACTTTGGAAATAAAATGCTACGTTCTTATACGAACTAGAAGGAACAACTTTTAAAACACTATAAAGCCTCACTACATACCAATAGAAGAAAAACTTGTCCTCTTCCACCCCGTCTCATTGACATCATGCTGCTGGTGGTGTGTCATTTCCACCAATAGCCCAGTTGATGGGCAAATAAAAATTGCAGCCTTGTAATGCCAACACCCTGCTCTGAGAAAAAAAAGATTTACTACACTTTGGAAATAAAATGCTACGTTCTTATAGGAACTAGAAGGAACAACTTTTAAAACACTATAAAGCCTCACTACATACCAATAGAAGAAAAAGTTGTCCTCTTCCACCCCGTCTCATTGACATCATGCTGCTGGTGGTGTGTCATTTCCACCAATAGCCCAGTTGATGGGCAAATAAAAATTGCAGCCTTGTAATGCCAACACCCTGCTCTGAGAAAAAAAAGATTTACTACACTTTGGAAATAAAATGCTACGTTCTTATACGAACTAGAAGGAACAACTTTTAAAACACTATAAAGCCTCACTACATACCAATAGAAGAAAAACTTGTCCTCTTCCACCCCGTCTCATTGACATCATGCTGCTGGTGGTGTGTCATTTCCACCAATAGCCCAGTTGATGGGCAAATAAAAATTGCAGCCTTGTAATGCCAACACCCTGCTCTGAGAAAAAAAAGATTTACTACACTTTGGAAATAAAATGCTACGTTCTTATACGAACTAGAAGGAACAACTTTTAAAACACTATAAAGCCTCACTACATACCAATAGAAGAAAAACTTGTCCTCTTCCACCCCGTCTCATTGACATCATGCTGCTGGTGGTGTGTCATTTCCACCAATAGCCCAGTTGATGGGCAAATAAAAATTGCAGCCTTGTAATGCCAACACCCTGCTCTGAGAAAACAAAGATTTACTACACTTTGGAAATAAAATGCTACGTTCTTATACGAACTAGAAGGAACAACTTTTAAAACACTAGAAAGCCTCACTACATACCAATAGAAGAAAAAGTTGTCCTCTTCCACCCCGTCTCATTGACATCATGCTGCTGGTGGTGTGTCATTTCCACCAATAGCCCAGTTGATGGGCAAATAAAAATTGCAGCCTTGTAATGCCAACACCCTGCTCTGAGAAAAAAAAGATTTACTACACTTTGGAAATAAAATGCTACGTTCTTATACGAACTAGAAGGAACAACTTTTAAAACACTATAAAGCCTCACTACATACCAATAGAAGAAAAAGTTGTCCTCTTCCACCCCGTCTCATTGACATCATGCTGCTGGTGGTGTGTCATTTCCACCAATAGCCCAGTTGATGGGCAAATAAAAATTGCAGCCTTGTAATGCCAACACCCTGCTCTGAGAAAAAAAAGATTTACTACACTTTGGAAATAAAATGCTACGTTCTTATAGGAACTAGAAGGAACAACTTTTAAAACACTATAAAGCCTCACTACATACCAATAGAAGAAAAAGTTGTCCTCTTCCTCCCCCCCCCCCCCCCCCCATCCACCGTCTCATTGACATCATGCTGCTGGTGGTGTGTCATTTCCACCAATAGCCCAGTTGATGGACAAATAAAAATTGCTGCCCTGTAATGCAAACACCCTGATCTGAGAAAACAAACATTTACTACACTTTGGAAATAAAATGCTACGTTCTTATACGAACTAGAAGGAACAACTTTTAAAACACTATAAAGCCTCACTACATACCAATAGAAGAAAAAGTTGTCCTCTTCCTCCCCCCCCCCCCATCCACCGTCTCATTGACATCATGCTGCTGGTGGTGTGTCATTTCCACCAATAGCCCAGTTGATGGGCAAATAAAAATTGCAGCCTTGTAATGCCAACACCCTGCTGTGAGAAAACAAAAATTTACTACACTTTGGAAATAGAATGCTACGTTCTTATACGAACTAGAAGGAACAACTTTTAAAACACTATAAAGCCTCACTACATACCAATAGAAGAAAAAGTTGTCCTCTTCCTCCCCCCCCCCCCATCCACCGTCTCATTGACATCATGCTGCTGGTGGTGTGTCATTTCCACCAATAGCCCAGTTGATGGACAAATAAAAATTGCTGCCCTGTAATGCAAACACCCTGCTCTGAGAAAACAAACATTTACTACACTTTGGAAATAAAATGCTACGTTCTTATACGAACTAGAAGGAAAAACTTTTAAAACACTATAAACTCACTACATACCAATAGAAGTAAAAGTTGTCCTCTTCCCCCCCGTCTCATTGACATCATGCTGCTGGAGATGTGTCATTTCCACCAATAGCCCAGTTGATGGGCAAATAAAAATTGCAACTTTGTAATGCCAACACCCTGCTCTGAGAAAACAAAGATTTACAACACTTTGGAAATAAAATGCTATGTTCTTATACGAACTAGAAGGAACAACTTTTAAAACACTATAAAGACTCACTACATACCAATAGAAGTAAAAGTTGTCATCTTCCCCTCCCGTCTCATTGACATCATGCTGCTGGTGGTGTGTCATTTCCAGCAATAGCCCAGTTGATGGGCAAATAAAAATTGCAGCCTTGTAATGCCAACACCCTGCTCTGAGAAAAAAAAGATTTACTACACTTTGGAAATAAAATGCTACGTTCTTATAGGAACTAGAGGGAACAACTTTTAAAACACTATAAAGACTTACTACATACCAATAGAAGAAAAAGTTGTCATCTCCCCCGCCCCCCTGTCTCATTGACATCATGCTGCTGGTGGTGTGTCATTTCCACCAATAGCCCAGTTGATGGGCAAATAAAAATTGCAGCCTTGTAATGCCAACACCCTGCTCTGAGAAAACAAAGATTTACTACACTTTGGAAATAAAATGCTACGTTCTTATACGAACTAGAAGGAACAACTTTTAAAACACTATAAAGCCTCACTACATACCAATAGAAGAAAAAGTTGTCCTCTTCCACCCCGTCTCATTGACATCATGCTGCTGGTGGTGTGTCATTTCCACCAATAGCCCAGTTGATGGGCAAATAAAAATTGCAGCCTTGTAATGCCAACACCCTGCTCTGAGAAAACAAAGATTTACTACACTTTGGAAATAAAATGCTACGTTCTTATAGGAACTAGAGGGAACAACTTTTAAAACACTATAAAGACTTACTACATACCAATAGAAGAAAAAGTTGTCATCTCCCCCGCCCCCCTGTCTCATTGACATCATGCTGCTGGTGGTGTGTCATTTCCACCAATAGCCCAGTTGATGGGCAAATAAAAATTGCAGCCTTGTAATGCCAACACCCTGCTCTGAGAAAACAAAGATTTACTACACTTTGGAAATAAAATGCTACGTTCTTATACGAACTAGAAGGAACAACTTTTAAAACACTATAAAGCCTCACTACATACCAATAGAAGAAAAAGTTGTCCTCTTCCACCCCGTCTCATTGACATCATGCTGCTGGTGGTGTGTCATTTCCACCAATAGCCCAGTTGATGGGCAAATAAAAATTGCAGCCTTGTAATGCCAACACCCTGCTCTGAGAAAACAAAGATTTACTACACTTTGGAAATAAAATGCTACGTTCTTATAGGAACTAGAGGGAACAACTTTTAAAACACTATAAAGACTTACTACATACCAATAGAAGAAAAAGTTGTCATCTCCCCCGCCCCCCTGTCTCATTGACATCATGCTGCTGGTGGTGTGTCATTTCCACCAATAGCCCAGTTGATGGGCAAATAAAAATTGCAGCCTTGTAATGCCAACACCCTGCTCTGAGAAAACAAAGATTTACTACACTTTGGAAATAAAATGCTACGTTCTTATACGAACTAGAAGGAACAACTTTTAAAACACTATAAAGCCTCACTACATACCAATAGAAGAAAAAGTTGTCCTCTTCCACCCCGTCTCATTGACATCATGCTGCTGGTGGTGTGTCATTTCCACCAATAGCCCAGTTGATGGGCAAATAAAAATTGCAGCCTTGTAATGCCAACACCCTGCTCTGAGAAAACAAAGATTTACTACACTTTGGAAATAAAATGCTACGTTCTTATACGAACTAGAAGGAACAACTTTTAAAACACAATAAAGCCTCACTACATACCAATAGAAGAAAAAGTTGTCCTCTTCCCCCCCGTCTCATTGACATCATACTGCTGGTGGTGTATCATTTCCACCAATAGCCCAGTTGATGGGCAAATAAAAATTGCAACTTTGTAATGCCAACACCCTGCTCTGAGAAAACAAAGATTTACAACACTTTGGAAATAAAATGCTATGTTCTTATACGAACTAGAAGGAAACTTTTAAAACACTATAAAGACTCACTACATACCAATAGAAGTAAAAGTTGTCATCTTCCCCTCCCGTCTCATTGACATCATGCTGCTGGTGGTGTGTCATTTCCAGCAATAGCCCAGTTGATGGGCAAATAAAAATTGCAGCCTTGTAATGCCAACACCCTGCTCTGAGAAAAAAAAGATTTACTACACTTTGGAAATAAAATGCTACGTTCTTATAGGAACTAGAGGGAACAACTTTTAAAACACTATAAAGACTTACTACATACCAATAGAAGAAAAAGTTGTCATCTCCCCCGCCCCCCTGTCTCATTGACATCATGCTGCTGGTGGTGTGCCATTTCCACCAATAGCCCAGTTGATGGGCAAATAAAAATTGCAGCCTTGTAATGCCAACACCCTGCTCTGAGAAAACAAAGATTTACTACACTTTGGAAATAAAATGCTACGTTCTTATACGAACTAGAAGGAACAACTTTTAAAACACTATAAAGCCTCACTACATACCAATAGAAGAAAAAGTTGTCCTCTTCCACCCCGTCTCATTGACATCATGCTGCTGGTGGTGTGTCATTTCCACCAATAGCCCAGTTGATGGGCAAATAAAAATTGCAGCCTTGTAATGCCAACACCTTGCTCTGAGAAAAAAAAGATTTACTACACTTTGGAAATAAAATGCTACGTTCTTATAGGAACTAGAGGGAACAACTTTTAAAACACTATAAAGACTTACTACATACCAATAGAAGAAAAAGTTGTCATCTCCCCCGCCCCCCTGTCTCATTGACATCATGCTGCTGGTGGTGTGTCATTTCCACCAATAGCCCAGTTGATGGGCAAATAAAAATTGCAGCCTTGTAATGCCAACACCCTGCTCTGAGAAAACAAAGATTTACTACACTTTGGAAATAAAATGCTACGTTCTTATACGAACTAGAAGGAACAACTTTTAAAACACTATAAAGCCTCACTACATACCAATAGAAGAAAAAGTTGTCCTCTTCCACCCCGTCTCATTGACATCATGCTGCTGGTGGTGTGTCATTTCCACCAATAGCCCAGTTGATGGGCAAATAAAAATTGCAGCCTTGTAATGCCAACACCCTGCTCTGAGAAAAAAAAGATTTACTACACTTTGGAAATAAAATGCTACGTTCTTATAGGAACTAGAGGGAACAACTTTTAAAACACTATAAAGACTTACTACATACCAATAGAAGAAAAAGTTGTCATCTCCCCCGCCCCCCTGTCTCATTGACATCATGCTGCTGGTGGTGTGTCATTTCCACCAATAGCCCAGTTGATGGGCAAATAAAAATTGCAGCCTTGTAATGCCAACACCCTGCTCTGAGAAAACAAAGATTTACTACACTTTGGAAATAAAATGCTACGTTCTTATACGAACTAGAAGGAACAACTTTTAAAACACTATAAAGCCTCACTACATACCAATAGAAGAAAATGTTGTCCTCTTCCCCCCGTCTCATTGACATCATGCTGCTGGTGGTGTGTCATTTCCACCAATAGCCCAGTTGATGGGCAAATAAAAATTGCAGCCTTGTAATGCCAACACCCTGCTGTGAGAGACCAAAGATTTACTACACTTTGGAAATAAAATGCTACGTTCTTATACGAACTAGAAGGATCAACTTTTAAAACACAATAAAGCCTCACTACATACCAATAGAAGAAAAAGTTGTCCTCTTCCCCCCCGTCTCATTGACATCATACTGCTGGTGGTGTATCATTTCCACCAATAGCCCAGTTGATGGGCAAATAAAAATTGCAGCCTTGTAATGCCAACACCCTGCTCTGAGAAAACAAAGATTTACTACACTTTGGAAATAAAATGCTACGTTCTTATACGAACTACAAGGAACAACTTTTAAAACACTATAAAGCCTCACTACATACCAATAGAAGAAAAAGTTTTCCACTTCCCTACCCCCCCCACCCCCCATCTCATTGACATCATACTGCTGGGGGTGTGTCATTTCCACCAATAACCCAGTTGATAGGCAAATAAAAATTGCAGCCTTGTAATGCAAACACCCTGCTCTGAGAAAACAAAGATTTACTACACTTTGGAAATAAAATGCTACGTTCTTATACGAACTAGAAGGAACAACTTTTAAAACACTATAAAGACTCACTACATACCAATAGAAGAAAAAGTCGTCCTCTTCACCCCCGTCTCATTGACATCATGCTGCAGTTGGTGTGTCATTTCCACCAATAGCCCAGTTGATGGGCAAATAAAAATTGCAGCCTTGTAATGCCAACACCCTGCTCTGAGAAAACAAAGATTTACAACACTTTGGAAATAAAATGCCATGTTCTTATACGAACTAGAAGGAAACTTTTAAAACACTATAAAGACTCACTACATACCAATAGAAGTAAAAGTTGTCATCTTCCCTCCCTTCTCATTGACATCATGCTGCTGGTGGTGTGTCATTTCCAGCAATAGCCCAGTTGATGGGCAAATAAAAATTGCAGCCTTGTAATGCCAACACCCTGCTCTGAGAAAAAAAAAGATTTACTACACTTTGGAAATAAAACGCTACGTTCTTATAGGAACTAGAGGGAACAACATTTAAAACACTATAAAGACTTACTACATACCAATAGAAGAAAAAGTTGTCATCTCCCCCGCCCCCCTGTCTCATTGACATCATGCTGCTGGTGGTGTGTCATTTCCACCAATAGCCCAGTTGATGGGCAAATAAAAATTGCAGCCGTGTAATGCCAACACCCTGCTCTGAGAAAAAAAAAGATTTACTACACTTTGGAAATAAAACGCTACGTTCTTATAGGAACTAGAGGGAACAACATTTAAAACACTATAAAGCCTCACTACATACCAATAGAAGAAAAAGTTGTCATCTCCCCCGCCCCCCTGTCTCATTGACATCATGCTGCTGGTGGTGTGTCATTTCCACCAATAGCCCAGTTGATGGGCAAATAAAAATTGCAGCCTTGTAATGCCAACACCCTGCTCTGAGAAAAAAAAAGATTTACTACACTTTGGAAATAAAACGCTACGTTCTTATAGGAACTAGAGGGAACAACATTTAAAACACTATAAAGACTTACTACATACCAGTAGAAGAAAAAGTTGTCATCTCCCCCGCCCCCCTGTCTCATTGACATCATGCTGCTGGTGGTGTGTCATTTCCACCAATAGCCCAGTTGATGGGCAAATAAAAATTGCAGCCTTGTAATGCCAACACCCTGCTCTGAGAAAAAAAAAGATTTACTACACTTTGGAAATAAAACGCTACGTTCTTATAGGAACTAGAGGGAACAACATTTAAAACACTATAAAGACTTACTACATACCAATAGAAGAAAAAGTTGTCATCTCCCCCGCCCCCCTGTCTCATTGACATCATGCTGCTGGTGGTGTGTCATTTCCACCAATAGCCCAGTTGATGGGCAAATAAAAATTGCAGCCTTGTAATGCCAACATCCTGCTCTGAGAAAACAAAGATTTACTACACTTTGGAAATAAAATGCTACGTTCTTATACGAACTAGAAGGCAACAACTTTTAAAACTCTATAAAGCCTCACTACATACCAATAGAAGAAAATGTTGTCCTCTTCCCCCCGTCTCATTGACATCATGCTGCTGGTGGTGTGTCATTTCCACCAATAGCCCAGTTGATGGGCAAATAAAAATTGCAGCCTTGTAATGCCAACACCCTGCTGTGAGAGACCAAAGATTTACTACACTTTGGAAATAAAATGCTACGTTCTTATACGAACTAGAAGGAACAACTTTTAAAACACTATAAAGCCTCACTACATACCAATAGAAGAAAAAGTTGTCTTCTTCCCCCCCGTCTCATTGACATCATACTGCTGGTGGTGTGTCATTTCCACCAATAGCCGAGTTGATGGGCAAATAAAAATTGCAGACTTGTAATGCCAACACCCAGCTGTGAGAAAACAAAGATTTACTACACTTTGGAAATAAAATGCTATGTTCTTATACGAACTAGAAGGAACAACTTCTAAAACACTATAAAGCCTCACTACATACCAATACAAGAAAAAGTTGTCCTCTTCCCCCCCGTCTCATTGACATCATGCTGCTGTTGGTGTGTCATTTCCACCAATAGCCCAGTTGATGGGAAAATAAAAATTGCAGCCTTGTAATGCCAACACCCTGCTCTGAGAAAACAAAGATTTACTACACTTTGGAAATAAAATGCTACGTTCTTATACGAACTAGAAGAAAAAACTTTTAAAACACTATAAACACTCACTACATATGAATAGAAGTAGAAGTTGTCCTCTATCCCCCCCGTCTCATTGACATCATGCTGCTGGTGGTGTGTCATTTCCACCAATAGCCCAGTTGATGGGCAAATAAAAATTGCAGCCTTGTTTTGCCAACACCCTGCTCTGAGAAAACAAAGATTTACTACACTTTGGAAATAAAATGCTACGTTCTTATACGAACTAGAAGGAACAACTTTTAAAACACTATAAAGCCTCACTACATAACAATAGAAGAAAAAGTTGTCCTCTTCCCCCCCGTCTCATTGTAATCATGCTGCTGGTGGTGTGTCATTTCCACCTATAGCCCAGTTGATGGGCAAATAAAAATTGCAGCCTTGTAATGCCAACACCCTGCTCTGAGAAAACAAAGATTTACCACACTTTGGAAATAAAATGCTACATTCTTATACGAACTAGAAGGAACAACTTTTAAAACACTATAAAGACTCACTACATACCAATAGAAGAAAAAGTTGTCCTCTTCCCCCCGTCTCACTGACATCATTCTGCTGGTGGTGTGTCATTTCCACCAATTGCCCAGTTGATGGGCAATTAAAAATTGCAGCTTTGTAAAGCAAACACTGCTCTGAGAAAACAAAGATTTACTACACTTTGGAAATAAAATGCTACATCCTTATACGAACTAGAAGGAACAACTTTTAAAACACTATAAAGACTCACTACATACCAATAGAAGAAAATGTTGTCCTCTTCCCCCCCGTCTCATTGACATCATGCTGCTGGTGGTGTGTCATTTCCACCAATAGCCCAGTTGATGGGCAAATAAAAATTGCAGCCTTGTAATGCCAACACCCTGCTCTGAGAAAACAAAGATTTACTACACTTTGGAAATAAAATGCTACGTTCTTATACGAACTAAAAGGAACACCTTTTAAAACACTATAAAGCCTCACTACATAACAATAGAAGAAAATTTGTCCTCTTCCCCCCCGTCTCATTGTAATCATGCTGCTGGTGGTGTGTCATTTCCACCAATAGCCCAGTTGATGGGCAAATAAAAATTGCAGCCTTGTAATGCCAACACCCTGCTCTGAGAAAACCAAGGTTTACTACACTTTGGAAATAAAATGCTACGTTCTTATACGAACTAGAAGGAACAACTTTTAAAACACTATAAAGCCACACTACATACCAATAGAAGAAAAAGTTGTCCTCTTCCCCCCCGTCTCATTGACATCATACTGCTGGTGGTGTGTCATTTCCACCAATAGCCCAGTTGATGGGCAAATAAAAATTGCAGCCTTGTAATGCCAACACCCTGCTGTGAGAAACAAAGATTTATTACACTTTGGAAATAAAATGCTACATTATTATACGAACTAGAAGGAACAACTTTTAAAACACTATAAAGACTCACTACATACCAATAGAAGAAAAAGTTGTCCTCTTCCCCCCGTCTCACTGACATCATTCTGCTGGTGGTGTGTCATTTCCACCAATTGCCCAGTTGATGCGCAATTAAAAATTGCAGCCTTGTAATGCCAACACTGCTCTGAGAAAACAAAGATTTACTACACTTTGGAAATAAAATGCTACATTCTTATACGAACTAGAAGGAACAACTTTTAAAACACTATAAAGACTCACTACATACCAATAGAAGAAAATGTTGTCCTCTTCCCCCCCGTCTCATTGACATCATGCTGCTGGTGGTGTGTCATTTCCACCAATAGCCCAGTTGATGGGCAAATAAAAATTGCAGCCTTGTAATGCCAACACTGCTCTGAGAAAACAAACATTTACAACACTTTTGAAATAAAATGCTATGTTCTTATACGAACTAGAAGGAACAACTTTTAAAACACTATAAAGACGCACTACATGCCAATAGAAGTAAAAGTTGTCCTCTTCCCCCCCCCCCCCCCCCCCCCGTCTCATTGACATCATGCTGCTGGAGGTGTGTTATTTCCACCAATAGCCCAGTTGATGGGCAAATAAAAAATCCAGCCTCGTAATGCCAACTGCCTGCTGTGAGAAAACAAAGATTTAATACACTTTGGAAATAAAATGCTACATTCTTATACGAACTAGAAGGAACAACTTTTAAAACACTATAAAGCCTCCCTACATACAATAGAAGAAAAAGTTGTCCTCTTCCCCTCCGACTCATTGACATCATGCTGCTGGTGGTGTGTCATTTCCACCAATAGCCCAGTTGATGGGCAAATAAAAATTGCAGCCTTGTAATGCCAACACCCTGCTCTGAGAAAACAAAGATTTACTACACTTTGGAAATAAAATGCTACGTTCTTATACGAACTAGAAGGAACAACTTTTAAAACACTATAAAGACTCACTACATACCAATAGAAGTAAAGGTTGTCCTCTTCCCCCCGTCTCATTGACATCACGCTGCTGGTGGTGTGTCATTTCCACCAATAGCCCAGTTGATGGGCAAATAAAAATTGCAGCCTTGTAATGCCAACACCCTGCTCTGAGAAAACAAAGATTTACTACACTTTGGAAATAAAATGCTTCGTTCTTATACGAACTAGAAGGAACGACGTTTAAAACACAATAAAGACTCACCACATACCAATAGAAGTAAAAGATGTCCTCTTCCCCCCCCGTCTCATTGACATCATGGTGCTTGTGGTGTGTCATTTCCACCAACAGCCCAGTTGATGGGCAAATAAAAATTGCAGCCTTGTAATGCCAACACCCTGCTCTGAGAATACAAAGATTTACTACACTTTGGAATTAAAATGCTACGTTCTTATACGAACTAGAAGGAACAACTTTTAAAACACTATAAAGCCTCACTACATACCAATAGAAGAAAAAGTTGTCCTCTTCCCCCCCGTCTCATTGACATCATACTGCTGGTGGTGTGTCATTTCCACCAATAGCCCAGTTGATGGGCAAATAAAAATTGCAGTCTTATAATGCCAACACCCTGCTGTGAGAAACAAAGACTTACTACACTTTGGAAATAAAATGCTACGTTCTTATACGAACTAGAAGGAACATCTTTTAAAACACTATAAAGCCTCACTACATACCAACAGAAGAAAAAGTTGTCCTCTTCCCCCCCGTCTCATTGACATCATGCTGCAGGTGGTGTGTCATTTCCACCAATAGCCCAGTTGATGGGCAAATAAAAATTGCAGCCTTTTAATGCCAACACCCTGCTCTGAGAAAACAAAGATTTACTACACTTTGGAAATAAAATGCTACGTTCTTATACGAACTAGAAGGAACATCTTTTAAAACACTATAAAGCCTCACTACATACCAATAGAAGAAAAAGTTGTCCTCTTCCCCCCCGTCTCACTGACATCATTCTGCTGGTGGTGTGTCATTTCCACCAATAGCCCAGTTGATGGGCAAATAAAAATTGCAGCCTTGTAATGCCAACACTGCTCTGAGAAAACAAAGATTTACTACACTTTGGAAATAAAATGCTACATTCTTATACGAACTAGAAGGAACAACTTTTAAAACACTATAAAGACTCACTACATACCAATAGAAGTAAAAGTTGTCCTCTTCCCCCCCCCCCCCCTCCTCATTGACATCATGCTGCTGGTGGTGTGTCATTTCCACCAATAGCCCAGTTGATGGGCAAATAAAAATTGCAGCCTTGTAATGCCAATACCCTGCTCTGAGAAAACAAACATTTACAACACTTTGGAAATAAAATGCTATGTTCTTATACGAACTAGAAGGAACAACTTTTAAAACACTATAAAGACTCACTACATGCCAATAGAAGTAAAAGTTGTCCTCTTCCCCCCCGTCTCATTGACATCACGCTGCCGGAGGTGTGTCATTTCCACCAATAGCCCAGTTGATGGGCAAATAAAAATTCCAGCCTTGTAATGCCATCAGCCTGCTGTGAGAAAACAAAGATTTAATACACTTTGGAAATAACATGCTACATTCTTATACGAACTAGAAGGAACAACTTTTAATACACTATAAAGCCTCCCTACATACCAATAGAAGAAAAAGTTGTCCTCTTCCCCCCCATCTCATTGACATCATGCTGCTGATGGTGTGTCATTTCCACCAATAGCCCAGTTGATGGGCAAATAAAAATTGTAGCCTTGTAATGCCAACACCCTGCTCTGAGAAAACAAAGATTTACTACACTTTGGAAATAAAATGCTACGTTCTTATACGAACTAGAAGGAACAACTTTCAAACACTATAAAGACGCACTACATACCAATAGAAGTAAAAGTTGTCCTCTTCCCCCTGTCTCATTGACATCATGCTGCTGGTGGTGTGTCATTTCCACCAATAGCCCAGTTGATGGGCAAATAAAAATTGCAGCCTTGTAATGCCAACACCCTGCTGTGAGAAAACAAAAATTTACTACACTTTGGAAATAAAATGCTACGTTCTTATACGAACTAGAAAGAACAACTTTTAAAACACTATAAAGCCTCACTACATACCAATAGAAGAAAAAGTTGTCCTCTTCCCCCCCCCCCCCCCCGTCTCTTTGACATCATGCTGCTTGTGGTGTGTCATTTCCACCAAAAGCCCAGTTGATGGGCAAATAAAAATTGCAGCCTTGTAATGCCAACACCGTGCTCTGAGAAAACAAATATTTACTACACTGTGGAAATAAAATTCTACGTTCTTATACGAACTAGAAGGACCAACTTTTAAAACACTATAAAGCCTCACTACGTACCAATGGAAGAAAAAGTTGTCCTCTTCCCACCACCCCCCCCCCCCCACCCTCACCCGTCTCATTGACATCATGCTGCTGGTGGTGTGTCATTTCCACCAATAGCCCAGTTGATGGGCAAATAAAAATTGCAGCCTTGTAATGCCAACACCCTGCTGTGAGAAACAAAGACTTACTACACTTTGGAAATAAAATGCTACGTTCTTATACGAACTAGAAGGAACAACTTTTAAAACACTATAAATCCTCACTACATACCAATAGAAGAAAAAGTTGTCCTCTTCCCCCCCCCCCCCCTTTCTCATTGACATCATGCTGCTGGTGGTGTGTCATTTCCACCAACAGCCCAGTTGATGGGCAAATAAAAATTGCAGCCTTGTAATGCCAACACCCTGCTCTGAGAAAACAAAGATTTACTACACTTTGGAAATAAAATGCTACGTTCTTATACGAACTAGAAGGAACAACTGTTAAAACACTATAAAGCCTCACTACATACCAATAGAAGAAAAAGTTGTCCTCTTCCCCCCCGTCTCATTGACATCATGCTGCTGGTGGTGTGTCATTTCCACCAATAGCCCAGTTGATGGGCAAATAAAAAATCCAGCCTCGTAATGCCAACTGCCTGCTGTGAGAAAACAAAGATTTAATACACTTTGGAAATAAAATGCTACATTCTAATACAAACTAGAAGGAACAACTTTTAAAACACTATAAAGCCTCCCTACATACAATAGAAGAAAAAGTTGTCCTCTTCCCCCCCGACTCATTGACATCATGCTGCTGGTGGTGTGTCATTTCCACCAATAGCCCAGTTGATGGGCAAATAAAAATTGCAGCCTTGTAATGCCAACACCCTGCTCTGAGAAAACAAAGATTTACTACACTTTGGAAATAAAATGCTACGTTCTTATACAAACTAGAAGGAACAACTTTTAAAACACTATAAAGACTCACTACATACCAATAGAAGTAAAGGTTGTCCTCTTCCCCCCGTCTCATTGACATCACGCTGCTGGTGGTGTGTCATTTCCACCAATAGCCCAGTTGATGGGCAAATAAAAATTGCAGCCTTGTAATGCCAACACCCTGCTCTGAGAAAACAAAGATTTACTACACTTTGGAAATAAAATGCTTCGTTCTTATACGAACTAGAAGGAACGACGTTTAAAACACAATAAAGACTCACCACATACCAATAGAAGTAAAAGATGTCCTCTTCCCCCCCGTCTCATTGACATCATGGTGCTTGTGGTGTGTCATTTCCACCAACAGCCCAGTTGATGGGCAAATAAAAATTGCAGCCTTGTAATGCCAACACCCTGCTCTGAGAATACAAAGATTTACTACACTTTGGAATTAAAATGCTACGTTCTTATACGAACTAGAAGGAACAACTTTTAAAACACTATAAAGCCTCACTACATACCAATAGAAGAAAAAGTTGTCCTCTTCCCCCCCGTCTCATTGACATCATACTGCTGGTGGTGTGTCATTTCCACCAATAGCCCAGTTGATGGGCAAATAAAAATTGCAGCCTTATAATGCCAACACCCTGCTGTGAGAAACAAAGACTTACTACACTTTGGAAATAAAATGCTACGTTCTTATACGAACTAGAAGGAACATCTTTTAAAACACTATAAAGCCTCACTACATACCAACAGAAGAAAAAGTTGTCCTCTTCCCCCCCGTCTCATTGACATCATGCTGCAGGTGGTGTGTCATTTCCACCAATAGCCCAGTTGATGGGCAAATAAAAATTGCAGCCTTTTAATGCCAACACCCTGCTCTGAGAAAACAAACATTTACTACACTTTGGAAATAAAATGCTACGTTCTTATACGAACTAGAAGGAACATCTTTTAAAACACTATAAAGCCTCACTACATACCAATAGAAGAAAAAGTTGTCCTCTTCCCCCCCGTCTCACTGACATCATTCTGCTGGTGGTGTGTCATTTCCACCAATAGCCCAGTTGATGGGCAAATAAAAATTGCAGCCTTGTAATGCCAACACTGCTCTGAGAAAACAAAGATTTACTACACTTTGGAAATAAAATGCTACATTCTTATACGAACTAGAAGGAACAACTTTTAAAACACTATAAAGACTCACTACATACCAATAGAAGTAAAAGTTGTCCTCTTCCCCCCCCCCCCCCCTCCTCATTGACATCATGCTGCTGGTGGTGTGTCATTTCCACCAATAGCCCAGTTGATGGGCAAATAAAAATTGCAGCCTTGTAATGCCAATACCCTGCTCTGAGAAAACAAACATTTACAACACTTTGGAAATAAAATGCTATGTTCTTATACGAACTAGAAGGAACAACTTTTAAAACACTATAAAGACTCACTACATGCCAATAGAAGTAAAAGTTGTCCTCTTCCCCCCCGTCTCATTGACATCACGCTGCCGGAGGTGTGTCATTTCCACCAATAGCCCAGTTGATGGGCAAATAAAAATTCCAGCCTTGTAATGCCATCAGCCTGCTGTGAGAAAACAAAGATTTAATACACTTTGGAAATAACATGCTACATTCTTATACGAACTAGAAGGAACAACTTTTAATACACTATAAAGCCTCTTTACATACCAATAGAAGTAAAAGTTGTCCTCTTCCCCCTGTCTCATTGACATCATGCTGCTGGTGGTGTGTCATTTCCACCAATAGCCCAGTTGATGGGCAAATAAAAATTGCAGCCTTGTAATGCCAACACCCTGCTGTGAGAAAACAAAAATTTACTACACTTTGGAAATAAAATGCTACGTTCTTATACGAACTAGAAAGAACAACTTTTAAAACACTATAAAGCCTCACTACATACCAATAGAAGAAAAAGTTGTCCTCTTCCCCCCCCCCCCCCCCCCGTCTCTTTGACATCATGCTGCTTGTGGTGTGTCATTTCCACCAAAAGCCCAGTTGATGGGCAAATAAAAATTGCAGCCTTGTAATGCCAACACCGTGCTCTGAGAAAACAAATATTTACTACACTGTGGAAATAAAATTCTACGTTCTTATACGAACTAGAAGGACCAACTTTTAAAACACTATAAAGCCTCACTACGTACCAATGGAAGAAAAAGTTGTCCTCTTCCCCCCACCCCCCCCCCCCCCCTCACCCGTCTCATTGACATCATGCTGCTGGTGGTGTGTCATTTCCACCAATAGCCCAGTTGATGGGCAAATAAAAATTGCAGCCTTGTAATGCCAACACCCTGCTGTGAGAAACAAAGACTTACTACACTTTGGAAATAAAATGCTACGTTCTTATACGAACTAGAAGGAACAACTTTTAAAACACTATAAATCCTCACTACATACCAATAGAAGAAAAAGTTGTCCTCTTCCCCCCCCCCCCCCCCCCTTTCTCATTGACATCATGCTGCTGGTGGTGTGTCATTTCCACCAACAGCCCAGTTGATGGGCAAATAAAAATTGCAGCCTTGTAATGCCAACACCCTGCTCTGAGAAAACAAAGATTTACTACACTTTGGAAATAAAATGCTACGTTCTTATACGAACTAGAAGGAACAACTTTTAAAACACTATAAAGCCTCACTACATACCAATAGAAGAAAAAGTTGTCCTCTTCCCCCCCGTCTCATTGACATCATGCTGCTGGTGGTGTGTCATTTCCACCAATAGCCCAGTTGATGGGCAAATAAAAATTGCAGCCTTGTAATGCCAACACCCTGCTCTGAGAAAACAAAGATTTACTACACTTTGGAAATAAAATGCTACGTTCTTATACGAACTAGAAGGAACAACTTTTAAAACACTATAAAGCCTCACTACATACCAATAGAAGAAAAAGTTGTCCTCTTCCCCCCCGTCTCATTGACATCATGCTGCTGTTGGTGTGTCATTTCCACCAATAGCCCAGTTGATGGGCAAATAAAAATTGCAGCCTTGTAATGCCAACACCCTGCTCTGAGAAAACAAAGATTTACTACACTTTGGAAATAAAATGCTACGTTCTTATACGAACTAGAAGGAACATCTTTTAAAACACTATAAAGCCTCACTACATACCAATAGAAGAAAAAGTTGTCCTCTTCCCCCCCGTCTCATTGACATCATGCTGCTGGTGGTGTGTCATTTCCACCAATAGCCCAGTTGATGGGCAAATAAAAATTGCAGCCTTGTAATGCCAACATCCTGCTCTGAGAAAACAAAGATTTACTACACTTTGGAAATAAAATGCTACGTTCTTATACGAACTAGAAGGAATAACTTTTAAAACACTATAAAGACTCACTACATACCAATAGAAGAAAAAGTTGTCCTCTTCCCCCCGTCTCACTGACATCATTCTGCTGGTGGTGTGTCATTTCCACCAATTGCCCAGTTGATGCGCAATTAAAAATTGCAGCCTTGTAATGCCAACACTGCTCTGAGAAAACAAAGATTTACTACACTTTGGAAATAAAATGCTACATTCTTATACGAACTAGAAGGAACAACTTTTAAAACACTATAAAGACTCACTACATACCAATAGAAGAAAATGTTGTCCTCTTCCCCCCCGTCTCATTGACATCATGCTGCTGGTGGTGTGTCATTTCCACCAATAGCCCAGTTGATGGGCAAATAAAAATTGCAGCCTTGTAATGCCAACATCCTGCTCTGAGAAAACAAAGATTTACTACACTTTGGAAATAAAATGCTACGTTCTTATACGAACTAGAAGGAATAACTTTTAAAACACTATAAAGACTCACTACATACCAATAGAAGAAAAAGTTGTCCTCTTCCCCCCGTCTCACTGACATCATTCTGCTGGTGGTGTGTCATTTCCACCAATTGCCCAGTTGATGCGCAATTAAAAATTGCAGCCTTGTAATGCCAACACTGCTCTGAGAAAACAAAGATTTACTACACTTTGGAAATAAAATGCTACATTCTTATACGAACTAGAAGGAACAACTTTTAAAACACTATAAAGACTCACTACATACCAATAGAAGAAAATGTTGTCCTCTTCCCCCCCGTCTCATTGACATCATGCTGCTGGTGGTGTGTCATTTCCACCAATAGCCCAGTTGATGGGCAAATAAAAATTGCAGCCTTGTAATGCCAACACTGCTCTGAGAAAACAAACATTTACAACACTTTTGAAATAAAATGCTATGTTCTTATACGAACTAGAAGGAACAACTTTTAAAACACTATAAAGACGCACTACATGCCAATAGAAGTAAAAGTTGTCCTCTTCCCCCCCCCCCCCCCCCCCCCCCCCCCCCCCCCCCGTCTCATTGACATCATGCTGCTGGAGGTGTGTTATTTCCACCAATAGCCCAGTTGATGGGCAAATAAAAAATCCAGCCTCGTAATGCCAACTGCCTGCTGTGAGAAAACAAAGATTTAATACACTTTGGAAATAAAATGCTACATTCTTATACGAACTAGAAGGAACAACTTTTAAAACACTATAAAGCCTCCCTACATACAATAGAAGAAAAAGTTGTCCTCTTCCCCCCCGACTCATTGACATCATGCTGCTGGTGGTGTGTCATTTCCACCAATAGCCCAGTTGATGGGCAAATAAAAATTGCAGCCTTGTAATGCCAAAACCCTGCTCTGAGAAAACAAAGATTTACTACACTTTGGAAATAAAATGCTACGTTCTTATACAAACTAGAAGGAACAACTTTTAAAACACTATAAAGACTCACTACATACCAATAGAAGTAAAGGTTGTCCTCTTCCCCCCGTCTCATTGACATCACGCTGCTGGTGGTGTGTCATTTCCACCAATAGCCCAGTTGATGGGCAAATAAAAATTGCAGCCTTGTAATGCCAACACCCTGCTCTGAGAAAACAAAGATTTACTACACTTTGGAAATAAAATGCTTCGTTCTTATACGAACTAGAAGGAACGACGTTTAAAACACAATAAAGACTCACCACATACCAATAGAAGTAAAAGATGTCCTCTTCCCCCCCGTCTCATTGACATCATGGTGCTTGTGGTGTGTCATTTCCACCAACAGCCCAGTTGATGGGCAAATAAAAATTGCAGCCTTGTAATGCCAACACCCTGCTCTGAGAATACAAAGATTTACTACACTTTGGAATTAAAATGCTACGTTCTTATACGAACTAGAAGGAACAACTTTTAAAACACTATAAAGCCTCACTACATACCAATAGAAGAAAAAGTTGTCCTCTTCCCCCCCGTCTCATTGACATCATACTGCTGGTGGTGTGTCATTTCCACCAATAGCCCAGTTGATGGGCAAATAAAAATTGCAGCCTTATAATGCCAACACCCTGCTGTGAGAAACAAAGACTTACTACACTTTGGAAATAAAATGCTACGTTCTTATACGAACTAGAAGGAACATCTTTTAAAACACTATAAAGCCTCACTACATACCAACAGAAGAAAAAGTTGTCCTCTTCCCCCCCGTCTCATTGACATCATGCTGCAGGTGGTGTGTCATTTCCACCAATAGCCCAGTTGATGGGCAAATAAAAATTGCAGCCTTTTAATGCCAACACCCTGCTCTGAGAAAACAAACATTTACTACACTTTGGAAATAAAATGCTACGTTCTTATACGAACTAGAAGGAACATCTTTTAAAACACTATAAAGCCTCACTACATACCAATAGAAGAAAAAGTTGTCCTCTTCCCCCCCGTCTCACTGACATCATTCTGCTGGTGGTGTGTCATTTCCACCAATAGCCCAGTTGATGGGCAAATAAAAATTGCAGCCTTGTAATGCCAACACTGCTCTGAGAAAACAAAGATTTACTACACTTTGGAAATAAAATGCTACATTCTTATACGAACTAGAAGGAACAACTTTTAAAACACTATAAAGACTCACTACATACCAATAGAAGTAAAAGTTGTCCTCTTCCCCCCCCCCCCCCCTCCTCATTGACATCATGCTGCTGGTGGTGTGTCATTTCCACCAATAGCCCAGTTGATGGGCAAATAAAAATTGCAGCCTTGTAATGCCAATACCCTGCTCTGAGAAAACAAACATTTACAACACTTTGGAAATAAAATGCTATGTTCTTATACGAACTAGAAGGAACAACTTTTAAAACACTATAAAGACTCACTACATGCCAATAGAAGTAAAAGTTGTCCTCTTCCCCCCCGTCTCATTGACATCACGCTGCCGGAGGTGTGTCATTTCCACCAATAGCCCAGTTGATGGGCAAATAAAAATTCCAGCCTTGTAATGCCATCAGCCTGCTGTGAGAAAACAAAGATTTAATACACTTTGGAAATAACATGCTACATTCTTATACGAACTAGAAGGAACAACTTTTAATACACTATAAAGCCTCTTTACATACCAATAGAAGTAAAAGTTGTCCTCTTCCCCCTGTCTCATTGACATCATGCTGCTGGTGGTGTGTCATTTCCACCAATAGCCCAGTTGATGGGCAAATAAAAATTGCAGCCTTGTAATGCCAACACCCTGCTGTGAGAAAACAAAAATTTACTACACTTTGGAAATAAAATGCTACGTTCTTATACGAACTAGAAAGAACAACTTTTAAAACACTATAAAGCCTCACTACATACCAATAGAAGAAAAAGTTGTCCTCTTCCCCCCCCCCCCCCCCCCCGTCTCTTTGACATCATGCTGCTTGTGGTGTGTCATTTCCACCAAAAGCCCAGTTGATGGGCAAATAAAAATTGCAGCCTTGTAATGCCAACACCGTGCTCTGAGAAAACAAATATTTACTACACTGTGGAAATAAAATTCTACGTTCTTATACGAACTAGAAGGACCAACTTTTAAAACACTATAAAGCCTCACTACGTACCAATGGAAGAAAAAGTTGTCCTCTTCCCCCCACCCCCCCCCCCCCCCCTCACCCGTCTCATTGACATCATGCTGCTGGTGGTGTGTCATTTCCACCAATAGCCCAGTTGATGGGCAAATAAAAATTGCAGCCTTGTAATGCCAACACCCTGCTGTGAGAAACAAAGACTTACTACACTTTGGAAATAAAATGCTACGTTCTTATACGAACTAGAAGGAACAACTTTTAAAACACTATAAATCCTCACTACATACCAATAGAAGAAAAAGTTGTCCTCTTCCCCCCCCCCCCCCCCCCTTTCTCATTGACATCATGCTGCTGGTGGTGTGTCATTTCCACCAACAGCCCAGTTGATGGGCAAATAAAAATTGCAGCCTTGTAATGCCAACACCCTGCTCTGAGAAAACAAAGATTTACTACACTTTGGAAATAAAATGCTACGTTCTTATACGAACTAGAAGGAACAACTTTTAAAACACTATAAAGCCTCACTACATACCAATAGAAGAAAAAGTTGTCCTCTTCCCCCCCGTCTCATTGACATCATGCTGCTGGTGGTGTGTCATTTCCACCAATAGCCCAGTTGATGGGCAAATAAAAATTGCAGCCTTGTAATGCCAACACCCTGCTCTGAGAAAACAAAGATTTACTACACTTTGGAAATAAAATGCTACGTTCTTATACGAACTAGAAGGAACAACTTTTAAAACACTATAAAGCCTCACTACATACCAATAGAAGAAAAAGTTGTCCTCTTCCCCCCCCCCCCCCCCCCCCCTTTCTCATTGACATCATGCTGCTGGTGGTGTGTCATTTCCACCAACAGCCCAGTTGATGGGCAAATAAAAATTGCAGCCTTGTAATGCCAACACCCTGCTCTGAGAAAACAAAGATTTACTACACTTTGGAAATAAAATGCTACGTTCTTATACGAACTAGAAGGAACAACTTTTAAAACACTATAAAGCCTCACTACATACCAATAGAAGAAAAAGTTGTCCTCTTCCCCCCCGTCTCATTGACATCATGCTGCTGGTGGTGTGTCATTTCCACCAATAGCCCAGTTGATGGGCAAATAAAAATTGCAGCCTTGTAATGCCAACACCCTGCTCTGAGAAAACAAAGATTTACTACACTTTGGAAATAAAATGCTACGTTCTTATACGAACTAGAAGGAACAACTTTTAAAACACTATAAAGCCTCACTACATACCAATAGAAGAAAAAGTTGTCCTCTTCCCCCCCGTCTCATTGACATCATGCTGCTGTTGGTGTGTCATTTCCACCAATAGCCCAGTTGATGGGCAAATAAAAATTGCAGCCTTGTAATGCCAACACCCTGCTCTGAGAAAACAAAGATTTACTACACTTTGGAAATAAAATGCTACGTTCTTATACGAACTAGAAGGAACATCTTTTAAAACACTATAAAGCCTCACTACATACCAATAGAAGAAAAAGTTGTCCTCTTCCCCCCCGTCTCATTGACATCATGCTGCTGGTGGTGTGTCATTTCCACCAATAGCCCAGTTGATGGGCAAATAAAAATTGCAGCCTTGTAATGCCAACATCCTGCTCTGAGAAAACAAAGATTTACTACACTTTGGAAATAAAATGCTACGTTCTTATACGAACTAGAAGGAATAACTTTTAAAACACTATAAAGACTCACTACATACCAATAGAAGAAAAAGTTGTCCTCTTCCCCCCGTCTCACTGACATCATTCTGCTGGTGGTGTGTCATTTCCACCAATTGCCCAGTTGATGCGCAATTAAAAATTGCAGCCTTGTAATGCCAACACTGCTCTGAGAAAACAAAGATTTACTACACTTTGGAAATAAAATGCTACATTCTTATACGAACTAGAAGGAACAACTTTTAAAACACTATAAAGACTCACTACATACCAATAGAAGAAAATGTTGTCCTCTTCCCCCCCGTCTCATTGACATCATGCTGCTGGTGGTGTGTCATTTCCACCAATAGCCCAGTTGATGGGCAAATAAAAATTGCAGCCTTGTAATGCCAACATCCTGCTCTGAGAAAACAAAGATTTACTACACTTTGGAAATAAAATGCTACGTTCTTATACGAACTAGAAGGAATAACTTTTAAAACACTATAAAGACTCACTACATACCAATAGAAGAAAAAGTTGTCCTCTTCCCCCCGTCTCACTGACATCATTCTGCTGGTGGTGTGTCATTTCCACCAATTGCCCAGTTGATGCGCAATTAAAAATTGCAGCCTTGTAATGCCAACACTGCTCTGAGAAAACAAAGATTTACTACACTTTGGAAATAAAATGCTACATTCTTATACGAACTAGAAGGAACAACTTTTAAAACACTATAAAGACTCACTACATACCAATAGAAGAAAATGTTGTCCTCTTCCCCCCCGTCTCATTGACATCATGCTGCTGGTGGTGTGTCATTTCCACCAATAGCCCAGTTGATGGGCAAATAAAAATTGCAGCCTTGTAATGCCAACACTGCTCTGAGAAAACAAACATTTACAACACTTTTGAAATAAAATGCTATGTTCTTATACGAACTAGAAGGAACAACTTTTAAAACACTATAAAGACGCACTACATGCCAATAGAAGTAAAAGTTGTCCTCTTCCCCCCCCCCCCCCCCCCCCCCCCCCCCCCCCCCCGTCTCATTGACATCATGCTGCTGGAGGTGTGTTATTTCCACCAATAGCCCAGTTGATGGGCAAATAAAAAATCCAGCCTCGTAATGCCAACTGCCTGCTGTGAGAAAACAAAGATTTAATACACTTTGGAAATAAAATGCTACATTCTTATACGAACTAGAAGGAACAACTTTTAAAACACTATAAAGCCTCCCTACATACAATAGAAGAAAAAGTTGTCCTCTTCCCCCCCGACTCATTGACATCATGCTGCTGGTGGTGTGTCATTTCCACCAATAGCCCAGTTGATGGGCAAATAAAAATTGCAGCCTTGTAATGCCAAAACCCTGCTCTGAGAAAACAAAGATTTACTACACTTTGGAAATAAAATGCTACGTTCTTATACAAACTAGAAGGAACAACTTTTAAAACACTATAAAGACTCACTACATACCAATAGAAGTAAAGGTTGTCCTCTTCCCCCCGTCTCATTGACATCACGCTGCTGGTGGTGTGTCATTTCCACCAATAGCCCAGTTGATGGGCAAATAAAAATTGCAGCCTTGTAATGCCAACACCCTGCTCTGAGAAAACAAAGATTTACTACACTTTGGAAATAAAATGCTTCGTTCTTATACGAACTAGAAGGAACGACGTTTAAAACACAATAAAGACTCACCACATACCAATAGAAGTAAAAGATGTCCTCTTCCCCCCCGTCTCATTGACATCATGGTGCTTGTGGTGTGTCATTTCCACCAACAGCCCAGTTGATGGGCAAATAAAAATTGCAGCCTTGTAATGCCAACACCCTGCTCTGAGAATACAAAGATTTACTACACTTTGGAATTAAAATGCTACGTTCTTATACGAACTAGAAGGAACAACTTTTAAAACACTATAAAGCCTCACTACATACCAATAGAAGAAAAAGTTGTCCTCTTCCCCCCCGTCTCATTGACATCATACTGCTGGTGGTGTGTCATTTCCACCAATAGCCCAGTTGATGGGCAAATAAAAATTGCAGCCTTATAATGCCAACACCCTGCTGTGAGAAACAAAGACTTACTACACTTTGGAAATAAAATGCTACGTTCTTATACGAACTAGAAGGAACATCTTTTAAAACACTATAAAGCCTCACTACATACCAACAGAAGAAAAAGTTGTCCTCTTCCCCCCCGTCTCATTGACATCATGCTGCAGGTGGTGTGTCATTTCCACCAATAGCCCAGTTGATGGGCAAATAAAAATTGCAGCCTTTTAATGCCAACACCCTGCTCTGAGAAAACAAACATTTACTACACTTTGGAAATAAAATGCTACGTTCTTATACGAACTAGAAGGAACATCTTTTAAAACACTATAAAGCCTCACTACATACCAATAGAAGAAAAAGTTGTCCTCTTCCCCCCCGTCTCACTGACATCATTCTGCTGGTGGTGTGTCATTTCCACCAATAGCCCAGTTGATGGGCAAATAAAAATTGCAGCCTTGTAATGCCAACACTGCTCTGAGAAAACAAAGATTTACTACACTTTGGAAATAAAATGCTACATTCTTATACGAACTAGAAGGAACAACTTTTAAAACACTATAAAGACTCACTACATACCAATAGAAGTAAAAGTTGTCCTCTTCCCCCCCCCCCCCCCTCCTCATTGACATCATGCTGCTGGTGGTGTGTCATTTCCACCAATAGCCCAGTTGATGGGCAAATAAAAATTGCAGCCTTGTAATGCCAATACCCTGCTCTGAGAAAACAAACATTTACAACACTTTGGAAATAAAATGCTATGTTCTTATACGAACTAGAAGGAACAACTTTTAAAACACTATAAAGACTCACTACATGCCAATAGAAGTAAAAGTTGTCCTCTTCCCCCCCGTCTCATTGACATCACGCTGCCGGAGGTGTGTCATTTCCACCAATAGCCCAGTTGATGGGCAAATAAAAATTCCAGCCTTGTAATGCCATCAGCCTGCTGTGAGAAAACAAAGATTTAATACACTTTGGAAATAACATGCTACATTCTTATACGAACTAGAAGGAACAACTTTTAATACACTATAAAGCCTCTTTACATACCAATAGAAGTAAAAGTTGTCCTCTTCCCCCTGTCTCATTGACATCATGCTGCTGGTGGTGTGTCATTTCCACCAATAGCCCAGTTGATGGGCAAATAAAAATTGCAGCCTTGTAATGCCAACACCCTGCTGTGAGAAAACAAAAATTTACTACACTTTGGAAATAAAATGCTACGTTCTTATACGAACTAGAAAGAACAACTTTTAAAACACTATAAAGCCTCACTACATACCAATAGAAGAAAAAGTTGTCCTCTTCCCCCCCCCCCCCCCCCCCCCCGTCTCTTTGACATCATGCTGCTTGTGGTGTGTCATTTCCACCAAAAGCCCAGTTGATGGGCAAATAAAAATTGCAGCCTTGTAATGCCAACACCGTGCTCTGAGAAAACAAATATTTACTACACTGTGGAAATAAAATTCTACGTTCTTATACGAACTAGAAGGACCAACTTTTAAAACACTATAAAGCCTCACTACGTACCAATGGAAGAAAAAGTTGTCCTCTTCCCCCCACCCCCCCCCCCCCCTCACCCGTCTCATTGACATCATGCTGCTGGTGGTGTGTCATTTCCACCAATAGCCCAGTTGATGGGCAAATAAAAATTGCAGCCTTGTAATGCCAACACCCTGCTGTGAGAAACAAAGACTTACTACACTTTGGAAATAAAATGCTACGTTCTTATACGAACTAGAAGGAACAACTTTTAAAACACTATAAATCCTCACTACATACCAATAGAAGAAAAAGTTGTCCTCTTCCCCCCCCCCCCCCCCCCCTTTCTCATTGACATCATGCTGCTGGTGGTGTGTCATTTCCACCAACAGCCCAGTTGATGGGCAAATAAAAATTGCAGCCTTGTAATGCCAACACCCTGCTCTGAGAAAACAAAGATTTACTACACTTTGGAAATAAAATGCTACGTTCTTATACGAACTAGAAGGAACAACTTTTAAAACACTATAAAGCCTCACTACATACCAATAGAAGAAAAAGTTGTCCTCTTCCCCCCCGTCTCATTGACATCATGCTGCTGGTGGTGTGTCATTTCCACCAATAGCCCAGTTGATGGGCAAATAAAAATTGCAGCCTTGTAATGCCAACACCCTGCTCTGAGAAAACAAAGATTTACTACACTTTGGAAATAAAATGCTACGTTCTTATACGAACTAGAAGGAACAACTTTTAAAACACTATAAAGCCTCACTACATACCAATAGAAGAAAAAGTTGTCCTCTTCCCCCCCGTCTCATTGACATCATGCTGCTGTTGGTGTGTCATTTCCACCAATAGCCCAGTTGATGGGCAAATAAAAATTGCAGCCTTGTAATGCCAACACCCTGCTCTGAGAAAACAAAGATTTACTACACTTTGGAAATAAAATGCTACGTTCTTATACGAACTAGAAGGAACATCTTTTAAAACACTATAAAGCCTCACTACATACCAATAGAAGAAAAAGTTGTCCTCTTCCCCCCCGTCTCATTGACATCATGCTGCTGGTGGTGTGTCATTTCCACCAATAGCCCAGTTGATGGGCAAATAAAAATTGCAGCCTTGTAATGCCAACATCCTGCTCTGAGAAAACAAAGATTTACTACACTTTGGAAATAAAATGCTACGTTCTTATACGAACTAGAAGGAATAACTTTTAAAACACTATAAAGACTCACTACATACCAATAGAAGAAAAAGTTGTCCTCTTCCCCCCGTCTCACTGACATCATTCTGCTGGTGGTGTGTCATTTCCACCAATTGCCCAGTTGATGCGCAATTAAAAATTGCAGCCTTGTAATGCCAACACTGCTCTGAGAAAACAAAGATTTACTACACTTTGGAAATAAAATGCTACATTCTTATACGAACTAGAAGGAACAACTTTTAAAACACTATAAAGACTCACTACATACCAATAGAAGAAAATGTTGTCCTCTTCCCCCCCGTCTCATTGACATCATGCTGCTGGTGGTGTGTCATTTCCACCAATAGCCCAGTTGATGGGCAAATAAAAATTGCAGCCTTGTAATGCCAACATCCTGCTCTGAGAAAACAAAGATTTACTACACTTTGGAAATAAAATGCTACGTTCTTATACGAACTAGAAGGAATAACTTTTAAAACACTATAAAGACTCACTACATACCAATAGAAGAAAAAGTTGTCCTCTTCCCCCCGTCTCACTGACATCATTCTGCTGGTGGTGTGTCATTTCCACCAATTGCCCAGTTGATGCGCAATTAAAAATTGCAGCCTTGTAATGCCAACACTGCTCTGAGAAAACAAAGATTTACTACACTTTGGAAATAAAATGCTACATTCTTATACGAACTAGAAGGAACAACTTTTAAAACACTATAAAGACTCACTACATACCAATAGAAGAAAATGTTGTCCTCTTCCCCCCCGTCTCATTGACATCATGCTGCTGGTGGTGTGTCATTTCCACCAATAGCCCAGTTGATGGGCAAATAAAAATTGCAGCCTTGTAATGCCAACACTGCTCTGAGAAAACAAACATTTACAACACTTTTGAAATAAAATGCTATGTTCTTATACGAACTAGAAGGAACAACTTTTAAAACACTATAAAGACGCACTACATGCCAATAGAAGTAAAAGTTGTCCTCTTCCCCCCCCCCCCCCCCCCCCCCCCCCCGTCTCATTGACATCATGCTGCTGGAGGTGTGTTATTTCCACCAATAGCCCAGTTGATGGGCAAATAAAAAATCCAGCCTCGTAATGCCAACTGCCTGCTGTGAGAAAACAAAGATTTAATACACTTTGGAAATAAAATGCTACATTCTTATACGAACTAGAAGGAACAACTTTTAAAACACTATAAAGCCTCCCTACATACAATAGAAGAAAAAGTTGTCCTCTTCCCCCCCGACTCATTGACATCATGCTGCTGGTGGTGTGTCATTTCCACCAATAGCCCAGTTGATGGGCAAATAAAAATTGCAGCCTTGTAATGCCAAAACCCTGCTCTGAGAAAACAAAGATTTACTACACTTTGGAAATAAAATGCTACGTTCTTATACAAACTAGAAGGAACAACTTTTAAAACACTATAAAGACTCACTACATACCAATAGAAGTAAAGGTTGTCCTCTTCCCCCCGTCTCATTGACATCACGCTGCTGGTGGTGTGTCATTTCCACCAATAGCCCAGTTGATGGGCAAATAAAAATTGCAGCCTTGTAATGCCAACACCCTGCTCTGAGAAAACAAAGATTTACTACACTTTGGAAATAAAATGCTTCGTTCTTATACGAACTAGAAGGAACGACGTTTAAAACACAATAAAGACTCACCACATACCAATAGAAGTAAAAGATGTCCTCTTCCCCCCCGTCTCATTGACATCATGGTGCTTGTGGTGTGTCATTTCCACCAACAGCCCAGTTGATGGGCAAATAAAAATTGCAGCCTTGTAATGCCAACACCCTGCTCTGAGAATACAAAGATTTACTACACTTTGGAATTAAAATGCTACGTTCTTATACGAACTAGAAGGAACAACTTTTAAAACACTATAAAGCCTCACTACATACCAATAGAAGAAAAAGTTGTCCTCTTCCCCCCCGTCTCATTGACATCATACTGCTGGTGGTGTGTCATTTCCACCAATAGCCCAGTTGATGGGCAAATAAAAATTGCAGCCTTATAATGCCAACACCCTGCTGTGAGAAACAAAGACTTACTACACTTTGGAAATAAAATGCTACGTTCTTATACGAACTAGAAGGAACATCTTTTAAAACACTATAAAGCCTCACTACATACCAACAGAAGAAAAAGTTGTCCTCTTCCCCCCCGTCTCATTGACATCATGCTGCAGGTGGTGTGTCATTTCCACCAATAGCCCAGTTGATGGGCAAATAAAAATTGCAGCCTTTTAATGCCAACACCCTGCTCTGAGAAAACAAAGATTTACTACACTTTGGAAATAAAATGCTACGTTCTTATACGAACTAGAAGGAACATCTTTTAAAACACTATAAAGCCTCACTACATACCAATAGAAGAAAAAGTTGTCCTCTTCCCCCCCGTCTCACTGACATCATTCTGCTGGTGGTGTGTCATTTCCACCAATAGCCCAGTTGATGGGCAAATAAAAATTGCAGCCTTGTAATGCCAACACTGCTCTGAGAAAACAAAGATTTACTACACTTTGGAAATAAAATGCTACATTCTTATACGAACTAGAAGGAACAACTTTTAAAACACTATAAAGACTCACTACATACCAATAGAAGTAAAAGTTGTCCTCTTCCCCCCCCCCCCCCCCCCTCCTCATTGACATCATGCTGCTGGTGGTGTGTCATTTCCACCAATAGCCCAGTTGATGGGCAAATAAAAATTGCAGCCTTGTAATGCCAATACCCTGCTCTGAGAAAACAAACATTTACAACACTTTGGAAATAAAATGCTATGTTCTTATACGAACTAGAAGGAACAACTTTTAAAACACTATAAAGACTCACTACATGCCAATAGAAGTAAAAGTTGTCCTCTTCCCCCCCGTCTCATTGACATCACGCTGCCGGAGGTGTGTCATTTCCACCAATAGCCCAGTTGATGGGCAAATAAAAATTCCAGCCTTGTAATGCCATCAGCCTGCTGTGAGAAAACAAAGATTTAATACACTTTGGAAATAAAATGCTACGTTCTTATACGAACTAGAAGGAACAACTTTTAAAACACTATAAAGACGCACTACATACCAATAGAAGTAAAAGTTGTCCTCTTCCCCCTGTCTCATTGACATCATGCTGCTGGTGGTGTGTCATTTCCACCAATAGCCCAGTTGATGGGCAAATAAAAATTGCAGCCTTGTAATGCCAACACCCTGCTGTGAGAAAACAAAAATTTACTACACTTTGGAAATAAAATGCTACGTTCTTATACGAACTAGAAAGAACAACTTTTAAAACACTATAAAGCCTCACTACATACCAATAGAAGAAAAAGTTGTTCTCTTCCCCCCCCCCCCCCCCCGTCTCTTTGACATCATGCTGCTTGTGGTGTGTCATTTCCACCAAAAGCCCAGTTGATGGGCAAATAAAAATTGCAGCCTTGTAATGCCAACACCGTGCTCTGAGAAAACAAATATTTACTACACTGTGGAAATAAAATTCTACGTTCTTATACGAACTAGAAGGAACAACTTTTAAAACACTATAAAGCCTCACTACGTACCAATGGAAGAAAAAGTTGTCCTCTTCCCCCCACCCCCCCCCCCCACCCTCACCCGTCTCATTGACATCATGCTGCTGGTGGTGTGTCATTTCCACCAATAGCCCAGTTGATGGGCAAATAAAAATTGCAGCCTTGTAATGCCAACACCCTGCTGTGAGAAACAAAGACTTACTACACTTTGGAAATAAAATGCTACGTTCTTATACGAACTAGAAGGAACAACTTTTAAAACACTATAAATCCTCACTACATACCAATAGAAGAAAAAGTTGTCCTCTTCCCCCCCCCCCCCCCCCCTTTCTCATTGACATCATGCTGCTGGTGGTGTGTCATTTCCACCAACAGCCCAGTTGATGGGCAAATAAAAATTGCAGCCTTGTAATGCCAACACCCTGCTCTGAGAAAACAAAGATTTACTACACTTTGGAAATAAAATGCTACGTTCTTATACGAACTAGAAGGAACATCTTTTAAAACACTATAAAGCCTCACTACATACCAACAGAAGAAAAAGTTGTCCTCTTCCCCCCCGTCTCATTGACATCATGCTGCAGGTGGTGTGTCATTTCCACCAATAGCCCAGTTGATGGGCAAATAAAAATTGCAGCCTTGTAATGCCAACACCCTGCTCTGAGAAAACAAAGATTTACTACACTTTGGAAATAAAATGCTACGTTCTTATACGAACTAGAAGGAACATCTTTTAAAACACTATAAAGCCTCACTACATACCAATAGAAGAAAAAGTTGTCCTCTTCCCCCCCGTCTCATGACATCATGCTGCTGGTGGTGTGTCATTTCCGCCAATAGCCCAGTTGATGGGCAAATAAAAATTGCAGCCTTGTAATGCCAACATCCTGCTCTGAGAAAACAAAGATTTACTACACTTTGGAAATAAAATGCTACGTTCTTATACGAACTAGAAGGAATAACTTTTAAAACACTATAAAGACTCACTACATACCAATAGAAGAAAAAGTTGTCCTCTTCCCCCCCGTCTCACTGACATCATTCTGCTGGTGGTGTGTCATTTCCACCAATAGCCCAGTTGATGGGCAAATAAAAATTGCAGCCTTGTAATGACAACACTGCTCTGAGAAAACAAAGATTTACTACACTTTGGAAATAAAATGCTACATTCTTATACGAACTAGAAGGAACAACTTTTAAAACACTATAAAGACCAACTACATACCAATAGAAGTAAAAGTTGTCCT
The DNA here is from genome assembly GCF_023898315.1 of Schistocerca nitens. Classification (NCBI taxonomy): domain Eukaryota; kingdom Metazoa; phylum Arthropoda; class Insecta; order Orthoptera; family Acrididae; genus Schistocerca; species Schistocerca nitens. The sequence goes on along the minus strand of NC_064625.1, from coordinate 157,492,260 downwards.
CTTCCCCCCCCCCCTCCTCATTGACATCATTCTGCTGGTGGTGTGTCATTTCCAGCAATAGCCCAGTGATGGGCAAATAAAAATTGCAGCCTTGTAATGCCAACACCCTGCTGTGAGAAACAAAGACTTACTACACTTTGGAAATAAAATGCTACGTTCTTATACGAACTAGAAGGAACAACTTTTAAAACACTATAAAGCCTCACTACATACAAATAGAAGAAAAAGTTGTCCTCCTCCCCCCCGTCTCATTGACATCATGCTGCTGGTGGTGTGTCATTTCCACCAATAGCCCAGTTGATGGGCAAATAAAAATTGCAGCCTTGTAATGCCAACACCCTGCTCTGAGAAAACAAAGATTTACTACACTTTGGAAATAAAATGCTACGTTCTTATACGAACTAGAAGGAACAACTTTTAAAACACTATAAAGCCTCACTACATACCAATAGAAGTAAAAGTTGTCCTCTTCCCCCCCGTCTCATTGACATCATGCTACTGGTGGTGGTGTGTCATTTCCACCAATAGCCCAGTTGATGGGCAAATAAAAATTGCAGCCTTGTAATGCCAACACCCTGCTCTGAGAAAACAATGATTTACTACACTTCGGAAATAAAATGCTACGTTCTTATACGAACTAGAAGGAACAACTTTTAAAACACTATAAAGCCTCACTACATACCAGTAGAAGAAAAAGTTGTCCTCTTCCCCCCCGTCTCATTGACATCATGCTGCTGGTGGTGTGTCATTTCCACCAATAGCCCAGTTGATGGGCAAATAAAAATTGCAGCCTTGTAATGCCAACACCCTGCTCTGAGAAAACAAAGATTTACTACACTTTGGAAATAAAATGCTACGTTCTTATACAAACTAGAAGGAACAACTTTTAAAACACTATAAAGACTCACTACATACCAATAGAAGTAAAAGTTGTCCTCTTCCCCCCGTCTCATTGACATCATGCTGCTGGTGGTGTGTCATTTCCACCAATAGCCCAGTTGATGGGCAAATAAAAATTGCAGCCTTGTAATGCCAACACCCTGCTCTGAGAAAAAAAATATTTACTACACTGTGGAAATAAAATGCTACGTTCTTATACGAACTAGAAGGAAAAACTAATAAACACTATAAAGCCTCACTAATACCAATAGAAGAAAAAGTTGTCCTCTTCCCCCCCCCCCCCCCCCCCCCCCCCGTAGAATTGACATCATGCTGCTGGTGGTGTGTCATTTCCACCAATAGCCCAGTTGATGGGCAAATAAAAATTGCAGCCTTGTAATGCCAACACCCTGCTGTGAGAAAACAAAAATTTACTACACTTTGGAAATAAAATGCTACGTTCTTATACGAACTAGAAAGAACAACTTTTAAAACACTCTAAAGCCTCACTACATACCAATAGAAGAAAAAGTTGTCCTCTTCCCCCCCCCCCCCCATCACATTGACATCATGCTGCTTGTGGTGTGTCATTTCCACCAATAGCCCCGTTGATGGGCAAATAAAAATTGCAGCCTTGTAATGCCAACACCCTGCTCTGAGAAAACAAATATTTACTACACTTTGGAAATAAAATGCTACGTTCTTATACGAACTAGAAGGAACGACTTTTAAAACACAATAAAGACTCACCACATACCAATAGAAGTAAAAGATGTCCTCTTCCCCCCCGTCTCATTGACATCATGCTGCTGGTGGTGTGTCATTTCCACCAATAGCCCAGTTGATGGGCAAATAAAAATTGCAGCCTTGTAATGCCAACACCCTGCTCTGAGAAAACAAAGATTTACTACACTTTGGAAATAAAATGCTACGTTCTTATACGAACTAGAAGGAACAACTTTTAAAACACTATAAAGCCTCACTACATACCAATAAAAGAAAAAGTTGTCCTCTTCCCCCCCGTCTCATTGACATCATACTGCTGGTGGTGTGTCATTTCCACCAATAGCCCAGTTGATGGGCAAATAAAAATTGCAGCCTTATAATGCCAACACCCTGCTGTGAGAAACAACGACTTACTACACTTTGGAAATAAAATGCTACGTTCTTATACGAACTAGAAGGAACAACTTTTAAAACACTATAAAGACTCACTACATACCAATAGAAAAAAAATGTTGTCCTCTTCCCCCCCGTCTCATTGACATCATGCTGCTGGTGGTGTGTCATTTCCACCAATAGCCCAGTTGATGGGCAAATAAAAATTGCAGCCTTGTAATGCCAACACCCTGCTCTGAGAAAACAAAGATTTACTACACTTTGGAAATAAAATGCTACGTTCTTATACGAACTAGAAGGAACAACTTTTAAAACACTATAAAGCCTCACTACATACCAATAGGAGTAAAAGTTGTCCTCTTCCCCCCCGTCTCACTGACATCATACTGCTGGTGGTGTGTCATTGCCACCAATAGCCCAGTTGATGGGCAAATAAAAATTGCAGCGTTGTAATGCCAACACTGCTCTGAGAAAACAAAGATTTACTACACTTTGGAAATAAAATGCTACATTCTTATACGAACTAGAAGGAACAACTTTTAAAACACTATAAAGCCTCACTACGTACCAATGGAAGAAAAAGTTGTCCACTTCCCCCCGCCCCCCACCCTCCCCCGTCTCATTGACATCATGCTGCTGGTGGTGTGTCATTTCCACCAATAGCCCAGTTGATGGGCAAATAAGAATTCCAGCCTTGTAATGCCAACACCCTCTGTGAGAAAACAAAGATTTAATACACTTTGGAAATAAAATGCTACATTCTTATACGAACTAGAAGGAACAACTTTTAAAACACTATAAAGCCTCCCTACATACCAATAGAAGAAAAAGGTGTCCTCTTCCCCCCCGTCTCATTGACATCATGCTGCTGGTGGTGTGTCATTTCCACCAATAGCCCAGTTGATGGGCAAATAAAAATTGCAGCCTTGTAATGCCAACACCCTGCTCTGAGAAAACAAAGATTTACTACACCTTGGAAATGAAATGCTACGTTCTTATACAAACTAGAAGGAACAACTTTTAAAACACTATAAAGACTCACTACATACCAATAGAAGTAGAAGTTGTCCTCTTCCCCCCGTCTCATTGACATCATGCTGCTGGTGGTGTGTCATTTCCACCAATAGCCCAGTTGATGTGCAAATAAAAATTGCAGCCTTGTAATGCCAACACCCTACTCTGAGAAAACAAATATTTACTACACTGTGGAAATAAAATGCTACGTTCTTATACGAACTAGAAGGAACAACTTTTAAAACACTATAAAGCCTCACTACATACCAATAGAAGTAAAAGTTGTCCTCTTCCCCCCCGTCTCATTGACATCATGCTGCTGGTGGTGTGTCATTTCCACCAATAGCCCAGTTGATGGGCAAATAAAAATTGCAGCCTTTTAATGCCAACACCCTGCTCTGAGAAAACAAAGATTTACTACACTTTGGAAATAAAATGCTACGTTCTTATACGAACTAGAAGGAACGACTTTTAAAACACTATAAAGCCTCACCTCATACCAATAGAAGTAAAAGATGTCCTCTTCCCCCCCGTCTCATTGACATCTTGCTGCTGGTGGTGTGTCATTTCCACCAATAGCCCAGTTGATGGGCAAATAAAAATTGCAACCTTGTAATGCCAACACACTGCTCTGAGAAAACAAATATTTACTACACTGTGGAAATAAAATGCTATGTTCTTATACGAACTAGAAGGAACAAGTTTTAAAACACTATAAAGCCTCACTACGTACCAATGGAAGAAAAAGTTGTCCTCTTCCCCCCCCCCCCCCCCTCCCACCCCGTCTCATTGACATCATGCTGCTGGTGGTGTGTCATTTCCACCAATAGCCCAGTTGATGGGCAAATAAATATTGCAGCCTTGTAATGCCAACACCCTGCTGTGAGAAACAAAGATTTAATACACTTTGGAAATAAAATGCTACATTCTTATACGAACTAGAAGGAACAACTTTTAAAACACTATAAAGCCTCCCTACATACCAATAGAAGAAAAAGTTGTCCTCTTCCCCCCCGTCTCATTGACATCATGCTGCTGGTGGTGTGTCATTTCCACCAATAGCCCAGTTGATGGGCAAATAAAAATTGCAGCCTTGTAATGCCAACATCCTGCTCTGAGAAAACAAAGATTTACTACACTTTGGAAATAAAATGCTACGTTCTTATACGAACTAGAAGGAACAACTAAGAAACACTATAAAGCCTCACTAATACCAATAGAAGAAAAAGTTGTCCTGTTCCCCCCCCACCGTCTCATTGACATCATGCTGCTGGTGGTGGTGTGTCATTTCCACCAGTAGCCCAGTTGATGGGCAAATAAAAATTGCAACCTTGTAATGCCAACATCCTGCTCTCAGAAAACAAAGATTTACTACACTTTGGAAATAAAATGCTACGTTCTTATACGAACTAGAAGGAACAACTTTTGAAACACTATACAGACTCACTACATACCAATAGAAGAAAAAGTTGTCCTCTTCCCACCCGTCTCACTGACATCATTCTGCTGGTTGTGTGTCATTTCCACCAATAGCCCAGTTGATGGGCACATAAAAATTGCAGCCTTGTAATGCCAACATCCTGCTCTGAGAAAACAAAAAGATTTACTACACTTTGGAAATAAAGTGCTACGTTCTTATACGAACTAGAAGGAACAACTAATAAACACTATAAAGCCTCACTACATACCAATAGAAGTAAAAGTTGTCCACGTCCCCCCCGTCTCATTGACATCATGCTGCTGGTGCTGTGTCATTTCCACCAATAGCCCAGTTGATGGGCAAATAAAAATTGCAGCCTTGTAATGTCAACAAACTGCTCTGAGAAAACAAAGATTTACTACACTTTGGAAATAAAATGCTACGTTCTTATACGAACTAGAAGGAACAACTTTTAAAACACTATAAAGCCTCAATACATACCAATAGAAGAAAAAGTTGTCCTCTTCCCCCCCGTCTCATTGACATCATGCTGCTGGTGGTGTGTCATTTCCTCCAATAGCCCAGTTGATGGGCAAATAGAAATTGCAGCCTTGTAACGCCACACCCTGCTCTGAGAAAACAAAGAATTATTACACTTTGGAAATAAAATGCTACGTTCTTATACGAACTAGAAGGAACAACTTTTAAAACACTATAAAGCCTCACTACATACCAATGGAAGAAAAAGTTGTCCTCTTCCCCCCCGTCTCATTGACATCATGCTGCTGGTGGTGTGTCATTTCCACCAATAGCCCAGTTGATGGGCAAATAAAAATTGCAGCCTTGTAATGCCGACACCCTGCTCTGAAAAAACAAAGATTTACTACACTTTGGAAATAAAATGCTACGTTCTTATACGAACTAGAAGGCAATAACTTTTAAAACACTATAAAGCCTCACTACATACCAATAGAAGAAAATGTTGTCCTCTTCCCCCCCCCGTCTCACTGACATCATGCTGCTGGTGGTGTGTCATTTCCACCAATAGCCCAGTTGATGGGCAAATAAAAATTGCAGCCTTGTAATGCCAACACCCTGCTCTGAGAAAACAAAGATTTACTACACGTCGGAAATAAAATGCTACGTTCTTATACGAACTAGAAGGAACAACTTTTAAAACACTATAAAGCCTCACAACATACCAACAGAAGAAAAAATTGTCCTCTTCCCCCCCGTCTCATTGACATCATGCTGCTGGTGGTGTGTCATTTCCACCAATAGCCCAGTTGATGGGCAAATAAAAATTGCAGCCTTGTAATGCCAACACCCTGCTCTGAGAAAACAAAGATTTACTACACTTTGGAAATAAAATGCTACGTTCTTATACGAACTATAAGGAACAACTTTTTAAAACACTATAAAGCCTAACTACATACCAATAGAAGAAAATGTTGTCCTCTTCCCCCCCGTCTCATTGACACCATGCTGCTGGTGGTGTGTCATTTCCACCAATAGCCCAGTTGATGGGCAAATAAAAATTGCAGCCTTGTAATGCCAACACCCTGCTCTGAGAAAACAAAGATTTACCACACTTTGGAAATAAAATGCTACATTCTTATACAAACTAGAAGGCAACAACTTTTAAAACACTATAAAGCCTCACTACATACCAATAGAAGAAAATGTTGTCCTCTTCCCCCCCGTCTCAATGACATCATGCTGCTGGTGGTGTGTCATTTCCACCAATAGCCCAGTTGATGGGCAAATAAAAATTGCAGCCTTGTAATGCCAACACCCTGCTCTGAGAAAACAAAGATTTACCACACTTTGGAAATAAAATGCTACGTTCTTATACGAACTAGAAGGAACAACATTTAAAACACTATAAAAACTCACTACATACCAATAGAAGAAAAAGTTGTCCTCTTCCCCCCCGTCTCATTGACATCATGCTGCTGGTGGTGTGTCATTTCCACCAATAGCACAGTTGATGGGCAAATAAAAATTGCAGCCTTGTAATGCCAACACCCTGCTTTGAGAAAACAAAGATTTACTACACTTTGGAAATAAAATGCTACATTCTTATACGAACTAGAAGGAACATCTTTTAAAACACTATAAAGCCTCACTACATACCAATAGAAGAAAAAGTTGTCCTCTTCCCCCCCGTCTCATTGACATCATGCTGCTGGTGGTGTGTCATTTCCACCAATAGCCCAGTTGATGGGCAAATAAAAATTGCAGCCTTGTAATGCCAACACCCTGCTCTGAGAAAACAAAGATTTACTACACTTTGGAAATAAAATGCTACGTTCTTATACGAACTAGAAGGAACAACTTTTAAAACACTATAAAGCCTCACTACATACCAATAGAAAAAAATGTTGTCCTCTTCCCCCCAGTCTCATTGACATCATGCTGCTGGTGGTGTGTCATTTCCACCAATAGCCCAGTTGATGGGCAAATAAAAATTGCAGCCTTGTAATGCCAACACCCTGCTCTGAGAAAAAAAAAGATTTACTACACTTTGGAAATAAAATGCTACGTTCTTATACGAACTAGAAGGAACAACTTTTAAAACACTATAAAGCCTCACTACATACCAATGGATGAAAAAGTTGTCCTCTTCCCCCCCGTCTCATTGACATCATGCTGCTGGTGGTGTGTCATTTCCACCAATAGCCCAGTTGATGGGCAAATAAAAATTGCAGCCTTGTAATGCCAACACCCTGCTCTGAGAAAACAAAGATTTACTACACTTTGGAAATAAAATGCTACGTTCTTATACAAACTAGAAGGAACAACTTTTAAAACACTATAAAGCCTCACTACATACCAATAGAAGAAAATGTTGTCCTCTTCCCCCCCGTCTCATTGACATCATGCTGCTGGTGGTGTGTCATTTCCACCAATAGCCCAGTTGATGGGCAAATAAAAATTGCAGCCTTGTAATGCCAACACCCTGCTCTGAGAAAACAAAGATTTACTACACATCGGAAATAAAATGCTACGTTCTTATACGAACTAGAAGGAACAACTTTTAAAACACTATAAAGACTCACTTCATGCCAATAGAAGTAAAAGTTGTCCTCTTCCCCCCCCGTCTCATTGACATCATGCTGCTGGAGGTGTGTCATTTCCACCAATAGCCCAGTTGATGGGCAAATAAAAATTCCACCCTTGTAATGCCAACACCCTGCTGTGCGAAAACAAAGATTTAATACACTTTGGAAATAAAATGCTACATTCTTATACGAACTAGAAGGAACAACTTTTAAAACACTATAAAGCCTCCCTACATACCAATAGAAGAAAAAGTTGTCCTCTTCCCCCCCGTCTCATTGACATCATGCTGCTGGTGGTGTGTCATTTCCACCAATAGCCCAGTTGATGGGCAAATAAAAATTGCAGCCTTGTAATGCCAACATCCTGCTCTAAGAAAACAAAGATTTACTACACTTTGGAAATAAAATGCTACGTTCTTATACGAACTAGAAGGAACAACTAAGAAACACTATAAAGCCTCACTAATACCAATAGAAGAAAAAGTTGTCCTGTTCCCCCCCCCCCCCCCCCCACCGTCTCATTGACATCATGCTGCTGGTGGTGGTGTGTCATTTCCACCAGTAGCCCAGTTGATGGGCAAATAAAAATTGCAGCCTTGTAATGCCAACATCCTGCTCTGAGAAAACAAAGATTTACTACACTTTGGAAATAAAATGCTACGTTCTTATACGAACTAGAAGGAACAACTTTTGAAACACTATAAAGACTCACTACATACCAATAGAAGAAAAAGTTGTCCTCTTCCCACCCGTCTCACTGACATCATTCTGCTGGTTGTGTGTCATTTCCACCAATAGCCCAGTTGATGGGCACATAAAAATTGCAGCCTTGTAATGCCAACACCCTGCTCTGAGAAAACAAAAAGATTTACTACACTTTGGAAATAAAGTGCTACGTTCTTATACGAACTAGAAGGAACAACTAATAAACACTATAAAGCCTCACTACATACCAATAGAAGTAAAAGTTGTCCACGTCCCCCCCGTCTCATTGACATCATGCTGCTGGTGCTGTGTCATTTCCACCAATAGCCCAGTTGATGGGCAAATAAAAATTGCAGCCTTGTAATGTCAACAAACTGCTCTGAGAAAACAAAGATTTACTACACTTTGGAAATAAAATGCTACGTTCTTATACGAACTAGAAGGAACAACTTTTAAAACACTATAAAGCCTCAATACATACCAATAGAAGAAAAAGTTGTCCTCTTCCCCCCCGTCTCATTGACATCATGCTGCTGGTGGTGTGTCATTTCCTCCAATAGCCCAGTTGATGGGCAAATAAAAATTGCAGCCTTGTAATGCCACACCCTGCTCTGAGAAAACAAAGATTTATTACACTTTGGAAAAAAAATGCTACGTTCTTATACGAACTAGAAGGAACAACTTTTAAAACACTATAAAGCCTCACTACATACCAATGGAAGAAAAAGTTGTCCTCTTCCCCCCCGTCTCATTGACATCATGCTGCTGGTGGTGTGTCATTTCCACCAATAGCCCAGTTGATGGGCAAATAAAAATTGCAGCCTTGTAATGCCAACACCCTGCTCTGAGAAAACAAAGATTTACCACACTTTGGAAATAAAATGCTACGTTCTTATACGAACTAGAAGGAACAACATTTAAAACACTATAAAAACTCACTACATACCAATAGAAGAAAAAGTTGTCCTCTTCCCCCCCGTCTCATTGACATCATGCTGCTGGTGGTGTGTCATTTCCACCAATAGCACAGTTGATGGGCAAATAAAAATTGCAGCCTTGTAATGCCAACACCCTGCTTTGAGAAAACAAAGATTTACTACACTTTGGAAATAAAATGCTACATTCATATACGAACTAGAAGGAACATCTTTTAAAACACTATAAAGCCTCACTACATACCAATAGAAGAAAAAGTTGTCCTCTTCCCCCCCGTCTCATTGACATCATGCTGCTGGTGGTGTGTCATTTCCACCAATAGCCCAGTTGATGGGCAAATAAAAATTGCAGCCTTGTAATGCCAACACCCTGCTCTGAGAAAACAAAGATTTACTACACTTTGGAAATAAAATGCTACGTTCTTATACGAACTAGAAGGAACAACTTTTAAAACACTATAAAGCCTCACTACATACCAATAGAAAAAAATGTTGTCCTCTTCCCCCCAGTCTCATTGACATCATGCTGCTGGTGGTGTGTCATTTCCACCAATAGCCCAGTTGATGGGCAAATAAAAATTGCAGCCTTGTAATGCCAACACCCTGCTCTGAGAAAACAAAGATTTACTACACTTTGGAAATAAAATGCTACGTTCTTATACGAACTAGAAGGAACAACTTTTAAAACACTATAAAGCCTCACTACATACCAATGGATGAAAAAGTTGTCCTCTTCCCCCCCGTCTCATTGACATCATGCTGCTGGTGGTGTGTCATTTCCACCAATAGCCCAGTTGATGGGCAAATAAAAATTGCAGCCTTGTAATGCCAACACCCTGCTCTGAGAAAACAAAGATTTACTACACTTTGGAAATAAAATGCTACGTTCTTATACGAACTAGAAGGAACAACTTTTAAAACACTATAAAGCCTCACTACATACCAATAGAAGAAAATGTTGTCCTCTTCCCCCCCGTCTCATTGACATCATGCTGCTGGTGGTGTGTCATTTCCACCAATAGTCCAGTTGATGGGCAAATAAAAATTGCAGCCTTGTAATGCCAACACCCTGCTCTGAGAAAACAAAGATTTACTACACATCGGAAATAAAATGCTACGTTCTTATACGAACTAGAAGGAACAACTTTTAAAACACTATAAAGACTCACTTCATGCCAATAGAAGTAAAAGTTGTCCTCTTCCCCCCCCCGTCTCATTGACATCATGCTGCTGGAGGTGTGTCATTTCCACCAATAGCCCAGTTGATGGGCAAATAAAAATTCCAGCCTTGTAATGCCAACACCCTGCTGTGAGAAAACAAAGATTTAATACACTTTGGAAATAAAATGCTACATTCTTATACGAACTAGAAGGAACAACTTTTAAAACACTATAAAGCCTCCCTACATACCAATAGAAGAAAAAGTTGTCCTCTTCCCCCCCGTCTCATTGACATCATGCTGCTGGTGGTGTGTCATTTCCACCAATAGCCCAGTTGATGCGCAAATAAAATTTGCAGCCTTGTAATGCCAACATCCTGCTCTAAGAAAACAAAGATTTACTACACTTTGGAAATAAAATGCTACGTTCTTATACGAACTAGAAGGAACAACTAAGAAACACTATAAAGCCTCACTAATACCAATAGAAGAAAAAGTTGTCCTGTTCCCCCCCCCCCCCCCCCCCCCACCGTCTCATTGACATCATGCTGCTGGTGGTGGTGTGTCATTTCCACCAGTAGCCCAGTTGATGGGCAAATAAAAATTGCAGCCTTGTAATGCCAACATCCTGCTCTGAGAAAACAAAGATTTACTACACTTTGGAAATAAAATGCTACGTTCTTATACGAACTAGAAGGAACAACTTTTGAAACACTATAAAGACTCACTACATACCAATAGAAGAAAAAGTTGTCCTCTTCCCACCCGTCTCACTGACATCATTCTGCTGGTTGTGTGTCATTTCCACCAATAGCCCAGTTGATGGGCACATAAAAATTGCAGCCTTGTAATGCCAACACCCTGCTCTGAGAAAACAAAAAGATTTACTACACTTTGGAAATAAAGTGCTACGTTCTTATACGAACTAGAAGGAACAACTAATAAACACTATAAAGCCTCACTACATACCAATAGAAGTAAAAGTTGTCCACGTCCCCCCCGTCTCATTGACATCATGCTGCTGGTGCTGTGTCATTTCCACCAATAGCCCAGTTGATGGGCAAATAAAAATTGCAGCCTTGTAATGTCAACAAACTGCTCTGAGAAAACAAAGATTTACTACACTTTGGAAATAAAATGCTACGTTCTTATACGAACTAGAAGGAACAACTTTTAAAACACTATAAAGCCTCAATACATACCAATAGAAGAAAAAGTTGTCCTCTTCCCCCCCGTCTCATTGACATCATGCTGCTGGTGGTGTGTCATTTCCTCCAATAGCCCAGTTGATGGGCAAATAAAAATTGCAGCCTTGTAATGCCACACCCTGCTCTGAGAAAACAAAGATTTATTACACTTTGGAAATAAAATGCTACGTTCTTATACGAACTAGAAGGAACAACTTTTAAAACACTATAAAGCCTCAGTACATACCAATGGAAGAAAAAGTTGTCCTCTTCCCCCCCGTCTCATTGACATCATGCTGCTGGTGGTGTGTCATTTCCACCAATAGCCCAGTTGATGGGCAAATAAAAATTGCAGCCTTGTAATGCCGACACCCTGCTCTGAAAAAACAAAGATTTACTACACTTTGGAAATAAAATGCTACGTTCTTATACGAACTAGAAGGCAATAACTTTTAAAACACTATAAAGCCTCACTACATACCAATAGAAGAAAATGTTGTCCTCTTCCCCCCCCCCGTCTCACTGACATCATGCTGCTGGTGGTGTGTCATTTCCACCAATAGCCCAGTTGATGGGCAAATAAAAATTGCAGCCTTGTAATGCCAACACCCTGCTCTGAGAAAACAAAGATTTACTACACTTCGGAAATAAAATGCTACGTTCTTATACGAACTAGAAGGAACAACTTTTAAAACACTATAAAGCCTCACAACATACCAACAGAAGAAAAAATTGTCCTCTTCCCCCCCGTCTCATTGACATCATGCTGCTGGTGGTGTGTCATTTCCACCAATAGCCCAGTTGATGGGCAAATAAAAATTGCAGCCTTGTAATGCCAACACCCTGCTCTGAGAAAACAAAGATTTACTACACTTTGGAAATAAAATGCTACGTTCTTATACGAACTATAAGGAACAACTTTTTAAAACACTATGAAGCCTGACTACATACCAATAGAAGAAAATGTTGTCCTCTTCCCCCCCGTCTCATTGACACCATGCTGCTGGTGGTGTGTCATTTCCACCAATAGCCCAGTTGATGGGCAAATAAAAATTGCAGCCTTGTAATGCCAACACCCTGCTCTGAGAAAACAAAGATTTACCACACTTTGGAAATAAAATGCTACGTTCTTATACGAACTAGAAGGAACAACATTTAAAACACTATAAAAACTCACTACATACCAATAGAAGAAAAAGTTGTCCTCTTCCCCCCCGTCTCATTGACATCATGCTGCTGGTGGTGTGTCATTTCCACCAATAGCACAGTTGATGGGCAAATAAAAATTGCAGCCTTGTAATGCCAATACCCTGCTCTGAGAAAACAAAGATTTACTACACTTTGGAAATAAAATGCTACGTTCTTATACGAACTATAAGGAACAACTTTTTAAAACACTATAAAGCCTGACTACATACCAATAGAAGAAAATGTTGTCCTCTTCCCCCCCGTCTCATTGACACCATGCTGCTGGTGGTGTGTCATTTCCACCAATAGCCCAGTTGATGGGCAAATAAAAATTGCAGCCTTGTAATGCCAACACCCTGCTCTGAGAAAACAAAGATTTACCACACTTTGGAAATAAAATGCTACGTTCTTATACGAACTAGAAGGAACAACATTTAAAACACTATTAAAACTCACTACATACCAATAGAAGAAAAAGTTGTCCTCTTCCCCCCAGTCTCATTGACATCATGCTGCTGGTGGTGTGTCATTTCCACCAATAGCACAGTTGATGGGCAAATAAAAATTGCAGCCTTGTAATGCCAACACCCTGCTTTGAGAAAACAAAGATTTACTACACTTTGGAAATAAAATGCTACATTCTTATACGAACTAGAAGGAACATCTTTTAAAACACTATAAAGCCGCACTACATACCAATAGAAGAAAAAGTTGTCCTCTTCCCCCCCGTCTCATTGACATCATGCTGCTGGTGGTGTGTCATTTCCACCAATAGCCCAGTTGATGGGCAAATAAAAATTGCAGCCTTGTAATGCCAACACCCTGCTCTGAGAAAACAAAGATTTACTACACTTTGGAAATAAAATGCTACGTTCTTATACGAACTAGAAGGAACAACTTTTAAAACACTATAAAGCCTCACTACATACCAATAGAAAAAAATGTTGTCCTCTTCCCCCCAGTCTCATTGACATCATGCTGCTGGTGGTGTGTCATTTCCACCAATAGCCCAGTTGATGGGCAAATAAAAATTGCAGCCTTGTAATGCCAACACCCTGCTCTGAGAAAACAAAGATTTACTACACTTTGGAAATAAAATGCTACGTTCTTATACGAACTAGAAGGAACAACTTTTAAAACACTATAAAGCCTCACTACATACCAATGGAAGAAAAAGTTGTACTCTTCCCCCCCGTCTCATTGACATCATGCTGCTGGTGGTGTGTCATTTCCACCAATAGCCCAGTTGATGGGCAAATAAAAATTGCAGCCTTGTAATGCCAACACCCTGCTCTGAGAAAACAAAGATTTACTACACTTTGGAAATAAAATGCTACGTTCTTATACGAACTAGAAGGAACAACTTTTAAAACACTATAAAGCCTCACTACATACCAATAGAAGAAAATGTTGTCCTCTTCCCCCCCGTCTCATTGACATCATGCTGCTGGTGGTGTGTCATTTCCACCAATAGCCCAGTTGATGGGCAAATAAAAATTGCAGCCTTGTAATGCCAACACCCTGCTCTGAGAAAAGAAAGATTTACTACACATCGGAAATAAAATGCTACGTTCTTATACGAACTAGAAGGAACAACTTTTAAAACACTATAAAGCCTCACTACATACCAACAGAAGAAAAAATTGTCCTCTTCCCCCCCGTCTCATTGACATCATGCTGCTGGTGGTGAGTCATTTCGACCAATAGCCCAGTTGACGGGCAAATAAAAATTGCAGCCTTGTAATGCCAACACCCTGCTCTGAGAAAACAAAGATTTACTACACTTTGGAAATAAAATGCTACGTTCTTATACGAACTAGAAGGCAACAACTTTTAAAACACTATAAAGCCTCACTACATACCAATAGAAGAAAAAGTTGTCCTCTTCCCCCCCCGTCTCAATGACATCATGCTGCTGGTGGTGTGTCATTTCCACCAATAGCCCAGTTGATGGGCAAATAAAAATTGCAGCCTTGTAATGCCAACACCCTGCTCTGAGAAAACAAAGATTTACCACACTTTGGAAATAAAATGCTACGTTCTTATACGAACTAGAAGGAACAACATTTAAAACACTATAAAAACTCACTACATACCAATAGAAGAAAAAGTTGTCCTCTTCCCCCCCGTCTCATTGACATCATGCTGCTGGTGGTGTGTCATTTCCACCAATAGCACAGTTGATGGGCAAATAAAAATTGCAGCCTTGTAATGCCAACACCCTGCTTTGAGAAAACAAAGATTTACTACACTTTGGAAATAAAATGCTACATTCTTATACGAACTAGAAGGAACAACTTTTAAAACACTATAAAGCCTCACTACATACCAATAGAAGAAAAAGTTGTCCTCTTCCCCCCCGTCTCATTGACATCATGCTGCTGGTGGTGTGTCATTTCCACCAATAGCCCAGTTGATGGGCAAATAAAAATTGCAGCCTTGTAATGCCAACACCCTGCTCTGAGAAAACAAAGATTTACTACACTTTGGAAATAAAATGCTACGTTCTTATACGAACTAGAAGGAACACTTTTAAAACACTATAAAGCCTCACTACATACCAATAGAAGAAAAAGTTGTCCTCTTCCCCCCAGTCTCATTGACATCATGCTGCTGGTGGTGTGTCATTTTAACCAATAGCCCAGTTGATGGGCAAATAAAAATTGCAGCCTTGTAATGCCAACACCCTGCTCTGAGAAAACAAAGATTTACTACACTTTGGAAATAAAATGCTACGTTCTTATACGAACTAGAAGGAACAACTTTTAAAACACTATAAAGCCTCACTACATACCAATAGAAGAAAAAGTTGTCCTCTTCCCCCCAGTCTCATTGACATCATGCTGCTGGTGGTGTGTCATTTTAACCAATAGCCCAGTTGATGGGCAAATAAAAATTGCAGCCTTGTAATGCCAACACCCTGCTCTGAGAAAACAAAGATTTACCACACTTTGGAAATAAAATGCTACGTTCTTATACGAACTAGAAGGAACAACATTTAAAACACTATAAAAACTCACTACATACCAATAGAAGAAAAAGTTGTCCTCTTCCCCCCCGTCTCATTGACATCATGCTGCTGGTGGTGTGTCATTTCCACCAATAGCCCAGTTGATGGGCAAATAAAAATTGCAGCCTTGTAATGCCAACACCCTGCTTTGAGAAAACAAAGATTAACTACACTTTGGAAATAAAATGCTACGTTCTTATACGAACTAGAAAGAACAACTTTTAAAACACAATAAAGACTCACTACATTCCAAGAGAAGAAAAAGTTGTCCTCTTCCCCCCCGTCTCATTGACATCATGCTGCTGGTGGTGTGTCATTTCCACCAATAGCCCAGTTGATGGGCAAATAAAAATTGCAGCCTTGTAATGCCAACACCCTGCTTTGAAAAAACAAAGATTTACTACACTTTGGAAATAAAATGCTACGTTCTTATACGAACTAGAAGGAACAACTTTTAAAACACTATAAAGCCTCACTACATACCAATAGAAGAAAAAGTTGTCCTCTTCCCCCCAGTCTCATTGACATCATGCTGCTGGTGGTGTGTCATTTTAACCAATAGCCCAGTTGATGGGCAAATAAAAATTGCAGCCTTGTAATGCCAACACCCTGCTCTGAGAAAACAAAGTTTTACTACACTTTGGAAATAAAATGCTACATTCTTATACAAACTAGAAGGCAACAACTTTTAAAACACTATAAAGCCTCACTACATACCAATAGAAGAAAATGTTGTCCTCTTCCCCCCCGTCTCAATGACATCATGCTGCTGGTGGTGTGTCATTTCCACCAATGGCCCAGTTGAAGGGCAAATAAAAATTGCAGCCTTGTAATGCCAACACCCTGCTCTGAGAAAACAAAGATTTACTACACTTTGGAAATAAAATGCTACGTTCTTATACGAACTAGAAGGAACAACTTTTAAAACACTATAAAGCCTCACTACATACCAATAGAAGAAAAAGTTGTCCTCTTCCCCCCCGTCTCATTGACATCATGCTGCTGGTGGTGTGTCATTTCCACCAATAGCCCAGTTGATGGGCAAATAAAAATTGCAGCCTTGTAATGCCAACACCCTGCTCTGAGAAAACAAAGATTTACTACACATCGGAAATAAAATGCTACGTTCTTATACGAACTAGAAGGAACAACTTTTAAAACACTATAAAGCCTCACTACATACCAACAGAAGAAAAAATTGTCCTCTTCCCCCCCGTCTCATATACATCATGCTGCTGGTGGTGAGTCATTTCGACCAATAGCCCAGTTGACGGGCAAATAAAAATTGCAGCCTTGTAATGCCAACACCCTGCTCTGAGAAAACAAAGATTTACTACACTTTGGAAATAAAATGCTACGTTCTTATACGAACTAGAAGGCAACAACTTTTAAAACACTATAAAGCCTCACTACATACCAATAGAAGAAAATGTTGTCCTCTTCCCCCCCGTCTCATTGACATCATGCTGCTGGTGGTGTGTCATTTCCACCAATAGCCCAGTTGATGGGCAAATAAAAATTGCAGCCTTGTAATGCCAACACCCTGCTCTGAGAAAACAAAGATTTACTACACTTTGGAAATAAAATGCTACGTTCTTATACGAACTAGAAGGAACAACTTTTAAAACACTATAAAGCCTCACTACATACCAATAGAAGAAAAAGTTGTCCTCTTCCCCCCGTCTCATTGACATCATGCTGCTGGTGGTGTGTCATTTCCACCAATAGCCCAGTTGATGGGCAAATAAAAATTGCAGCCTTGTAATGCCAACACCCTGCTCTGCGAAAACCAAGATTTACTACACTTTGGAAATAAAATGCTACGTTCTTATACGAACTATAAGGAACAACTTTTAAAACACTATAAAGCCTCACTACATACCAATAGAAGAAAATTTGTCCTCTTCCCCCCCCCCCCCCCACCCCGTCTCAATGACATCATGCTGCTGGTGGTGTGTCATTTCCACCAATAGCCCAGTTGATGGGCAAATAAAAATTGCAGCCTTGTAATGCCAACACCCTGCTGTGTGAAAACAAAGATTTACTACACTTTGGAAATAAAATGCGACGTTCTTATACGAACTAGAAGGAACAACTTTTAAAACACTATAAAGCCTCACTACATACCAATAGAAGAAAAAGTTGTCCTCTTCCCCCCGTCTCATTGACATCATGCTGCTGGTGGTGTGTCATTTCCACCAATAGCCCAGTTGATGGGCAAATAAAAATTGCAGCCTTGTAATGCCAACACCCTGCTCTGCGAAAACCAAGATTTACTACACTTTGGAAATAAAATGCTACGTTCTTATACGAACTATAAGGAACAACTTTTAAAACACTATAAAGCCTCACTACATACCAATAGAAGAAAATTTGTCCTCTTCCCCCCTGTCTCATTGACATCATGCTGCTGGTGGTGTGTCATTTCCACCAATAGCCCAGTTGATGGGCAAATAAAAATTGCAGCCTTGTAATGCCAACACCCTGCTCTGAGAAAACAAAGATTTACTACACTTTGGAAATAAAATGCTACGTTCTTATACGAACTAGAAGGAACAACTTTTAAAACACTATAAAGCCTCACTACATACCAATAGAAGAAAAAGTTGTCCTCTTCCCCCCGTCTCATTGACATCATGCTGCTGGTGGTGTGTCATTTCCACCAATAGCCCAGTTGATGGGCAAATAAAAATTGCAGCCTTGTAATGCCAACACCCTGCTCTGCGAAAACCAAGATTTACTACACTTTGGAAATAAAATGCTACGTTCTTATACGAACTATAAGGAACAACTTTTAAAACACTATAAAGCCTCACTACATACCAATAGAAGAAAATTTGTCCTCTTCCCCCCCCCCCACCCCACCCCCACCCACCCCCCCACCCCGTCTCAATGACATCATGCTGCTGGTGGTGTGTCATTTCCACCAATAGCCCAGTTGATGGGCAAATAAAAATTGCAGCCTTGTAATGCCAACACCCTGCTGTGTGAAAACAAAGATTTACTACACTTTGGAAATAAAATGCTACGTTCTTATACGAACTAGAAGGAACAACTTTTAAAACACTATAAAGCCTCACTACATACCAATAGAAGAAAAAGTTGTCCTCTTCCCCCCGTCTCATTGACATCATGCTGCTGGTGGTGTGTCATTTCCACCAATAGCCCAGTTGATGGGCAAATAAAAATTGCAGCCTTGTAATGCCAACACCCTGCTCTGCGAAAACCAAGATTTACTACACTTTGGAAATAAAATGCTACGTTCTTATACGAACTATAAGGAACAACTTTTAAAACACTATAAAGCCTCACTACATACCAATAGAAGTAAATTTGTCCTCTTCCCCCCTATCTCATTGACATCATGCTGCTGGTGGTGTGTCATTTCCACCAATAGCCCAGTTGATGGGCAAATAAAAATTGCAGCCTTGTAATGCCAACACCCTGCTCTGAGAAAACAACAAGATTTACTACACTTTGGAAATAAAATGCTACGTTCTTATACGAACTAGAAGGAACAACTTTTAAAACACAATAAAGCCTCACTACAAACCAATAGAAGAAAATGTTGTCCTCTTCCCCCCGTCTCATTGACATCATGCTGCTGGTGGTGTGTCATTTCCACCAATAGCCCAGTTGATGGGCAAATAAAAATTGCAGCCTTGTAATGCCAACACCCTGCTCTGAGAAAACAAAGATTTACTACACTTTGGAAATAAAATGCTACGTTCTTATACGAACTAGAAGGAACAACTTTTAAAACACTATAAAGCCTCACTACATACCAATAGAAGAAAACGTTGTCCTCTTCCCCCCCGCCTCATTGACACCATGCTGCTGGTGGTGAGTCATTTCGACCAATAGGCCAGTTGATGGGCAAATAAAAATTGCAGCCTTGTAATGCCAACACCCTGCTCTGAGAAAACAAAGATTTACCACACTTTGGAAATAAAATGCTACGTTCTTATACGAACTAGAAGGAACACCTTTTAAAACACTATAAAGCCTCACTACATACCAATGGAAGAAAAAGTTGTCCTCTTCCCCCCCCCCCCCCCCACACCCGGCTCATTGACATCATGCTGCTGGTGGTGTGTCATTTCCACCAATAGCCCAGTTGATGGGCAAATAAAAATTGCAGCCTTGTAATACCAACACCCTGCTCTGAGAAAACAAAGATTTACTACACTTTGGAAATAAAATGCTACGTTCTTATACGAACTAGAAGGAACAACTTTTTAAACACTATAAAGACTCACTACATACCAATAGAAGAAAAACTTGTCCTCTTCCCCCCCGTCTCATTGACATCATGCTGCTGGTGGTGTGTCATTTCCACCAATAGCCCAGTTGATTTGCAAATAAAAATTGCAGCCTTAAAATGCCAACACCCTGCTGTGAGAAAACAAAGATTTACTACACTTTGGAAATAAAATGCTACGTTCTTATACGAACTATAAGGAACAACTTTTAAAACACTATAAAGCCTGACTACATACCGATAGAAGAAAAAGTTGTCCTCTTCCCCCCCGTCTCATTGACATCATGCTGCTGGTGGTGTGTCATTTCCACCAATAGCCCAGTTGATGGGCAAATAAAAATTGCAGCCTTGTAATGCCAACACCCTGCTCTGAGAAAACAAAAAGATTTACCTCACTTTGGAAATAAAATGCTACGTTCTTATACGAACTAGAATGAACAACTAATAAACACTATAAAGCCTCACTACATACCAATAGAAGTAAAAGTTGTCCTCTTCCCCCCCCTCTCATTGACATCATGCTGCTGGTGGTGTGTCATTTCCACCAATAGCCCATTTGAGGGGCAAATAAAAATTGCAGCCTTGTAATGCCAACACCCTGCTCTGAGAAAACAAAGATTTACCACACTTTGGAAATAAAATGCTACGTTCTTATACGAACTAGAAGGAAAAACTTTTAAAACACTATAAAGCCTCAATACATACCAATAGGAGAAAAAGGTCTCCTCTTCCCCCCCGTCTCATTGACATCATGCTGCTGGTGGTGTGTCATTTCCTCCAATAGCCCAGTTGATGAGCAAATAAAAATTGCAGCCTTAAAATGCCAACACCCTGCTGTGAGAAAACAAAGATTTACTACACTTTGGAAATAAAATGCTACGTTCTTATACGAACTAGAAGGAACAACTTTTAAAACACTATAAAGCCTCACTAGATACCAATAGAAGGAAACGTTGTCCTCTTCCCCCCCGTCTCATTGACATCATGCTGCTGGTGGTGTGTCATTTCCACCAATAGCCCAGTTGATGGGCAAATAAAAATTGCAGCCTTGTAATGCCGACACCCTGCTGTGAGAAAACAAAGATTTACTACACTTTGGAAATAAAATGCTACGTTCTTATACGAACTAGATGGAACATCTTTTAAAACACTATAAAGCCTCACTACATACCAATAGAAGAAAAAGTTGTCCTCTTCCCCCCCGTCTCATTGACATCATGCTGCTGGTGGTGTGTCATTTCCACCAATAGCCCAGTTGATGGGCAAATAAAAATTGCAGCCTTGTAATGCCAACACCCTGCTCTGAGAAAACAAAGATTTACTACACTTTGGAAATAAAATGCTACATTCTTATACGAAATAGAAGGAACAACTTTTAAAACACTATAAAGCCCCACTACATACCAATAGAAGAAAAAGTTGTCCTCTTCCCCCCCCGCCTCATTGACATCATGCTGCTGGTGGTGTGTCATTATTCACATATAGCCCAGTTGATGGGCAAATAAAAATTGCAGCCTTGTAATGCCAACACCCTGCTCTGAGAAAACAAAGATTTACTACACTTTGGAAATAAAATGCTACGTTCTTATACGAACTAGAAGGAACAACTTTTAAAACTCAATAAAGCCTCACTACATACCAATAGAAGAAAAAGTTGTCCTCTTCCCCTCCGTCTCATTGACATCATGCTGCTGGTGGTGTGTCATTTCCACCAATAGCCCAGTTTATGAGCAAATAAAAATTGCAGCCATGTAATGCCAACACCCTGCTCTGAGAAAACAAAGATTTACTACACTTTGGAAATAAAATGCTATGTTCTTATACGAACTAGAAGGAACAACTTTTAAAACACTATAAAGCCTCACTACATACCGATAGAAGAAAAAGTTGTCCTCTTCCCCCCCGTCTCATTGACACCATGCTGCTGGTGGTGTGTCATTTCCACCAATAGCCCAGTCGATGGGCAAATAAAAATTGCAGCCTTGTAATGCCAACACCCTGCTCTGAGAAAACAAAGATTTACTACACTTTGGAAATAAAATGCTACGTTCTTATACGAACTAGAAGGAACTACTTTTAAAACAATATAAAGACTCACTACATACCAACAGAAGATAAAGTTGTCCTTTCCCCCCCCCCCCCCCCTTCTCATTCACATCTGCTGCTGGTGGTGTGTCATTTCCACCAATAGCCCAGTTGATGGGCGAATAAAAATTGCGGCCTTGTAATGCCAACACCCTACTCTGAGAAAACAAAGATTTACTACACTTTGGAAATAAAATGCTACGTTCTTATACGAACTAGAAGGAACGACTTCTAAAACACTATAAAGACTCGCTACATACCAATAGAAGTAAAAGTTGTCCTCTTCCCCCCCGTCTCATTGACATCATGCTGCTGGTGGTGTGTCATTTCCACCAATAGCCCAGTTGATGGGCAAATAAAAATTGCAGCCTTGTAATGCCAACACCCTGCTCTGAGAAAACAAAGATTTACTACACTTTGGAAATAAAATGCTACGTTCTTATACGAACTATAAGGAACAACTTTTTAAAACACTATAAAGCCTGACTACATACCAATAGAAGAAAATGTTGTCCTCTTCCCCCCCGTCTCATTGACACCATGCTGCTGGTGGTGTGTCATTTCCACCAATAGCCCAGTTGATGGGCAAATAAAAATTGCAGCCTTGTAATGCCAACACCATGCTGTGAGAAAACAAAGATTTACTACACTTTGGAAATAAAATGCTACGTTCTTATACGAACTAGAAGGAACAACTTTTAAAACACTATAAAACCTCACTACAAACCAATAGAAGAAAAACTTGTCCTCTTCCCCCCCGTCTCATTGACATCATGTTGCTGGTGGTGTGTCATTTCCACCAATAGCCCAGTTGATGGGCAAATAAAAATTGCGGCCTTGTAATGCCAACACCCTGCTCTGAGAAAACAAAGATTTACTACACTTTGGAAATAAAATGCTACGTTCTTATACGAACTAGAAGGAACGACTTTTAAAACACAATAAAGACTCACTACATACCAATAGGAGTAAAAGTTGTCCTCTTCCCCCCCGTCTCATTGACATCATGCTGCTGGTGGTGTGTCATTTCCACCAATAGCCCAGTTGATGGGCAAATAAAAATTGCAGCCTTGTAATGCCAACACCCTGCACTGAGAAAACAAAGATTTACTACACTTTGGAAATAAAATGCTACGTTCTTATACGAACTAGATGGAAAACTTTTAAAACACCATAAAAACTAACTACATAGCGATAGAAGAAAATGTTGTCCGCTTCCCCCCCCCCCCCCCCCCCCCCACTCACCGTCTCATTGACATCATGCTGCTGGTGGTGTGTCATTTCCACCAATAGCCCAGTTGATGGGCAAATAAAAATTGCAGCCTTGTAATGCCAACACCCTGCTCTGAGAAAACAAAGATTTACTACACTTTGGAAATAAAATGCTACGTTTTTATACGAACTAGAAGGAACAACTTATAAAACGCTATAAAGACTCACTACATACCAATAGAAGAAAAAGTTTTCCTCTTCCCCCCCCCCGTTTCATTGACATCATGCTGCTGGTGGTGTGTTATTTCCACCAATAGCCCAGTTGATGGGCAAATAAAAACTGCAGCCTTGTAATGCCAACACCATGCTCTGAGAAAACAAAGATTTACTACACTTTGGAAATAAAATGCTACGTTCTTATATGAACTAGAAGGAACAACTTTTAAAACACTATAATGCCTCACTACATACCAATATAAGAAAAACTTGTACTCTTCCGCCCCCCCCCCCCGCAACCACCCCCCTCCCCCCCCAAGCCATCGTATTGACATCATGCTGCTGCTGGTGTGTCATTTCCACCAAATGCCCAGTTGATGGGCAAATAAAAATTGCAGCCTTGTAATGCCATCACCCTGCTCTGAGAAAACAAAGATTTACTACACTTTGGAAATAAAATGCTACGTTCTTATACGAACTAGAAGGAAAAACTTTTAAAACAACATAAAAACTAACTACATACCGATAGAAGAAAATGTTGTCCGCTTCCCCCCCCCCCCCCCCCACCCACAGTCTCATTGAAGTCATGCTGCTGGTGGTGTGTCATTTCCACCAATAGCCCAGTTGATGGGCAAATAAAAATTGCAGCCTTGTAATGCCAACACCCTGCTCTGAGAAAACAAGGATTTACTACACTTTGGAAATAAAATGCTACGTTCTTATACGAACTAGAAGGAACAACTTTTAAAACACTATAAAGCCTCACTACATACCAGTAGAAGAAAAAGATGTCCTCTTCCCCCCCGTCTCACTGACATCATGCAGGTGGTGGTGTGTCATTTCCACCAATAGCCCAGTTGATGAGCAAATAAAAATTGCAGCCTTGTAATGCCAACACCCTGCTCTGAGAAAACAAAGATTTACTACACTTTGGAAATAAAATGCTACGTTCTTATACGAACTAGAAGGAACAACTTTTAAAACCCTATAACGCCTCACTACATACCAATAGAACAAAATGTTGTCCTCTTCCCCCTCCACCCCCCGCCCCCGTCTCATTGACCTCATGGTGCTGGTGGTGTGTCATTTCCACCAATAGCCCAGTTGATGGGTAAAAAAAAATTGCAGCCTTGTAATGCCAACACCCTGCTCTGAGAAAACAAAGATTTACTACACTTTGGAAATAAAATGCTACGTTCTTATACGAACTAGAAGGAACTTCTTTTAAAACAATATAAAGACTCACTACATACCAACAGAAGATAAAGTTGTCCTCTTCCCCCCCAGTGTCATGGACACCATGCTGCTGGTGGTGTGCCATTTCCACCAATAGCCCAGCTGATGGGCAAATAAAAATTGCAGCCTTGTAATGCCAACACCCTGCTGTGAGAAAACAAAGATTTACTACACGTTTGAAATAAAATGCTACGTTCTTATACGAACTAGATTGAACAACTTTTAGAACACTATAAAGCCTCACTACATACCAATAGAAGAAAAAGTTGTCCTCTTCCCCCCCCCCCCCCCCTCATTGACATCACGCTGGTGGTGGTGTGTCATTTCCACCAATAGCCCAGTTGATGGGCAAATAAAAATTGCAGCCTTGTAATGCCAACACCCTGCTCTGAGAAAACAAAAATTTACTACACTTTGGAAATAAAATGCTACGTTCTTATACGAACTAGAAGGAACAACTTTTAAAACACAATAAAGACTCACTACATACCAATAGAAGAAAAAGTTGTCCTCTTCCCCCCCGTCTCATTGACATCATGCTGCTGGTGGTGTGTCATTTCCACCAATAGCCCAGTTGATGGGCAAATAAAAATTGCAGCCTTGTAATGCCATCACCCTGCTGTGAGAAAACTAAGATTTACTACCCTTTGGAAATAAAATGCTACGTTCTTATACGAACTAGATAGAACAACTTTTAAAACACTATAAAAACTAACTACATACCGATAGAAGAAAAAGCTGTCCTCTTCCCCCCCGTCTCACTGACATCATGCTGCTGGTGGTGTGTCATTTCCACCGATAGCCCAGTTGATGGGCAAATAAAAATTGCAGCCTTGTAATGCCAACACCCTGCTCTGAGAAAACAAAGATTTACTACACTTTGGAAATAAAATGCTACGTTCTTATACGAACTAGAAGGAACTACTTTTAAAACAATATAAAGACTCACTACATACCAACAGAAGATAAAGTTGTCCTTTCCCCCCCCCCCCCCTTCTCATTCACATCTGCTGCTGGTGGTGTGTCATTTCCACCAATAGCCCAGTTGATGGGCGAATAAAAATTGCGGCCTTGTAATGCCAACACCCTGCTCTGAGAAAACAAAGATTTACTACACTTTGGAAATAAAATGCTACGTTCTTATACGAACTAGAAGGAACGACTTTTAAAACACTATAAAGACTCGCTACATACCAATAGAAGTAAAAGTTGTCCTCTTCCCCCCCGTCTCATTGACATCATGCTGCTGGTGGTGTGTCATTTCCACCAATAGCCCAGTTGATGGGCAAATAAAAATTGCAGCCTTGTAATGCCAACACCCTGCTCTGAGAAAAGAAAGATTTACTACACTTTGGAAATAAAATGCTACGTTCTTATACGAACTAGAAGGAAAAACTTTTAAAACACCATAAAAACTAACTACATACCAATAGAAGAAAATGTTGTCCGCTTCCCCCCCCCCCCCCCCCCGTCTCAATGACATCATGCTGCTGGTGGTGTGTCATTTCCACCAATAGCCCAGTTGATGGGCAAATAAAAATTGCAGCCTTGTAATGCCAACACCATGCTGTGAGAAAACAAAGGTTTACTACACTTTGGAAATAATATGCTACGTTCTTATACGAACTAGAAGGAACAACTTTTAAAACACTATAAAAACTAACTACATACCGATAGAAGAAAATGTTGTCCTCTTCCCCCCCGTCTCATTGACATCATGCTGCTGGTGGTGTGTCATATCCACCAATAGCCCAGTTGATGGGGAAATAAAAAAGGCAGCCTTGTAATGCCAACACCCTGCTCTGAGAAAACAAAGATTTACTACACTTTGGAAATAAAATGCTACGTTTTTATACGAACTAGAAGGAACAACTTATAAAACGCTATAAAAACTAACTACATACCAATAGAAGAAAAAGTTGTCCTCTTCCCCCCCCCCCCCCCTCGTCACATTGACATCATGCTGCTGGTGGTGTGTCATTTCCACCAATAGCCCAGTTGATGCGCAAATAAAAATTGCAGGCTTGTAATGCCAACACCCTGCTCTGAGAAAACAAAGATTTACTACACTTTGGAAATAAAATGGTACATTCTTATACGAACTAGAAGGAACAACTTATAAAACACTATAAAGACTCACTACATACCAGTAGAAGTAAAAGATGTCCTCTTCCCTTCCGTCTCATTGACATCATGCTGCTGGTGGTGTGTTATTTCCACCAATAGCCCAGTTGATGGGCAAATAAAAATTGCGGCCTTGTAATGCCAACACCCTGCTCTGAGAAAACAAAGATTTACTACACTTTGGAAATAAAATGCTACGTTCTTATACGAACTAGAAGGAACGACTTTTAAAACACAATAAAGACTCACTACATACCAATAGGAGTAAAAGTTGTCCTCTTACCCCCCGTCTCATTGACATCATGCTGCTGGTGGTGTGTCATTTCCACCAATAGCCCAGTTGATGGGCAAATAAAAATTGCAGCCTTGTAATGCCAACACCCTGCTCTGAGAGAACAAAGATTTACTACACTTTGGAAATAAAATGCTACGTTCTTATACGAACTAGAAGGAACAACTTTTAAAACACTATAAAGACTCACTACATACCAATAGAAGAAAAAGTTGTCCTCTTCCCCCCCGTCTCATTGACATCATGCTGCTGGTGGTGTGTCATTTCCACCAATAGACCAGTTGATGGGCAAATAAAAATTGCAGCCTTGTAATGCCAACACCCTGCTGTGAGAAAACAAAGGTTTACTACACTTTGGAAATAAAATGCTACGTTCTTATACGAACTAGAAGGAACAACTTATAAAACGCCATAAAGACTCACTACATACCAATAGAAGAAAAAGTTTTCCTCTTCCCCCCCCCCCCGTCTCATTGACATCATGCTGCTGGTGGTGTGTCATTTCCACCAATAGCCCAGTTGATGGGCAAATAAAAACTGCAGCCTTGTAACGCCAACACCCTGCTCTGAGAAAACAAAGATTTACTACACTTTGGAAATAAAATGCTACGTTCTTATATGAACTAGAAGGAACAACTTTTAAAACACTATAATGCCTCACTACATACCAATATAAGAAAAACTTGTACTCTTCCCCCCCCCCCCCCCCCGCAACAACCCCCCTCCCCCCCCCGGCCATCGTATTGACATCATGCTGCTGCTGGTGTGTCATTTCCACCAAATGCCCAGTTGATGGGCAAATAAAAATTGCAGCCTTGTAATGCCATCACCCTGCTCTGAGAAAACAAAGATTTACTACACTTTGGAAATAAAATGCTACGTTCTTATACGAACTAGAAGGAACAACTTTTAAAACACTATAAAGCCTCACTACATACCAATAGAAGAAAAAGATGTCCTCTTCCCCCCCGTCTCACTGACATCATGCAGGTGGTGGTGTGTCATTTCCACCAATAGCCCAGTTGATGGGCAAATAAAAATTGCAGCCTTGTAATGCCAACACCCTGCTCTGAGAAAACAAAGATTTACTACACTTTGGAAATAAAATGCTACGTTCTTATACGAACTAGAAGGAACAACTTTTAAAACCCTATAAAGCCTCACTACATACCAATAGAACAAAATGTTGTCCTCTTCCCCCTCCACCCCCCGCCCCCGTCTCATTGACCTCATGGTGCTGGTGGTGTGTCATTTCCACCAATAGCCCAGTTGATGGGCAAAAAAAAATTGCAGCCTTGTAATGCCAACACCCTGCTCTGAGAAAACAAAGATTTACTACACTTTGGAAACAAAATGCTACGTTCTTATACGAACTAGAAGGAACTTCTTTTAAAACAATATAAAGACTAACTACATACCAACAGAAGATAAAGTTGTCCTCTTCCCCCCCAGTGTCATGGACACCATGCTGCTGGTGGTGTGCCATTTCCACCAATAGCCCAGTTGATGGGCAAATAAAAATTGCAGCCTTGTAATGCCAACACCCTGCTGTGAGAAAACAAAGATTTACTACACGTTTGAAATAAAATGCTACGTTCTTATACGAACTAGATTGAACAACTTTTAGAACACTATAAAGCCTCACTACATACCAATAGAAGAAAAAGTTGTCCTCTTCCCCCCCCCCCCCCCCCCCCCTCATTGACATCACGCTGGTGGTGGTGTGTCATTTCCACCATTAGCCCAGTTGATGGGCAAATAAAAATTGCAACCTTGTAATGCCAACACCCTGCTCTGAGAAAACAAAGATTTACTACACTTTGGAAATAAAATGCTATGTTCTTATACGAACTAGAAGGAACATCTTTTAAAACACTATAAAGCCTCACTACATACCAATAGAAGAAAAAGTTGTCCTCTTCCCCCCGGTCTCATTGACATCATGCTGCTGGTGGTGTGTCATTTCCACCAATAGCCCAGTTGATGGGCAAATAAAAATTGCTGCCTTGTAATGCCAACACCCTGCTCTGCGAAAACAAAGATTTACTACACTTTGGAAATAAAATGCTACATTCTTATACGAACTAGAAGGAACAACTTTTAAAACACTATAAAGCCTCACTACATACCAATAGAAGAAAAAGTTGTCCTCTTCCCCCCGTCTCATTGACATCATGCTGCTGGTGGTGTGTCATTTCCACCAATAGCCCAGTTGATGGGCAAATAAAAATTGCAGCCTTGTAATGCCAACACCCTGCTGTGAGAAAACAAAGATTTACTACACTTTGGAAATAAAATGCTACGTTCTTATACGAACTAGAAGGAACAACTTTTAAAACACTATAAAGCCTCACTACATACCAATAGAAGAAAAAGTTGTCCTCTTCCCCCCACCGTCTCATTGACATCATGCTGCTGGTTGTGTGTCATTTCCACCAATAGCCCAGTTGATGGGCAAATAAAAATTGCAGCCTTGTAATGCCAACACCCTGCTCTGAGAAAACAAAGATTTACTACACTTTGGAAATAAAATGCTACGTTCTTATATGAACTAGAAGGAACAACTTTTAAAACACTATAAAGCCTCACTACATACCAATAGAAGAAAAACTTGTCCTCTCCCCCTGTCTCATTGACATCATGCTGCTGGTGGTGTGTCATTTCCACCAATAGCCCAGTTGATGGGCAAATAAAAATTGCAGCCTTGTAATGCCAACACCCTGCTCTGAGAAAACAAAGATTTACTACACTTTGAAAATAAAATGCTACGTTCTTATACGAGCTAGAGGAACAACTTTTAAAACACTATAAAGCCTCACTACATACCAATAGAAGAAAAAGTTGTCCTCCTCCCCCCCCTCTCATTGACATCATGCTGCTGGTGGTGTGTCATTTCCACCAATAGCCCAGGTGATGGGCAAATAAAAATTGCAGCCTTGTAATGCCAACACCCTGCTCTGAGAAAACAAAAATTTACTACACTTTGGAAATAAAATGCTACGTTCTTATACGAACTAGAAGGAACAAATTTTAAAACACTATAAAACCTCACTACAAACCAATAGAAGAAAAACTTGTCCTCTTCCCCCCGTCTCATTGACATCATGTTGCTGGTGGTGTGTCATTTCCACCAATAGCCCAGTTGATGGGCAAATAAAAATTGCGGCCTTGTAATGCCAACACCCTGCTCTGAGAAAACAAAGATTTACTACACCTTGGAAATAAAATGCTACGTTCTTATACGAACTAGAAGGAACGACTTTTAAAACACAATAAAGACTCACTACATACCAATAGGAGTAAAAGTTGTCCTCTTCCCCCCCGTCTCATTGACATCATGCTGCTGGTGGTGTGTCATTTCCACCAATAGCCCAGTTGATGGGCAAATAAAAATTGCAGGCTTGTAATGCCAACACCCTGCACTGAGAAAACAAAGATTTACTACAGTTTGGAAATAAAATGCTACGTTCTTATACGAACTAGAAGGAAAACTTTTAAAACACCATAAAAACTAACTACATAGCGATAGAAGAAAATGTTGTCCGCTTCCCCCCCCCCCCCCCACCCACCACTCACCGTCTCATTGACATCATGCTGGTGGTGGTGTGTCATTTCCACCAATAGCCCAGTTGATGGGCCAATAAAATTTGCAGCCTTGTAATGCCAACACCCTACTGTGAGAAAACAAAGATTTACTACACTTTGGAAATAAAATGCTACGTTCTTATACGAACTAGAAGGAAAAACTTTTAAAACACTATAAAGACTCACTACATACCAATAGAAGAAAAAGTTGTCCTCTTCCCCCCCCCCCCCCCCCCCCCCCCCCGTCTCATTGACATCATGCTGCTGGTGGTGTGTTATTTCCACCAATAGCCCAGTTGATGGGCAAATAAAAATTGCAACCTTGTAATGCCAACACCCTGCTGTGAGATAACAAAGATTTACTACACTTTGGAAATAAAATGCTACGTTCTAGTACGAAGTAGAAGGAACAACTTTTAAAACACTATAAAGCCTCACTACATACCAATAGAAGAAAAAGTTGTCCTCTTCCCCACCGTCTCATTGACATCATGCTGCTGGTGGTGTGTCATTTCCACCAATAGCCCAGTTGATGGGCAAATAAAAATTGCAGCCTTGTAATGCCAACACCCTGCTCTGAGAAAACAAAGATTTACTGCACTTTGGAAATAAAATGCTACGTTCTTATATGAACTAGAAGGAACAATTTTTAAAACACTATAAAACCTCACTACATACCAATAGAAGAAAAACTTGTTCTCTTCCGCCCCCGTCTCATTGATATCATGCTGCTGGTGGTGTGTCATTTCCAACAATAGCCCGGTGGATGGGCAAATAAAAATTGCAGCCTTGTAATGCGAACACCCTTCCCCCATGAACCATGGACCTTGCCGTTGGTGGGGAGGCTTGCGTGCCTCAGCGATACAGATGGCCGAACCGTAGGTGCAACCACAATGGAGGGGTATCTGTTAAGAGGCCAGACAAACATTTGGCTCCTGAAGAGGGGCAGCAGCCTTTTCAGTAGTTGCAGGGGCAACAGTCTGGATGATTGACTGATCTTGCCTTCTAACACTAACCAAAATGGCCTTGCTGTTGTGGTACTGCAAACGGCTGAAAGCAAGGGGAAACTACAGCCGTAATTTTGCCCGAGGGCATGCAGCTTTACTGTATGGTTAAATGATGATGGCGTCCTCTTGGGTAAAATATTCCGGAGGTAAAATAGTCCCCCATTCGGATCTCCGGGCGGGGACTACTCAAGAGGACATCGTTATCAGGAGAAAGAAAACTGGCATTCTACGGATCGGAGCGTGGAATGTCAGATCCCTTAATCGGGCAGGTAGGTTAGAAAATTTAAAAAGGGAAATGGATAGGTTAAAGTTAGATATAGTGGGAATTAGTGAAGTTCGGTGGCAGGAGGAACAAGACTTTTGGTCAGGTGATTACAGGATTATAAATACAAAATCAAATAGGGGTAATGCAGGAGTAGGTTTAATAATGAATAAAAAAATAGGAGTGCGGGTTAGCTACTACAAACAGCATAGTGAACTCATTATTGTGGCCAAGATAGACACAAAGCCCATGCCTACTACAGTAGTACAAGTTTATACGCCAACTAGCTCTGCAGATGATGAAGAAATTGATGAAATGTATGACGAGATAAAAGAAATTATTCAGGTAGTGAAGGGAGACGAAAATTTAATAGTCATGGGTGACTGGAATTCGTCAGTAGGAAAAGGGAGAGAAGGAAACATAGTAGGTGAATATGGATTGGGGGGAAGAAATGAAAGAGGAAGCCGCCTTGTAGAATTTTGCACAGAGCATAACTTAATCATAGCTAACACTTGGTTCAACAATCATAAAAGAAGGTTGTATACCTGGAAGAATCCTGGAGATACTAATAGGTATCAGATAGATTATATAATGGTAAGACAGAGATTTAGGAACCAGGTTTTAAACTGTAAGACATTTCCAGGGGCAGATGTGGATTCTGACCACAATCTATTGGTTATGAACTGCAGATTGAAACTGAAGAAACTGCAAAAAGGTGGGAATTTAAGGAGATGGGACCTGGATAAACTGAAAGAACCAGATGTTGTAGAGAGTTTCAGGGAGAGCATAAGGGAACAATTGACAGGAATGGGGGAAAGAAATACAGTAGAAGAAGAATGGGTAGCTCTGAGGGATGAAGTAGTCAAGGCAGCAGAGGATCAAGTAGGTAAAAAGACCAGGGCTAATAGAAATCCTTGGGTAACAGAAGAAATATTGAATTTAACTGATGAAAGGAGAAAATATAAAAATGCAGTAAATGAAGCAGGCAAAAGGGAATACAAACGTCTCAAAAATGAGATGGACAAAAAGTGCAAAATGGCTAAGCAGGGATGGCTAGAGGACAAATGTAAGGATGTAGAGGCTTGTCTCACTAGGGGTAAGATAGATACTGCCTACAGGAAAATTAAAGAGACCTTTGGAGAGAAGAGAACCACTTGTATGAATATCAAGAGCTCAGATGGCAACCCAGTTCTAAGCAAAGAAGGGAAGGCAGAAAGGTGGAAGGAGTATATAGAGGGTTTATACAAGGGCGATGTACTTGAGGACAATATTATGGAAATGGAAGAGGATGTAGATGAAGATGAAATGGGAGATAAGATACTGCATGATGAGTTTGACAGGGCACTGAAAGACCTGAGTCGAAACAAGGCCCCCGGAGTAGACAACATTCCATTGGAACTACTGACGGCCTTGGGAGAGCCAGTCCTGACAAAACTCTACCATCTGGTGAGCAAGATGTATGAGACAGGCGAAATACCCACAGACTTCAAGAAGAATATAATAATTCCAATACCAAAGAAAGCAGGTGTTGACAGATGTGAAAATTACCGAACTATCAGTTTAATAAGTCACAGCTGCAAAATGCTAACGCGAATTCTTTACAGACGAATGGAAAAACCAGTAGAAGCGGACCTCGGGGAAGATCAGTTTGGATTCCGTAGAAATGTTGGAACACGTGAGGCAATACTAACCTTACGACTTATCTTAGAAGAAAGATTAAGAAAAGGCAAACCTACGTTTCTAGCATTTGTAGACTTAGAGAAAGCTTTTGACAACGTTAACTGGAATACTCTCTTTCAAATTCTGAACGTGGCAGGGGTAAAATACAGGGAGTGAAAGGCTATTTACAATTTGTACAGAAACCAGATGGCAATTATAAGAGTGGAGGGGCATGAAAGGGAAGCAGTGGTTGGGAAAGGAGTGAGACAGGGTTGTAGCCTCTCCCCGATGTTATTCAATGTGTATATTGAGCAAGCAGTAAAGGAAACAAAAGAAAAATTCGGAGTAGGTATTAAAATCCATG
This sequence comes from Schistocerca nitens, assembly GCF_023898315.1. Taxonomy (NCBI): domain Eukaryota; kingdom Metazoa; phylum Arthropoda; class Insecta; order Orthoptera; family Acrididae; genus Schistocerca; species Schistocerca nitens. Next base: position 157,458,275 of record NC_064625.1, on the reverse strand, counting down.
GAGAAGAAATAAAGATGTTGAGGTTGGCCGATGACATTGTAATTCTGTCAGAGACAGCAAAGGACTTGGAAGAGCAGTTGAACGTAAGGGACAGTGTCTTGAAAGGAGGATATAAGATGAACATCAACAAAAGCAAAACGAGAATAATGGAATGTAGTCGAATTAAATCGGGTGATGCTGAGGGGGAATTCGATTAGGACATGAGACACTTAAAGTAGTAAAGGAGTTTTGCTATTTAGGAAGTAAAATAACTGATGATGGTCGAAGTAGAGAGGATATAAAATGTAGACTGGCAATGGCAAGGAAATCGTTTCTGAAGAAGAGAAATTTGTTAACATCGGGTATAGATTTAAGTGTCAGGAAGTCGTTTCTGAAAGTATTTGTATGGAGTGTAGCCATGTATGGAAGTGAAACATGGACGATAACTAGTTTGGACAAGAAGAGAATAGAAGCTTTCGAAATGTGGTGCTACAGAAGAATGCTGAAGATAAGGTTTGTAGATCACGTAACTAATGAGGAGGTATTGAATAGGATTGGGGAGAAGAGAAGTTTGTGGCACAACTTGACTAGAAGAAGGGATCGGTTTGTAGGACATGTTTTGAGGCATCAAGGGATCACAAATTTAGCATTGGAGGGCAATGTGGAGGGTAAAAATCGTAGAGGTAGACCAAGAGATGAATACACTAAGCAGATTCAGAAGGATGTAGGCTGCAGTAGGTACTGGGAGATGAAGAAGCTTGCAAAGGATAGAGTAGCATGGAGAGCTGCATCAAACTAGTCTCAGGACTGAAGACCACAACAACGAAATTTCGCGAATTTATTTGTCTAGGTGACATACGTAAGTGATTAACATTGTAAGATCTTAAATTATTGAGAGCGTGAGATTAGCCATTGCATATGTGAAATGCTAGTATATGACTAATAAGCATAAGAGCCAGAATGTTGCATGCAAACATGCAAACGTGGATGCATTGTGTTGCAGAGGTGCCGGATCTCAGTCTGTGGGAATGATATCCAAGCCTGTTGCACTTGGTCGGTCAGTACAGGGACTGTTAACGCTATTTGCTGATAATGCTGAATTTGTTGCCTGATGATGTCATTAAAGACAGATGTGGTGATTGAACAGGCCAAGGCAACATTTCGACGAGCATGTTTTGTTACAACAGCGCTACGCCGGCGAGCGTTATCCTGTTGGTAAATATCTACAATGCTGTTCAAGAATGGCAGTAGAACAGTTCGAATCATCAGACTGGCATCCAGATTTGTAGTCAGAGTGCGTGAGATAACCACGAAAGTGCTCCTGCTGTCATACGAAATCGCACCCAAGATCATAGCTCCAGTGAGTCTAGCATGTAGACGGGTTGGTTGCAGGCCCTCAACTGACTCTCTTCTATCCAACACACGGCCATCACTGGCATCGAGGCAGAATCGCCTTTCATCAGAAAACACAACAGACCTCTACCCTGCCCTCCAATGAGCTTTCACTTGACACCACCAAACCGAAAATGGGGGTGTTTTGGGGTGAGTTGAATACACGGTACAGGGCGCCTGGCTCGGAGCTGCCCTTGAAGTAACAGATTTGTAACAGTTCATTGTGTCACTGTGGTGGCAATTGCTCCTCAGATTGCCGCTACAGAAGCAGTACGATTCGCTAGAGCCGAGTGCTGATCATGATGGCCTCTGCTGTCGGTAATGAAAGGCCATCTGGAGCCCGGTCTTTTTGCGAACGTACAGTTTCATGACCAACGCTGCCAGCAATCACGTACAATGCCTACATTCCTACCAAGTATTTCTGCAATATCGTAGAAGGAACATCCAGCTTCTCGTAGTCCAATTCCACGACCGCGTTCAAATTCAGTAAGGTGTTGATGATGGCATCCTTGTCACCTTAAGGGCGTTTTTGACTAACAACAACTCTTCACGTCCCATCTCAAAGCTAACTAACGCTCACGAACGTTGCAGCGCTTATTTCAAGCGAACCTGATTTGCACTCTCCTGCAGCCCGTTTACATGGGACGCCCAAACCCTAATTTCGTACATCGATTTCCCAATAACGATTTTGGGTGGTCATGGATGCGCTTCAAAGTCGATTCTGGAAATCTACATCTACATCCATACTCCGCAAATCACCTGATGGTGTGTGGCGGAGGGTACCTTGAGTACCTCTATCGGTTCTCCCTTCTATTCCAGTACCATATTGTTCTTGGACAGGATTGTCGGCATGCCTCTGTGAGGGCTCTAATCTCTCTGATTTTATCCTCACGGTCTCTTCGCGAGATATACGTAGGAGGGAGCAATATACTGCTTCACTCCTCGGTGAGGGTATGTTCTCGAAACTTCAACAAAAGCCCATACCGAGCTACTGAGCGTCTCTTTTGCAGAATCTTCCACTTCCTTCATCTCCGTAACGCTTTCGCGATTACTAAATGATCCTGTAACAAAGCGCGCTACTCTCCGTTGGATCTTCTCTATCTCTTCTATCAACCCTATCTGGTACGGATCCCACACCAGTGAGCAATATTCAAGCAGTGGGCGAACAAGTGTAGGTACTGTAGCCTACTTCCTTTGTTTTCGGACTGCATTTCCTTAGGATTCTCCCAATGAATATCAGTCTGGCAGCCGGCCGGAGTGGCCGTGCGGTTCTAGGCGCTACAGTCTGGAGCCGAGCGACCGCTACGGTCGCAGGTTCGAATCCTGCCTCGGGCATGGATGTGTGTGATGTCCTTAGGATAGTTAGGTTTAATTAGTTCTAAGTTCTAGGCGATTGATGACCTCAGAAGTTAAGTCGCATATTGGTCAGAGCCATTTGAACCATCAGTCTGGCATCTGCATTACCGACGATTAATTTTGTATGGTTATTCCATTTAAAATTAATCCTAATGCCTACTTCCAGATAATTCATGGAATTAACTGCTTCCAGTTGCTAACCTGCTATATTGTAGCTAAATCATAAAGGATCTTTCTTTCTATGTATTCGCAGCACATTACACTTGTCTACATTGAGAATCAATTGCCATTCCCTGCACCATGTGTCAATTCGTTGCAGATCCTCCTGCATTTCAGTAGAATTTTCCAATTCGCTTGTCATTGCCCGTTTTCCAATTCCGCAATCGATTTTTGCTGCCATGTAAACGCAACCGGTTTTGAACTGTACTTGGGCTGTCAGGTTTCGTATTGTTTCTGAAAATTTTCAGCCAATACGAAAGAAGTGGCTTTTCGCGCAGTGAAGGATAAGTAGAAAATTTACCCTGAAGCTGTTTACATCTCGTCTAACTGAATAGAAGCAGCGATTGTGCTGACTAAATCATAAACAGTAAACAGCTGTTTTCCAGGAGTCATATTTAACTGCGCTATCAAATCCGCTTCAGACATTAAAATTTAAACACGACAGCCAAAAACGGTTTCCGAAATTCGGTTTATGTCTTTGAGAAGATGTGTCGCATGTAAACGTAGTGATAGTGGCACTACTATCGCATCTCTTATGCGCCTGGCAAGAAACTGGAATAGACATCATTTTTCAAGTGCAGGAACACGCCTACCAAGAATCTTTTATGTCGCACAACTCCTTCTTGGTGTTGCAATTTTTTTCCCGTCAGTGTGTTTAGCGAGTTGAAGTTTGTGATATCGCAGTTCTGTAATTTCGATCACGTATTCATTGATTACCCAGACATTAAGTAAACCGGAGTAGCTGCACAGAAGAGAAAATGAGGGTTTATGACCTTACCTGATGTACGTTTGATCACCACAGAAATTTTGTTGCAATATTATTACTGAATTATATTAGCGGATTAAATTGATGAACACGTGTCACTTTCATCTGAAATGCTGCCGTTTAAGGTTAATTAGTCCCTGTCACAAATTTTCCCTTTCTCAGTCGAATGAAGATCGTGTTTAGTGATCCTGACGTTACTCGTATTAAATGATCCTGACAGACTGCTCAAAATCTGTGTTGATTCTGGTACTGTCTTCTGTGTTGTCTTAGGCTAGGCGCAAATTGAGACGCGTATATCACGTGTGACGTGTCACGACAGTACAGCGCGACACGCACGTGCCGCACGAGTCGCGCTGGTGCAGCTCATATCGTGACGCGAACACCATACTTCGCACACGCCGACTGGCGACGCTCTGCGCTGACAGAACCGAAGCGCGCGCAAACGATTTTACAGAAACTATTCACTGAAAATATTTGATTTTTGTGGTGTCACCGCCAGACACCACACTTACTAGGTGGTAGCCTTTAAATCGGCCGCGGTCCGTCAGTATACGTCGGACCCGCGTGTCGCCACTATCAGTGATTGCAGACCGAGCGCCGGCACACGGCAGGTCTAGTCTAGAGAGACTCACTAGCACTCGCCCCAGTTGTACAGCCGACTTTGCTAGCGATGGTTCACTGTATACATACGCTCTCATTTGCAGAGACGACAGTTTAGCATAGCCTTCAGCTACGTCATTCGCTACGACCTAGCAAGGCGCCATATTTAGTTACTATAATTCCTATCTTCAAGAATGTATTCTGAACAGATAATATTGTGAATCATGTACCGTCAAGAGCGACGTTCATTATTAATGGATTAAAGTTAAGTATCAAACTAATTCCGTCCGCATTCTGAATTCTAATTCCTCGTCATGTTCCAGACCTCACGTCAGTGTAGTTCTTCCCTCCTCACGCCAGCCTTCGTGAGCTAAAACGCGTGCATTTCGGCCTCCACTGGTAACAAGGTGTTGGCTCTTCTGCCAACACAACAATTTTTGCCTTACTTGTAGCGTTATATGTCAGCTTCGTGGTGAAGTGCCCATCATCTCGCTAATGACCATGGTTATTGTGATGTGCACATTTTAGTAAGACACTACGCAAAACTCAAAAAGTTTGCAACGAAAATTAGGGGTCGCTATGATTTTGCGTTTGGTGCGTATTACACCATATGTTGATGCGTATGAAATTTAGCTAACATGTTGAATTTTTGTTTAGACTTGGGAGGAGGTCTCTATCTGCCTCCGATCTCGAGAAAATGGATCCCATGTAGCGCGCTCACTTCCGATCTCACGCCCGCGAGAATGAAATACTCGCAACATCTCTCATATCTCCTAAACCGCTCGAGACATCGAAACGAAAGTTTGGGGAATGATAGCACACAAGGAGGAGAGTGTTTTGCCAATTCTTAAACACATGGAACTTTCTTATCTATGGCAATATATCAGTACTTATACGTCCCTTTTTATTTATTTCACTCCAGTGACTGAAATTTTCTAAGAGTTATCGACAGCTAGCGAAACAAGAGCTTCCTAGTATGAAAATAAACATGAAATTTCTTCTTTTATGTTACTGCAAACCGACACTATGAGGTTTTTCGTAAGCTATTGAGCTCTGTTATTCCCAATTACTTGTTTAATGAGGCACTCCGTTTCGGAATTCTGTCTCAATGGCTGCTGTGAGATGAGTTTGGCTAATTAGAGTGTGACAAAGGAAGTACAATTAAACCAGTTACCAAGAGAAATGTGGCCGTTACTCACAAACGGTGATGCTTCTTCGAATGAGAAAAGGTTAACAACTCACACAAAAATAGACTGCCAGTTCTATTGGAATATTGGTGGAATCCCCGTAACACATTGTATTTTTAACACTGAGTGACTGGAATGGAAACTTACCAAAGGATTTTATTCCTTCTCTTGATCTGAGCAGTATTAAAATAATGACGAGCGTTCCTTCAGGGGGAATGATAGGCAAATGCCAGATACTGGTTACTGACCTACGGCTTGACAAACTGACAATGTGTGATCGCGAATAAAATAGTTCTTATTGAGAAAAATAAACAACTGATCTGTCGCACAACAGAATGGTCAGTGTGTTGTCAGCAGCGGAGGATAATGCGCGCGACAGGTATGCACAAGCTAGCCATGTGTGCCTTGCGAGTTGGAGTTCGAAAAACATTGTCATGAAAGTAGATCTGCCTTTGTCACCTGTACATTTCAGCAAATTAAATATATTTAATCGTAACACTCTTTTAGGATATTCCTACTTTCGTAATAATACCGACCATTTCCTTCATTTGTGTAGCCTGTTGTACAATTAGTTTATTAATGCTGATAATGTGCATGCAGGAATTGAAATGCTTTTTCTCATCATGGCGAACCAATTAAAACATTGTTATTTGTGACTGCTTTTCGACTGTTTCTAGCTTGCAGTGGAAATGTGATGTTCACATGCATGTAGTACAGTGTGTCGTATTACATTATTACATACATATCAGAGTAATCACAGTGAAACTTCCATACTTCAGATCTTGGACGCTTTTTACCAGGAGCTCAAAGGGGATCACAAGTGTGGAGATTATCCCTTTCTAAATTTTTGTAACAGATCGTACAGATACGCCAGCATACTAGCCAGCGAGAAGATACTCTTGTTTTACTTTCCTGCCTTGCTTCTTAATCACGTGATTTTATAATATCCCTTGCTTACTTATTCACTACCCTCTGTCCCTTCTTGCGATCTGAAAACATCGCGGAGGCATATGATACAATTCCAGCGGCCAATGGCTCGTCAGTTACTGAAGTATGCATTTTTCTTGACAAAAGGAAAACAAAACTATACAGATATAAATAACAGAAAAGTATAATGTACTAACGAAGAAAGCTGGAGCGTTTAAATGGCGAAAAACGAAACACTACCTAAAGGCAATAAAATTTAGTACACAGTAAGGCAAAATTTATCGTATGGGCAATACTACCACCCCTCATACGCGCCGTTCCGATGTCAGCGTACGGCCGAGCTACTTTTCCGCGCCCCGCCTCAAATTTCCCACGGTGTTAGCGAGGCACGCGCGGCGCGAGAAACTGTGCCACAACCTGGCGCAGGCGCGTGTCGCGTCCCAGTCGCGTCGCGTCGCAATTTGCGCGGTCCCATTTGAACCTGCGAAGTTACAAAAACGCGCGCTGCGCTGCGTAGCGCCACACGCGTCTCAATTTACGCCTAGCCTCAGTCGAGGAGGAAACAAGTGTATGTACGATTATGTATGAAGTCGGGAATTTTGTGGCATACACATATGTTGAGATTTTTCGCCCCATGGTGACTGTTGTAGCACAAAGACGCGGATTTTTCATAACGACTTACACTGTCCAGATGTTCGATTATCAAACGAATTTCGCTCAACGAATTTCGCTCAGCGAAGGGATCGCACACCCGTATCCTCAAAAGTGGTTGGAGGCCATTGAGCATCTGGGACATCCGCTGCAACCCTTTTTCAAACAATTATTTCTTGTACGCTAAACTAGATTTTAAAATTGCAGAAAGTTACATAACGGCGAATGTTCTTTGACTGTACTTCCAAGAGGACGTATTCGTACCTGAAAGATTGCTACTTAAAAACGCCGCCTCATTCTTTTCTGCGATCTCGATTTTATTGCCCGGTTTCTCACATGCCATGCCGCGTGTGCTGTAAATACGGAAGCTCCTAAGGTTTCTGATAATCTGCAGTTTAGAATTATGAAGGAGAGGTTCTTATATGATCATCAGGTCACACGAAAGAAGGTTTCGCTACGACTGTGATCAGCAAATACTGCAGAGGGACGGTTTACATTGTGTTGTAACTGTGAGCTAGAGGCGCGCTCTGCACTTAATGCCGAGGCACCAACTCTGCTTTATCTGTATTGAAAGATTCCGTCGGGCTTTCAGCAATGATCGGGTGTATTTGCATATCTGTTCAGAATGGTTGTATGGATCAGTGGACAACTGCTGAGAAAATACGGTTACTAAACAGACCAGGCAGAGTAGGCAGTTTGGATGGAGGTAAAGCAGAATTTGTGGGCCAATAATTCTCACTATGTAATCTACAAATCGACGCATAAAACTCAAGTGCAACCACATATTAACATTTACAATCTCAGAAATGATCACTAAACATAAGACATCTACTATTTATTATATTACGACAAACTACGTAAGTCTATAAAAATCGACATGGATTTCGCAAATTGAGATTTTGCGAAACTCAGCTCGTTCTGTTCCTCCATGAGATCCACAGCGCTCAGATTGATGCCGTGTTCCTTGATTTCAGTAAGGCATTTCACACCGTCCCGCATTGCCGTTTAACGAAAAAAATATCAGATTACAGAGTATCGGAGCAGACTTGCGATTGGATATAAGACTTTCTTGCAACATGTCGCTCTTAATGGAACAAAATAGACAGATGTAAAGGTAATATCCAGAGTAACACAGGGAAGTGTGACAAGACCGTTGCTGTTCACAATATACACTCCTGGAAATGGAAAAAAGAACACATTGACACCGGTGTGTCAGACCCACCATACTTGCTCCGGACACTGCGAGAGGGCTGTACAAGCAATGATCACACGCACGGCACAGCGGACACACCAGGAACCGCGGTGTTGGCCGTCGAATGGCGCTAGCTGCGCAGCATTTGTGCACCGCCGCCGTCAGTGTCAGCCAGTTTGCCGTGGCATACGGAGCTCCATCGCAGTCTTTAACACTGGTAGCATGCCGCAACAGCGTGGACGTGAACCGTATGTGCAGTTGACGGACTTTGAGCGAGGGCGTATAGTGGGCATGCGGGAGGCCGGGTGGACGTACCGCCGAATTGCTCAACACGTGGGGCGTGAGGTCTCCACAGTACATCGATGTTGTCGCCAGTGGTCGGCGGAAGGTGCACGTGCCCGTCGACCTGGGACCGGACCGCAGCGACGCACGGATGCACGCCAAGACCGTAGGATCCTACGCAGTGCCGTAGGGGACCGCACCGCCACTTCCCAGCAAATTAGGGACACTGTTGCTCCTGGGGTATCGGCGAGGACCATTCGCAACCGTCTCCATGAAGCTGGGCTACGGTCCCGCACACCGTTAGGCCGTCTTCCGCTCACGCCCCAACATCGTGCAGCCCGCCTCCAGTGGTGTCGCGACAGGCGTGAATGGAGGGACGAATGGAGACGTGTCGTCTTCAGCGATGAGAGTCGCTTCTGCCTTGGTGCCAATGATGGTCGTATGCGTGTTTGGCGCCGTGCAGGTGAGCGCCACAATCAGGACTGCATACGACCGAGGCACACAGGGCCAACACCCGGCATCATGGTGTGGGGAGCGATCTCCTACACTAGCCGTACACCACTGGTGATCGCCGAGGGGACACTGAATAGTGCACGGTACATCCAAACCGTCATCGAACCCATCGTTCTACCATTCCTAGACCGGCAAGGGAACTTGCTGTTCCAACAGGACAATGCACGTCCGCATATATCCCGTGCCACCCAACGTGCTCTAGAAGGTGTAAGTCAACTACCCTGGCCAGCAAGATCTCCGGATCTGTCCCCCATTGAGCATGTTTGGGACTGGATGAAGCGTCTTCTCACGCGGTCTGCACGTCCAGCACGAACGCTGGTCCAACTGAGGCGCCAGGTGGAAATGGCATGGCAAGCCGTTCCACAGGACTACATCCAGCATCTCTACGATCGTCTCCATGGGAGAATAGCAGCCTGCATTGCTGCGAAAGGTGGATATACACTGTACTAGTGCCGACATTGTGCATGCTCTATTGCCTGTGTCTATGTGCCTGTGGTTCTGTCAGTGTGATCATGTGATGTATCTGACCCCAGGAATGTGTCAATAAAGTTTCCCCTTCCTGGGACAATGAATTCACGGTGTTCTTATTTCAATTTCCAGGAGTGTATATAAATGATCTAGTAGGAAGGCTCTGAGCACTATGGGACGCAACTGCTGAGGTCATTAGTCCCCTAGAACTTAGAACTAGTTAAACCTAACTAACCTAAGGACATCACACACATCCATGCCCGAGGCAGGATTCGAACCTGCGACCGTAGCGGTCTCGCGGTTCCAGACTGCAGCGCCAGAACCGCGCGGCCACTTCGGCCGGCTAGTAGGAAGTGTCGGATGCTCTTTAAGGCTATTCGCGGTAATTTCCAAGAACGAATGTCTATCGAAGTCACTGGATCGAAACGATACATATCGAACGTGTGATCGTAAATAGATCATGCAACTCTGATGGTGGGCGTTATGAGTATGTTTACGATGCTCACTACAGCAACGACAAAAGAAGATCGTTACAAAAATACCGGGTGATCAAAAAGTCAGTATAAATTTGAAAACTTAATAAACCACGAAATAATGTAGATAGAGAGGTAAAAATTGACACAAATGCTTGGAATGACATGGGGTTTTATTAGAACAAAAAAAAGCAAAGTTCACAAAATTCGAGGAAGTGCGTGATTTTGGTTATGTAACTGCTACCGTGACGGGTGAGAGGTACGCCGATATGTTACAGAATCACATCATCCCCAGCCTGGTTGATAAACACCTGCTGGAACGTACGATGTTTATGCAGGATGGCGGTCCACCCCATATTGCTAGACGCGTGAAAGATCTTTTGCGCACGTCGTTTGGTGATGATCGTGTGTTCAGCCGCCACTTTCGTCATGCTTGGTCTCCCAGTTCCCCAGACCTCAGTCTGTACGATTATTGGCTTTGGGGTTACCTGAAGTCGCAAGTGCATCGTGATCGACCGACATCTCTAGGGATGCTGAAAGACAACATCCGACGCCAATGCCTCACCATAACTCCGGACATGCTTTACAGTGCTGTTCACACCATTATTCCTCGACTACAGCTATTGTTGAGGAATGATGGTGGACATATTGAGCATTTCCTGTAAAGAACAACATCTTTGCTTTGTCTTACTTTGTTATGCTAATTATTACTATTCAGATCAGATGAAGCGCCATCTGTCGGACATTTTTTGAACTTTTGTATTTTTTTTTTGTTCTAATAAAACCCCGTGTCATCCCAAGCATGTGTGTCAATTTGTACCTCTCTATCTACATTATTCCGTGATTTATTCAGTTTTCAAATTTATACTGACTTTTTGATCACCCGGTACTTGCAATTGCAAGGAGACGTTTTACCTTACTCCTTGTCAGTGTTGTCGGCATGTTACAGTCCATTACGGTGGTCTGGATGGATAATTTGGAAGAGTCGAAACATGTATTCTTCCTGATACTCGTTCGTTTCTCGCACTGTCCTGAATGAAATTGTAACAGTATTTCAGCTTTGAAACTGTTCTTACGAAGTTTTACACACTTCGCACCACCATACTCTAAAACAGTCCCTTCTTCTCTCGTCTGGTAGTACTCCATATTTGCGACAAAAAGTCAAACAGTTTTCTACGCTGGATAAACATGAAATTAGATTTCTCCATCTGAGAGAACCCGCCGAAGAAACATCAAGACCACCAGACATCCCACTCACTAACGACATAAATCGTCTGGGTTTCACTAGCAACTCACAAATAATTCGCGGAGGTATGTAATTCAGAGCAACTACGGGAACAACGGGAAACAGGTAAAAATGACGATCACAAGTAACTGATCACAACGCCCGCCACAGGAGTCGCATGATAGACTTACGATCGCACGTTCGATTTGTGTCGTTTGGACCCAGCGACTTGGATAGGCAATCATTCTTGGAAATTACCCTATTTGCAGATAATGCCGTTGTCTATGCCAAAGTAGCAGCGCCAGATGGCAATAAGGATTTTGAGAACGACCTGCAGAGAATTGGTGAATGATGCAGGCTCTGGCAGTTGACCCTGAACGTAAATAAATGTAACATATTGCGCATCCATAGGAAAAGAAATCCACTACTGTACAATTACACTATTGAGACAAACAGCTGGACACAGTGTCTGCCATAAAGTACCTAGGCGTAACTATCCAGAGCGACCGTAAGTGGAATGATCATATAAAACAGATAGTGGGGAAAGCAGACACCAGACTCAGATTCATCGGAAGAATCTTAAGGAAATGTAACTCATCCGCGAAAGAAGTTGTTTATAAGGCGCTTGTTCACCCGATTCTTGAGTATTGTTCATCTATCTGGGACCCCTATCAGGTAGGACTGATAGAGGAGATAGAGGTCCAACGAAGAGCAACGCGTTTCGTCACGGCATCGTTTAGCTGGCAAGAAAGCGTTACGGAGATACTAAACAAACTCACATTGAAATTTAGGGACAGCACTATTCAGGAGGAGTCTGACAACTAATTACTTCCCCCCACATACATCTCGCGTATTGACCACGAGGGAATTCGACAAATTAGGGTCAATACAGAGGCTTACCGACAATCATTCTTCCCACGCACTATTCGCGAGTGGAACAGGGTTGGAGGGACCAGATAGTGGTGCCGAAAGTAGCCTCCGCCTCACACCATTAGGTGGGTTCCGGAGTATGATGTAGATGTAGTTGAACTGTTAGGAACCTGCGTCATATTTGTGACTTGAAACTTGTAGCAGAGGAATACGAATTTTTTATTTAAACACCGTTGGAGTCGAAGCTAATCTTAGACCGTGAAGAGTGGGCGATTGGGGAGGGGGAGGGTTGGGGGCGCAAAATTAATATATTTCGATCCCGAGAAAAACACAAACACACACGTAGTATACACTGTAAAAAATGAACACATGAAACTTTTACGCAACCTACTAAGAAATAATTTACATTTATTGCACATAGTGCCAGGATTGACTAAACGTATTCCAGAGAACTATTGCACCAGTTGAGTGGTAGGAAACGTAGAAGGCAGTCAGTGCCATCAACATAATGTTTACAAGTTACGATCATTGTCTAATGAAGCAATAGATTGTGAACGTAAAACCAACCAGAAATATACTATGGGGCGGCGACATTAAAGACGCACGCTGCTAGCTTGTTGTCTATTCCAAGCCACTGACAATAAAAAGAAAAACCATTTCAGTTACCGTAGGGATTTTGACTATGGGTGATTGTGAAGGAAATGACTGTCGCAGAAACTGCAAAACACGAGAAACTGCGAGCAGTTCATATATGCTGACATGTCTAATAAAAACAGAAGAAACTTAACATCCTCGAAGAACGCAAACATCACACATTTTCCCAACTACCTATGAGCACATCGCTACTGATCACGATTCAGTTACAGAAGTTGAGTATCTCTTATCTTTTCGCCGAGAAAACTTCCTGCTGGACGCTGGAAACCCAGAATAACAGCTTCTCTTGTAGAACTCTTGTATAGAATACTTGAAGCTCCAGATTCGCCTCGTATGTAACTGTCGAAGACGGAGCAAACAACACAAGTGTCGCGAACGCACAGCTGCTCGTATACGTACGCCGTTCAAAGAACAATTATTCGTCGCGGAAAACGCTCAGAGAGTAAACAATACGTGGCGGGAAAAACAATCACGTAGCGGACGCGACTGAAAGTTGCGCGTCAGTCGTACAGAATTTTGACATAAACTAAAAATAAAATTTATTAACTGAAGTAATGAATTGTTTTGTAAATAGCAACGTCGATTGCCCTAGCCCTCTGTCAACCTGTATCTTTACAGAAATAATCCCCCAAAATTTTCCACCCAATGATATGACACTATTTACAAAGGTCAAAGGTTCGACATTCGAACTTGTGGGACTCAGCGCTGCAACCTTAATTTTTTCGCAGACAGTTTGTCATACAGATAGCTGGCAAAAGAATCGTGAATATTACTTTTTCTTTCTCCGTTACAGATCTACATATTAAAGAAAGAAATTTGTTTGTTTATTCGCATAAAAATCAATATTTACACGTGATTCGTGTGGATCTGGAACATTCGTGATTTATTCCTATTGGGTATATGGTTTTTAAAAGTAGTCTCACGACAAGGGGTTTTTATCAGTAATTAGGAAATGTGTCAAAGACAAAAGAGAACACTCAGCAGTCCACATCGTGCACAATCGACATTTGTTCACCAAGTGGGACCTCAATAAGTTTAAATGATAACGCAGTGAACGTCTTACTAACAAGGGAACCTCCCCATCGCACCCCCCTCAGATTTAGTTATAAGTTGGCACAGTGGATAGACCTTGAAAAACTGAACACAGATCAGTCGAGAAAACTGGAAGAAGTTCTGTGGAACTATGAAAAAAATAAGCAAAATATACAAACTGAGTAGTCCATGAGCAAGATAGGCAACATTAAGGGCAATGTGAGCATAGGAGCGTCGTGGTCCCGTGGTTGGCGTGAGCAGCTGCGGAATGAGAGGTCCTCGGTTCAAATCTTCCTTCGAGTGATAATTTTAATTTTTTATTTTCAGACAATTATCAGAGTTCTGGCACTCGCACATAATCAACTTCGCTCTCCGAAATTCTAGGACATGTTCAGATTTGCTTGGACATATGCAGGATTTGACGGTCTACACACGGAAAAATTTGAAAACGTTAAAAACATATGTTTTGACAGAGCACAGAGAAAACTGTGCGACTGTGAAACTGTTGCATTCATTTGTTGCAGTTTATGTGACACACTCTTATGTTTTCATCACTTTTTTTGAAGTGATTATCACATCCACAAGAAAACCTCAATCGGGCAAGGTAGAAGAATCTTTTTACCCATTCGCCAAGTGTGCAAGTTAGGTGGGTCGACAACATATTCCTGTCAGGTGACGCACATGCCGTCACCAGTGTCGTATAGAATACATCAGACGTGTTTCCTGTGGAGGAATCGGTTGACCTATGACCTTGCGATCAAATATTTTCGGTTCGCATTGGAGAAGAAAAAATGGTTCAAATGGCTCTGAGCACTATGGGACTCAACTGCTGAGGTCATTAGTCCCCTAGAACTTAGAACTAGTTAAACCTAACTAACCTAAGGACATCACAAACATCCATGCCCGAGGCAGGATTCGAACCTGCGACCGTAGCGGTCTTGCGGTTCCAGACTGCAGCGCCTTTAACCGCACGGCCACTTCGGCCGGCCCGCATTGGAGAGGTACGTCCTTTTGTCTACTAATCGCACGGTTTTGCGGTGCGGTCGCAACACACAGACACTAAACTTATTGCAGTGAACAGAGACATCAGTGAACGAAAGGACAGATCATAACTTTGCGAAAATAAAGAAAGTAAAATTTTCACTCGAGGGAAGACTGGAACCAAGGACCTCTCGTTCCGCAGCTGCTCACGCTAACCACGGGAACACGGCGCGCCTAAATGCACGTTATGCTTGATATTGCCTGTGTTGCTCATGGGCTACTCAGTTAGTATATTTTGCTTATTTTTTCACAGTTCCACACAACTTCTTCCTGTTTTCTCGATTGATCTGTGTTCAGTTTTTCAAGGCCTATCCACTGTGCCAAATTATAACTAAATCTGAAGGGGGTGCGATGGGGAGGTTCCCTTGTAAGGGCTCACATTAATTTCTTGTTTACAATGTACAGAGTATGTGCTGTGTTGTAGTTAGCCAACATCAACGAGAACGAGAAATATCCCACCTCTACGGAAAATTGTGTTTATACAAGGTCCGATCAAAAAGGTTATGCTTGAAGGCGTTACTGCAGCGCATATGCAACGTAGCGCAACTCCGATGCGGGTATGTAAGCACCGACAAGTAGGCGAGGGACTGCTGTGGTACTCGTGTCTTTCCGACGTGCGTGTAGTAAATGCCGAAACGTGAACTATGACGACGTTATCACCAAATGCGTCCAAACAGGAACAATGTGCAGTTATTCTTTTCTTCGCTACCGAAGGACAAACAACGGTAAACGTCCTTCGGAGAATGAAAAATGTCTACGGGGAAGCATGTCTATCGAAAACTTCTGTTGTGAAATGGTACAAGTTCCATGCTGGTCGCGATTCGACACAAGATACGGGTGGATCTGCGAGGCCAGACTCATTTCAAGGAACGGGGCGTCTCCTTCACTGTGGACCGGTAACTACCCATCGCATTGTGTAGGATTTGTCTCCGATGGCTGTTCTACAATGGCAGGCAGAGAGAGCAGTATACAGGCCATTTTCAGAAAGAAATATTATCGATCCTCACAATTTCTTCGCTCAATCCACAAACTCAACCTTGTGGGTAAAGATGCAAACGCAGTGCCGGAAATTACGAATACTGTTGTCATTGTAAACGACGTAGCAATCTTTTTAGAAAATCGACTACACACTGGAAATATGCTTTCAATTTATCACGAATGTATGAGACGAGATGGTCTGAAAAACATAAAACCATCAGACTATTTTCTCAAATTTCCCAGATGCTACGAGAGCTCTAGAGAAATTGTCTACAGACAGAAATTGTGTAACGAGAATATCTACGTATCAGTTGCATTCAGCCGTTACAAAACCAGGGCTCATCTTACCTTTACATACAATAACCAAGAACTCAGCAGTTTTGAAACTACACTACCGGCCATTAAAATTGCTACAACGGGAAGAAATGCAGATAATAAACGGGTATTCATTGGACAAACATATTATACTAGAACTGACATGTGATTACATTTTCACGCAGTTTGGGTGGACAGATCCTGAGAAATCAGTACCCAGAACAACCACCTCTGGTCGTAATAACGGCCCTGATACGCCAGGGCATTGAGTCAAACAGAACTTGGATGGCGTGTACAGGTACAGCTGCCCATGCAGCTTCAACACGATACCTCAGTTCATAGAGAGTACTGACTGGCGTATTGTGACGAGCCAGTTGCTCGGCCACCATTGACCAGACATTTTCATTTGGTGAGAGATCTGGAGAATGTCCTGGCCAGGGCAGCAGTCGAACATTTTATGTATCCAGAGAGGCCCGAACAGGTCCTGCAACATGCGGTCGTGCATTGTCCTGCTGAAATGTAGGGTTTCGCAGGGATCGAATGAAGGGTAGACCCACGGGTCGTAATACATCTAAAATATAGCGTCCACTGTTCAAAGTGCCGTCAATGCGAACAAGAGGTGACCGAGACGTGTAACCAATGGCACCCCATACCATCATGCCGGGTGATATGCCAGTTGACGATGACGAATACACACTTCCAATGTGCGTTCACCGCGATGTCGCCAAACACGGATGCGACCATCATGATGCTGTAAACAGAACCTGGATTCATCCGAAAAAATGACGTTTAGCCATTCGTGCACCCAGGTTCGTCGTTGAGTACACTGTCGCAGGCGCTCCAGTCTGTGATGCAGCGTCAAGGGTAACTGTAGCCACGGTCTCCGAGCTGATAGTCCACGCTGCTGCAAACGTCGTCCAACTGTTCGTGCAGATGGTTTTTGTCTTGCAAATGTCCCAATCTGTTTGGCTCAGGGACCCAGATGTGGCTGCACGATCCGTTATAGCCATGCGGATAAGATGCCTGTCATCTCGACTGCTAGTGATACGAGGCCGTTGGGATCCAGCACTGCGTTCCGTATTACCCTCCTGAGCCCACCGATTCCATATTCTACTGACAGTCATGGGAGCTCGACCAACGCAAGCAGCAATGTCCGATAAGATAAACCGCAATCGCGATATGCTAGAATCAGACCTTTATCAAAGTCGGAAACGTGATGGTACGCATTTCTCCTCCTTACACGACGCATCACAACAACGTTTCACGAGGCAACGCCGGTAAACTGCTGTTTGTGTATGAGAAATCGGTTGGAAACTTTCCTCATGTCAGCACGTTGTAGGTGTCGCCACCGGCGCCAACTTAGTGTGAATGCTCGGAAAAGCTAATCATTTGCATATCACAGCATCTTCTTCCTGTCGGTTAAATTTCGCGTCTGTACTACGTCATCTTCGTGGTGTAGCAATTTTAATGGCCAGTAGTGTAGTAATTCATTCGATATTGCAGCTCCTGTGTTATTCTGAATTACGATGCAATGTTCATTCGGACTTGCACTGCAGCGACTACAGCCGTTATGAAATACATAAAATGTATTCGCATTTGTGAATATGGGTAACCATCAGCTGTATAATGGAATGGTGACCACGAAAATTTGTGTCGGACCGGGACTTGAACCCAAATTTCCCGCTTAACGCGAACGGTTGCCTCAACATTGTTTTTTCATGTTGTTCATACTTGATCGTTGTCTATGGTTGTTGCGGACGTCACATGACATCCGTTCAAGTTCGTTGTTGATCCTTTCACTCAGTTTTTTTATTACAAAGGCCAACCACCTCTCGGATCGAACACGCTGAGCTACCGTGCCGGCTGTACCATTTGCTTATCTGTGCTCGACTCACAGCCAGACCCAAACTTCCATTTGTCACCAACCATGTGTCTACAACCAGTACTCGTACAGCCACTAAGTATAGTTCCGTACAGGGAAGACATTTTACTTGAAAGGTGCTTGCCCTGAATCAGCGCCGGTCGTTGTGGCCGAGCGGTTCTAGGCGCTCAGTTCGGAACCGCGCGACTGCTACGGTCGCAGGTTCGACTCCTGCCTCGAGCATGGATGTGTGATGTCCTTAGGTTAGTTAGGTTTAAGTAGTTCTAAGTTCTAGGGGACTGATGACCACAGATGCAAAGTCCCATAGTGCTCAGAGCCATTTGAACCATTTTTTTGAAACCAGAATCAGCGGACAACGGCAGTTCAGTGCCTGTGTTATTCAGAATAGGCGGAGAGTCATCGTCAGATGTAGACGTATTTTCGGGTGTACCCTAGGAAGTGTGTTGGGACCCTTGCTGCTCATGTTGTGTAACAATGACCTTGCATACAATATTAATAGTAACATGCGGCTTTTTGCAGATGATGCAGTTTTGTATAACGTACTATCCCGAAGGAAGCAGGTGTTGACAGATGTGAAAATTACCGAACTATCAGTTTAATAAGTCACAGCTGCAAAATACTAACACGAATTCTTTACAGACGAATGGAAAAACTGGTAGAAGCCGACCTCGGGGAAGATCAGTTTGGATTCTGTAGAAATACTGGAACACGTGAGGGAAAAATGACCTTACGACTTATCTTAGAAGAAAGCTTAAGGAAAGGCAAACCTACGTTTCTAGCATTTGTAGACTTAGAGAAAGCTTTTGACAGTGTTGACTGGAATACTCTCTTTCAAATTCTTAAGGTGGCAGGGGTAAAATACAGGGAGCGAAAGGCTATTTACAATTTGTACAGAAACCAGATAGCAGTTATAAAGAGTCGAGGGGCATGAAAGGGAAGCAGCGGTTGGTAAGGGAGTGAGACAGGGTTGTAGCCTCTCCCCGATGTTATTCAATCTGTATATTGAGCAAGCAGTAAAGGAAACAAAAGAAAAATTCGAAGTAGGTATTAAAATCCATGGAGAAGAAATAAAAACTTTGAGGTTCGCCGATGACATTGTAATTCTGTCAGAGACAGCAAAGAACTTGGAAGAGTAGTTGAACGGAATGGACAGCGTCTTGAAAGCAGGATATAAGATGAACATCAACAAAAGCAAAACGAGGAAAATGGAATGTAGTCGAATTAAATCGGGTGATACTGAGGGAATTAGATTAGGAAATGAGACGCTTAAAGTAGTAAAGGAGTTTTGCTATTTGGGAAGAAAACTAACTGATGATGGTCGAAGTAGAGAGGATATAAAATGTAGACTGGCAATGGCAAGGAAAGCGTTTCTGAAGAAGAGAAATTTGTTAACATCGAGTATAGATTTAAGTGTCAGGAAGTCGTTTCTGAAATTATTTGTATGGAGTGTAGCCATTTATGGAAGTGAAACGTGGACGATAAATAGTTTGGACAAGAAGAGAATAGAAGCTTTCGAAATGTGGTGCTACAGAAGAATGTTGAAGATTAGATGGGTAGATCACATAACTAATGAGGAGGTACTGAATAGGATTGGGGAGAAGAGAAGTTTATGGCACAACTTGACAAGAAGAAGGGACCGGTTGGTAGGACATGTTCTGAGGCATCGAGGGATCACAAATTTAGCATTGGAGGGCAGCGTGGAGGGTAAAAATCGTAGAGGGAGACCAAGAGATGAATACACTAAGCAGATTCAGAAGGATGTAGGTTGCAGCAAGTACTGGGACATGAAGAAGCTTGCACAGGATAGAGTAGCATGGAGAGCTGCATCAAACCAGTCTCAGGACTGAAGACCACAACAACAACAAACTATCTGAAAGAAGCTGCGTGAATACTCAGTCAGATCTTGATAAGAGTTCAAAGTGGTGCAGAGATTAGTAACTTGCTTTAAATGTTCAGAAATGTAAAACTGTGCACCTCACAAAACAAAACAAAAAAAGTACTATCCTATGACTACAGTGAGTCACTGTTGTAGTCGGCCATCTCATACTAATACCTGGACGTAACACTTTGTAGGGACATGAACTGGAATGATCACATAGACTCAGTCGTGGGTAAAGCAGATGGTAGACATCGGTTTATTGGCAGAATACTAGGGAAGTGCAATCAGTCTATAAAGGACATTGCTTACATATCACTCGTGTGACCGGCCTGCGAATATTGCCCATGTGTGTGGGACTCGTACCAACCAGGGCTAAGCGGGGATATGGAACGTAAACGGAGAAGGCAGCACGAAACATCACAGGTTTCTTTAACCGTGGGAAAGTTTCACAGAGATACTGTAGGATCTGAATTGGAAGACTCTCGAAGATAGGCGTAAACTACCCTGAGAATGGTTCAAATGGCTCTAAGCACTATGGGACTTAACATCTGAGGTCATCAGTCCCCTAGACTTAGAACTGCTTAAACCTAACTAACCTAAGGACATCACACACATCCATGCCCGAGGCCGGATTCGAACCTGCGACCGTACCAGCAGCGCAGTTCCGGACTGAAGCGCCTAGAACCGCTCGGCTACAGCGGCCGGCACCCTGAGAATGTCCGTTAATAAAGTTTCAAGAACCGGGTTTAAATGATGACTCCAAGAATAAACTACAGTCCCCCACGCTTCGCTGACACAGGGATCGGGAAGATAAGATTAATTACTGCACACACAGAGGGATTCAAACAATCATTCTTCCCGCACTTCATACGTAAATGGAACAGGAAGAAACCCTAATAACTGGTACAATGGGACGTACCCTCTGCCATGCACCTCACGGTGGTTTGCAGAGTATAGATGTAGATGTATAGGGTGACAATTATTGAACTATATGAAAAAAAACGTAAAGTAGTTGCAAACTACGGCGTGCACAAACTTTATTCAACATGTAAAATGATTTACGCTATGACATGTTCGATATACCTGCCACGATTGGCGATGGTGTGGCGCAGACGAAGAGCGAAAATTCTGCATGACCAGCTGAAGTGTGAGAACATCGATGCTGTTGGTGACCTGCTGAGTGGCTGTGGTTCTGGAGTTATTGCTGTACACCTTGCCTTTAATATAGCCCCACAAAAAGGAGTCGCATGTTTCCAGATCCGGAGACTATGAAGGTACGGAAAGAAAAGATGAAGAGGAGACTTGAAATTTGGACACCATCGTAGTTGATATTTTACGGTTTCCAACCTGAAACATTCCAAAACAGTTTTAACAGATTTCAGCGCTTTGTTTTCCAGAATTAATTGACATACTGAGTTTTGCTAATCATGGCAGATAAATTTAGAGGAGGGAGGAGGAGATTAGTGTTTAACGTCCCGTCGACAACGAGGTCATTAGAGACGGAGTGCAAGCTCGGGTTAGGGAAGGATGGGGAAGGAAATCGGCCGTGCCCTTTCAAAGGAACCATCCCGGCATTTGCCAGAAGCGATTTAGGGAAATCACGGAAAACCTAAATCAGGATGGCCGGAGACGGGATTGAACCGTCGTCCTCCCGAACGCGAGTCCAGAGTGCTAACCACTGCGCCACCTCGCTCGGTGATAAATTTAGATAAGAGGACTTCCTGACAGAGTGGCGTTCGAAATACTCGTTGAAATTGCTAGGTAAAGCGTGTTGCGTGACCGATTGCAGGCTATATTGCTCACAACATTGCCGGTGATGTATCTCTCGTGTGTGGGACGCTTAATCGACTCATCGCTGAGGAAACATCCTGTTGTGTCAGATCACGGGATAGACAACAGCGTGAGAGGTCACGTTTAAGTGATGCTCACTGCTATAAATTACGTATAACCGAAATGAAATACATCATTAGGCAATGCCGACTATGGCCGACAGTCTGGATGCAAAAAGAATCACATATCAGCAGCTCGACTTCGAGCGATCGCTACCAGAAACGAAGGAAATGTGGCAGCACTGAACTGGTATTAGGGATACGAACTGGAGTGTCACAAAGGCCATAAGGTACGCCGACCTTATTTTACGATACTTAAGCAGAAAAAAACCATTTCGAAAAGCATTTCATTCCGTGAATTAGGCAGCTATGATTTAAAACGCCAATTAGCGTTCTGTCGTAAACATATGATAAATTCTCGCTTCCGAGTCCACCTGTCAGCTACCAGCAATGACATCATATCTAAGTCAAAGTCGCTACTCACAAGGGAAATTCCCCGTCACATCCCCCTCAGATTTAGTGGTAAAAGAGCACACTGGACAGCCAGTCAAAAACTGGACACACACAGAGTATGAAAACAGGAAGAAAATGTACTGAACTGTGACAAAAAAAGAAGCGAAATAGAAACAGTGGATGGTGTTCCAGTGCAACGACAAGTGCCGGCGTGACGATCAAGAACGGAGGAGCAGAGAGGGCTGTGAGAGGACGTCAGCCAATAGAACGCTGACGAACGCATCTCTGGGACGACACCGAGACAGCAGCGGCCTCTGTACGGAGAGAATGTACACTACTGGCCATTAAAATTGCTACACCCCGATGACGTGCTGCAGACGCGAAATTTAACCGACAGGAAGAAGATGCTGTGATACGCAAATGATTAGCTTTTCAGAGAATTCACACAAGGTTTGCGCCGGTGGGGACACCTACAACGTGCTGACATGAGGAAAGTTTCCAACCGATTACTCCTACACAAACAGCAGTTGACCAGCGTTGCCTGGTGACACGTTGTTGTGATGCCTCGTGTAAGAAGGAGATATGTGTACCATCACGTTTCCGACTTTGATAAAGGTCGGATTGTAGCCTATCGCGATTGCGGTTTATCGTATCGCGACATTGCTGCTCGCGTTGGTCGAGATCCAATGACTGTTATCAGAATATGGAATTGGTGGGTTCAAGAGGGTAACACGGAACGTCGTGCTGGATCCCAATGGCCTCGTATCACTAGCGGTCGGGATGACAGGCATCTTATCCGCACGGCTGTAACGGATCGTGCAGCCACGTCTCGATCCCAGAGTCAACAGATGGGGACGTTTGCAAGAAAACAACCATCTGCACGGACAGTTCGATTACGTTTCCAGCAGCATGGACTATCAGCTCGGAGACCACGGCTGCGGTTACCCTTGACGCTGCATCACAGACAGGAGCGACTGCGATGGTGTACTCGACGACGAACCTGGGTGCACGAATGGCAAAACGTCATTTTTTCGGATGAAACCAGGTTCTGTTTACAGCATCATGATGGTCGCATCCGTGTTTGGCGACATCGCGGTGAACGTGCATTCGTCATCGCCATACTGGCGTATCACCTGGCGTGATGCTATGGGGTGCCATTGGTCACACGTCTCGGTCACCTCTTGTTCGCATTGACGGCACTTTGAACAGTGGACGTTACATTTCAGATGTATTACGTCCCGTTCCTCTACCCTTCATTCAGTCCATGCGAAACTCTACATTTCAGCAGGATAATGCACGACCGCATGTTGCAGGGCCTGTACGGGCCTATCTGGATATAGAAAATGTTGGACTGCTGCTCTCGCCAGCAAGTTCTCCAGATCTCTCACCAGTTGAAAACGTCTGGTCAATGGTGGCCGAGCAACTGGCTCGTCACAATACGCCGGTCCTACTCTTGATGAACTGTGGTATCGTGTTGAAGCTACATGGGCAGCTGTAACTGTACACGCCATCCAAGCTCTGTTTGACTCAATGCCCAGGCGTATCAAGGCCGTTATTACGACCAGAGGTGGTTGTTCTGGGTACTGATTTCTCAGGATCTGTGCACCCAAATTGCGTGAAAATGTAATCACATGTCAGTTCTAGTATAATATGTTTGTCCAATGAATACCCGTTTATTATCTGCATTTCTTCTTGGTGTAGCAATTTTAATGTCCAGTAGTGTAAGTGCCGCGCCGCCTAGCCACGGCGGAGTGGAGGACGAGCCATAATAACAAATGCTACAGCAGTGATTTATGAACTGTATTGTTTTTGCTTACGTTGAAATTGTATATACCAAAGGACACTGATTATTTGCATGTTGCCATTTGCTTGCGACACACTTTTGTGAATATGCAAAGTGTTGTCAATTGAAGTTACTGAATTAAACTCCATTAATATGATTTGCTTGAATTGTTCTCTAACGATCCGAGAAAACACCTTCTCCGGCATCCTATATTAGATGAGTGGCCAGACACAATAAATGGTCCAAGCTTAATAAGTGCAATACGAAGGAGCGTGGACAAGCAATCGCCCCGTGATTAAAGTCGAAACGGTAGCTCAACGTGTTTGGTTAGAGGGTTAGCTGCCCTGTGTAATAAAATAGGTCAGTGAATGGATAGACAATGGGTGTCATGGGACATTCGCCTGAACAATTGCAACGAATAATAACGAACAAAATGAGATAATAAAGGTGGACATGATTCGGACGATCAAGCGGCGAACCATGTTCAAACCCCCCCACCACCCAAAAACTCTTTTTTGATGACAAGGAGGAAAGTCAACCGAATCCCAAACGGAAAACATGTCTGGTGTGTCAGACACAGCATTACTGACAGCACGTGTGTCATTTGAATCTCTTACTAACGTACCTAATTAGTACGCTTGGTGAGTGAGATATCCCTCCTTGACCAGTTTAGGTGTTGGTATGAATGTGAACGTGACCACTCCTAAGGAAATGATGAAAACATATTAATTTGTCACATAAGCTGCAACAAATGAATGCAACAGATCGCTGCTCACACAGTTTCTCTGTACCCTGTCAAAATATATGTTTTTGAAGTTGCGTCCCGTTTTGGAACAGTTGCTTAGTTGTAACATAGTACACTCCTGTTTATTTGTTGTTTTCATTTCTGTGAGATGTCTCGCCTGCTCTCACTACTCATCACGTTTACTTGCGATGGTAACGTATTCTTACCACGTGACTCATATATTCTATAACCAGTGGATAGTACAACTGCCAAGTCTATAGAAACAGAACGAACATTTCAATGACTGAACGGACAGTTCATAATGTTGCGAAGAAAATAAAAACAAATACTATGAGAGAGTTTCGATCCCGACTCGTCTGCTTTATGGTCCAACACTGTGAACATTTTACTACAATACCCAAGCTGTTCGTGTATGCTCAGTATCACACTTGTTAAACTTGAAGCGTTCCCTGTTTTCAAACTTGATGTGTTCAGTTTTTGACGAGCTATCCACAGGGATATCTTACCACCAATCTGAGGGGGTGCTATTGGGAGTTTCCCTTGGTAGAGGCAGTATCAGAAGTCAACGAAGCTTATTCGAATCTATCACACAGGAAAAGATAATCATATACATGTGATAGAATCCTACCAAAGTTCACGGAATTAATTACATTGGCACGAATTATATTATGAAGAAACTGACATAACGGAAAAGAATGTAACAACAGAAAAATGAAACATACATGTGTGAAACAAATTGAAGCGCTGAGAACCATAACCGCAGTTCATTTTTAGATTGTGGCATGTATGCATTCTATTGACATCTGTTAATCTTACAGTGAACCAGCTTTGCCCATGCTGTACATCTGCACTACACTGGTATGTATGAACATTTGCGAAAAGCTGTCTCGCCGGTTTCTCTGATATTCACTTCCATGATGGCCCGAAAAACAAATTAGCAATGGTGCAGTAATGCTGTCCGGCTACAATGACGCCCATTTCTTCATAGAATCTGGAAGCTCGTGGAGAGAAGCCCCACCACAAAATCACGTTCCTTGGTTTCAGCATTCTAGTTTGTAAAATGGACGGTGAGACTTTTAGAGTCTTTAAGAATGTTACCTACCCCACTACCAAACTGATGTTCGTCGTAACAATTTACTTTTAAGAAATTTTGCAATGATGAAGTTCTCAACAGGTTTCCATGAACTGTTGATTAAAGTAACGTAACCTAAATTGGGCAAGGAGACAGATCTCACTCACTTACAGGCGTTCAAATTAGGTGTGTTGGTAAGAGATTCCTGTCATATGACACATGTATTGTCTCTAATGCCGTGTACGATGCACCAGACTTGTTTCCTGGTGGAGGGTTCGGTGGACTTGTCTCCTTGTCATCAAACACTTGCAGTTCCCATTCGAAAGTCAATTTCTTTCGGCTGCTAATAGAGTAGTTGTGCAGAATCAACTGTCATTATAGGTCCGTTCCTCACACCTCGCTGTTGCAAACGTACGTTGCACCACGATACAGACACAAATTTGAACGCAGCGATTGTCTAACACAGTGTATACTTTTGTTTTAAATCTCATTTTGTTCGTTGAAATCGTAGGAGGCCACCATTTTCTTCAAGTCACGTTGAGGGAGACGACAATTTGCTGTTTCTCCACAGTCTGTAGATGCCTTGCAAAATCTGGTGATCCAATACGTAGGTGGAAGGCAAATAACTACCTTGAAACACAAACACTCAAGAAAATACTATAACAAACTTGAAACACATAGACTCAACAAAACTACTAGATTTCATGCCTAAAGTGAATCGACGGTTTTATCTGAACCTCAAGCCAAAGAATGTGCTTAATGAAAATGATGATAACAGGGATCTGAAGTGTTGGGACAGGTCACAACTATGTGCATTAAGTGTCTGTTACTTATGTCCTGATTCTAGTTTTACATTAGTTACAAACTATACTACAGTTAAAAGACGCCATTATCTCTAACCTTAGATTAATAATAATAATAATAATAATAGAAGTACTCAAAGAGTATGCAGAACAAGTAGGGCTAGAGATCTCCTTCCAAAAGACAGTTCTTCTGCACGAAATTCAACATACTGAATTTAATCACAAAATATAGCAAGATCAACAGAATAACTCATTTTAATTATGTAGGGGATGTGCTGGGACCGACAGGATGGGAGAAAGTCACGCAGAACACCAGGTTACTGAAGATTAAGATAGTCTTACACAAAACGCGAGCATCTACAACAAAAAATGTCTGTCCACTACCGTCAAAATTCGTCGCTACAATACTGTAATCAAACCTGAGGTGTTATACGCCTGCGAGACACTGACGCTACACACCAAGGGTGACCTAGAGAAGATGCTCACACAGGAAAGAAAAATTATCAGGAAAATTATTGGACCAAAACTCACAGACGACGGATACAGGCTTCACTCCAGAGACACCACAGAGAAGTTGTCCAAACTCGCTGCGGACATCAGAAAGGGGCAACTAAAATTTCACTGCCCCGTCAGCAGACTCGAACAGACCAGACGTACCAACAGAATACTCAGATACAGAGGCTCAAAACCACTACACAAGTCAAAATTGATCTGGAAGAATCACAGTTTAATTCAGCGGACATCACAGACAAAAGCGTCTGTAGACACAAAATACACAATTGGGAAGTAATGTCAGAGAAAACAGCACCTAAAACCGAAAGATCAAAGTGGACCGAAGAAAGGAAGAGGGCCTTTAGCCAACGAATGAAAAAGTACTGGAAGAACAGGAGGAAATAATAGTCACACATGCTTCGCGTGGTCAGATAAAGGCCTGTGAAGTGTGTAATAATAATAATGAAAAATATTAAACTATATTAATAGGATATATGGGATGTTAAAAAAATCACAGCTATGAGACTGGTGGTTTCCCTACAAATTTGATTTTCACAGATATCTGTTTTTCCCTAAACTTTGCATCCGTTCTTTGGGCCCTTCTGGTTCTCAGTGCCTGAATTATTGTCATATTTTACGCCAGAAAGTGAAAGGACCAGAGACTACCTTTAAAGTTGACTGCAGCATCACGCATAGTAAACTCGTAATATTGAATAGCGGCAGTTCTTAATAACAAGTACTGAATCTTATGGGGGTGTGGGTTTTCAAAGGGCAAAAACTAAAATCTAACAACCGCAAAATGAAAGAAATGGTAACTCATAGGAAACCTAAGCAGGGCATTAGCGGGAAACAGGGAGAAAGCAACACAAAATTTCTAAAAGAAAATTCTCTACTCAAGTAACGAAAAAATAACAAATCATAAATCGATAACCAGATGTGAGTTGATAGGTCAATTCTACTTGTCGATTCCAAGGTTTGCTGTTTATCGCGTTTCTGCAGTAGTACAGGAAGCGATACCATACAGGTAAATCCTAAAGGTATTGGGAGCCCACGTCTAATAAAAATGACGTAATAAAGGAACGTGAAGTCGACAATTTGAGCGTACCACACATGAAAATTCTAAAAGAATGCACTGTAGGATAATGCAGTGGTTCGTTATATGATTTCTGTTTTGGCATTACTCTCTATATTACTGTTGTTGCTATAGGTGCGTACTGTGCATTCTTTGAGAATTGCCCTGTATGGTATAACTCTAATTGTTGATTCCGTGTTCCGTAATATTTTTACTGACTTAATTATTTCGTCTAAGATCTAACTTTTTAGTATCACTCGCTATGCTTCTGGAAGAACGAGAAACATAACTAACGTTGAAATAGACAACTAGATTTGAGCTACGGTATACAGAGACAAAAAGTAAAAAAATAATCCTAAAAGAAATAACAACAAACAATGAAAAATCACGAATAATAACGAACAGTGGTATGAAGAACTAGAATTGACCTATATAACTGTCCTCTTAAGTAGCTGCCTAATCCCACCCTCGGCAATCGTGGCACATTCGGAAAAAACAGCCAAATATTTGTGAGAAACAAGATTATATGTACCGGTAATTGCAGACAATCTCACACGCAGAAATTTCAGCTGACCTCTTAAGCATCTGACCAACCCTGCCTTCGTAAATGGTGCCATATTCGGAAAAAAGTAGTCATATATATTTACGAGAAATAAAATTATAAATACGATTGCTACTTGATTCGCGAACAGCAACTTAAGCTTTGCACTTAGGTCCCTGCCTAACCACAACCCGAGAAATCGCGATATATTTTTGTAATAAACAGCATCGTTTACGTCAGTTACGAAAACAACCACAGATAAAATTTAATGACAGCCACTTCCTTCCTTCGCATCGTAAACTCATGGCGTCCTTCGATCGGGAATCGGACACTAGATTTGAATCAAAATAGAATTTAATGCCTGAAATTCATCTAAAATACGTTAGAAAGTCTTATAAAACATATTATGTCATACGACAGGGCCATGGAAAACGTGTGTTTCACGGCAGCACGACGATGTACTAAAATTGTCGAATGTTATCTACACGAGTGAATACAGTAAGCAATTGGCATATGGGCATCTTTGCAGGATAGTGTATAATTTGTAGTATTTCGATCATACTCTAATTACAAAATTTGTGAAGTTAATGGTTCTCCAACACAAGATGCTTTGGACGAACCGTGATAAACAGTCTGGACGATCGATTTGCAAAATTGAATTACCTCGAATATAACTGCTGTGTTGAAGATCTCCATATTCATTCAACATAAATGATGTGAGAATTAATGTTATGCGTCAGCAGAAAGGTGCAATCGGTTTAACGCCTGTGTCTTGGCTACCAGGGATTGGCGGAAATCACATGCCGGTTAATGACTTACCAGGGACCACCAACGTTGCGCGTGCCCCTATTTCACGATTTCTTCAGGTTCTGCTGAATGTGGACAGGACCATTCACGTTGCTCGCCATTCGACTCGACTCAGACTGTTGCTAAGAAACGACACGGGACGTCGAAGAGACCCCTGTATTGTTGAAAACTGCGTCACGTCGTGATAGCTGTTGTTTGTTTACTGCAAGACGGTATGTGGACAATTATCACCGTATAATTAAAGGAACCGTACACCGCCATAATAGGAGCGTAAATGGGCTGTGGTGTTCGGGGCAATTCCGCCGAGAAAAACATCCTCACAGCCTTAATTCCGGCAGTACCTCATCTAATACACCGAACAGCCAAAGAAACTGGTACAGTTGCCTAATATCGCGCAGGCCCCCGCGAGCGTGCAGAAGTGCCGCAACACGACGTGGCATGGACTCGACAAATGTCTGAAGTAGTGCTGAAGGAAATTGACACCATGAACCTTGCAGGGCTGTCCATAAATCCGTAAGAGTACGAGAGGATGGAGATCTCTTCTGAACAGCACGTTGCAAGACATCACAGACACGCGTAATAATGTTCATGTCTGGAGAGTTTGGTGGCCAGCGGAAGCCACTCTGTAGCAATTCTGAACGTGTGGGGTGTCGCATTGTCCTGCTGCAATTGGCGAAATCCGTCAGAATACATAATGGACATGAATGGATGCAGGTGATCGGGCAGGATGTTTACGTACTTGTCACCTGCCAGAGTCGTATCTAGACGTATCAGGGGTCCCATATCACTCCAGCTGCACACACCGCTTACCATTACAGAGCCTCCACCAGCTTGAACAGTCCCCTGTTGACATGCAGAGTCTATGGGTTCATGAGGTTGTCTCCATACACATACAGTCCATCCACTCGATACAGTACAGGTGTACTCTATATTAAGCTGCAGGAGCAAGAGCCGAAATCCAACTCCAGAAGAGGAACGTGGCCCATACTGGTGATCAAAGGAGTCATCGAAGAAGAAAGCATAGGATGGGCGGCCATGTATGGCAAACAAACGACATGGGTATCTGCTGACGAGAAAGTTACGGTGGTAGAATAGTGGTAATTCGGCGGCTTCAGCACACAGACCCTCAAATGGGCTGGTGTAAAAGGTGCCCATGGCCAAATGGATGCCACGCTTGTGGATAGTATTGAGACGACATGAGGAGGATGGACCTGCAGATGCATAAACAAAACACGCATAGTCTAGTTTTGAGCGGATAAGGGACCAGTCCAAAGGGGGGAGGGTGGTTCAATCTGCTCCCCATGAAATACCACTGAGGACACGAAGGACATTGAGGGACTGCATACAGCGGGCTACCAGGTAAGACATGTGGGAGGACCAAGAAAATGTCCTATCGAGAATGAGTCCCATTAATTTCGTATTTTCAACGAACGGAAAATCAACAGGCCCAAGATGTGAAGACAGTGGAAGAAACCAATTGCGCCCCCAGAAATTCATACAAACGGTTTTGTCAGTGGAGAAACGAAAGCCATTGTCGATGCTCCATGAGTAAAGACGATCGGGACAGTTTTGAAGACACCACTCAATGAGACAGGTCCGTGGAGCAGTGCAATAGATGGCAAAATCTTCAACGAAAAGGAAGCTGGAGATGCCTGGCAGGAGACAGCCGTTATAGGATTAACGGTGTTAGCAAAGAGGACGACGCTCAGGATGGAACCCTGAGACACATCGTTTTGCTGGATAAAGGTGTCTGGCAAGGCAGGACCCCTTACTATCAGCACTTGTTAATAAGTGCAGATATCTATACAGTCATGTTTTATGGTGGTTTTTCCGACTTTTGGAAAGCGTTTTCAGCAGCATAAAACGACTGATGACATTAAAAGACTTGTGACGCTAAGGTGCCAGGTTCCTTATATTAGATTTGTTCCATACTGGATTTATCATATTTGTGTCACTGAACTATTGTTCCTATAAACATGATACGTGATTCGAAATTTGTGTCGAACAGTGTTGCAATGGCCGGCCCGATTGACCGAGCGGTTCTAGGCGCTACAGTCTGGAATCGCGCTACAGTCTGGAATCGTGCGACCGCTACGGTCGCAGGTTCGAATCCTGCCTCGGGCAGGAATGTGTGTGGTGTCCTTAGGTTACTTAGGTTTAAGTAGTTCTAAGTTCTAGGGGACTGATGACGTGAGAAGTTAAGTCCCATAGTGCTCAGAGCCATTTGAACCATTTTGAACCAAGTGTTGCAATGTAGTGCTTAGGTAAATCAGAATATTGAAAATGCACTGACGAAAAAAAATGCAACACCAAAAAATTATTAAAGTAGAGTAATGAAATTTCGCGAATACATTTGTCTTCATAATATATATGTAAGTGATTTGCAAGCTCACATAGTAATGTAAGTGCGAGATGAGCCATTGCAAATGTGAAATGCTAGTGCATTAATAACCAGTATATGCGCCAGAATATTGCACGCAAAAATGCACATTTACATGCAGTATTTTGTGCAGGTGCCGGATGTCAGTTTGTGAGGTAGAGTTCCATCCGTGCCTGTTGCTCTTTGTCGGTCAATACAGGGACGGGGATAACGCTGAAGTTGTTGCAGACGATGTCATTACGGACTGATCTGGTGATTGAGCAGGCAAAGGCAACATGTCGACGACCACCTTGGTTTACAACAATGGTATGTTGGCGAGCGTTATCCTGTTGGAAAACATGTCCAGCAATGCTGTTCAAGAATGGCAGTAAATAGGTCTAATCAACAGACTGGCACGCAGATTTGTAGTCAGAGTGCGTGGGATAGTCACGAAAGTGTTCCTGCTGTGGTACGAAATCGCACCCAAGATCATAACTCCAGTATGTGTAGCACGTAAATGGCTCGGTTGCAGGCCTCAACTGGCTCCCTTCTGTCCAACTCACGGCCGTCACTTGCACCGAGGCAGAACCTCCACTCTGGCCTCCAGTGAGCTCTCGGTTGACACCACTGAAGTCGAAAATGGCGGTGGTTTGGGGTCAGCGGAATAAACTATACAGCGCGTCTGGCTTCGACGTGTCCTGAAAGTAACCTATTTGTAACAGTTCGTTGCGTCACTGTGGTGGCAACTGCTGCTCAGATTGCTATGCAGATGCAGTATGACGCATCAAAACCATATACTGAACACGATGGTCCTCGTTCTCGGTAGTGTCACGAGGCCATCTGGAGCACGGTTTTCTTGCGACCTTACATTCTCGTTCAAAAGAAAAGAAAAAAAAAATGGTTCAAATGGCTCTGAGCACTATGGGACTTAACATCTGAGGTCATCACATCAGTCCCTAGAACTTACATCTACTTAAACCTAACTAACCTAAGGAGATCACACACATCCATGCCCGAGGCAGGATTCGAACCTGCGACCGGAGCGGTCGCGCGGTTCCAGACTGAAGCGCCTAGAACCGCTCGGCCACAACGGCCGGCTTACATTCTCGTCACCAACGCAATTAGAAGTCATGTACAGTGCCTACACTCCTGCCAAGTAGAAGGAACATCCAGCTTCTCAAAGCCCAATCACACGACCTCGTTCAAATTCAGTGAGGTGTTGAAAATGTCATCTTTGTTGCCTTGACTAACATCAATTCATCACGTCCTGCCCCAGACGTCACAAACGCTCACGACCGTTACAGCTCGTATTTAAAGAAAAGCTAATTTGCTGTCTCACTGTGGCGTTATTATCGCCACTCTTAGGCGACTGGCAAGAAATTGGAATACGTGTCATTTTTCAGATACAGAAACTCGCCTGTCAACAATCGTTTATGTCACACATTTCCCTCTTGGTTGCTATTTTTTTCCGTCAGTGTGTTTAGCGATTTGAAGTTTGTGATATAGTAATTCTTAATTTCAGTCATGTATACATTGATTACGCAGACATTGAGTAAAGAGGAGTAGCTGTACAGAACAGAAAATGATAGTTTATGACTTTGGCTGATGTAGGTTTGATCACCACAGAAATTCTGTTGCAAAATTATTACTGAATTATACACTACTGGCCATTAAAATTGCTATACCAAGAAGAAACGCAGACGATAAACGGGTATTCACTGGACAAATATATTATACTAGAACTGACATGTGATTACATTTTCACGCAGTTTGGGTGCATAGATCCTGAGAAATCAGTACCCAGAACAACCATCTCTGGCCGTAATAACGGCCTTGATACGGCTGGGAATTGAGTCAAACAGAGCTAGGATGGCGTGTACAGGTACAGCTGCCCTTGCAGCTTCAACACGATACCACAGTTCATCAAGAGTAGTGACTGGCGTATTGTGACGAGCCAGTTGCTCGGCCACCATTGACCAGACGTTTTCAATTGGTGAGAGATCTGGAGAATATGCTGGCCAGGGTACCAGTCGAACATTTTCTGTATCCAGAAAGGCCCGTACAGGACCTGCAATATGCGGTCGAGCATTGTCCTGCTCTAATGTAGGGTTTCGCAGGGATCGAATGAAGGGTAGAGCCACGGGTCGTAACACATCTGAAATGTAACATCCACTGTTCAAAGTGCCGTCAATGCGAACAAGAGGTGACCGAGACGTGTAACCGATGGTACCCCATACCATCACGCCACGTGATACGCCAGTATGGCGATGACGAATACACGTTCACCGCGATGTCGCCAAACACGGATGCGGTCATCATGATACTGTAAACAGAACATGGATTCATCCGAAAAAATGACGTTTTGCTATTCGTGCACCCAGGTTCGTCGTTGAATACACCATCGCAGTCGCTCCTGTCTGTGATGCAGCGTCAAGGGTAACCGCAGCCACGTTCTGCGAGCTGGTAGTCCGTGCTGCTGCAAACGACGTCGAACTGTTCGTGCAGATGGTTGTTGTCTTGCAAATGTCCCCATCTGTTGACTCAGGGATCGAGACGTGGCTGCACGATCCGTTACAGCCATGCGGATAATGTGGTGTCACCGCCAGACACCACACTTGCTAGGTGGTAGTTTTAAATCGACCGCGGTCCATTGGTATACGTCGGACCCGCGTGTCGCCACTGGCAGTGATCGCAGACCGAGCGCCACCACACGGCAGGTCTCGAGAGACTTACTAGTACTCGCCCCAGTTGTACAGCCGACGTTGCTAGGAAAGGTTCACTGAGAATTACGCTCTCATTTGCCGAGACGATAGTTAGCATAGCCTTCAGCTAAGTCAATTGCTACGACCTAGCAAGGCGCCATTTCTCCTTTGCTATGTATCTAATGAAGCATGTACAGTAACAAGACCAGTGTTCACCAATTGTTGATTAAAGTTAAGTATTCCAGCAGCTACGTACTTTTCTTAATAGCATTCATTAAGTATCCTGTTTCAGACCTCACGCCATCCTGCGTGAGCTTATAGCGTGCATTTCGGCTTCCTCAAACAACACGGTGTTGGCACTTCTGCCGACACATCAGATAAGATGCCTGTCATCTCGACTGCTAGTGATACGTGGCCGTTGGGATCCGGCACGACGTTCCGTATTACCCTCCTGAACCCACCGATTCCATATTCTGCTAACTGTCATTGGATCTCGACCAACGCGAGCAGCAATGTCGCGATAGGATAAACCGCATTCGCGATAGCCCACAATCCGACCTTTATCAAAGTCGGAAACGTGATGGTACGCATTTATCCTCATTACAAGAGGCACCACAACAACGTTTCACCAGTCAACGCCGGTAAACTGCTGTTTGTGTATGAGAAATCGGTTGGAAACTTTCCTCATGTCAGCACGTTGCAGGTGTCGCCACCGGCGTCAACCATGTGTGAATGCTTTGAAAATGTAATCATTTGCATATCACAGCATCTGCTTCCTGTCGGTTAAATTTCGCGTCTGTAGCACGTCATCTTCGTGGTGTAGCAATTTTAATGTCCAGTAGTGTATTAGTGGAATAAATTCATAAATACGTCTCACTTCCGTTCTGAAATGCTGCCGTTTAAGGTTAATTAGTCCCTGTCACAAATTTTCCCTTTCTCAGTACGACGATGATCGTGTTTAGTGATCATGACGTCACTCGTATTAAATGATCCTGTCGGACTGCTCAAAATCTGCGTTGATTCTGGTACTGTCTTCAGGGTTGACTTAGTTGAGCAGAAAACGAGTATATGATGTCTACGTATGAAGACAGGAATTTTGTGATTTGGACTGCATACACGTATATGGTGCAGAGACGTTTCGCCCCATGCTGACTGTTGTAGCACAAAGACGCAATAGTGTGGGTATTTCACATTGGCCTACACGACACAAATGTTCGATTACCAAACGAAGTTCACTCACCGAAGGCTGAGAAGTTCTCGCATCGCGGAATCGCACACCGTTCTCCTCAGAAGTGGTTGGAGCCCATTGAGTATCTGGGACAGCCGCCGCAACCCCGTTGCAAACAATTTTTCCTTGCAAAGTAAACCGGATTTTACAATTGTAGAAAATTACATAACGGCGAATGTTCTTTCCTCTACTTCCAAGATGACGTATTCGTACCTGAAAGACCGCTGCTTCTTACACCGCGTCATTCTTTTCTGCGATCTCGATTTTCTTGCCGGTTTTTCACATGCCCTGCCGCATTTGCTGTAAATACGGGAGCACCAAAGGTTTCTGATAACCTGCAGTTTACAGTTATCAAGAAGTAGTTCTTCTACATTCACCAGGTCACACGAAGGATCACAATTGTGATCAACAAATATTGCAGAGGGACCGTTTGTATTGTGTTGTAACTGTGAGCTAGAGGCGCGATCTGCATTTATTACCGAGATATCAACTCTGCTGTATATGTATTGAAAGATTCCATCGGGCTTTCATGAGAGATCGGGAGTATCTGAATACCTGTTGAGGATGGTTGTATGGATCAGTGAACAACTGCTGAGAAAAAGCGGTCACTAAATCAAAGTGACTAAACAGAGCTGACAGAGCAGGCAGTTTGGATGGAGGTAAAGCAGAGTCAGTAGGCCAATAATTTTCACCATGTAATCTACAACCACACAATTGCAACCACACATTAACTCATACAGTCTGAGAAATGATCACTAAACATAAGGAAACCACCGTTTATTATATTATGGCGTGAAACTACGTAACTGACGGAAACCTGCGTTATATTTGTGAGTTCAAACTTGCAACAGGGGAACCCAAATTTTTTATTTAATTGGAGTCGAACCTAATCTTACACCTTGAAAAGGGGTCGGGGGTGAGAGATCAAAATTAATATATTTCGACCTCGAGAATTACACACACATAGACACACACCTGCCACCGTGTGTACATGCATGCGCGGTCGTATACGCTGTCAAAAAGGAAACTTTTACGCAACCTGCTAACGAATAATTTGCATTTGCTGCACATAATGCCAGGACTGACTAAACTTAGCACACTGGACTCGCATTCGGGAGGACGACGGTTCAATCCCGCGTCCGGCCATCCTGATTTAGGTTTTCCGTGATTTCCCTAAATCGCTCCAGGCAAATGCCGGGATGGTTCCTCTGAAAGGGCACGGCCGACTTCCTTCCCTAATCCGATGAGACCGATGACCTCGCTGTTTGGTCTCTTCCCCCAAAAACCAACCAACCAACTGACTAAACGCATTCTAGAGAAAACACTTCACGGAACTATTGCACCAGTTGAGCGGTACTAATCGTACAAGGCAGTTAGCACCATTAACAGAATGTTTGCAAGTTACGACCATTAGCTTGTCAGACAGTACATTATGTGCGTAAAGCTATGGAGCAGCGACATTAAAAACATCTGCAGCTAGTTTGTCATTATTCCAGGCCACTGACAACCGAAACAGCATTTCAGTACCGTAGGTATTTTGCCTATGGGGTGATCGTGAAGGAAATGAATCTCGCAGAAGCTCCAGAACACGAGAAACTGCTTCAGTTCGACCACGTATATTTCTCATATATGTTGACAAGTCCAATGACAACACAACAACCTCCTCGAAGAACACAAACATCACACATTTTCGTAACTACTATGAGAACAATCGCTACTGATTACGCGTCAGTCTCATTCTGCGCTACAAAAGTTGATTATCTCTTACCTTATCGACAAGAGAACTTTCTGCTGGACACTGGAAACCGAAAATAAAAGCTTCTGTTATAGAACTCTTGTATGGAATACTGGAAGCTCCGAATCTGCCTCGTATGTAACTGTCGAAGACAGACAAAACAAGACAAGTGCGGCCAAGGCACGGCTGCTCGTATACCTACACCGTTCAGAGAACAATTATTCGTCGCGGGAAAACAGAGAGTAAACAGTACGTGGCGCGAAAACGAACTCGTGACTGAAAGTTGCGCATCAGTCGTACAGAATTTTGACATGAGCTAAAAATAAAATATTTAAACTGAAGTAGTGTATTGTTTTGTAAATAGAAACGTCGATTGCACTAGCCCTCTGTCAACCTGTATGTTTACAGAAATAATTACCCAAATGCTTCCAGCCATTAATATGACTGTAATTATAGAGATCAAAGATTCGACAGTCGGTAACTTCCAAGAATGATTGCCTATCGAAGTTGCGGTGTCCAAACGATACACATCGAACGTGCGATCGTAAATCGATCATGCGACTCTGGTGGCGGGTGTTGTGATCAATTATATGTGATCGTCATTTTCATCTGTTTTCCGTCGTTACCTTAGTTGCTCTAAATTACACACCTCCGCGAATTATGTGTGAGTTGCTAGGGAATCCCAGTCGATTTATGTCTTTAGTGAGTGGCATGTCTGGTGTTCGTGACGTTTCTTCGGCGGATTGTCACACATGGAAAAATCCAATTCCATGTTTATCCAGCATAGAAAATTGTTTGACTTTTTGTCGGAATATAGAGTACTACCAGACGAGGGAAGAAGGGACTGTATAGACTGTGGTGGTGCGAAGTGTATAAAACTTCGTAAGAACAGTTTCAATGCTGAAATACTGTGTCAATTTCATTGCGGACAGTACGGGAAACGAACGAGTATCAGGAAGAATACACGGTTCGACTCTTCCAAATTATCCATCCAGACCACCGTAATGGACTTTCACATGATGACAACACCGACGACGAGTAAGGTAAGTCGTCTCCTTTGCAATTACAAGTATTTTTGTAACGCTCTTCTTATGTCATTGCTGTAGCGAACGCCGTAAACATACTCGTAACGCTCGCCACCATAGTCGCATGATCGATTTACGATCGCACGTTCGATATATATTGTCTGCACACCGCAACTTCGATTCGCAGTCATTCTCGGAAAATACCCGACATTCGAACTTGAGGGACTTAGCGCTGCAGTCTGAAGTTTCTAGCAGAGAGTTTGTGTTACCGATAGCTAAACGTGCACCCAAAAGAACCGTGGATATTACTTTTTCTTTCTTTGTTACAGATCTGCGTATTAAAGTTGTAATCTTCTGCTAAACCCTTTGTTTATTCACATAAAAATCAATATTTACACAAGATTCGAGTGGCTCTTGACCATTCTTGACTTATTTCTGTTTGGTAAGTGGTTTTTAAAAGTAGTCTCACGACAAGGGGTTTTTATCAGTAATTAGGAAATGTGTCAAAGACAAAAGAGAACACTCAGCAGTCCACATCTTTCACAATCGACATTTGTTTACCCAGTGGCACCTCAAGTTTAAATGATAACACAGTGAACGGCCTATTAAAGGGCTCACATTGATTTCTTGTCTGCAATGTTCAGAGTATGTGCTGTGTTGTAGTTAGCCAGCATCAACAAGTACTAGAAATATCCAACATCTACGGAAAATTATCATTATACAAAGTCTGATCAGAAGTTTCCGTTTGAAGGCTTTACTGCAGTGTATATGCAACGTAACGCAACTCTAATGCGGGTATATAAGCACCGACATGCAGGCGAGAGACTGGTGTGACACTCGCGTCTTTCCGACGTGCGTGTAGTAAATGCCAAAACGTAAACTATGACGACATTATCGCCAAATGCGTCCAAACAGCAACTATGTGCTGTTGTTCTTTTCTTCACTGCCGAAGGGCAAACAATGGTAGACATCAGTCAGAGAATGAAGAATGTTTGTGAGGAAGCATGTCTGTCGGAAACCATTGTGGAATGGTGCAACAAGTTTCGTTCTGGTCGCGGTTCGACACAAGATCTGTGACGCCCGGGTCATTTCATTTCAAGGAACGGGGCGTCTACTTCACTGGGGAACGGTTACTGCGCATCGCAGGAGATTGTGTAGGATTTCTCTTCGATGGCTGTTCTACAATGGAAGCCAGAGAGAGCGGTGTACAGGCCATTTTCAGAAAGAAATATTATCGATCCTCATAATTTCTTTGCTCAAGCCACAAACTCAACCATGAGGGTAAGAATGCAAATGCAGTGCCAGAAATTACGAATACTGTTGTCATTGTAAACGACGCTATAAACTCTTTTTAGAGAATCGACTACGCGCTGAAAATATGCTTCCAATTTATCACGAATGTGTGAGACCAGATGGCCTGAAAGATATAAACTATCAGACTATTTTTTCAACATTTCCCAGAGACTGCGAGAGCTCTAGAGAAATTGCCTCCAGTCGGAAATTATGCAACGAGAATACCTACGTATCAGTTGCATTCAGCCAAACCAATGGTCATCTTACCTTTATTGCAATAGCCAATTACTCAGCAATTTCGGAACTAGTAGTCCATACTATATGGGCAACAGCTGTGTTATTCTGAATTAAGATTCAATGTTCCTTCGGACATTCACTGCAGTGACTAAGCCGTTATGAAATATATGAAATGTCTTCGCAGTTGTGAATCCGTTATGTGTATACTCGTAAAGAGAAGACGTTATATTTGAAAGTCATTTGCCCAATATCAGGTGGTAAATGCGATAGTGCAGTGCTTGTTTTATTCAGAATGGATGGAGACTCAT
Source organism: Schistocerca nitens (assembly GCF_023898315.1). Classification (NCBI taxonomy): domain Eukaryota; kingdom Metazoa; phylum Arthropoda; class Insecta; order Orthoptera; family Acrididae; genus Schistocerca; species Schistocerca nitens. Next base: position 157,417,910 of record NC_064625.1, on the reverse strand, counting down.
CGTCAGATGTAGATGCAACTTCAGGTTTATCCCAGGGAGGTGTGTTGGGACCTTTGCTGTTCATGTTGTATATTAATGACCTTGCAGACAATATTAATAGTAAAATGAGGCTTTTCGCAGTTGATACAGTTTTGTATAACAAAGTACTATCTGAAAGACGCTGCAAGAATATTAAAAGTGATAAGATTTCAATGTGGTGCAGACACTGACAACTTGCTTTAAATGTTCAGAAATGTAAAATTGTGCACCTCACAAAACAAAAACGTAATATCCTATGACTATAATACCAGTGAGTCACTGTTGGTATCGGACAACTCATAAAAATACCTGGGTGTAACACTTTGTACGGACATGAACTAGTACGATCACATAGGCTCAGTCATGGGTGAAGCAGATGGTAGACATCGGTTTACTGGTAGAATACCGGGGAAATGCAGTCAGACTACAAAGGAGATTGCATATATCACTTGTGCGACCAGCCTGCGAAAATTGCTCAAGTGTGTAGGACTGGTACCAAATATGGCTAAGAGGAGATATAGAACATGTACAGAGAAGGGCAACACGAAAGGTCACGGGTTTGATTAGTGCATAGGAGAGTGTCACAGAGATACTGGAGAAACTGAACTCGAAGACACTCGAAGATTGACGTAAACTACCCCGAGAATGTCTATTAACAAAGTTTCAAGAGACAGCTTTAAATGATGACTCTAAGAATATACTACAGTCCCCTACGCTTGGCTGACATAGAGTAATTACAGTACGCACAGAGGCTTCAATCAATCAATCTTCCCGCACTCCATACGTGAATGGAACGGGAAGAAACACTAAGAACTGGTACAGCCTGAATGGCTGTTTTCAGCTCAACAGTGGTTTTGGGGTTATTGCTGTACACCTTGCCTTTAATATAGCCCCACAAAAAGGAGTCGCACGTGTTCAAATGTGGAGAATATGGCGGCCAATCGAGGACCATACTAGTGGCCTCTGGATACTCCAGAGCCAGAATGCGGTCCTCGAAATGCCCCTCCAGGACATTAGACACTCTCCTGCTTCGATGGGGTCGAGCTCCGTCTTGCATGAACCACAACGTGTCGAAATCACGGTCACTTTGGTTAATGGGAATGAAACCATCTTCAAAAACCTTCATGAACCATTAGGCAGTCACCGTGCCATCGAGGAATACGTCACCGGTTGTTCCGTGACTGGTCACTGCACATCACACAGACATACTTGAGGGTGAAGAGACTTCTCGATCGCGCGCCAGTTTTGCTTGCTGACGAACCCATCCGAATGAAAGTGGGCTTCATCGCTAAACCAAACAACAAGACGCGTCCTAATACTTATCATGTCCCGCTGCCAACTGTGCAGTTTGAACGTCCTAACGCAAAACGTTCACAAGGTATGAAGATTTTATTTCATATAGCTCAATTACTGTCACCCTGAAGGTGCTGATGTGGTGTGTGTGATGTAGATGGGGACAAACCGTGAGAACGAGATCGCAATTTTGTAAGACCCACTAATTCTGACAAAGCACACTGAATGAGATAATTTGGCTCAGAGAGTTTTCAGAGTGGTCGGTAGCAAATACTGGACATGCAACAGTTCGTTTCAGTAACTATTACATTTTTTACCCCAAATACAGTAGCACTATTTGTGACAAATATTTACCCTACGAGAAGGTAAGCACCTGTTTTCTCTGAGGGTCATGCCAGCCTGATACCTGTAAATTTGTGTGGGCTATCGGTAGGATTGGGTCGAGCAACGGTCATTTAATGCCTTTTAAATGCCCAAAACTCGGCTGCCAATCACCAGAAACGTTTATGCCTAGGGGAGCCTGGGACTCACAGCAGTGGGACGCAGTGAGCAATTGATTGTATAAAATCTGTGACTTTCAGAATACCGTCATACTTTTGCACATGTAGCCTACACGCTATTAACGTCTAGAAGACTGAAAACTGAATGATGCTAGAGTACTGAAATTGTGAGTCTAGTGTTTTACTACTTTTCTCTGCAAATTTTGACACGTCTGTAGTAATTATTTGCATGTGCAGCTGGTCCCGTCGGAGGTTCGAGTCCTCCCTCGGGCATAGGTGTGTGTTGGTCCTTAGGATAATTTAGGTTAAGTAGTGTGTAAGGTGGCGACTATAATGAGGGAAAAGAGAGTGGACTGGAAAACCAGAAGACTTATAAACTCATTATATCTTAATCAAAAAGTTTCAGTTAAAGTGAGAGGAGAAAGCACAGACTGGATCAGACTAGGGAAAGGAGTAAGACAAGGATGCTGTTTATCACCTACTCTTTTCAACCTCTACTTGGAAAATATGATTGAACAATGCTCATTAGATGACAAAGGAGTAGGGTGTTTGAGATTTGCTGATGACATGGTCCTTCTACCCACAGGGGGAAAAGAATTACAGGATTTGGTGGATACCATTGCAACTAACGGAAAAAAATATGGAATGAAAATTAACAAAAATAAAACAAAAGTATTGGCACTAGGAGGCAATAAGGAAATAAAAATTATGCTGAATGGAGAAATACTAGACAGGTGCAAAATTTTAAGTATCTTGGAAGTGCACCACAGAAATTAAAACAAGGATAGCAATGGCAAAAGAAGCGTTTTATAAGAAAAGGAGAATCTTCTGCAGCGGTCTGGACAGAGAACTCAGAAAGAGACTCATAAAATGTCTTGTATGGAGTGTTCTTCTATATGGCGCTGAAACGTGGACTATGAGGAAAAAAGACAGAGAAAGGCTGGAGGCTTTTGAGATCTGGACATGGCGGAAGAGGGAAAGAATAAGTTGGATGGAGAGAGTAAAAAATGAAGAGGTACTGAGAAGAGTGGGAGAGAAAAGACAGTTACTAGATGTAATAAAGAGAAGAAAAAGAAATTGGACTGGGCATATATTAAGAAAGAATGACGGACTGATAAAAACAGTTTTAGAAGGTTATGTAGAAGGGAAAAGGAAGAGAGGAAGGAAGAGATTTCAGATACTGGATGACATGATGGACGGTACAACATACAGCAGCCTTAAGAAGGAGGCAATGGATCGCAGAAAATGGAGAAGCAAAGGACCTGCTAATATAGCAATAACTGATGATGATGATGAGTGTGTAAGCTTAGTGACTGATGACCTTAGCAGTTACGTCCCATAAGATTTCACACACATTTGATTTGAATTATTTGTACTTCCTCGTCATCCAGAAAACAAATTTCAAGAAGGCAAGCAGTTATCATGGGCATTGTCTCTTCATACCGTATGAAATACAGAGTTATAATATCTATATGTGACTGAATAAATATGTAGGTTGGTGATGTGGGGCAGGGAACAAAATATCTGTGTCATCGGGTTAGGGAAGAATGGGGAAGGAAGTCGGCCGTGCAGAGTGAGCAATTTTTTCTGGGTCACAGTGAGCATAAACTGATGAGCCAAAACATTATGACCACCTGCGTAGTAACTTGTTCGTCCGTGTTTGGAACGAAATACATCACTGATTCTGCGTGTCCGGGATCCGACAGTTTGTTGGTAGGTTTGTGGAGGAATGTGGCATTAGATGTACACGCAATTCGCCTAAATGACAGGCCGCTGAATTGCGTATGCAGTGATGCACCAGACATCGACCCAGATGGGTTCCGTGGGATTTACATCAGGGGATTTCGTCGCCGAGACAGCAAATGGGAGTTCACTATGATGCTCCTCAAACCACAGTAGCGCGGTTGTGGCTCCAAGACGCGGACAGTTACACTGCTGAGAGATGACATCGCCGCCGGGGAAGACATCGAGCATGGAAGGATGCAGGTGGCTCGCAGTTGTCTGCAGGTCATCGATTACTACCACTGTAAGACGTCGTGGTCTCCTGACCTTCATTGCTTACACATTCCGCCCTCACAATCATATTCCGCACATCAAGACGCTTCATTCGAACCCAAACTCGATAAGATAAAGTCAATTTTGTATTAATTCATGTAAACGATATGCAAATAACAAATAAATGGCGAGTGCGCACCGAGGTTGAAACACTCGAGGCTGGCATACACACACACATTCGAGACACGATGGTCACAAAAGCTTTTAGTTCAGGAGAGGCAACCGCACGCCAGGAGGCCAGTCCCTTCAGAGGACTAGTCAACCTATCTACGTCGGCCGGCAACCGCCCGTAGAGCAGACAGAGTTTGCCCGAGTGAAAGGGAGAATGACCCCGTGTTCGGCTTAAAAGCAAATTCCGCTACATTGTGTGGGAGCGCCCAGCCTACGCATCCTATACAAACATAGCACGCAGTTTCAGAGGTTTTCACAGGGAGACAGCAAACGCCAAACGCCGATGCTACAGATTTCCGGATTGGTCGCCTTAAACGAAACGTCATTCTCCCGTTTTAGAAGAGCAATGCTGATTGGCAGATGATATTCCTGACGCCTTGAGCTTAAGGAGTAAATGAAGGGACCGAAAGATATACCCCTTCACATCTGGCGTGGAGGGGGGCCGTTCCGTTGTCGCTCTTGGAGTGAGGAACAAGTCTCTCCTCAGTACTTCACTGGGAGAGCACCTCTGTCGAGAGCGAATCGGAGTGCGACTCTGTATTAAGTCCTTGCGATTAAGCGTCGTTCACTGTGTTGGCTGCGACACTTATTGTGAGGTGTGAAAGGACAGAGTTATAGTTAAATGCCTGCGAGCGAATTTTTGAGTGGCATCGCGGTTGACCGGTTATCTGACCGGTGTACCACGCCAATAGTTAGACTAGGGGCGAATAGGAGTCCTCGACGTCATCAAGGCGTAGGGAGAGTTTGATTGGCGAGGGTCAATCCAGATAGAACGAGAGTTATCTTATTTGTCAGCAGCGAGCGGCGCAGACAGCAGTCATCGCAGCTTACGGTATTGTGCGCTACAGCTCTTGCGAGCCCCTTATTTCCTCCACAACAGTACACTTCACTGCATTTCACTCACGACAGCCTCGACCGTACCTAGCAACATTCTAACAGATAATTATTCAAGTTGAGCAGGTAGGGCTCTCAGCCATTCTGCTAAGTCAATAACAATCTTAAACTTGTATAGAAATTTCATTAGCGAATCCTATCCTTAAGAGGTAACTTCACATTCCGAAAAGAACCCGGAAATAACTTGTTCATTTCTCAGAAATTTTGCCAAAACAAAAAAAATAAATAAATTTTCGTTAGTTTCATGTTTTTCTCACACTAACTAGCACTACTCCAACACCCAAGTATCCCACTAGTTACGTAAGAAATTTTGTGAATTTTTGTGTCATTTCTTTACAACGGACGACTCCAGAAGATATTTATTGCTATAAGTTTTTCAGGCATTTCTCTTTAGAACGTTAGGAGCGTCTGTCTGACTTCTGTATTAGTGTGGGGGTGGAAATTGCATCTTGTAGGAGCCACAGGGTAAAGGGTACATCTCAGATTAATCCGTTACGCAGAATGACAGAATAGCACCCACACGCTCACACCACAGGTCCCACGATAGGGCAGGAGAATGTCTCCCATAGCGTAATGCTGCTCCCACCAGCCTGCGTCCGTGGGGCGCTGCACGTTTCGAGCCGCCGTTTACCTCGATGATGGCGTTTGTTGAGACGACCATCGACTTAGTGTAGCAAAAATGTGATTGACTGACCGACTGTCGAATCCCGATGGTCCCGCGCCCTTTGCAATCGTAACTGACGATGTTGGGTCAACATGCGAACACGCAGGAGTGGTCTGCTACAGAGCTGCATGTTCACCAATGTACGATGAACGGTGTGCCCCGAAACAATTGTGCGGCGCCAGAATGATGCTCTTTCGGCAGAGATGCCACAGAGCAGACAAGCCTCCGAACCGCACGTTTTGCGAAGGGTCGTCGACGTCCAACCATTTAGCGCTTAGTAGTAGTTTTACTTTCCTTCTTGTGAAGACATCGTTACTTTGCGATATATATATATCTTGTTTTTTCCGTCTATTCATATATCTTTCATGTTGTAGCGCATTGTTCTTTTGCCCTGTATTATAGAGATAAAAGTTGTTTTCTAGATGTAATATGTAACTGGAAATTATTTATTTTTTGTAAGTAGGTAAATGTGTTTAGAGTTTATTGATTGTGGAAAGCTTTATTTTTTTTGTTTATCGTTTACTGTAATAAGTTTGGTAGAAAATAGTTGTGTAAAGATAGAGAGAGAGAGCAATATCGATAGTCGATCCAACAAAACGTGGGGGGGGGGGGGGGGATTTTTGGATAGCGAGAGAGGCGGACACATGTTTCACTGTGGGAGTCGTGACTTTTACGAGCTGGTGAAGATTGAGTTTAGTGGCAAGTGATGTATGTTTTTAATCACTGTTTTATACCAGGACGTGATATGATAATAGTGAGTGTAGAAACTGGGCGAAGTAAATACTGAGACTGTGCCGTGAGACGAAGTAACTATGACAATGCAACCGACAATGAATGGTATTGCAGGTCTGTGTCTGTGAATTGAACTGCGCTTGTATTTTGACTGTGTTTTCGTGCACTCAAGTGCTGTGAACTTACGTATTTATTCGCGTTTCGATGAACTACCGGACGCCTATAATCAATAACAGTGGTTCTGAACTTACGCGAACTGTCTATTGTGTGTGAGTACATTCCCGCCCAGGTCGCTTTATCGCGATCGCGGCGCTCTTAAATACGAATTGACTTTCTACAGAATTCGCGGTCGGCAAGTTTTGTAAACTATGTGTGGCATACGTACACAGAGAGAAAAACTACTTTTGGCTTACTACCTGCAGACACATTTGGAGAAAAGAGAACCACTTGTATGAATATCAAGAGCTCAGATGGAAACGCAGTTCTAAGCAAAGAAGGGAAAGCAGAAAGGTGGAAGGAGTACATAGAGGGTCTATACAAGGGCGATGCAGTCGAGGACAATACTATGAAAATGGAAGAGGATGTAGATGAAGATGAAATGGGAGATATGATACTGCGTGGAGAGTTTGACAGAGCACTGAAAGATCTGAGTCGAAACAAGGCCCTGGGAGTACACAACATTCCATTAGAACTACTGACTGCCTTGGGAGAGCCAGTCCTGACAAAACTCTACCATTGGGTGAGCGAGATGTATGAGACAGGCGAAATACCCTCAGACATCAAGAAGAATATAATAATTCCAATCCCAAAGAAAGCAAGTGTTGACAAATGTGAAAATTACCGAACTATCAGTTTAATAAGTCACAGCTGCAAAATGCTAACGCGAATTCCTTACAGATGAATGGAAGAACTGGCAGAGGTCGACCTCGGCGAGGATCAGTTTGAATTCTGTAGAAATGTTGGAACACGTGAGGCAATACCGACCTTACGACTTATGTTAGAAGAAAGATTAAGGAAAGGCAAACCTACGTTTCTAGCATTTGTAGACGTAGAGAAAGCTTTTGACAATGTTGAATGGAATACTCTCTTTCAAATTCTATAGGTGGCAGGGGTAAAATACAGGGACCAAAAGGCTATTTATAATTTGTGCAGAAACAAGATGGCAGTTATAAGAGTCGAGGGACATGAAAGGGAAGCAGTGGTTGGGAAGGGAGTGAGGCAGGGTTGTAGCCTCTCCCCGATGTCATTCAATCTGTATATTGAGCAAGCAGTGAAGGAAACAAAAAGAAAAATTTGGAGTAGGTATTAAAATCCATGGAGAAGTAATAAAAACTTTGAGGTTTGCCGATGAAATTGTAATTCTGTCAGAGACAGCAAAGGACTTGGAAGAGCAGTTGAACGGAATGGACAGTGTCTTGAAAGGAGGATATAAGATGAACATCAACAAAAGCAAAACGAGGAAAATGGAATGTAGTTGAATTAAGTCGGGTGATGCTGAGGGAATTAGATTAGGAAATGAGACACTTAAAGTAGTAAAGGAGTTTTGCTATTTGGGGAGCAAAGTAACTGATGATGGTCGAAGTAGAGAGGATATAAAATGTAGACTGGCAATGGCAAGGAAAGCGTTTCTGAAGAAGAGAAATTTGTTAACGTCCAGTATAGATTTAAGTGTCAGAAAGTCGTTTCTGAAAGTATTTGTATGGAGTGTAGCCATGTATGGAAGTGAAACATGGACGATAAATAGTTTGGACAAGAAGAGAATAGAAGCTTTCGAAATGTGGTGCTACAGAAGAATGCTGAAGGTTAGATGGGTAGATCACATAACTAATGAGGAGGTATCGAATAGGATTGGGGAGAAGAGAAGTTTGTCGCACAACTTGACTAGAAGAAGGGATCGGTTGGTAGGACATGTTCTGAGGCATCAAGGGATCACCAATTTAGTATTGGAGGGCAGCGTGGAGGGTAAAAATCGTAGGGGGAGACCAAGAGATGAATACACTAAGCAGATTCAGAAGGATGTAGGTTGCAGCAAGTACTGGGACATGAAGAAGCTTGCACAGGATAGGGTAGCATGGAGAGCTGCATCAAACCAGTCTCAGGACTGAAGACCACAACGACAACAACCTGCAGAAGAAATGATGAAAGCTGTGAATAGGCTGTGTAATTCAAGAAAGCACAAAAGTTCTGTCAGCAGCATTGCAATATAAGATCTGTAGACAGTCTCTTGAAAGGTTACTTATCCTCATAGAGCAACAGTAAAGAAGGTGCAGTAGTTGGAAATGTACCAAAAAATACTGATAATGACACCGACAAGACAGATATAACAGACACCAGTAACACAGGCACTACTCCAGTCGTAACTCTGCCTGTGATTAGTAACTGTTTAAATAGCTCAGTATACTTGGAATCACTGAAGGAAGTTCCGCCTTTTCCAAAAGCAACTACAGCAGCTCTATTATGGAAGAAAAAGAGGAGGAATAAGATTTTTTAACCGACAGCCCGGAGAAGTAGGAGTTTCTAGAACGTAAAAATGGGAAGAAAACAAACTGGTCAAACTCTCAACATTGAACAACCAACGCACCCGTTTCTAAACGTGTCAGAAGGCAGCTTCAGCCAGAGATGAACTCAAGAAGGCTCTGCTATTCTTCTGACCGGTAACAGTGACGATAATTTGAGTTTTCGCGACTAAGAACAACTGAACATCGAAGGTGAGCTCCAAAAGAAAGAACTAAGTTATTGTAAAAGTGGCAATCATTTCGTAGCATATGTCAGATCAGTTAATACAAATTAAACCACTGCAATTGTGACTTATCTGCAGAAGTCACGAAACTCTGACAGACATTTTTCACTTGCTGCAGATCCAGAAGGATGCAGAAGCACATGAAATTAGCTTCACAGAAGTCATTTGTAGACTACCAAAGACTTCCAAAGTCCGCGGCACTAAAAGACACTATAGCAATGCTTGTATTTCCTATTGACATGGATACTTACAACGCCCACTGATTTCATTATGTGCAAATTCAATGTATCACATAATGTTTATCAACGAAAATAAATGTTTCTAGTGTGTCTGTGGATTTTGTTTCTGTTGCTCACTGTGGCCCACGCCAACACTCAGGGTATGCCGTGATGTGCGTAGAGAGGGTATTTCCGCATCACTTTTCTGTCTGTAATTCAATTTGTAGCCAGCCGAGTGACCGAGCGGTTCTAGGCGCTACAGTTTGGAATCGCGCGACCGCTACGGACGCAGGTTCGAATCCTGCCTTGGGCATGGATGTGTGTGATGTCCTTAGATTAGTTAGGTTTAAGTAGTTCTAAGGGACTGATGACCTCAGATGTTAAGTCCCATAGTGCTCAGAGCCATTTATCTCTTTTTTTAACCTCTTTCCCATCCACGTTTACTATTAATCTTCACGGTTGCTACGTGCTCGTGCGCTATTTAAAGTACTTTAAAGAGGAAACGTCTTACGTGTATGTAATAGTTTAATCCACTACCAGTTATGGACTGACGAGTATCGAAGTCAACCTATAAGCAATCACCGTCAAAATACACTGAAGAGCCAAAGACACTGTTACACCTGCCTAAATTCATGTAGGGCCCCACAAGCACTCAGAAGTGCCGTAACACGACGTGTCATGGACTCCACTAATGTCTGAAGTAGTTATGAAGGGAACTTACACCATGAATCCTGCAGGGCTGTCCATATGTCCGTAAGAGTTCGAGAAGGCAGAGATCTCTTCCGAACACCACCCTGCAAGGCGTCTTAGATATGCTCAGTAATGTTCATGTGTCTGGAATCTGGGGCCAGTTGAAGTGTTTAAACACAGAAAATTGTTCCCAGAGCCACTCTGTAGCAATTATGGACGAGTGGGGTGGCGCATTGTCCTGCTGGAACTGCCCAAGTCCGTCAGAATGAACAACGGACATGAATGGATGCGGGCGATCAGACAGGATGCTTATGTTCCTGTCAGAGTCGTATCTAGACATATCAGGGGGCCCATATCACTCCAACTGCACACGCCCCACACCATTACAGAGCCTCCAACAACTTGAACAGTCCCCCGCTGACATGCAGAGTCCATGGATTCATGAGCTTGTCTCGATACCTGTACACAACCATCCGCTGGATACAATTAGAAACGAGACTCGTCCGACCAGGCAACATGTTTCCAGCCATCAACAGTCCAATGTCGGTGTTGACGGACCCAGAGGAGGCGTAAAGCTTTGTGTCGCGCAGTCATCAAGGCTACACGAGTGGGCCTTCGGCTCCGAAAGTCCATATCGATTATGTTTCGTTGAACGGTTGGCACACTGACACTTGTTGATGGCCCAGCAATGAAATCTGCAGAAATTTGCGGAAGGATTGCACTTCTGTCACGATGAACGATTCTCTCCAGTCGTCGTTGGTCCCGTTCCTGCAGGATCTTTCTCCGGCCGCATCGATGTCGGAGATTTGATGTTTTCCCGGATTCCTGATATTCAGAACTGTGGTGAAATGGTCGTACGGGAAAATGTCCACTTCATCACTAAGTCGGAGATGCTGTGTCCCATCACTCGTGCACCAACTATGACACCACGTTCAAATTCACTTAAATCTTGATGACCTACCATAGTAGCAACAGTAACCGATCTAACAACTGCGCCAGACACTTGTTGTCTTATATAGGCGCTGCCGACCGCAGCTCCGTATTCTGCCTGTTTACATCTCTCTGTTTTTGAATATGCATGCCTATACCAGTTTCTCTGGCGCTTCAGAGTAATTGGCTGTTTCACTGTTGCTCATTTGGTATAGAGTACCATCCACAGTGCAACTGCGTTAGCATCTCTGTTTATGCTTGCAGAGTACATCAGGTACTTTGTCTCAGCTGTGTCTACTCGTAATACGTAGAGACGCACACAGCAGAGAAAAAAGTACAATGCAAGTAACAAGTACGTCTCGGAGAAAATGTTTTGCGTTGAGTGTAGGGTGGCAGACCGATCAGTGTGAGAAACTTACTGTAAACGTAATTGACGTTATCCATAGCAAACTAATAAAACATAGTAACATACGTGTACCTAATCTTGTCTTAGTGAGAATGGCACTATGTCCAAATACAGGTTCGATTATTTAATGTTTTTCTTCATAATGGGCGAAACGGCAGTAACTGGATAAAGGTGGAGGACCGTTTGTGTAAATATACTGGATGGAGATAGCTAATACTATCGACTTACAAGGGGAGGCCACGACGTTTGGAACGCAGATTTACTGCAAACTTCGTACACTCGTAGTACTCCATGATGACAACAAAATGTGTAAGCAGTAGCGCGTACTTCTCAAGCGTTACTGAGAAAATCGCAAGATAATTTCGGTAGTCAAATATGTACCTGTGCGTGGCCGTTATTATCACAAAGCGGCGGTCGTTATTAACACGAAGGGGCGGCAGCTAAGTGGTTAGCGTCCAGGCCCCGTAATCGTAGGTAGTTGGTCGCTGGATCGAGTCCTGTTCGTGACTTTGTTTCTTTTCTTTCCAACACAGTCATATTCTTTACTATTTATATTACAGTTGATATAACGGGAAAAATATGTGTAATCAGAAGAACTTTTATTACATTTACAATGTTATTTGGCAGTCTACAAAGTTTTATTATCATAGGTAATATAATATTCATAACTACCGACTTCTAAACGACCAAACGCATAAGTAGTAGTAGTAGTAAGGTGTTCTGCCCTACGGTAGGTCTTGTCATGGGTTAAGCCTCTTCCACTTTGGTCTGTTCATAGCCAGTCTTTTCATTTCTGAATATTTGTCTCCTTTGATACTGTCCAGCATTTGATATATTCTTCGTCCTCTTCCCCTTTTTCCCTCCACTATTCCTTCTATTCCTTCCTTCAATAAACAGTCCCTCCTCAAACAATGTCCAATCCAGTTCTGTTTTCTCTTTCTGATAACTTTCAGCATGTTTCTTTCTTCTCCAACCCTTCTTAGTACTTCTTCATTCGTTAATCGGTCTTCTCATTTCACTTTTTCCTGTCTTCTCCATATCTACATCTCTAGTGCCTCCAATCTTCTTTCATCTTCCTTCCTCCCTGTCCAGGTCTCTGCACCATATAAACGCATAAAGTCAGACAGTATATATATATATATATATATATATATATATGACTGCGTTGTAAAAAAAAAACGGTAACGAATGTGACTCGATGCACCGACCTACTACCTACGATTACGGGGCTTTTTTTTCATTTTGTTCGTTATTAATCGTTGTGTTTGGTCGTTGCGGACGTTGCAAGACATCCTGTTCAAGTTCGGTGGTTGATCCTTCCACTCAGTTTTTTATTACAGAGGCCAACCGGCTCTCTGACCGAACACACTGAGCTACCGTGCCGGCATTATTATTTTTTTTAACTCAGTTTTTTTTTATTACAGAGGGTAGCTAACCCTCTGACCGAGGACGCTGAGATACCGTGCCGGCATATATATATATATAGAATATAACTGTGTAGTAAAAAAAAAATTATGGGGCTTGGACCCTAACCACTTAGCTGCTGCCGCCGCTTCGTGATAATAACGACCCCCGCTTCGTGATAATAACGGCCATGCACAGGTTACATATTTGACTACCGAAATTATCTTGCGATTTCCTCAGTAACGCTTGAGAAGTACGCTCTACTGCTTACACATGTTGTTGTCCTCATGGAGTACTACGAGTGTACGAAGTTTGCAGTAAATCCGCATTCCAAACGTCGTGGCCTCCCCTTGTTAGTTGTTTTCAAATCGATAGTTCAATTAATTTTGTCCATCTTATTTCTGATTACGATAAAATCACACGAATTTTTAAGATGATGTAATCGATGCTGACGATTGACACTAAACATTTAATGACGTCTGTCTTTTTATGGATGACGTCCTCTTATGTCAATTCCTGCATTCTGCTCTACCCGGACGCTATTTATTACCCGAGGACGAAAGACTACGCTGTCATGTGGATCGGAGGTCACGCGATTCATTATTTATTTGGAGGTGGTGTTATAGAACTCACGGATTTTTGAAACTGTTCAAACGATCGTCATTGTGCTACTGTGAAGAACCCTAAGTACAGTCAACACTTTTCGAACATTTTGCAGAGCATCTTCCACGATCCGCCCCGTAGCTGGATTATTCATCGCAAGAGATAAATTTGATACATTCAGAGAAGGAGACGAACAGATGACGGTAGAACATGCCATGAAAATGGGGGAGGCGGCGGCACCCGTAGAGTATCGACACCGCGTGTTACAGAAGTGTGACAGAACTGTTACGGAAGTGTGGGTTTGTCTTTATTTTTCTTTCTTTCAGAGACAAGTAACGGGAAATGTGGGTTGCTTTTTGTCAATAAATAAGTGAATATTCTCCTGTGGCTATTTACCCCTTCCATATGATCCTGTTTGACGACGGAAGCATCGTCAAGCCCCCTAGGTCATCATCATTGTGGTGTCACTGCCAGACACCACACTTGCTAGGTGGTAGCTTAAATCGGCCGCGGTCCATTAGTACATGTCGGACCCGCGTGTCGCCACTGTGTGATCGCAGACCGAGCGCCACCACACGGCAGGTCTCGAGAGACGTACGAGAACTCGCCCCAGTTGTACGACGAAGTTGCTAGCGACTATACGGACGAAGCCATTTCTCTCATTTGCCGAGAGACAGTTAGAATAGCCTTCAGCTAAGTTAATGGCTACGACTTAGCAAGGCGCCATTAGCCTTAAATAGCTTGTATGTATATAAAGAGTCACTTGTATCGCCACAATCTCCAGATGTCTCATCAAGAACGATGTATACAAGGATGTATTAAAAGTTAAGTATATACCAAAGATACGTATTTTCTTTATCACATTCATTAAGTCTCCTGTTTCAGACCTCACTCCATCCTTCATGAGTTAGCGCGTGCATCTTGGCCGCCTCTTTCAATTAGTGTGCGTAGTGTTGGCAAGTCTGCCGACACTACAATCATCATCATCATCATCATCATCATCATCATCATTTAAGACTGATTATGCCTTTCAGCGTTCAGTCTGGAGCATAGTCCCCCTTATAAAATTCCTCCATGATCCCCTATTCAGTTCTAACATTGGTGCCTCTTCTTATGTTAAGCCTATTACTTCAAAATCATTCTTAACCAAATCCAGGTACCTTCTCCTTGGTCTACCCCGACTCCTCCTACCCTCTACTGCTGAACCCATGAGTCTCTTGGGTAACCTTGCTTCTCCCATGCGTGTAATTTGACCCCACCATCTAAGCCTGTTCGCCCTGACTGCTACATTTATAGAGTTCATTCCCAGTTTTTCTTTGATTTCCTCATTGTGGACACCCTCCTGCCATTGTTCCCATCTACTAGTACCTGCAATCATCCTAGCTACTTTCATATCCGTAACCTCAACCTTATTGATAAGGTAACCTGAATCCATCCAGCTTTCGCTCCCATACAACAAAGTTGGTCGAAAGATTGAACGGTGCACAGATAACTTAGTCTTGGTTCTGACTTCCTTCTTGCAGAAGAGAGTAGATCGTAGCTGAGCGCTCACTGCATTAGCTTTGCTACACCTCGCTTCCAGTTCTTTCACTATGTTGCCATCCTGTGAGAATATGCATCCTAAGTACTTGAAACCGTCCACCTGTTCTAACTTTGTTCCTCCTATTTGGCACTCAATCCGTTTATATCTCTTTCCCACTGACATTACTTTCGTTCTGGAGATGCCAATCTTCATACCATAGCCCTTACATTTCTGATCTAGCCCTGAAATATTACTTTGCAAACTTTCAATCGAATCTGCCATCACAACTAAGTCATCTGCATATGCGAGACTGCTTATTTTGCTTTCACATATCTTAATCTCACCCAGCCAATCTATTGTTTTCAACATATGATCCATAAATAATATGAACAACAGTGGAGACAGGTTGCAACCTTGTCTTACCCCTGAAACTACTCTGAACCACGAACTCAATTTACCGTCAACTCTAACTGCTGCCTGACTATCCATGTAAAGACCTTTAATTGCTTGCAAAAGTTTGCCTCCTATTCCATAATCTCGTAGAACAGACAATAACTTCCTCCTAGGAACCCGGTCATATGCCTTTTCTAGATCTATTAAGCATAGATACAATTCCCTGTTCCACGCGAAACACTTCTCCATTGTTTGCCGTTAGCTAAAGATCTGGTCCTGACAACCTCTAAGAGGCCTAAACCCACACTGATTTTCATCTAATTTGTCCTCAACTAATACTCGCACTTTCCTTTCAACAATACCTGAGAAGATTTTACCCACAGCGCTGATTAAAGAGATACCTCTGTAATTGTTACAATCTTTTCTGTTTTCATGTTTAAAGATTGGTGTGATTGCTGCTTTCGTCCAGTCCGGTGGAACTAGTCCCGACTCCCACGCCATTTCAATTATCCTGTGTAGCCATTTGAGACCTGACATTCCCCGAAACCATTCCTTCTATTCCTTTACCCTGCATAAAAAAAAGTGGTCACGGTGTTGGACTACCAAGCAGGCGAGCCATGTTCGAACCTCCCACGTGCCAAAAACTTTCTTCTTTTTCTTCCAGTGTTCGCCGTATTCAAATTTGTGTCCGTATCGTGGTGTAACGTTCCTTTGCAACACTGAGGTGTAAGGACGAGACCTATAACGGCAGTTGTTTCTGCACAACTACTCTATTAGCAGCCGTCAGGAAGTGGCTTTCGAATGAGAACCGCCAGCGTTTGATGACAAGGAGACAAGTCAACCGAATCCTCCCCGGAAAACACGTCTGGTGTGTCATACACGACATTAGTGACAGCACGTGTGTGATATGTAATTTGTACGCCCGGTAAGTGAGTGAGATACGCCTCCTTGCCCGATTTAGGTCTTCATATGAATGTGATCACTCTTAAGGAAACGAAAACATAATAGTTTGTCACATAAGCAGCAACAAATGAACGCAACAGTTCAGCCGCGGCTCGTGGTTTCTATGCTGGAGAAGGCTGCGGTATTTATCGATCGGAGCCAACATAGACGTCGGGTTACGCTATAGATTAGTCTGACATAAACAACCAAAAATTCAGGGGGAGGGGGGGTGGCAGATCACTGTCTACCCATAATTTTACGTACTGTATCTTCTGTAATCAGGTATTAAATATCATTAAAAGCTAACTTCGAATTAAAATCTTTGGTTAGTGTTTTTATACGTCATCATTACATATTCTGACACTTTGCAGCAAATCATATGAAAAGACACGTTTCGGAGAGATCTTTAATGTGATGAATGTTAACTTTGCAGCTGCTTAATATTTTTGGTGTTTTCAGTACTCAACTTAAGGCGTTTATTGTGGTTAACCTCCAAAGCTCCAAGTTTACGAGTTCGCATGACGTTACTGTGATGTTTTGGTGATGTCACAGGTCTTGTGCTGTGATTGGCTGGCATGAGCAATCCGTGCAACTGCCATATCAATTCACATGTTTGAGAAGCGAACAGTTCTTATTTATTGTGTATTATGAAAATATGCATTTATGTGAAATGGCGCACTAAAGATCTCTCTAAAATATGTCATTTTTAGTACGGTTTGTTGTGCTAAAGTATACAAAATGTACCGGTACCAAACGTGATTCGTTTCGGAAAATGTCATCACGTTTATGACTGGCTAAACATGAAACTACACTTTTTTACTCACTTCACTTAATAGGCTAAGTAGGACTTAATATAAAGAAATTACCTCTTATCAATTATGAATGCACTTTTGCTTACTTCAATTCATTTGTTTATAGACGAAGTCAGATCGTCTCCCCTTCTGCGCAGCAAAATGGTCTATGACCATTTCATTCAAATTTGGCCGATTCAGTAATTCTTTTTCTAGGGAACATATCGCAAGCGCACAAAGGCTGTCCTCATTCATAGAGTTGCGTATGAATGTTTTCACTCGCTTTAACGTAGAGAAGCAGCGTTCTGCCTCGCCGGTCGTCATAGGGAAGGTTACTATTATTTGCAGAAGTTTTACACTTTCAGGAAAAGATTTAGCCAGATTGTTATCGTAAAGAAATTTCAACAAGGTCAAAGCACCTGACGCCTCCATAAAATCTTTTCCGCTGTACAATACGTTCAGCTCATGACGTAGATCTGAAGGCTGTAAATTGAACAAATTAACAGCTATTTTAAGCTCTTTTTCCGGAAAAATAGTTTGATGTTTTGCAAACAACGATGGATCAAACAGCCGTGCAATCGATAAGTGATCACTGAAACTAAATCGTTCTCTGATCTGAGTTGTGATAGGTCGTAACGTTTCGTGCACACACTATTCTTGATTCTGTGAAACGTCCCCGTTTTGCAGTTGATTCTACCTGTTCCCAGTGATCGTCAGTTTCAAGTGAGGCCCTAATTTGCTGAACAGAATCTGCAAAGTGAGAAACATATTCAACAGTTTTTACTGCATCAATATTCCTCTGCTGCAGTTGATTAAAGAGAATGTCACAATGAGGCATGACTGTATTAAAAAAATTTAACCAGAAGGGGAAATCTTCATCTTGGAGGAAACCCTTCACTCCCGTGGCCTCGTTTATTGTCTTGTAATCACTGGCATCATCATCAGTAATTCTTTCTAGGCACTCAACAATTTCCTTTTGGTATTTGTACACAGTGGTTACGCTCCGTGATTTAAAATTCCATCTGATGGACTGAGGACAGGTAGGAACACGCTTCTTCACTACTTCGTCAAGAATGACTGTACAGCTAGAAGACCGGGAAAAAAAAAGGTGGAATTTCCTTCCAAGTTGCTAAAGAAGATCCGCACTTGTTTATTGCCTGTCACACAACGTTCAACAATTAAATGTAACTGATGGGCGTAACAGTGAATAAAGTGAGCATTCCTGTACATTTCTCTAATTCTGGTTTGAACTCCACTTTTATGGCCACTCGTAACAGGAGCACCGTCGTAACAACTGAGCTATCAGTTTTTCAGGTGTTTCATGTACATTCATTTTCTCTAGCTCACAGAGAACAGCTGCAGTTACAGCATCTGCACTGTGACTTTTTGGGCGTACAAAGGAAATAAATCTTTCATTTATTTGTCCCAGTAGCTCATAGCGAATTATTAGGACCAATTGTGACAAATTTGCACAATCAGTAGTTTCATCAACTTCCATTGCGAGAAAGTTTGCCTTCGACAGTTCACTCCTGATGAGATTGAGGCATACCTCATAAATTGTTTCCAGGAGTTCATTTTGAATTGTCTTCGATAGGCCTAAGAAAACACGGTTTTCTAATTTATCAATGTGCTGCTTCAAGACGCAGTCCAGTTCCGCCATAAGACTGACTAATCCTCGAAAAATTCCTGGGGTTTTGGAATCTACTGTTTCGTCGTGACCCCTTAAGGCAAGCTCGAATTTGCCGCAAAATTTAATACAGTCTATCAGTTTACCCAGAATATATCGATTTTTTGATACATTTTCATTATATATCTTTATATTACGGCGGTAAGCACTGTCTAATTGGCACGTAATGTCCAGTTTCCCTAGCATTGAAAACTCAATGAAACGATTTAAATGTCTTTCGCTGGAATTATGTTTTTTCATCTTTGTGTGAAAATTCTTTAAGTCAGTGATACCAGTTTCAGTCCAGGCGCTATCAGTACTATTTGCAAGAAGACAGGTGAAAGAAAAAAATGCATTTTTCACTTCACAACCACACAACCACTCAGCTGCACCGTACATTGCTCTATTAAAACGGCGTTTGTATCCTTGCCTAGATTTGCACTGTTTCTGTTCTTGATTGATCGTTAGATCGGGTCTGGGTGCACCAAGTTCTTTCACTTTCATCCTGTGGCCGTGTTCCAAGCTTTTACCTATTAAATTGCACGCTGAATTCATATTGCGCTGGTTTCACACTCACCGTATGTCGCAGATATTCACAAGGAAGTAAAACTCACTAAAATCTTGCAAAATACACTCCGAAATAGAAACTTGCTAATATCACACGGTATCAACAAAAGCAGTCAGCATCAGCAAGCAAGGAAAATAAAGTAACGGGCAAATTTCGCGCGCTTTGTCCCCTAATCACTTATGAAACACTCGCTAGATGGCAGTACTGTTATGTTACTGTAGTCTAGTGCACTCTGGCGGGATATTTGCAAACTTACTCTAAATGTGGATAAAATAGCCAATGGCAGAAACAAAACTACTATGTAAAACATTATCAAAACAACAATACTAAACGTCGATTAATGATGCATCGAGGCGTAGTAGAGATGTGCAGAGACAGAGATTAGATAGCGAAGTTTCGGCCACTCTACATTCCTTTATTACATAGATAATGGAACGTGAAAAACGTGTGGTGGTTGGTATGACACCCTTAGGCTGCAAGCTCTGAGCCTTCGGATCGCCAATAACGAGCAGTGCTATGTAGAAGCCACGCCCCCAAACCGCTACTATAGTCTGTCTGTAAACTCAAGAGCGAGCAGCGCTTTTGGTGGGGGAAGTGGCGTTTCGCGGAAGAACGCTGTCACCGGCCTACAGGGGCACCCAAAATTTGTTGCCTGTTATCGGTCTAGCGGTGTAGGTCGGCGTGCAGTGATATACGTCGTTTCTGTTCATATGATCTTAGTTGCCAGTGTTAGTGAGTTAACTTTGTGTACTTACTGATGTACTTCTATATCCGGAAGTGATGGATAACCGTCTAGCATTGCAATAAAATACGCAGAATACGAAGAAGTGGAGGTATTTGCGGAGTAACGAGCGTTCGATCGTCTCTAATGTTATTACAGCAAGTATTATAGAGGCGGCCCAAAAAGAATTGTTTGGCTAATATTACCAGTCCCAATTAAGGGGGTGCAATCTATGCAAACGTCAGCCTTACCCAATAGGACACATAAGTAAGGAACGGAAAAATAAGCCGCATGGTTTGCTGGAATCGCCACGAAGAAAACTAATAATTTTGGGAGGAAACCCATCGTTATAGACAGTTTCAAAATCACGTAAAAACTTTGATGCTTATGGAACACTAAATCTGTATCTCAGTCACTATTCACGTGATTCTAAGACATATTGCTGAAAACGTGTGCGTAATAGCTAGAACACTGCTGAAATTTCCTTCGAAACATGTATAGCGATTCCGGACTTCTAAGCAAAAACATTGACATTCGAGGTGCGTTCACATATTCATTTTTATTTTTTGGTAAGAACTTTATTTGTTAATCTACAGCGGTGTTATCCTCTTCAAAATATTCCCCAATACATACTATACACTTATGCCAGTGCTTTTTCCAATTCCCGAAACACTTTAGGAGCTGTTTCTTGGGCTCAGTTTATACGTCTCGTAACTGAGCATTTTTAATCTCATCCATGCTTGTAAAACCGCTGTTCTTTAAGGCCTGCTTTGAAATGTTTATACCACTTGTCTGCCTCATAACAGGCTCACCAAAAGCAATATTTACCATTTCTAAAAATTTCATACACTTTATTCCATTGTTATAACAAAACTTAATACAGATTCTCTCATTTATTTTTATACAAAACAAATAATCGTTTATGCTACCAAAACACATGTAACCTTTCTGACAGCTGACAACAGAGTAAATATCCAATATGCATAACATTGTACAGATACTTTTGAGGCATGTTTAAAAAGACAGTGACAAAAAAGTAGTGCAAATCGAACTAATACTACACACAAAAGTATAAATTTCTGCTTACTTTTTAAACACTCTTCCTGTTGCAAGAAATGTTAAGTTTCAATGCAGTCCTTGAAAGAAAACTTCTGCCTTTTAGTAGAAAGACAAAGTGAGAACAAGCCTTAAATTCTACAGACTGATTGCATTATATGGGGTTCGATTTACGAATAGCAATAGAGGAACATACATTCAAATGAACAGGCATTCGGTTCTATGTTTGTAGTAGAATTCTGACTTCCGTTCTTATGTTAATAATATTTACTCTATAACGTTGTGTTTCGGAAGAAGGTATAGTTTTTTGCATTCCTTATGATCTTAATACATTTGTCTAAAAATGAACGCACCCGAGATGTATCTGTACACGACGTCGCCTCAGATTTAAAGCGCGCGCCACGGCAGGGCCGGTACGACGTTGTGAAACAGCCTGTAGAAGCGCCCTGTGACGTAGCTGGGTTGGCAGAGTGGGGACTCGCTCGCTCGCTCATCAGTTTACCGACAGACTATACATGCAGCTTACGGACTTTCCAAGGCTCAGCCTAAACACTACTAACCGTTCGGAAAACATCTATCGATACAAACAGTTCCAAAAACGTTGACCGTCATTATTTTAATCGGAATGGGAAATATGCGAAATTCGTCCTGATATTTTAAATTATGTAATACGTTCTTGCGAAATTTACTTTAACATTATTTTGAGGCGGCTCCGCCTCAGAGCCTTTAATTACGAGCCGCGCCTGCAACAGTTTCACAATCACACAGTTTCTCTGCACTCCGCCGAAACATATGTTTCTAACGTTATTTGAAGTTGTGTTCCGTTTTGGAAGTTTTGAGTCTTGAATTCCTTTGTTGTGACATAGTCCACGCGCGTTTATTTGTTGTTTTCATTTCTGTTAGACGTCTGTATGGTATCTCGCCTGCTCTCACTACTCGTCACGTTTACTTGTGACGGTAACGTATTCTTACCACATGACTCATATTCTATAACCAATGTGTTGTATGACAACTGTTAAAACTGTAGAAAGAGAACAAACACTTCAATGGCCGAACGGGCAATTCATAATGTTGTGAAGAAAATTAGCTGCGCTCAGTATTACACTTGTTAAGCTTCAACCATTCACTTCTTATTTTTGCTTTGTTTTTCACATCTCAGTACACCTCCTTCCTGTTTTTGTCAGGATATCCACTGAACCATCAAACCACAAAAAACGAGTTGGTGCGATGAGGAGTTTCCCTTGTTAGAGGCGATATCAGAAGTAAATGAGACTTACTTGCAAACAAACTAATCTATCACAGAGAAAAAGATAATACATATACAGGCGATACAATACCACCGCAGTTCACGGAATTAATTACATAGCCACAAATTATATTGCAAAGGAACTGAGATGAGGGAAAAGAAAGTAACAACAAAAGAAGGAAACATACATGCGTGAAATAAAAAGAAGCGCTGAGAACCGTAACCGCTGTTGATTTCGAGATTGTAACATGTATGCATGCTACTGACATCTGTTAATCTTATGGTGAACCAACTATATACGAGTTAGACCTGTAAACTATATACAGGGTGTTTCAAAAAGAGCTTTACAATTTTGGAAATTCATATAAATTAATTCATAGTACCTACAGAGGTGATTGTAGTCTCAGTTTGTAGGGAACTACATCGAGTTTTGTTGTGCGTAGTTCGCTAGTGCCGAATCGCACCATAAGGAGCGCTAGCGGCAGTTGTGTTGAAGATGACTGCCTTCACTGGACCCGAGTGTGCTTGCTGTGTGTTTTGGTTTCAAGAATCGAAGTCGGCGTCACAGTTCAGAGTAATTTCTGTACCAAGTACACTAAAGAACCTCCTAGTAGGCTACAATTTATGAGTGGCATAAATGTTCTGGAGAAACAGGGTGCTCGGTAAGACACGGTAAATCATCAGATCGTCCAAGCATATCTGATGAAGTCGTTGAACAAGTGAGAGAATGTTTTGTCAACAGTTCTACGAAATCGATCTGGCGCCCATCTCGCAAACTGCAAATCCCACATATGACTGTATGGCGTGTGTTGAGAAACTGTTCGCATTTGAAACCGTAGGGACTGACGATCGTTCATGCAATAAAAGACACTGATGAAATTGCTCGCAAGAACTTCTGGATGGATGTGTTAAATCGGTTACATCATGATGAACATTCCTTGGACAAAATCATCTTTTCTGACGAGTCGACTTTTCACTTAAGTGGCAACGGCTCAAATGGCTCTGAGCACTATGGGACTTAACATCTATGGTCATCAGTCCCGTAGAACTTAGAACTACTTAAACCTAACCAACCTAAAGACATCACACAACACACAGTCATCACGAGGCAGAGAAAATCCCTGACCCCGCCGGGAATCGAGCCCGGGAACCCAGGCGTGGGAAGCGAGAACGCTACCGCACGACCACGAGCTGAGGACTTAAGTGGGAACGTTCACACACATAATTGTAGGATTTGGCGCAGTAAAAATCCACATCGAACATTGCAACATGTTCGTGATAGCCCTAAACTGAACGTTGTTTGTGCATTGGGCAAGAACGAAGTGTACGACCACTTTTTCTCCGTCAGAGAACCATCAGAGGGATAGTGTACCTGGATATGCTACAATTTTTAATACCATAGATCGGTGAGGATGACCAAGAACGAAATGTTTACTTCAGGCACTATCTGGCTGACGTCCGGGATTTTCGCAGTGACCGCTTTCCAGGTCAATGGACTGGCCGTGATGCGCCAATTGCATGGCCCCTGCATTCCCCAGACCTAACAACACTCGATTTCTTTTTTAATGGCAATTCATCAAAGATATCGTGTTTGTACCTCATGTGCCAGCTTCTCTACCTCAACTTAGAGCAAGAATTTATACCACCACTAAGCAAGTTACACATGCAATGCTACAGCGAGTTTGGGAAGAAATTGACTTCCGATGGGATGTCTGCAGGATAACCATCGGAAGCCACAAACAACATCTTAAGATTAAGGTAAAAAAAACCTTCATATGTTTCGCTACAAAATAACACTAAACCCAGTTCTATATCTTCTTTCAATAAATTTATATGAATTTTTAAAGCTGTAAAGTCCTTTCTGAAACACCCTCTATATGACGGTTGCGAAAATCTGGCAAAGCACAAATTTTCATTGCTGTAGTCATGTTCACCGGCTACTCTGACGCCCATTTCTTAATAAAATCTGGAAGCTCTTGAGGAGATGCCCCACCATAAAATCATGTTCCATGATTTCAGCATTCCAGTTTGTAAAACGGACGTTGAGGATTTTAGAACCTTTAAAAGTGTTATCGACCACACTACCAAACCAAAAACTGGCGTTCGACGTAGCAACGTACTTTTAAGAAATTTTGAAATCATGACATTTTCAACAGATTTCTGTGAACAGTTGTTTAGCGTATTCTTGACTGTAATCGTGGGAGTCCATTTTCTTCAAGTCATATGGAGGGAGACCACTATTTCTTATTTCTCCACCGTCTGTAGATTCCTTGCAAAATCTAGTGCCCCAACACAGAGGTAGAAAGCAAATACCAACCTTCAAACACAAACACTTAAGAAAATACTATATCAAACTTGAAACACATAGACTACTAGATTTCAAGGCAAAAGTGAAACAATAGTTTTATCCGACTCTCAAGGCAAAGAATGTGCTTAATGAAAATTATGGTAATTAGGAATGTGAAGTGTTGGGTAGGTCACAATTTTCTGTGTGGTGCATTAAATGTCTGTTACTTATGTTCTGATTCTAGTTTTACATTAAATACAAACTACACTACACTACAGTTAAAAGACACTGTTGCCTCTAGGCTATATATATATATATATATATATATATATATATATATATATATATATATATATATATTCAAATTTTGTAGATTAACTTTACTAATAATAATAATAAATATTAAACTATTTTATAGGAAATATGGTATGTTTTAAAAAGCAAGCCAAACATATGATACTGCTGATTTCCCTACAAATTTGATTTTCACAAATATCTGTTTTTCTCTAACCTTTGCATATATGCTTTGGCCCTTTATGGTTCTCAGTGCCTGCATCATTATCATAGTTTACGCTAGTAAGTGAAAAATCCACAGACTACTTTTAAAGCTCAATGCAGTGTCACGCATAGTGAACTCATAATATTATGGAATAGCGTTAGTTCTTAATAACAAGTACTGAACTAAGAGGTGGGGGTTTTGATCGGGCACAAAGTAAAATCTAACATAACTGCAAAACGAAATAAATAGTAATTCATAAGAAACGTAAGCAGGACATTAGCGGGAAATAAGGAGAAAGGAACACAGAATATCTAAAAGAGAATTCACTACACATGTAACGAAAGAATAGCAAACCTTGGAATCGATAACCTGAAGTAGGCCGTATAGGTCAATTTTAGTTGTAGAATCCAAGGTTATTTATCGCTTTTTTTGCAGCAGTACAGGAAGCGATGACATAATAATAGAACGTGCTGTCGACAACTACACGGTATCACGCATTCTAAAAGAATGCGCAGTTACACGATTTTTGTTTTGGTGTTACTTTCTGTGCTACTGTTGTTACCGCAGTGGTTCAAATGGCTCTGAGCACTATGGGAGTTAACATCTGAGTTCATCAGTACCCTAGAACTTTAAACTGCTTAAACCTAACTAACCTACGGACATCACACACACCCATGCCCGAGGCAGGATTCGAACCTGCGACCGTAGCGGTCACGCGGTTCCAGACTGAAGTGCCTAGAACCGCTCGGCCACACCAGCTGGCTGTTACCGCAGTGTATACTGAGCATTCTTTGAGAATTGCCATGTATGGCATCATTCTAATTGTTGATTCACGTTCGGTTATTTTTCATTATTTTTATTGGCCATTAATTATTTTGTCAAAAGTGTAACTTTTTCGTGTCACTCGCTATACTACTGGAAGAACGAGAAACATAACTAACGTTGGAATCGATGACTAGACTTGACCTACGGTGACACAGAGACAAAAAGTAAATAAATAAATAATCCTAAAAGAAATAAGAACAAACACGTAATGAAAAAAAAAAATCACGAAAAATAACGAACCGTGGGCTGAAGAACTATAATTGACCTATATAACTATCCTCTTAGGTTGCTGCCTAATCTCACCGTCGGCAATCGTGGCACATTCGGAGAAAAACAGCCAAATATTTGTGAGAAGCGGGATTATATATACCGGTAATTGCAGATACTCTCACACGCAGCAGTTTCAACTGTGCTCTTAAGTTTGTGGCCAACCCCGCCTCTGGAAATGGTGCCATAATCGGAAAAAAGTAGCCATATATATTTACGAGGTTATCAATACGATTGCTGGTTGATTCACGAGCAGAAACTTAAGCTGTGCACATAGGTTCCTGCCTAACCACAACCTGAGAAATCCCGATATATTTGTATAAAACAGCATATCTTACGTCAGTTACTAAGACAACCACAGATAAAATTTAATAACAAGCCACTTACAGCCTTCGCATCGTAAACTCATGGCGTCCTTCACTCGAAATGTCATTGGTCGAAGCTCACAGGTGGAATCGGACACTAGATTTGACTCAAAATAGAATTTAATCCCTGAAATTCATCTAAAATACGTTAGAAAGTCCTATAAAATATATTATTTCTTACGACAGGGCTATGGAAAACGTGTTTCACAACAATGCTATGTACTGAACTAGTCGAACGTTACCTACATGTGCGAATAAAGCAAGCAATTGACATCTTCGTAGGACCATGTGTAATTTGTAGGATTCCGATCTTACTCTAATTACAAGATTTATGAAGTTAATGGTTCTGGAACACAAACTGCTTTACACGAATCGTGATGAACAGTCTGGACGACTGACTGGCAAAATTAAAATGCCTCGAATATAACTGCTTTGTTGGAGATCTCCGTATTCAGTCAACGTACGTGAAGTGAGAATTAATGTTACGCGCCCCGATTTAACGCCTGTGTTTTGACTGCCAGGGATTGGCAGAAATCAGATGCTCATCAATGACTTACCAGAGATCGCTGTCGTTGCTCGTGCACCCACTGCATTTGACGATTTCTTAAGGTTCTGCTGAATGTGGACAGGACCATTCACGTTGCTCGCCATTCGACTCGACTCAGACTGTTGCTAAGAAACGACATGGGACGTCGAAGAGACCCCTGTACTGTTGAAAACTGCGACACTTCGCGATTGCTGTTGTTTACTCTTAGAGTGTATGCGACATTTATCGCCGTATAATTAAAGGAACTCTTCTCCGATAATAATAGGGGCGTAAATGGGCTGTGGTGTCCGGGGCAATTCCGCCGAGAACACCACCCTCACAGCCTTACTTCCTGCAGCGCCTCATCTTATACACTGAAGAGCTAAAGAAACTAATATCCTGTAGGGCCCCAGCGAGCATGCAGAAGCTCCGCAACACGACGTGGCAGAGACTCGACTAATGGTTGAAATGGCTCTGAGGTCATCAGTCCCCTAGAACTTAGTACTACTTAAACCTAACTAACCTAAGGACATCACACACATCCATGCCCGATGCAGGATCCGAACCTGCGACCGTAGCTGTCGTGCGGTTCCAGACTGAAGCGCCTAGAACCTCTCGTCCACCTCGGCCGGCCGCTCGACTAATATCTTTAGTACTGCTGGAGAGAACTGAAATCATGAATCCTGCAGGACTGTCCATAAACTTGTAAGAGTACGAGGGGGTGGAGATCTCTTCTGAACAGTATGTTGTAAGACATCCCTGTGTTTAAACTCGGAAGAGTGTTCCTGGAGCCACTGAGTAGGAATTCTGCAGGTGTGGGGTGTCGCATTGTCCTGCTGGAATAGCCGTCGGAGTGCACAATGGACATGAATGGAAGCAGGTGATCAGACACGATGCTTACACACGTGTCACCTGTCAGAGCCGTATCCAGACGTATCAGGGGTCCCATATCACTGCAACTGCGCATCCCCATACCATTACAGAGCCACCGTCAGCTTGAACGGCCCCCTGCTGACATGCAGGGTCCATGGATTCATCTATCTACATCTACATCCATACTCCGCAAGCCACCTGACGGTGTGTGGCGGAGGGTACCTCGAGTACCTCTATCGGTTCTCCCTTCTATTCCAGTCTCGTATTGTCCGTGGAAAGAAGGATTGTCGGTATGCCTCTGTGTGGGCTCTAATCTCTCCGATTTTATCCTCATGGTCTCTTCGCGAGATATACGCAGGAGGGAGCATTATACTGCTTGACTCCTCGGTAAAGGTATGTTCTCGAAACTTCAACAAAAGCCCGTACCGAGCTACTGAGCGTCTCTCCTGCAGTCTTCCATTGGAGTTTATCTATCATCTCCGTAACGCTTTCGCGATTACTAAATGATCCTGTAACGAAGCGCGCTGCTTTCCGTTGGATCTTCTCTATCTCTTCTATCAACCCTATCTGGTACAGATCCCACACTGCTGAGCAGTATTCAAGCAGTGGGCGAACAAGCGTACTGTAACCTACTTCCTTTGTTTTCGGATTGCATTTCCGTAGGATTCTTCCAATGAATCTGTCTGGCATCTGCTTTACCGACGATCAACTTTATATGATCATTCCATTTTAAATCACTCCTAATGCGTACTCCCAGATAATTTATGGAATTAACTGCTTCCAGTTGCTGACCTGCTATATTGTAGCTAAATGATAAGGGATCTTTCTTTCTATGTATTCGCAGCACATTACACTTGTCTACATTGAGATTCAATTGCCATTCCCTGCACCGTGCGTCAATTCGCTGCAGATCCTCCTGCATTTCAGTACAATTTTCCATTGTTACAACCTCTAGATATACCACAGCATCAGCCGCAAAGAGCCTCAGTGAACTTCCGATGTCATCCACAAGGTCGTTTATGTATATTGTGAATAGCAACGGTCCTACGACACTCCCCTGCGGCACACCTGAAATCACTCTTACTTCGGAAGACTTCTCTCCATTGAGAATGACATGCTGCGTTCTGTTATCTAGGAACTCTTCAATCCAATCACACAATTGGTCTGATAGTCCATATGCTCTTACTTTGTTCATTAAACGACTGTGGGGAACTGTATCTAACGCGTTGCGGAAGTCAAGAAACACAGCATATACCTGGGAACCCGTGTCTATGGTCCTCTGAGTCTCGTGGACTAATAGCACGAGCTTGGTTTCACACGATCGTCTTTTTCTAAACCCATGCTGATTCCTACAGAGTAGATTTCTAGTCTCCAGAAAAGTCATTATACTCGAACACAATACTAGTTCCAATATTCTACAACTGATAGACGTGAGAGATATAGGTCTATAGTTCTGCACATCTGTTGGACGTCCCTTCTTGAAAACGGCGATGACCTGTCCCCTTTTCCAATCCTTTGGAACGCTACGCTCTTCTAGAGACCTACGGTACACCGCTGCAAGAAGGGGGGCAAGGTCCTTCGCGTACTCTGTGTAAAATCGAACTGGTATCCCATCAGGTCCAGCAGCCTTTCCTCTTTTGAGCGATTTTAATTGTTTCTCTATCCCTCTGTCGTCTATTTCGATATCTACCATCTTGTCATCTGTGCGACAATCTAGAGAAGGAACTACAGTGCAGTCTTCCTCTGTGAAACAGCTTTGGAAAAATACACTCATGACGTTATCCCCACACCCGTGCATGTCCATTCGCTCAATACAGTTTGAAACGACGTCCAAACAGGCAACATGTTTCCAGTCAACAACAGTCCAATGTCGGTGTTGACGGCCAGGGAGTAAATCTTCGTCGTGCAGTCATCAAGGGTACACAAGTGGGCCTCCGGCTCTGAAAGCCCATACCAATGATTTTTTTTTTTTAATGGTTTGCACGCTGACCCTTGTTGATGGCCCAGCATTGAATCTGCAGCAATTTTCAGAGGGGTTGCACTTCTGTCACGTTGAACAATTCTCTTAAGTAGTCGTTAGTCCTGTTCTTGCAGAACCTTTTCCTGCCCTAAGTGATGTCGGGAACTTGATGTTTTCCGTGTTCCTTCTATTCACAGTACACTCGAGAAATGGTCGTATGGGAAAACCCCCACTTCGTCGCGACCTCGGAGATGCTGAGCCCCATCGCTCGTGTGCTGACTTATAACACCACGTTCGAACTCACTTAAATCTTGGTAACCTTCCATTGTAGCAACAGTAACCGATCTAACAATTCCAGAAAGAGATTTTTACTCTGCAGCGGAGTGTGCGCTGATATGAAACTTCCTGGCAGATTAAAACTGTGTGCCGGACCGAAGAATGGAACTCGGGACCTTTGCCTTTCGCGGGCAAGTGCTCAACCAACTGAGCTACCCAAGCACGACTCACGCCCCTTCCTCACAGCTTCACTTCCGCTAGTACCTCGTCTCCTACCTTCCAAACGTTACATAAGCTCTCCTGCAAACCTTGCAGAACTAGCACTCCTGAAAGAAAGCTGAGGACGGGGCGTGGGTCGTGCTTGGGTAGCTCAGTTGGTAGGGCACTTGCCTGCGAAAGGCAGAGGTCCCGAGTTCGAGTCTCGGTCCGGCACACAGTTTTAATCTGCCAGGAAGTTTCATATCAGCGCACACTCCGCTGCAGAGTGAAAATCTCATTCTGGAAACATCCCCCAGGCTGTGGCTAAGCCATGTCTTCGCCATATCCTTTCTTTCAGAAGTGCTAGTTCTGCAAGTTTCGCAGGAGAGCTTCTGTAAAGTTTCGAAGTTAGGAGACGAGGTACTGGCAAAAGTAAAGCTGTGAGGACGGGGCATGAGTCGTGCTTGGGTAGCTTAGTTGGTAGAGCACTTGACCGCGGAAGGCAAAGGTCTCGAGTTCGAGTCTCGGTCCAGCACACAGGTTTAATCTGCCAGAGTTTCATATCAGCGCACGCTCCACTGCAGAGTGAAAATCTCATTCTGTACCATTTGATACTTTGCCTATGTTGCGCTCAACATTCTTCACTATGAAGCTAGTGTCACAAGTAAACAGAAATATGTGACGATCACCTGTTGTATAATAAGAAGTATCATTTAGATATATAATAAACATCCCCCAATCAGAACCCATGTTATACCTGTCCTTATTGTTGTCGATGTATGATCTTTCGTTGTATGTTCTTAACCCTAGTATCACTAGGGGGGGGGGGGCGGGGGGCAAAAATTGCCCACAGCATTCGTTTTATTTGTGGGTTGGGGTGAAAAAGCAAGAATTTAGGTAATTGTAGAAAAATATCTAGAGTAAGTGCTGTCCTACATAATTTTTATGAATAATTTAAATTTGCCTATTACATTTAAGTGCGGGCAGTTTTTGCCCCCCCCCCTCCCCCCCCCCCCTTAGACATCGGTTGAGACAACTTTTCTCATTAAAATATTTCTCAATATGGCAGAAAGAAATGCAGTTTCTGACTGGGTACCGCTGTATTGTGTTGCCATTGTTGTTTTGAAATAAATTTCCTTTGTTGTTCGAGCATTTGTACATTACTCGCAGTTCTAATAAAATGTATCATCAGTATCAGAGGTTTCTTACAGATGAAGAGGTGTCAGCTATAATAAATGAAACAAGTGAAGTTGATGAAATTGATCCAGAAAAAGATGATATAGTTGTGACACACAATAGTGACACAGCAATTGAAAATGAGTCACGTTCGTGGACTTCATCCCCTGATAAACAGCATGCAGGTGCTTCCAGCATCATTGTTAAGCAAAAAGCGGCAGGGTATATATATTAATGTGCGTCCAAGGCAAGTACGCAGGTCGGTACAAAATGAGGTGAATTTTCGTCAAGGCTTGACTCACGAAGACGTGACCTCTAGTGTGTCAGAATCTTTCAAAAAGTTTATAACTCCCGAAATAATGAAGATTATCGGGGATAATACAAACCAAGAATCTCGTAATAAGAGCTTAAAACTTACAACCATAGAAGAAATGTACACCTTCATTGGTATTTTGATACTCGTGGGCACAAATAATGACACTACACTGCCTCTTGACGACCTATGGGGGAAAGTACTGGGAAAGAATATCTACGTAGCTACAATGAGTAGTATTCGATGTGGAGATCTGTCCCTGATCAGAGTTGATGATAAAGAAACAAGAACCGAAAGACGGAAGCAGGATACGTTTTGCCCCCTTCGTGAAGTTTTCGACAAAATTGATAAAATGTTTGTGAAATACTGCGTACCAAGTGCAGATCTAACGATCGATGAAATGCTCTCCCGATTTCGAGGAAGATGTCCCTTTATGGTCTTTATGAAAGACGAGCCTGGGAACTATGGCATATTGATTAGGATGTTAACAGATGCACACACCCGGTATGTTCTAAAAATGGAGGTCTATGCAGGGAAAGATGAACAACCTGCCGAGGAACGGAGTGCAAAGGCAGTTGTTGGACGCCTGGTGAATCCGCTGGAAGGAAGTGGAAGAATTATAACAACAGATCGTTATTATACATCCATAGACGTAGTCGAGGAGTTTTACAATGACGAAAAGTTAAATTTGGTGGGAACACTGAAGAGTGACAAAAAATACAAAACATAACAGCTAAAGAAGAGGTATATTCCTCCAAGTCCTTATCCACACATCCGGAAATAGGCAACACACCAGTTACCTTGGTTTCATACATCCCCAAACTGAAGCCTACAAAGAATCTCCTGCTTGATATGCGATCCGTAGTTTTCCCAGCGTATTTCCAATTTGAACAGTTCACAGGGGTCCGACCGGGTAGCGTCGTAATTTCTCCACAATATTTCGGCAGACATACACGCTGCCATCTTCAGGTGGTTCCTGAAGAATGCTGTGCTGTTATAGAGATGGGGCCCCTCCACGCCCGCACCAACGTGGTGACCACACCAAAAGTTCTACTGTCACCTCCGTCAACATGTTAGTTATCTAGTAAGTGGATCACAGGATGCTGGGCTGTGATGTTACCCGTGCATCTGGGTAAGACTACGCATTAACATGGTCCATCACGTGATAGTGGACGAAACGCGAGTGAGGGTAGCGATTTGAAGAGCAGAGGGAAAAAAGTGCCACATCTCGTGCCATGGGTAAAAAACCTCTGAGACAGTGGGATGGGTAGTAAGAGCAGTAGTGGCTTACTAGCTGCGATAGTTCATGGGAGGTTAGATTTGTTAATATGGGTATATGCATTGTTACCGTGACAAGCGGTGGTGATGTATCCCAGTTGCTGCAGCCGCTACATTCCTGCAACAATCAGGATCGTTATATATTAGTGGGAGATCGGCCATAGATCATCTCACTGTGTGTGTGTGTGGGGGGGGGGGGGGGCGGAGGGGCGGGGGTGGAGCTTGTTTGCATGCAGTGTACGGTACGGCTTCCCTGCGTGGTGCCAGTTATTCGGCAGTGTGTTCCAGCTGGATATCCAGTAACGGCGTCTGATTAACAGGGGATCACCTGTACCGTTGTGTTTGCGTGTGCTTGGCCATAGTTGCTAGGTCCTTACAGGTACGTCTTTTGGTCTTTTATGTTTCCATCTATGGTTGTGGTCGTAGTTCCCCAGATTCAGAATAAACGGGTTCTGCGAATGTCTGGAGTTTCTGTATAGTCTTGTGGTGAGTTTGTGGATTACCTAAGTGAGAGTGTCAAGTCGGCATTCCCAGTGAAGGTCCGCGATGCGTGTGTATCGTGGAGCATTGCTTATGATTTTGAGTACTTTGTTTTGTATGAGCTGCAGACGGCGCAAGCGTGTAGGCGCAGCGTATCCCCAAACAGGAGCTGCGTACGTCATCAGGGGTCGAGTAAGTGTCATGAACATGGACCTCGGCACCCTTCTGTTCAGTGTGCTACGCCTGTTGAGCATGGGGTGGAGCTGTTTGAGCCTCGCGGTAGCTCGGTTGGTCACGTGTTGTATGTGGTCCCCCCAGAGTAATTTCCGGTCCAGTCAGACACCGAGGTATTTGACTTTCTCACGGAAACGTATCGGGCGTGCGTGTAGGGTTATTGGTCTGCAGTATCGGTGTTTGCGCAGTTGCTTCGGTCTTCTAGTGAACAGAACGGCTTCGCACTTGTCGATGTTTACTCTAACACGCCATTTCTCCAACCAAGGCTCAGCCACTCTGAGTGCAGTCTGTAAGCGTGACGTAATGTTTGATGGTTTCCAATCTCGCGCGAAGACGGCTGTGTCATCCGCGTAGATTGCCATCGTTACGTTGTGTGTGGTTGTGAAATAGTTTATGTAGAGGTTAAACAGTAGGGGCCCTAGGATGCTTCCCTGGGGTACCACCACGTGTATACCGTGTCGTGTTGATTGTTTTCCCTCCATGTCAGTGTTGAAACTCCTGTCTGTGAGGTATGAGTGTATTAGACGCACCAGCCCCGTCGGGGAATCCCGCGTCGCTGAGTTTGCGAATGAGGCTGTTGTGCCATAGATGGTGGAAAGCCTTTTCGATGTCCAGGAACAACGCCCCTGTTGCTTTGTTTGTGTTGAAGCTGTGTGTTATATGTTCAGCGACCCGTAAGAGTTGTTGTGTTGTGGAGTGGTGATTCCTCCTCTCGGCGCTCTATATATACTAGCCGTTACCCCCTCCACCGTTCCTCTCCTGGCTACTGGAGGTGGTGGGGGAAGCGGCGCCTGGGACTGAACTGGGGTCTGCAGTCTTCCTGCTGCCGCCGTCGGGGGCGGTCCTCGATCTCTGGGACCTCATCTTTCTCTCCAGACTGAGCGCAGGGTTCACAGCCTGACTAAGTTGAAGGCCGCTGTCATTATTAATTAGATCGTCCTGGACGATGGTGCCCTACCGTTTCCTGACTTCCTGGTGAAACGAAAACCTGACGGCAACCTAGGACACAGTGTATACAGAAAACCTACACGCACCTATTTGTACCTAAATGCCTTCAGTTGCCACCACAACTCTCAGCGTGAAGGCGTTTTGCGCACACTTGTTCACTGGGCATATGGAAAAGGGTAGAGAAATCTTTGTGGCTTTTATAGATTTAAAAAAGGCTTTTGATAGAGTTCAGTGGAACAAGATGAGATCCTGAAGAGGAAAGGAGTAGATTGGAAAGAAAGACGACTGATACAGAATCTATATTTACACCAGAAAGTAAGGATAAGGATTGGAAATGAAATGTCAGAAAGAAGCAGCATTGGACGAGGTGTTAGACAAGGTTGTCGCCTTTCCCCATTGTTGTTTAATGTATACCTTGAAGAGA
The DNA here is from genome assembly GCF_023898315.1 of Schistocerca nitens. Taxonomy (NCBI): domain Eukaryota; kingdom Metazoa; phylum Arthropoda; class Insecta; order Orthoptera; family Acrididae; genus Schistocerca; species Schistocerca nitens. The sequence continues at coordinate 157,382,758 of NC_064625.1, read as the reverse complement.
TTATTGCGAAAAGCTTAGATGGGAAAAGAGGAATATGTATTGGTGGAGAGAGAATAGAATGTATAAGATTTGCTGGTGACATGGTATTAGTGGCAGAAAGTGAGTGGACAGTGAATAACATGCTCAAAGATCTGAATGAAGCTTGTGTGGAATATGGGATGCAAATAAACACAGCAAAAACAAAGAGTATGGTCATCAGTACAAGACGCAGACAGTCCAATATTAAAATAGGACGATCTACCATTAGCAAAGTAAGTGAATTTAAATATCTCACAAGCACAATAAACGAAGACTTGAGATGTCACCAGGAGGTGAAAACTCGAATTGCCATAGTGAAGGAGGCATTCAACAGAAAGAGGACTCTTATGTGGCAAATTAGATAAAGGACTAAGGAAAAGGCTTGGCAAATGTTTTGTCTGGAGTGTGGTACTATATGGGGCAGAAACATGGACACTGAGACGAGAGGATGAAAAAAAAATGGCTCTGAGCACTATGGGACTCAACTGCTGAGGTCATTAGTCCCCTAGAACTTAGAACTAGTTAAACCTAACTAACCTAAGGACATCACAAACATCCATGCCCGAGGCAGGATTCGAACCTGCGACCGTAGCGGTCTTGCGGTTCCAGACTGCAGCGCCTTTAACCGCACGGCCACTTCGGCCGGCGAGGATGAAAAAAGGTTAGAAGCATTTGAGATGTGGATGTGGAGGATAATGGAGAGAATAAGCTGGATGGAAAGAGTGAGTAATGAAAGAGTATTGGAAAGGGTTGGTGAGAGAAGATGTCTGCTGAACGTTGTAAGAGAAAGAAAAAAGAACTGGTTGGGACATTCATTAAGAAGGGAGTCCTTGCTAGCAGATACTTTGGAAGGATTGGTTTGTGGGAGAAGACTGTGAGGAAGAAGGAGATACAAGATGATAGCCGACATAAAGGGAAGAGGAAATTATGCAGACCTGAAGAGGATGGCAGAAGACGGGACAGCCTGGAGAACTACCATGTAAAAACCTGCCTTTAGGCAGAACACTGATGATGATGATGATGATGATGATGATGATGATGATGATGATGATGATCGATATGCGATCAAGAGAGCCTTCCAGCAGAACTGCAGCACCTCGAGACAACATTTTGGAAAAATGGGTACAACCAGAAGCAAATAAGGCACGCACTCAGAGAGACCACGCCAAGAGAAGAAAAAGACGAAACAGAAGAACACAAGTCATTGGCGTGCATTCCATTTGTCGGAAACACCTCAAGAAAAATCGGTAGAATCCTGGGGAAACACTATGTGAAATGTGTATTACGACCCCCTGCAGAAACCTTGACTCTACTGGCGTCAGTGAAAAATGACCTAGGCCTTCGAAAACCAGGCGTTTATCAAATTCCCTGTCAGTGCGGAAAATCATACATTGGGGAGACAGTCCGCAATGCAGAAGAGAGGTGCCGCGAACACAAGCGCTATATCGAATTACGCCACGCCACTAAATCAGCCGTGGCTCACCATTGTATAAAGACTGGCCATACTGTGGACTATGAAAAAACAAAAATGCTCTGTCAGTCCTCCTACTTTTGGGACTGCGTTACTAAAGAGGCCATCGAAATCAGACTACAGGACGATGTAATAAATAAAGACAGCGGCCTTCAACTTAGTCAGGCTTTGAACCCTGCGCTCAGCCTGGAGAGAAAGATGCGGTCCCAGAGATCGAGGACCGCCCCCGACGGCGGCAGCAGGGAGACTGCAGACCCCAGTTCAGACGCAGGCGCCGCTTCCCCCACCACCTCCAGTAGCCAGGAGAGGAACGGTGGAGGGGGTAACGGCTATTATATATAGGGCGCCGAGAGGAACAGCACAGCATTCGTCAGGAACCACCTGAAGATGGCAGCGTCTACGTCTGCCGAAATATTGTGGAGAAATTACGACGCTACCCGGTCGGATACCCGAGAACTGTTCAAATCTCCGATTTCTTTCCACACAACACAATGATAACAAGGTGTACGAGTCGACAGAGAGAAAAAAAAAGACAACCATCAATCTCTACTACAATGAAACCAAAGGGAGCATAGACAGCCTTGATCAAATAACACAATGTCAATCAGTAAAAAAAGGGACGAGGAGGTGGTCATTATCTCTCTTTGCCACCTTGTTAGATATTGCTCGTCTCAGTGCTGGGACAATTTTCGAGATAAACAATCCAAACTGGAATAAGAAGAATGTAAGAAGGCTGTATCTGCTAGAATTAGGTCAACAGCTAGTTAGGCAAGCTGTGGAAGAGAGAGCAAATAATATCATGGGTTTGCAAAAGCCTATCGTCTCTGCAGTGGAAAGTGATCTAGGGAAAATGCTGCCCAGCAGTACTGCAACTGTTCAATCTGTTGAATTTTATTCAAGAGGAGGATGCCATATCCTTTTGAAGAATAAAAACTCTAAAAAGGAAAAAGACAAGATGACAAAAGTATCTATAGTTTGTTGTAGGTGTTCCAAGTATGTGTGTTCCACTCATTCTGCAAAAACAATCATATGCAAAGGTTGTGAAATTGAAAGTGAAAGTGAGCAGGAAGGAAAAGATCAACTGTAATTTCTGAGTTTGATTTTCTGTTTTCTTATTTGTGGTTTGCTATTGTACGTTATTTTATGTTTTCTTAATATAAGTCTGATGTATATGAAATGTTAGTTTCATGAAAAAAATATAACAATATTTCTCATATTCATTACTTTATTTATTGTATTTGTATAGGTTATAATGTTCCTGATAACTATGGAAAGTGTGTTGCAACCTAGTAAAGAAATTCCTTGTTCATTAAATAATCAAAACAAAACAATCAAACAAAAAATGTAAGAATGTGAGGACAATTTTTGCCCCCCCCCCCCCCCCCCTTAGACACCCATGACACAGATTCGAGCTTAGTGGTGCTAGGGTTAAGAGATGGGGATTGTGTAGAAAAGTATGGTGCTCTTTCGTATACTTTTAATAAATGTGCTGTAACAGTTCCAGTATTTTATTTACAGTGTAATGAAGGCTACTGTTTTGGTAGCTCTCTTATTTGATACAGCACAACGTATTTCTCAGTAATATGTAGTTTCCCTGCCTCGTGTTGTCCACAGCAGAAATAAAGTTTTTGTACCGGGTGATCAAAAACTGAATAAATCACGGAATAATGTAGATAGAGAGATACAAATTGACACACATGCTTGGAATGACATGGGGTTTTATTAGAACAAAAAAAAAAAAAAAAACGAAAGTTCAAAACATGTCCGACAGATGGCGCTTCATCTGATCAGAATAGCAATAATTAGCATAACAAAGTAAGACAAAGCAAAGATGATGTTCTTTACAGGAAATGCTCAATATGTCCACCATCGTTTCTCAACAATAGATGTAGTCGAGGAATGAAGATGTAACAGCACTATAAAGCATGCCCGGAGTTATGGTGAGGCATTGGCGTCGGATGTTGTCTTTCAGTACCCCTAGAGATGTCGGTCGATCACGATACACTTGCGACTTCAGGTATCCCCAAAGGCGATAATCGCACGGACTGAGGTCTGGGGACCTGGAAGGCCAATCATGACGAAAGCGACGGCTGAGCACACGATCTACACCAAACGACGCGAGGAAGAGATCTTTCACCCGTCTAGCAATATAGGATGGAGCGCCATCTTGCATAAACATCGTACGTTCCAGCAGGTGTTTATCGGCCAGGCTTGGGATGATGCGATTCTGTAACATATCGGCGTACCTCTCACCCGTCACGGTAGCAGTTACAAAACCAGAATCACGCATTTCCTCGTAGAAAAAAGGCCCGATAACGGTAGATGTGGTAAATCCTACCAATACCGTGACTTTCTCGTCGTGCAATGGAGTTTTGACGACAGTTCTAGGATTTTCAGTAGCCCAAATTCTGCAGTTGCGGGCGTTGACAGACCCTCAGAGCGTGAAATGAGCTTCGTCGTCCACAACACGTTACCCAACCAATCGTCATCTTCCGCCATCTTCTGAAACGCCCACACTGTAAATGCCCTCCGCTTCACTAAGTCGCCAGGTAACAGTTCACGATGCCGATTGATTTTGTACGGATAGCATCGGAGGGTACGGCTCAGTGCCAACCAACAGTAGTGTATGGAATGCCTGTGCGACGTGCGACTGCACGAGCGCTGACTTCCCCGTACACAGACGAACCCGCTACAGTCTCCATTTCTTCCTGAACTGTCTCAGCAGCATTACGCCTTGTGCTCGGTCGGCCACTACGGGGTCTATCGTCCAAACAACCCGTGGCTTCGAACTTCGAAATCATTCTCGCCACAGCTGCATTTGTCAACGGACCTTTACCCGTTCGAATCCCCTTCCTATGGCGGTAGGATCGTAACGCTGAACTAGCACATTCCCCATTTTGATAATACAGTTTCACTGAAAGCGCCTTTTCAGGTAACGTCAACATGCTGCGATTCTCTCTCCCATTACAGCTCCTTTTATACACGAGTGTCATGCGCAGTCACTGAGGTTTTGCTGTCCAGCGCCATCTGTCGGACATTTTGTGAACTTTTTTTTGTTCTAATAAAACCCTTTATCATTCCAAGCATGTGTGTCAATTTTTACCTGTTTATCTACATTATTCCGTGGTTTATCAAGTTTTCAAATTTATACTGACTTTTTGATCACCCAGTAGAAGCAGTAATCTGACTTGTATCCATTAACGAATGGAAGCTTCAGCTGATTGAACTGATATTGTATAGAATAATAATTGACTGTGACAGCCCTTGATAACTACCGTGTCCTTGTCTTGTGCAAACAGAGAGCTGGAGATTAACTACTGTGACTGAAACCAAGACGTACTGGACAGGTATCCACAGTTGTAAATTAAAGTTTTTCACATGTAGTAGTGTTTGACTACATTCTCTAAATGGCATGTTCGTCACACTATAAGGATACTTGTGCTTTTTTTCATTTAAAAGACATTATTTGTTTTCTTCCTTATGCATCAGGTTGTGAGTTGATGCTACTTAAGGAAACACAGAAACATAATTGATTCCACTGATGTACAGGCGTGTGTTTTGGGTACACTCAGATTCCTGCAAGTGTGTGTCAGTTTTTATTTTCAAACAATGGAAACTCCAGGTAGGAATATCAACAACATAGGAAAAGATACGCTACAGGCCATCAAAATTGCTTCACCACGAAGATGACGTGCTACAGACGCGAAATTTAACCGACAGGAAGAAGATGCTGTGATATGCAAATGATTAGCTTTTCAGAGCATTCACACAAGGTTGGCGCCGGTGACGACACCTACAACGTGCTGACATGAGGAAAGTTTCCAACCGATTTCTCATACACAAACGGCAGTTGACCGGCGTTGCCTGGTGAAACGTTGTTGTGATGCCTCGTGTAAGGAGGAGAAATGCATTCCATCACGTTTCCGACTTTGATAAAGGTCGAATTGTAGCCTATCGCGATTGAGGTTTATCGTATCGCGACATTGCTGCTCGCGTTGGTCGAGATCCAATGACTGTTAGCAGAATATGGAATCGGTCGGTTCAGGAGGGTAATACGGAACGCCGTGCGAGGATCCCAACGGCCTCGTATCACTAGCAGTCATTGCTTTCGTATGGCATCATATTTTGGGGTAATTCATCACTGAGGAATAAAGTATCTATTGCACAAAAGCGTGTAATCAGAATAATAGCTGGAGTCCACCCAAGATCATCCTGCAGACATTTATTTAAGGATCTAGGGATATTCACAGTAGCTTCTCAGTATATATACTCTCTTATGAAATTTGTTATTAACAACCAAACCCAATTCAAAAGTAATACCAGTGTGCATAACTACAATACTAGGAGAAAGGATGATCTTCACTATTCAAGATTAAATCTAACTTTGGCACAGAAAGGGGTGAATTATACTGGCACTAAAGTCTTTGGTCACTTACCAAATAGTATCAAAAGTCTGACAGATAACCAACAAGTATTTAAGAAGAAATTAAAAGAATTTTTGAATGACAACTCCCTCTACTCCATAGAGGAATTTTTAGATATAAATTAAGAAAAAAAAGAAAAACAAAAAAATAAAAAACACAAAAAGTAAAAAAGTAGTTATATTAACTTAAGTATGTTGTTAAATTAACTTAATTATGTCATGTATTGGAAAATTTGACTCGTTCCACATCATTACGAAATATCGTATTCATGATCCATGGAACTAGTATTAATCTAATCTAATCTGACAGGCATCTTACCCGCATGGCTGTAACGGATCGTGCAGCCACGTCTCGATCCCTTAGTCAACAGATGGGGACGTTTGCAAGATAACAACCATCTGCACCAACAGTTCGATGACGTTTGCAGCAGGATCGACTATCAGCTCAGAGACCATGGCTGCGGTTACCCTTGACGCTGCATCACAGACAAGAGCGCCTGCGATGGTGTACTCGACGAGGAACCTGGGTGCACGAATGGCAGAGCGTCATTTTTTCGGATAAATCCAGGTTCTGTTTACAGCATCGTGATGGTGGCATCCGTGTTCGGTGACATCACGATGAACGCACACTGGAAGCGTGTATTCGTCATCAGCATACTGGCGTATCACCCGGTTGTGCTATGGGGTGCCATTGGTTACACGTCTCGGTCACCTCTCGCTCGTATTGAAAGCACTTTGAACAGTGGACGTTACATTTCAGATGTGTTACGACCCGTGACTCTACCCTTCATTCGATCCCTGTGAAACCCTACATTTCAGCAAGATAATGCACGACCGCACGTTGCAGGTCCTGTACAGGCCTTTCTGGATACAGAAAATGTTTTACTGCTGCCCTGGCCAGCACATTTTCCAGACATCTCACCAATTGAAAACGTCTGGTCAATGGTGGCCGAGCAGCTGGCTCGTCACAATACCCCAGTCACTACTCTCGATGAACTGTGGTATCGTGTTGAAGCTGCATGGGAAGCTCTACCTGTACACGCCGTCCAAGCTCTGTTTGACTCAGTGCCCAGGCGTATCGAGGCCGTTATTACGGCCAGAGGAGGTTGTTCTGGGTACTGATTTCTCAGCATCTATGCACCCAAATTGCGTGAAAATGTAATCACATGTCAGTTCTAGTGTAATATATTTGTCTAATGAATACCCGTTTATCATCTGCATTTCTTCTTGGTGTAGCAATTTTCATGGCCAGTAGTGTAGATTGCTATTTACAGTAGAAAAGACCGTCAAGTTGTACACAGGCATGATTAAAAGACTCACATGTAGCTTTCGGCCACTGCCTTCGTCAGTAAAGAGAGACATTCACACACAAACACAAGCAAGCACACCTCACGCACACACAACTGCCAACTGCAGCATTGGCAGGTGTGTGTGTGTGTGTGTGTGTGTGTGTGTGTGTGTGTGTGGCAATCTATCTTTTCCTACATTGTACAGTTTTTATTTTATTTTTTTAATTGGCTGTGAATCACGTCTTGCTCCATCTCGAGCACTCTTGTCCTCCTTATCATGTTGAACTGAAGTCAGTGTTTCTTCAGGCTTCCAAAATCACTACGATTCAGATAACAAATACGAACTCTTTCCAGCCTCCGTTATCAGTTCAGACTTCCCATTCAACTGTAATTACGCCTCCTTACTTTAGTTACTGTTGTATTCACTGGCCTGAAGACTGGCTTTACACAGCCCTACAATTTAGTGCATCCTTAGCATTCCTCTTCATGACTGGGTAACTTTTGTGCACTGCAGCACTGTAGTCAAACCTTGGTCGTATTCTACATATTGATATATTTCTCTTTCCTCGGAAAAGTTTTTCTTGCTCTTACTACTTCGTGTTTTATATTCTCTTTACTTCTGGTGGTGTCAGTAATGGATCATTTTCAAATGAGCAATAGTATGCTGAATTTTAAACAAAAAAATTATTTATTCAGTATCAAAAGTTGATAATTCTATTATGTATATGATCACTTACAAAAAATGTTATACGAGTGACGACCATTCTCTTCAATACAGTTTTAAACTATTCTACATCTACATCTATATTTATACTCTGCAAGCCATCCAACGGTGTGTGGCGGAGGGCACTTTACGTGCCACTGTAGTTACCTCTCTTTCCTGTTCCAGTCGCGTATGGTTCGCGGGAAGAGCGACTGTCTGAAAGCCTCCGTGCGCGCTCTAATCTCTCTAATTTTACATTGGTGATCTCCTCGGGATTTATAAGTAGGGGGAAGCAATATATTCGATTCCTCATCCAGAAACGCACCCTCTCGAAACCTGGCGAGCAAGCTACACCGCGATGCAGAGCGCCTCTCTTGCAGAGTCCGCCACCTGAGTTTGCTAAACATCTCCGTAGCGCTATCACGCTTACCAAATAACCCTGTGACGAAACGCACCGCTCTTCTTTGGATCTTCTCTATCTCTTCAGTCAACCCGATCTGGTACGGATCCCGCATTGATGAGCAATACTCAAGTACATGCCGAACGAGTGTTTTGTAAGCCACCTCCTTTGTTGATGGACTACATTTTCTAAGGACTCTCCCAATGAATCTCAACCTGGCACCCGCCTTACCAACAAATTTATATGATCATTCCACTTCCAATCGTACCGCACGCATACTCCCAGATATTTTACAGAAATAACTGCTACCAATGTTTGTTCCGCTATCGTATAATCATACAATAAAGGATGCTTCTTTGTACGTATTCGCAATACATTACATTTGTCTATGTTAAGGGTCAGTTGCCACTCCATGCACCAAGTGCCTACACGCCGCAGATCTTCCTGCATTTCGCTGCAATTTTCTAATGCTGCAACTTCTCTCTATACTACAGCATCATCCGCGAAAAGCCGCTTTTTGCTGGAAGTTGCTCATAACTCACGCCAACAGGCACTAGTCAATAAAACCTGTGTCGGCACAACTAGGAGTTGGCCATCTGAACAACTATTACTGCACATATCGAGAGACTCGACCAGTTGTACGAGATATGGACAGTGTACAAGGAATGGATGAACGTTTATTAACCAAATAAACATAGAATAGATAATGGAAAAGATGTGAGGCTAATTAGTGCTGGAGAAGAGTTTGATATGAACTGTTTATAGCTGCCAAGAAATTATTGTATAAAACATTGATGAAATCTCATGCAGTACACAGAGAACAGAACAAAATCCAGTGCCTCTCGCAGCTGGCGTAAACGCAGCAGCTGACCGTTAGTGACAATCTCGGTCACTACGTCAGCCGCTCGGAAGAAGTGGAGCTCTCTCGACGTCTGGAACGTGTTCTGCAGTCAGGCGGCAGCTCTGCTCTGGGTGGATGCTGTTATGCTTGAAAAGTTGAACAGAAAGGGTAGTGTCTTGAAAGGAGATTATGAGGTGCGTATCAACAAAGGAAAAACCACATTAATACAGGGTGAAAAGTATTTAAACCGACAAACTCTGGGAGGTTGTAGGGGCATCAAAACAAATATTTTTGCCTAATGTACTTTTTCCTGTGAGGAGTGTTTAATCCGGTAGAGGAAGATTTCTCTGGTGGCAAATTAATTAAACCAACAAACACTTTTCCATTTTTTTATGACCAAGAGACAACACATTAACACAACCCAGTTTCAGTTGCAGTAATTTTCAAAAATGCCCCCACTGACACGCAAACAAAGGTTACACCGTCGGGTCATGTTCTGTCTGACATGGGCAAACACCCCAGGAGTATCCTGAATTGTTCCTCTTCTGATGCGACAGGGGTTGCGTAAACAAGGTTGCGCATCTCTCCCCACACAAAGAAGTCCAGAGGGGACATGGGGATCGAGCAGGCCATGGTACAGGACCACCTCTGCCAATCCTCGTTTCTGGGAACCGTCGGTCCAGGAATCGACGCACACGACGACTCAAATGTGCCGGCGCCCCGTCATGTTAGAACCACACGCGTTGTCTTGTAGGGAGAGGGACGTCTTCCAGCAAATCTGGCAATGCTCTGGCGAGAAAATTGTAATAGCGCCTGCCATTTAATGGCCTAGGTAATACGACCCAATTAGACAGTCCCCAACAACACTGACCCACACATTAACGAAGAACCGCACTTGATGAGCGCTAGTAACTGTGGCATGCGGGTTATCCTCACTCCAAACATACGAACTGTGCATGTTGAAGATTCCATTACGCCCGAGCGTTGCTTCATCGGCAAACAACACAGAGGATGGAAATGTAGGATGCATTTCACACTTTTCCAGGTACCACTGCGAAAACTGTGCTCTGTATGGATAATCAACTGGTTCCAGGTTGTGGACACGGTGTAAGTGAAATGGACGTAACAATTGCTGTCGAAGGACTGTTCTTACACTCGTCTGAATCGTCCCCATTTTACGTGCAATTCCAAGAGTGCTGATTGGAGGATCCCGCTCCACATGCTGCAAGACACCTTCCTCAAATTGCAGCGTTCTTACCGTGCGACGGCGTCCCTGTGCAGGTAATCTGCTAAATGACCCGGTCTCACGCAGACGTTGGTACACAGCAGCAATGGTCGTATGATGCGGGGTACGGCGATTAAGATATTGTTGTTGATAAATCCGCTGTGCAGCTCTGGCGCTGTGGTGCGCTACGTAGTACGCACCAACCATATGAGTGTACTCACTCCAGGTGTATCGCTCCATTAGTAAACAGAGACAATGCACTACTACACTGGTGGACAGCAGTTGCCTACAACTGAAGAGTGTAATACGGCCTCTAACAACTGAAGAGCGTAATACGCCCTCTAACTGCTGATGAGCGTAATACGGCCTCCTACGGTTTAAATGATCCTCGTAGGAAAAATGACATTAGGGAAAAATATTTGTTTTGATGTCCCCTACAACGTCCCAGAGTTTGTCGGTTTAAATACTTTTCACCCTGTAGAATGTAGCCAAACTGAATCAGAAAGTTATGAGGGAATTAGGTGAGAAAATGCAACACTGAAAGCGGTAGATGCGTTTTGTTATTTGGCGAGTTCAAAATGGTTCAAATGGCTCTGAGCACTATGGGACTCAACTGCTGAGGTCATTAGTCCCCTAGAACTTAGAACTAGTTAAACCTAACTAACCTAAGGACATCACAAACATTCATGCCCGAGGCAGGATTCGAACCTGCGACCGTAGCGGTCTTGCGGTTCCAGACTGCAGCGCCTTTAACCGCACGGCCACTTCGGCGGGCGTTATTTGGCGAGAAAAATAACGAGATGGCTGAAGTAGATAGAATATAACAAAATGCAGAGCTGACAGTAGGAGCAAAAGCATTCCTGAAAAGAGAAGTTTGTTAACACTGAATATAAATTTAAGTTTGAAACAAATCTGCTACGCATCCGCAGCTGTGGTAGAAGATCTTGCAAAAAGAACTCTGGCTATGACTGTACGATTATCTGTAATGTGACACGACCAGTTTTGTGGCCTATATCCATATCCTCAGGTATACATCAAAATAGAAATAATCTGAATAGCTCTGCACGTCATGGCATTACAGGCACAAAATCCTAATAATGACAGTCTGTATACATACTCGTAATACCTTTAAGTCATTAAAGGAAGGTTGACAAAATCGTCACTAGTAAAATGGCATTGCCTACCAAATGCAGATAATTAGTTATAGAAGACGCCAAATGTGTAGATCGTCCTCCATAATAGTGAGGAAGAACCTATAACAAATGATAAAGAATACGGAATAGAGAGTCTTTGGAGAACAGCCCACACCAAACCGACTGTCTGCGTACCAACAAATCACATCCTGGTAACAGACATCGTAAAGAGTAACAACACACTGGCTTCACTGAGCACACCGCAGATCATCAGTGCACAGAAAATAGTGCTTTTGTTGCGGCCAGCGCAACTTTCTCAGCTGCGTGTAAGTACACAGGACGAGGTTCATCTACTGCTCGCCCCGTCTCGCAGTTGCACTCTCGGCACCAGTTACGACGCAAGTTCTGTGCTCAGAGTCTCGGTGCTCTGATGCACATTTATTGTGGCCGGTGCGTTGCTATTGATCGTGGGGGCTGTCACTAGGGTGTCCTGCATAGTCTGTAGGTATTCAAACTGTTGGTTTGCTACGGGCTAGTGTCCAGGGTCTCTCTATTCCATCATTTTTGGTATCGGTTGTAGGTTCTCCCTTGCTTTTTATGGAGGATGACGTATGCACCATTTGGCCCCTTCTATAACTATCGGCATCTGGCGGGCAGTGCCACTTTACCAGTGAAGGTTGGGTCACCTTTCTTCCCTACAGCGATATCTGTAATGACTTAAAATATTGCGAGTATGTTTAGCGATTGTCGTTATCACGGTTTTGTGATTGTAATGTTATGACGTGGGACTCCTGGACCGTATGGATAGTCATCCAGATATTTCTGTTTAGACATACACCTGGGGATGCGGCTGTAGGCCACACAACTGGTCGTGTCGCATCAAAAATTGTCATACAGTTGTCGAAGAATGCAGAAGATTGGAAGAGGGCACTAATTGCCCTGATATTCAAGAAAGTGAATAGGAAGGATTGTGGAAACTACAGGGGAGTCACAATGATTCCACACGGTGCCAAGGTATATGAAAGGATCCTGGAGAGCAGATTCCGAACTAGGGTTGAGAAATAAATTGAGAGGAACAGCACAGGTTCAGACTGAGCTAGCACGAGCAACACAACTATGATTTTGGGGAACACCTCATGATTTTTTTTTTTGATGATACAGAAAAGGGAGTGGAAAAAGAGACAATAAGCAGAGTGCAGGAGATGTACTAAGTTGTGTGAAAGTGGGAAATAAAATAACAGAGTGATTTCAGCAAACAAGTGGTGTGAAACAAGGCAGTGTATTGTCACCTCTCCTCTTCAGTGTGGTCTTCGGTGAGATAATGACTAATTTGGGAGAAAACTCTTGAGAAGACAATATGAAAGCAATGGTATTTGTAGATGGAATGATGACCTGAGGATATATGGAGGAGGAGATTTAGGTACACCTGGATACTTGGGAAGAAACTGTGAGAAATTTAATGTAAACAAATGTGAAATCGTGGTTACAGCTGGAAAGAAAGAAAGATAGCCCAAGTAATGGAACTGGAGGTGAACAGTTGAAGATGGTGGTAAGTGTCAAGTACTTAGAAAGTGTGACAGAGCAAAATGGAAGAAATCAGAAAGTGATCAGTGAACATGACAGGCAGAAGGCTTCCTGTGAAATGTCAGGAACCTGTTTTGGAATGAAGATGTAAAAGTAGAGAAGTGATACATAGAAGTTATTACACACCTAATACTGATCTGTGAAAACACGGGTAATGAAGAAAAGAGAAGTAAGCAGATTCCAGTGATGTGAAATGTAGTTCCTCAGAAGTAGGATAGAACTAAGGAGGAGAGATAGGATGAAGAATGAAAGGGTAAGCGAAATAGTGAAAGAAGAACCCTTGTAGAGCAGGATGAAAAATCAAGACCAAGATGGATCTGATATTTAAAGAGATTGGAAAACAAGAGGATTCCCAAGAGATAAGAGGGGAGAACTGGACCATAGTGAACACAAGAAGATTGTGGGAAAACTGGATTAAATGGTGAGGCTTATTTTCCACCCAGCTCCAGCCGTACAGTCGTAAGCAGTGTTCTTTTTGCGAAATAAATTTAAGTTTTAGGAAGACTTTTATGAAGATATTTGTCTGAAGTGCAGCCTTCTACGTATGTGAAACATCAACAATAAACATTTCGACCAAGAAGAGAGAAGTAGTTTTTGAGATATGGTGTTACAAAACAACGGTGAAGATTAGATGAATGGATTGAATAGCTAATGAAGAGTTGCTGAATTAAATAGGAGAAAAACGGAAAGAAGAGTTGCTGAATTAAATTGGAGAAAACTAGAAATATATGGCACAACCTGAGTAGAATGAGGGATTGCTTGACAGAACACATCCTGAGGCATCAAGGAATTGGCAACTTGGTAACAGAGGGAGGCTCGGGGGATTATAACTTGTAGCAGCGGACCAAGGTTGGAATATAAGAAGCAGGACTGAAAGCATGGAGGCTGCAGTAGCAGGCCAAATGCAGTGATGCGATGAGCACAGGATAGACTAGTATGCAGAGCCGCCTCAAAACAGCCTTCACTATGAAGACCACAGCAACGTATATTCCTACCAGGAATCTTCCAAACACTCTTTGATAGAAATCCACGTATAAATACATTAAATTTGGATCTGACATCTGTCACAATACACTGAGGTTGTAAGTGCTAAGCAACCTTTGCAAATTCCTTTTGTCTGGATTTTTCAGAAGAATAATGTTAAAATTTCCACACACCATTACTTGTTTCGTTCATCATTGGAACAAGTGTATTTATATTTGTGGGAATTACATTTTCCTAAACACCCACGAATTTGATTTCTCACAGTACCGCTTGGTGCTTTAATACAGATCCTCCAGCACATTTCTTGTTCTTTCTTCATTTTACTATTTTCATTTCCTTGCGGACAGTCGTTCGGGGCGAATGAACTTTTATCGCGCAATACTACCCGTACACGGTACATTATACTGAGCGGGCGTCAATATTTTTAAAGCTCAGCAGTCTCCTTCAATATTCTGCGCACAAACCATCAGTACCATTCTCAGACATTCTGTATTTTTTTGCAATGCTCAGTATTGGGAACAATTTACAGACAAGGACTGAGGAAGACTTGGCACAAACAAGTTAAGGAGACCACACGGTGGTTCAGGTCGAAAAAAAAAATCGAATTTCGGTTTTCATCCTATTTCGATAGATTAAGGTTTTATTTAAGTACTCTGAAAATGACTTTGCTGAAAAAAAATTTTTTTCGAGCGTTTAAAGAGCATTTTCCTACTAAGTATGTTTATGTGCCATGTACAATCCATTGGCAAGGGCTGGTTGCAGGGAGAACATTTTGTTCAGTGTTGAACATACAACAACCACCAAATAAATTTGACAAACTGACTGCACCATCATTGTCTTCCTGCTGCTGTTATTACAACAATTAAACCTATTTTCAGAGACTTGGCTCATTCTGACCTAATGAGATGTCTGGATGGGCAGACACACAACCCAAATGAATGTTTCAACAGCATAATTTGGAACTACCTTCCTAAAAATTTATTTGTAGGTATGCATAGAATGAAACTAGGAGTTCATGATGCTGTTATTACATTCAATTGTGGTAATATTGGAAAGTATTGGGTACTGAAAAAGCTGGGAATTAATCCTGCTGAAAATATGATCACTGGGCTACAAAATTGCGATAAAATGAGGATACTCGATGCAGACAGGTTCTCATCTAATACGGCCAAGAACGCAAGACAAACATCCAGGAAGGTGAAAAAGAAGCTGGAAGACCTGCTAGAGGCCAAAGAAGGGCCATCATATACAGCAGGACAGTTTTAACTAACTGTAAGTAACAAATTTCAAAAGTTTTTTCTTTAAAGTCAATTTCCCACAAACTAAAATATTCAGTACATATGCCCCATTATATGAGAAGGTATCATAGATAAATGAATGAAATTTTCAGTCCCTGCATATATAAAAAGCCACCTCTGGTACTACATTCATTAATATTCCCCATTAGGAAGTTCACAAAACAACCCGTTCAATCTGCTATATTACCCAGTCATCCCGCAATAATGGAGTTTAATGTAGCAACATTGATGGCAACACTGTTGTGGCCACACATTGCCGTAAAATATGGCCTGTGTAAACGCACATCAATGATTAGTAACGCCAAATGCTCAGATCAAGTTACGCCACTGCAGATATGCGAAGCAGCAGAGCCATGTGTGCGCGCATACACGTATTACGTTGCGATTGTGAGTGAGAGCAACAAAAGTTGAAAGATGAAAATAAAGATGCCTTCCTGAAAGTAGTAGTAGCTGGAACAGAGATAGAAACAAAATGTCTATCATATGGCAAAACGTATAGCGAGCTGAGGTCTGGCAAAGGCATCAATTGGCAAAAATGCGCTCACACGTACTGTGTGAACAAGATCAGCACATAGAAGGGGACGACAGAACATATCTTTCAACTCAACACCACGCTCCCCATAACCTCTTCCAAGTATTGGTCTGCTTTCCACCGCCTTTTTGGGAACCGCCCCACCCCCCAGTACCCTCTCCTCCTTGATGACCGTCCCTTTCCTGACAACCTCAGTAAGGCCAACTACTTTGCCTCTCACCTCTCAGATGTTTTTTCCATTCCACGTGCTCCCCACTTTGATAATTCCCTCTTCCCTGACGTCACGGATCGTATGAATACCTCTGTTCCTCCCCTTGCTCCTAGCTTCCAGTACCTGGGCCACACGCCACCATCTAAACTTAACACTCCCATCACTACACAGGACATCAGCCTCACACTCCTCACTAAACGCAACACTGCTCCCGGCCACGACTGCATTACCTACCGCCACCTCGAACACTGCCCTCCCTCCTTCCTTTTAGTCCTTGCCACCCTCTACAATGTCATCCAAGACCACTGGCTTCTATCCTGTCCTGTGGAAAACCTCCCGTATCCTGATGTTCTCCAAACCCGAAATACCTCCATCTGATGCCTCTTCCTATTGTTGTATCTGTCTGACATCGGTGTTCAGCAAGCTCTTGGAATCCATCCTTTCCCGGCGCATCCATCACCACCTCTGCCAAACCCACCTCCTCCCCAACACCCAATGTGGCTTTCGACCTTCCTTCTCTGCTGATGACCAACTCCTTCACCTCACTCATCTCCTCTCCCTCCAGCTTAACTCCCGTCGATACGCCATTTTTGTCTCCCTCGACCTCAAAAAGGCCTACGACCATGTCTGGCATCCCAGTCTCCTGTTTAAACTCCAAACCTACGCCCTTCCTATCAACTACATCCGTCTGATGGCCTCCTTCCTTTCCCACCGCCCCTCCTATGTTACCATCCATAATGCCAATTTCCACACCTTCTACCCCTCTGCAGATGTGCCCCAGGGCTCTGTCCTCTCCCCACTCCTCTACCTCCTGTACACGGCAGTATGCCCCAGCCCTCCCCTCCAGTACACCTCTAGCAATATGCCGATGACACCACATTCCTCGCCCTCGCTCCTACCCTCCAACGGTCCCAACACCTTCTCCAGAATCACCTTGACCTTTTTGCTGCATGGTGTAACCAGTGGCTCCTGAAAATCAATCCTTCCAAGACCCAGGCAATCATCATAGGTTGTACCACTCGCTCCTTCCGGCTCCTGGACTTCTCCCTTACTGCCTGCGCCTGTCCTGTCCGCCTCACCCCCACCCTCACCTAACTTGGCCACACCATTGACCGTCACCTCACCTGGATCCCTCATCTTCGCTCCATCCAATCCAAAGCCCACAACCGCCTCCAACTCCTCAAACGCCTCTCTGGCCGGACATGGGGGTTGCACCCCTCTACCATTCTCCACACCTACATATCCTTAATCTGTCCCATCCTCTGTTATGCCAGTCCTGCCTGGATATCTGCCCCCCCCCCCAAATTCTATAAGTCCATCCAGATCCTTGAGCGTCATGCACTCTGCCTCTCCTTCCGTATATGGCTCCCGTCCCCCACACGGATCCCTTACGATCTCATTCCTTTCCCCCATCTGCTCCTATTCCTCGAACATATCCGCATCCTCTACACCTCCCGCCGCCTTGAACCCCCTCACCCCGTGGTTGCTCCTCTCCTCTCCCATCCCCGCCCTCTGCCACGTCTTCACTGTTGTGTCCCCTCTACCCTCCATCTCTACACCCTACATCTCCATTCCCAAGGTGGCTTCCATCAACTCCCCCTCCCGGATGATGCCTTCTCTCCCTCCATTTATCCCTCCTATCAACTCTGATCCTCACTCCTCCTCCTTTCCTCTGTTGTTTTCCCGCGCTCCCTCTCCCCCCTTCCATCCTCCTTTTTGCCCACCTCCCCTCTCTCTGCCCCCTTCTCTCCCCCGAGGCCTTTTGCATTTACCTCCTCTGCCTCTTCTCATTCCCTCTCGCGTCTGCCGTGCCCCTCTCCCCCTTTATGAGTCCTCTCCCTTCTTGGTTCCCCCCCTTTTCGTTTTTTCCTTCCTCCCTCCTTGTTCTTCCCCCTCCTCCAAGTCCCCCCCCCATCTGCCTTTGGCTCGGGAGTGTCTTCTTTGTGCCGCCATTTGCGTGAAGTGTTTTACAGTGAGTGTTTTACAGTGAGTGTTCCGTGTTGTGTTTTCTGGGAAGTGTTGCGAACGGCCATCATACTGTCGCTGGGTGTGCTTTTTATCTCTTGCGAACAGAAACCAGACTGTCGCCATGTTTTTTAATTGTGTGTGTACTCTGTTACTTGTCTGATTCCTGTGTCTTTTATTAACATTGCCAACCCCTTTTGCTTTCTGTTTTAACTTTCCGTAGTTTTCCGCCATTTTACACTTTAAGTCACCGTTTTATATCCTGTTTTTCTTGTTTCATTTCTTCTTCCGTTTTTTTTTAAATGTCTGTAGGCTGTACAGCAGCGTACTAAGCTGCTGCCAGCCCCCCCCCCCCCCCCCCTTCGGGGGGAATTGAAAATCAGTAAAGAAAAAAAAACGAATTTTCCATCTCCGGCGGTACTTCAGCATGAATACCGCTCTTCGATTCGTGGCTTTTGTCACTAATCGAAGCGTTAGGGTGTGGCAGGTGCCAGCCGTTAAGCCAGCCAGCCAGCCAGCAGCAGTCCAGCCAGCAGCAGCTGCAGCGTTCCTGCCGGCCAGCCAGCATTCCTGCCGGCCAGCCAGCGTTCCTGCCGGCGGTCACCTCCCGACAGTGCCAGCGAGTGGGGCTGTGGCCCCAGGTGGCGTCACACTGGTCTTCGTCTGTCTCCTGCTTTCCTCTATACTTTTCGTCCTGTCCTGTCTTTGTTCCTACTTGTCATCATGTCAGCCACCACTACCACCACGCCGGCCGCGGTGGTCTAGCGGTTCTGGCGCTGCAGTCCGGAACCGCGGAACTGCTACGGTCGCAGGTTTGAATCCTGCCTTGGGCATGGGTGTGTGTGATGTCCTTAGGTTAGTTAGGTTTAAGTAGTTCTAAGTTCTAGGGGACTTATGACCTAAGATGTTGAGTCCCATAGTGCTCAGAGCCATTTGAACTACCACCACCACCGCAATATTCTATATTTCCCCATCCGCCGCCGCCGCCGCCGCCGCCCCACATGGTGTCCCCAGTCGCCCCCCCTCATTCCATCCCTCCTCTTCTCACTCTCCCTTCCCCCCCACTCTTCGTCGCCCCCCCCCCCCAGCTTCTTCCTCACTCACCTCCGCCTCTGATCCTTTCCCTCCACTCTCTTAGCCTGTTACTGCAGCTCCCGCTAGGGTGGTGGCCTGATGGGCTACTGCCCATGCCCAGCTCTCACCCTCGTCATCTCTGTCGTCGCCGTCGCCGTCGCCGTCGCCGTCGCCGTCGCCGTCGCCGTCGCCGTTACCTTCACCATCGCCATCCCCATCTCCAGCGCCAGCGCCCACGCCGGGACCTGCCACTTCCCGCCACCTCCCTGTTCCTCCTGTCCCACATGTCTCCTCTCACCCTTCCATCACCCTTAAACGCCCTAGTGGCACCGCTGCCTCCTCTGCTTCCAAAAACGACCCACCCCGTCCTCCTCTCCCCCAGGATGCCATGGATGTCGCCCCACCTGGCCCTGCACCCTCCTCCTCCTCCTCCTCCTCCCCCCCACTCTTCCTACAAATACCTCCTCTCTCATCCCGATCCTTCCCTCCTCGAGGCAGGGAACCTCTCACTCCTCCTATTCGAATACTTTCCTGGAGCCCCCATCTCCCTCCTCATTCCCAGAAGAGACTCTGTTCTCATCTCCTCCCCCAGCCCCACCCTTCCTACTGACATACTTTCCCTCATCCCCATCACCCAGTTTGGCCCCAATGCCTCCCTCACCCCTGCTCCTTCCCGAACCCCTACCTGCCAACCCCAACCCCAACCCCCACGTTGCCCACCGACCCTCACTGCTGTGATCACTGAGCTTAGTCCGACGATCACGGAGGAGGAGGTGTTGGCAGAGCTAAAGGTGCATCCCTTGTAGGAGGTCCGGGCGGTCCGCTGCATTTCTAACTCCGCCGGCCCCACCCACCTTATACAGGTTTTTTTGGAACATGCCCCCTCCATTGACCGCCTCCTGAAGGAGGGTGCCCTCCTCTTCAACCAACGATGCAAAGTCGAACCCTCCCATTCCCCCCCCCCCCTCAGTCTCTCCACTGCCAGAGGTGTCTGCATTACAACACACATACAACAGCTGAGTGCCACGAGGCCCCAAACCTGCCCGCAGTGTAAGCAAGTGCATTTCCTCTGGCAGTGCCCCAACCTTCAGTCCCTCCCTCCTGTAACACCTGTAATCTACCCCATCCCAAGTACTCGAAAAAATGTAAAGCCCGAGCCCCTCTCACCGCACCTGAACTCACCGTCCCTGTCCGCCCCCTGGACGCCCCCACCCCTCCTGACTATTCCCTTGGTCCCCCCCCCCTGCTGAGGACATCATCAGGTTCCTCACCATCGTTTTCCAAAATGTCCACCCTTTCCAGCGCCCTCACACCCTCCAGCAGATATCCCTTGCTGCTCATTCAGTCTTCCACCTTAAAATGTATGCCACTTACTCCCACAACCAGGCCCATTTTACCTTCTCCCGTCTCGACACCATCACCTAAATCCCTATTGTGGTGTCACTGCCAGACACCACACTTGCTAGGTGGTAGCCTTAAAATCGGTCACGGTCCGTTAATATACGTCGGACCCGCGTGTCGCCACTGTTCAGTGATTGCAGACATAGCGCCGTCCCACGGCAGATATACTCTAGCGAGACTCCCTAGCACTCGTCCCAGTTGTACAGCCGACTTTGCTAGCGATGGTTTACTGTCTACAGACGCTCTCAATTGCGGAGACGACAGTTTAGCATAGCCTTCAGATACATCATTTGCTACGACCTAGCATGGCGCCATATTCAGTTACTATGTCTTCTGAACCGATAATATTGTGACTCATGTACCGTCAAGAGTGACGTTCATCATTAATAGATTGAAGTATGAAACTAATTACTTCCACTTTCTGAAATCTGATTCCTTTTCATGTTCCAGACCTCACATCAGTATAGTTCTTCCCTCCTTACGCCAGCCTGCGTGAGGTAAAACGCGTGCATTTCGGCCTCCTCTAGTAACACGGTGTTGGCTCTTCAGCCAACACAACACCTATCATGGCCCAACAGCACCGTATCCTGTTCAACAACATCTGTTCCCTTTCTGCCAACAAGAACCTCTTCATGCACACCCTCGCCACCCACCGCGTCAATGCCTTCCTCCTCAATGGGACCTTTTTCAACCCCACCACACCATTCACACCTCGCCCCACCTCCTTCACCGCTCCGATAATCCCTTCCTGATAGCACATGGCTGAGTTGCCTTTGGTCACCACCACCAGATCCCAGTTCGGCTCCAACCTCTCCTTCCTGATCCCACTGAACACCTGATCATTAGTCTCTTCTTCCCTGGCCTTACCATCACCTATTCCTTTTGACTTCCTCTCCCACATTGACCGTACCTTCTCCTCCTACGTGATCACCACCGAACTCAACATGCATAGTCGTTCCGCCACCCTGTTACAATGATGGCATCGGTTCCTCTCCTCCCTCCAAGGCGACCTCATCCCCATTCCCCAGCACACTCGCCCCAAATCCAACTCCACTCCTGATGGCATCCTCTCCTCCCCTAACCTCCTTGGCCGCATAACTGTGGATATCCTGGACCCCATTGGTAGTGACCATCTCCCTGTCCCCCTCACTGTTTCAGACAGTCGTCGTCCCCACCCCGACCCCCGTCATGAACCTCCCTGAAGTACATCCATGATTATTCCCATGCCGACTGGAATGCCTACAAGGATACCCTATCTACCCAGCTTGATGGCCACCCCTTCAGCTACCGCCACCCTGATGATATTACCCATACCACCTCCTTTCTCCAGCAGACCTTGTCTGAGGCCATGGAGGCACACGTCCCTTCTGTCGCCATCCACCCCCACCATCCTACCTTACACCACAGGCCATCCTCCTCCTCTGTGAATCCCGCCATCTCTACCGTGCCTTCCTCCGCAAGCGTGACCCGGACACACTACAACGCCACCGGCAACTCCAGAACACATCCGTAACTTGCTTGCGGCTAAGAAACTCCAGGACTGGCAACAGACTTGCACCCGCTTAAATGCTACACTTCCTATAAACTCGTCCAAGTTCTGGTCAGCCTTCCGCAGCCTTACCGGATCTAAACCTCCCCCCCCCTACTAGCCTCTCCTTCATGATAATCAACCCTTCCCTCACAACCTTATTAAGGCCAATCACTTTGCCTCCTACCTCTCCGATGTCTTTTCCATCTCCGATGATCCCCAGTTCGATTACTCCCTCTTCCCGGATGCCCGCGATCGAACTGACACCTCTGTCCCTCCCCTTCCACCTGATTTCCAGTACTTGGACAACATTGCACACACTGAACTCAATGCCCCTATCATTACACAGGATCTCATCACTGCACTCCGCACGAAACGCAACACCGCTCCTGGTCACGATCGTGTCACCTACTGCCACCTTCGTGAAGCTCCTGCCTCTTTCCTCTCCACCCTGGCCAGGCTCTACAATGTAGTCCTGTCCACCGGCTACTACCCCGACCTGTGGAAAACCTCCCGCATCCTGATGTTCCTCAAACCCGGTAAACCGCCGTCCGCTTTCTCCTACTACCGTCCCATCAGCCTTACCTCGGTCTTCAGCAAAGTCCTGGAATCCATCCCAACCTGACGCATCCACCAGCATCTCCACCAGCACCGCCTCCTTCCCGTTACCCAGTGTGGCTTTCGGCCGTCCTTCTCTTCCGATGACCTTCTCCTTCACCTCCCTCATCTCCTCTCCAAACAGCTTAATTCCCGTCATTCCACTATCTTCCTCTCCCTTGACCTTGAACGAGCCTATGACCGCCTGTGGCATTCTGATCTCCTCTAAAACTCCAAACCTTCGCCCTTCCTATTAACCACGTCCATCTGATCGGCTCCTTTCTTTTGCAACGTCCTTCCTACGTCACCATCTACAACACGGATTCCTACACCTTTTTCCCCTCCGCTGGTGTGCCCCAGGGTTCCACCCTCTCCCCTCTTCTGTACCTCTTGTATATGGCGGACATGCCGCCGCCTTCACCCCCCATCCACCTTCTCCAGTATGCCACTGACACCGCCTTCCTTGCCCTTGCCCCCACCTTGAAGAGCTCCCAACACCTTCTCCAATCTCATCTTGACCGGTTCACCGCTTGGTGCAACCAGTGGTTGCTTAAGGTCAATCCTTCCAAGACCCACGTGATCATTGTAGGTACAACCACCCCTTCCTTCCGCCTCCTCGATTTCTACATAACTATCTATGTCCGTCCTATCGCCCTCACCCCCCACCCTTAAGTACCTTGGTGTCACCCTCGACTGTCGCCTCTCCTGGACCCCCCACCTCCGGACGATCCAAGCCAAGGCATGCTCCCGACTCTGTCTCCTTAAGCTCCTTTCCGGCCGTACTTTGGGTCTGGACCCCTCCACCATTATCCATACCTATAAATCCCTCCTTCGCCCTATCCTTTGCTACGCCCACCCTGCCTGGATCTCCACTCCCCCTACCTTTTACAAATCCCTTCAGATCCTAGAATGCCATGTTCTTCGCCTCGCCTATCACATCCATCTCCCCTCCCTCACAGGGATCCTGTATGACCTTACTCCATTCCCGCACCTCCTCATTTTCCTCGAATGGATACGGATCCTCTACACCTCCCATAAACTCGATCCTCCTAACCCGCTGGTCTCTCCCATACTCTCCCACCCCTGTCCGCTGCTGTGCCTGTATTTCCACATCCCACCTGCTCTCCATCTCTCCATACCCTCTCCCAAGGTGGCTTTCGCAAGCTCCCCCTCCCTGATGATGCCCTCCTCCCCTCCATCTACCCCTCCTACCAACTTTGATCCTCCCTCCCTCTTCCTGTGTTTGTTCCTATTGGCACCCACTCTCCCTTCTCTCCCTCCTCCTTCTCTCCCCACTCCTCCCCCAGGCTTCCCCTACCCCCATACCTCCATTCCTCCTACCATCTCCTCTGCCATTGCATCTTTGCTCTTCCCTCTTCCTCACTCTGATTCCCCTCTTGGCAGATCCCTGGACTTGCACACGCTAAGTGGACATTTGCGCGCCAGAGATTATTGCCATCAGTTTCTCGTGTGTGTGCCATCATGTTTGTGTTTAGTGTTCGCCATCACACTCCTACGTTCACCTATGCTGTCGAAGTCGTCAGTGTTTGTGCACCATGCCGAGAGTTTTTAGTGTGTTTCTCGTCGAGTGTGAACGGCTTCGTGTTTATTGTATTCTTTCTGTACTGTTTTTTGCCCGCCAATTTGTTCAGTCTTTTATGTGTCTTCTTTATATTTTCTCATTGTCAAACCTGAGGCTGAAGAGCAGCGTAGGATGCTGCTGCCAGCCCACCTTACGTACCGGTGTTAAAATAACAATAAAGGAACAAAAAAAAAGAAAAAGAATTTTCATGCAAACGTACTATTTTCCTCATTAATCCCTACCTGCAACTGGCTGCATGTAATCCTACATACCTGTTTCCTTCCCACTCCTTTTCCCCTCCCCTCTTGATAAAAGCTAAACATGGATACAGATCAAATCGTAGAGTGTTCAAAAGTGGCAGTGGATTCACGTATTGTATGTGCGGAGAAGAACATTGTGGCATCATCATGTCCAATATTTTCTGGGCTTGCGAGGTTTGAGACATTCAATATTAGAAGCCAGGGAGAATGACCTTGAAATGTAATCTTCATCAAGGCCTTGATGGTTAAAGAGAAACCTGTACTTACAAGCTTCTTTAATGATTTTCTCTCCTGTAAAATAGAAATAAATTTGGAAGAACTGTTAATTTTTACCAAAACTTTGATTATCATGCCTGTCTCTTTGACAGTTTGGCGGCATATGCTTTCATTACTGCGCTGTGTCCCAGTGTTCAAACTGTAACAGTGTTTTCCGTTTTCCAAATAAAGTTGTATTAACATAAACATACACGCAACAACCAAAACACGTGATCTGTAGACTGGGACACTATCGCAAGCTGCCACCAGAAAGCGCTACGACCTCACAACTTATAATTACGAGCATTATGTAATTGTGAGTTTTAAAAATGCAGAACGCATCGAAGTAACGAAACCTATCATTTCATGTTTCTTAATTTGTCGGAATTTGCGGTAAAAATGCAACAAAACGTGACAGTTTATCATTTCGTGATTACGTAGCAGAGAAATGAGCTATCACGTAGGTTTTACTCGGTGTGCTACTAAAGTTAAATGTTGTAATTTGTGAATTTCTAGGGCTGCTTTCAGGCTCACACATTCAGATATTTTTTGCAAATATTTTATCTCACTGGATTCTTTTCACGCTTAACAAGAAATAGAACTGTCACCATTTACTATAAACAACTCTATTTGAAACGACGAGTTTACATTTTCCTTCATTGTCAGGCTTCTTGCAGTCAGTACATTTGTTGTATGCGCCTTGGCATTCTGCCGAAGTCCTCTTGTTGGCAAATAATACATTGAGTCCTGTTTGGCGTTCCCACCAGGAACAAGCATGTTTCGATCATGATATAGCACTTCACTACTTCTGGAAAAGCACAGTGAATAACCGATAAGGTACCAGTTTTGGAAACGAGAGTAACTTTGTCCGCCACCGTTTCAGAGCTAACACACTGAATCAAATGTGATGGAGTTTGGTGTGAAGAAAGCTTAAACCGTGAGGACGACCATAGACTACTTAAAAAATTGAATGGGTAGCTAGAGGTGATAACACTCGATAACAGTGAATCAAGGCAGCAAAAAATTTGTTTGCAATGCATTCTTTTACGAGGGCTGTTCAAAAAGTAAGGTGACTTTTCAAATTGCGCGAGCAGGTTACATTCGATTATCGATCTTTTTTATGTTCCGAACATATATTCACAGTTACAAGCACAGTCTAACATATCAGTCCAGATACTCATTGCTGCAAAAGTTGTTACTGTTTAACAGCTGGAACGACACTAGCGCTCCAAGCGGCAAGAAAGTAGAACTTCAGATGCGTCGTAACCATAGTGTGTGTTTTGCATTTCTTTCCTACGTAATTTACAAAACATTTGAATTATTTTTTTGCCTCCAAGAGTTTGTGTAATATTAGAAGACATAAATGGTTCTAAAATAAGCGCAAGTAGGGATAAAACTAATGAATCCAGTGGCAAGTTACAACACATTTGCTAAGAAGTACTTGTGACGTTTGATAGGACTGTGTTAGCTTGTGGTTTCAAATATACAGCATACTTCTTGTTTTTGTGTGATAGAAAGGTTATACCTGGTTCCGTGTGCTCAGCGATTTTCGATTATTATAAAAAATGGAGCACAGAATTTGCAACAAATTTTGTGTGAAAAATGGAATGAATTGCTTCAAAACACTTGAAAAAGGAAATGTTTACAAGTGGTACAAGCTCTTCCAAGATGGCCGAGAAGATGCCAATGACGAACCTCGCTCTGGACGAGTCTTCTATTTTTAAAACCAATACATCCTTTAGTTACTTTAAAAATATCAATAAATTCTTTTTGAAATTGTAAGTTGGGTAGTTAACTTTGGATCTATTGATGATTGAAGTTGGTTAATAAAATTTTGAATTTTTTCTAAATTGAATGTAGGTGCATTAACTACTTGTTCATTTTGTTGAGTTATATATATCTGACTTCCAAAAATATCTATTTATTAAATCTAAAATATCGTTAGAATTATAATTTTCACATATCAATTTTGAAACAAAGAAACATAAATGACCACATATAACTTCATCAATATTTTGTATTCTCGCTGTATTAAAGTACAGTTCATTTTCCCCTAGATAGTTAACTAATTGCTTTGGTATATTACCACCAAATGAATAAAAAACAACGTTTTTATAGACGCAGTCTGAAGACTGTTTTAGCTGTCGCTCATTATTTTCATAGTAGCAAATCCAATGAGTACCAGGATAATGAAATGTATCGAAATTAACTGTGCTGCATTCAATTTTAAATGGTTTATTAAGCAATTCATCAATCATATATACACAATGAAAGTTTTTTATTTTTAATTGTTTAGTTAATTTTTCTATATCAAAATTACTTAATACATTAGGACATTTATGAATTATTTTTCGATTTTTTTTCGTTTTCTTTATTCCAGCGCCAGTTGAAACATTCTTATGACTGCCTCCATTTCCAACTTTACGTTCCATTTCTAAGTTATGTCTTTTATTCTTCTAATTCTTTATCAGTTTTCTTCTGGTTAATAACTGCATTTGCAATTGCTGCAGAACCACCAGTTAATGAACCAATTGTTGCTAAATAAGGTAATGCAGCTAATAATAATGGTGAAAATCGACCTTCATAGTGTGGTAGTCCTTTCTTTTTCGATAAATATTCAATAATTTTTTAACAACAGGAATAGTTAATGTGATAAGTAAATTTCCACCAGTTTTTTATCTTTATCTTATTTCTTTTATGGTTCAGTTAAAAATGGTTGAATTGCACTTAATTGTTGATTGTTTTACTTTAATTTAGTTAACTTTGTTTTAGTTTTGCCACTAGGTAGCGAAATATAATCAATTGTAAAGTTATTCAGTTATATAGTTAAAAATTTAATAAAGATTTTTATTTATTTTTAAAATGTATAAATATTTTTATAAAATTCAAAAATGAATAAAGGTTTTTTATATAGTTTAAAAATGAATAATGATTTTTATATAATTTTTAAAATTTGTAATGATTATTATAATCCCCAACAATTTTCATCAATATTAACATTAATTCCCATACCTAACTTTCTTTTTCCATGCAATATTCCTCTAACTGCTGTTGCTGCTACTTTTTCACCAAATGTAGCATTATTTACATACATTCTTTCTTTTGCAGCTAGCTGAAGTTCATCAGCTATGATTCTTTTTTTCCAAATCTTTATTATCTCGATAAGCAATATCATGTTTTCTTACAAGCTTCATCTAATGGATTTATATCTTTATCACCTTTAGGTAATCTTTCTTCTGATTTTGCACCTAGACCACAATAATTGCAACCTGGAAGATGCATTTCAAATGGTAATTTATTAATCACAGTATTTACTAATCCTCTTCCATATTTATCACTTTTCCAAAATTTATATGGAAGACCATTTAAAAATCTAATTAAATATGGAAATCCTTTTGGATTATCAATTATAAAATTAATAAATTAGCTAACATTTGGGCAATACTAGCTTTTTCTTATGATAATGTTTTTTGCATCTAATTCTTCACCATGAATTACTGCTAATCTATCAATTAATTGTTTAGTATCATTTAACCAAATATATTCAATTGATTTATCTGCATATTTTTTAATTAAACCTTTACCTTTTCGTTCTGGAGAATAATTATCTGAAGGATCTATTGTTTGTTATCTTAAATTGGGAAAAAAACATCAACTCTTTCTTTTATTAAGTAATTATATTTCTTACCACTGCTTTATCTTAATTTGTTTCGATTATCATCAGAATACAATGTTCCTGAATTAAATAATATAGCTGCATAACTTCATAAATCTACTGCATCAAACTTTTTATTTAAATTTTCCATAGTAATTACTTTTTCAGTTAAAAGTTTCATTAACCCACATCTACCTTCATATGTTATCACCAGTTTTTAAATTATCACAATTAAATTCTACAGGTAAGTTACCAACATATTTCAACATACCAACAAGTTTTAAACCAAATACTTTATTTTCATTATGATTAATTTATTTTACCATTCTTTCACTAACATTTATATTTCTAGTTTCATTTGTATTTTCTTTTATTTTCATCTTCATATTTAATTAATATATGATTAATTTCTGTTTCACTTAATGTGTAATTATATTTTCCAGGAATATCATCAGTCAAATCTGTTAATGGTTTATTTGGTGAAAAATCTCCAAAATTTTCTATATTATGACAATAGGGAATTATTTGTTTTTCGGTTTCTTTTTTCCTTCAGTTGATTTTAAAACATTATCAGCTAAACCATCAATAACTTGTTTTACTTTTTCAACAGCATCAATATCAGGTTGATCTTCGTTTTTATATTTTTCATATTCTGTTCTTGGTTGCTTTTCCAAAGTTAAAATTTTTCTTTTAGCTGTTCAGCTTTCTTTTTTGTTTAGCAGATTTAACAACTACTTTATAATACTTTGTAAATATTAAAGGAGAAAAAACTCTTTGTGTTTATGTTTTTAAGAAATGTATTTTATTTCTAACTTACCTTCGTTTGATTTTTTAGACATATCTGTTGTTAAAAAACCAAATTCATCATTCCAACATTTACTACACATTTCTTAAAATTTATCAAACTTTGAATCTCCACCAACATATTCATGTCTAAATATATTTAAAAATTTACATTTCTCTAACTGTTTTGTTATTTTTGAATAAGTTCGAGCTAAGTAAAAACAATCTATACCTTTGTGTCTGCCTCTAGTAAAATAATCTCTAACAATATCTTGATATTCTAGAATAAAGTCATCAAATACAACAACTGACTTTTCTTTACATTCGTCTAATGGAATAATTTCTTCATTATTTTCCATAAAACTAACAATTTGTTTATAACCTTTATGTTCAATTTTTTTTGCATTCTTTCATAAAATCTTGATACTTTGGTTGTTCTAAACTTTTTCAATAAATATCGAAATGTATAATTTTATTCCAGTTTCACCATCCTGGAGCTAAAATATAGTTATCAATCGTTAATGTTGTTTTCCCACAACCACTTCGTCCAATTATTGCACATCTTACAGAATTTGATAAAAGTTTTCCATGTTTGTTTTTTAAATATTTTCTAGAGTTCTCATTTTAGGTTCCGATCCTGCTTGGTTCATTTATTTATATTTTTACATTTATTTTTTACAGTCATTTATATTTTTCGTTAGTAAATGAGTATCCTGATGCAGTATAAAGACATATTTGGCTTTAGTAATAAATCCTCTACACTTAGAAAAAGATTAATTGTTCCAATACATGATAATGATACTAATGTTTCACTAGTTGGTTTTTATTCAACATTCGTAACACCAAATAGTACAACAAAATATAATAAACTTTGTGATGTAGAAACGATAGACATTCCTGTAGGTTAATATACTTTTAAAATTAAAAAAAATTATTCATTCGAAAAAACCTGATATACATATTACAGCAGATGAAAGTTTCAAAAGAATTATTATTGGAAGTGATGTAAAATTATATATGGATATACAAGATAGTACTGGAAATTTACTTATTTTAATAATCAAGTTGTTTTACCTCTTGAAAAAACTGTAGCTAAGGATGTTCCTAAAATAATTGCTTTTGAATAACTAAATATAAATTTTAATCTTGCTAATGGAATGTACGTGAAACATAATGATCATTTTCATAAAGAAACTAATATTATTGTTTAATTTAACGTAATGCTGAATTTGATGGACCAATACTTTATGAAACGAATTATTCTGTGAATGTTTCTGTTTTTGATACCATTCAATATTTAGAAGCTGCTTATGAAAATGATAATTTAATTAACTTTAATGGTGCTACTGTAACAGTTATTTTAAAAATATGTTAATAAATTTATTCCTTAATAAATAAAAAATTGCTGAAACAATAAGCTATAGCTAAAGCAATCTTTGACTGTCATGAATAAAATTGAAAGTTATCTGTTTTGTTCATTTCCTGTTAATGAAGAAAGTAAAAATAATTTGTATGTTCCTAACAAACATACAGAAATTGAAATAAATATTGGTGATGGTTGGCTACACCCAAATCACACACAATTACATATGAATTTTATTATTATTGGAAATGATAGTACAGATTATCCAACTTATGATGGAAAATCAAATAAAAAATTTATTGATAATTACGTTGCTAAATTGTTTGGCTTTGTAACAATAAAAAATAGTATATTATCTAGAATCGAACATCCTTTTATTTCAGCAACAGTTTTATTATATTTAACTTCATCTGTTACTGATAAAGTAAGTTTTGAAGGACATATTCTTATTACAGGAAAAGTAAATAGTAACAGAAATGATGCAATTTATCCATTATCATTACTTGGTTGATTTTTTAAATATTATAAAGAAATTATGTTAGGGTGGAGACTTAACTAGTTTTTACATGTAGTTCATTTTCTGGAGATGTAATTTAATGTTGGATTGATACAAATGATGCTGGGGTTGAAATAAAAGATACATTAACTAAATAAGGTAAACTTGTTATAGAATCTATGGAAATTCATGTACCTGTTGTTATAATATGAACCAAATTACGAACTTTGCTCAACTTTTAATGACAAAATTCCTAATGATACACTTGCTTATGTAATTATGTATGGTAAAAAGAATCTTACATATGATGCACAACACAGATTACTTACTGAAAATTTTTAATTACTAACATTTGCTTCTATGTAAAACAAAGAAAAACGTAAAAAAGTAATAAAAGTATTAACTTAATGCTTATATAAATTCCTGAAACACTTTAATATAGAAAAAATTAAAACTGGAAATTTTAAAATAATGTACTTTGTTAACTAATACATTTTAATTGTTTTACTTATCTTCATATACATAAGAAAAGTACTTTACTTTACTTAGAACAACCTCGTTTCAACTAATTTTTCAAAACAAATTTTATGAATGCGGTAGAATTGTATTAAAGAGATCACTCATAAAACATTTAAAAACAACAGATCATAATAATCTTTTGGCTGCTATAGCAGAAAGAAAATTTTATATATAGAATTTATTATATATTATATATTTATTACATTCACCTATGGGAAATGTATGTAAAATAAACAATTCTTTACTATAGTTATTATTATATATAATTATATTATACTTATTAATTATTAGGTAAAGGGATATAAGGATGATTTTGTAGGTTCTGAATAATTTGGTCAATTTTGTGAAAAATAACAAAATTGTGTTAAGGAGCAATATTTTTATTTTTTATAAAATTAAGCTAGTGAGCCACAACCTACAAAATCATCCTACTTACAAAGAATGAATTACAGAGAAAATTCAATAAAACACTTACAAGATGATAAAATAAAATACAAACAGCGGGATAATACCATTCATGTTCTGTGGCTAGCCCAGTATTCGGCGGTTTTGATTGTTGTTTTGTGTATTTCAACAAGATCAGTGGTTGTACACTTATCCCGCAGGCTAGAAGCCCTATTTCCAGAAGCTGAATCTGCATCCTGACATCCCCATTCCCAGCCTGTAGAGCATCTACGATGTCATAGTATGAATCGGCGGCTGGTTGCGTCAGGCAATCATTCTCGCCAAAATTCTGCTCGGTTTGGAAGCATAGGGACACACACACTTAAACCATCCATCATTTCATGACAAATATTTAAAAGTGATTTCACATTTTTCCGAAACAATCCCACATCTCTAACTCCCATGAACTCATAATGCCCAATACAAATTGTAGTCGTAAATAACAACGACTAACGGGGCTAAAATTTACTAAATTTATATCGAAACTCCTCCTAACAGGAACAGCACAAACTTATTTTTACATTACAATAACTTTAGATATACAGGGTAAAAATTCCTGAACTGTAAATCGCCATAACTTCAGAACAGTTTGTGTTATGACATACAAACTGCTCGGTTGGCCGCGAACCATGATAGGAGCTGATATGAGCTGTACGGTTTGGTTTAGTGACGAAGCCCGCTTTCATTTCGAAGGGTTCGTCAATAAGCGAAACCGGCGCATTTGGGGGACTGAGAATCCACATTTGGGGACGAGAAGTCTCTTCACCCTCATCGAGTGACTGTGTGGTGTTGAGTGTGCAGTCACGGAATAATAGGTGCGATATTCCTTGATGGCACAGTGATTACCGAATGGAATGTGAAGGTTTAGGAATACGATTTCGTCTCCATTATCCTAAGTGACCCACATTTTGAGGTGGTGTGCTTCATGCAATACAGAGCTCACCCCATCGAAACAGGATGTCCTGGAAGAGCATTTTGGGGACCGCATTCTGGCTCTGGCGTCCTCAGGGGCCACTGGCATGGGCCTCGATTGGCCACCATCTGAACACATGTGACTCCTTTTTGTGGAGCTACATTAAAGACAAGGTATACATCAATAATCCCAAAACAGCCATTCAGGAGGTTATCGACAGCATCAATGTTCCAACGCCTCAGCGGGTCATGCAGCATTTCGCCATTTTTTCTGTGCCACATGATCACCAATAACGGCAGGCATATCGAACATGTCATAACCTAAATCCGAATATCTGTAGTAACGTTAACGTGTTGAATAAAGTGTGTGCACGCCGTACTTTGTAACTAATTTACGTATTTTCATGTAGTTCAGTGACTGTCATCTTTTATGTTAGCATAGTTTGCCGGAAACCTGATTCGCAGCCTCATAGTGGTGCTACATCAGCGCCAAAGCTG
Source organism: Schistocerca nitens (assembly GCF_023898315.1). NCBI lineage: Eukaryota > Metazoa > Arthropoda > Insecta > Orthoptera > Acrididae > Schistocerca > Schistocerca nitens. Next base: position 157,349,314 of record NC_064625.1, on the reverse strand, counting down.
AGCAGACATCTTTCAGATGCAGAAACATGCCTACCAACTTTCGTTTATGTAGCACAGCTCCTTCTTGGTGCTGCGATCATGTTTCCATCTGTATACTTTCGTATAAAACATGAAAAGAAAGATAAAGGAAAATTTGAGATTCGAGATAAATTTCCTGGGAGGGATTACCCAAGAACTTCGTATATACATGAGCTACCTTTTTTATTTTACAGTTAATGGTTTGCTGGGATGATATTTACTGTAAAAAAAGAGGAACCAGTGATTCTATCGGCATCTTGCACACATTATAAATTACGCATTTTTACAAAGCAGCACCAAAAAAGCTTTCGTCGGAGAACGAAAAAGGCAAGTACGTTCCTCTTTAAAAGACTGACAGAAAAGTGGAGAACTAGCTCACTCAATCCTCATTCTGCCTTCCCCCCACCAAAAATTATGGCGTGCGAGCATATTTGCGCTCTTTTAACACGGAACATTCTTAATCCTTTTACCCAGGCTCTCTTTGTAGTTATCCTTCATATTCAACATGTCGTCCTCACCGCCTATAGTCCAGTCTCTCTCTCTCTCTCTCTCTCTCTCTCTCTCTCTCTCTCTCTTTTATTGCGATTATCTCCCGTATCTTTGGCCACACTTCTATTATCTTCATCCACACATCTTTCTCCTTAACTACCACTTTTTTTCTCCCACAATCACTTTCTCTTCTCTCTTCCACGTCAGAAAGTGCGAATATGTTCGCATGCCAAAAGTTCTGGATAGAAAGGCAGAATGAGGATTGAGGTAGCTGGTTCCCCACTTTTCTCTCACAGAATTGAAACAGGAATTTATTCGCTTTTTTGTGCCTATTTTCGCCATTCCTCGTCGTGAGGAATATTGCATCGCATCGCATCTCACTTACTGTTTGGCGCGTTCTGTGAACAGTTAAGACAGACGAAATTTCCTTAGTATGGTGTTCGTAGTTAATATTGTGCGTCGTTATTTACGTGAACCAAGCTGTTATGCCTAAACACAAATGCACCATTCATACCGATTTAAAAGAATTATAAGCTTTTCTCGAAGAGAGAAAGCTCAGTTACGAAGTTCACAGAAGAATCTGCAACGCCACGATTTCCACTGCACGCGCTGAAAATTCGGATATTGTTGTTCAGCATGATAAATGAATCAAACATAATCCGACTTATTCTGCTACTGTCAACAACTTCTAAAATCTATCACTTTGGAAAAAGAGGCTAATTTTCCTTCACACATCCTCAGGAATTCTGCTGTTTCTTAAAAATAGTAAAACACTGCTAGCATACATATGCTTTATTGGTTTTCAGTAACAGAGTTTTTACATTAATTATAAAAAACGAAACATAATATAATCGGTGAGGACTGATCTGGTACTTCACAATAATTACTATACACAATGTCGGCTCTACACTGAGGCGACAAAAGTCATGGAATGCCTCCTAACATTGCGTTGGACCCTTTTGCCTAGCGCAGTCCAGCAACTCGACATGGCCTCACCAAGTCGTTGGAAGTCCCCTGCAGATATATTGAGCCATGCTGTCTCTGCAATCTTCCCCTAGAACTTAGAACTACTTAAACCTAATTAACCTAAGAACATCACACACATCCATGCCCGAGGCAGGATTCGAACCTGCGACTGTAGCGCCTAGAACCGCTCAGCCACTCTTGCCGGCCATCCATAAAAATGCCATCATTGTCTGGAAACAGTGTTGAAGCCCACGAATCGCAGCAAATGGTCCGAAAGTAGCCGAGCATAACGATTTCCAGTCGATGATCGGTTCATTGGAACAGAGGACCCACTCTGTTTCGTGTAAAAACAGCTCATACCATTACGGAGCTACCGCCATCTTGCACAGTGCCTTGTTGAAAACATGGGTCCATGGCTTCGTGGCGTCTGCACCATACTAACCCTACCATCAGCTGTTAACAACTTAAATGGAAACTCATCCGACCAGGCTATGGTTTTCCAGTTGTCTGGGGTCTAAAGTCTGAACGATACGACCACGAGCTCAGCAGAGGTGCTCCAGGAGATAACTTGCTATTAGCAAAGGCACTCGCTCCGGTTGTCTGGTGCCATACCCCATAAACGCCTAATTTCGTCACACTGTACTAATGGATAGGGGAGAGTGGGGGAAATACACGCACCTAAGGAAAAATCGATGTGAACCATTCGTTACGCCATTAAAACCTACGAAGATAAGTGCATACCATACAATGGACATTTCTCCACATATTCCAATCGTCTATAAATAGTTATAAACTGTACCTTAATTTTGAAGATTAAAATAAAAAAAAGTGCAAATGCGTGGCATTCCCCACCCCTGAGGGTAATGACACGCAAAGTACTGGGTAATAACACGTAAAACAAACAAACCATTAAAGTGTACAATAATTGCTATTTTTATTTGTTTATTAGTTACTACAAATAGTAAACAGTATATTTAAGAACGAAATAATGTAATTCTAGAAACATATCTTACAATTTTGGTTTTTACATTTTTTTTTTTGTTGTGAAAAGAGTTCATTTTCTCATACCATACAGCAAAGATCGCACATGTAACCTTTTGGAGTGTTCCAGCCACTACATTCTTTATGACTCCATCTGCTACAAGAAATACATCGGTACCATAGTTCTCCATCCTTCCCACACTCTCTACAAACTAAACAGACATCTTCTGAAATCGCCACGTTTTTACCCCTTTCCCAAGACGTGGCCCCACCTATTTGTTTAACACCTTTAGGAGCCGAAATTCTCTCGGGCTTTTGTATTTATGCCTGTTTCATCGACGTTGAACACTCGCCCCTCTTTAAATTTATATTTATCAAAGAGATGTTCTGTTTTTAAAATATGCATTAACCTCTTCTTCATTAAATGCCTGTATTCAGTTAATGCTAGTTACTTCAGGTTTTCTTATGCTAATATTTGGGTTTCTTTTTAAAAACAGAGCTAGCCAATCCTTTACAGCTAGCCTAGGTGACTTATCAAAATTGTTTGCAATGTCGTTAGCCTCTGCACACTCAAATGCAATCTTTCGCAGCTGCATGCATGTAATGCCATTGTAATGACATGATCCCTAACCTCATTTTCCTGTTCTGTCGAAAATGTTGGGTATCTTCCAAGTTTTGGACCCTCGGTATTTTTAACGTTCATTCTCGTTCGCAGAGTAGCTTCATCAATCCAGAAAGCTCTTGATACTTATCTTATTTTTCTTCCAGATTTGATGGCATCAAGAGCCTTACAAAGTTCCTCGTGCGTCCATTTTGCTTTCTGGGTTTTACAGCTGACCAAAATCACATGACACACGCCGAAAATAAACAATACTTCACTACTCCAACAATGCCACTGGAAAATGGCTGGCATAAGCCGCATAGTAGTTGTTACTCCTGCCGGCAGGGTGTAGCACCAACTGGGAACAGCTTGTGCCATTCAAACTTCGTAAATCAGCCTGCGTGGGATTACCCACATGCGTGTAATTCCCGCACATTCCCCTACGTTCGTCGTAAGTCCCACACTGTGTGAAGTAACCCAAAAAATCGGTGTTGTTTCTCTGTTAGCACTGACAGTTCTATGCAAATACTGCTGCTCTCACTCATTAAGTGAGTGCCGTCGGATACTGTGTTGTCCGTGGTGAGGGGTAATGCCCGAAATTTGTTATTCTCGGCAGACTCTTGACACTGACGATCTCGGATTATCGAATTCCGTAACGATTTACGAAATAGAATGTCCCATGCATGTAGCTCCAACAACGATTTCGTGTTCAAAGCCTGCAGCCATCATCACGTTGGAAAGCTTTTCACATGAATCACCTGACAAATGACAGCTCCGCTTTTTTCCGTTTCCCATACCCTTAGCGGGCAGGGGAAAGCTGGGAGCAGCACAATCCGCTGCTCTTCATCCAATTAATACATTTAATAAAAAGATGAGAATAGTATATATAAAAGGCGATAAAGGGGGACATAACAACATAATGAGGGGAGACAGTGGGGGTTATAATATACATGTACATGGGGACGTTCACTGTGGAACACTCAAAAAAAGGTCCACATAAAGTTAAAAAACACAGTTGGCGATTTGTAGCATGTAAAAAACATTGAAGTCACACGCACGAGTTAAAGGTTGCCACAGCATTAAAACACACCAGAACGACGACTATTCAAAACTATTGTATGTGACAGAGTACACAAGACGAAAGGTAGAAACTGCCAGGAGGGACCTGCCAAGGAGGAAGGGAGGGGGGGAGGCCTGAGAGGAGGAAAAACAAGGGACAGGAGGGGCAGATGTACTGGAGAGGGTGGGAGGAAAAGCAAAGGGGCGCACCAACGGGCAAGTGTCGGGATATGGAGAGGGAAGTCAAGTCCGAAGGGAGTGCAGAGACGCAGAAGGGGTGCACTGGAAAGGGAGGGGGCGGCGAGGGAGAAAAAAACCGGTCAGGGCAAGGGAAGACGAGGGGAGAGGGAGCCCTGAGAAGGGGTATGGGGGAGGTGGGGTTAGAGTTGGTAGGAGGAGTAGGTATCAGGGCGAAGCTCATCATCAAGGAGGGATAGGCACTGGAAGTTGCATTGGGAAAGGAGGCGAATGGTGTGGAGATGGTGAGATAAAGGTGTGATGATAAAGTTGTGGTTACAGGCTGGTGGTGGAGAGGATGGAAGACACCAAGGGATGGGGGAGATCGAATCTGCAGATGATGTATAAGGTGTAGATGTGTTTGAGGAAAAGGAGAAGATGTGGGCAGGGGATGAGGTCATGGAGGATCCACATGGGGGATAGGAGGCAGATAAGGAAAGCAAGACAGAGTGAATGGTGTTCAAGAATTTGGAGAGCCTTATAGAATCTGGATGGGGCAGAAATCTAGGCAACGGTGGCATAACAAAGGATGGGATGAATCAAGGATTTAGGTTTGAAGAATGCTGGAAGGATGCAGTCCCCATGGCTGGTCGGACAGGAGTTTCAGGAAATGGAGTCTATTGAGGGCTTTGTGTTGGGTCGTAAGGAGATAGGGAGTCCAGGTGAGGTGATGGTTGATGGTGAGGCCAAGATATTTCAGGATAGGATTGAGGTGGATATGATGACCATAAATAGTGAGGTAAAAAATTGTGGAGCCAGAAGGAGCGGGTGGTACAACCTACGATGATTGCCTGGGTCTTGGAAGGGTTGATGCAAAGTAGGACAGCTTCATCAGTGCACTGCAGTTGTATGCCTCTTGTACCCGATACTACTGACATCTGTATCACTATGTCATTCCTTTTGTCACCTCAGTGTATACTGTAACACTTCTTTCCGCATGTGGTCCAGGTTTCATCGAGCTAAATTACACATGAGACAAAAGTTACTTTCATCCATTAGTTTTGCAAGCCAGCATACATTCTGTCACCTACATCGCTATAAGAAATATTATGAAAGCGAAATATGATAACTGTACAGCAGCCATTAATGCACATTTGGTTAATTGTATCATGGATGTCCAGCACTCACAATTCACGTTTTTCCGAGCACACAAGGTTGTGGGATACTAAGTGATTCTGCTAGTAGGCATCTGAGACAGAATTAATGTCGGTAAGTATTAGGTGAGTAATGACTCGGACAGGATGTCGTTAGCAGTCAGAATGTGAGGTGCATCGATGGGGCAGAGTCAAACAAATCAGTTGTGCCATGTGACAGGAAGTGAAGGCGGCAAGGCAGGGGGCATGGGCCCTACAATGAACTGCAGATCTGGGTCATTGGACAGTGTGATTTACCTCCATTCAGGCTTTCCTTTGCAAGTAAACCAATGGAGAAGGGGGAAGCAAATTTCCGTGTGAGCTATGATTTCTCTTATCATGATGATCATTTCTCCCTATGTATGTGCTGGGTGGGATAGACTTCCACGCTTGTTGCACTTGATATGTCAATATAGGGATGGTTAATGCTGTTTGTGGATGACAGTAGTGTTGTCATCTATTGATGACCCATATATGCTCCATTGGAGACACATGAAATGATTGAGGAGGCCATGGCAACATGTCCACACTCCATAGAGCATGTTGGGTTACAAAAGCAGTATGTGAGTGAGCTTTGTGCTGTTGGGAAACATCCCCTGAGATACTGTTCATGAATGGCAGCACAATGTGTCAAATCACCAGATTGACATAGGAATTTGCAGTCACAGTGTGTGGGATAGCCACAATTGTGGTCCTGCTGTCGTATTAAATTGCACTCCAGACCATAACTCCAGGTGTACATCCAGTGAGTGTAGCACGCAGACAGGTTGATTGCAGACCTTCAGCTGGCCGCCTCCTAACTAACAGACCTCCACCGTGCCTTCCAGTGAGGCTCTCGACACGATTGAAGTCACAAATGGTGATGGTTTGGGGTTAGTGGAATGCACACTACAGGGCTTCCGGCAGTGAGCTGTCCTTGAAGTAAACTGCCAAACTGCTGCTGCAGATGCAATGCAATGTGCCTGAGTCACATGCTGAACATGTCTGTCTTCCCTCTCACAGTGTCGTGTGGGCATCAGGAGCTCGATCTTATTGCAACCACACCTTCTCGTGACCACTGGTGCCAGCAATCATTTACAGTGGCTACATTCCTGCCTTAAGTCTTTGCGCAGTATTGCATAAGGAACATAAAGCTTCTTGTTGCCCTATTAGATGACCTCATTCAAACTAAATGATTTCCGATACTGGCATCTTGGTCACTTAAAGACATTCTTAAATTACAGTAACACTGATATTAAATTTCTGTTTATAGGGTTTTGTCGGCCTCTGTAGCTGAGTGGCTCTTGTGGAAGATTGCCATGGGCGGAGCGGGGATACAGCTTTCATTCCTGGTACTGTCAAGGATTTTTCCTTGGTGACATAATTACAGAATCTATCAGGCACTGTAGTTCTCTAGCTGACCTTCTGAACTCGCATTTTTGTCCTTGTTTATGACTCCTTGAACCTCCTTTGATACCCTTGTCTTCTATTACATCTCCATGACTACTCTGTAATTCACACATAAGTCACAAACTATTTTATATTCCATGCAATCAACGCTGTTGAAAGGCATGATGTTAGAAATAACTCTGCTAACAGCTGGTAAAATTGTTGTTTATTAAACCACAATCAGCTTTATGGACTCAATCTAGATCAAGTGTGCAACCTACGTGGTACAAAGCAAAGTAGGGTCACCACATTTTGGGGATATTAGAATTAATGAAGCAAAGTCTAAAATATATTCAACATTAAAAGACCGTACAAATACCCTTCACTCCTAGAAATAAAATTCCCAATTATTCTCACTTGTAAAGGTATCAGCGACCCAGCATTCCTAGTAACGCATTTATGGTATCACAGTGTCCACATGAATAGCTGCCATTGCACCAGCCAGCTAGTCTCTCTTCGTCGTTCATACAGGCCACTTTCACTTTGGCCTGTGCCGAGCAGTGCTGCGGTCACACCAGTAAGACACTATCACCTGATACTTCCCTGAGGGCTGTGACTATTCGTAATAGGAGTGACATTTTTTATCCCCAGTCTGGCCCCTTTTTAAAAACTTTTAGTGCCCCCTCAGTTAAAATATTATTCTATTTTTCTTTTTAAATGCAGGCATATTTTAAAGAATGGAGCACATCTTCATTACACTTGCTTGCCATAGTACCGACAATATTCACTGAATACCAAATTATGATTGTGAACAAAGGGTGTTGTTATACCACAACACCTTAGGACCTAATCTCCTATTCCAATTTCGTCTCCGCTCTCCTGAAGAAGGCATATATATATTAGTGTGTTGCACTACTTTAAACAGTTGTTTTGATATTGTTTACATTCGGTCTCACCAGTAAATAAAATGAAGGAAACATGTTTGATTAAAAACTAATGCAACATCATAATTTGCACACAATACAATCTAGAGGCACATGGTAGGAATGATTTTGCTATTGTAATTATGGAGAAATTGATGATTATAGTTCCGATATTACCAAGTCATAGAGAGACAGCTGTTTTTATGTTTTGAAGCCAGAAATTAATAGAATCCTTAACAAAAATATGATACAATGATTTTTCAGACAAAATCTATCACACTCATGTTTTAATTGGAACTGCTAATTACAGCCATATAGAAATATAAATTTCACTCATACAAAAATAATTACTTGCATCTAGGTCTTTCATTCGATTAAACTAATCACTCAGTACACCTGAAAATGCTAGCATGATTTTTCTTTCAGTCAATTAATTACTATATGCAAATTAATGAAATATATTGCTGCAGTGTTAAAATGTAATTTATAGTCTTAAGAAAAACAGATTCTTCCCTGTCTTTATATGGATTTATTAACTTTTATTCTATGTAAATTTCTATGTAATTTGGGAAGATGTATGTAAAAACATTAATTGTTTCTATGCAAAATTCAATAAGTAACAATGACAGTAATTGTTAAGGAGAGGCAATTTGTACATGGCCATACTTACATACAGTCTTAGGCCGAATTTTGCATCAACAGCATGTAGTCAGACATTGTTTTTATTTATAACTGGAAGATGTAAGTTCTATGATGAACATTCGCTGCCAAACATCTTGCTTGCAAAATAAAAAAGCCTTTGTTAACAAGAACTGCTAAAACTTATTTTGACCATTACTTGATATCCATGCGATGATGCAGTAACATCAAAATAAATCTATGGCAGTACATATAAAACTGGTGGAATATTAGTTAAATGTTGGTAATGTGTTGTTGAATATGGTATTAAATTATAAGATTGTGACTGAACTTTTTTCCCCTTGTGTTAAACTACGATATTCACCCCAGACTTCACCATAAACATTTCACACCACATTATATTACAGTATGCCTATGATCTTTCAATACTGTATGTATATTTTACATTCCTGTATTAATTTTAAAATCCATAAAATGTTGTGACACTGTACTTTGATCCTTATCATGTAGGTTGCATCTATTAATGTGCCTTTAGGCTGCAAAAACGGTTGTGTTTTAATAAACAACAATTTAAATGCTATTAGCGGAGTTCTTCCTAAAATCACAAATGTCCAGCAAAGGTTTCATCAGATCACTTTCATACTGTTTCTCTACCATTCTAATTTCGAACACCATGCAAAAAATGCACACACAAACCTTTCCATACAAGCTTTCCATGTGGTGGGTCCCAACAAAATACTTTTGCATTCAGGGTAAAGTTGGAGATTTAAATTTCATGGAAAGATACCACCACACTGCAACAAAGAATGCCTTTGTTTTAATTATTGCCATCTATAATCACGTATCATACCCTTGACATGCTGTCCTCCAGATTCTCTCCCTGTAGAACTGAAGGCTGACTTTTTGATTTGATTTGATTTATTGAGCACCCATTTTATCATGTACAATGATATGGGATATGTAATGGGTTACATACAGAAAATATATGAATAACATATTATGTAAAAAAACATCAGTGAACAAATCTGAATTAAATATATAGGCAAAAACAATTATAGCTTACATGATATAAATTTGTAACAATATACGACACAAATAAGTTACATATATTCTGTGTAAAATGGACAGCAACAAGAAACAATGATTATAACACTCTATATTGACAAATTAATTAATTTTTGTGGGTAGATAAAAGAGTCTACCCACACCCCAAGTTTGTATATGAGTGAATTATAAGATAGGTGAAGGCACGCCATCTTTCTGAAGAATTCATGTATTCACTAACACTGTAAAAACTATCACTAATTAACATTCTTATGAGTTCACTTTTAAAACTGCTCAGCTTCTGAATCCTTTTAATTTTTAAGGGAAGATCACTATAGAGAATTTTTGGGTGGTATATTGCACTCTTGTTGTACTGGGATTTCTTATGCACTTCTCTGTGAAAATCATTACTCTGTCTTGTTGTATAGTCATGGAACTCACTGTTTAAAGAAGAAAACGGGGGGGGGGGGGGGGGTGAGACTTCAGAAAGCATATACTTTCATAGATTTCTATTGGAAGCTATAGCCCTGCATGATCTGATATTCCTAATTCTATTAGATCACATCATATGGAGTCTCTTTGTACATTTCTAATTATGTTATCAAGGCATGTGTTCAGTCTAGTGGGTTTTTCATTGAGACGGTAATAGTTTAATGACTCCAGAGAGTTAATCATATGAATTACATTTTTTCTCTTTGCCCTTATATCTATGGTAATATCACCTACAATTACAATTCTATGCTGTTTATATTTTGACAACAGCAATATTAAAGTATTAATTTTTTCTATAAATACTATCTCGTTAGAGCCTGGGATTCGATAGATTGGGACAGTTACGGTTTTCTGTTCGTGCATTAGCACACCAGCTACTTCTATTGTAGCTTCAAGGCATATTCTACTAAGGTCTATAACTGAGTAATGCAATTCAAGGTTACTTTTGACATATATTAAGACCCCACCATGTGTAATACTTTTTCTGCAGTAGCTTGTAACTAACGAATATCAAAGAGGAACACACAAGTCTATTTCAGTGTCTTTCATCCAGTGTTCATTGATGGATAGAACACAGCAGTTGATTTATTGAGCCAGTATTGTAATTCATTGATTTTACACATAAGAGATTGTACATTTACACGAAGGAGGGGGAAACTGTCACTGCTACATAATGGTATTCAACTTTCACAGAACCTTCTGTATTCATTTATTTCCGCTGCATGATCTACGGTTGCACAATTATCTGAATGAATTGGACTGCTACAGATTCCACTTAATGTGGTTTCTAACCTTCCTTCGTCTGTAATGTTTTCTCTAAAAAAGGGGGTGTACAGTCATGCTCTGTGGGTCTGTCTTAAGACAAGGCTGCTGCGTGCTCGTATTTCATTTACAACTTTGTTTATCTCCTGACACAAAAATGTTTTCCCACTTACACTACTTAATTTAAAAGAGAGAGGGTTGCTTCTTGCCCATATTTTAATCATTTTAAGTGAAATCTATCAAATAGTAAACATTTGTGATATTGATGAAGTCCTACGTGTAGAAATTCCTGATATTCAAACACACTGTAAACTATGTGTGTATGTTGCAACAGTTTTGCTGCATCAACCATATGGTGCACTTAAACTCCTGTGTGTATGAGAGATGGCAAATGCACAAAAAATTTCCTATATATTTTTATCAAATCACATGAAAAATTATTGTGCAAGTATTCAAGGCTAAAATAATTGAATTAATTGAGCCATTGGTGACAGAATATATCCAATATCCATTGTACAGAGGGTGTCTTAGTGGTATTAGCATTAATGTTTGAGGACAATCACTTGACAGTTGTTATTTTGTACCGTACAATCTATACTTCCTAAATTTGATTGCCATTTGAATGTTGAAGTTTGCATGACAGTTTAAAGTGTTAAATACATTTATAAATACATATATAAAGGATATGGTAGTGCAGCTACAGAAGTAGGGGATGAAAGAACACAAGGTAATAAAGAAGTTCAGATTGATTAAGTACCCAAATTTTAGAAAGCCCATGAAGTTGGATCAATTTAAGCAACATTTTTCTTAAAAAATGCATCTTCATATTTGCATTAAATGAAACTGATTTTTGTCACATGTTCAACAATATACTGACATGTCTTTGCACTATGTTTGGGTAAATGCTGAAGAAAAAATTTAAGAGGAGGGTATGGAGTGGTGATAAAATGATTACATGCATGTATGTTATGTATCCAAAGGATGTAGATTTCTCAGTTATACTGAAATTATTCACTTCTGTGCTCCTAAATCATTTGAAGATGTTAGAACTTTTAATGCACTTGTTTACAATGCAGTTGTAACATCACGCACGTCGGATGTAGTTTGTTGTTGTGAAGTATTACATGGTCTTCGTTATAAAGCCTTTGACACATTTTGTTGTTGGCTCGCGTTTGTATGTGCAGTATATTTTGTTGTTGTAAGTGGCGCATTTCCTTTCCAACGTAAGTTTTATTTATTTACGTTTTACCTCTTGTTTCTGTTTCATTGCTGCAGTATTATTCTCCAGTAGCTGAAAACAGTAATATTCTTTTAAAGAGTATCAGTTGTTACCAGTCAAAGTTATAAAAATCCCGTTGTTTTCCTAGTTTTCTCCCGGATGAAAAAATTCCCAGGATATTGCCGGGTGTCCCAGGGTGAATACACCATAAACAAAAGATTATATATTTAAAAATGCGTTTCTGAATGTAGGAAGCAGCAGTAGCTGGAACAGAGACATAAACAAAATGTCTGTTGTATAGCAGAGCGTGTAGCGAGCTACATTCTGGAAAAAGATATCAGTTAGTAATAATGCGTTCACACGTTCTGTGTGAACAAGATCGCCTAATGTATGTTCATGCAAACACGTAAATTTTACCTGTATTATTCCTGCTTACAACTTAACAGAGATTCCTGAATACCTCTGTTCCTTCACGCTCCTCTTCCCACTCTATAAATAATTTCAAAGAATAGAAATTGCGTCAACTCGTTCAGTGTATTGCGATATTGCAACGAGCGTAGCCTGTGCACTAGGAGCGATTACACTGACCAGAGCGCAATTTTGTGAATGAAATTACGGTGGGTTGGCACCATTGAGTATGCTGTAATGTTGCAATGACTGTTGCCTGGCATGACTCTCCAGCAGTCCTAAAATTGACCAGGTCAACATTTAGTGAACGAAATTATGCTCTCTTGGCACATCGTAAGTTGTGTATGTGGGCAGCGTATCTTGGTGCCGATATAGTGCTTCCTGGAGGCATACAGCGAAAGCTTACATTCATCTTGTAGGGCAAAAAACTGTTTAATTCATTCCACACGCAATTGAAAATTGATATTTAAGTTTTTAATCTTGTGTAGGTAAACACAATCTTCAGAATGTGCCCAAGTACCGAAGCTGCTTATGCAGTTTTTTGGACCAACAGTTCACTTTACAATAAAGTCCTCGAAAATATACCCTGTAACTGTAAACGTAGTTAAGTTTATATTCTTCCCGAATTACAACTAATTTTTTTATGACGAGAATGTTCTAGTTCTTATTACCTTCACTGACTAATTCTGTTAGTTTCTGGATGTAGGGGGCTGTGCAGATAAATTGGTGTAAATCTCGTGTTTATCACCGATGTTCGCACCATCGAGGATGCTGGTTTTCCTTCATTAATGTGGAGCTGAATTTTATCTTTAAGTAGCGGAGCTTTATATACTTCTCTCGAGAAGTTCATATCCAACTGCAGCAGTTTACAAACAGCTATATATTTTTATATCCATTCTTTTCAGCAGACTGAATTTACCAATAGCACAAAGACTATTGACATTATATTTCACATTTCCGGAGGAGGGGGATATTTACTAATGTTCTGGACTGGAATGGATAATCAGAAACAGCTGACAGGTATTATGATATAAGCTACTTCGCTTAATAAGTCTATTATTAGAGAAAGATCTACAGAATATCACGTATTTTTTTATGTGTTTGGTATGTTTCGAAAATTGGACGAAGTGTTTATACAATCCACAGTCTCGGTAGTAGTAGTAGTAGTAGTAGTAGTAGTAGTGACGTAGAAAGTTTTTTTAAAGATGTTTCGCATGACGGAAATGCCTCTAAGAATCACTGTGTTGCAGTAATTCCAGATTATTGATATTCAGACCACTTCAGTACAACGGTCCGTGTTTGGAATAAAAACTGCTGATTGCCATTAGTGATTTGCTTTTAAAGGAAAGGCAAATGAAAATTGTTACTGCTAATGACAGTGAGTTAAAAAAGTAAAGCAAACTGTCAAAACATATTTTAATGGGGACAATCATGATAACATACGTCGGACTACTTGTAACAACTTGTTCAATTAGCGATATTGCCAGTCATCCCGAAATATTGCCGTTTATTCCAGCAACTCTTGCGGCCATACGTTGCTGAAAAATTTCGCCCGTTTAAAAACACCTCAGGACGGGGTGGGCGTTGGCTAGCAACGCAGAAAGCACAGAGCGAGCTACGTCACAGCAGATATGCGAAAGCAGCAGAGCCATCTGTGCGTGCCAAGGCGTATTACATTGCGACTATGGGCGTGGAGTGCACGAATGTCATTCAGGGACCTGAGAAAAGCTTTTAGATAAAAAAATAACTGCCTTTGTTAAAATACTAGTAGTTTGAATAGAAAAAGAGACAAACCTGTCTATCGTATGGCATCAAGTGTAGTGAGCTAGAGTCTGATAAAGGCACTAGTTAGTAAGACTGCGCTCACATATTGTATGAACAAGCTTGTTAGATAAAACAGACAAGAACTATTCGTGTGTAGGCAAAATGTATGTGATTTTCCTCCTCCCTGCCTGCAGTTAATTGCAGGTAATCCAATATAACCTTGCTCCTTCCCTCTCCCGGTCCCACCCCTCACTATAAACAATTTAAAACAAAGTATAAATAAGGGCATGGAGTGGTCTTCAGTCTTAATGACATGGATGCTGTGGGTTTAGAGCTTTTCCCGGCGTGCTGATTGTTCCGTAAATATACGGGAGAACTGCTGGATATTAGTAACGTCCTGTCACGATATCTCGGCGCATTAGTGGGGCAAGACTTAACAGAAACAAATTCGTAAGATCGCTGAATGCATGAAGATATCGTACTAATAGGTGAAGAACGTATAAAATCGTACTTCAACCAATTTAGTTAATCAAAGAGAGTATTTTCTTCATTCTTTCGGTACGACCACATTTCTTCTACATTTGCTTATGTTACACGCTACTTACAAGGGAACCTCCCCACCGCACCCCCCTCAGATTTAGTTACAAGTTGGCACAGTAGATAGGCCTTGAAAAATTGAACACAGATCAATCGAGAAAACAGGAAGAAGCTATCGGGAACTATGAAAAAAATAAGCAAAGTATACAAACTGAGTAGTATATGCACAAGATAGGCAACATCAAGGACAATATATCCTCAGGAGCGCCGTGGTCCCGTCGTTAGCGTGGACAGCTGCGGAACGAGAGGTCCTTGGTTCTAGTCTTCCCTTGAGTGGAAGGTTTAATTTCTTTATTTTTGCAAAGTCATGATCTGTCCGTTCGTTCATTGACGTCTCTGTTCACTGTATTAAGTTTAGTGTCTGTGTTTTGCGGCCGCACCGCAAAACCGTGCCATTAGTAGACGAAAGGACGTGCCTCTCCAATGGGAACCGAAAACATTTGATCGCAAGGTCATAGGTCAACCGATTCCTCCACAGGGAAACACGTCTGATATATTCTATACCACACTGGTGACGGCATGTGCGTCACATGACAGGAATATGTTGTTGACACACCTATCTTGTACACTTGGCGAATGGGTAAGAAGATTCTTCTACCTTGCCCGATTTAGGTTTTCTTGTGGATGTGATAAACACTCCCTAAAAACTGAACACATTGGACAGATGGGCGGACAGATAATAAATGTCTGAAAATAAAATATTAAACTTTTCACTCGTGGGAAGACTTTAACTAAGGACCTCTCATTCCACAGCTGCTCACGCTACCCACGGGACCACGGTGCTCCTAAGCTCTAAATCTCCTTGATGTTGCCTATCTTGCACATGGACTACTCAGTTTGTATATTTTGCTTATTTTTTCATAGTTCTGCACTACTTCTTCCTGTTTTCTCGATTGATCGGTGTTCAGTTTTTCAAGGCCTATCCACTGTGCCAACTTATAACTAAATCTGAGGGGAGTGCGATGGGGAGGTTCCCTTGTTAGAAACAAGCCAGTTCAAAACTAACGGGTGGTTATTGAAAGACGGGACGGGACATATGTACCGCATACGCCGGGATTCCCACTAAAACCACTCTGATTTCAAAGACCCAGGAAGAAAAAGCCACAGTAGATACGACAATGAAAAGTGAACTACATTGTAGAGCATCTCAAAGAATTTATTTAACATCAATACACCTCTACATGTTAACCATTTGCAGCACGAAGAATATCGAGTCTACATTCAATTTCTCGCCAAGTTCTTTGTAAAATTTCTTCTGTTATTTTTGCAATCGCATTAGTGAATGTCGCAACGTAGGAATATCGTCCACTTTCGTCGCATGCACGCAGTCCTTCACAAATCACCACACGAAGAAATCAAGCGGCCTGACGTTGGGTGAACGTGAGGGCTAGGCAATGGATCTGATCCAACGACTGGGAAATTTCCAATCCAGGAACTTGCGAACAGCCGTTAGCCAATGCGGCGGAGCTCCATCTTGAAATACGATGTTGGGTTGCAAGTCTTGTACCTGAGGCTACACAAACTGCTCCAACATGTCCCGATACACTGACCCATTCACTGCTTGTTCCGCAAAGAAGAACGGTCCAACAATCCTGCCATGCATTATCCAGCACCAGACGTTTAGTTTAGGGCTATCACGAACATGTTCAATGACAACGTGCGGATTTTGCGAACCCCAAATCCGAACATTATCCCTTCCTGATAAATGAAAGGTTATCTCACCTGAGAATAAACATCTTTCCAGGAAGCTGACATCCATACCAATACGCTGCAGCAATTTGTTGTCGGCGTGGTTTGTCGTTTGTCGTCAGATGTTGCAGACTTTGCACTTTGTAAGCACACAGACGAAGACGCTGGTGAACTACATGATACAATGTTGATCGAGGTACATCAAGCTGCCTAAATGCTTGACGAATTGACTTACGTGGTCTTCTGAGAAACGTTTGTCTGATGTACACCACTGTCTCTTCAGAAACTCCGTAACATGCACCGCCAGAATGTTTCAGGACACTTCCTGTTGCCAGAAATTTCCTAAACTATTCCTTGTTTTCGAATCAGGTGGATCACGTTCATACACTAGACGATAATTTCTTTGCTCAGTAATCGGCGATTTTGTTTCTGCAAACCGCACTACTGCTTGCACGCACTGCTGTAGAGTCGCCATTTTCACTTCATACGACCATGATGCACTTGGCACTTGTGACGTGGGAATACAAATTCTTTGAGATGCTCTACAATGTAGTGCATTTTTCATTGTATCTACCGTGCTTTTCTCTCCTGGGTCCTTGGAATCAGGGAGGTTTGAGTGGGACAACCTGTATTTTGATGGGACAACGTCTGGTCAACCTACACTATGTCTTTCTCCCTACTGTCCAGATTTAGCTTCCTCGGATTTTCATTTATTTGGTCCCCTCAAGGAGGCATTACGGGGGATAAAAATTCAGCAACAACAAGATGGTCAAAGTATCTGTGGGGAAAATGGCTCAGCAGCAAGACAAATAGTGTCTTGAATCAAGCGTCTATATTATTAATGCTCTGCAGTCTCCAATATCCTGCTCACAAACCATCAGTACCATTCTCCGACGGTCTGTATTATTCTACAGTACTCAAAATTGGGAACCATTTAAAGACAAGGACTGAGGAAGACATGGCACAAACAAGTTAAGGGGGACCACACAGTGGTTCATTTCGAAAAAAAAAAAAAAAATCGGTTTTCGGTTTTCATCGTATTTCGATAGATTAAGGTTTTATTTAAGTACTCTGAAAAGGATTTTGCTGAAAAAAATTTTCGATCATTTAAAGAGCATTTTCCTACCAAGTTTGTTTGTGTGCCAAGTACAATCTATTGGCAAGAGCATGGCTGCAGGGAGAACATTTTGTTCAGTGATGAACTTACATCAACCACCAAATAAATTTGAAAAACTGACTGCACCACCATTCTCTTCCTGCTGCTGTTATTACAGCAATTAAACCTATTTTCAGAGACTTGGCTCATCCTGATGTAATGAAATGTCTGCATGGGCAGAATGTTTCAACAGCATAATTTGGAACAGCCTTCCTACAACTGTATTTGTAGGCATGCATAAGTAGGAGTTCATGATGCTGTTATTACATTCAATTGTGGTAATATTGGAAAGTGTTGGGTACTGAAAAAGCTGGGAATTAATCCTGGCGAAAATATGATCACTTGGCTGCAACGTTGCGGGAAAAATGAGGATAGCCGATGCAGACATGTCTGCATCTAATATGGCCAAAAAAAGAAGACAAACATCCAGGAAGGTGAAAAAGAAGCTGAAAGACCTGCTGGAGACCAAAGAAGGGCCATCATATACAGCAGGACAGAATTAATTAACAGTAAGTAAAAAATTTCATAAGTTTTTTCTTTAAAGTCCATTTCCCACAAACTAAAATTTTCAGTACATGTGCCCCACTATATCAGAAACTGCCATCGATAAATGAGTGAAATTTTCTGTCCCCGCATAACAGGAAAAGCCACCTCTGGTACTACATTCATTAACATTCCCCATTAGGAAGTTCACAAAAAATATTTTCTGTAGAAAAAAATATTTTTTGTTAATAAATTTAAAAAGTATTTCTTAAAAACTATAAAATGGATAAAGTAGGTTTTAGTAGAGTTGACTATTAGCATCATGTAACATACAGTAAAAATATTAAGGTCCTGCATCAAATAATTTTTTTCAGAAATTGGTCAAATACTTGCCTAAATTAACACGGGGTAGATAGGCGGGGTGTGGTCCCCTTTAACAGTCTCCTCCTCCTGTGGACAAAACCAGCAAGACGTCAGCAACTACTTGCAACAGTCTGTTCGATCTGAAATATTTCCCAGTCATCCCGCAGTAATAGCGTTTACTGCAGCAACATTGATGACAGCGCTATTGCGGCTACACATTTCCGTAAAATATGGGCCTTGTAAACGCACCTTGAGACCTGTTGTGCGATGACAAGCAACGCCAAATGCTTAGAGCGAGCTACGCCACTGCAGATATGCGAAGCAGCAGAGCCATCTGTGCGCGCAAAGACGTATTACGTTGCGATTGTAAGCGAGTGCAACGAAAACTTATAGACTTCAAAAGAAAAGATGGCTTCCTGAAAGCAGCACTAGCTGGAACAGAGAGAAACAGAATGTCTATCGTATGGAAAAACGTGTAGTCAGGTCAAGCCAGCTAAAAGTATGAATTGGTAAGAATGCGCTCACATGTACTGTGTGAACAAGATAGCGATATAGAAGGGGACAACCCTAATTTTCTTGACCTGACATGTGCACTTTCCCTTCATCATCTCTATATGCAATTCAATGCAGGTATTCCTTCCATCCCATGTTCTACTCCCCCCCCCCCACCACCACCACCACCACCATAATACAATTGTAAAGGAATAAGACATGTTTCAAGACTATGATTGCGTAGAGTTTTTGAAATACGCCTAGTGTGGCGTGCTGCATCAGGAGTGATTAAAGTAATCAGAGCGCAATTCTGTGGACATAATTAAGATGTGTTGGTACCATGAAATATGAAAAAAAAAGCCCTTGAAAATATACCCCCCCCATTTAAAAATGTAGTTAAGCTTATATTCTTCCAAAACTACAAGCAATTTATCATGAAGAAAGTGTTGCAGCTCTTTATTATCTTCAGTGACTAGTCCTATTCGTTTCTGGGTGTAGAGGGATACGCAGATTTGTGTAAATCTCGTGTTTATCGGTAATGTTCGCACCAACATCATGGACACTTTTTTTTCTATTTCATTAACCTGAAACTGAATTTTGTCTTCGAGTAGCGGAGCTTTATATACTTCTCCCGAGAAGTTCATATCCAACTGCAGCAGCTTACGATAGCTATATGTTTCTACATACATTCATTTGAACAGACTGGATTTACCAATAACATAAGCGCTGTTGTAATTATATTTCACAGCCCTAGAGGTGGAGGAATATTTGCTAATGTTCTGGACTGGAATAGAGAATCAGAAACAGCAGACAGATTTTGTGATGTAAGCTAGTTAGCTTAATGAGTCTTATTGAAGCAAGATCTACAAAATACCAGTGTTTACGTACTTTTTACAAGTGTTGGAAATGTTTCGTAAATTGGACGAACTGTATATAATCCACAGTCTCAGTCGTAGTGACGTAAACAGTTTCCTTGTCAAAGCATATTTTTTTATGGGGACAACTATGATAACACAGATGTCAGTACGTTTCTCTGGTACGATCTGTAAACTTAGAAAGGTTGTAAGAATGATATATTTAAACATATGGAAAATAAGGCATTCTATATCAGATTCTTCGAATAATTTTTTTTTTTTTATTTCATCAATTTCTACTTTGATGAACTTTGAATAAATCACACACATTAGAAGCCTAATATTTGGTATGTGGGGAGAAGCACGTTATGGCATCGTTATGTCTATAATTTTCAGGGCTGGCGAGGTTTGAGACATTCAAAATTACAAGTCAGGGAGAATGACCCCGAAATGCAATCTTGGAGCAAGGCCCCCTTCAGCAGTGTGGTTTTAAACCGTTAGATTCACTTTGACGTTTGCAAACTTATTACTAAAATGCCACAAACGACGTTTGTATTTACCGAATAAACTGAAGCTGTTTCCATTTCTGAAATCAGAAAGGCAATGCGAGAACTTATTTTACACGTGTGTTTGCATGCGGCAACAGTAACACAAACTATTTACTCGATTAGTACTGCAAGGTAGTTTGATGTTTAATTGGCGCTAGTTAAAAAATGTACGATCTGTGTAGTTAATAGCTTAAAGCGGGTATAACACATACATATATGGATACAGTATTGACGTAAGTTTCTAAAAATGTTTCCTCTGCTATTGTGGACAACGAGATATGCAGCATTTTCTAAAGAGTAAGGAATTTGATTTCTCAAAGTACCGCTTTGTGCTTTAATGTATATCCTCTAGCACACTCCTTTTTCTTTCATCATTTTACTATTTTTCAGTTCTTTGTGGAAAGCTGTTCGGAGAGAATTAACTCTTGGTCTTGGCAGGAACTGCTTTTTATTGCGCAAAACTGCCCTTACACGGTGCAATGTGCAATACAGCGAGTGACAAGTGTCTTTCAATATACTGCGCCCGAACATCAGTCTCAGACGGTCTGTGTTATTGCACGGTACTCAGTATTGGTAAGCATTTACAGACAAGGACAGCGGAAGATATGACCCGACCATGCACAACATGGACCAAACCGGCAGCACCCCTGCAATACATAGCATTATTTGCAACAAGTCGTTCAATACTGTCCAGTCATCCCGCAATACTGCCAGTGACTGCAACAACACTGATGGCAACATTATTGCGAACACAAGTTGCCATACAATACGGCACGAGTAAATACACCTATGGGTATGTTGGGCATTGGCTAGCAATGCATAGAGCATACTCCGCCACTGCAGATATGCATAGCAGCAGAGCTATCTGTGCGTGCCAAGATGTATTACATTGCAACTTTGGGCTTTTTTTTTGGGTATGGTTTTAGGGCGCAAAACTGTCATTAGCGCCCGGTCTGTGACTTTGGAAAAGGTAAAGAACGAAACTGGAAACAAGCAGAAATGGGAACAAAACTCAAAAAATGGGAGAAAATAAAACGAAAACTTAAAAAACCACTATAGAAAGCGTTTGGTTGTCCCCAAAAAGAGCTTCAAATGACTGACGTCATCTCACTGGCACTAATAAACTCGAGAACGCAGATCGGTTGAGCGCGTGTCATCTGCTAAAATGGAAGATGTATCAGGCGACAGCTGTAAATGGGTGCGTAACGGAGTAAAATAGGGGCACTCAAGTAAAAGGTGTCTTACCGTCCACAGCTGAGAGCAGTGGGGACAGAGTGGGGGAGGTTCGCCGCTTAAAATATGTCGATGGCTAAAAAGACAGTGCCCTATCCGGAGTCTAGTTAAAATTACCTCCTCCCGACGACGCGTTAGGGAGGAAGAGGTCCAAGCACAGGGAAGAGCTTTCACATCCCGCAATTTATTATTGGGAAGTGTCGACCAATGTGCGTGCCATAAAAGAGTAACACGACGACATAAAACACTCCGTAGATCGGCGAAGGGAATCGTGCGAATAGCTGGCTGAAGAAGAGAGACTTCAGCCTTGGCCGCTATATCGGCTGCCTCATTTCCACAGATACCAACGTGTCCTGGGATCCAGAGGAACGCCACAGAGACGCCCCCCAAGTGAAGCAAGTGGAGGCAGTCCTGAATCCGGTGGACCAGAGGATGGACAAGGTACAGAGCTTGGAGACTGAGGAGAGAGCTGAGAGAATCTGAACATACTGTATCCGCTGATGGCGATGGATGTATTGGACAGCCTGGAGAACAGCGTAAAGCTCCGCAGTATAAACTGAACACTGGTCGGGAAGCCGAAATCTATTTGGGGTGTCACCAACAATATAGGCACTCCCAACACCTAACGATGTTTTCGAGCCCTCAGTGTAAATAAATGTGGCTTCCTTCATTTGTGCACATAGAGCAGCAAATGCCCGACGATAAACAAGTGAAGGGGTACCATCGTTGGGAAACCGACAAAGGTCACGGAGCAGGCAGGTCTGGGGACGGAGCCAAGGCGGTGCTGTACCACAAGTTGTCAAGATGGTTTTAGGAAAGCGGAAGGAAAGAGAATGGAGCAGTTGACGGTCGTAGTAGGGAGGAAGGGCGGCCTGCATACCCTAAATCCAAGGAGGTGTCGAAAAAAATGTCATGGGCCAGATTAGCAGGCATGGAAGACAGATGGCTAGCATAACGACTTAGGACAGCTCGCTGATTGGACAGCGGAGGTTCAGCAGTCTCAGCGTAAAGGCTATCTACAGGGCTGGTGTAAAAAGCTCCAGACACTAAACGTAATCCACGGTGGTGGATAGAGTCGAGACGCCGAAGAATAGACGGCCGAGCAGAGGAGTAGACTATGCTTCCATAGTCCAATTTCGAGCGCACTAAGGCGCGATAGAGGCGGAGAAGGACCACTCGGTCTGCACCCCAGGAGGTACCATTCAGGACACGGAGGGTGTTGAGGGTCCAATTTCGAGCGCACTAAGGCGCGATAGAGGCGGAGAAGGACCACTCGGTCTGCACCCCAGGAGGTACCATTCAGGACACGGAGGGTGTTGAGGGATCGCAGACAGCGAGCCGAAAGATAGGAAACGTGGGAGGACCAGCACAGCTTTCTGTTAAACGTAAGACCCAAGAATTTAGCGACGTCCGTTAACAGAAGGTTGACAGGTCCTAGATGTAAGGAAGACGGAAGAAACTCTGTACGACGCAAAAAATTAACACAAACGGTCTTACTGGGAGAAAAGTGGAAGCCGGTTTCGATGCTCCAAGAGTGGAGACGATCGAGACAGCCTTGAAGACGTCGTTCAAGAAGGCTGGTCCGTTGAGAGCTGTAGTAGATCGCAAAATCGTCCACAAAGAGGGAGCCTGAGACATCAGGAAGGAGACAATCCATAATTGGGTTTATGGCAATGGCAAACAGTACAACACTCAGCACGGAGCCCTGGGGTACCCCGTTTTCTTGGGAGAAAGTACAGGAGAGAGTAGTGTTCACCCGCACTCTAAATGTGCGCTCTGCCATACATTCGCGAAGAAAAAGGGGCAACCGACCGCGAAAGTCCCAAGAGAAGTGTGCGGAGGATGCCTGTCCTCCAACAGGTATCATATGCTCTCTCCAGATCAAAAAATATTGCTACTGTTTGGCGTTTCCGGAGAAAATTGTTCATGATATAAGTGGAGAGAGCAACAAGATTGTCAACTGCAGAACGATGCTTTCGGAAACCGCATTGGGCAGGTGTTAAAGGACTGCGGGACTCCAGCGACCATGCTAAACGGCAATTCACCATACGCTCCAAAACCTTACATACACTACTCGTGAGAGAAATGGGGCGATAGCTTGAGGGGAGATGTTTGTCCTTTCCAGGTTTCGGAACAGGAACGACGATAGCTTCCCGCCATCGTCTGGGAAAAGTACTGTCGGTCCAAATTCGATTATAAAGGCGAAGGAGGTAATGCAGACTATGGGTTGATAAATGCAGCAACATTTGGACATACCATCCGGTCCTGGGGCGGAGGAGCGAGAAGAAGAGAGTGCATGTTGGAGTCCCTGCATGGAGAAAACAGTATTGTAGCTTTCGCGATTTTGAGAGGAGAAAGCAAGAGGTCGCACTTCCGCTGCAGGTTTCTTCGGGAGAAACGCTGGCGGGTAATTTGAAGAGCTCAAAAACTCAGCAAAGTGTTGACCCAATGAGTTAGAAATTGCGACGGGGTCCATTAATGTATCATGCGCTACAGTGAGCCCAGAGACCAGGCAGAATCTAGGCGCGTCTGATAACCGTCGAATCCGACTCCAAACTTCCGAGGAGGGAGTGAAGGTGTTAAATGAGCTAGTAAAGAAGTCCCAGCTTGCCTTCTTGCTATCGCAGATGACCCGACGGCACCGCGCACGGAACTGCTTATAGCGGATACAGTTGGCCAATGTAGGATGGTGTCAGAAAACGCAAAGAGCACGCCGCCGCTCACGTATTGCGTCACGGCATGCCTCGGTCCACCAAGGAACTGGGGGGCGCCGGGGCAATTCGGAGGTGCGAGGTATTGAACGTTCCGCAGCTGTAAGAATAACGTCTGTAATATGAGTGACCTCATCGTCGACGCTAGGAAAGTGACTGTCATCGAATGTCGCTAGAGACGAAAAAAGTGTCCAGTCGGCTTGGGCAAACTTCCAGTGTCTCGGGCGCGTATATCGCAGTTGTGGCTGCAATCGAAGGACACATGGAAATTGGTCACTCGAGTGTGTATCATCAAGAGCGAACCATTCGAAGCGCCGAGCTAGCAGAACAGTACCGACCGAAAGTTCCAAATGAGAGAAATTTGTCGTGGAGACAGACAAAAATGTAGGGACCCCAGTGTTGAGGCAAACTAGATCCGCTTGGTGGAAGACGTCTAGCAATAGTGAGCCACGTGGACAAGGATGTGGAGATCCCCAAAGCGGGTGGTGGGCATTGAAGTCCCCAACCAGCAAATAGGGGGGTGGAAGCTGACCAAGAAGATGAAGATCAGCTCGTGCCATTGGTGTGGACGATGGAATGTATACAGTACAAAGAGAGAAGGTGTATCCAGAAAGGGAAAGACGGACAGTGACAGCTTGGAAGGAAGTGTTTAAGTGGATTGGGTGATACTGGAGAGTATCATGGAGAAGAATCATGAGTCCTCCATGGGCTGGAGTGGCTTCAACAGAGGGGAGATCATATCGGACGGACTGAAAATGAGGGAGAATAAAGCGGTCATGGGGACGCAGCTTTGTTTCCTGAAGACAGAAGATGACCGACGAGTAGGATCGTAAGAGGATCGACAATTCATCCCGATTGGCTCGAATGCCGCGGATATTCCAGTGGATAATAGACATAGGGTGAACAGAAAATGAAGGAATGTGACCAAGGTTGCTGTCAACTCAGCGACTGCTTAGAGCTTGTTACCGACAGCATGGAATGGCATTCAGCCGAAGGCAGAAGACGGCCGAGGGCGGCTACCGCCAGGTGGTGTTGTAGATGAGACACGCCTTGGCGGAGGAAGAGATGAACTGGGTTTCTTATTAGCCTTCTTGGAAGTATGATGTTTAGATGAAGGAGGAACCGATGGTTGTGAAGTTGGGGTATGTAAAAAATCTTCACGAGTATGCTCTTTTTTCGAAGTCTTGGTGTCTGACTTTTGGGCTCGAGATTTAGCAGAACCCGACGAAGGGTGAGCCATAGAGTGGGCAGGCGAAAGTGGTGAGGTTGAACGGGCGATCTTTGCGCTGGCCGATCTGACGACCGTGGCACTAAAGGTGAGATCGCAAGTCTGCGTGGCCGCCTCCTCTGTTGGCCGAGGAGAAGCAAGGACAGTGCTGTATTTTCCTGTGTGAGGCACGGTGGGCTGTCGACTGGCGAATAATTTTCGAGCAGCAAAGGTCGACACCTTTTCCTTCACTCTGATTTCCTGGATGAGCTTTTCGTCTTTAAAAATGTGGCAATCTCGAGAGGAAGCAGCGTGGTCACCCATACAGTTGATGCAGCGAGGGGATGGAGGTGGACAAGCACCCTCATAGGCATCCTTGCCACACGTAACACATTTGGCCGGATTGGAACAGGACTGGCTGGTGTGATTGAACCGCTGACACCGATAGCAACACGTAGGGTTTGGGACGTAAGGGCGAACGGAAATTATCTCATAGCCTGCTTTGATTTTCGATGGGAGTTGAACTTTGTCAAATGTCAAGAAGACAGTATGGGTTGGAACGATGTTCGAGTCAACCCCCCTCATGACTATGAACAGCCGTTACGCCCTGGTTAGACAGGTAGTGCTGAATTTCGTCGTCTGACAATCCATCGAGGGAGCGTGTATAAACGACTCCAAGCGACGAATTTAAAGTACTGTGTGGTTCCACCCGGACAGGGAAGGTGTGGAGAAGTGAAGTACGCAGCAATTTTTGTGCCTGGAGAGCACTGACTGTTTCTAACAACAAGGTGCCACTCCATAATCTGGAACAAGACTTTACAGGACCTGCAATTGCGTCGACACCTTTCTGAATAACGAAAGGGTTGACCGTGGAGAAGTCGTGACCTTCATCAGACCGAGAAACAACAAGGAACTGTGGCAATGATGGAAGAACTGTCTGTGGCTGAGACTCGGTGAACTTACGCTTGTGAGCAGAGATAGTGGAAGGTGAGGAAACCATTGCAGAAGAATCCCCCATGATTACCGGCGTCTCCGATGGCGCGCTCCTCCCTTGTGGGGGCCCTCTCTCAGGGCACTCCCGCCTTAGGTGATTGTTCACACCTCAGGTCACACCTCCCGACAAACGGACGGAGGGACCAATCGGCACTTTCGGAAGGTATCAGCTCGGGTAATCACCCCTCCCTGGGCCTGGCCATTACCAGGGGGTACGTACGTGTCCTACCTGTCTACCCGGGGCGGGGAATTACGCGTTACCCCGTCGCCGGCTACGCACGAAAATGCGTGGGTCGGCCTTCAGACACGCACAGGGAGGAAGAAAGAGAAAGGGAAAAACAAAGAAAGGGAAAGGAAAGAAGAGAGGTCTCAAACGCCGCAGCAGAGAAAAGGGTAAAGAGAAGAGGTAAGAAAAAGAGAAGGACAAAGGAAGGATAGAGAAGGACAAAGGAAGGATAGAGAAGGACAAAGGAAGGATAGAGAAGGACAAAGGAAGGATGAAGACAGACAAGCAGAGAAGGCGAAGAATGCGTTACTTTTACGAGCGTCCATCTCCGGACGTAGGCACAAACCATACTCCCAGAGGGGGAGAAAGGGAAGGAAAGAGCATGAGGGGAGGGGGGCGAAGATGGTGGATAGGGAAGGATGCGGAAAAGGAAGGTATGCAGCCCGGAAAGGAAGGAGGGCCACATTAGCTCGGAGTCCCGTGCTCGCTACGCACGTATCCACAAAAGAGATGTGGACCCCCTGGGGGGTATCCTGGTCTTGAATATATTATTCAGCTACTTAAAAATTCCTTAAGAGTGTAAAAACCTTTTCTTCTGGCCATTTTTGGATATTATTATAAAGGTATTAGGAGATGCAATGTGCCTGCACAGGTAAAGTGTTAAAAAGCTTTATTCCCATGTGTTCATGCCTGCCAGTCATGTTTTTTTAAGTCATGTTTCAGGCATGTCTATAATGTTTAATGATTATTATGATTATGAATGGACTCCTTAAGGCTGTAACTGTTAAAATTTTTCTTTACATAAAAAATGCAGCTGCATATGCTGAAGTCATAAAAGTCATGGGGTAGCTATACACAAATATTCAGATGGTGGCAGTATCGTGTACACAAGGTAGTACATGAGCAGAGCCATCATTCGTACTCATTTGAAAAGGTTTATAATGTGATTATGGCCACACAATGGGAATTAACAGGCTTTGAATGCGGAACAGTAGTTGGAGCTTGATGCATGGACACTCCATTTTGGAAATAGTATGGGAATTGAATATTCTGAGACCCACAGTGTCAAGAGTTTGCTGAGAATATCAAAATCAGGCATTACATTTCACCAAAGAAAATGCAGTGGCTGATGGCCTTCACTTAATGACAGACCAGCGGGATTTGTATAGAGTTGTCAGTGCTAACAGACAAGCATTACTGCATAAAATAACCATCAATCTCGGATGCACGATGAACATATCCAGTACAGTAGTGCAGCAGAATTTGGTATTTATTAGCTATGGTAGCAGACAACTAATGTGAATGCCTTTGCTAACAGCACCACAGTGCCTGCAACATCTCTACTGGGCTTGTGAACCCTAGGCAACTAGGAAAACTGTGACCCCGTCAGATGAGTCCTGATTTGGTACCTTTGTCTGCTAGGAACAACAGCACAGAAATGAACATAAAAGGAAGCTTAGCAGTGGAAATGTAATGCACGTACTCGCTCAGGGAGGCATTAAGCTCAAAATCAGTATCAGCAAATACTAAGATGAGAATATGTAACAGTGATATGCCCAGCAGTTGTGTACGGTTCAGAAGTCTGGAGCACAACTAAATGGGAAAAGGAGACACTACTAATATCTGAAATAAGAGTAATGAGGAAGACATGGGGGCTGATGTTAGATAAAGGAAAATGGAGAACAATGATGAACGACAAATCTATCTCTTGAAGCAACAACCAACAATCCTACAGAAGGTGAAGAGCAGAAGAATCCAGTGAGCAGGCAATGTAGCCTGTATGTCAGAAGACCGATGAAGAGGGCACTTCAGGGGAAAGAATCACCAGACACTCCATCACACAACCAAGGCTGTGCTGGATGGACGACCTGGTGAATAACCCGGTAGTCTCAGGGACTGAAGACACCTGGAGGAACTGAGTACAGAACAAAGGAATTGAGGCAGTTGGTGGAAGCAACACAGGGCCTGTAAGTGCTGGATATATATATATATGTATGTATTGTACATTAAGAGAGATGGGACTGTCAGTGTATGTAATTATTTGAAATAAGAGATGCAAGGTATTTTAGTTATGGATACTCCAGACATATCTCCCATATAACAGTGGGAAAAAAGTGCAACAGAAACTCGGCAAGCTTTTCAAAAAGATGTGCAGTTTACTCAACAGATCACAACACGACAATTTATCATGTGTGTGTTCTGTATGACTGTTCCACATTATTTCTGAATCCAGATAGATAACAATGACTATAAGAGATACACACCCATTGTCAACATTCAATATTTGTCTGGAGTGTAGCCTCATACGGAAGTGATACATAAATGACCGACAGGCTAGACAATAGGAGAATAGGCTTTTTAAGTGTGGTTTAGAAAAGACTGCTGAAGATTTGATAAGTAGGCTGAGTAACTAATGAAAAGGTACTATGTTGAATTGGGGACAAAAGCTTTGTGGCACAACTTGACTAGAAGACATGTCAGATTGTCAGGACATGCCATGAGGTGTCAAGGAATATTAAGTTTGGTACCGAAAGGAAGGGTAGAGGTTAAACAGTTGTACAAGGAGACCAATTATTAACAACACTAAGCAGACTCAAATGGATACTAGCAGCAGTAGCAATACAGAGATGAAGACTTGCAAAGGATAGCGCTGATCAGTATCACTCTGGACAACAACAACAACAACAAACAAAGAAACAAAATCTACAGCAAACAAAAACATCTTACAGTCTGCGTTATGCCATTACATGACTGGAATGGATGACAATTCAAATTAATTAATAAATGAAAACGTATGAAAAAAGTGTCATATTAAGAACTCTACTATCATATAGAGGATTTGAGGATGACACAGACAACTGATTTAACATTTTGACAAAGAGATTTGGTGAGAGTGTGATACTGGACTGCCCCTGAAGTCTTGCTTGTGGTGACAGACCAATTTGCTATGTAATGCGACCTGTAGGTTAGGTTGAATGGTAATAATTTTGTTGTGAGTTGGCGAGGTCAACTAACATGAGTGTCAAAGGTTCTGGTAACAAACAGACCTGTTGTGTATCCTAATGTTTATGTTCACACCATATATGAATCCTCTCTGGCATGGTTAACTCACTTTTCATCATAAAATCCAAAACTGCAAGGTAAATTCAGAAAATTTGTAACAGGTAATGGACACATCTCTGATGGGTATTTTGATCCTAAAGAGAGTGAAGTCATCAAAAATGTCTCCCCCCCCCCCCTCTGCTTAAGTGGAACCCTTGGTCTCCTAGATATGTATTGTCATGCACTCTGGAGGAATCAAGTGTTGATAGTAACTTGTGCTTCTACCACCATTTAATGGAGTGCACAAGTTGCCCGTTGTCACCATTTCATGTTTTGGCAACAAAGATTTTGCAGATATCCAAAATACATTTTGATCCTGCAGCCACTATGAATCAAGACACATACGATTAAAGACATTAGCTGTCAATGGGCATTGATTTATATGAATGGGGCAAGTTGAAAACTTGTGCTAGACTGGTATTTGAACTCTGGTCTCCAGTGTACTAGGCCGATGTGCTGACCACTATGTCACCTGGACACAGTGGCCATCACAACCACATGGACTAACCTGGATCACTTCTTGTTAGGCACAAATTCTCAACTTATACCACACACTGATGCACTGTCCTAGCTCATTAGTTGTAGACGCCGGCGTAGTGGTCAGCGCATTTGCCTAGTACGCTGAATACCAGGAGCTCGAATACCCGGAGCTCGAATTCCAATCCAGATCAAATTTTCTTCTTGCCTCATTTATATAAATTAATTCCTACTCGCAATTAATGTATTCAATTACTCTGAGAAAATATTTTGCACTGCATTACATTTTTCATTATTTTCCAAAGATATTGGCAGACAAAACCCTTCAACTTATTTTTGTGTTCTTACATAGTAAGATTCAAGTTTAATGTTTATGATCAATCCCTTTAGATGTTTGGTTAATTTATTTGGTTAACATAATGTAGGTTGTAGTTGTTTAAACTGGACTCATTTCTGTTGGAAAATGTTCAGTACACAGTTGTCCAATGTGAAAAACAGTACAACCGAGGAAGCAGCAAAAACATGTAGACTTACAATTTTGGGTAAAAATTTGATGAACTGATTTAGTATTGCCTTGCTATGGAAGTTTCTTTCATTGGGCTTACTCATAATGACATGGTGAGCATTGCTGTATAGTTGCCAGAGAATTAATACTGAACACCAGGAAATACGGAAGCGTCCGATCCCGCCCGTCTGATTTCACACATGATGTCACAAATATGGCGGAAACGACCATAAACCACGATTCCAATATGGCGCATATAAAGTCATTACGTACACATTATGAAGACGAAAATACATCGAAAAACAAACACACACACACGTTCCACAAAAAGCCTAATGACACTAACGGGACACGCGCGAAAATGGGGTTTCTTGGGTGGGGACAAACTAAATATAAACAGATTTAGACTACCCACCCCCATACAAAACCACGCAAAACGACGAAAAAAACCGACGTCACAAAACCCCCCAAATATCACTGAGCACAATATCATCTGGAATCGGACACTTCCCTTGACCTATATGTCTCAAAAACATCTCCCGATACCAATACCAACATTTACAGCCACACATTTCAATAAAACACTTCCCTCGACCACAACACACAACACATACACTAAAAACAAAAAAATAAAAACTTACCTCAAAAAAGTTCCGGCGCTACAAACTAGGTTGGCCTCCACAATCACACACGGGCACTCACACACACCTGTACTTACCCCTATACTTAATGAACTCTGAACACACTTCACGACAAAAAGAAAAACAATCAAGCACACTCCTCTCACTCACACCAGTCTCACGCGCGCAAAAACTGAGTGGGGGATCTATAACAAAAATAATAAGTCACCAGTACAATCTCGCGCATGCCCAACCTAGACTTCTCGAACCAGGAACCGCGCTGTATGGGACGCCAAATGTCTTTTCGACAGCGCCACATATAACCGTCCCTGGTCCGAGACGCCGTAACTTTAGCCAAATTCATTTCTTCGCCACAAATAGAGCATTTCACAACCTCGGCAATTAAACCGAAAAGCTGCAAAAACTTGATCAGTTCCAAAGGAGTATTCCCCATCATATCCCTCAGACGCGCACTTAATTTTATCCGTCATATCCATTCCTGAAAGCAAGGGGAAACTACAGCCGTAATTTTTCCCGAGGACATGCAGCTCTACTGTATGATTAAATGATGATGGCGTCCTCTTGGGTAAAATATTCCGGAGGTAAAATAGTCCCCCATTCGGATCTCCGGGCGGGGACTACTCAAGAGGACGTCGTTATCAGGAGAAAGAGAACTGGCGTTCTACGGATCGGAGCGTGGAATGTCAGATCACTTAATCGGGCAGGTAGGTTAGAAAATTTAAAAAGGGAAATGGATAGGTTAAAGTTAGATATAGTGGGAATTAGTGAAGTTCGGTGGCAGGAGGAACAAGACTTTTGGTCAGGTGATTACAGGGTTATAAATACAAAATCAAATAGGGGTAATGCAGGAGTAGGTTTAATAATGAATAAAAAAACAGGAGTGCGGGTTAGCTACTACAAACAGCATAGTGAACGCATTATTGTGGCCAAGATAGACACAAAGCCCATGCCTACTACAGTAGTACAAGTTTATATGCCAACTAGCTCTGCAGATGATGAAGAAATAGATGAAATGTATGACGAGATAAAAGAAATTATTCAGGTAGTGAAGGGAGACGAAAATTTAATAGTCATGGGTGACTGGAATTCGTCAGTAGGAAAAGGGAGAGAAGGAAACATAGTAGGTGAATATGGATTGGGGGGAAGGAATGAAAGAGGAAGCCGCCTTGTAGAATTTTGCACCGAGCATAACTTAATCATAGCTAACACTTGGTTCAAGAATCATGAAAGGAGGCTGTATACATGGAAGAAGCCAGGAGATACTGACAGGTTTCAGATAGATTATATAATGGTAAGACAGAGATTTAGGAACCAGGTTTTAAATTGTAAGACATTTCCTGGGGCAGATGTGGATTCTGATCACAATCTATTGGTTATGAACTGCAGATTGAAACTGAAGAAACTGCAAAAAGGTGGGAATTTAAGGAGATGGGACCTGGATAAACTGAAAGAACCAGAGGTTGTAGAGAGTTTCAGGGAGAGCATAAGGGAACAATTGACAGGAATGGGGGAAAGAAATACAGTAGAAGAAGAATGGGTAGCTCTGAGGGATGAAATAGTGAAGGCAGCAGACGATCAAGTAGGTAAAAAGACGAGGGCTAATAGAAATCCTTGGGTAACAGAAGAAATATTGAATTTAATTGATGAAAGGAGAAAATATAAAAATGCAGTAAATGAAGCAGGAAAAAAGGAATACAAACGTCTCAAAAATGAGATCGACAGGAAGTGCAAAATGGCTAAGCAGGGATGGCTAGAGGACAAATGTAAGGATGTAGAGGCTTGTCTCACTAGGGGTAAGATAGATACTGCCTACAGGAAAATTAAAGAGACCTTTGGAGAGAAGAGAACCACTTGTATGAATATCAAGAGCTCAGATGGAAACCCAGTTCTAAGCAAAGAAGGGAAGGTAGAAAGGTGGAAGGAGTATATAGAGGGTTTATACAAGGGAGATGTTCTTGAGGACAATATTATGGAAATGGAAGAGGATGTAGATGAAGACGAAATGGGAGATATGATACTGCGTGAAGAGTTTGACAGAGCACTGAAAGACCTGAGTCGAAACAAGGCCCCGGGAGTAGACAACATTCCACTAGAACTACTGATGGCCTCGGGAGAGCCAGTCATGACAAAACTCTACCATCTGGTGAGCACGATGTATGAGACAGGCGAAATACCGTCAGACTTCAAGAAGAATATAATAATTCCAATCCCAAAGAAAGCAGGTGCTGACAGATGTGAAAATTACCGAACTATCAGTTTAATAAGTCACAGCTGCAAAATACTAACGCGAATTCTTTACAGACGAATGGAAAAACTGGTAGAAGCTGACCTCGGGGAAGATCAGTTTGGATTCCGTAGGAATGTTGGAACACGTGAGGCAATACTGACCTTACGACTTATCTTGGAAGAAAGATTAAGAAAAGGCAA
Organism: Schistocerca nitens; assembly: GCF_023898315.1. Taxonomy (NCBI): domain Eukaryota; kingdom Metazoa; phylum Arthropoda; class Insecta; order Orthoptera; family Acrididae; genus Schistocerca; species Schistocerca nitens. The sequence continues at coordinate 157,315,507 of NC_064625.1, read as the reverse complement.
ACCTACGTTTCTAGCATTTGTAGACTTAGAGAAAGCTTTTGACAATGTTGACTGGAATACTCTCTTTCAAATTCTGAAGGTGGCAGGGGTAAAATACAGGGAGCGAAAGGCTATTTACAATTTGTACAGAAACCAGATGGCAGTTATAAGAGTCGAGGGGCATGAAAGGGAAGCAGTGGTTGGGAAAGGAGTGAGACAGGGTTGTAGCCTCTCCCCGATGTTATTCAATCTGTATATTGAGCAAGCAGTAAAGGAAACAAAAGAAAAATTCGGAGTAGGTATTAAAATTCATGGAGAAGAAGTAAAAACTTTGAGGTTCGCCGATGACATTGTAATCCTGTCAGAGACAGCAAAGGACTTGGAAGAGCAGTTGAACGGAATGGACAGTGTCTTGAAAGGGGGATATAAGATGAACATCAACAAAAGCAAAACGAGGATAATGGAATGTAGTCAAATTAAGTTGGGTGATGCTGAGGGAATTAGATTAGGAAATGAGACACTTAAAGTAGTAAAGGAGTTTTGCTATTTAGGGAGTAAAATAACCGATGATGGTCGAAGTAGAGAGGATATAAAATGTAGACTGGCAATGGCAAGGAAAGCGTTTCTCAAGAAGAGAAATTTGTTAACATCGAGTATAGATTTAGGTGTCAGGAAGTCGTTTCTGAAAGTATTTGTATGGAGTGTAGCCATGTATGGAAGTGAGACATGGACGATAACTAGTTTGGACAAGAAGAGAATAGAAGCTTTCGAAATGTGGTGCTACAGAAGAATGCTGAAGATAAGGTGGGTAGATCACGTAACTAATGAGGAGGTACTGAATAGGATTGGGGAGAAGAGAAGTTTGTGGCACAACTTGACCAGAAGAAGGGATCGGTTGTTAGGACATGTTTTGAGGCATCAAGGGATCACAAATTTAGCATTGGAGGGCAGCGTGGAGGGTAAAAATCGTATAGGGAGACCAAGAGATCAATACACTAAGCAGATTCAGAAGGATGTAGGTTGCAGTAGGTACTGGGAGATGAAGAAGCTTGCACAGGATAGAGTAGCATGGAGAGCTGCATCAAACCAGTCTCAGGACTGAAGACCACAACAACATCCATTCCTGAACAAAAACAACAACCGATTAATTTTACTAAAATTACCACACAACGTACAGCGAACAACACTAAATTAACCTTCACACAAAACCACAAAGTCGTTAACCTGAACATACCACCAGAGGGCACAACAAACAACAACACAACGACATCTAGAAACACGCTACACGCACAAACCAAACTCCGCGCCTTCATGACGTCCCACACCACAACACCCTTACGTCACGGGTCAAAGCCGACGATCGGGATCGGACGCTTCTGTCGACCCACATTCAGAAAGAAAGCCTGTATGAATGTCTACTACAGGGCTCTTGTTTTCAGCAAAGAAGACAGAAATTCTGTGATCTTCTGATTGGTGCTATATTACACTTAATCTGAAACTACACTCCTGGAAATTGAAATAAGAACACCGTGAATTCATTGTCCCAGGAAGGGGAAACTTTATTGACACATTCCTGGGGTCAGATACATCACATGATCACACTGACAGAACCACAGGCACATAGACACAGGCAACAGAGCATGCACAATGTCGGCACTAGTACAGTGTATATCCACCTTTCGCAGCAATGCAGGCTGCTATTCTCCCATGGAGACGATCGTAGAGATGCTGGATGTAGTCCTGTGGAACGGCTTGCCATGCCATTACCACCTGGCGCCTCCGTTGGACCAGAGGTCGTGCTGGACGTGCAGACCGCGTGAGACGACGCTTCATCCAGTCCCAAACATGCTCAATGGGGGACAGATCCGGAGATCTTGCTGGCCAGGGTAGTTGACTTACACCTTCTAGAGCACGTTGGGTGGCACGGGATACATGCGGACGTGCATTGTCCTGTTGGAACAGCAAGTTCCCTTGCCGGTCTAGGAATGGTAGAACGATGGGTTCGATGACGGTTTGGATGTACCGTGCACTATTCAGTGTCCCCTCGACGATCACCAGTGGTGTACGGCCAGTGTAGGAGATCGCTCCCCACACCATGATGCTGGGTGTTGGCCCTGTGTGCCTCGGTCGTATGCAGTCCTGATTGTGGCGCTCACCTGCACGGCGCCAAACATGCATACGACCATCATTGGCACCAAGGCAGAAGCGACTCTCATCGCTGAAGACGACACGTCTCCATTCGTCCCTCCATTCACGTCTGTCGCGACACCACTGGAGGCGGGCTGCACGATGTTGGGGCGTGAGCGGAAGACGGCCTAACGGTGTGCGGGACCGTAGCCCAGCTTCATGGAGACGGTTGCGAATGGTCCTCGCCGATACCCCAGGAGCAACAGTGTCCCTTATTTGCTGGGAAGTGGCGGTGCGGTCCCCTACGGCACTGCGTAGGATCCTACGGTCTTGGCGTGCATCCGTGCGTCGCTGCGGTCCGGTCCCAGGTCGACGGGCACGTGCACCCTCCGCCGACCACTGGCGACAACATCGATGTACTGTGGAGACCTCACGCCCCACGTGTTGAGCAATTCGGCGGTACGTCCACCCAGCCTCCCGCATGCCCACTATACGCCCTCGCTCAAAGTCCGTCAACTGCACATACGGTTCACGTCCACGCTGTCGCGGCATGCTACCAGTGTTAAAGACTGCGATGGAGCTCCGTATGCCACGGCAAACTGGTTGACACTGACGGCGGCGGTGCACAAATGCTGCGCAGCTAGCGCCATTCGACGGCCAACACCGCGGTTCCTGGTGTGTCCGCTGTGCCGTGCGTGTGATCATTGCTTGTACAGCCCTCTCGCAGTGTCCGGAGCAAGTATGGTGGGTCTGACACACCGGTGTCAATGTGTTCTTTTTCCATTTCCAGGAGTGTAGATTGTGTACACTCTTATTTGATAGCAATTAGACGTTTTATTTGGTACTACTATGATTATTTTTTGGAGGCTCCAATTTGGGCAGTTATTTTCAGAACTCACACGTTTTTCAAAATAATTTCAATTATTTTTTAAGAGTAAAATATAAATAGTAATATAAAGTAAGTATCCTGTGCCTTTAAAAGTTGATTTTTACTACTTTATTTTTTAAATAAAGAAATTGCGGGTCTGGTTTTCAGCACTTTCCCCTCTGTACTGTATAGATAGCACACGCACAAGACAGTGACCCAGGTCGAAAAACGCCATTTTTTAGTTTGTCACTGAAAAATACGTGTGGAGTGCCCAACATACACAAAAAATATAATGGAATTTACTGCCAACAACGCTTACTTTAAACTTAAAGAAAGCTTACATAATTTCAATATAAGTTTTTTATTGTGTAAGTCGACTTTCTCAAATATTGGATTTTTTGAGTTCTGTTACTGGACTTGGCTGCATGCAATATAATGTAGGTAAACGACGAACCTGGGAAGTAGAACTACTAACTTTGCTGGTCATTCATTCAGTTAAGTATTCACAAATATCTTGTTTCCACAAATTCCACCGGTAGGAATATGGAACGACTGAAGTTAACTCTACAGAAGCTGTTAATAGGAACCACTGAAGGCTACTTCTATATAGTATGAACCACAGCCAGAACTAACATTACTTAAAAACGTGAAACAGGTAACTTACCTAAATTCCCACACACAGTTTTCACCGCTAATTTAACTCATTGAGTGCACTTGATTTTAAAATTAAATCTTGCAGGACATTACCTAACAAAATACTGAAAAACATGTAGGGGATTACAACACATAAAAAGAAAATACATACCGTACCTTATGGAAATTGTTTACAATAGCGCTATGCAACAGAACTACGACGCAACCGATATTGCCATGCTCACCTCCAAATATTCCAATTGGCAACTGAGATTGGTCCAAATTTTCGACATAGTCTCCGAGAAAACGGTTCAAAAGATCTGCTACGATGTTTTCTAAAACCATTCTCACATGTCAACCACACAGCACTTGCAAAACTGACTTGCTGAATATGGGTTGCAGCAAGTTTACAGTTCATAACAACGCGCGCACGAATGCCCGGGCGACACTGCCTGCTACAGAACCTGTTATCCGGGCACTGTGAACTCGTCAGCACAGAACATGCGACAAAGGTTGTGGTTGGTTGGGACTTAGCGAAACTTCGACATTAGGATTTGTAAACACCACGATGTCACCCAACCGACCTGCTGTCCTCTGCCGAAACCTACGACAGGCTGCGACGCACATGTCAGCAGGCAAAATGCGGTTCTACACCTGTTAACTCGTAGCCGGGCACTCGCGTACTAACGAGAATTGGGATCCCGCTTTTATGGAGTCTTTCTAGTTACGTGTACCACATCGAAATACGCAACTTTGCAGTATGCTTAAAAGCACAGCTGAAATTGCTGCGAGAGGAGAGAAAAAACAGTCAAATATTTGTGACAACCAAGATCAATCAATTAATTGACGCTCGTTTTATTCTAAATCTACATCTGTGCTCTACAAACTACCGTCAGGTCCATGGCAGGCGGTACATCCCATCGTACGAGTTATTAGGGTTGCTTCCTATTCCATTCACGCATGGAGAGCGGGAAGAATGTCAATTGAATGCCTGTGTGTGTGTGTGTGTGTGTGTGTGTGTGTGTGTGTGTGCGCAGTAATTATTCTAATGTCATCCACATGATTCCTGTGTGTACGATACGTATGGGGTTGTAGTACCTATATCCCAAAGTAATCATTTAAAGCCGGTTCTTGAAACTCTCGATAGACTTTCTCGGGATAGTTTACGTCTGTCTACAAGTTACTGCCAGTTCAGTTCCTTCAGTATCTCTGTGACACTCTCCCACGGATTGAACAAATCTGTGACCATTCGTGCTGCCCTTCTTTGTATACGTTCAATATTCCCTGTTAGTCCTATCTGGTACGAGTCCTACACACTTGAGTAATATTCTAGAACCAGTCACATAAGTGATTTGTAAGCAATCTCCTGTGTAGACTGATTGCTCTCCCCCGTTAGTCTACAAATAACCCGAAGTCAACCACCTGTTTTACCTACGACTGGCCCTGTGTGATCATTCCATTTCAGATATCTACAGTGTGTTACACCTAGGTATTTGTATGAGTTGACCGATTCCAACAGTGACTCACTCATATTACCGTCGTAGGATACTACGTTTTTTCATATTGTAAAGTGGAAAATTTAACATTTATGGACATTAAGAGTAAGTTGCCAATCTTCGCACCACGTTGAAATCTTATCAAGATCTGACTGAATATGTATGCAGCTTCTTTCTGGCAGTACTTCATTACAGATAACTGCATCATCTGCATAATATTAATATTGTCTGTTAGGTCATAAATATACAACATGAACAGCATGCACCCCACCACACTTCTCTGGGGCGCACCCGAAATTACTTCTACGCCTGAGCCGGCCGCGGTGGTCTAGCGGTTCTAGACGCGCAGTCCGGAACCGTGCGACTACTACGGTCGCAGGTTCGAATCCTGCCTCGGGCATGGATGTGTGTGATGTCCTTAGGTTAGTTAGGTTTAAGTAGTTCTAAGTTCTAGGGGACTGATAACCACAGCAGTTGAGTCCCATAGTGCTCAGAGCCATTTGAACCATTTTCTACACCTGACGGTGACACAGTATCCAAGATAACATGCTGTGCCCTCCCTACCAAAAAGTCCTCAATCCAGTCACAAATTTCACTTGATACCCCATACGAGTCAAATGCTGAGTTAAATGCTTTTCGGAAATCAAGAAATAATCCATCTACCTGGTTGTCTTGATCCAAAGCTTTCAGTACGTCATGTGAGGAAAGTGCGAGCTGTTTCACATGATCTATGTTTTCGAAACCAATGCCGGTTGTCATTGAGGTCATTGTGTTCGAGGGACGTCATTATGTTTGATCTCAGAACATGTTCTAAAATTCTACAATAAATCGATGTCAAGGATAGTGGACGGTAGTTTTGTGGATCACTTCTACTACCCTTCTTGTAGCCGGGTGTGACCTGTGCCTCTTTCCAAGAACTGGGCACGGTTTTTTGTTCAAGGGATCTACGATAGATTATAGTTAGAAGAGGGTTTAACTAACTTGCAAATACAGTATAGAATCGGACGGGGACTCTAGCCTGGAGCTTTGTTTAGTTTTAAGTAAAGATTTATGCTCTAAGTATTGTGGTATAATGGCTTGTTTATAGCATTCACTCTCTTCTGCTTAACAGTCCTCTTTTCATAGGAGATGTGGTGACTCATGCAACCGATAATCATTTTGGCAAGATTTTAATTTTATTGTACCCACTACAGCCATAACAAATTATTAGTAGGGCGATAGGCTTCCAATCGTGGAAGGACTAATATACAAGAGGACCACACAATAGCGTATTCCAGTGGAAGATGCAATTCTCTATTTACCTAAATACCGAATTACGAGTTAACAGGTGCAGAAATGCAGTTTGTCTGATGAGCTGAGCAAGTGAGTTCTGGCCTACCTTCCTGACGTACGAGGCATGCTATTAGTTCGTTTCTTCCGCCAGTCGACTCGACTGAATCGAGTAGTTGTACTTTCCTAAGTAGCACGCGCGTCCGCTACAACGTACTTTATACGTTTCTGTCTGGTACATAGACAGCTAACACATACCTACAAGAAAAGTCGCGGCCATTATAGTGACCGCCGTACGTTTTTCTGTCTGGCATTTGTTCGAGATAAGTCGCGAAAATGCTACTGTTTTCTTGTACAGAGAACTTTCGATACGTAGCGTTATAAATACGGACTATTCGCCGAACAGGAAGCTAGTTTACATTCAGAAGCAAAAATGTTAAGACTGAAGAATGAATAAGTAGAAAGTAATAGTTGTAGCAAGTGCAAGTGTGAATATAAGTCAAGAGTGAGAGTGATAAGTTGATTGTGAAGTATTAATAATAGTAATTCATAAAGACTCGTAACAATATTTTTACTAACAATGTAACAATAGTTTCCCATTCCTAACTCGTATTACGGTATGGGAAACTAATGATGCGTGTATCTCCAGTAATAGTGACTTTCGAGAACAATCCTAAATACGCATTGTTACTATATAGGCCCTCTGTCGAATGGACTAAAAAGGAACGGAATCGACAATGAAAGTTCCACACACGTAAATTGCCGAATGACGTTATCATTGGAAACACGCCCTTATATAATGTGCCGTAAGGTACATATTGGCTTGTCGCTTTCAAAGTAGCTATTTGTTCACACTACATAAAAGTCTGGAAGCGCACATTCTCGAAATAACTGAGACACATATATAAGAGAAGTCGAGTCGCTTTTTGAAAGTTATGATCGTTGCGATAACTTGGAAGTGATAAAAGTGAACAACTGCGATTACTGGCTGTTACACGGACTTCAGTCAGTGTTTTGCTTAGTGATATTAGAAATACCCGGTTGTGATCGTGTGTTTTAGTGCTAAGTCTACTAGCGTTGGATTTTTTAGTGCGAATAAAGTGTTTGTTCGAGAATTAAACTTTGCATATGACTTGATTATTTTTTATTATGGTAAAAGTAAACCTAGCTCAAGATATCTTTAGTGCCCCTTCTTGAGGTTTTTCTGTATCCGCCGCTGGCCATGTCACGTCATTCAGATGCCGTACGAGGCCCACGAGAGAGGTTCGTTGACCCCCCCAGACGCGATATGGAGGAACATGGGGTCATTACACGGCTCTCACGGCTGTTGTAGACTACTTTGTTTTATACATGGGAGCCGCTGCTGTCCTTTCCTGACCCTTGCTGCCATTTCCCTTAGGGGACCATCATTCGCTGTACATTAGAACTGCTGAAGATTAAGAGACCCCCTACCATTTTGTGTTTGCCTTCTCCAGACACCAGGCAAAGCAAAGTTCCCCAAAACAAGTGAAGTGAGTTCCACTGGCTCAGTTTCAGTGCCCTGAGTCCTCGCTGTTCCCTTTCCTCCCTGTACAGGGTGCCCAGATCTACCACTGAAATGCCACTTGCCGTCAAGTGGACGACAGATCCTGTACTTTCTACAGAGGAGATAGGATCCATTGGAGAGGACAGTATCTGAGGTACCTCTGGTACCGGTATCACAGGCACACGACTGTCAGAAGTTCTTCTAACACACCAACTGCCAATCATTTGACAGTAGTTAGAGCAATTTCCAGCAGCTTACAAATGTCATCCATCTCACCCTGTGCTCAAGAATGGCATTCATAGTGGGGCTAAATGTTTGCTGGTGTAATGTTTTACAAGGCAGTGAACAAATCACTTTAAATTAACCTGCTGATTATCTTGTCATCAGTTGAGCTAAAAAGTTACCAATTCTCTGTAAGAATTGATGTTCAAAGACAAAATGAGGTTCCTATTAGGCAACACAAAAAACTGTGATAAAAATTACTAGTTTCCTAAAACGTTTTGAGGTTCGTTATAGTTGTTACCAAACTTGAAAGCAGAGTTAATTTACGGTAAATGGAGGCAATATATAGGTCTACTCCTGGTTAAGGGAAAGCTAGATATAAAACAATACATTAGAATATCTGCTACAGTAACTAAATCGCAAATGCTGATTTACTACAAACTGCTCATAGATGACGCAAATGATAATGGTAACTTTCAAAAATTCTCAAAAAGGCATGTTTAATTGTGTTGATATACAATGAAATTCAGGGGTGATGTATTCTTTGGCAGAACTGTGAACCACAAATACCGATTTACTTCGAAATTTGTACAATGAAATTAGAGAACAATACTTTTGAATGAGGATAAGCCTGCTATTCTCAAAAATTTTAAATGAGCACAATTAAGTTTAAGCCTACAATTGACAATAACACCAGGAGTTTATTGCAGCACTCAAGAACGTTCAAAACTTCACAACATACCACAATACAAATTGATATTTATACACTCCATGAAAGAATATGTAGAAGTGACGAGAACAGTAAAACATGTGAATCTAGAACTTCAAATCGGCACATAAATCTTACACACACTGTTCCACACAAAGGAAAATTCCAACGCCAGATTCTGTCTATAAATAAATGTTGCACATTGCACAGACTTTTCACTTAGATGTTTCTGTGCACTCTTCTACACCGGCATGCCGTAGAAGAATAGTGCAAATACTTGGAAAATCACTAAAATGTTGAGCATCAGAAAAGTGTATATATATATGTGTGTGTGTGTGTGTGTGTGTGTGTGTCTGTGTGTGTGTGTGTGAGGGGCGGGGGGGGGGAGGTGTTATGGGACCAAACTGCTGAGGTCATCAGTCCCTAAGCTTACATACTACTTAATCTAACAAACTACCTTACGCTAAGGACGACACACACACACACACACACACACACACACACACACACACACACACGGGAGGACTCGAACCTCTGATGGAGGGGGGGGGGGAGCTGCATGGAGCGCGACAATATGCATATGACCGTGCAGCTTCCCTGCATGGCAGAAACGTATATCTTCTGCCTATTGCAGCTAACAATGTCTCAAGCCTTGTACAGCATAATATTTCATTAGAAAATATCATTAGTTATGGCTCAGATGGTGCAAATCTTTCCGTTGGAAATCACAATTCAGTGTCCATTCGATTAAAAGAGTTTCTTCCTGGAATAACATTAACAAAATGCAATTGTCATTCAAATCACTTAAGTGATATTGATGGATGGAAGGCACTTCCCAGTCGTTTTGAGGAACTTGCAAGACAAATGAATGTTGGACAAGTAGGCTGCATTAATTTTATTTATTATAGATCAGAACAGAAAAGGTAAGGCCTTAGGGACCCTAAACTTGCCCTGTGATAATTTCTTAAATTGTATTTCCAATTTATAAAGTGGAGTTGGCCCAAATTTAATACAATGGATGCTTATTTCCAATCTTCAAAAGTGTAGCACTAAACTTAAAGCAGCAAATGGAAAAAATTTAAAATTCTGTTCTTGGTTGCTTTTCCAAAGTTTAATTTTTTCTTTTAGTTGTTCAGCTTTCTATTTTGTTTAGCTTTTTAAACAACTACATCATACTTTGCAAACAGTTGTTAAAGAAGAAAGAATGGTTGGCATTTGCTTTTACATTTTTAAGAAATGTTGTATTTTATTTCTAAACTTACCTTAGTTTGATTTTCTAGACATATATATTGTTAAAAAACCAAATTCATCATTCTAACATTTGCTACACATTTCTTTAATATTATCAAACTGTAAATCTCCACCTACTAATTCATGATAAATATGAATTAAATTTGTATCATCTTGTCTATATATATTTAAAAAATTTAAATTATCTCTAACTGTTTTTGTATTTTTAATAAGTTTGAGCTAAGTAAAAACAATCTATACCTTTGTGTCTGCCTCTAGTAAAATAATCTCTAACAGTATCTTGATTTTCTAGAATAAAGTTCATCAAACACAGCAACTGAATTTTCTTTAGATTCATCTAATGGAATAATTTCTTCATTATTTTCAATTGAACTAACAATATGTTTATTAATTTTGTTCAATTTTTTTGATTGTTTTATAAATTCTTGATACTTTGGTTGGTCTAAACTCTTTGAATAAATATATAAATGTTTAATTTTATTCCAGTTTAATCATCCTGTAGCTAAAATATAATTATCAATCATTAATGTTGTTTTTCCACACCCACTTGGACCAATTATTACTCACCTTATAGAATTTGGTAAAAGTTTTCCATGTTTGTTTTTTAAATTATTTTCTGGAATTCTTACTTTAGGTTCCCAATCTGTTTTGTTCATTTATTTAATAATTTTTTGTTCATTTATTTAATAATTTTTTGTTCATTTATTTAATAATTTTTTTATTTATTTATATTTTCAATTCTTTTCATTTGTATTTATCGTTTATTAAATTTTTACATTTATTTATATTTTCACATTTATTTACATTGTTTCATCAGTAAATGAGCCGCCTGACACAGTCTAAGGACAGCTTAGGCTGTCACTTATTTCAACTTAGTAATAACTCATCTGTAATTAGAAAATATGTGATAATTATACTGATGTTTCAGTAGTTGGATTTTATTCAACATTCCTAACACCAAATATTAAAACAAAATATAATAAACTTTATTGTGATGTAGAGACAATAGAAATTTCAGAAGGTCAATATAGTTTTAACAATCTTAAAAAAATTATTCATTCGAAAAACCTAATATACATATTAAAACAGATGAAATTTTAAATAGAATTAATATTGAAAGTGATGTACAATTATATATGGATATTCAAGACAGAATTGGAAATTTACTTGATTTAATAATTAAGTTGTTTTACCTAATGAAAAAGCTGTAGCTAAAGATGTTACAAAAATAATTCCTTTTGAACTAATAAATATAAATTTTAATCTTGCTGATGGAATGTACATAAAACATAATGATCATTTTCATAAAGAAACTAATATTATTGCTTAATTTAAACATAATGCTGAATCTGATGAACCAAATTATCCTGTAAATGTTGCTATTTTTGATACAACTCAATATTTAGAAGTTACTATAACCAATGAAAATGATAATTTAACTGACTTTAATGGTGCTACTGTAACAGTTATTTTAAAAATATCTTAATAAATTTTCTCCTTAATAAATAAATAAATAAATAATTGCTAAAACAATAAGCAATAGCTAAAGCAATCTTTGACTTCAACATGAATAAAATGGAAAGTTATCAGTTTTGTTCATTTCCTTTTAATGCAAACACCAAAAATAATTTGCATGTTCCTAACAAAGACACAGAAATTGAAAAAATTATTGGTGATGGTTGGCTACATCCAAATCGTGCAAAATTATATATGAATTTTAAAATTATTGGAAATGATAGTACAGATTATCCAACACATGATGGAAAATAAAATAAAAAATTAATTGATAATTATGTAGCTAAATTGTTTGACTTTAAGATAAAAAATGAATTAATATACTATCTAGAATCGAACATCATTATTTCATCAACAGTTTTATTACATTTAACTTCATCTGTTACTGATAAAGTAAGTTTAGAACGACATATTCTTAATACAGGAAAAGTAAATAGTAAAAGAAATGAAGTACTTTATAATAATCAATCAGTTGATTTGTCATTATTTGATCATGTTAAACTACTGAATATTTATTTAAAAAATGGTAGAAATGAAGTTTTTCCTCAAGAAATGTGGAATGGTAATCCACCAAATAATTCTCTAAAAGCATATGATGCACTTTTAGATTTTAAACAAACGTGTAGCGACGCTGCCGCGCGCTAATTCAAGCTCGCCAGTGTGTGTGTGTGTGTGCTGTGCGCATGTGTCAGTACAGTGATGTAGCGACGCTGTGTAGTTCCGCGCCAGCCTCTAGAGGCACTGTGTTTTATAACTTTTATATACGTTCTGTTTCTTATGATTATTATTCCTTGTTTTTTAGAGTTAGTGAGTAGTTCCTTGTCTCCTGACTTGTGTGGACGGATACTATTTTCTCTCCTAACTACAGAAGTTCCCGAGGATTGAGGATCCTCTGTATAGATCGGAAGCAAAATTTTATAGCCCCGAACTGTCCACACATGCCGGGCGTCGTCAGATACACGCCGCAATAAAGTTATTATTACTCAACTGAAGGTCTTCATTCTTCCGAATCACGTCAAGCAAAAGTCGGACAGCCACCAGTTTAGCTGTACCCGACAAACGAATTACTTTACTAAAATCAGATATTGATATTGGTCCATTTAGTTTTATAAATAATTATCTATTTATGTAATTAATATGACACATAGAAATGTTGCAACTACACAAAAAAACAATTATGAAACTTTGTCCAACTTTTAATGATAAAATTCCAAATGTTACACTTGCTTATGTCATTATGTATGGTAAAAAGAATCTTACATACGGTGCACAACACAGATTATTTACTGAAAATTTTTAATTATTAACATTTGCTTCTATATAAATGAATAAAAAACTTAAAATAGTAATAAAAGTGTTAACTTCATGTTTATATACATTTCTGAAACATTTCAAGATAGAAAAAATAAAAACTCAAAATTTTAAAATAATGTACTTTGTTAACTAATACATTTTTATTGATTTACTTATCTTCATACATGTAAGAAAAATATTTTACTTACAACAACAAAGTTTCAACTACTTTTTCAGGACAATGAAATTTTATGAATGTGGTAGAATTGTATTAAAGAGGTCACTCAAAAAACATTTACAAACAATAGATCATAGTAATCTTATGGCTGCTAAAGCAGAAGGTAAATAATTTTATGTATCTAATTTATTATATATTATATACTGTATATATTACAGTCACCTATGAGAAATGTATGTAAAATGAGTGATATTTTATTACAGTTACTATTATATTACTATATTATAATTATTAGGTGAAGGGATAGTAGGATGATATTGTAGGATCAGGATAATTAGGTGAATTTTGTGAAAAATAACAAAATTGTGAGTGTTAACGAGCAATTTTTTATAAAACTGACCTATGAACCAGAACCTACAAAATCATCCCACTAACAAAGAATAAATTACAGAGAAAATTCCTTAGAACATTGACAAGATGATAAAATAAAATACAAACAGCGGGATAATGCCATCCATGGTCTGTGGCTAGCCCGGTATTTGGGGGTTTTGATTACTGTTTTGTGTGTTTCAGCAAGATCAATGGTAGTACACATATCCTACAGACTAGCAGATGTTGGTCCTGCATGTCATCACACTGGCAAATTACGTCATTACTGCTGATGCCCTATTTCCAGAATCTGAATCTGCATCCCCATTCTCAGCCTGTAGAGCGTCTACAACGTCATAGTATGAATCGGTGGCTGGTTGGCTCAGGCAAACAGTCTCACCAAAGTTCTGCTCGGTTTGAAGGCATAGGGACACACACACTCTTAAACCATCCATAGTTTTATGACAAATATTTAAAAGCGATTTAACATTTTTCCGAAACAATCTCACATCTCGAACTCCCATGAACTCATAACGCTCAAAACAAATTATAGTCCTAAATAACAAGGACTAACGGGGCTAAAATTTACTACATTTATATCGAAACTACTACTAACAGGAACAGCACAAACTTAATTTTACGTTACAATAACTTAGATATACAGTGTCACAATTACTGAACTGTATTAAATCGCCATAACCTCTGAACGGTTTGTGTTGTGACATTCAAACTGCACGGTTGGCCGCGAGCCATGATGGGGGCTGATATGAGCTGTACGGTTCGGTTTAGCGATGAAGCCCGCTTTCATTTCGAAGGGTTCGTCAATAAGCAAAACTGGCGCATTTGGGGGACTGAGAATACACATTTGGGGACGGGAAGTCTCTTCACCCTCATCGGGTGACTGTGTGGTGTTGAGTGTCCAGTCACAGAATAATCGGTGCCATATTCCTTCATGGCACAGTGATTACTGAACGGAATGTGAAGGTTTAGGAAGATGATTTCGTCTCTATTATCGTAAGTGACCCAGATTTTGAGGTGGTGTGCTTCATGCAAGACAGAGCTCACCCCATCGAAGCAGGAGAGTGTTTGATGTCCTGGAAGAGCATTTTGGGGACCGTATTCTGGCTATGGGGTACTCAGGGGCCACTGGCCTGGGCCTCGATTGGCCGCCATATACTGCGTATCTGAACACATGTGACTCCTTTTTCTGGAGCTATATTAAAGACAAGGTATACAGCAATAATCCCAAAACCATTCCTGAGCTGAAAACAGCCATTCAGGAGGTTATCGACAGCATCAATGTTCCGACGCTTCAGCGGGTCATGCAGCATTTCGCAATTTTTTCTGTGCCACATGATCACCAATGACGGCAGGCATATCGAACATGTCATAACCTAAATCCGAATATCTGTAGTAACGTTAACATGTTGAATAAAGTGTGTGCACTCTGTACTTTGTAACTAATTTACGTATTTTCATATAGTTCAGTGACTGTCATCTTTTATGTTAGCATAGTTTGCCAGAAACCTGATTCGCAGCCTCATAGTGGTGCTACTAGCGCCACTCTCATGCATCGGCGTGAAAACTGAGCAGACATGCCTACCAACTTTAGTTTCTCCTTCTCGGTGATGCGATCATTTTTCCCATCTGTATACTTTCGTATAAAACGTGCGAAGAAAAGATAAAGGAAAATTTGAGATTACAGATAAATTTCCTGGGATGGATTACACAAGAACTTCGTATATAAATGTGCTACCTTTTTTTATTTTACAGTTGATGGTTAGCTTGTGCTGGGATGATATTTATCGTAAAAGCAGGGAAACCAGTGATATTATCCGCATCTTGCACACATAAATCACGCATTTTTACAAAGCAGCAGAAAAAAAGCTTTCTTCGGACTACGAAAAAGGCGAGTACTTTCCTCTTTAAAAGCCTGACAGAAAAATGGAGAACTAGCTCTGTCAGACCTCATTCCGCCTTCCCCCCACCAAAAATTTTGGCATGTGAGCATATTCGCGCTCTTAACACAGAACATTCTAAATCATTTTACCCAGTCTCTCTTTGTAGTTAAGCCTTCATATTCAACATTCGTCTCTCTCTCTCTCTCTCTCTCACTGCGACCATCTCCCCTCTCTTTGGCCACACTGCTATTATCTTCATCCGCCTCTCTTTCTCTTTAACTACCACTTTCTTTCTCCCACAATCACTGTCTCCTCCCTCTTCCATGTCACTGTCTCTCTGCTACTTTCTTTCAGCACGAGGAAGTTCGAATATGTTCGCATGCCGAAAGTTCTGGATAGGAAGGCAGAATGAGGATTGAGGTAGCTGGTTCCCCACTTTTCTCTCACAGAATTGAAAGAGGAATTTATTCGCTTTTTTGTGCCTATTTTCGCCATTCCTTGTCGTGAGGAATATTGCATCGCATCGCATCTCACTTACTGTTTGGCGCGTTCTGTGAACAATTAAGACAGACGAAATTTCCTTAGTATGGTGTTCGTAGTTAATATTGTGTGTCGTTATTTACGTGAACCAAGCTGTTATGCCTAAACACAAATGCACCATTCATACCGATTTAAAAGAATTATAAGCTTTTCTCGAAGAGAGAAAGCTCAGTTACGAAGTTCACAGAAGAATCTGCAACGCCACGATTTCCACTGCACGCGCTGAAAATTCGGATATTGTTGTTCAGCATGATAAATGAATCAAACATAATCCGACTTATTCTGCTACTGTCAACAACTTCTAAAATCTATCACTTTGGAAGAAGAGGCTAATTTTCCTTCACACATCCTCAGGAATTCTGCTGTTTCTTAAAAAAAGTATAACACTGCTGGCATACATATGCTTTATTGGTTTTCAGTGTCAGAGTTTTTACATTAATTATAAAAAACGAAACATAATATTATCGGTGTGGACTGATCTGGTACTTCACAATAATTACTATACACAATGTCGGCTCTACACTGAGGTGACAAAAGTCTGGAATGCCTCCTAACATTGTGTTGGACCCTTTTGCCTGGCGCAGTCCAGCAACTCAACATGACAAGTCGTTGGAAGTCCCCTGCAGATATATTGAGCCATGCTGCCTCAGCAATCTCCTGTAATTGCGAAAGTGTTGCCGATGCAAGATTTTGTACACAAACTGACGTCTCAATTATATCCCACAAATGTTCGATGGGTGGCCTTATCATTGGCTCGAAATGTCCAGAATGTTCTTAAAAAACCAACTACGAACTGTTCTGGCCCAGTGACATGGCGCATTGTCATCCATAAAAATTGCTTGGTTCAAATGGCTCTGAGCACCATGGGACTAAACTTCTGAGGTCATCAGTCCCCCAGAACTTAGAACTACTTAAAGCTAACTAACCTAAGGACATCACACACATCCATGCCCGAGGCAGGATTCGAACCTGCGACAGTAGCGATCGCGCAGTTTCAGACTGAAGCGCCTAGAACCACTTGGCCATAACAGCCGGCGCGATAATAGGGGACATAAGAACATAATGAGGGGACACAGTGGGGGTTAAAACATACATGTACATGGAGGCGTTCATTGTGGAACACTTTAAAAAAGTCCACATAAATTTAAAGCACAGTTGGCGATTTTTAGCATGTAAAAAACACTGAAGTCACAAGCACGAGTTAAAGGTTGGCTATAGCATTAAAACACACCAGGATGACGACACTTTGAAACCACTGTACATGACAGAGTACACACGACGAATGGTACAAACTGCCGGAAGGGACCTGCGGAGGAGGGGAAGCAGGCTTGAGACGAGAGAAAAGAAGGGGCAGAGCTGTTGGAGAGGGTGGGAGGAAAAGCAAGGGGGGGATCAGGGGGCCCCACCGGCGGGGAGGCAGGAGATGGGTGGAGTGGGATACGGAGATGGGAAGAGAAGACAAAAGGGAGCGCAGAGTTGCAGGAGGAGTGCACTGGAAAAGGAGGGGGGAGGATAAAACCGGTCAGGGAAGGGAAGAGGAGGGGAGAGGGAGCCCTGAGGAGGGGTAGGGGGAAGGTGGGGATCTAATTGGTAGGAGGGGTAGATACAAGGGCGAAGCTTATCATCTGGGAGGGGTAGACACTGGAAGTTGCATTAGGAAAGGAGGCGGATGGTGTGGAGATGGAGATATAAAGATGTGATGATAAAGGTGCGGTTACAGGCTGGTGTTGTAGAGGATAGACGACACCACAGGGTGGAGGATATGGAGTCTGCAGATGATGTACAAGGTGTGGATGTGTTTGAGGAAAAGGAGAAGATGTGGGATGGGAATGAGGTCATGGAGGATCCACATGGGGGATGGGAGGCACATAAGGAAGGCAAGGCGGAGTGCATGGTGTTCAAGGATTTGGAGAGCCTTATAGAATCTGGATGGGGCAGAAATCTAGGCGACGCTGGCATAACAAAGGATGGAATGGATCAAGGATTTAGGTGTGAAGCATGCTGGAAGAATGCAGTCCCCATGGCTGGCCAGACAGGAGTTTCAGGAAATGAAGTCTATTGTGGGCTTTGTGTTGGTACGTAAGGAGATAGGGAGTCCTGGTGAGGTGACTGTTGATGGTGAGGCCAAGGTATTTCAGGATAGGAGTGAGGTGGATATGATGACCATAAATAGTGAGGTAAAAAATTGTGGCGCCAGAAGGAGCGGGTGGTACAACCTACGATGATTGCCTGGGTCTTGGAAGGGTTGATGCGAAGTAGAGCAGCTTCGTCAGTGCACTGCAGTTGTACGCCTCGTGTACCCGATACTGCTGCCATCTGTATCACTATGCCATTCCTTTTGTCACCTCAGTGTATACTGTAACACTTCTTTCCACATATGGTCATATCGAGCTAAATTACACATGACACAAAAGCTACTTCCATCCATTAGTTTTGCAAGCCAGCATACATTCTGTCACCTACATCGCTGTAAGAAATATTATGAAAGCGAAATATAGTAAGTGTACAGCAGCCCATCATGCAGGTTTGTTTAATTGTATCATGGATGTCCAGCACTCACAATTCACGTTTTTCCGAGCACACAAGGTTGTGGGATACTAAGTGATTCTGCTAATAGGCATCTGAGACAGAATTAATATCGGTAAGCATTAGGTGAGTAATGACTCGGAGACGGGATGTCATTAACAGTCAGACTGTGAGGTGCATCGACGGGGCAGAGTCAAACAAATCAGTCGCCCCATGTGACAGGAAGTGAAGGCGGCAAGGCAGGGGGCATGGGCCCTACTATGAAGTGCAGATCTGGGTCATTGGACAGTGTGATCTACCTCCGTTCAGGATTACCTTTGCAAGTAAACCAATGGAGAAGGGGGAAGCAAATTAAGATGAGATGGGAGATAGGTTACTATGTGAAGAATGTGACAGGCTACTGAAACAAGGGCCACAGAGTAAACGACATTCCCTTAGCACTCTTGTATCTTTAGAGAGCCCGCCATGACAAAACTATTCCACCTGTTGAGTAAGATATGCGACAGAAAAATACCTTCAGAATTCGTAAAAAAAAGTAATTCCAGTTCTCTGCATGTGCTGATAAGCGTGGGTTGCACAACATTAGCAAGAATTATTTACAAAAGAATGGAAAAAACTAGTAGAAACTGACCTTCACATCTACACAATTACTGTGTGATTCACAATTAAGTGCCTGGCAGAAGGTTAATCAAACCCTCTTCAAGCTCTTTCTCTGTCGTTCAACTCTAATGGCACACGAGAAAAACGAACATTTAAATCTTTCTGTGGTGTCACCGCCAGACACCACACTTGCTAGGTGGTAGCTTTAAATCGGCCGCGGTCCATTAGTACATGTCGGACCCGCGTGTCGCCACTGTCAGTGATCGCAGACCGAGCGCCACCACACGGCAGGTCTCGAGAGACGGACTAGCACTCGCCCCAGTTGTACGGACGACTTAGCTAGCGATGCACACTGACGAAGCCTCGCTCATTTGCAGAGCAGATAGTTAGAATAGCCTTCAGCTAAGTCAATGGCTACGACCTAGCAAGGCGCCATAGCAATTGATAGTTATCGTATGAAGCATGTCTCATCAAGAACGATGTATACAAATGATGGATTAAAGTTAAGTATTCCAGAAGCTACGTACTTTTCTTTATAGCATTCATTACGTATCCTGTTTCAGACCTCACGCCATCCTGCGTGAGCTTATAGCGTGCAATTCGGCCTCCTCTAGCAATATAACACTTTCCGTGTGAGCTATGATTTCTCTTATCATGATGATCATTTCTCTCTATGTATGTGCTGAGTGGGATAGACTTCCACGCTTGTTGCACTAGATATGTCAATATAGGGATGGTTAATGCTGTTTGTGGATGACAGTAGTGTTGTCATCTATTGATGACCCATATATGCTCCATTGAAGACACATGTAATGATTGAGGAGGCCCTGGCAACATGTCCACACTCCATAGAGCATGTTGGGTTACAAAAGCAGTATGTGAATAGGCGTTATACTCTTGGTAAACATCCCCTGAAATACTGTTCATGATTGACAGCACAATGTGTGAAATCACCAGACTGACATGGGAATTTGCAGTCACAGTGTGTGGGATAGCCACAATAGAGGTCCTGCTGTCGTATTAAATTGCACTCCAGACCATAACTCCAGGTGTACATCCAGTGAGTGTAGCACGCAGACAGGTTGATTGCAGACCTTCAGCTGGCCGCCTCCTAACTAACAGACCTCCACCGAGCCTTCCAGTGAGGCCCTCTTGACACGATTGAAGTCACAAATGGTGATGGTTTAAGGTTAGTGGAACACACACTACATCGCTTTTGGCAGTGAGCTGTCCTTGAAGTAATCTGCCAAATTGCTGCTGCATATGCAGTACAATGTGACAGAGCCACATGCTGAACATGTCTGTCTTCCCTCTCATAGTGTCATTGGGCATCAGGAGCTTCATCTTATTGCAATCACACATTCTCATGACCACCAGTGCCAGCAATCATGTACAGTGGCTACAAAGTCTTTGTGCAGTATTGCATAAGGAACATCCAGCTTCTTGTAGCCCTATTAGATGAACTCCTTCAAACTAAATGATTTCCGATAATGGCATCTTGGTCACTTAAAGCCATTCTTTAATTACAATAATACTGATATTTAATTTCTGTTTATAGGGTAATGTCGGCCTCTGTAGCTGAGTGGTTCTTGTGGAAGACTGCCGTGGGGGGAGCGGGGATACAGGTTTGATTCCTGGTACTGTCAAGGATTTTTCCTTGGGGACATAATTACGGAATCTATCAGGCACTGTAGGTTCTCTAGCTGACCTTCTGAACTCGCATTTTTGTTCTTGTTTATGACTCCTTGAACCTCCTTTGATACCCTTGTCTTCTATTACATCTCCATGACTACTCTGTAATTCACACACAAGTCACGAACTATTTTACAATCCAGGCAATCAACGCTGTTGAAAGGCATGATGTTAGAAAGAACTCTGCTAACAGCTGGTAAAATTGTTGTTTATTAAACCATAATCAGTTTCGTGGACTAAAGCTAGATCATCATGTGCAACCTACATGGTACAAAGCGAAGTAGGGTCACTGCATTTTGGGGATATTAGAATTAATAAAGCAATATCTAAAATATATTCAACATTAAAAGACCATACAAATACCCTTCGCTCCTAGTAATAAAATTCTCTATTATTCTCACTTGTAAAGGTAGCAGCGACCCACCACTCCTAGTAATGAGTATATGGTATCAGTGTCCACATGGATAGCTCCCATTGCCCAGCCAGCTAGTCTCTCTTCTTTGTTCATACAGGCCACTATCACTTAAGCCAGCGCCGAGAAGTGCTGCCGTCACACCAGTAAGACAATATACCTGATACATCCCTGAGGGCTGTGACTATTTGTAATAGCAGTGACAATTTTTTATACCCAATCTGGCCCCTTTTAAAAACTTATTGTACCCGCTCAGTTAAAATATTTTTCTAATTTTCTTTTTAGATGGAGGCATATTTTATAGAATGGAGCACATCTTCATTACACTTGCTTGCCATAGTACTAACAATATTCACTGAATACTAAATTTTGACTATGAACAAAGGGTATTGTAATACCACAACCCCTTGGGACCTTATATCCTATTCCAATTTCATCTCTGCTCTCCTGAAGAGGGCATATATACAGTATTAGTATGTTGCACTACTTTAAACTGTTGTTTTGATATTGTTTACATTGGGTCTTACCAGTAAATGAAATGAAGCAAACATGTTTGATTAAAAACTAATGCAATATCATAATTTACACGCAATACAATCTACTGGCACATGGTAGGAATGGTTTTGCTATTGAAATTATGGAGTAATTGATTATTAAAGTTCCGATATTCCCAAGTCAGAGAGACAGCTATTTTTATGTTTTGAAGCCAGAAATTGTTTGAATCCTAAAAAAAAATATTTTAGAATGATTTTTCAGTCAAAATCAATCACACTCATGTTTAAATTGGAACTGGTAATTACAACCATATAGAAATAAAAATTTTACTCATACAAAAATAATTACTTGCATCTAGGTCTTTCATTCGATTAAACTAATCACTCAGTACACCTGAAAATGCTAGCATGATTTTTCTTTCAGTCAATTAATTACTAAATGCAAATTAATTAAACGTATTTCTGCAGTGTTAAAATGTAATTTATACTCTTGAGAGAAACAGATTCTTTCCCATCTTTATATGGAATATTAACTTTTATTCTATGTAAATTTCTATGTAATTTGGGAATATGTATGTAAAAACTTTAATTGTTTCTATGCAAAATTCAATAAGTAACAATGACAGTAATTGTTTAAAACCATATAAATAGAGGCAATTTGTACATGGTCATACTTCAGTCTTAGGCCGAATTTTGCATCAACAGCGTCCAGTCTGACTGTTTTTATTTATAACTCTAAGATGTAAGTTCTATGATGAACATTCGCTGCCAAACATCTTGCTTGCAAAATAAAAAAGCCTTTGTAAACAGTAACTACTAAAACTTATTTCGACCATTACATGATATCCATATGATGATGCAGTAACATCAAAATAAACCTACGGCAGTACCAAGAAACAGCACCCCGGTTTACATAAGATACATATAAAACTGGTGGAGGATTAGTTAAATGCTGGTAGTGTGTTGTTGAACATGGTATGAAATAATTAGATAGTGACTGAACTTTTTCTTTCCTTGTGTTAAACTTTGATACTCACCCAGACTTCACCATAAACATTTCACACCACGTTATGTTACAGTATGCCTATGATCTTTCAACACTGTATGTATATTTTGGACATTCCTGTATTAATTGTAATATCCATAAAATGTGGTGACACTGTACTTTGCTCCTTATCATGTAGGTTGCATCTATTAATGTGCCTTTAGGCTGCAAAGATAGTTGTGTTTTAATAAACAACAATTTTAACAGCTATTAGCGGAGTTCTTCCTACCACCAAACTGAAGTGTCAAGGAAGGGTTCATCAGATCACTTTCACACTGTTTCTCTACCATTCCAATTTCGAACACCATGTAAAAAATGCACACACAAACTTTTCCATACAAGCTTTACCTGTGGTGGGTCCCAACAAAATACTTTTGCATTCAGGGTCGAAAGTTGGAGATTTAAATTTCATGAAAAGATACCACCACACTGCAATAAAGAAAGCCTTTGTTTTAATTATTGCCATCTATAATCACATAGCATACCCATGACATGCTGTCCTTCATATTATAACAACACAAAACCAGCACTCCTTCATTGAACTTTTCTGATGTCCTCCATCTGTCTTATCTGTAAGGATCATTTGCTCATTTACAGATAAATTCTCTACGCAGAATGAGATTTTCACTCTGCAGCGGAGTGTGCGCTGATATGAAACTTCCTTCCAGGAGTGCTAGTTCTGCAAGGATCGCAGGAGAGCTTCTGTAAAGTTTGGAAGGTAGGAGACGAGATACTGGCAGAAGTAAAGATGTGAGTACCGGGCGTGAGTCGTGCTTCGGTAGCTCAGATGGTAGAGCGCTTGCCCGCGAAAGGCAAAGGTCCCGAGTTCGAGTCTCGGTCGGGCACACAGTTTTAATCTGCCAGGAAGTTTCAAATTCTCTATGAATTTTCACTCAGAATCACTAAAATGTTCACCTCCTGTATAACAGTCCTCTAGAATCAATACACCTGACCACTTCTTCCACAATATCAATAAGTCAGGCAACAATAAGTTTATACTTAATTCTCAGTGACTAACTTCGGTGTAGCCTATTAAAATTCCCAAAACTAATTTATGATCCAACTATGAATTTTTCAACTGTTCTGGTAGATGTAAAAAATAAAAATCTACTTCCATACAGCCTGCTATTTTAACATTAGGTTTTATCGCAAACACTATCTCTCAAGTTTTCCTTTTAATAATTCAGCTCTGTTCTGACAGAGTGCAGCTGCAGAAACGACTTCAGGTGATGCCTTCGCTTCAAGCCATGATCTCTTACCTTATCTTCCTTCAACCAACAGGCATCACAACAGATTGTACCATTATTTTTTAATCATAACCGAAGTGTCAGAAGTAATGATTCACTAAATTATTTTGTTTGTCAAGATTATGTTTTAGCTCCACTTGTCATTTGTGCTCTCACTTATCTATGTCTGATTGTGGTAGAGGACATTTAAGTCTTGTGTATTGCCAGCTTACAGAATAATAAATTGTGCGCTTAGGACCTACACATTGAGGATTCCATACAAACTTTATTATGTATACAGTCAATCCATTCTCGGAAAAGAGGATCTCAACGATTTTTGCTTGTTTTCAACATTGATACTGGCAAGATATTGCTTCCATGGATTCCAAGACTTTCATGAATGTTTTAAATTCAAGTATGAAATCAAAGAATCAAAGGTAAAAGAATTTTTTTTCGTATGATATAACAACAAATTAACAATTTTCTAACTTTTTTCCTTTACTTGTATTATGAAACATTTCTTCTTGCCAAATTTATTGGTTCTACATCAAGGGAAAGCACCCTGTAAGTTCTCATGAGCGAGTTTGCATCACAATATCATAATGTTATTACGTGCACACAGGAACTGAAGTATCAATTTTTAATATTAATTATACAAGGTGGTCAATGAATCCTAAATAACTCGATAGGTACTTTTCCGTAAGTGTGAACAAAAAAGAAAAAACCATATGTGATGTAGCCTTTGGGAAATAGATGCTTTCATATTCATAACTCTGATGCCACCTTCTCTATCACACGTTAAAATCTCCAATATGTGACCAGCAAAAGTTGACATGCTGCCCCCTGTGTACCAATCAGGTACTATAGTAAAAATGACACACAAAAGTATCAACGTCTTGTGAAATTGCATTCTAGGGACCTTCATGTTCATGTGGTTCATGTATAGTAACACAGGCATACCAGGCAGCTACAATGAGACAACTGCTAGGTTAATGACGCTAGCAGTGGAAATCAAAATATCACGGTAATGAAGACTAAATAACATTGTATATTGGCATTATTGTTTCACTTACTTTCCTGTAAGAGTAATTTTGTGGTCATTTGCAGCTGTTACCAGATAGTCTAAATGAAGTTTGCAATTTTCAATTATTTGATTTTAAATAACTATGCCTTCTGACTTCACTGCTATACAGAGACTATATTTCTTTTAGGCTATGCCTAGAAGGCATTTTTCTATGCACTTTATCAAGGATGCATGTCAAACTATCCAAGAATTCGAGAGAAATCAAAGAATTAGTTCCATTTGCAGCATAATGCAGCATTTGCTATGGTAATTTCTGAAGCCAAAACTTCACATAGAGCTTTATAGGGATTACATAACTTTAATATTCATGATATTTTTTATCATAGGTCAGTTCCAATGACTTCTATGTATGATCATTCACCATCTTATACACAATTATATTTTTATGACATTGATGCTGCTCTTTGCTATAGACTGAATGAAGAATCATCAGTCTTGCTACACTGATAACAACATAAAACTAAAATTCCTGTTGAATTACTGTCCCTGTCCTGTGGAGAATGAAAATAGAGAAATTTGTATGGTTCAAGATTCAAGATTCAAGATTCTTTATTAGCCATTGATCATGCAAGATGAAATAGGCTTCGTCAGTACATAAAATAATATTAATATTCCAGACACTATATATAAGGCATAGATATAATTAGCATATGAGTAACTTACAAATAACCTAAACCTTAAGCAGGTGACTACAATGCTTAATACATATTCTTGTTTCAGATACATACAAAGGTACCAAAAATGAGTTACATTGTAGTAGCAAACACAGTAGTTACGTAACATAACACTGGCAAATAAATTAGTTACCTAACACAGTTGAAATACAAAGGTATTAGATA
The DNA here is from genome assembly GCF_023898315.1 of Schistocerca nitens. NCBI lineage: Eukaryota > Metazoa > Arthropoda > Insecta > Orthoptera > Acrididae > Schistocerca > Schistocerca nitens. Next base: position 157,289,714 of record NC_064625.1, on the reverse strand, counting down.
TGAAATATTTTGTAACAGTATATATAGTAGTTAATTGAGTTAATTATGCAATTACAGGTTTATCTCTGTGCTACTCAGATCATAATATTCTTGCATAGAATAAAATGGATTGTCAGATAACCAATTGTACAAATTTTGTTTAAGAATTTTTGTGGGCATGTCCCGAGCAGATTGCGGTAGTTTGTTGAATATTTTTAAGGTATTCACTTTGTGTGAGTTACTACTTTTTGTTAGTCTGTGTCTTGGTATATCATAATCTGCCTTCCTTCTAGTGTTGTAGTTATGAATTTCTTCCCTGACAACACCTTCCATACCATTGTTTTTAATGTGTAACACACAGATATAAATATACAAGTTTACAATGGTCAACAGTCTTAGCCTTATAAAGAGAGGACGACAGTGCTCCGTGGGACCGACTTTACACATTATGCGCAGCATTCTTTTCTGCATCAACAAAATTTTGTTACTGTGAGAGCTGTGCCCCCATATGAGAAGGCCATATGTAATATGTGACTGGAAGAGTCCACAGTACATTGTTCTCAGAAAGTTCATGCTAATCATGTCCCTAAGTTTCCAAAGGAGATAGGAGACTCTTGAAAGCTTTTTGCAAACCTGATTTACGTGTTCTTCCCAGTTAAGTTTGGAATCAATATGCATTCCTAATAGTTTTACAGTTTTGTTTTCTATGGTTTTGGGTAACCCTAAGAGAAGCTGTTGTGTTTTCTCTGAGTTACACAGTAATTTATTGGATGTGAACCAGTGGATGGCTGATTTGAGTGATTCCTGTGTGTTATTGTCCAAAGCTGAGATGTTCTGATGTGAGGTGAGGAGGGTTGTGTCATCTGCATAGCATATGGTAGTACTATTTATGTGATGAGGTAGGTCATTGATGGCTATGATGAAGAAGAAGGGTCCCAGAACCGAGCCCTGTGGTACACCAGTACTAACTGCTGCTACATGGGAGTAATTATTTTTAACTGAGACAAACTGTCTTCTATTATGAAGATATGACTCTATTACTGCTAATGCTGGGTTACATACACCATAAAATTCTAGTTTTGCAACCAGGGTGCCAAAGGGAATGCAGTCAAAAGCTTTGCTCAGATCACACAAGACAAGTGACACCATATTCCGGTCTTCAAAGGCTGTTAATGTCTGGTCAACAATTTCCAGGATGGCCGCAGTGGTATTTCTGCCCTGTCGGAATCCGAACTGACTATTGCTCAAAAGGTTGTGTGTCTCAAAATAGCTACTTAATTGAGTGTACATAAGTGACTCAAATACTTTAGAAAATATTGGCACAATTGAGATTGGGCGATAACTTTTAGGAAGATGTTTGTCACCCTTTTTAAACACTGGAATAACTTTGGAAATTTTGAGGGAGTCGGGAAACACTCCTGACTGTAAACATTTATTAAATATGAATGCCAATGGTTTAGCGATCGAGTCTACAGTTTTTTTTACTATGTAATTGGAGAGCCAGTAGCAGTCCATACTTTTAGAATTTGAAAATTTTGTGACTGTTCTTTTAATCTGAGCAGGTGTGATACTATACCAGTTAAAGACATGATCTACTGGTGGAAGGGCATTAAGTAAATCGCTTGCAGATGTATCTGTTTTTTCTATCTTACTTTCAATTTCTTTAATTGAGCTAATGAAGTAGTCATTTAGTTCCCTTGGAGTGAGCTGAGTTTCATGTGTGTGACGTGTGGGATTTTCTTGTGCTACAATCTGCCATGCTGCCTTGCACTTGTTTGTTGCACCTTCTATGTACCCTTCATAAGCAGCCTTTTTTGTCTGTATCAGCTTAAGTTTGTAGAATTTTTTACATTTTTGGTATGCTGCATAAAAGGTGCCCTCCTGCTCTGATCTTTGTTTACATGCATTTTTATATGCTGTGTATAGTACGAGCATGTTTTTTCTTATCTGGACCAGTTCGTCTGTGTACCATTCCAGCTTTTTATTTTTATATGTTCCAGAAGAGTTGGTTTTAATTAGTGGTGAGCATGAATACCATAATTCTGTATAATTTTTAAGGAAGTTTTCAAAGGTAGTTTCAACATCAGACTTCTCAGATGAACACTTATAGACAAAGTCCCAACTTGCATCCTCTAGTATACGAATAAATGACATAATGTATTCTTCTTTTTGTCTTCTTACCCATGTCATATTGTGCACACTAGTGGAATTTGGTTGCTTACTAACGAGATTGAGAAGCAATGGGTCGTGGTCTGCAAAGCACCCATTTGCAAGGCTAACAGTGTAGCTGCCACGGGGAAAATTCACAATAATATTGTCTATGCATGAATTTTTACGTGTTCGACACTGGATGGTACAGTACAGATTAAGGGACCTTAATAAATTAAGAAAAGTTCTTGAGGGCTCATTACTTGTGTTTACCATTTCTATATTAAGATCACCACATATGGCAATCTTTGTTTTATGCATTAGTATTTTTCTAACCATTAGTTCAAATCTTTCAAAAAATGTATCAATGTTGCCATTGGGAGATCTGTATAGGCTTACAATTATTAGATTTTCATCAGTCATTTTTATACAACTAAATTCTGCATCTAACTCTGTACAGTAAGATGATACATCTATTTTTGTAAAGTTGAAATTATCTCTGATAAAGATCCCAGCCCCACCATTTCGCCTCTGCTTTCTGCACATTATGTCTGCAGTGACGTATCCTTGAGGTACAAACATATCTACCTCATTTGCAACTAACCAATGCTCACATACACATATTACATCAACATTCTTAATCTTACAGAAATGTTCCAATTCTAACATCTTATTTCTAATACAACAAATATTAACTTGAAGTAATGTCAGCATATTATCTCCCTTTTTGTTTATCTGGATACAGTTTGACTTTGAATCACAGTTTATATTTTTTACATTACCTACGAGTGGTGTGCTTGTCAGATTGTTGATCCCCATGTCTGTTATGGTGTGCTGTTGCTGATCTGGGGCCAACAAAAATCCTGACTTCTCGCAGGTGGTTGCCTCTTGTGAATTGGTCGGCTGCTGCTGGCTTCATTGTATACAAAATCCTGGTCCTTTAGCTGTTTCTTTCTTCTCTCTCCTCTCCCATATCTTAGCTGCAGGATCTCTGAAGGTGGTGCTTCTTCTTCAGCTGGTGGTGTCACAACTTCTTCTTCTGGAGGTGACAACACTGGTTCTTCTGCTGGTAATAACACTGATTTTTCCTTTATAGGGCAAAGTGGTGACTCTTCCTTTTCTTCCTTCACTGGCAGTGTTATGGGTGGATGTATCTGTTCTTGTGGTTTGTCAATTTTTTCTAATATTTCTTTGCACAGAATTGTTTTACCAAAATTGTTTCTGTGCAACCCATGCTTTGTAAAATGATCTCTCTGAGAGCTTGTTGCATCAATAAATGTTACATTGGCGAAACTGCTACAGATCTTTCTAAATTTTCTATTTGTTCGAATAATTTCTTTATTTACGCATGAAGCTTCCATCAAGTCGTGTCTTTGTGGAATGCTTACAACATATACATCTGAATGTGTAATTTTCCCTAAGGTTTCACGTAGAGCCCTTGTTGCATTGACACTTTCGTTTCTATAAACGTCGTTACCTCCTCCAATAATGACACATTTCGAACCTTTTGTTACTGATGTTTCACAGTTTTTTAGCACTTCTCGTAGAGGAGCCCCAGGCTTGGTGGTTCCACTTACTTTTCGTTTATTTTGCATAGTGGCCATTTTACCTGCTAAGCCTCTTCCGTGGCTAGCTGAAAAAATGTAAACATCGCCCTTACTCTCACTTCGTGAACCATTTTGCGAAAATTTAGTGTTTTCTTCACTCTTCAGAGTATGCCCTAGAGACGTGTATTCATTTCTCTTATGTCCCTGGTTGTTCGTCTCTTCATACGTGTCTAGCAGCTCATATTTATTCCTTGTTTTTAGTTCGAAACGATTTCCACTTTGTTTCACACGCCTGTTTATTTTAGGCCTAAGAAAAGGCTCGTTTTCCACTTTTTGTTTTTGTTTGAGATCACTAATCACTGTTTCCAAATTATGTATATACTCTTTAGCGTACAATAAATCCTGTTCTAATGTGGAGACAACGTTTTCTTCTCGCACAGTATCTTGTTTTGATAAGCACATCGATCGCAAACAACAGCCAATTACACCACAGTCACATTTTGCGCTTACCGCGGCAGAACTCGAGATGCATTTTGAATGAATCCATTTTTGACTCGCTGAACATAGTCTGAAACCATTAAAAAGTCTTTCACTGCATAAGATGCACTTTATATCGGCAGTATACATGTTTTTCACGGAGCCACTTACTAAAACTTCTATACGAGCCGCCATCTTTGAGACCCAGTTGTTACTAAAAAATTATACATCTAGCTTTACAACGAGACAATTCAAACAGATGTGACTGCTGTAACAATTTGAAGGAAATGCAGTGCGTTTAAAAAAAACACCAATGCTGTCCAAAACACTCAGTTTTAGATTCCTCACTAGGTCAATTATCTTTTAATGGAGACACTGAATGGCATGCTAATTTGTTCCATAACACATCAAATACATCCGCTAACTAGAAATAAAATGAGTGTGTTGCAGTATACATGCTATTGGCTTTCAATCAGAGATGATTTCAGCGTTTTACATCATTCACAAAAATTAGTTCAGCAGAGCATTCTTTAAATGTATGTACATATTTTAGGTAGGAGGCTATTTTGTAGGGAAAATCAGTCTGTCCTAAGGTCAGAAATTTATATCAACTTACATTATTGTTTACTACTAAACCTGAATGATATTGCAAGAAGAGGTATTTTGCCTTCTTCATTTAATGGTTCTCCAAGAAATCCATATCAGAATTACTTAGATGTACTGTCCATTGTTCAACATTTTGGGAAAACATTATTTTTCACAATGACTTGCAATCCTAGTTGACTGGAAATTGATCAGCATAAACCTGCTAATTTCCATTCAGAAGTTATTGTGTAAGTATTCAAGGCTAAAATAAAGGAATTAATTGAGACATTGGCAACAAAACACATTTTTGATAAAACTTAGGCAATCATTATACTACTTAATTTAAAAGAGAGAGGGTAGCTACTTGCCCATATTTTAATCATTTTAAGTGAAATCTATAAAATAATAAACATTTGTGATATTGATGAAGTCCTATGTGCAGACATTCCTGATATTCAAACACACTGTAAACTAGGTGTGTATGTTGTAAAAGATTTGCTGCATCAACCATATGATGCACTTAATCAAAATCCTGTGTGTATGAGAGATGGTAAATGCAGAAAACGTCCTAATCATTTTTATCAAATCACATGACAAATTATTGTGCAAGTATTCAAGGCTAAAATAATTGAATTAATTGAGACATTGGTGACAAAACATATCCAATATCCATTGTACAGAGGGTGTCTTAGTGGTATTAGCATTAATATTTGAGGACAATCACTTGACAATCGTTATTTTCTACCGTACAATCCATACTTCCTAAATTTGATTGCCATTTGAATTTTGAAGTTTGAACGACAGTTTAAAGTGTTCAATACACATATAAAGGATATGGTAGTGCAAGTATAGAAGTAGGGGTGAAAGAACACGTGATAATAAAGAGGTTCAGATTGATTAAGTACACAAATTTGAGAAAGGCCATTAAGTTGGATCAGTGTAAGCAAGGGTTTTTTTTAAAAAAAGTATCTTCATATTTGCATTAAATAAAACTGATTTTTGCCATATGTTCAACAATATACTGACATGCCTTTGCACTATGTTTGGGTAAATGCTAACGAAAAAATGTAAGAGGAGATTATGCGGAGGTGATAAAATGATTACATGCATGTATGTTATGTATCCAAAGGATGTAGATTTCTCAGTTATACTTTTTGTGGTCCTAAATCATTTGAAGATGTTAGAACTTTTAATGGAATTGTTTACAGTACAGTTGTGATGTCACGCACGTCGGATGTAGTTTGTTGTTATTAAGTATTAAATGGTCTTCGTCATAAATCCTTTGACACATTTTGCTATTGGCTGGCGCTTGTATGTGCAGTATATTTTGTTGCTGTAAATGGCGCAGTTCCTTTGCAACGTAAGCTTTGTTTATTTATGTTTTTCCTCTTGTTTCTGTTTCATTGCTGACGTATTATTCTCCAGTAGCTGAAAACAGTAATATTCTTTTAAAGAGTATCAGTTGTTACCAGTCAGAGTTATAAAAATTCCATTGTTTTCCAGGTTTTCTCCCGGATGGAAAAAATTCCAGGGATTTTGCCGGATGTTCCAGGGCGTATACACAATAAACAAAAGATTATAAATTTAAAAACAAAAGATTATATATTTAAAAAAAGATGCATTCCTGAAAGTAGCAAGTAGCAGTAGCTTGAAGAGAGACATAAACAAAATGTCTATTATATGCAAGAGTGTGTAGCGAGCTAGATTCTGGAAAAAGATATGAGTTAGTAATAATGCGTTCACACGTACTGTGTGAACAAGATCGCCTAATGTATGTTCATGCAAACATGTAAATTTTTCCTGTATTATTCCTGCTTACAACTTAACAGGGATTCCTGAATACCTCTGTTCCTTCACACTCCTCTTCCCACTCTATAAATAATTTCAAAGAATAGAAATTGCGTCAACTCGCTCAGTGTATTGCGATATTGCAACGAGCGTAGCCTGTGCACTAGGAGCGATTACACTGACCAGAGCGCAATTTTGTGAATGAAATTACGGTGTGTTGGCACCATTTGGTATACTGTAATGTTGCAATGACTGTTGCCTGGCATGACTCTCCAGCAGTCCTAAAACTGACCAGGTGAACATTTAGTCAACGAAATTATGCTCACTTGGCACATCGTAAGTTGTGTATGTGGGCAGCGTATCTTGGTGCCAATATAGTGCTTCCTGGAGGCATACAGCGAAAGCTTACATTCGTCTTGTAGGGCAAAAAACTGTTTAATTCATTCCGCAAATAATTGAAAATTGTTGATTATTTAAGTTTTTAATCTTGTGAAAGTAAACACAATCTTCAGAATGTGTCCAAGTACCGAGGCTGCTTATGCAGTGTTTTGGACCTACAGCTCACTTTACAATAAAGTCATCGAAAATATACCCTATAGCTAAAAACGTAGTTAATTTTATATTCTTCCCGAACTGCAAGTAATTTTTTATGACGAGAATGTTCTAGTTCTTATTACCTTCACTGACTAATTCTATTAACTTCTGCATGTAGAGGGCTATGCAGATAAATTGGTGTAAATCTCGTGTTTATCACCGATGTTCGCACCGTCAAGGACGCTGGTTATCCTTCATTAATGTGGAACTGAATTTTATCTTTAGGTAGCGGAGCTTTATATACTTCTCTCAAGAAGTTCATATGCAACTGTAGCAGTTTACAAACAGCTATATATTTTTATTTCCATTCTTTACAGCAGATTGAATTTACCTATAGCACAAAGACTATTGACATTATATTTCACATTTCCGGAGGAGGGGGATATTTACTAATGTTCTGGACTGGAATGGATAGTCAGAAACAGCTGACAGGTATTCTGATATAAGCTACTTCGCTTAATAAGTCTATTATTAGAGTAAGATCTACAGAATACCACGTATTTTTGACGTGTTTGGTATGTTTCGAAAATTGGACGAACTGTTTATACAATCCACAGTCTCAGTAGTAGCAGTGACGTAGAAAGTGTTGTTAAAGATGTTTCGCATGACGGAAATGCCTATAAGAATCACTGTGTTGCAGGAATTCTGGGTTATTGATATTCAGACCACTTTAGTACAACGGTGCGTGTTTGGAATAAAAATTGCCTGATTACCATTAGAGATTTGCTTTTAAAGGAAAGGCAAATGAAAATTGTTACTGCTAATGACAGTGAGTTAAAAAAGTAAAGCAAACTGTCAAAATATATTTTTATGGGGACAATCATGATAACATACGTCTGACTACTTGCAACAACTTGTTCAATTAGCGATATTGCCAGTCATCCCGAAATATTGCCGTTTATTGCAACTACACTTATGAAACATCATTGCAGCCATATGTTGCTGTAAAATTTAGCCCGTGTAAACACACCTCGAGACGGGGTGGGCGTTGGCTAGCAACGCAGAAAGCACAGAGCGAGCTACGCCACTGCAGATATGCGAAAGCAGCAGAGCCATCTGTGTGTGCCAAGGCGTATTACATTGCGACTACGGGCGTGGAGTGCACGAATGTCACTCAGAGACCTGAGAAAAGCTTTTAGATAAAAAAATAACTGCCTTTGTGAAAATACTAGTAGTTGGAATAGAAAAAGAGACAAACCTGTCTATCGTATGGGATCAAGTGTAGTGAGCTAGAGTCTGATAAACGTACTAGCTAGTAAGACTGCGCTCACATATTGTATGGAAAAGCTTGTTAGATAAAGTAGACAAGAACAAGCAGGAAGTATGCCGGTCTCTACAAATATCTCCTGTCCCGTCCCGATCCTTCCTTCCTTGAGGCCCGGAATCTCTCCCTCCTCCTCCGCCGCCATTTCCCTGGCGCCCCCATATCTCTCCTTACTCCCAGACGGGACTCTGTTCTTATCTCCTCCCCCAGCCCGACCCTCCATACTGACATCCTCTCCCGCCTCCCCATCACCCGTTTTGGTCCTAACGCCTCCCTCACCCCTGCTCCCTCTCCTTCTCCTACCCGCCAACCCCAACCCCCGCGTCGCCCGCCGACCCTCACCGCCGTGATCACTCGGCTTAGTCCGTCGATCACGGAGGAGGAGGTGTTGGCGGAGCTGAAGGCCCATCCCACCCTGGAGGTGCGGGCAGTCCGCCGCATTTTTAACGCGACCGGCCCCACCCGCCTTATGCGGGTGTTCTCTGAGGACGCCCCCTCCATTGACCGCCTCCTGAAGGAGGGTGCCCTCCTCTTCAATCAGCGGTACAAGGTCGACCCCTCCCGTTCCCCCCCTCAATCCCTGCGCTGCCAGAGATGTCTGCGCTATAATGCACATACAACAGCCGAGTGCCGCGAGGCCCCCACCTGCCCGCATTGTCGCCAAGCGCACTTTCTCCGGCAGTGCCCCAACCTCCAATCCCCTCCCTCCTGTAATACTTGCAGCCTCCCCCACCCTCCCTACTCCCAAAAGTGTAAAGCCCGGCCCCCTCCCTCCTCCCCTGAACTCACCGTACCTGTCCGTCCCCTGGACGCCCCCACCCCTCCTGGCAATTCCCTTCGTCCCCCCCCCACTGCTGAGGACATCATCAGGTTCCTCACTATTGTCCTCCAAAACGTCCATCCCTTCCAGCGCCCCCACACCCTCCAACAGATCTCCCTCGCCGCCCGTTCCATATTCCACCTTAAAATGTACGCCACCTATTCCAATAACCAGGCCCATTTCACCTTCTCCCGCCTTGACACCCTCGTCTAAATCCTATCATGGCGCGACAGCATCGTATCCTTTTCAACAATATCCGCTCCCTTCCCGCCAACAAGAACCTCTTCCTGCACACCCTTGCTACCCACCGTGTGGATGCCTTCCTCCTCAATGAAACCTTTCTCCAACCCCACCACTCCATTCACACCTCCCCCTATCTCCTCCACCGATCCGATAATCCCCTCCCAGTGGCGCGTGGCGGCGTTGCTATTGGCCACCACCGCCAGATCCCCGTTCGGCTCCAACCTCTCCTTCCCGACCCCACCGAACACCTGATCCTTAGTCTCTTCTTCCCCGGCCTTACCGTTACCTGTGCCACCATCTATGTCCGCCCTAACGCCCCTCTTCCTTTCGACTTCCTCTCCCACATCGACCGTACCTTCTCCTCCTACGTGATCGCCGCCGACCTCAACATCCATAGTCGCTCCGCTGCCCAGTTACGGCGGTGGCATCGGTTCCTCTCCTCCCTTCAAGGCGACCTCATCCCCATCCCCCAGCACACCCGCCCCGAATCCAATTCCACTCCCGATGTTATTCTTTCCTCCCCCAACCTCCTTGGTCGCATTACGGTGGATGTCCTGGAGCCTATTGGTAGTGACCATCTCCCTGTCCTCCTCACCGTTTCAGACGGTCGTCGCCCCCGCCCCGACCCTCGTAATGACCCTCCCCCCAAGTACATCCATGACTATTCCCGTGCCGACTGGAATGCCTACCGGGATACCCTCTCCACTCAGGTCGACAGCCACCCTCTCGCCTACCGCCGTCCCGATGATGTCTCCCATGCCGCCTCCTTTCTCCAGCAGACCTTGTCTGAGGCCGTGGAGGCCCACGTCCCTACTGTTGCCATCCACCCCCACCGTCCTACCTTGCCACCGCAGGCCGTCCTCCTCCTCCGTGAATCCCGTCGTCTCTACCGTGCCTTCCTCCGCACGCGTGACCCGGACACCCTACGACGCCACCGGCAACTACAGCGACACATTCGAAATTTGCTCGCGGCTAAGAAACGCCGGGACTGGCGACAGACATGCACCCGTTTAAATGCTACCCTTCCTATAAACTCGTCCAAGTTCTGGACCGCCTTCCGTCGCCTTACCGGAACAAAGCCCTCCCCCTACTATCCTCTTCTCCACGATGACCACCCATTCCCTGACGCCCTTAGTAAGGCCAACCACTTTGCCTCCTACCTGTCCGATGTGTTTTCCATCCCTGATGATCCCCGGTTCGATTACTCCCTCTTCCCCGATATCCGCGATCGAACTGACACCTCTGTCCCTCCCCTCGCTCCTGGTTTCCAGTACTTGGACAACATTCCACACACGGAACTTAATGCCCCCATCACTACACAGGATCTCATTACTACACTCCGCACCAAACGCAACACCGCTCCTGGTCACGATCGTGTCACCTACCGTCACCTTCGTGAAGCTCCTGTCTCTTTCCTCTCCACCCTGGCCAGGCTCTACAATGTAGTCCTGTCCACTGGTTACTACCCCGACCTGTGGAAAACCTCTCGTATCCTCATGTTCCTCAAACCTGGCAAACCGCCGTCCGCCGTCTCCTCCTACCGTCCCATCAGCCTTACCTCGGTCTTCAGCAAGGTCCTGGAATCCATCCTCACCCGCCGCATCCACCAGCATCTCCGCCAGCACCGCCTCCTCCCCGTTACCCAGTGTGGCTTTCGGCCGTCCTTCTCTTCCGACGATCTTCTCCTTCACCTCACTCATCTCCTTTCCGAACAGCTCAATTCCCGTCGCTCCGCAATCTTCCTCTCTCTTGACCTCGAACGCGCATATGACCGCGTATGGCATTCCGGTCTCCTCTTCAAGCTCCAAACCTTCGCCCTTCCCATTAACTACGTTCGTCTGATCGGTTCCTTTCTCTCCCGCCGTCCTTCCCATGTCACCATCCATAACACCGATTCCTACACCTTTTTCCCCTCCGCCGGTGTGCCCCAAGGCTCCGTCCTCTCCCCCCTTCTGTACTTGTTGTACACGGCGGACATGCCGCCGCCGCCACCCCCCGTCCACCTTCTCCAGTTTGCCGATGACACCGCCTTCCTTGCCCTTGCCCCCACCCTGCAACGCTCCCAACACCTTCTCCAATCCCATCTTGACCGGTTCACCGCTTGGTGCAACCAGTGGTTGCTCAAGGTCAATCCTTCCAAAACCCAGGCGATCATTGTAGGCAAAACCACTCCTTCCTTCCGCCTCCTTGATTTCTATCTCACCGTTTATGGCCGTCCCATCGCTCTCACCCCCACCCTTAAGTACCTTGGCGTCACCCTCGACCGTCGTCTCTCCTGGACTCCCCATCTCCAGACAATCCAAGCCAAGGCACGTTCCCGACTCCGTCTCCTTAAGCTCCTTTCTGGCCGTACGTGGGGTCTGGACCCCTCCACCATCCTCCACACCTATAAGTCCCTCATCCGCCCTATCCTCTGTTACGCCCATCCAGCCTGGATCTCCGCCCCCCCTTCCTTTTATAAATCCCTCCAAATCCTTGAACGCCATGCTCTCCGCCTTGCCTATCGCATCCGTCTCCCCTCCCCCACGCGGATCCTGTATGACCTTATCCCCTTCCCCCACCTCCTCCTCTTCCTCGAAAGGATACGAATCCTCTACACCTCCCGTAAACTTGATCCTCCTCACCCGCTCGTCTCCCCGATCCTCTCCCACCCCCGCCCGCTGCCGCGCCTATACTCCCATGTCCCGCCCGGTCTCCATCTCTCCACCCTCCTTACCCTCTCCCGAGGTGGCTTCCGCCAGCTCCCTCTCCCTGATGATGTCCTTCTCCCCTCCATCTACCCCTCCTATCAACTTTGATCCCCCCCCCCTCCTCCTGTGTCCTATCCTTTAGGCACCCTCCCTCCCTCCTATCCCCTCCCTTCTCTTTCCTTTCCCCCCTCCCTCCTCCCCTCTCCCCCGGGCTTCCCCACCCCCTTCCTCCCTCCCCCTCTCTCCTTTGCCCATGGCATCCCTGCTCTCCCCTCTCGCTCTCCCTCTCCACTTCCTCCTCCTCCTCTCTTGGCAGGTCCCCGGACTCGCACACGCTTAGTGAACATTCGCGCGCCGGAGATCATCGCCTTCTGTGTCTCGTGTGTGTGCCGCCGTTTAGTGTTTTTGGTGTCCGCCGTCCCACTACTACGTTCACTTGTGCCGTCGGATTCGTCAGTGTTGTGTGCGCCGTGCCAATGTGTTATCAGTGTTGTTATCGTCACGTGTGAACGACTCCGTGTTTTTTGTGTCTATGTGACATCTTTCTTTTGCCCGTCACTTTGTTTCATTGTCTTTCTCCGTTTTTCTACTTTTGTAAACCGCTGTGGCTGAAGAGCGGCGTAGTGTGCCGCTGCCAGCCTACTTGCTTTGTACAAGTATTAAAATAACAATAAAGTAAAAAAAAAAAAAAAAGCAGGAAGTATGATCCCCTTCCCCCATCTCCTCCTCTTCCTCGAAAGGATACGAATCCTATACACCTCCCGTAAACTCGATCCTCCTCACCCGCTCGTCTCCCCAATTCTCTCCCACCCCCGCCCGCTGCCGCGCCTGTACTCCCATGTCCCACCCGGTCTCCATCTCTCCACCCTCCTTACCCTCTCCCAAGGTGGCTTCCGCCAGCTCCCCCTCCCTGATGATGTCCTCGTCCCCTCCATCTACCCCTCCTATCAACTTTGACCCTGCTCCCCCCCTCACTCCTGGTGTCCTTTCCCTTAGGCACCCTCCCTCCTTTCTCTTCCCTTCCCTTCTCTTTCCTTTTCCCCCCGTCCCCTCCCTCCACCCCTCTTCTTATGGGCTTCCCCTCCCCCTTCCTCTCTCCCCCCCTCTTTCCCTTGCCCGTGGCGTCCCTGCTCTCCCCTCTCGCTTTCCCACTCCCCCTCCCCCTCCTCCTCCTCCTCCTCCTCCTCCTCCTCCTCCTCCTCCTCCTCTTCCTCTTCCTCTCTTGGCAGGTCCCCGGACTCGCACAGGACTCGCACACGCATCGTGAACTTTCGCGCGATCTCCTGTTTTTTAAACCGCCATTCTGTTACTTGTCTGTCTCCCTTTCTTTTTTATTGTACTGCCTATGGCTGAAGAGCGGAGTACACTGTTCCGCTGCCAGCCCACCTTTGTATGGGGTGTTCAAATTACAATAAAGAAAAAAAAAAAAGCAGGAAGTATGCAAAATGTACATGAGTATCCTCCTCCCTGCCTGCATGTAAGTGCGGGTAATCCAATATAACCCTTTCTCCTTCCCCTTCCCTCTCCTACCCCCACTACAAACAACTAAAGCAGAGTAACACCAAGGGCCACGAAGTATCTTTAATCTTAACGATATGGATGCTGTGATGATTAAAGCTTTTCCTGGCGTACTGATTGTTCCATAATTATACAGGATAACTGCTGCATATCAGTAACGTCCTGCCACGATATTTCGGCGCATTATTGGGGCAACACATCACAGTAGCAAATTCTTAGATCGCTGAATGAATAAAGATGTCGTACTAATCGGGGAAAACTTATAAAATCGTACCTCAACCAATTTAATCAAAGAGCGTATTTTCTTCATTATTTGGGTACGACCATATTTATTCTACATTTGCTTATGTTACACGCTACTTAGAAACACACCAGTTCAATATAAACGGTGGTTATTGAAAGACGGGACATAATGTCACACATATTTTGGCGGGACAAAAAGTGACTCACTATAAATATTCGGGACGATCCCCTAAAATATGGGACGTCTGATCACCCTACAGTACGTCATCCCACTACAGTCCAGATTTGGCATCCTCAGATTTTCATTTAATTTGTCCCCTCGAGGAGGTTCTTAGCATCAGATACTTCTTATAAGAGAAAAAAAAAAACTAATCATCATTGGGACAAATATATTTGCAGGGATTACGTTTTCATAAACAGTCAGGAATTTGATTTTTTAAAGTACCGCTTGGTGTTTTAATACACGTCCTCCAGCACATTTTTTTTTCTCTCGTGATTTTACTATTTTCAGTTCATTGTGGAAAGTCGTTCGGAGCGAATGAACTATACTCGGTCTCGGCAGAAACTGCCTTTCATTGCGCAAATATTATCCGTACACGGTACGAGGTGCTGAGCTAGCGTCATTATTTTGAAAGTTCTGCTGTCTCCAAATATTGTGCACTAACTGTCAATACCACCCTCAGATGGTCTGTATTATTGCGCAGTACTCAGTACTGAGAACCTTTTACAGATAAACAGTCTCCACCATTGGTGGACAAAACCAGCAACAACTCAATACGTCGGCAACTACTTGCAACAACTCGTTCAATCCGCAATATTGCCCAGTCATCCCGCAATAATGGCGTTTATTGTAGCAACATTGATGGCAGCACTGTTGCGGCTGCACATTGCCGTAAAATATGGCCTGTGTAAACGCACCTCGAGGCCTGTTGTGCGATGACTAGTAACGCCAAATGGTCAGAGCGAGTTAAGCAACTGCAGATGTGCGAAGCAGCAGAGCCATCTGTGCGCACGTAAAGGGATTACGTTCCGACTGTGAGCGAGGGCAACAAAAGCTGAAAGATTTAAAAAATATGGCTTCCTGAAAGTAGTAGTAGCTGGAACAGAGAGAGAGAAACAAAATGTCTATCGTATGACAAAACGCATACGAGCTGAAGTCTGACAAAGGTAGCAATTGGTAAGAATGCGCTCACACGAACTGTGTGAACAAGATTGGGATATATAAGGGTTCTTTCTTATTACGTGAACATTCGAGGGTTGGATTCCCTCACTTCCTCATCGAGGACTCGCACTGCCTGGGCTACTCTCAGGGTGTACCTTCGACGTGGAAGAGCCCCACTCGTGCTTGTCGCGTTGTTGCCCGTCTGCACGCCGCCGCCGCCGCCGCCGCCCGGTGCTTGCCGCCGCCGCCGCTTGGTCGCCGTCTGTCGGTGCTCGCCGCCGCCGCCGTCGTCTGTTCGCCGCCGCCGCCGCTTGGTCGCCGTCTGTCGGTGCTCGCCGCTTCCTCTTCTGCCGCCGCCACCTGGTCGCCGCTTCTTCAGCCGCCGCCGCCGCTGTCGCCGTCTCTTGGTGCTCGCCGCTTCTTCTGCCGCCGTCTCTTGGTGCTCGCCGCTTCTTCTGCCGCCGTCTCTCGGTGTTCGCTGCCGCCTGCGATCATGGACGCCCCAACTACCACCATCATCTACACCTCTCCTTCGCCTGCCCCCACTGTAACGTCATGGAGTGCTTCCTCTGGGATTCACCCGTCCCATGCACCTCCCCTACTCACAGTCTCCTCCCCATCTATCTCCTCTCCATCGATGTATCCCCACCTGTACGTCACTCCTGCTCCTACCCCTGTTACTGCCCCTGCTACTTCTCCCGCTACTGCCTCTGCCCCTGCTCCCAACCCCCCTCCCACTCCTGTCGCCCGCCGAGACGACTTCCCCCCTCTACCCCCTGCGACTACCGCTGCTTCCCCTACCGGAGTCTCCGCCCGCCGCGCCACAGTCGCCGCCACAGAGCGCCCTACCCTCTCATCCGGTGCTCCTGCCTCACAGGAGGGCCCTGCCTCCCACCACCTCCCCATCCATCCAGTCCCTCATCCCTCCTCCCAGGCCACACCCGCCAAAAAATCTTCCAAACGGCCCAGTGGCGACCTCTCCTCTACTCCTTCCTCCAAAAGGCCACTGCCCGCCCCGCCTCCCCCACCTCCCACTGACCCCACTATGGATACCACCCCACCTCCCTCCTCTCCAGCCCCCTCCCTGTATACCTTTGTCCTCGCAAACCCTGATCCGAAATTCCTGGATGCCCGCACCCTCACCCTTGAAATCCGGAAGTACATCCCCAGTGCACCCATCACCCAACTTATCCCTCGCAGAGACTCTGTTCTCATCAAGTCTCCCTCTCCAACCTTCCATACTGATCTCCTCCGGCACCTTCCCCGCATCACCTTTGGGCCCCACGCATCCCTCACCCCATTCCTTACATCCTCCTCTCCTCGCCAACCCCAACCGCCTCGTCGTCCGCCAACCCTCACTGCCGTCATCACAAAACTCAGCCCTGTGGTCACGGAGGCTGAGGTGTTGGCGGAACTGAATGCCCACCCCTCCCTGGAAATCCGCTCTGCCCGCCGTATTTACAACTCCTCTGGCCCTACTTTCCTCATGCGTATCTTTACAGAGTCCGCCTCCTCCATCGACCACCTCCTCACGCAGGGAGCCCTGATTTTCAACAGCCGCCACCCTGTTGACCCGTCCCGTTCCCCTCCTCAATCTTACCGCTGCCAGCGTTGTCTTCTGTACAATGACCACCTCACCCAGAACTGCAAGAACCCACCCACCTGCCCCCATTGTAAAGCCTCCCACTTCCTCAAACAGTGTCCCAACCTCGCCTCCCCCGCATCCTGCAACACCTGCAATGAACCTCACCCCACCTATTCCTCCAAATGCAAAGCCAAGCCCCCTCCCACCAACCCTGAACTCACTGTCCCCCTTCGCCCCATTGACCCACCTATCCACCCTAACAATTCCCTCCGCCCTCCCCCTACGGCAGAAGACATCATCCGGTTCCTCACCGTCGTCCTGCAGAACATCCACCCCTTCCAGCGCCCCCACACACTCCAGCAGATTTCCCTCGCTGCCCGCTCTGTTTTCCACTTAAACACCTACGCCACATACTCCCACAACCAGGCCCACTTTACCTTCACCCGTCTAGACACCCTCGTTTAAGCCCCTCTCCCCTTCCTGCACCCTTCCCGCACCCACTCTCATGGCTCGTCAACAGTATCGTCTCCTCTACCTCAACATTCGTTCCCTCCTTGCAAACAAATACCTCTTCATGCATACCCTCTCCCAGCACCAGGTTGACTCCTTCATCCTTAATGAAACCTTCCTCCAACCCCACCATGTGGTCCGCATCTCCCCTTATCTCCTTCACCGCACTGACAATCCCCTTCCCCTAGCTCGAGGCGGGGTCGCTATCGGCCACCTCCGGCATCTCCCTGTCCGGCCACAACCCCTCCTCAATGACCCAACCGAACACCTTCTCCTCAGCCTCTTTTTTCCCTCCCTCACCGTCACCTGTGCCACTATCTATATTCGCCCCGCAGCTCCTCTCCCCTTTGCCTTCATTTCCCATGTTGACCGTACCTTCTCCACCTATGTGATCGCCGCTGACCTCAACATCCACAGCCGTGACCCTGCCACCCTTCGGCGGTGGCATCAGTTCCTTGCCACCCGCCATGGTGACCTTGTTCCTCTCCCACAGCACACCCGTCCTGAAAGTAACTCCACCCCCGATGTTATCCTCGCTTCCCCCAACCTCCTTGGTCGCATTGCCGTTGATGTCCTCGATCCCGTCGGTAGTGACCATCTCCCTGTCCTTCTCACCATCTCCTCTACCCGTCCTGCCACTGCAGCCAACCACCCCCCTGCCCCTCCAAAGTCTGTCCATGACTACCACCGTGCCAATTGGGATGCCTACCGGGAATCCATTGCCTTACAGGTCGACAGCCACCCCCTCACTTTCCACCACCCTGATGACATCACCCATGCCTCTTCCTTCCTCCAGAAGACCATCACTGACGCTGTGGAGGCTCATGTCCCTACCAAACTCATTCACCCTCACCGCCCTACGCTTCCTCCGCAGGCCGTCCTTCTTCTGCGTGAATCCCGCAGGCTCTACCGCTCCTTCCTCCGCACTCGTGACCGGGATACTCTCACCCGCCACCGGCAATTACAGCGACATATCCGGAACCTCCTTACAGCAAAGAAACGCCGGGACTGGCGTCAGACATGCACACGCCTCAACTCCACCCTCCCTGTCAACTCCTCCAAGTACTGGTCAGCCTTCCGCCGCCTTACTGGTAGCCATCCCACCCCGCATTACCCCATCCTCCATGACGATCGCCCTTTTCCTGACAACCTCAGTAAGGCTAACCATTTTGCTTCCCACCTATCCGAGGTCTTCTCCATTCCTGACGATCCCCATTTTGATTACTCCCTCTTCCCCACTGTCCTAGACCGCACTGACACCTCGGTCCCCCCGCTCGCCCCTAGCTTCCAGTACTTGGATCGGCTACCCCCCTCCGACATCAACACTCCCATCACCATGCAAGACATCACACTCGTCCTCCGCTCCAAACGCAACACCGCCCCTGGTCATGATGGTGTCACCTACCGTCACCTCAAGGAATCCCCTCCATCCTTCCTGTCTGTCCTTGCTACCCTGTACAATGTCCTCCTCTCCACTGGATTTTACCCTGACCTGTGGAAGACTTCCCGTGTCCTGCTGTTCCCTAAGCCTAACAAACCCCCCTCTGCTACCTCTTCCTATCGTCCCATCTGCCTCACCTCCATGTTCAGTAAGGTCTTTGAGGCCATCCTCTCTCGCCGTATCCACTGCCACCTTAACCAGCACCGCCTCCTTCCTCTTACCCAATGTGGCTTCCGGCCTTCCTTCTCTGCTGACGACCAGCTCCTTAACCTTACCCATCTTCTTTCCCTCCAACTTAACTCCCGTCGCTCTGCTATCTTTGTTTCCCTTGACCTCCAGAACGCCTATGACCGTGTCTGGCATCCCGGGCTCCTTTTCAAACTCCAGACCTATGCTCTCCCCATCAACTTCGTCCGTCTCGTTGCTTCCTTCCTCTCCCATCGTCCCTCCTATGTGACTATCCACAATTCCAACTCCCGTACTTTCTACCCCTCTGCCGGCGTGCCCCAAGGTTCTGTCCTTTCCCCTCTCCTCTATCTCCTGTACACTGCTGATATGCCCAAACCTCCCCCTCCTGTTCATCTTCTCCAGTTCGCTGATGACACCGCCTTCCTAGCCCTTTATCCTACCCTTCAACGGTCCCAACGTTCTCTCCAAACCCACCTTGACCAATTCACCGCTTGGTGCAACCAGTGGTTCCTCCGTGTTAATCCCTCCAAGACCCAGGCGATCATCATAGGCCGCACCACCCGTTCCTTCCGCCTCCATGATTTCTACCTCACCATTTATGGCCGTCCTATCCACCTCACTCCTACCCTCCAATACCTTGGCCTCACCCTCGACCGCCACCTCACCTGGACTCCCCATCTCCTTACCATCCAAAACAAAGCTCACAACCGCCTCCGCCTCCTGAAACTCCTGTCCGGCCGGACATGGGGTCTGCATCCTTCTACCATCCTCCACACCTACAAATCCATGATCCGCCCCATCCTTTGTTATGCCAGCATCGCTTGGATTTCCGCCCCTCCCCGGTTCTATAACGCCCTCCAAATCCTCGAACGCCATGCGCTCCGCCTCGCCTTCCGCATCCGCCTTCCGTCCCCCACGCGCATCCTCTATGACCTCATCCCCTTCCCCCACCTTCTCCTTTTCCTTGAACACATCCGCACACTCTATGTTGTCCGTCGCCTTGATCCCCCTCACCCCCTGGTGTCTCCCTTCCTCTCCACTCCCGACCAGTTGCCGCGCCTTTACCGTTGTGTCCCTCCCTCTCTCCATCTCCACACCCTCCATCTCCTTTCCCAACACAACTTCCACCGTCTACCGCTCCCGGATGATGAGCTTCGCCCTGACATCTACCCTTCCTACCAACTCTAACCCCCTCTTCCTGCCTCCTCCTCAGGGCTCCCTCTCCTCCCCCTCCCTCCTTCTGAGCGGATTTCCCCTCCCCCTCCATCTCTTGTGCCTTCTTTCAGTGTCTCTGCGCTCCCTCCTGCCCTGCCTTCCCTTTTCCTCTCCCGCCCCATGTGTCTCCTGCCTCTTCGTGAACCCACGGTTACCCCTCCTGCTGCCCCATGCTCTCCCCTCCTTTTCCATCCTCTCTGCCCTTTCCCTCGGCAGGTCCCACCTGGTAGTTTTATTCTTCGTCGTGTGTGCTCCGAGTGGGTTTTAAGTGTGTTGTTTCGGAGTGTTTTTAATACTGTGGCCGACTTTTAACCTGTGCCTGTGCATCTAGTGACTTCCATGTGTTTTAAGAATCACCAATTGTGTTTTTTAACTTTCTGGTGACTTTTTAACTGTCCCCAATGAACGTCTACATATCAGTGTATTTTTACCTCCATTTTCTCCCCTTACTCTGTTTTATGTTCCCCCTTTTTACCTCCTTATGTATGTATTATTTTATTCATGTTTTAATTGTCGTATCACTCGGCTGAAGAGCGGCGGAATGTGCTGCTGACAGCCCTCCCCTGCCCGTATGGGGCAGGGGAATGAAATCACAATAAAGAAAAAAAAAATATTACGTGAATCAGGAAAACACATCCACATCCACACAAGAACCCCCCGAACCCCAAGCCCAGAGGAGGAATAGACGTACACGCAAACACAGGGCGGGGAACACGAAATCACCACAACAGGCCACGCAGCAACAACAGAACAGCAACACACAGGAAAACAGTCAACAAGACACCGAGACTGTAACTCACACTACCATCCCCCTCACCACAGAAGTAACGCAGGCGCCACAACCTCTGTCACAAAACACAAATGCCGCCCCAAACAACACACCAATACCCGCACAAGCGGCCGCTAACCCCACAACAGCACCTTAGGCTGCCACACCCAACACCAACACATCACCTGGGGGAATATTGGAAACACTATTCCCCCGACACAGGACCATTGAAATCCTTACCAAGGTGCTGATGGCCGTCACTACACTCATCACCCAGCTCATGAGCGCCGAACCCGGGCAATACTGGGCTGTCATACACACTGCCATCACAACACTCTTTCACACTCTTACATGAATAATATACCACACCTGGCCCATAACGCAGACCCGCACACACTATCACGGATCCTGTTCTGGAATGCAGACTCGATCCACAACAAAAGGGCAGAATTTGCCGCGTTCATGGAGCGCAAAGGAATCCTTGTCGCGCTACTGAGCGAGACTAAACTTAAACCGCACAAACAATTAAACTTTCCTGGCTACTGTGTCTATCGTACCGACCGACCGGGCGACGCCGTGGCAGGTGGAACTGCAATCGTCATACACAAAGACATTGAGCACACAAACATAGAGCTCCCTGAACTGGAAAAAATCGAGGCTACGGCCGTCAGAGTCAAGTTCAACGGAGCCTACACCACACTGATATCGGTATACAACAGCCCTGTAGGCATTTCAACACGTGATATCAGCACATTACTCAACATCTCACCGCGAGTAATAGTCGCTGGAGATCTGAACGCAAAACACCCAGAATGGAATTCACGTATACGAAATCCCAACGGCAAAAAACTGTACGAACATTCACTTGGCAGAAACTACATTATACTAGCGCCGACTGAACCGACGCACATTCCCTATCAGAGGGGACTCAGGCCAGACGTGATAGACATGGCCCTCATCAAGGGCATTACAACGACACTCAACGTTGCCGTTGAAAACGATCTGCCCTCAAACCACCAACCTGTAATACTATACATTGAGAAAACACTGCAGCACATGGAACAACGCAACATGTTGGACTACGGGCGTGCGAATTGGACAAGGTTCAAGCAAACGCTCGATAGCCACATCCCACCTATACACGAAATTAATGAAACAGCACAAATTGACGAGGCAGTAGAAACCCTCACTAACGCCGTCCAGGACGCAATGGCAGGCACCATACCTGATCGCACCTCACAACAACGCAGTGCGGCCCTGCCCCAGGAAATCCTGGGCCTAATCTCAATGAGGAATCGCCTCAGGAGACAATGGCAGCGCACCAGGTGTCCGTACTTCAAACGGCACATTAACAGACTACAGGGCATCATACATGATAAAATACAAACACATAGAACACAACAGTGGAACCAAAAACTCGAAGGGCTGGACACCACACGACCTGGCGTGTGGCAACTAGCCCGACACTTCACCAGGGAGAAAATATACACCCCAACGCTTCAAGGACCCGACGGACCTGCATACTCAGCGGAAGAGAAAGCAGAACTAATGGCCCGAACACTCGCAGCGTCATTCACACCGAACCTGGTACCATCAGATCCAGTGTTCACACTTGCTTCTGACCAAGAGGTTACACGCATTCTAGCCCAACCATCGCGCGACGACATTCGACATGCTAGCACAGCCGAAGTCTCCTGGGCTATAATGCATTCCGCCGCTAGGAAAGCCCCTGGTCATGATGGCATTCAAAACCGTGTCCTCCAGGAGTTCACGGATAAAGCAACTGAGTACCTAACACACATAACGAATGCCATACTAAAACACCAACACTTCCCCGCCTTTTGGAAGACGGCCAAGGTCCTGATGTTCAGGAAGCCGGGGAAAGACCACAGCCTCCCACAAAATTACCGACCCATCAGCCTTCTGAGCTCGCTCAGTAAGATTGTTGAGAAGGTGATTCTCAAACGCATCACTAGGCACTGCATAACAAAAGATATCCTGAGACCGGAGCAATTCGGCTTCAGGAATCACCACTCCACAACACAACAACTCCTACGGGTCGTTGAACATATAACACATGGTTTCAACATAAACAAAGCTACAGGGGCAGTGTTCCTGGACATCGAAAAGGCTTTCGACCGTCTATGGCACAACGGCCTCATCCGCAAACTCAGCGACGCGGGATTCCCCGACGGGCTGCTGCGTCTAATACACTCATACCTCACAGACAGGAGTTTCAACACTGATGTGCAGGGAAAACAATCAACACGACACGGTATACATGCGGGAGTACCCCAGGGAAGCATCCTAGGGCCCCTACTGTTTAACCTCTACATAAACGATCTCCCAACCACACACAACACAATGATGGCAATCTACGCAGATGACACAGCCATCCTTGCGCAAGATTGGAAACCATCAAACATTACGTCACGCCTACAGACTGCACTCAGAGTGGCCGAGCCTTGGTTGGAGAAATGGCGTGTTAGAGTAAACGTCGACAAGTGCGAAGCCGTTCCGTTCACTAGAAGACCGAAGCAACTGCGCAAACACCGTTACTGCAGACCAATAACCCTACATGCACGTCCAATACGTTTCCGCGAGAAAGTCAAATACCTCGGTGTCTGGCTGGACCGGAAATTACTCTGGGGGGACCACATACAACACATGACCAACCGAGCTAGCGCGAGGCTCAAACAGCTCTATCCTATGCTCAACAGGCGTAGCACACTGAACAGAAGGGTGTCGAGGTCCATGTACATGACACTTATCCGACCCCTGATGACGTACGCAGCTCCTGTCTGGGGATACGCTGCGCCTACACGCCTGCGCCGTCTGCAGCTCATACAAAACAAAGT
This sequence comes from Schistocerca nitens, assembly GCF_023898315.1. Lineage (NCBI taxonomy): Eukaryota > Metazoa > Arthropoda > Insecta > Orthoptera > Acrididae > Schistocerca > Schistocerca nitens. The sequence continues at coordinate 157,266,089 of NC_064625.1, read as the reverse complement.
ACTCAAAATCATAAGCAATGCTCCACGATACACACGCATCGCGGACCTTCACCGGGAATACCGACTTGAGACTCTCACGGAGGTAATCCACAAACTCACCACAAGACTATACAGAAACTCCAGACATTCGCAGAACCCGTTTATTCTGAATCTGGGGAACTACGACCATAACCATAGATGGAAACATAAAAGACCAAAAGACATACTTGTAAGGGCATAACATCTATGGCCAAGCATACGCAAACATAACGGCACAGGCGAGCCCCTGTTAATCAGACGCTATTACTGGATATCCAGCTGAAATACACTGCCGAATAACTGGCACCACACAGGGAAGCCGTACCGTACACCGCATGCAAACAAGCTCCACACATCCCCCACACAGTGAGACGATCTATGGCCGATCTCCCACTACTGTATAACGATCTTGAATGTTCCAGGAATGTAGCAGCTGCAGCCACTGGGATACATCGCCATTGCTTGTCACGGTAATGATGCATGATACCCATACTAACAAATCCAACCTTGCATGAGCTATCGCAGCTAGTAAGCCACTACTGCTCTTACTACCCATCCCACTGTCGCAGAGGTTTTTTTCCCACGGCACGAGCCATGGCACTTTTTTCCCTCTGCTCTTCAAATCGCTACCCTCACTTGCGTTTCGTCCACTGTCTATCACCTGATGGACCGTGTTAATGCGTAGCCTTACCCAGACGCACGGACAACATCACAGCCCAGCATCCTGTGATCCACTTACTAGATAACTAACATGTTTTACGGAGGTGACAGTAGAACTTTTGGTTTGGTCACCACGTTGGTGCGGGCGTGGAGGGGGGCCATCTCTCTATAAATTACGTGAATAATACTGAAACTTATAATATCTTAAAGAATTAATCTATATTATTTATGGGCGCATAATACGATTGAAAGGTTTCGTCAGTTGTAATTCAATAATGTTTTCAACCGTCCTTCCAGAAGGACGTCAGGGTAATGTGCTGTCATTTTGTATTCACAGAAAACGATGTACACTTATGGAACTTTTGGACATGTTAGGATCAAAATTTATTTTTAACGCAGCCAAAGGATATAAATGGAATACATCTATGTAACAACTATGTAATTATGTTACATCTGAACACAAAAACGAATTAGGAACACTTTCACTTACGTTTAGCAGCACCTGAAGGGGGCTGGCGATAATACGCACTTCTTCTAACTGAGTATGCGTTGCCATGGACGCGCAAGCTGCTCAGAAGATGGACAACATCCTCTTCTGTCTCGCAAAATCCATGAATGTCGCCTTCTCTGTCAATACGTACATCTTCCAGCGATGAACGCATTACCCTCTCGAACACATCTACTTCCCGGTCTTCAACACGGTCAGTAGACATAGTCGAAGAAGTGCCCGAAACAGGAGTTTGCGACATACCGCAGCAGCAGAACTCTACAGCACTGAGTCTGTAAACACACGACTCTCCCGCCACTTTTACGTCAACTCGATTTTCTCCCGCCACTACGTCAGCTCGATTTGTAGTCGCCGATCGATATATCGATATACTTTGCGAACGCTGGGCTACGTCATCTCGACGTCACTTCCTTAGTTCGTTCGGGTGAAACGAAGCTCTCCCGGAAGGAGCAAGGTTATATTGGATTACCCGCAGTTAACTGCAGGCAGGGAGGAGGAAAATCATGTACATTCTGCCTACCGATTAGTTTTTTTTTTTTTTCCTTTATTGTATTTCAATTCCCCATCGGGGCGGGCTGGCAGCAGCATAGGCGCTGCTCTTCAGCCGAAAGACATAGAACAAAACAATAGAAGACAGTTAAAAACAGCAAAGGAGAGAATAAGGTGAACATAGAGATAAAAAAGGGGAACATCATGGAAGGCAATAGACAAAAAACGGGGTGACTAAAATGGAGATAAAAAACTGTTTAAAAGTAGCACACACAAAAAGCCACACACTGCGACGGTTAAAAGAACACGAGGCACAGTATGACTGGAGCATAAAGGTAGCGACGTATGGCATAGCACATAATGTAACACTGACGGCGAACCTCAAGGCAGGACACAATTAAAATCACACCTCTTGACGCACACGAGAAACAGCACTAAACAACATTGATGTGGCACACTGATGAAGAGCAACACAGAGGATCTGCCAGGCGCTAGGAGATGAGGGAGACCTGAAGAAGGGAGGGAGGGGAAGAGATGGGGGAGGTGACCGGGGGGCGCGTGGAAGAGGGCCAGGGAGGGAGGGATGTGGGAAGGAGAGAGGCAAGTATGGGGTGCAGGGTCTCAGGGGAGGGGGGGACAGAGGAAAATCCGCTCTGGGAGAAGGAGGAAAGAGGGAAAGGGGCCCTGGGGAGGGGGGGGGGAACAAGGCCAGGTTATAGTTGGAAGGAAGGGTAGATGTCACGGCGAAGTTCGTCATCCGGGAGGGGGAGGCGTTGGAAATTGCCCTGATGAAGGAGATGGAGAGTGTGGAGGTGGAGAGAGGGAGGGATACAGCGATAGAGGCGCGGCAATGGGTGGGGGGTGGAGAGGAAGGAGGAAACCAGAGGGTGGGGGGGATCAAGCCTGCGAACAATGTGAAGGATGCGGAGATGTTGGAGGAACAGGAGGAGGTGGGGGAAGGGGATCAGTTCATACAGGAGCCGTGTGGGGGAAGGAAGGCTGATACGGAAGGCAAGGCGGAGCGCATGGCGTTCAAGGATTTGGAGGGCCTTGTAAAAGCGGGTGGGGGCGGAGATCCAGGCAACGCTGGCATAACAGAGGATAGGACGGATGAGGGATTTGTAGGTGTGGAGGATGGTAGAAGGATGCAAGCCCCATGTCCGGCCAGACACGAGTTTCAGAAGGCGGAGGCGGGAATGGGCTTTCTGCTGGATGGTCAGGAGATGAGGGGTCCAGGTGAGGTGGCGGTCAAGGGTGAGGCCAAGGTATTTCAGGGTGGGGGTGAGTTGGACAGGACGACCATAAAGGGTGAGGTAGAAATCATGGAGGCGGAAGGAGCGAGTGGTGCGGCCTATTATGATTGCCTGGGTTTTGGAGGGGTTGAGACGGAGGAACCACTGGTTACACCAAGTGGTGAACTGGTTAAGGTGGGTTTGGAGGGTACGTTGAGACCGTAGAAGGTTAGGATAGAGAGCCAGGAAGGCGGTGTCATCAGCATACTGGAGAAGGTGGACTGGTGGGGGTGGCTTGGGCATATCAGCTGTATACAAGAGATAAAGGAGAGGGGAGAGGACAGAACCCTGGGGGACGCCAGCCGTGGGATAAAAGATACGGGAGTTGGTGTTGTGGAGGGTGACATAGGAAGGACGGTGCGAGAGGAAGGAAGCTACCAGACGAACAAAATTGATAGGCAGGGCGTAGGTTTGGAGTCTAAAGAGGAGACCGGGATGCCATACACGGTCATAGCCATTTTGGAGGTCAAGGGAAACAAAAATGGAAGAGCAATGGGAGTTGAGCTGGAGGGACAGAAGGTGAACGAGGTTAAGGAGTTGGTCTTCAGCAGAGGAGGGGGGTCGGAAGACACACTGGGTAAGGGGGAGGAGGTGGTGTTGAGCAAGGTGCTGATGGATACGGCGGGAGAGGATGGATTCAAAGACCTTACTGAAGACGGAGGTGAGGCAGATGGGACGATAGGAAGAGGCGTCAGAAGGGGATTTGTTGGGTTTGAAGAATAAGAGGACGTGGGAGGTCTTCCACAGGTCGTCGTAGAAGCCAGTAGAGAGAATGACGTTATAGAGATGGGCGAGGACAGGCAGGAAGGTATAAGGGCTTTCTCAAAAGTGACGGTAGGTGACATAGTCGTGACGAGGGGCCATGTTGCGTTGGGACGGGAGGATAAGTTTAATGTCTTTCCGATTCGTTTTTTTTTTTTTTTTTTTTTTTTTTCTTTATTGTGATTTCATCCCCCTGCCCCATATGGGCAGGGGAGGGCTGTCAGCAGCACAATCCGCCGCTCTTCAGCCGAGTGACAGGACAATTAAAACAAGAATAAAATAATACATACATAAGGAGGTAAAAAAGGGGAACATAAAGCAATATAAGGGGAGAAAATGGAGGTAAAAATACACTGATATGTAGACGTTCATTGGGGACAGTTAAAAAAAAGTCACCAGAAAGTTAAAAAACACAATTGGTGATTCTTAAAACACATGGAAGTCACTAGATGCACAGGCACAGGTTAAAAGTCGGCCACAGTATTAAAAACACTCCGAAACAACACACTTAAAACCCACTCGGAGCACACACGACGAAGAATAAAACTACCAGGTGGGACCTGCCGAGGGAAAGGGCAGAGAGGATGGAAAAGGAGGGGAGAGCATGGGGCAGCTGGGGAAGCGGCGGGAGGAAGGGAGGAGGAGTAACCGTGGGTTCACGAAGAGGCAGGAGACACATGGGGCGGGAGAGGAAAAGGGAAGACAGGGCAGGAGGGAGCGCAGAGACACTGAAAGAAGGCACAAGAGATGGAGGGGGAGGGGAAATCCGCTCAGAAGGAGGGAGGGGGAGGAGAGGGAGCCCCAAGGAGGAGGCAGGAAGAGGGGGTTAGAGTTGGTAGGAAGGGTAGATGTCAGGGCGAAGCTCATCATCCGGGAGCGGTAGACGGTGGAAGTTGTGTTGGGAAAGGAGATGGAGGGTGTGGAGATGGAGAGAGGGAGGGACACAACGGTAAAGGCGCGGCAACTGGTCGGGAGTGGAGAGGAAGGGAGACACCAGGGGGTGAGGGGGATCAAGGCGACGGACAACATAGAGGGTGCGGATGTGTTCAAGGAAAAGGAGAAGGTGGGGGAAGGGGATGAGGTCATAGAGGATGCGCGTGGGGGACGGAAGGCGGATGTGGAAGGCGAGGCGGAGCGCATGGCGTTCGAGGATTTGGAGGGCGTTATAGAACCGGGGAGGGGCGGAAATCCAAGCGATGCTGGCATAACAAAGGATGGGGCGGATCATGGATTTGTAGGTGTGGAGGATGGTAGAAGGATGCAGACCCCATGTCCGGCCGGACAGGAGTTTCAGGAGGCGGAGGCGGTGGTGAGCTTTGTTTTGGATGGTAAGGAGATGGGGAGTCCAGGTGAGGTGGCGGTCGAGGGTGAGGCCAAGGTATTTGAGGGTAGGAGTGAGGTGGATAGGACGGCCATAAATGGTGAGGTAGAAATCATGGAGGCGGAAGGAACGGGTGGTGCGGCCTATGATGATCGCCTGGGTCTTGGAGGGATTAACACGGAGGAACCACTGGTTGCACCAAGCGGTGAATTGGTCAAGGTGGGTTTGGAGAGTACGTTGGGACCGTTGAAGGGTAGGATAAAGGGCTAGGAAGGCGGTGTCATCAGCGAACTGGAGAAGATGAACAGGAGGGGGAGGTTTGGGCATATCAGCAGTGTACAGGAGATAGAGGAGAGGGGAAAGGACAGAACCTTGGGGCACGCCGGCAGAGGGGTAGAAAGTACGGGAGTTGGAATTGTGGATAGTCACATAGGAGGGACGATGGGAGAGGAAGGAAGCAACGAGACGGACGAAGTTGATGGGGAGAGCATAGGTCTGGAGTTTGAAAAGGAGCCCGGGATGCCAGACACGGTCATAGGCGTTCTGGAGGTCAAGGGAAACAAAGATAGCAGAGCGACGGGAGTTAAGTTGGAGGGAAAGAAGATGGGTAAGGTTAAGGAGCTGGTCGTCAGCAGAGAAGGAAGGCCGGAAGCCACATACAATATGTGAGCGCAGTCTTACTAGCTAGTACGTTTATCAGACTCTAGCTCACTACGCTTGATGCCATACGATAGACAGGTTTGTCTCTTTTTCTATTCCAACTACTAGTACTTTCACAAAGGCAGTTATTTTTTTTATCTAAAAGCTTTTCTCAGGTCCCTGAATGACATTCGAGCACTCCACGCCCATAGTCGCAGTGTAATACGCCTTGGCACGCACAGATGGCTCTGCTGCTTTCGCATATCTGCAGTGGCGTAGCTCGCTCTGTGCTTTCTGCATTGCTAGCCAACGCCCACCCCGTCCTGAGGTGTTTTTAAACGGGCGAAATTTTTCAGCAACGTATGGCCGCAAGAGTTGCTGCAATAATCGGCAATATTTCTGGGTGACTGGCAATACTGCTAATTGAACAAGTTGTTGCAAGTAGTCGGACGTATGTTATCATTATTGTCCCCATAAAAATATATTTTGACAGTTTGCTTTACTTTTTTAACTCACTGTCATTAGCAGTAACAATTTTCATTTGCCTTTCCTTTAAAAGCAAATCACTAATGGTAATCAGCAGTTTTTATTCCAAACACGGACCGTTGTACTAAAGTGGTCTGAATATCAATAATCTGGAATTACTGCAACACAGTGATTCCTATAGGCATTTCCGTCATGCGAAACATCTTTAACAAAACATTCTACGTCACTACTACTACTACTACTACTACTACTGAGACTGTGGATTGTATAAACAGTTCGTCCAATTTTCGAAACATACCAAACACGTCAAAAAATACGTGATATTCTGTAGATCTTTCTCTAATAATAGACTTATTAAGCGAAGTAGCTTATATCATAATACCTGTCAGCTGTTTCTGATTATCCATTCCAGTCCAGAACATTAGTAAATATCCCCCTCCTCCGGAAATGTGAAATATAATGTCAATAGACTTTGTGCTATTGGTAAATTCAGTCTGCTGAAAAGAATGGATACAAAAATATATAGCTGTTTGTAAACTGCTGCAGTTGGATATGAACTTCTCGAGAGAAGTATATAAAGCTCCGCTACTTAAAGATAAAATTCAGCTCCACATTAATGAAGGAAAACCAGCATCCTCGATGGTGCGAACATCGGTGATAAACACGAGATTTACACAAATTTATCTGCGCAGCCCTCTACATCCAGAAACTAACAGAATTAGTCAGTGAAGGTAATAAGAACTAGAACATTGTCATCATAAAAAAATTAGTTGTAATTCGGGAAGAATATAAACTTAACTACGTTTACAGTTAAAGGGTATATTTTCGAGGACTTTATTGTAAAGTGAACTGTAGGTCCAAAAAAGCAGCTTCGGTACTTGGGCACATTCTGAAGATTGTGTTTACTTTCACAAGATTAAAAACTTAAATAATCAACAAGTTTCAATTATTTGTGGAATGAATTAAACAGTTTTTTGCCCTACAAGATGAATGTAAGCTTTCGCTGTATGCCTCCAGGAAGCACTATATCGGCACCAAGATACGCTGCCCACATACACAACTTACGATGTGCCAAGAGAGCACAATTTCGTTGACTAAATGTTGACCTGGTCAATTTTAGGACTGCTGGAGAGTCATGCCAGGCAAGAGTCATTGCAACATTACAGCATACCCAATGGTGCCAACCAACCGTAATTTCATTCACAAAATTGCGCTCTGGTCAGTGTAATCGCTCCTAGCGCACAGGCTACGCTCGTTGCAATATCTCAATACACTGAACGAGTTGACGCAATTTCTATTCTTTGAAATTATTTATAGAGTGGGAAGAGGAGCGTGAAGGAACAGAGGTATTCAGGAATCCCTGTTAAGTTGTAAGCAGGAATAATACAGGTAAAATTTACGTGTTTGCATGAACATACATTAGGCGATCTTGTTCACACAGTACGTGTGAACGCATTATTACTAACTGATATCTTTTTCCAGAATGTAGCTCGCTACACGCTCTGCCATTCAATAGACGTTTTGTTTATGTCTCTGTTCCAGCTACTGCTACTTCCTACTTTCAGGAACGCATCTTCTTTTTTATTATATAATCTTTTGTTTATGGTGTATACGCCCTGGGACACCCGGCAATATCCTGGGAATTTTCTCATCCGGGAGAAAACTAGGAAAACAATGGGATTTTTATAACTTTGACTGGTAACAACTGATACTCTTTAAAAGAATATTACTGTTTTCAGCTACTGGAGAATAATACTGCAGCAATGAAACAGAAACAAGAGGTAAAACGTAAATAAATAAAACTTTCGTTGGAAAGGAAATGCGCCATTTACAACAACAAAATATACTGCACATACAAATGCCAGCCAACAACAAAATGTGTCAAAGGGTTTATAACGAAGACCATGTAATACTTCATAACAAAGAACTGCATCCGACGTGCGTGATGTTACAACTGTATTGTAAACAAGTGCATTAAAAGTTCTAACATCTTCAAATGATTTAGGAGCACAAAAGTGAATAATTTCAGTATAACTGAGAAATCTACATCCTTTGGATACATAACATACATGCATGTAATCATTTTATCACCACCCCATATCCTCCTCTTACATTTTTTCTTCAGCATTTACCCAAACATGTCAGTATATTGTTGAACATGTGACAAAAATTAGTTTCATTTAATGCAAATATGAAGATGCATTTTTTAAAGAAAAATGTTGCTTAAATTGATCCAACTTTATGGGCTTTCTAAAATTTGGGTACTTAATCAATCTGAACTTCTTTATTACCTTGTGTTCTTTCATCCCCTACTTCTGTAGCTGCACTACCATATCCTTTATATATGTATTTATAAATGTATTTAACACTTTAAACTGTCATGCAAACTTCAACATTCAAATGGCAATCAAATTTAGGAAGTATGGATTGTACAGTACAAAATAACGACTGTCAAATGATTGTCCTCAAACATTAATGCTAATACCACTAAGACACCCTCTGTACAATCGATATTGGATATATTTTGTCACCAATGGCTCAATTATTTCAGCCTTGAATACTAGCACAATAATTTGTCATGTGATTTGATAAAAATATATAGGAAATTTTTTGTGCATTTGCCATCTCTCATACACACAGAATTTTGATTAAGTGCACGATATGGTTGATGCAGCAAATCTTTTGCAACATACACACACAGTTTACAGTGTGTTTGAATATCAGGAATTTCTACACGTAGGACTTCATCAATATCACAAATGTTTACTATTTGATAGATTTCACTTAAAATGATTAAAATATGGGCAAGAAGCAACCCTCTCTCTTTTAAATTAAGTAGTGTAAATGGGAAAACATTTTTGTGTCAGGAGATAAACAAAGTTGTAAATGAAATACGAGCACGCAGCAGCCTTGTCTTAAGACAGACCCACAGAGCATGACTGTACACCCCCTTTTTTAGAGAAAACATTACAGACGAAGGAAAGTTAGAAACCACATTAAGTGGAATCTGTAGTAGTCCAATTCATTCAGATAACTGTGCAACCGTAGATCATGCAGCGAAAATAAATGAATACAGAAGGTTCTGTGAAAGTTGAATACCATTATGTAGCAGTGAGAGTTTCCTCCTCCTTCATGTAAATATACAATCTCTTAGGTGTAAAATCAATGAATTACAATACTGGCTCAATAAATCAACTGCTGTGTTCCATCCATCAATGAACACTGGATGAAAGACACTGAAATAGACTTGTGTGTTCCTGTTCGATATTCGTTAGTTACAAACTACTGCAGAAAAAGTATTACACATGGTGGGGTCTTAATATATGTCAAAAGTAACCTTGAATTGCATTACTCAGTTATAGACCTTAGTAGAATATGCCTTGAAGCTACAATAGAAGTAGCTGGTGTGCTAATGCACGAACAGAAAACCGTAATTGTCTCAATCTATCGAATCCCAGGCTCTAATGAGATAGTATTTATAGAAAAAATCAATACTTTAATATTTCTGTTGTCAAACTATAAACAGCATAGAATTGTAATTGTAGGTGATATTACCATAGATATAAGGGCAAAGAGAAAAAATGTAATTCATATGATTAACTCTCTGAAGTCATTTAACTATTACTGTCTCAATGAAAAACCCACTAGACTGAACACATGCCTTGATCACATAATTAGAAATGTACAAAGAGACTCCATATAATGTGATCTAATAGAATTAGGAATATCAGATCATGCAGGGCTATGGCTTCAAATAGAAATCTATGAAAGTATATGCTTTCTGAAGTCTCACCCCCCCCCCCCCCCAGTTTTCTTCTTTAAACAGTGAGTTCCATGACTATACAACAAGACAGAGTAATGATTTTCACAGAGAAGAGCATAAGAAAGCCCAGTACAACAAGAGTGCAATATACCACCCGAAAATTCTCTATAGTGATCTTCCCTTAAAAATTAAAAGGATTCAGAAGCTGAGCAGTTTTAAAAGTGAACTCAAAAGAATGTTAATTAGTAATAGTTTTTACAGTGTTAGTGAATACATGAATTCTTCAGAAAGATGGCGCGCCTTCACCTATCTTATAATTCACTCATATACAAACTTGGGGTGGGGTAGACTCTTTTATCTACCCACAAAAATTAATTAATTTGTCAATATAGAGTGTTATAATCATTGTTTCTTGTTGCTGTCCATTTTACACAGAATATATGTAACTTATTTGTATTCTATATTGTTACAAATTTATATCATGTAAGCTATAATTGTTTTTGCCTATATATTTAATTCAGATTTGTTCACTGATGTTTTTTTACATAATATGTTGTTATTCATATATTTTCTGTATGTAACACATGACATATCCCATATCATTGTACATGATAAAATGGGTGCTCAATAAATCAAATCAAATCAAAAAGTCAGCCTTCAGTTCTACAGGGAGAGAAGTGACGTATAGAATCATAGGTGAATCCAATGTAAACAAAATGATAAACCAGTTAAAAGAAATGGATTGGTCTCGTGTAATGGATAACAAGAAAACGATTAATAAATGTTTTTTCCATTTTCCTGACAGAGATCAAGCATATAGTAGAAATGACATGCCTCTTGGTAACCAAAGGTACCAGAGTAATATTACTCATAAGCAACAAAATACTAACAAGTGGTACACCCCACAACTTAACAAACTGAGGATACTGCTCATGATTATGAAAGACAAAACTCATAACAATGATAGGGACAAGGAAAATTACACTAAAACGAGAAACCTTTACAGATTAGAATTAAAAAGTGGCAAGTGCTGTGCAAACGATGAATGTATTTTAAATTCTAAAAATAAATGTAAAGCTGCCTGGACTATAATTAAACAGGAAATTAATAATACAAATAAAGAAAGGAGTATCCCTATTGACTGAAATATTCTCAATGAATATTTTGTAAATAGCCTCACCACCCCACCCATCTATTCTGCCTCTGATGCAGAAGCGTTGCTCACTTGTGCAAAACAGACAAGAAGTGAGTAGTTCACTTGGACCTGAATCACATTAAATGATATTCACAAGTCAATAAACAAATTAAGTAATTCCAAAACAGAAGACTATTATGGACTCAGTAATCTCATCATAAAATGTATAGCAAAAGAAATTAAAATGCCACTTCTCTCACTTGATGAAGGAATATTCCCCGACTGTCTTAAGCTCAGAGTTACATTGCCTGTGTATAAAAAAGGTGAAAGAAACCTCCCAAATGACTACAGACCCATTTACATAGTACCAATCATATCCAAGTTAGTAGAAAATTGTGTGCATAATCAGATATACAGGTATTTTGAAACAAACAAAATTTTAAATGAACAACAGTTTGGCGTCAGTCACACGTATCAACTGTAAAAGCAGTGGAAGCTTTGGTGAGCAATGTTTATGAAGGGTATGAAAAAAGGGTATCAATGTCTGGAACACTTATTGACCTAAGTAAAGCATTTGACTCGGTGTCACATGACATACTCACCAAAAAGTTAAAATGCTACGGCATTGAAGATGATACACTCCGTCTATTCAAATCTTATGTAAGCAATAGGTTACAACTTGTATATGCAAATAAGCAGAGGTCAGAAATTCTCCCGATAGAAAGAGGAATACCCCAAGACTCTATTGTTGGAACTTTTCTGTTCATTGTCTATGTTAATGACTTCTCAGATTACATACCATGTAAGAACATACTATATGCTGATGATATGACATTAATAAGTACAGGAGAGAACTTACCGAGTATACTGGACAAAAATAGAGAAATGATGCAAATGGCTAATTACTGTGTCAGGCTAACCAGCTGTGCATAAATAAAACAAAAACAGAAGAAATAATATTTAATCTCAAAGTAACTAAAAATGAAAACAAAACAGTGAAATTACTTGGGCTAATCATAGACCAAAAGCTCTCCATGGAAAGGACACACCAATTATTTATGTAGTAAACTAGCTCACAGTGTGAGCAAGCAGTTCCTACTCCACTCATCCTATGCTTTTTTTCATTCCCAACTGCAATATGGAATATTGCTTTGGGGTAACTCCCCAGGGGCTGAATGTATTTTCAGATGTGAGAAGAAAGCAATCAGGTGTATGGAAGGGTTAGCACCCAAAGAGTCCTGCAGAAATTATTTTAAATCTCTTGGCGCAATGACAGTGCCAAACATGTACATATATAACTGTTAAATATATGCCAGAGAAAATCTGAAAAAACTGAACATGAGATGTGATGTGCATGCACGCAGTACAAGAAACAGTCACTGCTGGACTTGCCTTCAACAAGACTTGCTGTAGTCCATAATAACTATAAGTACTTAAGCATAAAATTTTTCAATAAGTTACCATGCTCAGCTCATACAGTACCACTAAATAAATATAAGAATACATGGCAAACCTGGCTATAAAACAACAAATTCTATACAACTGAAGAATTCTTATAAACTAATCATCAAAATGTATGTTTTACCTAAGTAATGGAGAAAAGTTTTGATATTATATAAGATAGTTAACTACTGTGATTCTTTTCTTGTGTGTGTATTTAATTATTGTATAAAACATTGTTTTACATAATGCTGAAGAAAAGGTCTTTAGTTCCTTTTCTCCCCCTTCTGTAACTATTTGAATATCATACTGAAACTAAAACCCTCTGTAAACTTTGACAAAGCCAATTGTATGAAAAATACTGAAAGGCTAATAAAAAATATTCTATTCTATTCTATTCTATTCTACAGATTTATTGTAGAACCATTAAATGATGAAGGCAAAATATCTCTTCTTGCAATATTTGCAATATCATTCAGGTTTAGTAGTAAATAATAATGTAAGTTGATATAAATTTCTGACCTGCTTTTTCTTACAAAATAGCCTCCTACCTTAAATATGTACATACATTTCAACAATGCTCTGCACAAATAATTTTTGTGAATGATGTAAAAGGCTGAAATCATCTCTAATTGAAAGGCAATAGCATGTATATTGCAACACAGTCATTTTATTTCTAGTAGCGGATATATCTGATGTGTTATGGAACAAATTAGCATGCCATTCAGTGTCTCCATTAGAAGATAATTGATCTAGTGAGGAATCTAAAACCAAGTGTTTTGGACAACACCGGTGTTTAAGAAAAACACACTGCATTTCCTTCAAATATTTCCAGCAGTCACATCTGTTTGAATTGTCTCGTTGTAAAGCTAGATGTATAATTTTTTAGTAACTATAGTAACCATACAAATTTCTCTATTTTCATTCTCCACTCTTGCGTAAAAATCTTTTATCACAGTGAAAGAATGCACAAAATTCAACAGTAATTTTAGTATTACATTGTTATCAGTATAGCATGACTGATGATTCTTCATTCAGCCTATAGCAAAGAGCAGCATTGATGTCATAAAAATATAATTGTGTATAAGATGGTGAATGATTATACATAGAAGTCTTTGGAACTGACCTATGATAAAAAATATCATGAATATTAAAGTGATATAATCCCTATAAAGCTCTGTGTGAAGTTTTGGCCTCAGAAATGACCGTAGCAAATGCTGCATTATGCTGCAAATGCTGAATTATGGAAATAATTCTTTGATTTCTCTTGAATTCTTGGATCGTTTGACATGCATCCTTGATAAAGTGCATAGAAAAATGCCTTCTAGGATAGCCTAAAAGAAATATATTCTCTGTATAGCAGTGAAGTCAGAAGTCATCGTTATTTAAAAGTAAATAATTGAAAATTGCAAACTTCATTTAGACTATCTGGTAACAGCTGCAAATGACCACAAAATTACTCTTACAGAAAAGTAAGTGAAACAATAATGCCAATATACAATGTTATTTAGTCTTCATTACTGTGCTATTTTTATTCCCACTGCTAGCATCATTAACCCAGCAGTGCTTGCATTGTAGCTGCCTGGTATGCCTGTGTTACTATAAATGAACCACATGAACATGAAGGTCCCTAGAATGCAGTCTCACAAGACATTGTTACTTTTGTGTGTCATTTTTACTATAGTACCTGATTGGCACACAGGGGACAGCACATCAACTATTACTGTTCACATATTGGAGATTTTACTGAGTCATACAGAAGGTGTCATCAGAGTTAAGAGTATGAAAGCATCTATTTCCCAAAGGTTATCTCACATATGGTTTTTTGTTTTTTCTGTGCACATTTATGGAAAAGTACCTTTCCAGTTATTTAGGATTCATTGACCACCTTGTATAATTAATATTAAAAATTGATACTTCAGTTCCTGTGTGCACGTATTAACATTATGATACTGTGATGCAAACTCACCCATGAGAACCTACAGGGTACTTTCCCTTGATGTAGAACCAATACAAGTAAAGGAAAAAAATTAGAAAATTGTTAATTTGTAGTTATATCATACGAAAAAAAAATTCTTTTGCCTTTGGTTGTTTGATTTCAAACTTGAAATTAAAACATTCATGAAAGTCTTGAAATCCATGGTAGCAATATCTTGCCAGTATGAATGTTGAAAACAAGCAGAAATCATTGAGATCCTGTATTCCGAGAATGGATTGACTGTCTGTATACATAATTAAGTTTGTACAGAACCCTCAGTGTGTAGGTCCTAAGCACACAATTTATTATTCTGTAAGCAGACAATACACAAGACTTACATGTCCTCTACCACGATCAGACATGGAAAGATAAGTGAGAGCATAAATGACAAGTGGAGATAAAACATAATCTTGATAAACAAAATAATTTAGTGAATCATTATTTCTCACACATTTGGTTATGATTAAAAAATAATGGTACAATGTGTTGCGATGTCTGTTGGTTGAAGCAAGAGCAGGTAAGAGATGATGGCTTGAAGCGAAGGCCCCACCTGAAGTCGTTTCTGCAGCTGCACTCTCTCAGAATAGAACTTTAGCTAAACTATTAAAAGGAAAACTTGAGAGATAGTGTTTGGGAAAAAACCTAATGTTAAAATAGCAGGATGTATGGAGTACATTTTTGGTTTTTACCTCTACCAGAACAGCTGAAAAATTCATAGTGGATCATAAAGTAGTGTTGGGAAATTTAGTAGGCTACACCAAAGTTTGTCACTGAGAATTGATTAAGTATAAACTTATTGTTGCCTGACACATTGATATTGTGGAAGAAGTGGTCAGGTGTATTGATTGTAGAGGAATGTTACATTGGAGGTGGACATTTTAGTGACTCTGAGTGAAAATGCATAGAGAATTTATCTGTGAATGAATAAATGATCCTTACCAGATAAGACAGATGGAGGACATCAGAAAAGTTCAATGAAGGAGAGCTGATTCTGTGTTATAATCTGGAGGACAGCATGTCATGGGTATGATATGTGATTATAGATGGCAATAATTAAAACAAAGGCATTCTTTGTTGCAGTGTGGTGGTATCTTTTCATGAAATTTAAATCTCCAACTTTACCCTGAATGCAAAAGTATTTTGTTGGGACCCACCACATGGAAAGATTGTATGGAAAGGTTTGCGTGTGCATTTTTTGCATGGTGTTCGAAATTAGAATGGCAGAGAAACAGTATGAAAGTGATCTGATGAAACCTTTGCTGGACATTTAATTGTGATTTTAGGAAGAACTCCGCTAATAGCTATTTAAATTGTTGTTTATTAAAACGCAACCGTTTTTGCAGCCTAAAGGCACATTAATATATGCAACCTACATGATAAGGATCAAAGTACAGTGTCACGACATTTTATGGATTTTAAAATTAATACAGGAATGTAAAATATACATACAGTATTGAAAGATCATAGGCATACTGTAATATAATGTGGTGTGAAATGTTTATGGTGAAGACTGGGGTGAGTATCATAGTTTAACACAAGGCGAAGAAAGTTCAGTCACTATCTTATTATTTCATACCATATTCAACAACACATTACCAACATTTAACTAATACTCCACCAGTTTTATGTGTACTGCCATAGATTTATTTTGATGTTACTGCATCATCACATGGATATCAAGTAATGGTAAAAATAAGTTTTAGTAGTTCTTGTTTACAAAGGCTTTTTTATTTTGCAAGCAAGATGTTTGGCAGTGAATGTTCATCATAGAACTTACATCTTCCAGTTATAAATAAAAACAATGTCAGACTACATGCTGTTGATGCAAAATTTGGCCTAAGTCTGAAGTATGGCCATGTACAAATTGCCTCTCCTTATAAGGTTTTAAACAGTTACTGTCATTGTTACTTATTGAATTTTGCATAGAAACAATTAAAGTTTTTACATACATCTTCCCAAATTACATCGAAATTTACATCAAATAAAAGTTAATAAATCCATATAAAGACAGGGAAGAATCTGTTTTTCTTAGGACTATAAATTACATTTTAACACTGCAGCAATATATTTCATTAATTTGCATATAGTAATTAATTGACTGAAAGAAAAATCATTCTAGCATTTTCAGGTGTACAGAGTGATTAGTTCAATCGAATGAAAGGCATAGATGCAAGTAATTATTTTTGTATGAGTAAACTTTATATTTCTATATGGCTGTAATTAGCAGTTCCAATTAAAACATGAGTGTGATAGATTTTGACTGAAAAATCATTGTATCATATTTTTGTTAAGGATTCTATTAATTTCTGGCTTCAAAACATAAAAACAGCTGTCTCTCTATGACTTGGTAATATCGGAACTATAATCATCAATTTCTCCATAATTACAATAGCAAAATCATTCCTACCATGTGCCTCTAGATTGTATTGTGCGCAAATTATGATGATGCATCAGTTTTTAATCAAACATGTTTCCTTCATTTCATTTACTGGTGAGACCCAATGTAAACAATATCAAAACAACAGTTTAAAGTAGTGCAACATACTAATATTATATATATGCCCTCTTCAGTAGAGCGGAGATGAAATTGGAATAGGAGATAAGGTCCTAAGGTGTTGTGGTATTACAATACCCTTTGTTCATAGTCAAAATTTGGTATTCAGTGAATATTGTCAGTACTATGGCAAGCAAGTGTAATGAAGATGTGCTCCATTCTTTAAAATATGCCTGCATCTAAAAAGAAAAATAGAATAATATTTTAACTGAGGGGGCACTAAAAGTTTTTGAAAAGGGGCCAGACTGGGGATAAAAAATGTCACTCCTATTACGAATAGTCACAGCCCTCAGGGAAGTATCAGGTGATAGTGTCTTACTGGTGTGACCGCAGCACTGCTCGGCACAGGCCAAAGTGAAAGTGGCCTGTATGAACGACGAAGAGAGACTAGCTGGCTGGTGCAATGGCAGCTATTCATGTGGACACTGTGATACCATAAACTCGTTACTAGGAGTGCTGGGTCACTGCTACCTTTACAAGTGAGAATAATTGGGAATGTTATTACTAGGAGCGAAGGGTATTTGTATGGTCTTTTAATGTTGAATATATTTTAGACATTGCTTCATTAATTCTAATATCCCCAAAATGTGGTGACCCTACTTTGCTTTGTACCATGTAGGTTGCACCCTTGATCTGGATTTAGTCCACAAAGCTGATTGTGGTTTAATAAACAACAATTTTACCAGCTGTTAGCAGAGTTCTTTCTAACATCATGCCTTTCAACAGCGTTGATTGCATGGAATATAAAATAGTTTGTGACTTATGTGTGAATTACAGAGTAGTCATGGAGATGTAATAGAAGACAAGGGTATCAAAGGAGGTTCAAGGAGTCATAAACAAGGACAAAAATGCAAGTTCAGAAGGTCAGCTAGAGATCCTACAGTGCCTGATAGATTCCGTAATTATGTCACCAAGGAAAAATCCTTGACAGTACCAGGAATGAAACCTGTATCCCCGCTCCCCCTGCGGCAGTCTTCCACAAGAGCCACTCAGCTACAGAGGCCGACAAAACCCTATAAACAGAAATTAAATATCAGTGTTATTGTAATTAAAGAATGGCGTTAAGTGACCAAGATGCCATTATCGGAAATCATTTAGTTTGAATGAGGTCATCTAATAGGGGTACAAGAAGCTTTATGTTCCTTATGCAATACTGCACAAAGACTTACAGCAGGAATGTAGCCACTGTAAATGATTGCTGGCACCAGTGGTCACGAGAAGGTGTGGTTGCAATAAGATCGAGCTGCTGATGCCCACACGACACAGTGAGAGGGAAGACAGACGTGTTCAGCATGTGGCTCTGGCACATTGTACTGCATCTGCAGCAGCAATTTGGCAGTTTACTTCAAGGACAGCTCACTGCCGGAAGCTCTGTAGTGTGCGTTCCACTAACCCCGAACCATCACCGTTTGCGACTTCAATGGTGTCAAGGGAGAGCCTCACTGGAGGGCAGAGTGGAGGTCTGTTGTGTTTCCTGATGAAAACTGTTTCTGCCTCAGTGCAAGTGACGGCCGTGTGTTAGTTAGGAGGGGGCCAGCTGAAGGTCTGCAACCAACCTGTCTGCGTGCTACACTCACTGGATGTACACCTGGAGTTATGGTCTGGAGTGCAATTTCATATGACAGCAGGACCACAATTGTGGCTATCCCACACACTGTGACTGCAAATTCCTATGTCAATCTGGTGATTTGACACATTGTGCTGCCATTGATGAACAGTATCTCAGGGGATGTTTCCCAACAGCACAAAGCTCACTCACATACTGCTTTTGTAACCCAGCATGCTCTATGGAGTGTGGACATGTTGCCAGGGTCTCCTCAGTCATTACATGTGTCTTCAATGGAATATTTTTGTGTGCGCGTGCGCGCGCCATTAGAGAGTTGAACGATAGAGAAAGAGCTTGAAGATGGTTTGATTAACCCTCTGCCAGGCACTTAATTGTGAATCGCACAGTAATTGTGTAGACGGGAAGGTCAGTTTCTATTAGTATTTTCCATTCTTTTGTAAATAATTCATGATAGTATTGTGCAACCATGACTTATCAAAGTGACGGTTTGATAACATTCACACTTATCGGCACATGCAGAGAACTTGAATTACTTTTTTCTGAATTCTGAAGGTATTTTGCCTGTCATATATCTTACTCGACAGGTGGAATAGTTTTGTCATGATGGGCTCTCTGAAGATATCAAGAGCGCTAAGGGAATGTCATTTACTCTGTGGCCCTTGTTTCAGTGGCTTGTCACATTCTCCTCATAGTAACCTATCTCCCATCTCATCTTAATTTTCTTCCCCCTTCTCCATTGGTTTACTTGCAAGGGTAAGCCTGAACGGAGGTAGATCACACTGTCCAATTACCCAGATCTGCAGTTCATAGTAGGGCCCATGCCTCCTGCCTAGCCGCATTCACTTCCTGTCACATGGCACAACTGATTTGTTTGACACTGCCCCATCGATGCACCTCACATTCTGACTGCTAACGACAACCTGTCTCCGAGTCATTACTCACCTAATGCTTACCGACATTAATTCTGCCTCGGATGCCTACTAGCAGAATCACTTAGTATCCCACAACCTTGTGTGCTCGGAAAAGCGTGAATTGTGAGTGCTGGACATCCATGATACAATTAAACAAATGTGCATGAATGGCTGCTGTACAGTTGTCATATTTTGCTTTCTTATAGCGATGTAGGTGACAGAATGTATGCTAGCTTGCAAAACTAATGGATGAAAGTAACTTTCGTGTCATGTGTAACTTAGCTCGATGAAACCTGGATCATATGTGGAAAGAAGTGCTACTGTATACACTGAGGTGACAAAAGGAATGGCATAGTGATACAGATGGCAGCAGTATCGGGTACACGAGGCATACAACTGCAGTGCACTGATGAAGCTGTCCTACTTTGCATCAACCCTTCCAAGACCCAGGCAATCATCGTAGGTTGTACCACCCGCTCCTTCTGGTTCCACAGTTTTTTACCTCACTATTTATGGTCATCATATCCACCTCACTCCTATCCTGAAATATCTTGGCCTCACCATCAACCATCACCTCACCTGGACTCCCTATCTCCTTACGACCCAACACAAAGCCCACAATAGACTCCACTTCCTGAAACTCCTGTCAGGCCAGCCATGGGGACTGCATCCTTCCAGCAACCTTCACACCTAAATCCTTGATTGATCCCATCCTTTGTTATGCCAGCGTCGCCTAGATTTCTGCCCCATCCAGATTCTATAAGGCTCTCCTAATCCTTGAACACCATTCACTCAGTCTTGCCTTCCTTATCTGCCTCCCATCCCCATGCGGATCCTCCATGACCTCATCTCCTTCCCACATCTCCTTTTCCTCAACACATCTACACCTTGTACATCATCTGCAGATTCGATCTCCCCCATCCCTTGGTGTCTTCCATCCTCTCCACCACCAGCGTGTAACCATAACTTTATCATCACACCTTTATCTCACCATCTCCACACCATTCGCCTCCTTTCCCAATGCAACTTCCAGTGCCTATCCCTCCTTGATGATGAGCTTCGCCCTGATACCTACTCCTCCTACCAACTCTAACCCCACCTCCCCCATACCCCTTCTGAGGGCTCCCTCTCCCCTCCTCTTCCCTTCCCCTGACCGGTTTTTTCCTCCCTCCCCGCCCCCTCCCTTTCCAGTGCACCCCTTCTGCGTCTCTGTGCTCCCTTCGGACTTGCCTTCCCTCTCCATATCCCGACACTTGCCCCTTGGTGTGCCCCTTTGCTTTTCCTCCCACCCTCTCCAGTACATCTGCCCCTCCTGTCCCTTCTTTTCCCTCCTCTCAGGCCTCCCCGCCCCCCTTCCACCTTGGCAGGTCCCTCCTGGCAGTTTCTACCCTTTGTCTTGTGTACTCTGTCACATACAGTAGTTTTGAATAGTCGTCGTTCTGGTGTGTCTTAATGCTGTGGCAACCTTTAACTCGTGCGTGTGACTTCAATGTTTTTTACATGGTACAAATTGCCAACTGTGTTTTTTAACTTTATGTGGACCTTTTTTTGAGTGTTCCACAATGAACGTCCCCATGTGCATGTATATTATAACCCCCACTGTCTCCCCTCATTATGTTCTTACGTTCCCCTTTATCGCCTTTTATATGTACTATTCTCATCTTTTTATTAAATGTATTAATTGGATGAAGAGCAGCGGATTGTGCTGCTCCCAGCTTTCCCCTGCCCCCTAAGTGTATGGCAAACGAAAAAAAAAGTGGAGCTGTCATTTGTCAGGTGATTCTTGTGAAAAGCTTTCCAATGTGATGATGGCCGCAGGCTTAGAACACGAAATTGTTGTTTGAGCTATGTGCATGGGACATTCTATTTCATAAATCGTTACGGAATACGATAATCCGAGATCGTCAGTGTCAAGAGTCTGCCGAGAATAACAAATTTCGGGCATTACCTCTCACCACGGACAACACAGTAGCCGACGGCATTCACTTAACGAGTGAGACCAGCAGTATTTACATAGAACTGTCAGTGCTAACAGAGAAACAACACTGATTTTTTGGGTTACTTCACACAGGGTGGGACTTACAACGAACGTAGGGGAAGGTGGGGGAATTACACTCATGTGGGTAATCCCACGCAGGCTGATTTATGAAGTTTGAATGGCGCAAGCTGTTCCCAGTTGGTGCTACACCCTGCCGCAGGAGTAACAACTACTATGCGGCTTATGCCAGCAATTTTACAGTGGCATTGTTGGAGTAGTGAAGTATTGTTTATTTTCGGCGTGTCTCATGTAATTTTGGTCAGCTGTAAAACCCAGAAAGCAAAATGGATACACGAGGAACTTTGTGAGGCTCTTGATGCCATCAAATCTGTAAACTAGAAGAAACAACCTTTAAAACACTATAAAGCCTCACTACATACCAATAGAAGAAAAACTTGTCCTCTTTCCCCCCGTCTCATTGACATCATGCTGCTGGTGGTGTGTCATTTCCACCAATAGCCCAGTTGATGGGCAAATAAAAATTGCAGCCTTGTAATGCGAACACACTGCTGTGAGAAAACAAAGATTTACTACACTTTGCAAATAAAATGCTACGTTCTTACACGAACTAGAAGGAACAACCTTTAAAACACTATAAAGGCTCACTACATACCAAACGAAAGAAAAACTTGTCCTCAACCCTCCCATCTCATTGACATCATGCTGCTGGTGGTGTGTCATTTCCACCAATAGCCCAGTTGATGGGCAAATAAAAATTGCAGCCTTGTAATGCGAACACCTAGCTGTGAGAAAACAAAGATTTACTACACTTTGGAAATAAAATGCTATGGTCTTACACGAACTAGAAGGAACAACCTTTAAAACACTATAAAGCCTCTCTACATACAAATAGAAGAAAAACTTGTCCTCTTCCCCCCCGTCTCATTGACATCATGCTGCTGGTGGTGTGTCATTTACACCAATAGCCCAGTTGATGGGCAAATAAAAATTGCAGCCTTGTAATGCGAACACCCTGCTATGAGAAAACAAAGATTTACTACACTTTGGAAATAAAATGCTATGTTCTTATACAAACTCGAAGGACAACTTCTAAAACACTATAAAGACTCACTACATACCAATAAAAGAAAAACTTGTCCTCTTCCACCCTGTCTCATTGGCGTAATGCTTCTGCTGGGTTGTCTTTTCCACCAATAGCTCAGTTGATGGGCAAATAAAAATTGCAGACTTGTAATGCGAACACCCTGCTGTGAGAAAACATCTAATATGAACTAGAAGGAACAACTTTTAAAACACTATAAATGCTGACTACATACCAATAGAAGAAAAAGTTCTCCTCTTCCCCTCCCTTCTCATTGACATCATGCTGCTGGTTGTGTGTCATGTCCACCAATAGCCCAGGTGATGGGCAAATAAAAATTACAGCCTTGTATTGCGATCACCCTGCTGTGAGAAAACAAAGATTTACTACACTTTGGAAATAAAATGCTACGTTCTTATACGAACTAGAAGGAACAACTTTTAAAACACTATAAAGACTGAATACATACCAATAGAAGAAAAACTTGTCCTCTTCCCCCCCGTCTCATTGACATCATGCTGCTGGTGGTGTGTCATTTCCACCAATACCCCAGTTGATGGGCAAATAAAAATTGCTACCTTGTAATGCGAACACCATGCTGTGAGAAAACAAAGATTTACTACACTTTGGAAATAAAATGCTACGTTCTTATACGAACTAGAAGGAACAACCTTTAAAACACTATAAAGACTCACTACATACCAATAGAAGAAAAACTTGTCCTCTTCCCCCCCATCTCATTGACATCTTGCTGCTGGTGGTGTGTCATTTCCACCAATAGCCCAGTTGATGGGCATATAAAAATTGCAGCCTTGCAATGCGAACACGCTGCTGTGAGAAAACATCTTATATGAACTAGAAGGAACAACTTTTAAAACACTATAAAGACTGACTACATACCAATAGAAGAAAAAGTTGTCCTCTTCCCCCCTGTCTCATTGACATCATGCTGCTGGTGGTGTGTCATTTCCACCAATAGCCCTGTTGATGGGCAAATAAAAATTGCAGCCTTGTAATGCGAACACCCTGCTGTGAGAAAACAAAGATTTACTACAATTTCTAAATAAAAAGCTACGTTCTTATACGAACTAGAAGAAACAACTTTTAAAACACTATAAAGATTGACTACATACCAATAGACGAAAAAGTTGTCCTCTTCCTCCCCCGTCTCATTGACATCATGCTGCTGCTGGTGTGTCATTTCCACCAATAGCCCAGTTGATGGGCAAATAAAAATTGCAGCCTTGTAATGCGAACACGCTACTGTGAGAAAACAAAGATTTACTACACTTTGGAAATAAAATGCTACGTTCTTGTACGAAATAGAAGGAACAACCATTAAAACACTATAAAGACTGACTACATACCAATAGAAGAAAAAGTTGTCCTCTTCCCCCCCTTGTCGTTGACATCATGCTGCTGGAGGTGTGTCATTTCCACCAATAGCCCTGTTGATGGGCAAATAAAAATTGCAGCCTTGTAATGCGAACACCCTGCTGTGAGAAAACATCTTATATGAACTAGAAGGAACAACTTTTAAAACACTATAAAGACTGACTACATACCAATAGAAGAAAAAGTTGTCCCCTCCCCCCCCCCCCCCCACCTTTCTCGTTGACATCATGTTGTTGGTGGTGTGTCATTTCCACCAATAGCCCAGTTGATGGGCAAATAAAAATTGCAGCCTTGTAATGCGAAAACCCTGCTGTGAGAAGACAAAGATTTACTACACTTTGGATATAAAATGCTACGTTCCTGTACGAACTAGAAGGAACAACTTTTAAAACACTATAAGGATTGACTACATACCAATAGAAGAAAAATTTGTCCTCTTCCTCCCCCTTCTCGTGGACATCATGCTGCTGGTGGTGTGTCATTTCCACCATTAGCCCAGTTGATGGGCAAATAAAAATTGCAGCCTTGTAATGCGAACACCCTGCTGTGAGAAAACAAAGATTTACTACACTTAGGAAATAAAATGCTACGTTCTTATACGAACTAGAAGTAAGAAACTTTAAAACACTGTATAGCCTCACTACATACCAATAGAAGAGAAACTTGTCCTCTTCCCGCCCCCCCCCCCCCCCCACCGTCTCATTGACATCATGCTGCTGGTGGTGTGTCATTTCCACCAATACCCCAGTTGATGGGCCAATAAAAATTGCTACCTTGTAATGCGAACACCATGCTGTGAGAAAACAAAGATTTACTACACTTTGGAAATAAAATGCTACGTTCTTATACGAACTAGAAGGAACAACCTTTAAAACACTATAAAGACTCACTACATACCAATAGAAGAAAAACTTGTCCTCTTCCCCCCCGTCTCATTGACATCATGCTGCTGGTCGTGTGTCATTTCCACCAATAGCCCAGTTGATGGGCAAATAAAAATTGTAGCCTTGTGATGCGAACACGCTGCTGTGAGAAAACTTCTTATATTAACTGGAAGGAACAGCTTTGAAACACTATAAACACTGACTACATACCAATAGAAGAAAAAGTTGTCCCCTTCCCACCCCTTCTCGTTGACATCATGCTGCTGGTTGTGTGTCATGTCCACCAATAGCCCTGGTGATGGGCAAATAAAAATTGCAACCTCTTAATGCGAACACCCTGCTGTGAGAAAACAAAGATTTACTACACTTTGGAAATAAAATGCTACGTTCTTATACGAACTAGAAGGAACGAGTTATATAACACTATAAAGACTCAATACATACCAATAGAAGAAAAAGTTGTACTCTTACACCCCCCCCCCCCCCCCCCCCATCCATTGCCATTGACATCGTGCTGCTGGTGGTGTGTCATTTCCACCAATAGCTCAGTTGATGGGCAAATTAAAATTGCAGCCTTGTAATGCGAACACGCTGCTGTGAGAAAACAAAGATTCACTACACTTCGGAAATAAAATGCTACATTCTTATACGAACTAGAAGGAACAACTTTTAAAACACTATAAAGACTGACTACATACCAATAGAAGAAAAAGTTGTCCCCTTCCCACCCCTTCTCGTTGACATCATGCTGCTGGTGGTGTGTCATGTCCACCAATAGCCCAGTTGATGGGCAAATAAAAATTGCAGCCTTTTAATGCGAACACTGTGCTGTGAGAAAACAAAGATTTACTACACCGTGCAAATAAAATGCTTTCGTTCTTATACGAAATAGAAGGAACAACTTTTAAAACCCTATGAAGACTGACTACATACCAATTGAAGGAAAACTTGTCCTCTTCCCCCCCCCCCCCCCCTCTCATTGACATCATGCTGCTGGTGGTGTGTCATTTGCACCAATAGCCCAGTTGATGGGCAAATAAAAATTGCAGCCTTGTAATGCGAACACCCTGCTGTGAGTAAACTAAGATTTACTACACTTCGGAAATAAAATGCTACGTTCTTATATGAACTAGAAGGAACCACTTTTAAAACACTATAAAGAATCACTACATACCAATAGAAGAAAAAGTTGTCCTCTTCCCCCCCATTCTCGTTGACATCATGCTGCTGGTGGTGTGTCATTTCCACCAATAGCCCAGTTGATGGGCAAATAAAAATTGCAGCCTTGTAATGCGAACACCCTGCTGTGAGAAAACAAAGATTTACTACAATTTCTAAATAAAATGCTACGTTCTTATACGAACTAGAAGGAACAACTTTTAAAACACTATAAAGATTGACTACATACCAATGGAAGAAAAAGTTGTCCTCTTCCCCCCCGTCTCATTGACATCATGCTTCTGGTGGTGTGTCATTTCCACCAATAGCCCAGGTGATGAGCAAATAAAAATTGCAGCCTTGTAATGCGAACACGCTGCTGTGAAAAAACATCTTATATGACCTAGAAGGAGCAACTTTTAAAACACTATAAAGACTGACTACATACCAATAGAAGAAAAAGTTGTCCCCTTCCCACCCCTTCTCATTGACATCATGCTGCTGGTGGTGTGTCATGTCCACCAATAGCCTCGTGATGGGCAAATAAAAATTGCAGCCTTGTAATGCGAACACCCTGCTGTGAGAAAACAAAGATTTACTACACTGTGGAAATAAATTGCTACGTTCTTTTACGAACTAGAAGGACAACTTTTAAAACACTATAAAGAATGACTACATACCAATAGATGAAAAAGTTGTCCTCTTCCCCCCCCCCCCCCCCCCCTTCTCGTTGACATCATGCTGCTGGTGGTGTGTCATTTCCACCAATAGCCCAGTTGATGGGCAAATTAAAATTGCAGCCTTGTAATGTGAACACCCTGCTGTGAGAAAACTAAGATTTACTACACTTTGGAAATAAAATGCTACGTTCTTATACGAACTAGAAGGAACCACTTTTAAAACACTATAAAGACTCACTACATACCAATAGAAGAAAAAGTTGTCCACTTCCCCCCACTTCTTGTTGACATCATGCTGCTGGTGGTGTGTCATTTCCACCAATAGCCCAGTTGATGGGCAAATAAAAATTGCAGCCTTGTAATGCGAACACTCTGCTGTGAGAAAACAAAGATTTACTACACTTTGGAAATAAAATGCTACGTTCTTATACGAACTAGAAGGAACCACTTTTAAAACAGTATAAAGACTCACTACATACCAATAGAAGAAAAACTTGTACTCTTCCCGCCCCCCCCCCCCCGCCCCCGTCTCATTGACATCATGCTGCTGCTGGTGTGTCATTTCCACCAATAGCCCAGTTGATGGGCAAATAAAAATGGCAGCCTTGTAATGCGAACACCCTGCTGTGAGAAAATAAACATTTACTACACTTTGGAAATAAAATGCTACGTTCTTATACGAACTAGAAGGAACCACTTTTAAAACATTATAAAGACTGACTACATACCAATTGAAGAAAAACTTGTCCTCTTCCCCCCCCCCCCCCCCCTCCCACTTTCTCGTTGACATCATGGTGCTGGTGGTGTGTCATTTCCACCAATAGCCCAGTTGATGGGCAAATTAAAATTGCAGCCTTGTAATGCGAACACCCTGCTGTGAGAAAACAAAGATTTACGACACTTTGGAAATAAAATGCTACGTTCTTATACGAACTAGGAGGAACCACTTTTAAAACACTATAAAGACTGACTACATACCAATAGAAGCAAAAGTTGTCCTCTTCGCCCCCCCCCCCCCCCCCTTCTCGTTGACATCATGCTGGTGGTGGTGTGCCATTTCCACCAATAGCCCAGTTGATGGGCAAATAAAAATTGCAGCCTTGTAATGCGAACACCCTGCTGTGACAAAACAAAGATTTACTACACTTTGGAAATAAAATGCTACGTTCTGATACGAACTAGAAGGAACAAATTTTAAAACACTATTAAGACTGACTACATACCAATAGAAGAAAAAGTTGTCCTCTTTCTCCCCCTTCTCGTTTACATCATGCTGCTGGCGGTGTGTCATTTCCACCAATAGCCCAGTTGATGGGCAAATAAAAATTGCAGCCTTGTAATGCGAACACCCTGCTGTGAGAAAACAAACATTTACTACACTTTGGAAATAAAATGCTACGTTCTTATACGAACTAGAAGAACCACTTTTAAAACATTATAAAGACTGACTACATACCAATTGAAGAAAAACTTGTCCTCTCCCCCCCCCCCCCCCTTTCTCGTTGACATCATGCTGCTGGTGGTGTGTCATTACCACCAATAGCCCAGTTAATGGGCAAATTAAAATTGCAGCCTTGTAATGCGAACACCCTGCTGTGAGAAAACAAAGATTTACTACACTTTGGAAATAAAATGCTACGTTCTTATACGAACTAGGAGGAACCACTTTTAAAACACTATAAAGACTGACTACATACCAATAGAAGCAAAAGTTGTCCTCCTCCCCCCCCCCCCCTTCTCGTTGACATCATGCTGCTGGTGGTGTGTCATGTCCACCATTAGCCCAGGTGATGGGCAAATAAAAATTGCAGCCTTGTAATGCAAACACCCTACTGTGAGAAAACAAAGATTTACTACACTTTGGAAATAAAATGCTACGTTCATATACGAACTAGAAGGAACAACTTTTAAAACACTATAAAGATTGACTACATACCAATAGAAGAAAAATTTGTCCTCTTCCTCCCCCTTCTCGTTGACATCATGCTTCTGGTGGTGTGTCATTTCCACCAATAGCCCAGTTGATGGGCAAATAAAAATTGCAGCCTTGTAATGCCAAACCCCTGCTGTGAGAAAACAAAGATTTACTACACTTTGGAAATAAAATGCTACGTTCTTGTACGAACTAGAAGGAACAACTTTCAAAACACTATAAAGACTGACTACATACCAATAGAAGAAAAACTTGTCCTCATCCGCCCCGTCTCTTTAACATCATGCTGCTGGTGGTGTGTCATGTCCACCAACAGCCCAGGTGATGGGTAAATAAAAATTGCAGCCTTGTAATGCCAACCCCCTGCTGTGAGAAAACAAAGATTTACTACACTTTGGAAATAAAATGCTACATTCTTACACGAACTAGAAGGAACAACTTTTAAAACACTATAAAGCCCTACTACATACCAATAGAAGAAAAACTTGTCCTCATCCCCCCCGTCTCATTGACATCATGCTGCTGGTGGTGTGTCATTTCCACCAATAGTCCAGTTGATGGGAAGGAGTACTGTGAAAGTCTTAAGGTCAACAAATAATGGCGTATCGATTCTGGTGAACGGCCAGAGTAAGCTTGTAGATGTGACTGTGGTAAAACGGGGAGCAACTGGCAGGAGTAACTATGACTCTCTTAGGGTAGCCGGGAGCACCTCGAGTTTGCACCTTGCACCCAGATTTATCACTGTCACATCCTCAAGCTTTCTCCGGCCAGTTCACCACAAGCGATACGCCATTATCTGTCGACATAAAGTGTTTCACAGTACTACTGCTGGCAGCTCCTCGGTTTGCAGATGTATTTCGCATGTTGACGAGGCATTTGGCCACCTTAAGAGAGTCATAGTTACTCCTGCCACTTGCTCCCCGTTCTACCACAGTCACATCTACAAGCTTACTCTGGCCAGTTCACCAGAAGCGATACGCCATTATTTGTTGACATTAAGACTTTCACAGTACTCCTTGCGGGAGCTCCTCGGGATTGCCAATGTAATTCGCCTTTTGACGAGGCATTTGGCTACCCTAAGAGAGTCATAGTTACTCCTGCCAGTTGCTCCCCGTTTTACCACAGTCACATCTACAAGCTTACTCTGGCCGTTCACCAGAAGCGATACGCCATTATTTGTTGACCTTAAGACATTCACAGTACTCCTTCCGGGAGCTCATCGAGAATGCCGATGTTTTTCGCCTGTTGACGAGGCATTTTTCTACCTTAAGAGAGTCATTGTTACACCTGCCAAATGCTCGCCGTTAACCACAGCCACATTTTCAAGCTTCCTCTGGCCCAGTTCACCTGAAGCGGTACACCATTATTTGTCGGCTTTGAGACCTTCACTGTACTCCTGCCGGGAGCACCTCGAGTTTGCCGATGTATTTCGCCTATTGACGAGGCATTTGGCTACCTTAAGAGAGTCATAGTTACTCCTACCACTTGCACCCAGATTTATCACTGTCACATCCTCAAGCTTTCTCCGGCCAGTTCACCACAAGCGATAAGCCATTATCTGTCGACATAAAGTGTTTCACAGTACTACTGCTGGCAGCTCCTCGGTTTGCAGATGTATTTCGCGTGTTGACGAGGCATTTGGCTACCTTAAGAGAGTCATAGTTACTCCTGCCAGTTGGTAAGAGAGTCATTGTTACACCTGCCAAATGCTCGCCGTTAACCACAGCCACATTTTCAAGCTTCCTCTGCCCCAGTTCACCTGAAGCGGTACACCATTATTTGTCGGCTTTGAGACCTTCACTGTACTCCTGTCGGGAGCACCTCGAGTTTGCCGATGTATTTCGCCTATTGACGAGGCATTTGGCTACCTTAAGAGAGTCATAGTTACTCCTACCACTTGCACCCAGATTTATCACTGTCACATCCTCAAGCTTTCTCCGGCCAGTTCACCACAAGCGATACGCCATTATCTGTCGACATAAAGTGTTTCACAGTACTACTGCTGGCAGCTCCTCGGTTTGCAGATGTATTTCGCGTGTTGACGAGGCATTTGGCTACCTTAAGAGAGTCATAGTTACTCCTGCCACTTGCTCCCCGTTCTACCACAGTCACATCTACAAGCTTACTCTGGCCAGTTCACCAGAAGCGATACGCCATTATTTGTTGACCTTAAGACTTTCACAGTACTCCTTGCGGGAGCTCCTCGGGATTGCCAATGTAATTCACCTTTTGACGAGGCATTTGGCTACTCTAAGAGAGTCATAGTTACTCCTGCCAGTTGCTCCCCGTTTTACCACAGTCACATCTACAAGCTTACTCTGGCCGTTCACCAGAAGCGATACGCCATTATTTGTTGACCTTAAGACTTTCACAGTACTCCTT
This sequence comes from Schistocerca nitens, assembly GCF_023898315.1. NCBI lineage: Eukaryota > Metazoa > Arthropoda > Insecta > Orthoptera > Acrididae > Schistocerca > Schistocerca nitens. The sequence continues at coordinate 157,235,054 of NC_064625.1, read as the reverse complement.
CCGGGAGCTCATCGAGAATGCCGATGTTTTTCGCCTGTTGACGAGGCATTTTTCTACCTTAAGAGAGTCATTGTTACACCTGCCAAATGCTCGCCGTTAGCCACAGCCACATTTTCAAGCTTCCTCTGGCCCAGTTCACCTGAAGCGGTACACCATTATTTGTCGGCTTTGAGACCTTCACTGTACTCCTGCCGGGAGCACCTCGAGTTTGCACCTTGCACCCAGATTTATCACTGTCACATCCTCAAGCTTTCTCCGGCCAGTTCACCACAAGCGATACGCCATTATCTGACGACATAAAGTGTTTCACAGTACTACTGCTAGCAGCTCCTCGGTTTGCAGATGTATTTCGCGTGTTGACGAGGCATTTGGCTACCTTAAGAGAGTCATAGTTACTCCTACCACTTATTCCCCGTTCTACCACAGTCACATCTACAAGCTTACTCTGGCCAGTTCACCAGAAGCGATACGCCATTATTTGTTGACCTTAAGACTTTCACAGTACTCCTTGCGGGAGCTCCTCGGGATTGCCAATGTAATTCGCCTTTTGACGAGGCATTTGGCTACTCTAAGAGAGTCATAGTTACTCCTGCCAGTTGCTCCCCGTTTTACCACAGTCACATCTACAAGCTTACTCTGGCCGTTCACCAGAAGCGATACGCCATTATTTGTTGACCTTAAGACTTTCACAGTACTCCTTCCGGGAGCTCATCGAGAATGCCGATGTTTTTCGCCTGTTGACGAGGCATTTTTCTACCTTAAGAGAGTCATTGTTACACCTGCCAAATGCTCGCCGTTAGCCACAGCCACATTTTCAAGCTTCCTCTGGCCCAGTTCACCTGAAGCGGTACACCATTATTTGTCGGCTTTGAGACCTTCACTGTACTCCTGCCGGTAGCACCTCGAGTTTGCCGATGTATTTCGCCTATTGACGAGGCATTTGGCTACCTTAAGAGAGTCATAGTTACTCCTACCACTTGCACCCAGATTTATCACTGTCACATCCTCAAGCTTTCTCCGGCCAGTTCACCACAAGCGATACGCCATTATCTGTCGACATAAAGTGTTTCACAGTACTACTGCTGGCAGCTCCGCGGTTTGCAGATGTATTTCGCGTGTTGACGAGGCATTTGGCTACCTTAAGAGAGTCATAGTTACTCCTGCCACTTGCTCCCCGTTCTACCACAGTCACATCTACAAGCTTACTCTGGCCAGTTCACCAGAAGCGATACGCCATTATTTGTTGACCTTAAGACTTTCACAGTACTCCTTGCGGGAGCTCCTCGGGATTGCCAATGTAATTCGCCTTTTGACGAGGCATTTGGCTACCCTAAGAGAGTCATAGTTACTCCTGCCAGTTGCTCCCCGTTTTACCACAGTCACATCTACAAGCTTACTCTGGCCGTTCACCAGAAGCGATACGCCATTATTTGTTGACCTTAAGACTTTCACAGTACTCCTTCCGGGAGCTCATCGAGAATGCCGATGTTTTTCGCCTGTTGACGAGGCATTTTTCTACCTTAAGAGAGTCATTGTTACACCTGCCAAATGCTCGCCGTTAGCCACAGCCACATTTTCAAGCTTCCTCTGGCCCAGTTCACCTGAAGCGGTACACCATTATTTGTCGGCTTTGAGACCTTCACTGTACTCCTGCCGGTAGCACCTCGAGTTTGCCGATGTATTTCGCCTATTGACGAGGCATTTGGCTACCTTAAGAGAGTCATAGTTACTCCTACCACTTGCACCCAGATTTATCACTGTCACATCCTCAAGCTTTCTCCGGCCAGTTCACCACAAGCGATACGCCATTATCTGTCGACATAAAGTGTTTCACAGTACTACTGCTGGCAGCTCCGCGGTTTGCAGATGTATTTCGCGTGTTGACGAGGCATTTGGCTACCTTAAGAGAGTCATAGTTACTCCTGCCACTTGCTCCCCGTTCTACCACAGTCACATCTACAAGCTTACTCTGGCCAGTTCACCAGAAGCGATACGCCATTATTTGTTGACCTTAAGACTTTCACAGTACTCCTTGCGGGAGCTCCTCGGGATTGCCAATGTAATTCGCCTTTTGACGAGGCATTTGGCTACCCTAAGAGAGTCATAGTTACTCCTGCCAGTTGCTCCCCGTTTTACCACAGTCACATCTACAAGCTTACTCTGGCCGTTCACCAGAAGCGATACGCCATTATTTGTTGACCTTAAGACTTTCACAGTACTCCTTCCGGGAGCTCATCGAGAATGCCGATGTTTTTCGCCTGTTGACGAGGCATTTTTCTACCTTAAGAGAGTCATTGTTACACCTGCCAAATGCTCGCCGTTAGCCACAGCCACATTTTCAAGCTTCCTCTGGCCCAGTTCACCTGAAGCGGTACACCATTATTTGTCGGCTTTGAGACCTTCACTGTACTCCTGCCGCTAGCACCTCGAGTTTGCCGATGTATTTCGCCTATTGACGAGGCATTTGGCTACCTTAAGAGAGTCATAGTTACTCCTACCACTTGCACCCAGATTTATCACTGTCACATCCTCAAGCTTTCTCCGGCCAGTTCACCACAAGCGATACGCCATTATCTGTCGACATAAAGTGTTTCACAGTACTACTGCTGGCAGCTCCGCGGTTTGCAGATGTATTTCGCGTGTTGACGAGGCATTTGGCTACCTTAAGAGAGTCATAGTTACTCCTGCCACTTGCTCCCCGTTCTACCACAGTCACATCTACAAGCTTACTCTGGCCAGTTCACCAGAAGCGATACGCCATTATTTGTTGACCTTAAGACTTTCACAGTACTCCTTGCGGGAGCTCCTCGGGATTGCCAATGTAATTCGCCTTTTGACGAGGCATTTGGCTACCCTAAGAGAGTCATAGTTACTCCTGCCAGTTGCTCCCCGTTTTACCACAGTCACATCTACAAGCTTACTCTGGCCGTTCACCAGAAGCGATACGCCATTATTTGTTGACCTTAAGACTTTCACAGTACTCCTTCCGGGAGCTCATCGAGAATGCCGATGTTTTTCGCCTGTTGACGAGGCATTTTTCTACCTTAAGAGAGTCATTGTTACACCTGCCAAATGCTCGCCGTTAGCCACAGCCACATTTTCAAGCTTCCTCTGGCCCAGTTCACCTGAAGCGGTACACCATTATTTGTCGGCTTTGAGACCTTCACTGTACTCCTGCCGGTAGCACCTCGAGTTTGCCGATGTATTTCGCCTATTGACGAGGCATTTGGCTACCTTAAGAGAGTCATAGTTACTCCTACCACTTGCACCCAGATTTATCACTGTCACATCCTCAAGCTTTCTCCGGCCAGTTCACCACAAGCGATACGCCATTATCTGTCGACATAAAGTGTTTCACAGTACTACTGCTGGCAGCTCCGCGGTTTGCTGATGTATTTCGCGTGTTGACGAGGCATTTGGCTACCTTAAGAGAGTCATAGTTACTCCTGCCACTTGCTCCCCGTTCTACCACAGTCACATCTACAAGCTTACTCTGGCCAGTTCACCAGAAGCGATACGCCATTATTTGTTGACCTTAAGACTTTCACAGTACTCCTTGCGGGAGCTCCTCGGGATTGCCAATGTAATTCGCCTTTTGACGAGGCATTTGGCTACCCTAAGAGAGTCATAGTTACTCCTGCCAGTTGCTCCCCGTTTTACCACAGTCACATCTACAAGCTTACTCTGGCCGTTCACCAGAAGCGATACGCCATTATTTGTTGACCTTAAGACTTTCACAGTACTCCTTCCGGGAGCTCATCGAGAATGCCGATGTTTTTCGCCTGTTGACGAGGCATTTTTCTACCTTAAGAGAGTCATTGTTACACCTGCCAAATGCTCGCCGTTAGCCACAGCCACATTTTCAAGCTTCCTCTGGCCCAGTTCACCTGAAGCGGTACACCATTATTTGTCGGCTTTGAGACCTTCACTGTACTCCTGCCGGTAGCACCTCGAGTTTGCCGATGTATTTCGCCTATTGACGAGGCATTTGGCTACCTTAAGAGAGTCATAGTTACTCCTACCACTTGCACCCAGATTTATCACTGTCACATCCTCAAGCTTTCTCCGGCCAGTTCACCACAAGCGATACGCCATTATCTGTCGACATAAAGTGTTTCACAGTACTACTGCTGGCAGCTCCTCGGTTTGCAGATGTATTTCGCGTGTTGACGAGGCATTTGGCTACCTTAAGAGAGTCATAGTTACTCCTGCCACTTGCTCCCCGTTCTACCACAGTCACATCTACAAGCTTACTCTGGCCAGTTCACCAGAAGCGATACGCCATTATTTGTTGACCTTAAGACTTTCACAGTACTCCTTGCGGGAGCTCCTCGGGATTGCCTATGTAATTCGCCTTTTGACGAGGCATTTGGCTACCCTAAGAGAGTCATAGTTACTCCTGCCAGTTGCTCCCCGTTTTACCACAGTCACATCTACAAGCTTACTCTGGCCGTTCACCAGAAGCGATACGCCATTATTTGTTGACCTTAAGACTTTCACAGTACTCCTTCCGGGAGCTCATCGAGAATGCCGATGTTTTTCGCCTGTTGACGAGGCATTTTTCTACCTTAAGAGAGTCATTGTTACACCTGCCAAATGCTCGCCGTTAGCCACAGCCACATTTTCAAGCTTCCTCTGGCCCAGTTCACCTGAAGCGGTACACCATTATTTGTCGGCTTTGAGACCTTCACTGTACTCCTGCCGGTAGCACCTCGAGTTTGCCGATGTATTTCGCCTATTGACGAGGCATTTGGCTACCTTAAGAGAGTCATAGTTACTCCTACCACTTGCACCCAGATTTATCACTGTCACATCCTCAAGCTTTCTCCGGCCAGTTCACCACAAGCGATACGCCATTATCTGTCGACATAAAGTGTTTCACAGTACTACTGCTGGCAGCTCCGCGGTTCGCAGATGTATTTCGCGTGTTGACGAGGCATTTGGCTACCTTAAGAGAGTCATAGTTACTCCTGCCACTTGCTCCCCGTTCTACCACAGTCACATCTACAAGCTTACTCTGGCCAGTTCACCAGAAGCGATACGCCATTATTTGTTGACCTTAAGACTTTCACAGTACTCCTTGCGGGAGCTCCTCGGGATTGCCAATGTAATTCGCCTTTTGACGAGGCATTTGGCTACCCTAAGAGAGTCATAGTTACTCCTGCCAGTTGCTCCCCGTTTTACCACAGTCACATCTACAAGCTTACTCTGGCCGTTCACCAGAAGCGATACGCCATTATTTGTTGACCTTAAGACTTTCACAGTACTCCTTCCGGGAGCTCATCGAGAATGCCGATGTTTTTCGCCTGTTGACGAGGCATTTTTCTACCTTAAGAGAGTCATTGTTACACCTGCCAAATGCTCGCCGTTAGCCACAGCCACATTTTCAAGCTTCCTCTGGCCCAGTTCACCTGAAGCGGTACACCATTATTTGTCGGCTTTGAGACCTTCACTGTACTCCTGCCGGTAGCACCTCGAGTTTGCCGATGTATTTCGCCTATTGACGAGGCATTTGGCTACCTTAAGAGAGTCATAGTTACTCCTACCACTTGCACCCAGATTTATCACTGTCACATCCTCAAGCTTTCTCCGGCCAGTTCACCACAAGCGATACGCCATTATCTGTCGACATAAAGTGTTTCACAGTACTACTGCTGGCAGCTCCGCGGTTTGCTGATGTATTTCGCGTGTTGACGAGGCATTTGGCTACCTTAAGAGAGTCATAGTTACTCCTGCCACTTGCTCCCCGTTCTACCACAGTCACATCTACAAGCTTACTCTGGCCAGTTCACCAGAAGCGATACGCCATTATTTGTTGACCTTAAGACTTTCACAGTACTCCTTGCGGGAGCTCCTCGGGATTGCCAATGTAATTCGCCTTTTGACGAGGCATTTGGCTACCCTAAGAGAGTCATAGTTACTCCTGCCAGTTGCTCCCCGTTTTACCACAGTCACATCTACAAGCTTACTCTGGCCGTTCACCAGAAGCGATACGCCATTATTTGTTGACCTTAAGACTTTCACAGTACTCCTTCCGGGAGCTCATCGAGAATGCCGATGTTTTTCGCCTGTTGACGAGGCATTTTTCTACCTTAAGAGAGTCATTGTTACACCTGCCAAATGCTCGCCGTTAGCCACAGCCACATTTTCAAGCTTCCTCTGGCCCAGTTCACCTGAAGCGGTACACCATTATTTGTCGGCTTTGAGACCTTCACTGTACTCCTGCCGGGAGCACCTCGAGTTTGCACCTTGCACCCAGATTTATCACTGTCACATCCTCAAGCTTTCTCCGGCCAGTTCACCACAAGCGATACGCCATTATCTGTCGACATAAAGTGTTTCACAGTACTACTGCTGGCAGCTCCTCGGTTTGCAGATGTATTTCGCATGTTGACGAGGCATTTGGCCACCTTAAGAGAGTCATAGTTACTCCTGCCACTTGCTCCCCGTTCTACCACAGTCACATCTACAAGCTTACTCTGGCCAGTTCACCAGAAGCGATACGCCATTATTTGTTGACCTTAAGACTTTCACAGTACTCCTTGCGGGAGCTCCTCGGGATTGCCAATGTAATTCGCCTTTTGACGAGGCATTTGGCTACCCTAAGAGAGTCATAGTTACTCCTGCCAGTTGCTCCCCGTTTTACCACAGTCACATCTACAAGCTTACTCTGGCCGTTCACCAGAAGCGATACGCCATTATTTGTTGACCTTAAGACTTTCACAGTACTCCTTCCGGGAGCTCATCGAGAATGCCGATGTTTTTCGCCTGTTGACGAGGCATTTTTCTACCTTAAGAGAGTCATTGTTACACCTGCCAAATGCTCGCCGTTAACCACAGCCACATTTTCAAGCTTCCTCTGGCCCAGTTCACCTGAAGCGGTACACCATTATTTGTCGGCTTTGAGACCTTCACTGTACTCCTGCCGGTAGCACCTCGAGTTTGCCGATGTATTTCGCCTATTGACGAGGCATTTGGCTACCTTAAGAGAGTCATAGTTACTCCTACCACATGCACCCAGATTTATCACTGTCACATCCTCAAGCTTTCTCCGGCCAGTTCACCACAAGCGATAAGCCATTATCTGTCGACATAAAGTGTTTCACAGTACTACTGCTGGCAGCTCCTCGGTTTGCAGATGTATTTCGCGTGTTGACGAGGCATTTGGCTACCTTAAGAGAGTCATAGTTACTCCTGCCAGTTGGTAAGAGAGTCATTGTTACACCTGCCAAATGCTCGCCGTTAACCACAGCCACATTTTCAAGCTTCCTCTGGCCCAGTTCCACTGAAGCGGTACACCATTATTTGTCGGCTTTGAGACCTTCACTGTACTCCTGTCGGGAGCACCTAGAGTTTGCCGATGTATTTCGCCTATTGACGAGGCATTTGGCTACCTTAAGAGAGTCATAGTTACTCCTACCACTTGCACCCAGATTTATCACTGTCACATCCTCAAGCTTTCTCCGGCCAGTTCACCACAAGCGATACGCCATTATCTGTCGACATAAAGTGTTTCACAGTACTACTGCTGGCAGCTCCTCGGTTTGCAGATGTATTTCGCGTGTTGACGAGGCATTTGGCTACCTTAAGAGAGTCATAGTTACTCCTGCCACTTGCTCCCCGTTCTACCACAGTCACATCTACAAGATTACTCTGGCCAGTTCACCAGAAGCGACACGCCATTATTTGTTGACCTTAAGACTTTCACAGTACTCCTTGCGGGAGCTCCTCGGGATTGCCAATGTAATTCACCTTTTGACGAGGCATTTGGCTACTCTAAGAGAGTCATAGTTACTCCTGCCAGTTGCTCCCCGTTTTACCACAGTCACATCTACAAGCTTACTCTGGCCGTTCACCAGAAGCGATACGCCATTATTTGTTGACCTTAAGACTTTCACAGTACTCCTTCCGGGAGCTCATCGAGAATGCCGATGTTTTTCGCCTGTTGACGAGGCATTTTTCTACCTTAAGAGAGTCATTGTTACACCTGCCAAATGCTCGCCGTTAGCCACAGCCACATTTTCAAGCTTCCTCTGGCCCAGTTCACCTGAAGCGGTACACCATTATTTGTCGGCTTTGAGACCTTCACTGTACTCCTGCCGGGAGCACCTCGAGTTTGCACCTTGCACCCAGATTTATCACTGTCACATCCTCAAGCTTTCTCCGGCCAGTTCACCACAAGCGATACGCCATTATCTGTCGACATAAAGTGTTTCACAGTACTACTGCTGGCAGCTCCTCGGTTTGCAGATGTATTTCGCGTGTTGACGAGGCATTTGGCTACCTTAAGAGAGTCATAGTTACTCCTGCCACTTGCTCCCCGTTCTACCACAGTCACATCTACAAGCTTACTCTGGCCAGTTCACCAGAAGCGATACGCCATTATTTGTTGACCTTAAGACTTTCACAGTACTCCTTGCGGGAGCTCCTCGGGATTGCCAATGTAATTCACCTTTTGACGAGGCATTTGGCTACTCTAAGAGAGTCATAGTTACTCCTGCCAGTTGCTCCCCGTTTTACCACAGTCACATCTACAAGCTTACTCTGGCCGTTCACCAGAAGCGATACGCCATTATTTGTTGACCTTAAGACTTTCACAGTACTCCTTCCGGGAGCTCATCGAGAATGCCGATGTTTTTCGCCTGTTGACGAGGCATTTTTCTACCTTAAGAGAGTCATTGTTACACCTGCCAAATGCTCGCCGTTAGCCACAGCCACATTTTCAAGCTTCCTCTGGCCCAGTTCACCTGAAGCGGTACACCATTATTTGTCGGCTTTGAGACCTTCACTGTACTCCTGCCGGGAGCACCTCGAGTTTGCACCTTGCACCCAGATTTATCACTGTCACATCCTCAAGCTTTCTCCGGCCAGTTCACCACAAGCGATACGCCATTATCTGTCGACATAAAGTGTTTCACAGTACTACTGCTGGCAGCTCCTCGGTTTGCAGATGTATTTCGCATGTTGACGAGGCATTTGGCCACCTTAAGAGAGTCATAGTTACTCCTGCCACTTGCTCCCCGTTCTACCACAGTCACATCTACAAGCTTACTCTGGCCAGTTCACCAGAAGCGATACGCCATTATTTGTTGACCTTAAGACTTTCACAGTACTCCTTGCGGGAGCTCCTCGGGATTGCCAATGTAATTCGCCTTTTGACGAGGCATTTGGCTACCCTAAGAGAGTCATAGTTACTCCTGCCAGTTGCTCCCCGTTTTACCACAGTCACATCTACAAGCTTACTCTGGCCGTTCACCAGAAGCGATACGCCATTATTTGTTGACCTTAAGACTTTCACAGTACTCCTTCCGGGAGCTCATCGAGAATGCCGATGTTTTTCGCCTGTTGACGAGGCATTTTTCTACCTTAAGAGAGTCATTGTTACACCTGCCAAATGCTCGCCGTTAACCACAGCCACATTTTCAAGCTTCCTCTGGCCCAGTTCACCTGAAGCGGTACACCATTATTTGTCGGCTTTGAGACCTTCACTGTACTCCTGCCGGGAGCACCTCGAGTTTGCCGATGTATTTCGCCTATTGACGAGGCATTTGGCTACCTTAAGAGAGTCATAGTTACTCCTACCACTTGCACCCAGATTTATCACTGTCACATCCTCAAGCTTTCTCCGGCCAGTTCACCACAAGCGATAAGCCATTATCTGTCGACATAAAGTGTTTCACAGTACTACTGCTGGCAGCTCCTCGGTTTGCAGATGTATTTCGCGTGTTGACGAGGCATTTGGCTACCTTAAGAGAGTCATAGTTACTCCTGCCAGTTGGTAAGAGAGTCATTGTTACACCTGCCAAATGCTCGCCGTTAACCACAGCCACATTTTCAAGCTTCCTCTGGCCCAGTTCCACTGAAGCGGTACACCATTATTTGTCGGCTTTGAGACCTTCACTGTACTCCTGTCGGGAGCACCTCGAGTTTGCCGATGTATTTCGCCTATTGACGAGGCATTTGGCTACCTTAAGAGAGTCATAGTTACTCCTACCACTTGCACCCAGATTTATCACTGTCACATCCTCAAGCTTTCTCCGGCCAGTTCACCACAAGCGATACGCCATTATCTGTCGACATAAAGTGTTTCACAGTACTACTGCTGGCAGCTCCTCGGTTTGCAGATGTATTTCGCGTGTTGACGAGGCATTTGGCTACCTTAAGAGAGTCATAGTTACTCCTGCCACTTGCTCCCCGTTCTACCACAGTCACATCTACAAGATTACTCTGGCCAGATCACCAGAAGCGACACGCCATTATTTGTTGACCTTAAGACTTTCACAGTACTCCTTGCGGGAGCTCCTCGGGATTGCCAATGTAATTCACCTTTTGACGAGGCATTTGGCTACTCTAAGAGAGTCATAGTTACTCCTGCCAGTTGCTCCCCGTTTTACCACAGTCACATCTACAAGCTTACTCTGGCCGTTCACCAGAAGCGATACGCCATTATTTGTTGACCTTAAGACTTTCACAGTACTCCTTCCGGGAGCTCATCGAGAATGCCGATGTTTTTCGCCTGTTGACGAGGCATTTTTCTACCTTAAGAGAGTCATTGTTACACCTGCCAAATGCTCGCCGTTAGCCACAGCCACATTTTCAAGCTTCCTCTGGCCCAGTTCACCTGAAGCGGTACACCATTATTTGTCGGCTTTGAGACCTTCACTGTACTCCTGCCGGGAGCACCTCGAGTTTGCACCTTGCACCCAGATTTATCACTGTCACATCCTCAAGCTTTCTCCGGCCAGTTCACCACAAGCGATACGCCATTATCTGTCGACATAAAGTGTTTCACAGTACTACTGCTGGCAGCTCCTCGGTTAGCAGATGTATTTCGCATGTTGACGAGGCATTTGGCCACCTTAAGAGAGTCATAGTTACTCCTGCCACTTGCTCCCCGTTCTACCACAGTCACATCTACAAGCTTACTCTGGCCAGTTCACCAGAAGCGATACGCCATTATTTGTTGACCTTAAGACTTTCACAGTACTCCTTGCGGGAGCTCCTCGGGATTGCCAATGTAATTCGCCTTTTGACGAGGCATTTGGCTACCCTAAGAGAGTCATAGTTACTCCTGCCAGTTGCTCCCCGTTTTACCACAGTCACATCTACAAGCTTACTCTGGCCGTTCACCAGAAGCGATACGCCATTATTTGTTGACCTTAAGACTTTCACAGTACCCCTTCCGGGAGCTCATCGAGAATGCCGATGTTTTTCGCCTGTTGACGAGGCATTTTTCTACCTTAAGAGAGTCATTGTTACACCTGCCAAATGCTCGCCGTTAACCACAGCCACATTTTCAAGCTTCCTCTGGCCCAGTTCACCTGAAGCGGTACACCATTATTTGTCGGCTTTGAGACCTTCACTGTACTCCTGCCGGGAGCACCTCGAGTTTGCCGATGTATTTCGCCTATTGACGAGGCATTTGGCTACCTTAAGAGAGTCATAGTTACTCCTACCACTTGCACCCAGATTTATCACTGTCACATCCTCAAGCTTTCTCCGGCCAGTTCACCACAAGCGATAAGCCATTATCTGTCGACATAAAGTGTTTCACAGTACTACTGCTGGCAGCTCCTCGGTTTGCAGATGTATTTCGCGTGTTGACGAGGCATTTGGCTACCTTAAGAGAGTCATAGTTACTCCTGCCAGTTGGTAAGAGAGTCATTGTTACACCTGCCAAATGCTCGCCGTTAACCACAGCCACATTTTCAAGCTTCCTCTGGCCCAGTTCCACTGAAGCGGTACACCATTATTTGTCGGCTTTGAGACCTTCACTGTACTCCTGTCGGGAGCACCTCGAGTTTGCCGATGTATTTCGCCTATTGACGAGGCATTTGGCTACCTTAAGAGAGTCATAGTTACTCCTACCACTTGCACCCAGATTTATCACTGTCACATCCTCAAGCTTTCTCCGGCCAGTTCACCACAAGCGATACGCCATTATCTGTCGACATAAAGTGTTTCACAGTACTACTGCTGGCAGCTCCTCGGTTTGCAGATGTATTTCGCGTGTTGACGAGGTATTTGGCTACCTTAAGAGAGTCATAGTTACTCCTGCCACTTGCTCCCCGTTCTACCACAGTCACATCTACAAGATTACTCTGGCCAGTTCACCAGAAGCGACACGCCATTATTTGTTGACCTTAAGACTTTCACAGTACTCCTTGCGGGAGCTCCTCGGGATTGCCAATGTAATTCACCTTTTGACGAGGCATTTGGCTACTCTAAGAGAGTCATAGTTACTCCTGCCAGTTGCTCCCCGTTTTACCACAGTCACATCTACAAGCTTACTCTGGCCGTTCACCAGAAGCGATACGCCATTATTTGTTGACCTTAAGACTTTCACAGTACTCCTTCCGGGAGCTCATCGAGAATGCCGATGTTTTTCGCCTGTTGACGAGGCATTTTTCTACCTTAAGAGAGTCATTGTTACACCTGCCAAATGCTCGCCGTTAGCCACAGCCACATTTTCAAGCTTCCTCTGGCCCAGTTCACCTGAAGCGGTACACCATTATTTGTCGGCTTTGAGACGTTCACTGTACTCCTGCCGGGAGCACCTCGAGTTTGCCGATGTATTTCGCCTATTGACGAGGCATTTGGCTACCTTAAGAGAGTCATAGTTACTCCTACCACTTGCACCCAGATTTATCACTGTCACATCCTCAAGCTTTCTCCGGCCAGTTCACCACAAGCGATAAGCCATTATCTGTCGACATAAAGTGTTTCACAGTACTACTGCTGGCAGCTCCTCGGTTTGCAGATGTATTTCGCGTGTTGACGAGGCATTTGGCTACCTTAAGAGAGTCATAGTTACTCCTGCCAGTTGGTAAGAAAGTCATTGTTACACCTGCCAAATGCTCGCCGTTAACCACAGCCACATTTTCAAGCTTCCTCTGGCCCAGTTCCACTGAAGCGGTACACCATTATTTGTCGGCTTTGAGACCTTCACTGTACTCCTGTCGGGAGCACCTCGAGTTTGCCGATGTATTTCGCCTATTGACGAGGCATTTGGCTACCTTAAGAGAGTCATAGTTACTCCTACCACTTGCACCCAGATTTATCACTGTCACATCCTCAAGCTTTCTCCGGCCAGTTCACCACAAGCGATACGCCATTATCTGTCGACATAAAGTGTTTCACAGTACTACTGCTGGCAGCTCCTCGGTTTGCAGATGTATTTCGCGTGTTGACGAGGCATTTGGCTACCTTAAGAGAGTCATAGTTACTCCTGCCACTTGCTCCCCGTTCTACCACAGTCACATCTACAAGATTACTCTGGCCAGTTCACCAGAAGCGACACGCCATTATTTGTTGACCTTAAGACTTTCACAGTACTCCTTGCGGGAGCTCCTCGGGATTGCCAATGTAATTCACCTTTTGACGAGGCATTTGGCTACTCTAAGAGAGTCATAGTTACTCCTGCCAGTTGCTCCCCGTTTTACCACAGTCACAGCTACAAGCTTACTCTGGCCGTTCACCAGAAGCGATACGCCATTATTTGTTGACCTTAAGACTTTCACAGTACTCCTTCCGGGAGCTCATCGAGAATGCCGATGTTTTTCGCCTGTTGACGAGGCATTTTTCTACCTTAAGAGAGTCATTGTTACAACTGCCAAATGCTCGCCGTTAGCCACAGCCACATTTTCAAGCTTCCTCTGGCCCAGTTCACCTGAAGCGGTACACCATTATTTGTCGGCTTTGAGACCTTCACTGTACTCCTGCCGGGAGCACCTCGAGTTTGCTGATGTATTTCGCCTATTGACGAGGCATTTGGCTACCTTAAGAGAGTCATAGTTACTCCTACCACTTGCACCCAGATTTATCACTGTCACATCCTCAAGCTTTCTCCGGCCAGTTCACCACAAGCGATACGCCATTATCTGTCGACATAAAGTGTTTCACAGTACTACTGCTGGCAGCTCCTCGGTTTGCAGATGTATTTCGCGTGTTGACGAGGCATTTGGCTACCTTAAGAGAGTCATAGTTACTCCTGCCACTTGCTCCACGTTCTACCACAGTCACATCTTCAAGCTTACTCTGGCCAGTTCACCAGAAGCGATACGCCATTATTTGTTGACCTTAAGACTTTCACAGTACTCCTTGCGGGAGCTCCTCGGGATTGCCAATGTAATTCACCTTTTGACGAGGCATTTGGCTACTCTAAGAGAGTCATAGTTACTCCTGCCAGTTGCTCCCCGTTTTACCACAGTCACATCTACAAGCTTACTCTGGCCGTTCACCAGAAGCGATACGCCATTATTTGTTGACCTTAAGACTTTCACAGTACTCCTTCCGGGAGCTCATCGAGAATGCCGATGTTTTTCGCCTGTTGACGAGGCATTTTTCTACCTTAAGAGAGTCATTGTTACACCTGCCAAATGCTCGCCGTTAGCCACAGCCACATTTTCAAGCTTCCTCTGGCCCAGTTCACCTGAAGCGGTACACCATTATTTGTCGGCTTTGAGACCTTCACTGTACTCCTGCCGGTAGCACCTCGAGTTTGCCGATGTATTTCGCCTATTGACGAGGCATTTGGCTACCTTAAGAGAGTCATAGTTACTCCTACCACTTGCACCCAGATTTATCACTGTCACATCCTCAAGCTTTCTCCGGCCAGTTCACCACAAGCGATACGCCATTATCTGTCGACATAAAGTGTTTCACAGTACTACTGCTGGCAGCTCCTCGGTTTGCAGATGTATTTCGCATGTTGACGAGGCATTTGGCCACCTTAAGAGAGTCATAGTTACTCCTGCCACTTGCTCCACGTTCTACCACAGTCACATCTACAAGCTTACTCTGGCCAGTTCACCAGAAGCGATACGCCATTATTTGTTGACCTTAAGACTTTCACAGTACTCCTTGCGGGAGCTCCTCGGGATTGCCAATGTAATTCGACTTTTGACGAGGCATTTGGCTACCCTAAGAGAGTCATAGTTACTCCTGCCAGTTGCTCCCCGTTTTACCACAGTCACATCTACAAGCTTACTCTGGCCGTTCACCAGAAGCGATACGCCATTATTTGTTGACCTTAAGACTTTCACAGTACTCCTTCCGGGAGCTCATCGAGAATGCCGATGTTTTTCGCCTGTTGACGAGGCATTTTTCTACCTTAAGAGAGTCATTGTTACACCTGCCAAATGCTCGCCGTTAACCACAGCCACATTTTCAAGCTTCCTCTGGCCCAGTTCACCTGAAGCGGTACACCATTATTTGTCGGCTTTGAGACCTTCACTGTACTCCTGCCGGGAGCACCTCGAGTTTGCACCTTGCACCCAGATTTATCACTGTCACATCCTCAAGCTTTCTCCGGCCAGTTCACCACAAGCGATACGCCATTATCTGACGACATAAAGTGTTTCACAGTACTACTGCTGGCAGCTCCTCGGTTTGCAGATGTATTTCGCGTGTTGACGAGGCATTTGGCTACCTTAAGAGAGTCATAGTTACTCCTGCCACTTGCTCCCCGTTCTACCACAGTCACATCTACAAGCCAGTTCACCAGAAGCGATACGCCATTATTTGTTGACCTTAAGACTTTCACAGTACTCCTTGCGGGAGCTCCTCGGGATTGCCAATGTATTTCGCCTTTTGACGAGGCATTTGGCTACCCTAAGAGAGTCATAGTTACTCCTGCCAGTTGCTCCCCGTTTTACCACAGTCACATCTACAAGCTTACTCTGGCCGTTCACCAGAAGCGATACGCCATTATTTGTTGACCTTAAGACTTTCACAGTACTCCTTCCGGGAGCTCATCGAGAATGCCGATGTTTTTCGCCTGTTGACGAGGCATTTTTCTACCTTAAGAGAGTCATTGTTACACCTGCCAAATGCTCGCCGTTAGCCACAGCCACATTTTCAAGCTTCCTCTGGCCCAGTTCACCTGAAGCGGTACACCATTATTTGTCGGCTTTGAGACCTTCACTGTACTCCTGCCGGGAGCACCTCGAGTTTGCACCTTGCACCCAGATTTATCACTGTCACATCCTCAAGCTTTCTCCGGCCAGTTCACCAGAAGCGATACGCCATTATTTGTTGACCTTAAGACTTTCACAGTACTCCTTGCGGGAGCTCCTCGGGATTGCCAATGTAATTCGCCTTTTGACGAGGCATTTGGCTACCCTAAGAGAGTCATAGTTACTCCTGCCAGTTGCTCCCCGTTTTACCACAGTCACATCTACAAGCTTACTCTGGCCGTTCACCAGAAGCGATACGCCATTATTTGTTGACCTTAAGACTTTCACAGTACTCCTTCCGGGAGCTCATCGAGAATGCCGATGTTTTTCGCCTGTTGACGAGGCATTTTTCTACCTTAAGAGAGTCATTGTTACACCTGCCAAATGCTCGCCGTTAGCCACAGCCACATTTTCAAGCTTCCTCTGGCCCAGTTCACCTGAAGCGGTACACCATTATTTGTCGGCTTTGAGACCTTCACTGTACTCCTGCCGGGAGCACCTCGAGTTTGCACCTTGCACCCAGATTTATCACTGTCACATCCTCAAGCTTTCTCCGGCCAGTTCACCAGAAGCGATACGCCATTATTTGTTGACCTTAAGACTTTCACAGTACTCCTTGCGGGAGCTCCTCGGGATTGCCAATGTAATTCGCCTTTTGACGAGGCATTTGGCTACCCTAAGAGAGTCATAGTTACTCCTGCCAGTTGCTCCCCGTTTTACCACAGTCACATCTACAAGCTTACTCTGGCCGTTCACCAGAAGCGATACGCCATTATTTGTTGACCTTAAGACTTTCACAGTACTCCTTCCGGGAGCTCATCGAGAATGCCGATGTTTTTCGCCTGTTGACGAGGCATTTTTCTACCTTAAGAGAGTCATTGTTACACCTGCCAAATGCTCGCCGTTAACCACAGCCACATTTTCAAGCTTCCTCTGGCCCAGTTCACCTGAAGCGGTACACCATTATTTGTCGGCTTTGAGACCTTCACTGTACTCCTGCCGGGAGCACCTCGAGTTTGCACCTTGCACCCAGATTTATCACTGTCACATCCTCAAGCTTTCTCCGGCCAGTTCACCACAAGCGATACGCCATTATCTGACGACATAAAGTGTTTCACAGTACTACTGCTGGCAGCTCCTCGGTTTGCAGATGTATTTCGCGTGTTGACGAGGCATTTGGCTACCTTAAGAGAGTCATAGTTACTCCTTCCACTTGCTCCCCGTTCTACCACAGTCACATCTACAAGCTTACTCTGGCCAGTTCACCAGAAGCGATACGCCATTATTTGTTGACCTTAAGACTTTCACAGTACTCCTTGCGGGAGCTCCTCGGGATTGCCAATGTAATTCGCCTTTTGACGAGGCATTTGGCTACCCTAAGAGAGTCATAGTTACACCTGCCAGTTGCTCCCCGTTTTACCACAGTCACATCTACAAGCTTACTCTGGCCGTTCACCAGAAGCGATACGCCATTATTTGTTGACCTTAAGACTTTCACAGTACTCCTTCCGGGAGCTCATCGAGAATGCCGATGTTTTTCGCCTGTTGACGAGGCATTTTTCTACCTTAAGAGAGTCGTTGTTACACCTGCCAAATGCTCGCCGTTAACCACAGCCACATTTTCAAGCTTCCTCTGCCCCAGTTCACCTGAAGCGGTACACCATTATTTGTCGGCTTTGAGACGTTCACTGTACTCCTGCCGGGAGCACCTCGAGTTTGCCGATGTATTTCGCCTATTGACGAGGCATTTGGCTACCTTAAGAGAGTCATAGTTACTCCTGTCACTTGCACCCAGATTTATCACTGTCACATCCTCAAGCTTTCTCCGGCCAGTTCACCACAAGCGATAAGCCATTATCTGTCGACATAAAGTGTTTCACAGTACTACTGCTGGCAGCTCCTCGGTTTGCAGATGTATTTCGCGTGTTGACGAGGCATTTGGCTACCTTAAGAGAGTCATAGTTACTCCTGCCAGTTGGTACGAGAGTCATTGTTACACCTGCCAAATGCTCGCCGTTAACCACAGCCACATTTTCAAGCTTCCTCTGGCCCAGTTCCACTGAAGCGGTACACCATTATTTGTCGGCTTTGAGACCTTCACTGTACTCCTGCCTGGAGCACCTCGAGTTTGCCGATGTATTTCGCCTATTGACGAGGCATTTGGCTACCTTAAGAGAGTCATAGTTACTCCTACCACTTGCACCCAGATTTATCACTGTCACATCCTCAAGCTTTCTCCGGCCAGTTCACCACAAGCGATACGCCATTATCTGTCGACATAAAGTGTTTCACAGTACTACTGCTGGCAGCTCCTCGGTTTGCAGATGTATTTCGCGTGTTGACGAGGCATTTGGCTACCTTAAGAGAGTCATAGTTACTCCTGCCACTTGCTCCCCGTTCTACCACAGTCACATCTACAAGATTACTCTGGCCAGTTCACCAGAAGCGACACGCCATTATTTGTTGACCTTAAGACTTTCACAGTACTCCTTGCGGGAGTTCCTCGGGATTGCCAATGTAATTCACCTTTTGACGAGGCATTTGGCTACTCTAAGAGAGTCATAGTTACTCCTGCCAGTTGCTCCCCGTTTTACCACAGTCACATCTACAAGCTTACTCTGGCCGTTCACCAGAAGCGATACGCCATTATTTGTTGACCTTAAGACTTTCACAGTACTCCTTCCGGGAGCTCATCGAGAATGCCGATGTTTTTCGCCTGTTGACGAGGCATTTTTCTACCTTAAGAGAGTCATTGTTACACCTGCCAAATGCTCGCCGTTAGCCACAGCCACATTTTCAAGCTTTCTCTGGCCCAGTTCACCTGAAGCGGTACACCATTATTTGTCGGCTTTGAGACCTTCACTGTACTCCTGCCGGTAGCACCTCGAGTTTGCCGATGTATTTCGCCTATTGACGAGGCATTTGGCTACCTTAAGAGAGTCATAGTTACTCCTACCACTTGCACCCAGATTTATCACTGTCACATCCTCAAGCTTTCTCCGGCCAGTTCACCACAAGCGATACGCCATTATCTGTCGACATAAAGTGTTTCACAGTACTACTGCTGGCAGCTCCGCGGTTTGCAGATGTATTTCGCGTGTTGACGAGGCATTTGGCTACCTTAAGAGAGTCATAGTTACTCCTACCACTTGCTCCCCGTTCTACCACAGTCACATCTACAAGCTTACTCTGGCCAGTTCACCAGAAGCGACACGCCATTATTTGTTGACCTTAAGACTTTCACAGTACTCCTTGCGGGAGCTCCTCGGGATTGCCAATGTAATTCGCCTTTTGACGAGGCATTTGGCTACCCTAAGAGAGTCATAGTTACTCCTGCCAGTTGCTCCCCGTTTTACCACAGTCACATCTACAAGCTTACTCTGGCCGTTCACCAGAAGCGATACGCCATTATTTGTTGACCTTAAGACTTTCACAGTACTCCTTCCGGGAGCTCATCGAGAATGCCGATGTTTTTCGCCTGTTGACGAGGCATTTTTCTACCTTAAGAGAGTCATTGTTACACCTGCCAAATGCTCGCCGTTAGCCACAGCCACATTTTCAAGCTTCCTCTGGCCCAGTTCACCTGAAGCGGTACACCATTATTTGTCGGCTTTGAGACCTTCACTGTACTCCTGCCGGGAGCACCTCGAGTTTGCTGATGTATTTCGCCTATTGACGAGGCATTTGGCTACCTTAAGAGAGTCATAGTTACTCCTACCACTTGCTCCCCGTTCTACCACAGTCACATCTACAAGCTTACTCTGGCCAGTTCACCAGAAGCGATACGCCATTATTTGTTGACCTTAAGACTTTCACAGTACTCCTTGCGGGAGCTCCTCGGGATTGCCAATGTAATTCGCCTTTTGACGAGGCATTTGGCTACCCTAAGAGAGTCATAGTTACTCCTGCCAGTTGCTCCCCGTTTTACCACAGTCACATCTACAAGCTTACTCTGGCCGTTCACCAGAAGCGATACGCCATTATTTGTTGACCTTAAGACTTTCACAGTACTCCTTCCGGGAGCTCATCGAGAATGCCGATGTTTTTCGCCTGTTGACGAGGCATTTTTCTACCTTAAGAGAGTCATTGTTACACCTGCCAAATGCTCGCCGTTAGCCACAGCCACATTTTCAAGCTTCCTCTGGCCCAGTTCACCTGAAGCGGTACACCATTATTTGTCGGCTTTGAGACCTTCACTGTACTCCTGCCGGTAGCACCTCGAGTTTGCCGATGTATTTCGCCTATTGACGAGGCATTTGGCTACCTTAAGAGAGTCATAGTTACTCCTACCACTTGCACCCAGATTTATCACTGTCACATCCTCAAGCTTTCTCCGGCCAGTTCACCACAAGCGATACGCCATTATCTGTCGACATAAAGTGTTTCACAGTACTACTGCTGGCAGCTCCGCGGTTTGCAGATGTATTTCGCGTGTTGACGAGGCATTTGGCTACCTTAAGAGAGTCATAGTTACTCCTGCCACTTGCTCCCCGTTCTACCACAGTCACATCTACAAGCTTACTCTGGCCAGTTCACCAGAAGCGATACGCCATTATTTGTTGACCTTAAGACTTTCACAGTACTCCTTGCGGGAGCTCCTCGGGATTGCCAATGTAATTCGCCTTTTGACGAGGCATTTGGGTACCCTAAGAGAGTCATAGTTACTCCTGCCAGTATCCCCGTTTTACCACAGTCACATCTACAAGCTTACTCTGGCCGTTCACCAGAAGCGATACGCCATTATTTGTTGACCTTAAGACTTTCACAGTACTCCTTCCGGGAGCTCATCGAGAATGCCGATGTTTTTCGCCTGTTGACGAGGCATTTTTCTACCTTAAGAGAGTCATTGTTACACCTGCCAAATGCTCGCCGTTAGCCACAGCCACATTTTCAAGCTTCCTCTGGCCCAGTTCACCTGAAGCGGTACACCATTATTTGTCGGCTTTGAGACCTTCACTGTACTCCTGCCGGGAGCACCTCGAGTTTGCACCTTGCACCCAGATTTATCACTGTCACATCCTCAAGCTTTCTCCGGCCAGTTCACCACAAGCGATACGCCATTATCTGTCGACATAAAGTGTTTCACAGTACTACTGCTGGCAGCTCCTCGGTTTGCAGATGTATTTCGCATGTTGACGAGGCATTTGGCCACCTTAAGAGAGTCATAGTTACTCCTGCCACTTGCTCCCCGTTCTACCACAGTCACATCTACAAGCTTACTCTGGCCAGTTCACCAGAAGCGATACGCCATTATTTGTTGACCTTAAGACTTTCACAGTACTCCTTGCGGGAGCTCCTCGGGATTGCCAATGTAATTCGCCTTTTGACGAGGCATTTGGCTACCCTAAGAGAGTCATAGTTACTCCTGCCAGTTGCTCCCCGTTTTACCACAGTCACATCTACAAGCTTACTCTGGCCGTTCACCAGAAGCGATACGCCATTATTTGTTGACCTTAAGACTTTCACAGTACTCCTTGCGGGAGCTCCTCGGGATTGCCAATGTAATTCGCCTTTTGACGAGGCATTTGGCTACCCTAAGAGAGTCATAGTTACTCCTGCCAGTTGCTCCCCGTTTTACCACAGTCACATCTACAAGCTTACTCTGGCCGTTCACCAGAAGCGATACGCCATTATTTGTTGACCTTAAGACTTTCACAGTACTCCTTCCGGGAGCTCATCGAGAATGCCGATGTTTTTCGCCTGTTGACGAGGCATTTTTCTACCTTAAGAGAGTCATTGTTACACCTGCCAAATGCTCGCCGTTAGCCACAGCCACATTTTCAAGCTTCCTCTGGCCCAGTTCACCTGAAGCGGTACACCATTATTTGTCGGCTTTGAGACCTTCACTGTACTCCTGCCGGTAGCACCTCGAGTTTGCCGATGTATTTCGCCTATTGACGAGGCATTTGGCTACCTTAAGAGAGTCATAGTTACTCCTACCACTTGCACCCAGATTTATCACTGTCACATCCTCAAGCTTTCTCCGGCCAGTTCACCACAAGCGATACGCCATTATCTGTCGACATAAAGTGTTTCACAGTACTACTGCTGGCAGCTCCGCGGTTTGCAGATGTATTTCGCGTGTTGACGAGGCATTTGGCTACCTTAAGAGAGTCATAGTTACTCCTGCCACTTGCTCCCCGTTCTACCACAGTCACATCTACAAGCTTACTCTGGCCAGTTCACCAGAAGCGATACGCCATTATTTGTTGACCTTAAGACTTTCACAGTACTCCTTGCGGGAGCTCCTCGGGATTGCCAATGTAATTCGCCTTTTGACGAGGCATTTGGGTACCCTAAGAGAGTCATAGTTACTCCTGCCAGTATCCCCGTTTTACCACAGTCACATCTACAAGCTTACTCTGGCCGTTCACCAGAAGCGATACGCCATTATTTGTTGACCTTAAGACTTTCACAGTACTCCTTCCGGGAGCTCATCGAGAATGCCGATGTTTTTCGCCTGTTGACGAGGCATTTTTCTACCTTAAGAGAGTCATTGTTACACCTGCCAAATGCTCGCCGTTAGCCACAGCCACATTTTCAAGCTTCCTCTGGCCCAGTTCACCTGAAGCGGTACACCATTATTTGTCGGCTTTGAGACCTTCACTGTACTCCTGCCGGGAGCACCTCGAGTTTGCACCTTGCACCCAGATTTATCACTGTCACATCCTCAAGCTTTCTCCGGCCAGTTCACCACAAGCGATACGCCATTATCTGTCGACATAAAGTGTTTCACAGTACTACTGCTGGCAGCTCCTCGGTTTGCAGATGTATTTCGCATGTTGACGAGGCATTTGGCCACCTTAAGAGAGTCATAGTTACTCCTGCCACTTGCTCCCCGTTCTACCACAGTCACATCTACAAGCTTACTCTGGCCAGTTCACCAGAAGCGATACGCCATTATTTGTTGACCTTAAGACTTTCACAGTACTCCTTGCGGGAGCTCCTCGGGATTGCCAATGTAATTCGCCTTTTGACGAGGCATTTGGCTACCCTAAGAGAGTCATAGTTACTCCTGCCAGTTGCTCCCCGTTTTACCACAGTCACATCTACAAGCTTACTCTGGCCGTTCACCAGAAGCGATACGCCATTATTTGTTGACCTTAAGACTTTCACAGTACTCCTTCCGGGAGCTCATCGAGAATGCCGATGTTTTTCGCCTGTTGACGAGGCATTTTTCTACCTTAAGAGAGTCATTGTTACACCTGCCAAATGCTCGCCGTTAACCACAGCCACATTTTCAAGCTTCCTCTGGCCCAGTTCACCTGAAGCGGTACACCATTATTTGTCGGCTTTGAGACCTTCACTGTACTCCTGCCGGGAGCACCTCGAGTTTGCCGATGTATTTCGCCTATTGACGAGGCATTTGGCTACCTTAAGAGAGTCATAGTTACTCCTACCACTTGCACCCAGATTTATCACTGTCACATCCTCAAGCTTTCTCCGGCCAGTTCACCACAAGCGATAAGCCATTATCTGTCGACATAAAGTGTTTCACAGTACTACTGCTGGCAGCTCCTCGGTTTGCAGATGTATTTCGCGTGTTGACGAGGCATTTGGCTACCTTAAGAGAGTCATAGTTACTCCTGCCAGTTGGTAAGAGAGTCATTGTTACACCTGCCAAATGCTCGCCGTTAACCACAGCCACATTTTCAAGCTTCCTCTGGCCCAGTTCCACTGAAGCGGACCACCATTATTTGTCGGCTTTGAGACCTTCACTGTACTCCTGTCGGGAGCACCTCGAGTTTGCCGATGTATTTCGCCTATTGACGAGGCATTTGGCTACCTTAAGAGAGTCATAGTTACTCCTACCACTTGCACCCAGATTTATCACTGTCACATCCTCAAGCTTTCTCCGGCCAGTTCACCACAAGCGATACGCCATTATCTGTCGACATAAAGTGTTTCACAGTACTACTGCTGGCAGCTCCTCGGTTTGCAGATGTATTTCGCGTGTTGACGAGGCATTTGGCTACCTTAAGAGAGTCATAGTTACTCCTGCCACTTGCTCCCCGTTCTACCACAGTCACATCTACAAGCCAGTTCACCAGAAGCGATACGCCATTATTTGTTGACCTTAAGACTTTCACAGTACTCCTTGCGGGAGCTCCTCGGGATTGCCAATGTATTTCGCCTTTTGACGAGGCATTTGGCTACCCTAAGAGAGTCATAGTTACTCCTGCCAGTTGCTCCCCGTTTTACCACAGTCACATCTACAAGCTTACTCTGGCCGTTCACCAGAAGCGATACGCCATTATTTGTTGACCTTAAGACTTTCACAGTACTCCTTCCGGGAGCTCATCGAGAATGCCGATGTTTTTCGCCTGTTGACGAGGCATTTTTCTACCTTAAGAGAGTCATTGTTACACCTGCCAAATGCTCGCCGTTAGCCACAGCCACATTTTCAAGCTTCCTCTGGCCCAGTTCACCTGAAGCGGTACACCATTATTTGTCGGCTTTGAGACCTTCACTGTACTCCTGCCGGGAGCACCTCGAGTTTGCACCTTGCACCCAGATTTATCACTGTCACATCCTCAAGCTTTCTCCGGCCAGTTCACCAGAAGCGATACGCCATTATTTGTTGACCTTAAGACTTTCACAGTACTCCTTGCGGGAGCTCCTCGGGATTGCCAATGTAATTCGCCTTTTGACGAGGCATTTGGCTACCCTAAGAGAGTCATAGTTACTCCTGCCAGTTGCTCCCCGTTTTACCACAGTCACATCTACAAGCTTACTCTGGCCGTTCACCAGAAGCGATACGCCATTATTTGTTGACCTTAAGACTTTCACAGTACTCCTTCCGGGAGCTCATCGAGAATGCCGATGTTTTTCGCCTGTTGACGAGGCATTTTTCTACCTTAAGAGAGTCATTGTTACACCTGCCAAATGCTCGCCGTTAACCACAGCCACATTTTCAAGCTTCCTCTGGCCCAGTTCACCTGAAGCGGTACACCATTATTTGTCGGCTTTGAGACCTTCACTGTACTCCTGCCGGGAGCACCTCGAGTTTGCACCTTGCACCCAGATTTATCACTGTCACATCCTCAAGCTTTCTCCGGCCAGTTCACCACAAGCGATACGCCATTATCTGACGACATAAAGTGTTTCACAGTACTACTGCTGGCAGCTCCTCGGTTTGCAGATGTATTTCGCGTGTTGACGAGGCATTTGGCTACCTTAAGAGAGTCATAGTTACTCCTGCCACTTGCTCCCCGTTCTACCACAGTCACATCTACAAGCTTACTCTGGCCAGTTCACCAGAAGCGATACGCCATTATTTGTTGACCTTAAGACTTTCACAGTACTCCTTGCGGGAGCTCCTCGGGATTGCCAATGTAATTCGCCTTTTGACGAGGCATTTGGCTACCCTAAGAGAGTCATAGTTACACCTGCCAGTTGCTCCCCGTTTTACCACAGTCACATCTACAAGCTTACTCTGGCCGTTCACCAGAAGCGATACGCCATTATTTGTTGACCTTAAGACTTTCACAGTACTCCTTCCGGGAGCTCATCGAGAATGCCGATGTTTTTCGCCTGTTGACGAGGCATTTTTCTACCTTAAGAGAGTCATTGTTACACCTGCCAAATGCTCGCCGTTAACCACAGCCACATTTTCAAGCTTCCTCTGCCCCAGTTCACCTGAAGCGGTACACCATTATTTGTCGGCTTTGAGACGTTCACTGTACTCCTGCCGGGAGCACCTCGAGTTTGCCGATGTATTTCGCCTATTGACGAGGCATTTGGCTACCTTAAGAGAGTCATAGTTACTCCTGTCACTTGCACCCAGATTTATCACTGTCACATCCTCAAGCTTTCTCCGGCCAGTTCACCACAAGCGATAAGCCATTATCTGTCGACATAAAGTGTTTCACAGTACTACTGCTGGAAGCTCCTCGGTTTGCAGATGTATTTCGCGTGTTGACGAGGCATTTGGCTACCTTAAGAGAGTCATAGTTACTCCTGCCAGTTGGTACGAGAGTCATTGTTACACCTGCCAAATGCTCGCCGTTAACCACAGCCACATTTTCAAGCTTCCTCTGGCCCAGTTCCACTGAAGCGGTACACCATTATTTGTCGGCTTTGAGACCTTCACTGTACTCCTGTCGGGAGCACCTCGAGTTTGCCGATGTATTTCGCCTATTGACGAGGCATTTGGCTACCTTAAGAGAGTCATAGTTACTCCTACCACTTGCACCCAGATTTATCACTGTCACATCCTCAAGCTTTCTCCGGCCAGTTCACCACAAGCGATACGCCATTATCTGTCGACATAAAGTGTTTCACAGTACTACTGCTGGCAGCTCCTCGGTTTGCAGATGTATTTCGCGTGTTGACGAGGCATTTGGCTACCTTAAGAGAGTCATAGTTACTCCTGCCACTTGCTCCCCGTTCTACCACAGTCACATCTACAAGATTACTCTGGCCAGTTCAACAGAAGCGACACGCCATTATTTGTTGACCTTAAGACTTTCACAGTACTCCTTGCGGGAGTTCCTAGGGATTGCCAATGTAATTCACCTTTTGACGAGGCATTTGGCTACTCTAAGAGAGTCATAGTTACTCCTGCCAGTTGCTCCCCGTTTTACCACAGTCACATCTACAAGCTTACTCTGGCCGTTCACCAGAAGCGATACGCCATTATTTGTTGACCTTAAGACTTTCACAGTACTCCTTCCGGGAGCTCATCGAGAATGCCGATGTTTTTCGCCTGTTGACGAGGCATTTTTCTACCTTAAGAGAGTCATTGTTACACCTGCCAAATGCTCGCCGTTAGCCACAGCCACATTTTCAAGCTTTCTCTGGCCCAGTTCACCTGAAGCGGTACACCATTATTTGTCGGCTTTGAGACCTTCACTGTACTCCTGCCGGTAGCACCTCGAGTTTGCCGATGTATTTCGCCTATTGACGAGGCATTTGGCTACCTTAAGAGAGTCATAGTTACTCCTACCACTTGCACCCAGATTTATCACTGTCACATCCTCAAGCTTTCTCCGGCCAGTTCACCACAAGCGATACGCCATTATCTGTCGACATAAAGTGTTTCACAGTACTACTGCTGGCAGCTCCGCGGTTTGCAGATGTATTTCGCGTGTTGACGAGGCATTTGGCTACCTTAAGAGAGTCATAGTTACTCCTACCACTTGCTCCCCGTTCTACCACAGTCACATCTACAAGCTTACTCTGGCCAGTTCACCAGAAGCGACACGCCATTATTTGTTGACCTTAAGACTTTCACAGTACTCCTTGCGGGAGTTCCTCGGGATTGCCAATGTAATTCACCTTTTGACGAGGCATTTGGCTACTCTAAGAGAGTCATAGTTACTCCTGCCAGTTGCTCCCCGTTTTACCACAGTCACATCTACAAGCTTACTCTGGCCGTTCACCAGAAGCGATACGCCATTATTTGTTGACCTTAAGACTTTCACAGTACTCCTTCCGGGAGCTCATCGAGAATGCCGATGTTTTTCGCCTGTTGACGAGGCATTTTTCTACCTTAAGAGAGTCATTGTTACACCTGCCAAATGCTCGCCGTTAGCCACAGCCACATTTTCAAGCTTCCTCTGGCCCAGTTCACCTGAAGCGGTACACCATTATTTGTCGGCTTTGAGACCTTCACTGTACTCCTGCCGGTAGCACCTCGAGTTTGCCGATGTATTTCGCCTATTGACGAGGCATTTGGCTACCTTAAGAGAGTCATAGTTACTCCTACCACTTGCACCCAGATTTATCACTGTCACATCCTCAAGCTTTCTCCGGCCAGTTCACCACAAGCGATACGCCATTATCTGTCGACATAAAGTGTTTCACAGTACTACTGCTGGCAGCTCCGCGGTTTGCAGATGTATTTCGCGTGTTGACGAGGCATTTGGCTACCTTAAGAGAGTCATAGTTACTCCTACCACTTGCTCCCCGTTCTACCACAGTCACATCTACAAGCTTACTCTGGCCAGTTCACCAGAAGCGATACGCCATTATTTGTTGACCTTAAGACTTTCACAGTACTCCTTGCGGGAGCTCCTCGGGATTGCCAATGTAATTCGCCTTTTGACGAGGCATTTGGCTACCCTAAGAGAGTCATAGTTACTCCTGCCAGTTGCTCCCCGTTTTACCACAGTCACATCTACAAGCTTACTCTGGCCGTTCACCAGAAGCGATACGCCATTATTTGTTGACCTTAAGACTTTCACAGTACTCCTTCCGGGAGCTCATCGAGAATGCCGATGTTTTTCGCCTGTTGACGAGGCATTTTTCTACCTTAAGAGAGTCATTGTTACACCTGCCAAATGCTCGCCGTTAGCCACAGCCACATTTTCAAGCTTCCTCTGGCCCAGTTCACCTGAAGCGGTACACCATTATTTGTCGGCTTTGAGACCTTCACTGTACTCCTGCCGGGAGCACCTCGAGTTTGCTGATGTATTTCGCCTATTGACGAGGCATTTGGCTACCTTAAGAGAGTCATAGTTACTCCTACCACTTGCTCCCCGTTCTACCACAGTCACATCTACAAGCTTACTCTGGCCAGTTCACCAGAAGCGATACGCCATTATTTGTTGACCTTAAGACTTTCACAGTACTCCTTGCGGGAGCTCCTCGGGATTGCCAATGTAATTCGCCTTTTGACGAGGCATTTGGCTACCCTAAGAGAGTCATAGTTACTCCTGCCAGTTGCTCCCCGTTTTACCACAGTCACATCTACAAGCTTACTCTGGCCGTTCACCAGAAGCGATACGCCATTATTTGTTGACCTTAAGACTTTCACAGTACTCCTTCCGGGAGCTCATCGAGAATGCCGATGTTTTTCGCCTGTTGACGAGGCATTTTTCTACCTTAAGAGAGTCATTGTTACACCTGCCAAATGCTCGCCGTTAGCCACAGCCACATTTTCAAGCTTCCTCTGGCCCAGTTCACCTGAAGCGGTACACCATTATTTGTCGGCTTTGAGACCTTCACTGTACTCCTGCCGGTAGCACCTCGAGTTTGCCGATGTATTTCGCCTATTGACGAGGCATTTGGCTACCTTAAGAGAGTCATAGTTACTCCTGCCACTTGCTCCCCGTTCTACCACAGTCACATCTACAAGCTTACTCTGGCCAGTTCACCAGAAGCGATACGCCATTATTTGTTGACCTTAAGACTTTCACAGTACTCCTTGCGGGAGCTCCTCGGGATTGCCAATGTAATTCGCCTTTTGACGAGGCATTTGGGTACCCTAAGAGAGTCATAGTTACTCCTGCCAGTATCCCCGTTTTACCACAGTCACATCTACAAGCTTACTCTGGCCGTTCACCAGAAGCGATACGCCATTATTTGTTGACCTTAAGACTTTCACAGTACTGCTTCCGGGAGCTCATCGAGAATGCCGATGTTTTTCGCCTGTTGACGAGGCATTTTTCTACCTTAAGAGAGTCATTGTTACACCTGCCAAATGCTCGCCGTTAGCCACAGCCACATTTTCAAGCTTCCTCTGGCCCAGTTCACCTGAAGCGGTACACCATTATTTGTCGGCTTTGAGACCTTCACTGTACTCCTGCCGGGAGCACCTCGAGTTTGCCGATGTATTTCGCCTATTGACGAGGCATTTGGCTACCTTAAGAGAGTCATAGTTACTCCTACCACTTGCACCCAGATTTATCACTGTCACATCCTCAAGCTTTCTCCGGCCAGTTCACCACAAGCGATAAGCCATTATCTGTCGACATAAAGTGTTTCACAGTACTACTGCTGGCAGCTCCTCGGTTTGCAGATGTATTTCGCGTGTTGACGAGGCATTTGGCTACCTTAAGAGAGTCATAGTTACTCCTGCCAGTTGGTAAGAGAGTCATTGTTACACCTGCCAAATGCTCGCCGTTAACCACAGCCACATTTTCAAGCTTCCTCTGGCCCAGTTCCACTGAAGCGGTACACCATTATTTGTCGGCTTTGAGACCTTCACTGTACTCCTGTCGGGAGCACCTCGAGTTTGCCGATGTATTTCGCCTATTGACGAGGCATTTGGCTACCTTAAGAGAGTCATAGTTACTCCTACCACTTGCACCCAGATTTATCACTGTCACATTCTCAAGCTTTCTCCGGCCAGTTCACCACAAGCGATACGCCATTATCTGTCGACATAAAGTGTTTCACAGTACTACTGCTGGCAGCTCCTCGGTTTGCAGATGTATTTCGCGTGTTGACGAGGCATTTGGCTACCTTAAGAGAGTCATAGTTACTCCTGCCACTTGCTCCCCGTTCTACCACAGTCACATCTACAAGCTTACTCTGGCCAGTTCACCAGAAGCGACACGCCATTATTTGTTGACCTTAAGACTTTCACAGTACTCCTTGCGGGAGCTCCTCGGGATTGCCAATGTAATTCACCTTTTGACGAGGCATTTGGCTACTCTAAGAGAGTCATAGTTACTCCTGCCAGTTGCTCCCCGTTTTACCACAGTCACATCTACAAGCTTACTCTGGCCGTTCACCAGAAGCGATACGCCATTATTTGTTGACCTTAAGACTTTCACAGTACTCCTTCCGGGAGCTCATCGAGAATGCCGATGTTTTTCGCCTGTTGACGAGGCATTTTTCTACCTTAAGAGAGTCATTGTTACACCTGCCAAATGCTCGCCGTTAGCCACAGCCACATTTTCAAGCTTCCTCTGGCCCAGTTCACCTGAAGCGGTACACCATTATTTGTCGGCTTTGAGACCTTCACTGTACTCCTGCCGGGAGCACCTCGAGTTTGCACCTTGCACCCAGATTTATCACTGTCACATCCTCAAGCTTTCTCCGGCCAGTTCACCACAAGCGATACGCCATTATCTGTCGACATAAAGTGTTTCACAGTACTACTGCTGGCAGCTCCTCGGTTTGCAGATGTATTTCGCATGTTGACGAGGCATTTGGCCACCTTAAGAGAGTCATAGTTACTCCTGCCACTTGCTCCCCGTTCTACCACAGTCACATCTACAAGCTTACTCTGGCCAGTTCACCAGAAGCGATACGCCATTATTTGTTGACCTTAAGACTTTCACAGTACTCCTTGCGGGAGCTCCTCGGGATTGCCAATGTAATTCGCCTTTTGACGAGGCATTTGGCTACCCTAAGAGAGTCATAGTTACTCCTGCCAGTTGCTCCCCGTTTTACCACAGTCACATCTACAAGCTTACTCTGGCCGTTCACCAGAAGCGATACGCCATTATTTGTTGACCTTAAGACTTTCACAGTACTCCTTCCGGGAGCTCATCGAGAATGCCGATGTTTTTCGCCTGTTGACGAGGCATTTTTCTACCTTAAGAGAGTCATTGTTACACCTGCCAAATGCTCGCCGTTAACCACAGCCACATTTTCAAGCTTCCTCTGGCCCAGTTCACCTGAAGCGGTACACCATTATTTGTCGGCTTTGAGACCTTCACTGTACTCCTGCCGGGAGCACCTCGAGTTTGCCGATGTATTTCGCCTATTGACGAGGCATTTGGCTACCTTAAGAGAGTCATAGTTACTCCTACCACTTGCACCCAGATTTATCACTGTCACATCCTCAAGCTTTCTCCGGCCAGTTCACCACAAGCGATAAGCCATTATCTGTCGACATAAAGTGTTTCACAGTACTACTGCTGGCAGCTCCTCGGTTTGCAGATGTATTTCGCGTGTTGACGAGGCATTTGGCTACCTTAAGAGAGTCATAGTTACTCCTGCCAGTTGGTAAGAGAGTCATTGTTACACCTGCCAAATGCTCGCCGTTAACCACAGCCACATTTTCAAGCTTCCTCTGGCCCAGTTCCACTGAAGCGGTACACCATTATTTGTCGGCTTTGAGACCTTCACTGTACTCCTGTCGGGAGCACCTCGAGTTTGCCGATGTATTTCGCCTATTGACGAGGCATTTGGCTACCTTAAGAGAGTCATAGTTACTCCTACCACTTGCACCCAGATTTATCACTGTCACATCCTCAAGCTTTCTCCGGCCAGTTCACCACAAGCGATACGCCATTATCTGTCGACATAAAGTGTTTCACAGTACTACTGCTGGCAGCTCCTCGGTTTGCAGATGTATTTCGCGTGTTGACGAGGCATTTGGCTACCTTAAGAGAGTCATAGTTACTCCTGCCACTTGCTCCCCGTTCTACCACAGTCACATCTACAAGCTTACTCTGGCCAGTTCACCAGAAGCGACACGCCATTATTTGTTGACCTTAAGACTTTCACAGTACTCCTTGCGGGAGCTCCTCGGGATTGCCAATGTAATTCACCTTTTGACGAGGCATTTGGCTACTCTATGAGAGTCATAGTTACTCCTGCCAGTTGCTCCCCGTTTTACCACAGTCACATCTACAAGCTTACTCTGGCCGTTCACCAGAAGCGATACGCCATTATTTGTTGACCTTAAGACTTTCACAGTACTCCTTCCGGGAGCTCATCGAGAATGCCGATGTTTTTCGCCTGTTGACGAGGCATTTTTCTACCTTAAGAGAGTCATTGTTACACCTGCCAAATGCTCGCCGTTAGCCACAGCCACATTTTCAAGCTTCCTCTGGCCCAGTTCACCTGAAGCGGTACACCATTATTTGTCGGCTTTGAGACCTTCACTGTACTCCTGCCGGGAGCACCTCGAGTTTGCACCTTGCACCCAGATTTATCACTGTCACATCCTCAAGCTTTCTCCGGCCAGTTCACCACAAGCGATACGCCATTATCTGACGACATAAAGTGTTTCACAGTACTACTGCTGGCAGCTCCTCGGTTTGCAGATGTATTTCGCGTGTTGACGAGGCATTTGGCTACCTTAAGAGAGTCATAGTTACTCCTACCACTTGCTCCCCGTTCTACCACAGTCACATCTACAAGCTTACTCTGGCCAGTTCACCAGAAGCGATACGCCATTATTTGTTGACCTTAAGACTTTCACAGTACTCCTTGCGGGAGCTCCTCGGGATTGCCAATGTAATTCGCCTTTTGACGAGGCATTTGGCTACTCTAAGAGAGTCATAGTTACTCCTGCCAGTTGCTCCCCGTTTTACCACAGTCACATCTACAAGCTTACTCTGGCCGTTCACCAGAAGCGATACGCCATTATTTGTTGACCTTAAGACTTTCACAGTACTCCTTCCGGGAGCTCATCGAGAATGCCGATGTTTTTCGCCTGTTGACGAGGCATTTTTCTACCTTAAGAGAGTCATTGTTACACCTGCCAAATGCTCGCCGTTAGCCACAGCCACATTTTCAAGCTTCCTCTGGCCCAGTTCACCTGAAGCGGTACACCATTATTTGTCGGCTTTGAGACCTTCACTGTACTCCTGCCGGGAGCACCTCGAGTTTGCCGATGTATTTCGCCTATTGACGAGGCATTTGGCTACCTTAAGAGAGTCATAGTTACTCCTACCACTTGCACCCAGATTTATCACTGTCACATCCTCAAGCTTTCTCCGGCCAGTTCACCACAAGCGATACGCCATTATCTGTCGACATAAAGTGTTTCACAGTACTACTGCTGGCAGCTCCTCGGTTTGCAGATGTATTTCGCGTGTTGACGAGGCATTTGGCTACCTTAAGAGAGTCATAGTTACTCCTGCCACTTGCTCCCCGTTCTACCACAGTCACATCTACAAGCTTACTCTGGCCAGTTCACCAGAAGCGATACGCCATTATTTGTTGACCTTAAGACTTTCACAGTACTCCTTGCGGGAGCTCCTCGGGATTGCCAATGTAATTCACCTTTTGACGAGGCATTTGGCTACTCTAAGAGAGTCATAGTTACTCCTGCCAGTTGCTCCCCGTTTTACCACAGTCACATCTACAAGCTTACTCTGGCCGTTCACCAGAAGCGATACGCCATTATTTGTTGACCTTAAGACTTTCACAGTACTCCTTCCGGGAGCTCATCGAGAATGCCGATGTTTTTCGCCTGTTGACGAGGCATTTTTCTACCTTAAGAGAGTCATTGTTACACCTGCAAAATGCTCGCCGTTAGCCACAGCCACATTTTCAAGCTTCCTCTGGCCCAGTTCACCTGAAGCGGTACACCATTATTTGTCGGCTTTGAGACCTTCACTGTACTCCTGCCGGTAGCACCTCGAGTTTGCCGATGTATTTCGCCTATTGACGAGGCATTTGGCTACCTTAAGAGAGTCATAGTTACTCCTACCACTTGCACCCAGATTTATCACTGTCACATCCTCAAGCTTTCTCCGGCCAGTTCACCACAAGCGATAAGCCATTATCTGTCGACATAAAGTGTTTCACAGTACTACTGCTGGCAGCTCCTCGGTTTGCAGATGTATTTCGCGTGTTGACGAGGCATTTGGCTACCTTAAGAGAGTCATAGTTACTCCTGCCAGTTGGTAAGAGAGTCATTGTTACACCTGCCAAATGCTCGCCGTTAACCACAGCCACATTTTCAAGCTTCCTCTGGCCCAGTTCCACTGAAGCGGTACACCATTATTTGTCGGCTTTGAGACCTTCACTGTACTCCTGTCGGGAGCACCTCGAGTTTGCCGATGTATTTCGCCTATTGACGAGGCATTTGGCTACCTTAAGAGAGTCATAGTTACTCCTACCACTTGCACCCAGATTTATCACTGTCACATCCTCAAGCTTTCTCCGGCCAGTTCACCACAAGCGATACGCCATTATCTGTCGACATAAAGTGTTTCACAGTACTACTGCTGGCAGCTCCTCGGTTTGCAGATGTATTTCGCGTGTTGACGAGGCATTTGGCTACCTTAAGAGAGTCATAGTTACTCCTGCCACTTGCTCCCCGTTCTACCACAGTCACATCTACAAGCTTACTCTGGCCAGTTCACCAGAAGCGACACGCCATTATTTGTTGACCTTAAGACTTTCACAGTACTCCTTGCGGGAGCTCCTCGGGATTGCCAATGTAATTCACCTTTTGACGAGGCATTTGGCTACTCTAAGAGAGTCATAGTTACTCCTGCCAGTTGCTCCCCGTTTTACCACAGTCACATCTACAAGCTTACTCTGGCCGTTCACCAGAAGCGATACGCCATTATTTGTTGACCTTAAGACTTTCACAGTACTCCTTCCGGGAGCTCATCGAGAATGCCGATGTTTTTCGCCTGTTGACGAGGCATTTTTCTACCTTAAGAGAGTCATTGTTACACCTGCCAAATGCTCGCCGTTAGCCACAGCCACATTTTCAAGCTTCCTCTGGCCCAGTTCACCTGAAGCGGTACACCATTATTTGTCGGCTTTGAGACCTTCACTGTACTCCTGCCGGGAGCACCTCGAGTTTGCACCTTGCACCCAGATTTATCACTGTCACATCCTCAAGCTTTCTCCGGCCAGTTCACCACAAGCGATACGCCATTATCTGACGACATAAAGTGTTTCACAGTACTACTGCTGGCAGCTCCTCGGTTTGCAGATGTATTTCGCGTGTTGACGAGGCATTTGGCTACCTTAAGAGAGTCATAGTTACTCCTACCACTTGCTCCCCGTTCTACCACAGTCACATCTACAAGCTTACTCTGGCCAGTTCACCAGAAGCGATACGCCATTATTTGTTGTCCTTAAGACTTTCACAGTACTCCTTGCGGGAGCTCCTCGGGATTGCCAATGTAATTCGCCTTTTGACGAGGCATTTGGCTACTCTAAGAGAGTCATAGTTACTCCTGCCAGTTGCTCCCCGTTTTACCACAGTCACATCTACAAGCTTACTCTGGCCGTTCACCAGAAGCGATACGCCATTATTTGTTGACCTTAAGACTTTCACAGTACTCCTTCCGGGAGCTCATCGAGAATGCCGATGTTTTTCGCCTGTTGACGAGGCATTTTTCTACCTTAAGAGAGTCATTGTTACACCTGCCAAATGCTCGCCGTTAGCCACAGCCACATTTTCAAGCTTCCTCTGGCCCAGTTCACCTGAAGCGGTACACCATTATTTGTCGGCTTTGAGACCTTCACTGTACTCCTGCCGGGAGCACCTCGAGTTTGCCGATGTATTTCGCCTATTGACGAGGCATTTGGCTACCTTAAGAGAGTCATAGTTACTCCTACCACTTGCACCCAGATTTATCACTGTCACATCCTCAAGCTTTCTCCGGCCAGTTCACCACAAGCGATACGCCATTATCTGTCGACATAAAGTGTTTCACAGTACTACTGCTGGCAGCTCCTCGGTTTGCAGATGTATTTCGCGTGTTGACGAGGCATTTGGCTACCTTAAGAGAGTCATAGTTACTCCTGCCACTTGCTCCCCGTTCTACCACAGTCACATCTACAAGCTTACTCTGGCCAGTTCACCAGAAGCGATACGCCATTATTTGTTGACCTTAAGACTTTCACAGTACTCCTTGCGGGAGCTCCTCGGGATTGCCAATGTAATTCACCTTTTGACGAGGCATTTGGCTACTCTAAGAGAGTCATAGTTACTCCTGCCAGTTGCTCCCCGTTTTACCACAGTCACATCTACAAGCTTACTCTGGCCGTTCACCAGAAGCGATACGCCATTATTTGTTGACCTTAAGACTTTCACAGTACTCCTTCCGGGAGCTCATCGAGAATGCCGATGTTTTTCGCCTGTTGACGAGGCATTTTTCTACCTTAAGAGAGTCATTGTTACACCTGCCAAATGCTCGCCGTTAGCCACAGCCACATTTTCAAGCTTCCTCTGGCCCAGTTCACCTGAAGCGGTACACCATTATTTGTCGGCTTTGAGACCTTCACTGTACTCCTGCCGGTAGCACCTCGAGTTTGCCGATGTATTTCGCCTATTGACGAGGCATTTGGCTACCTTAAGAGAGTCATAGTTACTCCTACCACTTGCACCCAGATTTATCACTGTCACATCCTCAAGCTTTCTCCGGCCAGTTCACCACAAGCGATACGCCATTATCTGTCGACATAAAGTGTTTCACAGTACTACTGCTGGCAGCTCCGCGGTTTGCAGATGTATTTCGCGTGTTGACGAGGCATTTGGCTACCTTAAGAGAGTCATAGTTACTCCTGCCACTTGCTCCCCGTTCTACCACAGTCACATCTACAAGCTTACTCTGGCCAGTTCACCAGAAGCGATACGCCATTATTTGTTGACCTTAAGACTTTCACAGTACTCCTTGCGGGAGCTCCTCGGGATTGCCAATGTAATTCGCCTTTTGACGAGGCATTTGGCTACCCTAAGAGAGTCATAGTTACTCCTGCCAGTTGCTCCCCGTTTCACCACAGTCACATCTACAAGCTTACTCTGGCCGTTCACCAGAAGCGATACGCCATTATTTGTTGACCTTAAGACTTTCACAGTACTCCATGCGGGAGCTCCTCGGGAATGCCAATGTAATTCGCCTTTTGACGAGGCATTTGGCTACCCTAAGAGAGTCATAGTTACTCCTGCCAGTTGCTCCCCGTTTTACCACAGTCACATCTACAAGCTTACTCTGGCCGTTCACCAGAGCCGATACGCCATTATTTGTTGACCTTAAGACTTTCACAGTACTCCTTGCGGGAGCTCCTCGGGATTGCCAATGTAATTCACCTTTTGACGAGGCATTTGGCTACTCTAAGAGAGTCATAGTTACTCCTGCCAGTTGCTCCCCGTTTTACCACAGTCACATCTACAAGCTTACTCTGGCCGTTCACCAGAAGCGATACGCCATTATTTGTTGACCTTAAGACTTTCACAGTACTCCTTCCGGGAGCTCATCGAGAATGCCGATGTTTTTCGCCTGTTGACGAGGCATTTTTCTACCTTAAGAGAGTCATTGTTACACCTGCCAAATGCTCGCCGTTAGCCACAGCCACATTTTCAAGCTTCCTCTGGCCCAGTTCACCTGAAGCGGTACACCATTATTTGTCGGCTTTGAGACCTTCACTGTACTCCTGCCGGGAGCACCTCGAGTTTGCACCTTGCACCCAGATTTATCACTGTCACATCCTCAAGCTTTCTCCGGCCAGTTCACCACAAGCGATACGCCATTATCTGACGACATAAAGTGTTTCACAGTACTACTGCTGGCAGCTCCTCGGTTTGCAGATGTATTTCGCGTGTTGACGAGGCATTTGGCTACCTTAAGAGAGTCATAGTTACTCCTACCACTTGCTCCCCGTTCTACCACAGTCACATCTACAAGCTTACTCTGGCCAGTTCACCAGAAGCGATACGCCATTATTTGTTGACCTTAAGACTTTCACAGTACTCCTTGCGGGAGCTCCTCGGGATTGCCAATGTAATTCGCCTTTTGACGAGGCATTTGGCTACTCTAAGAGAGTCATAGTTACTCCTGCCAGTTGCTCCCCGTTTTACCACAGTCACATCTACAAGCTTACTCTGGCCGTTCACCAGAAGCGATACGCCATTATTTGTTGACCTTAAGACTTTCACAGTACTCCTTCCGGGAGCTCATCGAGAATGCCGATGTTTTTCGCCTGTTGACGAGGCATTTTTCTACCTTAAGAGAGTCATTGTTACACCTGCCAAATGCTCGCCGTTAGCCACAGCCACATTTTCAAGCTTCCTCTGGCCCAGTTCACCTGAAGCGGTACACCATTATTTGTCGGCTTTGAGACCTTCACTGTACTCCTGCCGGGAGCACCTCGAGTTTGCCGATGTATTTCGCCTATTGACGAGGCATTTGGCTACCTTAAGAGAGTCATAGTTACTCCTACCACTTGCACCCAGATTTATCACTGTCACATCCTCAAGCTTTCTCCGGCCAGTTCACCACAAGCGATACGCCATTATCTGTCGACATAAAGTGTTTCACAGTACTACTGCTGGCAGCTCCTCGGTTTGCAGATGTATTCCGCGTGTTGACGAGGCATTTGGCTACCTTAAGAGAGTCATAGTTATTCCTGCCACTTGCTCCCCGTTCTACCACAGTCACATCTACAAGCTTACTCTGGCCAGTTCACCAGAAGCGATACGCCATTATTTGTTGACCTTAAGACTTTCACAGTACTCCTTGCGGGAGCTCCTCGGGATTGCCAATGTAATTCACCTTTTGACGAGGCATTTGGCTACTCTAAGAGAGTCATAGTTACTCCTGCCAGTTGCTCCCCGTTTTACCACAGTCACATCTACAAGCTTACTCTGGCCGTTCACCAGAAGCGATACGCCATTATTTGTTGACCTTAAGACTTTCACAGTACTCCTTCCGGGAGCTCATCGAGAATGCCGATGTTTTTCGCCTGTTGACGAGGCATTTTTCTACCTTAAGAGAGTCATTGTTACACCTGCCAAATGCTCGCCGTTAGCCACAGCCACATTTTCAAGCTTCCTCTGGCCCAGTTCACCTGAAGCGGTACACCATTATTTGTCGGCTTTGAGACCTTCACTGTACTCCTGCCGGTAGCACCTCGAGTTTGCCGATGTATTTCGCCTATTGACGAGGCATTTGGCTACCTTAAGAGAGTCATAGTTACTCCTACCACTTGCACCCAGATTTATCACTGTCACATCCTCAAGCTTTCTCCGGCCAGTTCACCACAAGCGATACGCCATTATCTGTCGACATAAAGTGTTTCACAGTACTACTGCTGGCAGCTCCGCGGTTTGCAGATGTATTTCGCGTGTTGACGAGGCATTTGGCTACCTTAAGAGAGTCATAGTTACTCCTGCCACTTGCTCCCCGTTCTACCACAGTCACATCTACAAGCTTACTCTGGCCAGTTCACCAGAAGCGATACGCCATTATTTGTTGACCTTAAGACTTTCACAGTACTCCTTGCGGGAGCTCCTCGGGATTGCCAATGTAATTCGCCTTTTGACGAGGCATTTGGCTACCCTAAGAGAGTCATAGTTACTCCTGCCAGTTGCTCCCCGTTTCACCACAGTCACATCTACAAGCTTACTCTGGCCGTTCACCAGAAGCGATACGCCATTATTTGTTGACCTTAAGACTTTCACAGTACTCCATGCGGGAGCTCCTCGGGAATGCCAATGTAATTCGCCTTTTGACGAGGCATTTGGCTACCCTAAGAGAGTCATAGTTACTCCTGCCAGTTGCTCCCCGTTTTACCACAGTCACATCTACAAGCTTACTCTGGCCGTTCACCAGAGCCGATACGCCATTATTTGTTGACCTTAAGACTTTCACAGTACTCCTTCCGGGAGCTCATCGAGAATGCCGATGTTTTTCGCCTGTTGACGAGGCATTTTTCTACCTTAAGAGAGTCATTGTTACACCTGCCAAATGCTCGCCGTTAACCACAGCCACATTTTCAAGCTTCCTCTGGCGCAGTTCACCTGAAGCGGTACACCATTATTTGTCGGCTTTGAGACCTTCACTGTACTCCTGCCTGGAGCAGCTCGAGTTTGCCGATGTATTTCACCTATTGACGAGGCATTTGGCTACCTTAAGAGAGTCATAGTTACTCCTACCACTTGCACCCAGATTTATCACTGTCACATCCTCAAGCTTTCTCCGGCCAGTTCACCACAAGCGATACGCCATTATCTGTCGACATAAAGTGTTTCACAGTACTACTGCTGGCAGCTCCTCGGTTTGCAGATGTATTTCGCATGTTGACGAGGCATTTGGCCACCTTAAGAGAGTCATAGTTACTCCTGACACTTGCTCCCCGTTCTACCACAGTCACATCTACAAGCTTACTCTGGCCAGTTCACCAGAAGCGATACGCCATTATTTGTTGACCTTAAGACTTTCACAGTACTCCTTGCGGGAGCTCCTCGGGATTGCCAATGTAATTCGCCTTTTGACGAGGCATTTGGCTACCCTAAGAGAGTCATAGTTACTCCTGCCAGTTGCTCCCCGTTTTACCACAGTCACATCTACAAGCTTACTCTGGCCGTTCACCAGAAGCGATACGCCATTATTTGTTGACCTTAAGACTTTCACAGTACTCCTTCCGGGAGCTCATCGAGAATGCCGATGTTTTTCGCCTGTTGACGAGGCATTTTTCTACCTTAAGAGAGTCATTGTTACACCTGCCAAATGCTCGCCGTTAACCACAGCCACATTTTCAAGCTTCCCCTGCCCCAGTTCACCTGAAGCGGTACACCATTATTTGTCGGCTTTGAGACCTTCACTGTACTCCTGTCGGGAGCACCTCGAGTTTGCCGATGTATTTCGCCTATTGACGAGGCATTTGGCTACCTTAAGAGAGTCATAGTTACTCCTACCACTTGCACCCAGATTTATCACTGTCACATCCTCAAGCTTTCTCCGGCCAGTTCACCACAAGCGATACGCCATTATCTGTCGACATAAAGTGTTTCACAGTACTACTGCTGGCAGCTCCTCGGTTTGCAGATGTATTTCGCGTGTTGACGAGGCATTTGGCTACCTTAAGAGAGTCATAGTTACTCCTACCACTTGCTCCCCGTTCTACCACAGTCACATCTACAAGCTTACTCTGGCCAGTTCACCAGAAGCGATACGCCATTATTTGTTGACCTTAAGACTTTCACAGTACTCCTTGCGGGAGCTCCTCGGGATTGCCAATGTAATTCGCCTTTTGACGAGGCATTTGGCTACTCTAAGAGAGTCATAGTTACTCCTGCCAGTTGCTCCCCGTTTTACCACAGTCACATCTACAAGCTTACTCTGGCCGTTCACCAGAAGCGATACGCCATTATTTGTTGACCTTAAGACTTTCACAGTACTCCTTCCGGGAGCTCATCGAGAATGCCGATGTTTTTCGCCTGTTGACGAGGCATTTTTCTACCTTAAGAGAGTCATTGTTACACCTGCCAAATGCTCGCCGTTAGCCACAGCCACATTTTCAAGCTTCCTCTGGCCCAGTTCACCTGAAGCGGTACACCATTATTTGTCGGCTTTGAGACCTTCACTGTACTCCTGCCGGTAGCACCTCGAGTTTGCCGATGTATTTCGCCTATTGACGAGGCATTTGGCTACCTTAAGAGAGTCATAGTTACTCCTACCACTTGCACCCAGATTTATCACTGTCACATCCTCAAGCTTTCTCCGGCCAGTTCACCACAAGCGATACGCCATTATCTGTCGACATAAAGTGTTTCACAGTACTACTGCTGGCAGCTCCTCGGTTTGCAGATGTATTTCGCGTGTTGACGAGGCATTTGGCTACCTTAAGAGAGTCATAGTTACTCCTGCCACTTGCTCCCCGTCCTACCACAGTCACATCTACAAGCTTACTCTGGCCAGTTCACCAGAAGCGATACGCCATTATTTGTTGACCTTAAGACTTTCACAGTACTCCTTGCGGGAGCTCCTCGGGATTGCCAATGTAATTCGCCTTTTGACGAGGCATTTGGCTACCCTAAGAGAGTCATAGTTACTCCTGCCAGTTGCTCCCCGTTTCACCACAGTCACATCTACAAGCTTACTCTGGCCGTTCACCAGAAGCGATACGCCATTATTTGTTGACCTTAAGACTTTCACAGTACTCCTTCCGGGAGCTCCTCGGGAATGCCAATGTAATTCGCCTTTTGACGAGGCATTTGGCTACCCTAAGAGAGTCATAGTTACTCCTGCCAGTTGCTCCCCGTTTTACCACAGTCACATCTACAAGCTTACTCTGGCCGTTCACCAGAAGCGATACGCCATTATTTGTTGACCTTAAGACTTTCACAGTACTCCTTCCGGGAGCTCATCGAGAATGCCGATGTTTTTCGCCTGTTGACGAGGCATTTTTCTACCTTAAGAGAGTCATTGTTACACCTGCCAAATGCTCGCCGTTAACCACAGCCACATTTTCAAGCTTCCTCTGGCGCAGTTCACCTGAAGCGGTACACCATTATTTGTCGGCTTTGAGACCTTCACTGTACTCCTGCCTGGAGCACCTCGAGTTTGCCGATGTATTTCACCTATTGACGAGGCATTTGGCTACCTTAAGAGAGTCATAGTTACTCCTACCACTTGCACCCAGATTTATCACTGTCACATCCTCAAGCTTTCTCCGGCCAGTTCACCACAAGCGATACGCCATTATCTGTCGACATAAAGTGTTTCACAGTACTACTGCTGGCAGCTCCTCGGTTTGCAGATGTATTTCGCATGTTGACGAGGCATTTGGCCACCTTAAGAGAGTCATAGTTACTCCTGACACTTGCTCCCCGTTCTACCACAGTCACATCTACAAGCTTACTCTGGCCAGTTCACCAGAAGCGATACGCCATTATTTGTTGACCTTAAGACTTTCACAGTACTCCTTGCGGGAGCTCCTCGGGATTGCCAATGTAATTCGCCTTTTGACGAGGCATTTGGCTACCCTAAGAGAGTCATAGTTACTCCTGCCAGTTGCTCCCCGTTTTACCACAGTCACATCTACAAGCTTACTCTGGCCGTTCACCAGAAGCGATACGCCATTATTTGTTGACCTTAAGACTTTCACAGTACTCCTTCCGGGAGCTCATCGAGAATGCCGATGTTTTTCGCCTGTTGACGAGGCATTTTTCTACCTTAAGAGAGTCATTGTTACACCTGCCAAATGCTCGCCGTTAACCACAGCCACATTTTCAAGCTTCCCCTGCCCCAGTTCACCTGAAGCGGTACACCATTATTTGTCGGCTTTGAGACCTTCACTGTACTCCTGTCGGGAGCACCTCGAGTTTGCCGATGTATTTCGCCTATTGACGAGGCATTTGGCTACCTTAAGAGAGTCATAGTTACTCCTACCACTTGCACCCAGATTTATCACTGTCACATCCTCAAGCTTTCTCCGGCCAGTTCACCACAAGCGATACGCCATTATCTGTCGACATAAAGTGTTTCACAGTACTACTGCTGGCAGCTCCTCGGTTTGCAGATGTATTTCGCGTGTTGACGAGGCATTTGGCTACCTTAAGAGAGTCATAGTTACTCCTACCACTTGCTCCCCGTTCTACCACAGTCACATCTACAAGCTTACTCTGGCCAGTTCACCAGAAGCGATACGCCATTATTTGTTGACCTTAAGACTTTCACAGTACTCCTTGCGGGAGCTCCTCGGGATTGCCAATGTAATTCGCCTTTTGACGAGGCATTTGGCTACTCTAAGAGAGTCATAGTTACTCCTGCCAGTTGCTCCCCGTTTTACCACAGTCACATCTACAAGCTTACTCTGGCCGTTCACCAGAAGCGATACGCCATTATTTGTTGACCTTAAGACTTTCACAGTACTCCTTCCGGGAGCTCATCGAGAATGCCGATGTTTTTCGCCTGTT
Source organism: Schistocerca nitens (assembly GCF_023898315.1). NCBI lineage: Eukaryota > Metazoa > Arthropoda > Insecta > Orthoptera > Acrididae > Schistocerca > Schistocerca nitens. The sequence goes on along the minus strand of NC_064625.1, from coordinate 157,191,017 downwards.
GACGAGGCATTTTTCTACCTTAAGAGAGTCATTGTTACACCTGCCAAATGCTCGCCGTTAGCCACAGCCACATTTTCAAGCTTCCTCTGGCCCAGTTCACCTGAAGCGGTACACCATTATTTGTCGGCTTTGAGACCTTCACTGTACTCCTGCCGGTAGCACCTCGAGTTTGCCGATGTATTTCGCCTATTGACGAGGCATTTGGCTACCTTAAGAGAGTCATAGTTACTCCTACCACTTGCACCCAGATTTATCACTGTCACATCCTCAAGCTTTCTCCGGCCAGTTCACCACAAGCGATACGCCATTATCTGTCGACATAAAGTGTTTCACAGTACTACTGCTGGCAGCTCCTCGGTTTGCAGATGTATTTCGCGTGTTGACGAGGCATTTGGCTACCTTAAGAGAGTCATAGTTACTCCTGCCACTTGCTCCCCGTTCTACCACAGTCACATCTACAAGCTTACTCTGGCCAGTTCACCAGAAGCGATACGCCATTATTTGTTGACCTTAAGACTTTCACAGTACTCCTTGCGGGAGCTCCTCGGGATTGCCAATGTAATTCGCCTTTTGACGAGGCATTTGGCTACCCTAAGAGAGTCATAGTTACTCCTGCCAGTTGCTCCCCGTTTCACCACAGTCACATCTACAAGCTTACTCTGGCCGTTCACCAGAAGCGATACGCCATTATTTGTTGACCTTAAGACTTTCACAGTACTCCTTCCGGGAGCTCCTCGGGAATGCCAATGTAATTCGCCTTTTGACGAGGCATTTGGCTACCCTAAGAGAGTCATAGTTACTCCTGCCAGTTGCTCCCCGTTTTACCACAGTCACATCTACAAGCTTACTCTGGCCGTTCACCAGAAGCGATACGCCATTATTTGTTGACCTTAAGACTTTCACAGTACTCCTTCCGGGAGCTCATCGAGAATGCCGATGTTTTTCGCCTGTTGACGAGGCATTTTTCTACCTTAAGAGAGTCATTGTTACACCTGCCAAATGCTCGCCGTTAACCACAGCCACATTTTCAAGCTTCCTCTGGCGCAGTTCACCTGAAGCGGTACACCATTATTTGTCGGCTTTGAGACCTTCACTGTACTCCTGCCTGGAGCACCTCGAGTTTGCCGATGTATTTCACCTATTGACGAGGCATTTGGCTACCTTAAGAGAGTCATAGTTACTCCTACCACTTGCACCCAGATTTATCACTGTCACATCCTCAAGCTTTCTCCGGCCAGTTCACCACAAGCGATACGCCATTATCTGTCGACATAAAGTGTTTCACAGTACTACTGCTGGCAGCTCCTCGGTTTGCAGATGTATTTCGCATGTTGACGAGGCATTTGGCCACCTTAAGAGAGTCATAGTTACTCCTGACACTTGCTCCCCGTTCTACCACAGTCACATCTACAAGCTTACTCTGGCCAGTTCACCAGAAGCGATACGCCATTATTTGTTGACCTTAAGACTTTCACAGTACTCCTTGCGGGAGCTCCTCGGGATTGCCAATGTAATTCGCCTTTTGACGAGGCATTTGGCTACCCTAAGAGAGTCATAGTTACTCCTGCCAGTTGCTCCCCGTTTTACCACAGTCACATCTACAAGCTTACTCTGGCCGTTCACCAGAAGCGATACGCCATTATTTGTTGACCTTAAGACTTTCACAGTACTCCTTCCGGGAGCTCATCGAGAATGCCGATGTTTTTCGCCTGTTGACGAGGCATTTTTCTACCTTAAGAGAGTCATTGTTACACCTGCCAAATGCTCGCCGTTAACCACAGCCACATTTTCAAGCTTCCTCTGCCCCAGTTCACCTGAAGCGGTACACCATTATTTGTCGGCTTTGAGACCTTCACTGTACTCCTGTCGGGAGCACCTCGAGTTTGCCGATGTATTTCGCCTATTGACGAGGCATTTGGCTACCTTAAGAGAGTCATAGTTACTCCTACCACTTGCACCCAGATTTATCACTGTCACATCCTCAAGCTTTCTCCGGCCAGTTCACCACAAGCGATACGCCATTATCTGTCGACATAAAGTGTTTCACAGTACTACTGCTGGCAGCTCCTCGGTTTGCAGATGTATTTCGCGTGTTGACGAGGCATTTGGCTACCTTAAGAGAGTCATAGTTACTCCTACCACTTGCTCCCCGTTCTACCACAGTCACATCTACAAGCTTACTCTGGCCAGTTCACCAGAAGCGATACGCCATTATTTGTTGACCTTAAGACTTTCACAGTACTCCTTGCGGGAGCTCCTCGGGATTGCCAATGTAATTCGCCTTTTGACGAGGCATTTGGCTACTCTAAGAGAGTCATAGTTACTCCTGCCAGTTGCTCCCCGTTTTACCACAGTCACATCTACAAGCTTACTCTGGCCGTTCACCAGAAGCGATACGCCATTATTTGTTGACCTTAAGACTTTCACAGTACTCCTTCCGGGAGCTCATCGAGAATGCCGATGTTTTTCGCCTGTTGACGAGGCATTTTTCTACCTTAAGAGAGTCATTGTTACACCTGCCAAATGCTCGCCGTTAGCCACAGCCACATTTTCAAGCTTCCTCTGGCCCAGTTCACCTGAAGCGGTACACCATTATTTGTCGGCTTTGAGACCTTCACTGTACTCCTGCCGGGAGCACCTCGAGTTTGCCGATGTATTTCGCCTATTGACGAGGCATTTGGTTACCTTAAGAGAGTCATAGTTACTCCTACCACTTGCACCCAGATTTATCACTGTCACATCCTCAAGCTTTCTCCGGCCAGTTCACCACAAGCGATACGCCATTATCTGTCGACATAAAGTGTTTCACAGTACTACTGCTGGCAGCTCCTCGGTTTGCAGATGTATTTCGCGTGTTGACGAGGCATTTGGCTACCTTAAGAGAGTCATAGTTACTCCTGCCACTTGCTCCCCGTTCTACCACAGTCACATCTACAAGCTTACTCTGGCCAGTTCACCAGAAGCGATACGCCATTATTTGTTGACCTTAAGACTTTGACAGTACTCCTTGCGGGAGCTCCTCGGGATTGCCAATGTAATTCGCCTTTTGACGAGGCATTTGGCTACCCTAAGAGAGTCATAGTTACTCCTGCCAGTTGCTCCCCGTTTTACCACAGTCACATCTACAAGCTTACTCTGGCCGTTCACCAGAAGCGATACGCCATTATTTGTTGACCTTAAGACTTTCACAGTACTCCTTCCGGGAGCTCATCGAGAATGCCGATGTTTTTCGCCTGTTGACGAGGCATTTTTCTACCTTAAGAGAGTCATTGTTACACCTGCCAAATGCTCGCCGTTAACCACAGCCACATTTTCAAGCTTCCTCTGGCCCAGTTCACCTGAAGCGGTACACCATTATTTGTCGGCTTTGAGACCTTCACTGTACTCCTGCCGGGAGCACCTCGAGTTTGCCGATGTATTTCGCCTATTGACGAGGCATTTGGCTACCTTAAGAGAGTCATAGTTACTCCTACCACTTGCACCCAGATTTATCACTGTCACATCCTCAAGCTTTCTCCGGCCAGTTCACCACAAGCGATAAGCCATTATCTGTCGACATAAAGTGTTTCACAGTACTACTGCTGGCAGCTCCTCGGTTTGCAGATGTATTTCGCGTGTTGACGAGGCATTTGGCTACCTTAAGAGAGTCATAGTTACTCCTGCCAGTTGGTAAGAGAGTCATTGTTACACCTGCCAAATGCTCGCCGTTAACCACAGCCACATTTTCAAGCTTCCTCTGGCCCAGTTCCACTGAAGCGGTACACCATTATTTGTCGGCTTTGAGACCTTCACTGTACTCCTGTCGGGAGCACCTCGAGTTTGCCGATGTATTTCGCCTATTGACGAGGCATTTGGCTACCTTAAGAGAGTCATAGTTACTCCTACCACTTGCACCCAGATTTATCACTGTCACATCCTCAAGCTTTCTCCGGCCAGTTCACCACAAGCGATACGCCATTATCTGTCGACATAAAGTGTTTCACAGTACTACTGCTGGCAGCTCCTCGGTTTGCAGATGTATTTCGCGTGTTGACGAGGCATTTGGCTACCTTAAGAGAGTCATAGTTACTCCTGCCACTTGCTCCCCGTTCTACCACAGTCACATCTACAAGCTTACTCTGGCCAGTTCACCAGAAGCGACACGCCATTATTTGTTGACCTTAAGACTTTCACAGTACTCCTTGCGGGAGCTCCTCGGGATTGCCAATGTAATTCACCTTTTGACGAGGCATTTGGCTACTCTAAGAGAGTCATAGTTACTCCTGCCAGTTGCTCCCCGTTTTACCACAGTCACATCTACAAGCTTACTCTGGCCGTTCACCAGAAGCGATACGCCATTATTTGTTGACCTTAAGACTTTCACAGTACTCCTTCCGGGAGCTCATCGAGAATGCCGATGTTTTTCGCCTGTTGACGAGGCATTTTTCTACCTTAAGAGAGTCATTGTTACACCTGCCAAATGCTCGCCGTTAGCCACAGCCACATTTTCAAGCTTCCTCTGGCCCAGTTCACCTGAAGCGGTACACCATTATTTGTCGGCTTTGAGACCTTCACTGTACTCCTGCCGGGAGCACCTCGAGTTTGCCGATGTATTTCGCCTATTGACGAGGCATTTGGCTACCTTAAGAGAGTCATAGTTACTCCTACCACTTGCACCCAGATTTATCACTGTCACATCCTCAAGCTTTCTCCGGCCAGTTCACCACAAGCGATACGCCATTATCTGTCGACATAAAGTGTTTCACAGTACTACTGCTGGCAGCTCCTCGGTTTGCAGATGTATTTCGCGTGTTGACGAGGCATTTGGCTACCTTAAGAGAGTCATAGTTACTCCTGCCACTTGCTCCCCGTTCTACCACAGTCACATCTACAAGCTTACTCTGGCCAGTTCACCAGAAGCGATACGCCATTATTTGTTGACCTTAAGACTTTCACAGTACTCCTTGCGGGAGCTCCTCGGGATTGCCAATGTAATTCGCCTTTTGACGAGGCATTTGGCTACTCTAAGAGAGTCATAGTTACTCCTGCCAGTTGCTCCCCGTTTTACCACAGTCACATCTACAAGCTTACTCTGGCCGTTCACCAGAAGCGATACGCCATTATTTGTTGACCTTAAGACTTTCACAGTACTCCTTCCGGGAGCTCATCGAGAATGCCGATGTTTTTCGCCTGTTGACGAGGCATTTTTCTACCTTAAGAGAGTCATTGTTACACCTGCCAAATGCTCGCCGTTAGCCACAGCCACATTTTCAAGCTTCCTCTGGCCCAGTTCACCTGAAGCGGTACACCATTATTTGTCGGCTTTGAGACCTTCACTGTACTCCTGCCGGGAGCACCTCGAGTTTGCCGATGTATTTCGCCTATTGACGAGGCATTTGGCTACCTTAAGAGAGTCATAGTTACTCCTACCACTTGCACCCAGATTTATCACTGTCACATCCTCAAGCTTTCTCCGGCCAGTTCACCACAAGCGATACGCCATTATCTGTCGACATAAAGTGTTTCACAGTACTACTGCTGGCAGCTCCTCGGTTTGCAGATGTATTTCGCGTGTTGACGAGGCATTTGGCTACCTTAAGAGAGTCATAGTTACTCCTGCCACTTGCTCCCCGTTCTACCACAGTCACATCTACAAGCTTACTCTGGCCAGTTCACCAGAAGCGATACGCCATTATTTGTTGACCTTAAGACTTTGACAGTACTCCTTGCGGGAGCTCCTCGGGATTGCCAATGTAATTCGCCTTTTGACGAGGCATTTGGCTACCCTAAGAGAGTCATAGTTACTCCTGCCAGTTGCTCCCCGTTTTACCACAGTCACATCTACAAGCTTACTCTGGCCGTTCACCAGAAGCGATACGCCATTATTTGTTGACCTTAAGACTTTCACAGTACTCCTTCCGGGAGCTCATCGAGAATGCCGATGTTTTTCGCCTGTTGACGAGGCATTTTTCTACCTTAAGAGAGTCATTGTTACACCTGCCAAATGCTCGCCGTTAACCACAGCCACATTTTCAAGCTTCCTCTGGCCCAGTTCACCTGAAGCGGTACACCATTATTTGTCGGCTTTGAGACCTTCACTGTACTCCTGCCGGGAGCACCTCGAGTTTGCCGATGTATTTCGCCTATTGACGAGGCATTTGGCTACCTTAAGAGAGTCATAGTTACTCCTACCACTTGCACCCAGATTTATCACTGTCACATCCTCAAGCTTTCTCCGGCCAGTTCACCACAAGCGATAAGCCATTATCTGTCGACATAAAGTGTTTCACAGTACTACTGCTGGCAGCTCCTCGGTTTGCAGATGTATTTCGCGTGTTGACGAGGCATTTGGCTACCTTAAGAGAGTCATAGTTACTCCTGCCAGTTGGTAAGAGAGTCATTGTTACACCTGCCAAATGCTCGCCGTTAACCACAGCCACATTTTCAAGCTTCCTCTGGCCCAGTTCCACTGAAGCGGTACACCATTATTTGTCGGCTTTGAGACCTTCACTGTACTCCTGTCGGGAGCACCTCGAGTTTGCCGATGTATTTCGCCTATTGACGAGGCATTTGGCTACCTTAAGAGAGTCATAGTTACTCCTACCACTTGCACCCAGATTTATCACTGTCACATCCTCAAGCTTTCTCCGGCCAGTTCACCACAAGCGATACGCCATTATCTGTCGACATAAAGTGTTTCACAGTACTACTGCTGGCAGCTCCTCGGTTTGCAGATGTATTTCGCGTGTTGACGAGGCATTTGGCTACCTTAAGAGAGTCATAGTTACTCCTGCCACTTGCTCCCCGTTCTACCACAGTCACATCTACAAGCTTACTCTGGCCAGTTCACCAGAAGCGACACGCCATTATTTGTTGACCTTAAGACTTTCACAGTACTCCTTGCGGGAGCTCCTCGGGATTGCCAATGTAATTCACCTTTTGACGAGGCATTTGGCTACTCTAAGAGAGTCATAGTTACTCCTGCCAGTTGCTCCCCGTTTTACCACAGTCACATCTACAAGCTTACTCTGGCCGTTCACCAGAAGCGATACGCCATTATTTGTTGACCTTAAGACTTTCACAGTACTCCTTCCGGGAGCTCATCGAGAATGCCGATGTTTTTCGCCTGTTGACGAGGCATTTTTCTACCTTAAGAGAGTCATTGTTACACCTGCCAAATGCTCGCCGTTAGCCACAGCCACATTTTCAAGCTTCCTCTGGCCCAGTTCACCTGAAGCGGTACACCATTATTTGTCGGCTTTGAGACCTTCACTGTACTCCTGCCGGGAGCACCTCGAGTTTGCCGATGTATTTCGCCTATTGACGAGGCATTTGGCTACCTTAAGAGAGTCATAGTTACTCCTACCACTTGCACCCAGATTTATCACTGTCACATCCTCAAGCTTTCTCCGGCCAGTTCACCACAAGCGATACGCCATTATCTGTCGACATAAAGTGTTTCACAGTACTACTGCTGGCAGCTCCTCGGTTTGCAGATGTATTTCGCGTGTTGACGAGGCATTTGGCTACCTTAAGAGAGTCATAGTTACTCCTGCCACTTGCTCCCCGTTCTACCACAGTCACATCTACAAGCTTACTCTGGCCAGTTCACCAGAAGCGATACGCCATTATTTGTTGACCTTAAGACTTTCACAGTACTCCTTGCGGGAGCTCCTCGGGATTGCCAATGTAATTCACCTTTTGACGAGGCATTTGGCTACTCTAAGAGAGTCATAGTTACTCCTGCCAGTTGCTCCCCGTTTTACCACAGTCACATCTACAAGCTTACTCTGGCCGTTCACCAGAAGCGATACGCCATTATTTGTTGACCTTAAGACTTTCACAGTACTCCTTCCGGGAGCTCATCGAGAATGCCGATGTTTTTCGCCTGTTGACGAGGCATTTTTCTACCTTAAGAGAGTCATTGTTACACCTGCCAAATGCTCGCCGTTAGCCACAGCCACATTTTCAAGCTTCCTCTGGCCCAGTTCACCTGAAGCGGTACACCATTATTTGTCGGCTTTGAGACCTTCACTGTACTCCTGCCGGTAGCACCTCGAGTTTGCCGATGTATTTCGCCTATTGACGAGGCATTTGGCTACCTTAAGAGAGTCATAGTTACTCCTACCACTTGCACCCAGATTTATCACTGTCACATCCTCAAGCTTTCTCCGGCCAGTTCACCACAAGCGATACGCCATTATCTGTCGACATAAAGTGTTTCACAGTACTACTGCTGGCAGCTCCGCGGTTTGCAGATATATTTCGCGTGTTGACGAGGCATTTGGCTACCTTAAGAGAGTCATAGTTACTCCTGCCACTTGCTCCCCGTTCTACCACAGTCACATCTACAAGCTTACTCTGGCCAGTTCACCAGAAGCGATACGCCATTATTTGTTGACCTTAAGACTTTCACAGTACTCCTTGCGGGAGCTCCTCGGGATTGCCAATGTAATTCGCCTTTTGACGAGGCATTTGGCTACCCTAAGAGAGTCATAGTTACTCCTGCCAGTTGCTCCCCGTTTTACCACAGTCACATCTACAAGCTTACTCTGGCCGTTCACCAGAAGCGATACGCCATTATTTGTTGACCTTAAGACTTTCACAGTACTCCATGCGGGAGCTCCTCGGGATTGCCAATGTAATTCGCCTTTTGACGAGGCATTTGGCTACCCTAAGAGAGTCATAGTTACTCCTGCCAGTTGCTCCCCGTTTTACCACAGTCACATCTACAAGCTTACTCTGGCCGTTCACCAGAAGCGATACGCCATTATTTGTTGACCTTAAGACTTTCACAGTACTCCTTCCGGGAGCTCATCGAGAATGCCGATGTTTTTCGCCTGTTGACGAGGCATTTTTCTACCTTAAGAGAGTCATTGTTACACCTGCCAAATGCTCGCCGTTAACCACAGCCACATTTTCAAGCTTCCTCTGGCGCAGTTCACCTGAAGCGGTACACCATTATTTGTCGGCTTTGAGACCTTCACTGTACTCCTGCCTGGAGCACCTCGAGTTTGCCGATGTATTTCGCCTATTGACGAGGCATTTGGCTACCTTAAGAGAGTCATAGTTACTCCTACCACTTGCACCCAGATTTATCACTGTCACATCCTCAAGCTTTCTCCGGCCAGTTCACCACAAGCGATACGCCATTATCTGTCGACATAAAGTGTTTCACAGTACTACTGCTGGCAGCTCCTCGGTTTGCAGATGTATTTCGCATGTTGACGAGGCATTTGGCCACCTTAAGAGAGTCATAGTTACTCCTGACACTTGCTCCCCGTTCTACCACAGTCACATCTACAAGCTTACTCTGGCCAGTTCACCAGAAGCGATACGCCATTATTTGTTGACCTTAAGACTTTCACAGTACTCCTTGCGGGAGCTCCTCGGGATTGCCAATGTAATTCGCCTTTTGACGAGGCATTTGGCTACCCTAAGAGAGTCATAGTTACTCCTGCCAGTTGCTCCCCGTTTTACCACAGTCACATCTACAAGCTTACTCTGGCCGTTCACCAGAAGCGATACGCCATTATTTGTTGACCTTAAGACTTTCACAGTACTCCTTCCGGGAGCTCATCGAGAATGCCGATGTTTTTCGCCTGTTGACGAGGCATTTTTCTACCTTAAGAGAGTCATTGTTACACCTGCCAAATGCTCGCCGTTAACCACAGCCACATTTTCAAGCTTCCTCTGCCCCAGTTCACCTGAAGCGGTACACCATTATTTGTCGGCTTTGAGACCTTCACTGTACTCCTGCCGGGAGCACCTCGGGTTTGCCGATGTATTTCGCCTATTGACGAGGCATTTGGCTACCTTAAGAGAGTCATAGTTACTCCTACCACTTGCACCCAGATTTATCACTGTCACATCCTCAAGCTTTCTCCGGCCAGTTCACCACAAGCGATACGCCATTATCTGTCGACATAAAGTGTTTCACAGTACTACTGCTGGCAGCTCCTCGGTTTGCAGATGTATTTCGCGTGTTGACGAGGCATTTGGCTACCTTAAGAGAGTCATAGTTACTCCTGCCAGTTGGTAAGAGAGTCATTGTTACACCTGCCAAATGCTCGCCGTTAACCACAGCCACATTTTCAAGCTTCCTCTGGCCCAGTTCCACTGAAGCGGTACACCATTATTTGTCGGCTTTGAGACCTTCACTGTACTCCTGTCGGGAGCACCTCGAGTTTGCCGATGTATTTCGCCTATTGACGAGGCATTTGGCTACCTTAAGAGAGTCATAGTTACTCCTACCACTTGCACCCAGATTTATCACTGTCACATCCTCAAGCTTTCTCCGGCCAGTTCACCACAAGCGATACGCCATTATCTGTCGACATAAAGTGTTTCACAGTACTACTGCTGGCAGCTCCTCGGTTTGCAGATGTATTTCGCGTGTTGACGAGGCATTTGGCTACCTTAAGAGAGTCATAGTTACTCCTGCCACTTGCTCCCCGTTCTACCACAGTCACATCTACAAGCTTACTCTGGCCAGTTCACCAGAAGCGACACGCCATTATTTGTTGACCTTAAGACTTTCACAGTACTCCTTGCGGGAGCTCCTCGGGATTGCCAATGTAATTCACCTTTTGACGAGGCATTTGGCTACTCTAAGAGAGTCATAGTTACTCCTGCCAGTTGCTCCCCGTTTTACCACAGTCACATCTACAAGCTTACTCTGGCCGTTCACCAGAAGCGATACGCCATTATTTGTTGACCTTAAGACTTTCACAGTACTCCTTCCGGGAGCTCATCGAGAATGCCGATGTTTTTCGCCTGTTGACGAGGCATTTTTCTACCTTAAGAGAGTCATTGTTACACCTGCCAAATGCTCGCCGTTAGCCACAGCCACATTTTCAAGCTTCCTCTGGCCCAGTTCACCTGAAGCGGTACACCATTATTTGTCGGCTTTGAGACCTTCACTGTACTCCTGCCGGGAGCACCTCGAGTTTGCCGATGTATTTCGCCTATTGACGAGGCATTTGGCTACCTTAAGAGAGTCATAGTTACTCCTACCACTTGCACCCAGATTTATCACTGTCACATCCTCAAGCTTTCTCCGGCCAGTTCACCACAAGCGATACGCCATTATCTGTCGACATAAAGTGTTTCACAGTACTACTGCTGGCAGCTCCTCGGTTTGCAGATGTATTTCGCGTGTTGACGAGGCATTTGGCTACCTTAAGAGAGTCATAGTTACTCCTGCCACTTGCTCCCCGTTCTACCACAGTCACATCTACAAGCTTACTCTGGCCAGTTCACCAGAAGCGATACGCCATTATTTGTTGACCTTAAGACTTTCACAGTACTCCTTGCGGGAGCTCCTCGGGATTGCCAATGTAATTCACCTTTTGACGAGGCATTTGGCTACTCTAAGAGAGTCATAGTTACTCCTGCCAGTTGCTCCCCGTTTTACCACAGTCACATCTACAAGCTTACTCTGGCCGTTCACCAGAAGCGATACGCCATTATTTGTTGACCTTAAGACTTTCACAGTACTCCTTCCGGGAGCTCATCGAGAATGCCGATGTTTTTCGCCTGTTGACGAGGCATTTTTCTACCTTAAGAGAGTCATTGTTACACCTGCCAAATGCTCGCCGTTAGCCACAGCCACATTTTCAAGCTTCCTCTGGCCCAGTTCACCTGAAGCGGTACACCATTATTTGTCGGCTTTGAGACCTTCACTGTACTCCTGCCGGTAGCACCTCGAGTTTGCCGATGTATTTCGCCTATTGACGAGGCATTTGGCTACCTTAAGAGAGTCATAGTTACTCCTACCACTTGCACCCAGATTTATCACTGTCACATCCTCAAGCTTTCTCCGGCCAGTTCACCACAAGCGATACGCCATTATCTGTCGACATAAAGTGTTTCACAGTACTACTGCTGGCAGCTCCGCGGTTTGCAGATATATTTCGCGTGTTGACGAGGCATTTGGCTACCTTAAGAGAGTCATAGTTACTCCTGCCACTTGCTCCCCGTTCTACCACAGTCACATCTACAAGCTTACTCTGGCCAGTTCACCAGAAGCGATACGCCATTATTTGTTGACCTTAAGACTTTCACAGTACTCCTTGCGGGAGCTCCTCGGGATTGCCAATGTAATTCGCCTTTTGACGAGGCATTTGGCTACCCTAAGAGAGTCATAGTTACTCCTGCCAGTTGCTCCCCGTTTTACCACAGTCACATCTACAAGCTTACTCTGGCCGTTCACCAGAAGCGATACGCCATTATTTGTTGACCTTAAGACTTTCACAGTACTCCATGCGGGAGCTCCTCGGGATTGCCAATGTAATTCGCCTTTTGACGAGGCATTTGGCTACCCTAAGAGAGTCATAGTTACTCCTGCCAGTTGCTCCCCGTTTTACCACAGTCACATCTACAAGCTTACTCTGGCCGTTCACCAGAAGCGATACGCCATTATTTGTTGACCTTAAGACTTTCACAGTACTCCTTCCGGGAGCTCATCGAGAATGCCGATGTTTTTCGCCTGTTGACGAGGCATTTTTCTACCTTAAGAGAGTCATTGTTACACCTGCCAAATGCTCGCCGTTAACCACAGCCACATTTTCAAGCTTCCTCTGGCGCAGTTCACCTGAAGCGGTACACCATTATTTGTCGGCTTTGAGACCTTCACTGTACTCCTGCCTGGAGCACCTCGAGTTTGCCGATGTATTTCGCCTATTGACGAGGCATTTGGCTACCTTAAGAGAGTCATAGTTACTCCTACCACTTGCACCCAGATTTATCACTGTCACATCCTCAAGCTTTCTCCGGCCAGTTCACCACAAGCGATACGCCATTATCTGTCGACATAAAGTGTTTCACAGTACTACTGCTGGCAGCTCCTCGGTTTGCAGATGTATTTCGCATGTTGACGAGGCATTTGGCCACCTTAAGAGAGTCATAGTTACTCCTGACACTTGCTCCCCGTTCTACCACAGTCACATCTACAAGCTTACTCTGGCCAGTTCACCAGAAGCGATACGCCATTATTTGTTGACCTTAAGACTTTCACAGTACTCCTTGCGGGAGCTCCTCGGGATTGCCAATGTAATTCGCCTTTTGACGAGGCATTTGGCTACCCTAAGAGAGTCATAGTTACTCCTGCCAGTTGCTCCCCGTTTTACCACAGTCACATCTACAAGCTTACTCTGGCCGTTCACCAGAAGCGATACGCCATTATTTGTTGACCTTAAGACTTTCACAGTACTCCTTCCGGGAGCTCATCGAGAATGCCGATGTTTTTCGCCTGTTGACGAGGCATTTTTCTACCTTAAGAGAGTCATTGTTACACCTGCCAAATGCTCGCCGTTAACCACAGCCACATTTTCAAGCTTCCTCTGCCCCAGTTCACCTGAAGCGGTACACCATTATTTGTCGGCTTTGAGACCTTCACTGTACTCCTGCCGGGAGCACCTCGGGTTTGCCGATGTATTTCGCCTATTGACGAGGCATTTGGCTACCTTAAGAGAGTCATAGTTACTCCTACCACTTGCACCCAGATTTATCACTGTCACATCCTCAAGCTTTCTCCGGCCAGTTCACCACAAGCGATACGCCATTATCTGTCGACATAAAGTGTTTCACAGTACTACTGCTGGCAGCTCCTCGGTTTGCAGATGTATTTCGCGTGTTGACGAGGCATTTGGCTACCTTAAGAGAGTCATAGTTACTCCTGCCAGTTGGTAAGAGAGTCATTGTTACACCTGCCAAATGCTCGCCGTTAACCACAGCCACATTTTCAAGCTTCCTCTGGCCCAGTTCCACTGAAGCGGTACACCATTATTTGTCGGCTTTGAGACCTTCACTGTACTCCTGTCGGGAGCACCTCGAGTTTGCCGATGTATTTCGCCTATTGACGAGGCATTTGGCTACCTTAAGAGAGTCATAGTTACTCCTACCACTTGCACCCAGATTTATCACTGTCACATCCTCAAGCTTTCTCCGGCCAGTTCACCACAAGCGATACGCCATTATCTGTCGACATAAAGTGTTTCACAGTACTACTGCTGGCAGCTCCTCGGTTTGCAGATGTATTTCGCGTGTTGACGAGGCATTTGGCTACCTTAAGAGAGTCATAGTTACTCCTGCCACTTGCTCCCCGTTCTACCACAGTCACATCTACAAGCTTACTCTGGCCAGTTCACCAGAAGCGACACGCCATTATTTGTTGACCTTAAGACTTTCACAGTACTCCTTGCGGGAGCTCCTCGGGATTGCCAATGTAATTCACCTTTTGACGAGGCATTTGGCTACTCTAAGAGAGTCATAGTTACTCCTGCCAGTTGCTCCCCGTTTTACCACAGTCACATCTACAAGCTTACTCTGGCCGTTCACCAGAAGCGATACGCCATTATTTGTTGACCTTAAGACTTTCACAGTACTCCTTCCGGGAGCTCATCGAGAATGCCGATGTTTTTCGCCTGTTGACGAGGCATTTTTCTACCTTAAGAGAGTCATTGTTACACCTGCCAAATGCTCGCCGTTAGCCACAGCCACATTTTCAAGCTTCCTCTGGCCCAGTTCACCTGAAGCGGTACACCATTATTTGTCGGCTTTGAGACCTTCACTGTACTCCTGCCGGGAGCACCTCGAGTTTGCCGATGTATTTCGCCTATTGACGAGGCATTTGGCTACCTTAAGAGAGTCATAGTTACTCCTACCACTTGCACCCAGATTTATCACTGTCACATCCTCAAGCTTTCTCCGGCCAGTTCACCACAAGCGATACGCCATTATCTGTCGACATAAAGTGTTTCACAGTACTACTGCTGGCAGCTCCTCGGTTTGCAGATGTATTTCGCGTGTTGACGAGGCATTTGGCTACCTTAAGAGAGTCATAGTTACTCCTGCCACTTGCTCCCCGTTCTACCACAGTCACATCTACAAGCTTACTCTGGCCAGTTCACCAGAAGCGATACGCCATTATTTGTTGACCTTAAGACTTTCACAGTACTCCTTGCGGGAGCTCCTCGGGATTGCCAATGTAATTCACCTTTTGACGAGGCATTTGGCTACTCTAAGAGAGTCATAGTTACTCCTGCCAGTTGCTCCCCGTTTTACCACAGTCACATCTACAAGCTTACTCTGGCCGTTCACCAGAAGCGATACGCCATTATTTGTTGACCTTAAGACTTTCACAGTACTCCTTCCGGGAGCTCATCGAGAATGCCGATGTTTTTCGCCTGTTGACGAGGCATTTTTCTACCTTAAGAGAGTCATTGTTACACCTGCCAAATGCTCGCCGTTAGCCACAGCCACATTTTCAAGCTTCCTCTGGCCCAGTTCACCTGAAGCGGTACACCATTATTTGTCGGCTTTGAGACCTTCACTGTACTCCTGCCGGTAGCACCTCGAGTTTGCCGATGTATTTCGCCTATTGACGAGGCATTTGGCTACCTTAAGAGAGTCATAGTTACTCCTACCACTTGCACCCAGATTTATCACTGTCACATCCTCAAGCTTTCTCCGGCCAGTTCACCACAAGCGATACGCCATTATCTGTCGACATAAAGTGTTTCACAGTACTACTGCTGGCAGCTCCGCGGTTTGCAGATATATTTCGCGTGTTGACGAGGCATTTGGCTACCTTAAGAGAGTCATAGTTACTCCTGCCACTTGCTCCCCGTTCTACCACAGTCACATCTACAAGCTTACTCTGGCCAGTTCACCAGAAGCGATACGCCATTATTTGTTGACCTTAAGACTTTCACAGTACTCCTTGCGGGAGCTCCTCGGGATTGCCAATGTAATTCGCCTTTTGACGAGGCATTTGGCTACCCTAAGAGAGTCATAGTTACTCCTGCCAGTTGCTCCCCGTTTTACCACAGTCACATCTACAAGCTTACTCTGGCCGTTCACCAGAAGCGATACGCCATTATTTGTTGACCTTAAGACTTTCACAGTACTCCATGCGGGAGCTCCTCGGGATTGCCAATGTAATTCGCCTTTTGACGAGGCATTTGGCTACCCTAAGAGAGTCATAGTTACTCCTGCCAGTTGCTCCCCGTTTTACCACAGTCACATCTACAAGCTTACTCTGGCCGTTCACCAGAAGCGATACGCCATTATTTGTTGACCTTAAGACTTTCACAGTACTCCTTCCGGGAGCTCATCGAGAATGCCGATGTTTTTCGCCTGTTGACGAGGCATTTTTCTACCTTAAGAGAGTCATTGTTACACCTGCCAAATGCTCGCCGTTAACCACAGCCACATTTTCAAGCTTCCTCTGGCGCAGTTCACCTGAAGCGGTACACCATTATTTGTCGGCTTTGAGACCTTCACTGTACTCCTGCCTGGAGCACCTCGAGTTTGCCGATGTATTTCGCCTATTGACGAGGCATTTGGCTACCTTAAGAGAGTCATAGTTACTCCTACCACTTGCACCCAGATTTATCACTGTCACATCCTCAAGCTTTCTCCGGCCAGTTCACCACAAGCGATACGCCATTATCTGTCGACATAAAGTGTTTCACAGTACTACTGCTGGCAGCTCCTCGGTTTGCAGATGTATTTCGCATGTTGACGAGGCATTTGGCCACCTTAAGAGAGTCATAGTTACTCCTGACACTTGCTCCCCGTTCTACCACAGTCACATCTACAAGCTTACTCTGGCCAGTTCACCAGAAGTGATACGCCATTATTTGTTGACCTTAAGACTTTCACAAAACTCCTTGCGGGAGCTCCTCGGGATTGCCAATGTAATTCGCCTTTTGACGAGGCATTTGGCTACCCTAAGAGAGTCATAGTTACTCCTGCCAGTTGCTCCCCGTTTTACCACAGTCACATCTACAAGCTTACTCTGGCCGTTCACCAGAAGCGATACGCCATTATTTGTTGACCTTAAGACTTTCACAGTACTCCTTCCGGGAGCTCATCGAGAATGCCGATGTTTTTCGCCTGTTGACGAGGCATTTTTCTACCTTAAGAGAGTCATTGTTACACCTGCCAAATGCTCGCCGTTAACCACAGCCACATTTTCAAGCTTCCTCTGCCCCAGTTCACCTGAAGCGGTACACCATTATTTGTCGGCTTTGAGACCTTCACTGTACTCCTGCCGGGAGCACCTCGGGTTTGCCGATGTATTTCGCCTATTGACGAGGCATTTGGCTACCTTAAGAGAGTCATAGTTACTCCTACCACTTGCACCCAGATTTATCACTGTCACATCCTCAAGCTTTCTCCGGCCAGTTCACCACAAGCGATACGCCATTATCTGTCGACATAAAGTGTTTCACAGTACTACTGCTGGCAGCTCCTCGGTTTGCAGATGTATTTCGCGTGTTGACGAGGCATTTGGCTACCTTAAGAGAGTCATAGTTACTCCTGCCAGTTGGTAAGAGAGTCATTGTTACACCTGCCAAATGCTCGCCGTTAACCACAGCCACATTTTCAAGCTTCCTCTGGCCCAGTTCCACTGAAGCGGTACACCATTATTTGTCGGCTTTGAGACCTTCACTGTACTCCTGTCGGGAGCACCTCGAGTTTGCCGATGTATTTCGCCTATTGACGAGGCATTTGGCTACCTTAAGAGAGTCATAGTTACTCCTACCACTTGCACCCAGATTTATCACTGTCACATCCTCAAGCTTTCTCCGGCCAGTTCACCACAAGCGATACGCCATTATCTGTCGACATAAAGTGTTTCACAGTACTACTGCTGGCAGCTCCTCGGTTTGCAGATGTATTTCGCGTGTTGACGAGGCATTTGGCTACCTTAAGAGAGTCATAGTTACTCCTGCCACTTGCTCCCCGTTCTACCACAGTCACATCTACAAGCTTACTCTGGCCAGTTCACCAGAAGCGACACGCCATTATTTGTTGACCTTAAGACTTTCACAGTACTCCTTGCGGGAGCTCCTCGGGATTGCCAATGTAATTCACCTTTTGACGAGGCATTTGGCTACTCTAAGAGAGTCATAGTTACTCCTGCCAGTTGCTCCCCGTTTTACCACAGTCACATCTACAAGCTTACTCTGGCCGTTCACCAGAAGCGATACGCCATTATTTGTTGACCTTAAGACTTTCACAGTACTCCTTCCGGGAGCTCATCGAGAATGCCGATGTTTTTCGCCTGTTGACGAGGCATTTTTCTACCTTAAGAGAGTCATTGTTACACCTGCCAAATGCTCGCCGTTAGCCACAGCCACATTTTCAAGCTTCCTCTGGCCCAGTTCACCTGAAGCGGTACACCATTATTTGTCGGCTTTGAGACCTTCACTGTACTCCTGCCGGGAGCACCTCGAGTTTGCACCTTGCACCCAGATTTATCACTGTGACATCCTCAAGCTTTCTCCGGCCAGTTCACCACAAGCGATACGCCATTATCTGACGACATAAAGTGTTTCACAGTACTACTGCTGGCAGCTCCTCGGTTTGCAGATGTATTTCGCGTGTTGACGAGGCATTTGGCTACCTTAAGAGAGTCATAGTTACTCCTACCACTTGCTCCCCGTTCTACCACAGTCACATCTACAAGCTTACTCTGGCCAGTTCACCAGAAGCGATACGCCATTATTTGTTGACCTTAAGACTTTCACAGTACTCCTTGCGGGAACTCCTCGGGATTGCCAATGTAATTCGCCTTTTGACGAGGCATTTGGCTACTCTAAGAGAGTCATAGTTACTCCTGCCAGTTGCTCCCCGTTTTACCACAGTCACATCTACAAGCTTACTCTGGCCGTTCACCAGAAGCGATACGCCATTATTTGTTGACCTTAAGACTTTCACAGTACTCCTTCCGGGAGCTCATCGAGAATGCCGATGTTTTTCGCCTGTTGACGAGGCATTTTTCTACCTTAAGAGAGTCATTGTTACACCTGCCAAATGCTCGCCGTTAGCCACAGCCACATTTTCAAGCTTCCTCTGGCCCAGTTCACCTGAAGCGGTACACCATTATTTGTCGGCTTTGAGACCTTCACTGTACTCCTGCCGGGAGCACCTCGAGTTTGCCGATGTATTTCGCCTATTGACGAGGCATTTGGCTACCTTAAGAGAGTCATAGTTACTCCTACCACTTGCACCCAGATTTATCACTGTCACATCCTCAAGCTTTCTCCGGCCAGTTCACCACAAGCGATACGCCATTATCTGTCGACATAAAGTGTTTCACAGTACTACTGCTGGCAGCTCCTCGGTTTGCAGATGTATTTCGCGTGTTGACGAGGCATTTGGCTACCTTAAGAGAGTCATAGTTACTCCTGCCACTTGCTCCCCGTTCTACCACAGTCACATCTACAAGCTTACTCTGGCCAGTTCACCAGAAGCGATACGCCATTATTTGTTGACCTTAAGACTTTCACAGTACTCCTTGCGGGAGCTCCTCGGGATTGCCAATGTAATTCACCTTTTGACGAGGCATTTGGCTACTCTAAGAGAGTCATAGTTACTCCTGCCAGTTGCTCCCCGTTTTACCACAGTCACATCTACAAGCTTACTCTGGCCGTTCACCAGAAGCGATACGCCATTATTTGTTGACCTTAAGACTTTCACAGTACTCCTTCCGGGAGCTCATCGAGAATGCCGATGTTTTTCGCCTGTTGACGAGGCATTTTTCTACCTTAAGAGAGTCATTGTTACACCTGCCAAATGCTCGCCGTTAGCCACAGCCACATTTTCAAGCTTCCTCTGGCCCAGTTCACCTGAAGCGGTACACCATTATTTGTCGGCTTTGAGACCTTCACTGTACTCCTGCCGGTAGCACCTCGAGTTTGCCGATGTATTTCGCCTATTGACGAGGCATTTGGCTACCTTAAGAGAGTCATAGTTACTCCTACCACTTGCACCCAGATTTATCACTGTCACATCCTCAAGCTTTCTCCGGCCAGTTCACCACAAGCGATACGCCATTATCTGTCGACATAAAGTGTTTCACAGTACTACTGCTGGCAGCTCCGCGGTTTGCAGATGTATTTCGCGTGTTGACGAGGCATTTGGCTACCTTAAGAGAGTCATAGTTACTCCTGCCACTTGCTCCCCGTTCTACCACAGTCACATCTACAAGCTTACTCTGGCCAGTTCACCAGAAGCGATACGCCATTATTTGTTGACCTTAAGACTTTCACAGTACTCCTTGCGGGAGCTCCTCGGGATTGCCAATGTAATTCGCCTTTTGACGAGGCATTTGGCTACCCTAAGAGAGTCATAGTTACTCCTGCCAGTTGCTCCCCGTTTTACCACAGTCACATCTACAAGCTTACTCTGGCCGTTCACCAGAAGCGATACGCCATTATTTGTTGACCTTAAGACTTTCACAGTACTCCTTCCGGGAGCTCATCGAGAATGCCGATGTTTTTCGCCTGTTGACGAGGCATTTTTCTACCTTAAGAGAGTCATTGTTACACCTGCCAAATGCTCGCCGTTAACCACAGCCACATTTTCAAGCTTCCTCTGGCCCAGTTCACCTGAAGCGGTACACCATTATTTGTCGGCTTTGAGACCTTCACTGTACTCCTGCCGGGAGCACCTCGAGTTTGCACCTTGCACCCAGATTTATCACTGTGACATCCTCAAGCTTTCTCCGGCCAGTTCACCACAAGCGATACGCCATTATCTGACGACATAAAGTGTTTCACAGTACTACTGCTGGCAGCTCCTCGGTTTGCAGATGTATTTCGCGTGTTGACGAGGCATTTGGCTACCTTAAGAGAGTCATAGTTACTCCTACCACTTGCTCCCCGTTCTACCACAGTCACATCTACAAGCTTACTCTGGCCAGTTCACCAGAAGCGATACGCCATTATTTGTTGACCTTAAGACTTTCACAGTACTCCTTGCGGGAACTCCTCGGGATTGCCAATGTAATTCGCCTTTTGACGAGGCATTTGGCTACTCTAAGAGAGTCATAGTTACTCCTGCCAGTTGCTCCCCGTTTTACCACAGTCACATCTACAAGCTTACTCTGGCCGTTCACCAGAAGCGATACGCCATTATTTGTTGACCTTAAGACTTTCACAGTACTCCTTCCGGGAGCTCATCGAGAATGCCGATGTTTTTCGCCTGTTGACGAGGCATTTTTCTACCTTAAGAGAGTCATTGTTACACCTGCCAAATGCTCGCCGTTAGCCACAGCCACATTTTCAAGCTTCCTCTGGCCCAGTTCACCTGAAGCGGTACACCATTATTTGTCGGCTTTGAGACCTTCACTGTACTCCTGCCGGGAGCACCTCGAGTTTGCACCTTGCACCCAGATTTATCACTATGACATCCTCAAGCTTTCTCCGGCCAGTTCACCACAAGCGATACGCCATTATCTGACGACATAAAGTGTTTCACAGTACTACTGCTGGCAGCTCCTCGGTTTGCAGATGTATTTCGCGTGTTGACGAGGCATTTGGCTACCTTAAGAGAGTCATAGTTACTCCTACCACTTGCTCCCCGTTCTACCACAGTCACATCTACAAGCTTACTCTGGCCAGTTCACCAGAAGCGATACGCCATTATTTGTTGACCTTAAGACTTTCACAGTACTCCTTGCGGGAACTCCTCGGGATTGCCAATGTAATTCGCCTTTTGACGAGGCATTTGGCTACTCTAAGAGAGTCATAGTTACTCCTGCCAGTTGCTCCCCGTTTTACCACAGTCACATCTACAAGCTTACTCTGGCCGTTCACCAGAAGCGATACGCCATTATTTGTTGACCTTAAGACTTTCACAGTACTCCTTCCGGGAGCTCATCGAGAATGCCGATGTTTTTCGCCTGTTGACGAGGCATTTTTCTACCTTAAGAGAGTCATTGTTACACCTGCCAAATGCTCGCCGTTAGCCACAGCCACATTTTCAAGCTTCCTCTGGCCCAGTTCACCTGAAGCGGTACACCATTATTTGTCGGCTTTGAGACCTTCACTGTACTCCTGCCGGGAGCACCTCGAGTTTGCCGATGTATTTCGCCTATTGACGAGGCATTTGGCTACCTTAAGAGAGTCATAGTTACTCCTACCACTTGCACCCAGATTTATCACTGTCACATCCTCAAGCTTTCTCCGGCCAGTTCACCACAAGCGATACGCCATTATCTGTCGACATAAAGTGTTTCACAGTACTACTGCTGGCAGCTCCTCGGTTTGCAGATGTATTTCGCGTGTTGACGAGGCATTTGGCTACCTTAAGAGAGTCATAGTTACTCCTGCCACTTGCTCCCCGTTCTACCACAGTCACATCTACAAGCTTACTCTGGCCAGTTCACCAGAAGCGATACGCCATTATTTGTTGACCTTAAGACTTTCACAGTACTCCTTGCGGGAGCTCCTCGGGATTGCCAATGTAATTCACCTTTTGACGAGGCATTTGGCTACTCTAAGAGAGTCATAGTTACTCCTGCCAGTTGCTCCCCGTTTTACCACAGTCACATCTACAAGCTTACTCTGGCCGTTCACCAGAAGCGATACGCCATTATTTGTTGACCTTAAGACTTTCACAGTACTCCTTCCGGGAGCTCATCGAGAATGCCGATGTTTTTCGCCTGTTGACGAGGCATTTTTCTACCTTAAGAGAGTCATTGTTACACCTGCCAAATGCTCGCCGTTAGCCACAGCCACATTTTCAAGCTTCCTCTGGCCCAGTTCACCTGAAGCGGTACACCATTATTTGTCGGCTTTGAGACCTTCACTGTACTCCTGCCGGTAGCACCTCGAGTTTGCCGATGTATTTCGCCTATTGACGAGGCATTTGGCTACCTTAAGAGAGTCATAGTTACTCCTACCACTTGCACCCAGATTTATCACTGTCACATCCTCAAGCTTTCTCCGGCCAGTTCACCACAAGCGATACGCCATTATCTGTCGACATAAAGTGTTTCACAGTACTACTGCTGGCAGCTCCGCGGTTTGCAGATGTATTTCGCGTGTTGACGAGGCATTTGGCTACCTTAAGAGAGTCATAGTTACTCCTGCCACTTGCTCCCCGTTCTACCACAGTCACATCTACAAGCTTACTCTGGCCAGTTCACCAGAAGCGATACGCCATTATTTGTTGACCTTAAGACTTTCACAGTACTCCTTGCGGGAGCTCCTCGGGATTGCCAATGTAATTCGCCTTTTGACGAGGCATTTGGCTACCCTAAGAGAGTCATAGTTACTCCTGCCAGTTGCTCCCCGTTTTACCACAGTCACATCTACAAGCTTACTCTGGCCGTTCACCAGAAGCGATACGCCATTATTTGTTGACCTTAAGACTTTCACAGTACTCCTTCCGGGAGCTCATCGAGAATGCCGATGTTTTTCGCCTGTTGACGAGGCATTTTTCTACCTTAAGAGAGTCATTGTTACACCTGCCAAATGCTCGCCGTTAACCACAGCCACATTTTCAAGCTTCCTCTGGCCCAGTTCACCTGAAGCGGTACACCATTATTTGTCGGCTTTGAGACCTTCACTGTACTCCTGCCTGGAGCACCTCGAGTTTGCCGATGTATTAAGCCTATTGACGAGGCATTTGGCTACTTTAAGAGAGTCATAGTTACTCCTACCACTTGCACCCAGATTTATCACTGTCACATCCTCAAGCTTTCTCCGGCCAGTTCACCACAAGCGATACGCCATTATCTGTCGACATAAAGTGTTTCACAGTACTACTGCTGGCAGCTCCTCGGTTTGCAGATGTATTTCGCATGTTGACGAGGCATTTGGCCACCTTAAGAGAGTCATAGTTACTCCTGCCACTTGCTCCCCGTTCTACCACAGTCACATCTACAAGCTTACTCTGGCCAGTTCACCAGAAGCGATACGCCATTATTTGTTGACCTTAAGACTTTCACAGTACTCCTTGCGGGAGCTCCTCGGGATTGCCAATGTAATTCGCCTTTTGACGAGGCATTTGGCTACCCTAAGAGAGTCATAGTTACTCCTGCCAGTTGCTCCCCGTTTTACCACAGTCACATCTACAAGCTTACTCTGGCCGTTCACCAGAAGCGATACGCCATTATTTGTTGACCTTAAGACTTTCACAGTACTCCTTCCGGGAGCTCATCGAGAATGCCGATGTTTTTCGCCTGTTGACGAGGCATTTTTCTACCTTAAGAGAGTCATTGTTACACCTGCCAAATGCTCGCCGTTAACCACAGCCACATTTTCAAGCTTCCTCTGGCCCAGTTCACCTGAAGCGGTACACCATTATTTGTCGGCTTTGAGACCTTCACTGTACTCCTGCCTGGAGCACCTCGAGTTTGCCGATGTATTTCGCCTATTGACGAGGCATTTGGCTACCTTAAGAGAGTCATAGTTACTCCTACCACTTGCACCCAGATTTATCACTGTCACATCCTCAAGCTTTCTCCGGCCAGTTCACCACAAGCGATACGCCATTATCTGTCGACATAAAGTGTTTCACAGTACTACTGCTGGCAGCTCCTCGGTTTGCAGATGTATTTCACATGTTGACGAGGCATTTGGCCACCTTAAGAGAGTCATAGTTACTCCTGCCACTTGCTCCCCGTTCTACCACAGTCACATCTACAAGCTTACTCTGGCCAGTTCACCAGAAGCGATACGCCATTATTTGTTGACCTTAAGACTTTCACAGTACTCCTTGCGGGAGCTCCTCGGGATTGCCAATGTAATTCGCCTTTTGACGAGGCATTTGGCTACCCTAAGAGAGTCATAGTTACTCCTGCCAGTTGCTCCCCGTTTTACCACAGTCACATCTACAAGCTTACTCTGGCCGTTCACCAGAAGCGATACGCCATTATTTGTTGACCTTAAGACTTTCACAGTACTCCTTCCGGGAGCTCATCGAGAATGCCGATGTTTTTCGCTTGTTGACGAGGCATTTTTCTACCTTAAGAGAGTCATTGTTAAACCTGCCAAATGCTCGCCGTTAACCACAGACACATTTTCAAGCTTCCTCTGGCCCAGTTCACCTGAAGCGGTACACCATTATTTGTCGGCTTTGAGACCTTCACTGTACTCCTGCCGGGAGCACCTCGAGTTTGCCGATGTATTTCGCCTATTGACGATGCATTTGGCTACCTTAAGAGAGTCATAGTTACTCCTACCACTTGCACCCAGATTTATCACTGTCACATCCTCAAGCTTTCTCCGGCCAGTTCACCACAGGCGATACGCCATTATCTGTCGACATAAAGTGTTTCACAGTACTACTGCTGGCAGCTCCTCGGTTTGCAGATGTATTACGCGTGTTGACGAGGCATTTGGCTACCTTAAGAGAGTCATAGTTACTCCTGCCACTTGCTCCCCGTTCTACCACAGTCACATCTACAAGCTTACTCTGGCCAGTTCACCAGAAGCGATACGCCATTATTTGTTGACCTTAAGACTTTCACAGTACTCCTTGCGGGAGCTCCTCGGGATTGCCAATGTAATTCGCCTTTTGACGAGGCATTTGGCTACCCTAAGAGAGTCGTAGTTACTCCTGCCAGTTGCTCCCCGTTTTACCACAGTCACATCTACAAGCTTACTCTGGCCGTTCACCAGAAGCGATACGCCATTATTTGTTGACCTTAAGACTTTCACAGTACTCCTTCCGGGAGCTCATCGAGAATGCCGATGTTCTTCGCCTGTTGACGAGGCATTTTTCTACCTTAAGAGAGTCATTGTTACACCTGCCAAATGCTCGCCGTTAGCCACAGCCACATTTTCAAGCTTCCTCTGGCCCAGTTCACCTGAAGCGGTACACCATTATTTGTCGGCTTTGAGACCTTCACTGTACTCCTGCCGGGAGCACCTCGAGTTTGCACCTTGCACCCAGATTTATCACTGTCACATCCTCAAGCTTTCTCCGGCCAGTTCACCACAAGCGATACGCCATTATCTGTCGACATAAAGTGTTTCACAGTACTACTGCTGGCAGCTCCTCGGTTTGCAGATGTATTTCGCATGTTGACGAGGCATTTGGCCACCTTAAGAGAGTCATAGTTATTCCTGCCACTTGCTCCCCGTTCTACCACAGTCACATCTACAAGCTTACTCTGGCCAGTTCACCAGAAGCGATACGCCATTATTTGTTGACCTTAAGACTTTCACAGTACTCCTTGCAGGAGCTCCTCGGGATTGCCAATGTAATTCGCCTTTTGACGAGGCATTTGGCTACCCTAAGAGAGTCATAGTTACTCCTGCCAGTTGCTCCCCGTTTTACCACAGTCACATCTACAAGCTTACTCTGGCCGTTCACCAGAAGCGATACGCCATTATTTGTTGACCTTAAGACTTTCACAGTACTCCTTCCGGGAGCTCATCGAGAATGCCGATGTTTTTCGCTTGTTGACGAGGCATTTTTCTACCTTAAGAGAGTCATTGTTAAACCTGCCAAATGCTCGCCGTTAACCACAGCCACATTTTCAAGCTTCCTCTGGCCCAGTTCACCTGAAGCGGTACACCATTATTTGTCGGCTTTGAGACCTTCACTGTACTCCTGCCGGGAGCACCTCGAGTTTGCCGATGTATTTCGCCTATTGACGAGGCATTTGGCTACCTTAAGAGAGTCATAGTTACTCCTACCACTTGCACCCAGATTTATCACTGTCACATCCTCAAGCTTTCTCCGGCCAGTTCACCACAGGCGATACGCCATTATCTGTCGACATAAAGTGTTTCACAGTACTATTGCTGGCAGCTCCTCGGTTTGCAGATGTATTACGCGTGTTGACGAGGCATTTGGCTACCTTAAGAGAGTCATAGATACTCCTGCCACTTGCTCCCCGTTCTACCACAGTCACATCTACAAGCTTACTCTGGCCAGTTCACCAGAAGCGATACGCCATTATTTGTTGACCTTAAGACTTTCACAGTACTCCTTGCGGGAGCTCCTCGGGATTGCCAATGTAATTCGCCTTTTGACGAGGCATTTGGCTACCCTAAGAGAGTCGTAGTTACTCCTGCCAGTTGCTCCCCGTTTTACCACAGTCACATCTACAAGCTTACTCTGGCCGTTCACCAGAAGCGATACGCCATTATTTGTTGACCTTAAGACTTTCACAGTACTCCTTCCGGGAGCTCATCGAGAATGCCGATGTTTTTCGCCTGTTGACGAGGCATTTTTCTACCTTAAGAGAGTCATTGTTACACCTGCCAAATGCTCGCCGTTAGCCACAGCCACATTTTCAAGCTTCCTCTGGCCCAGTTCACCTGAAGCGGTACACCATTATTTGTCGGCTTTGAGACCTTCACTGTACTCCTGCCGGGAGCACCTCGAGTTTGCACCTTGCACCCAGATTTATCACTGTCACATCCTCAAGCTTTCTCCGGCCAGTTCACCACAAGCGATACGCCATTATCTGTCGACATAAAGTGTTTCACAGTACTACTGCTGGCAGCTCCTCGGTTTGCAGATGTATTTCGCATGTTGACGAGGCATTTGGCCACCTTAAGAGAGTCATAGTTACTCCTGCCACTTGCTCCCCGTTCTACCACAGTCACATCTACAAGCTTACTCTGGCCAGTTCACCAGAAGCGATACGCCATTATTTGTTGACCTTAAGACTTTCACAGTACTCCTTGCGGGAGCTCCTCGGGATTGCCAATGTAATTCGCCTTTTGACGAGGCATTTGGCTACCCTAAGAGAGTCATAGTTACTCCTGCCAGTTGCTCCCCGTTTTACCACAGTCACATCTACAAGCTTACTCTGGCCGTTCACCAGAAGCGATACGCCATTATTTGTTGACCTTAAGACTTTCACAGTACTCCTTCCGGGAGCTCATCGAGAATGCCGATGTTTTTCGCCTGTTGACGAGGCATTTTTCTACCTTAAGAGAGTCATTGTTAAACCTGCCAAATGCTCGCCGTTAACCACAGCCACATTTTCAAGCTTCCTCTGGCCCAGTTCACCTGAAGCGGTGCACCATTATTTGTCGGCTTTGAGACCTTCACTGTACTCCTGCCGGGAGCACCTCGAGTTTGCCGATGTATTTCGCCTATTGACGAGGCATTTGGCTACCTTAAGAGAGTCATAGTTACTCCTACCACTTGCACCCAGATTTATCACTGTCACATCCTCAAGCTTTCTCCGGCCAGTTCACCACAAGCGATACGCCATTATCTGTCGACATAAAGTGTTTCACAGTACTACTGCTGGCAGCTCCTCGGTTTGCAGATGTATTTCGCGTGTTGACGAGGCATTTGGCTACCTTAAGAGGGTCATAGTTACTCCTGCCACTTGCTCCCCGTTCTACCATAGTCACATCTACAAGCTTACTCTGGCCAGTTCACCAGAAGCGATACGCCATTATTTGTTGACCTTAAGACTTTCACAGTACTCCTTGCGGGAGCTCCTCGGGATTGCCAATGTAATTCGCCTTTTGACGAGGCATTTGGCTACTCTAAGAGAGTCATAGTTACTCCTGCCAGTTGCTCCCCGTTTTACCACAGTCACATCTACAAGCTTACTCTGGCCGTTCACCAGAAGCGATACGCCATTATTTGTTGACCTTAAGACTTTCACAGCACTCCTTCCAGGAGCTCATCGACAATGCCGATGTTTTTCGCCTGTTGACGAGGCATTTTTCTACCTTAAGAGAGTCATTGTTACACCTGCCAAATGCTCGCCGTTAGCCACAGCCACATTTTCAAGCTTCCTCTGGCCCAGTTCACCTGAAGCGGTACACCATTATTTGTCGGCTTTGAGACCTTCACTGTACTCCTGCCGGGAGCACCTCGAGTTTGCACCTTGCACCCAGATTTATCACTGTCACATCCTCAAGCTTTCTCCGGCCAGTTCACCACAAGCGATACGCCATTATCTGTCGACATAAAGTGTTTCACAGTACTACTGCTGGCAGCTCCTCGGTTTGCAGATGTATTTCGCATGTTGACGAGGCATTTGGCCACCTTAAGAGAGTCATAGTTACTCCTGCCACTTGCTCCCCGTTCTACCACAGTCACATCTACAAGCTTACTCTGGCCAGTTCACCAGAAGCGATACGCCATTATTTGTTGACCTTAAGACTTTCACAGTACTCCTTGCGGGAGCTCCTCGGGATTGCCAATGTAATTCGCCTTTTGACGAGGCATTTGGCTACTCTAAGAGAGTCATAGTTACTCCAGCCAGTTGCTCCCCGTTTTACCACAGTCACATCTACAAGCTTACTCTGGCCGTTCACCAGAAGCGATACGCCATTATTTGTTGACCTTAAGACTTTCACAGTACTCCTTCCGGGAGCTCATCGAGAATGCCGATGTTTTTCGCCTGTTGACGAGGCATTTTTCTACCTTAAGAGAGTCATTGTTACACCTGCCAAATGCTCGCCGTTAGCCACAGCCACATTTTCAAGCTTCCTCTGGCCCAGTTCACCTGAAGCGGTACACCATTATTTGTCGGCTTTGAGACCTTCACTGTACTCCTGCCGGGAGCACCTCGAGTTTGCACCTTGCACCCAGATTTATCACTGTGACATCCTCAAGCTTTCTCCGGCCAGTTCACCACAAGCGATACGCCATTATCTGTCGACATAAAGTGTTTCACAGTACTACTGCTGGCAGCTCCTCGGTTTGCAGATGTATTTCGCATGTTGACGAGGCATTTGGCCACCTTAAGAGAGTCATAGTTACTCCTGCCACTTGCTCCCCGTTCTACCACAGTCACATCTACAAGCTTACTCCGGCCAGTTCACCAGAAGCGATACGCCATTATTTGTTGACCTTAAGACTTTCACAGTACTCCTTGCGGGAGCTCCTCGGAATTGCCAATGTAATTCGCCTTTTGACGAGGCATTTGGCTACCCTAAGAGAGTCATAGTTACTCCTGCCAGTTGCTCCCCGTTTTACCACAGTCACATCTACAAGCTTACTCTGGCCGTTCACCAGAAGCGATACGCCATTATTTGTTGACCTTAAGACTTTCACAGTACTCCTTCCGGGAGCTCATCGAGAATGCCGATGTTTTTCGCCTGTTGACGAGGCATTTTTCTACCTTAAGAGAGTCATTGTCACACCTGCCAAATGCTCGCCGTTAACCACAGCCACATTTTCAAGCTTCCTCTGGCCCAGTTCACCTGAAGCGGTACACCATTATTTGTCGGCTTTGAGACCTTCACTGTACTCCTGCCTGGAGCACCTCGAGTTTGCCGATGTATTTCGCCTATTGACGAGGCATTTGGCTACCTTAAGAGAGTCATAGTTACTCCTACCACTTGCACCCAGATTTATCACTGTCACATCCTCAAGCTTTCTCCGGCCAGTTCACCACAAGCGATACGCCATTATCTGTCGACATAAAGTGTTTCACAGTACTACTGCTGGCAGCTCCTCGGTTTGCAGATGTATTTCGCATGTTGACGAGGCATTTGGCCACCTTAAGAGAGTCATAGTTACTCCTGCCACTTGCTCCCCGTTCTACCACAGTCACATCTACAAGCTTACTCTGGCCAGTTCACCAGAAGCGATACGCCATTATTTGTTGACCTTAAGACTTTCACAGTACTCCTTGCGGGAGCTCCTCGGGATTGCCAATGTAATTCGCCTTTTGACGAGGCATTTGGCTACCCTAAGAGAGTCATAGTTACTCCTGCCAGTTGCTCCCCGTTTTACCACAGTCACATCTACAAGCTTACTCTGGCCGTTCACCAGAAGCGATACGCCATTATTTGTTGACCTTAAGACTTTCACAGTACTCCTTCCGGGAGCTCATCGAGAATGCCGATGTTTTTCGCCTGTTGACGAGGCATTTTTCTACCTTAAGAGAGTCATTGTCACACCTGCCAAATGCTCGCCGTTAACCACAGCCACATTTTCAAGCTTCCTCTGGCCCAGTTCACCTGAAGCGGTACACCATTATTTGTCGGCTTTGAGACCTTCACTGTACTCCTGCCTGGAGCACCTCGAGTTTGCCGATGTATTTCGCCTATTGACGAGGCATTTGGCTACCTTAAGAGAGTCATAGTTACTCCTACCACTTGCACCCAGATTTATCACTGTCACATCCTCAAGCTTTCTCCGGCCAGTTCACCACAAGCGATACGCCATTATCTGTCGACATAAAGTGTTTCACAGTACTACTGCTGGCAGCTCCTCGGTTTGCAGATGTATTTCGCATGTTGACGAGGCATTTGGCCACCTTAAGAGAGTCATAGTTACTCCTGCCACTTGCTCCCCGTTCTACCACAGTCACATCTACAAGCTTACTCCGGCCAGTTCACCAGAAGCGATACGCCATTATTTGTTGACCTTAAGACTTTCACAGTACTCCTTGCGGGAGCTCCTCGGGATTGCCAATGTAATTCGCCTTTTGACGAGGCATTTGGCTACCCTAAGAGAGTCATAGTTACTCCTGCCAGTTGCTCCCCGTTTTACCACAGTCACATCTACAAGCTTACTCTGGCCGTTCACCAGAAGCGATACGCCATTATTTGTTGACCTTAAGACTTTCACAGTACTCCTTCCGGGAGCTCATCGAGAATGCCGATGTTTTTCGCCTGTTGACGAGGCATTTTTCTACCTTAAGAGAGTCATTGTCACACCTGCCAAATGCTCGCCGTTAACCACAGCCACATTTTCAAGCTTCCTCTGGCCCAGTTCACCTGAAGCGGTACACCATTATTTGTCGGCTTTGAGACCTTCACTGTACTCCTGCCTGGAGCACCTCGAGTTTGCCGATGTATTTCGCCTATTGACGAGGCATTTGGCTACCTTAAGAGAGTCATAGTTACTCCTACCACTTGCACCCAGATTTATCACTGTCACATCCTCAAGCTTTCTCCGGCCAGTTCACCACAAGCGATACGCCATTATCTGTCGACATAAAGTGTTTCACAGTACTACTGCTGGCAGCTCCTCGGTTTGCAGATGTATTTCGCATGTTGACGAGGCATTTGGCCACCTTAAGAGAGTCATAGTTACTCCTGACACTTGCTCCCCGTTCTACCACAGTCACATCTACAAGCTTACTCTGGCCAGTTCACCAGAAGCGATACGCCATTATTTGTTGACCTTAAGACTTTCACAGTACTCCTTGCGGGAGCTCCTCGGGATTGCCAATGTAATTCGCCTTTTGACGAGGCATTTGGCTACCCTAAGAGAGTCATAGTTACTCCTGCCAGTTGCTCCCCGTTTTACCACAGTCACATCTACAAGCTTACTCTGGCCGTTCACCAGAAGCGATACGCCATTATTTGTTGACCTTAAGACTTTCACAGTACTCCTTCCGGGAGCTCATCGAGAATGCCGATGTTTTTCGCCTGTTGACGAGGCATTTTTCTACCTTAAGAGAGTCATTGTTACACCTGCCAAATGCTCGCCGTTAACCACAGCCACATTTTCAAGCTTCCTCTGGCCCAGTTCACCTGAAGCGGTACACCATTATTTGTCGGCTTTGAGACCTTCACTGTACTCCTGCCTGGAGCACCTCGAGTTTGCCGATGTATTTCGCCTATTGACGAGGCATTTGGCTACCTTAAGAGAGTCATAGTTACTCCTACCACTTGCACCCAGATTTATCACTGTCACATCCTCAAGCTTTCTCCGGCCAGTTCACCACAAGCGATACGCCATTATCTGTCGACATAAAGTGTTTCACAGTACTACTGCTGGCAGCTCCTCGGTTTGCAGATGTATTTCGCATGTTGACGAGGCATTTGGCCACCTTAAGAGAGTCATAGTTACTCCTGCCACTTGCTCCCCGTTCTACCACAGTCACATCTACAAGCTTACTCTGGCCAGTTCACCAGAAGCGATACGCCATTATTTGTTGACCTTAAGACTTTCACAGTACTCCTTGCGGGAGCTCCTCGGGATTGCCAATGTAATTCGCCTTTTGACGAGGCATTTGGCTACCCTAAGAGAGTCATAGTTACTCCTGCCAGTTGCTCCCCGTTTTACCACAGTCACATCTACAAGCTTACTCTGGCCGTTCACCAGAAGCGATACGCCATTATTTGTTGACCTTAAGACTTTCACAGTACTCCTTCCGGGAGCTCATCGAGAATGCCGATGTTTTTCGCCTGTTGACGAGGCATTTTTCTACCTTAAGAGAGTCATTGTTAAACCTGCCAAATGCTCGCCGTTAACCACAGCCACATTTTCAAGCTTCCTCTGGCCCAGTTCACCTGAAGCGGTGCACCATTATTTGTCGGCTTTGAGACCTTCACTGTACTCCTGCCGGGAGCACCTCGAGTTTGCCGATGTATTTCGCCTATTGACGAGGCATTTGGCTACCTTAAGAGAGTCATAGTTACTCCTACCACTTGCACCCAGATTTATCACTGTCACATCCTCAAGCTTTCTCCGGCCAGTTCACCACAAGCGATACGCCACTATCTGTCGACATAAAGTGTTTCACAGTACTACTGCTGGCAGCTCCTCGGTTTGCAGATGTATTTCGCGTGTTGACGAGGCATTTGGCTACCTTAAGAGGGTCATAGTTACTCCTGCCACTTGCTCCCCGTTCTACCATAGTCACATCTACAAGCTTACTCTGGCCAGTTCACCAGAAGCGATACGCCATTATTTGTTGACCTTAAGACTTTCACAGTACTCCTTGCGGGAGCTCCTCGGGATTGCCAATGTAATTCGCCTTTTGACGAGGCATTTGGCTACTCTAAGAGAGTCATAGTTACTCCTGCCAGTTGCTCCCCGTTTTACCACAGTCACATCTACAAGCTTACTCTGGCCGTTCACCAGAAGCGATACGCCATTATTTGTTGACCTTAAGACTTTCACAGCACTCCTTCCAGGAGCTCATCGAGAATGCCGATGTTTTTCGCCTGTTGACGAGGCATTTTTCTACCTTAAGAGAGTCATTGTTACACCTGCTAAATGCTCGCCGTTAGCCACAGCCACATTTTCAAGCTTCCTCTGGCCCAGTTCACCTGAAGCGGTACACCATTATTTGTCGGCTTTGAGACCTTCACTGTACTCCTGCCGGGAGCACCTCGAGTTTGCACCTTGCACCCAGATTTATCACTGTCACATCCTCAAGCTTTCTCCGGCCAGTTCACCACAAGCGATACGCCATTATCTGTCGACATAAAGTGTTTCACAGTACTACTGCTGGCAGCTCCTCGGTTTGCAGATGTATTTCGCATGTTGACGAGGCATTTGGCCACCTTAAGAGAGTCATAGTTACTCCTGCCACTTGCTCCCCGTTCTACCACAGTCACATCTACAAGCCTACTCCGGCCAGTTCACCAGAAGCGATACGCCATTATTTGTTGACCTTAAGACTTTCACAGTACTCCTTGCGGGAGCTCCTCGGGATTGCCAATGTAATTCGCCTTTTGACGAGGCATTTGGCTACCCTAAGAGAGTCATAGTTACTCCTGCCAGTTGCTCCCCGTTTTACCACAGTCACATCTACAAGCTTACTCTGGCCGTTCACCAGAAGCGATACGCCATTATTTGTTGACCTTAAGACTTTCACAGTACTCCTTCCGGGAGCTCATCGAGAATGCCGATGTTTTTCGCCTGTTGACGAGGCATTTTTCTACCTTAAGAGAGTCATTGTCACACCTGCCAAATGCTCGCCGTTAACCACAGCCACATTTTCAAGCTTCCTCTGGCCCAGTTCACCTGAAGCGGTACACCATTATTTGTCGGCTTTGAGACCTTCACTGTACTCCTGCCGGGAGCACCTCGAGTTTGCCGATGTATTTCGCCTATTGACGAGGCATTTGGCTACCTTAAGAGAGTCATAGTTACTCCTACCACTTGCACCCAGATTTATCACTGTCACATCCTCAAGCTTTCTCCGGCCAGTTCACCACAAGCGATACGCCATTATCTGTCGACATAAAGTGTTTCACAGTACTACTGCTGGCAGCTCCTCGGTTTGCAGATGTATTTCGCATGTTGACGAGGCATTTGGCCACCTTAAGAGAGTCATAGTTACTCCTGACACTTGCTCCCCGTTCTACCACAGTCACATCTACAAGCTTACTCTGGCCAGTTCACCAGAAGCGATACGCCATTATTTGTTGACCTTAAGACTTTCACAGTACTCCTTGCGGGAGCTCCTCGGGATTGCCAATGTAATTCGCCTTTTGACGAGGCATTTGGCTACCCTAAGAGAGTCATAGTTACTCCTGCCAGTTGCTCCCCGTTTTACCACAGTCACATCTACAAGCTTACTCTGGCCGTTCACCAGAAGCGATACGCCATTATTTGTTGACCTTAAGACTTTCACAGTACTCCTTCCGGGAGCTCATCGAGAATGCCGATGTTTTTCGCCTGTTGACGAGGCATTTTTCTACCTTAAGAGAGTCATTGTTACACCTGCCAAATGCTCGCCGTTAACCACAGCCACATTTTCAAGCTTCCTCTGGCCCAGTTCACCTGAAGCGGTACACCATTATTTGTCGGCTTTGAGACCTTCACTGTACTCCTGCCTGGAGCACCTCGAGTTTGCCGATGTATTTCGCCTATTGACGAGGCATTTGGCTACCTTAAGAGAGTCATAGTTACTCCTACCACTTGCACCCAGATTTATCACTGTCACATCCTCAAGCTTTCTCCGGCCAGTTCACCACAAGCGATACGCCATTATCTGTCGACATAAAGTGTTTCACAGTACTACTGCTGGCAGCTCCTCGGTTTGCAGATGTATTTCGCATGTTGACGAGGCATTTGGCCACCTTAAGAGAGTCATAGTTACTCCTGCCACTTACTCCCCGTTCTACCACAGTCACATCTACAAGCTTACTCTGGCCAGTTCACCAGAAGCGATACGCCATTATTTGTTGACCTTAAGACTTTCACAGTACTCCTTGCGGGAGCTCCTCGGGATTGCCAATGTAATTCGCCTTTTGACGAGGCATTTGGCTACCCTAAGAGAGTCATAGTTACTCCTGCCAGTTGCTCCCCGTTTTACCACAGTCACATCTACAAGCTTACTCTGGCCGTTCACCAGAAGCGATACGCCATTATTTGTTGACCATAAGACTTTCACAGTACTCCTTCCGGGAGCTCATCGAGAATGCCGATGTTTTTCGCCTGTTGACGAGGCATTTTTCTACCTTAAGAGAGTCATTGTTAAACCTGCCAAATGCTCGCCGTTAACCACAGACACATTTTCAAGCTTCCTCTGGCCCAGTTCACCTGAAGCGGTACACCATTATTTGTCGGCTTTGAGACCTTCACTGTACTCCTGCCGGGAGCACCTCGAGTTTGCCGATGTATTTCGCCTATTGACGAGGCATTTGGCTACCTTAAGAGAGTCATAGTTACTCCTACCACTTGCACCCAGATTTATCACTGTCACATCCTCAAGCTTTCTCCGGCCAGTTCACCACAGGCGATACGCCATTATCTGTCGACATAAAGTGTTTCACAGTACTACTGCTGGCAGCTCCTCGGTTCGCAGATGTATTTCGCGTGTTGACGAGGCATTTGGCTACCGTAAGAGGGTCATAGTTACTCCTGCCACTTGCTCCCCGTTCTACCATAGTCACATCTACAAGCTTACTCTGGCCAGTTCACCAGAAGCGATACGCCATTATTTGTTGACCTTAAGACTTTCACAGTACTCCTTGCGGGAGCTCCTCGGGATTGCCAATGTAATTCGCCTTTTGACGAGGCATTTGGCTACTCTAAGAGAGTCATAGTTACTCCTGCCAGTTGCTCCCCGTTTTACCACAGTCACATCTACAAGCTTACTCTGGCCGTTCACCAGAAGCGATACGCCATTATTTGTTGACCTTAAGACTTTCACAGCACTCCTTCCAGGAGCTCATCGAGAATGCCGATGTTTTTCGCCTGTTGACGAGGCATTTTTCTACCTTAAGAGAGTCATTGTTACACCTGCCAAATGCTCGCCGTTAGCCACAGCCACATTTTCAAGCTTCCTCTGGCCCAGTTCACCTGAAGCGGTACACCATTATTTGTCGGCTTTGAGACCTTCACTGTACTCCTGCCGGGAGCACCTCGAGTTTGCACCTTGCACCCAGATTTATCACTGTCACATCCTCAAGCTTTCTCCGGCCAGTTCACCACAAGCGATACGCCATTATCTGTCGACATAAAGTGTTTCACAGTACTACTGCTGGCAGCTCCTCGGTTTGCAGATGTATTTCGCATGTTGACGAGGCATTTGGCCACCTTAAGAGAGTCATAGTTACTCCTGCCACTTGCTCCCCGTTCTACCACAGTCACATCTACAAGCTTACTCTGGCCAGTTCACCAGAAGCGATACGCCATTATTTGTTGACCTTAAGACTTTCACAGTACTCCTTGCGGGAGCTCCTCGGGATTGCCAATGTAATTCGCCTTTTGACGAGGCATTTGGCTACTCTAAGAGAGTCATAGTTACTCCTGCCAGTTGCTCCCCGTTTTACCACAGTCACATCTACAAGCTTACTCTGGCCGTTCACCAGAAGCGATACGCCATTATTTGTTGACCTTAAGACTTTCACAGTACTCCTTCCGGGAGCTCATCGAGAATGCCGATGTTTTTCGCCTGTTGACGAGGCATTTTTCTACCTTAAGAGAGTCATTGTTAAACCTGCCAAATGCTCGCCGTTAGCCACAGCCACATTTTCAAGCTTCCTCTGGCCCAGTTCACCTGAAGCGGTACACCATTATTTGTCGGCTTTGAGACCTTCACTGTACTCCTGCCGGGAGCACCTCGAGTTTGCACCTTGCACCCAGATTTATCACTGTGACATCCTCAAGCTTTCTCCGGCCAGTTCACCACAAGCGATACGCCATTATCTGTCGACATAAAGTGTTTCACAGTACTAATGCTGGCAGCTCCTCGGTTTGCAGATGTATTTCGCATGTTGACGAGGCATTTGGCCACCTTAAGAGAGTCATAGTTACTCCTGCCACTTGCTCCCCGTTCTACCACAGTCACATCTACAAGCTTACTCTGGCCAGTTCACCAGAAGCGATACGCCATTATTTGTTGACCTTAAGACTTTCACAGTACTCCTTGCGGGAGCTCCTCGGGATTGCCAATGTAATTCGCCTTTTGACGAGGCATTTGGCTACTCTAAGAGAGTCATAGT
Organism: Schistocerca nitens; assembly: GCF_023898315.1. NCBI lineage: Eukaryota > Metazoa > Arthropoda > Insecta > Orthoptera > Acrididae > Schistocerca > Schistocerca nitens. The sequence goes on along the minus strand of NC_064625.1, from coordinate 157,153,158 downwards.
TACTCCTGCCAGTTGCTCCCCGTTTTACCACAGTCACATCTACAAGCTTACTCTGGCCGTTCACCAGAAGCGATACGCCATTATTTGTTGACCTTAAGACTTTCACAGTACTCCTTCCGGGAGCTCATCGAGAATGCCGATGTTTTTCGCCTGTTGACGAGGCATTTTTCTACCTTAAGAGAGTCATTGTTACACCTGCCAAATGCTCGCCGTTAGCCACAGCCACATTTTCAAGCTTCCTCTGGCCCAGTTCACCTGAAGCGGTACACCATTATTTGTCGGCTTTGAGACCTTCACTGTACTCCTGCCGGGAGCACCTCGAGTTTGCACCTTGCACCCAGATTTATCACTGTCACATCCTCAAGCTTTCTCCGGCCAGTTCACCACAAGCGATACGCCATTATCTGTCGACATAAAGTGTTTCACAGTACTACTGCTGGCAGCTCCTCGGTTTGCAGATGTATTTCGCATGTTTACGAGGCATTTGGCCACCTTAAGAGAGTCATAGTTACTCCTGCCACTTGCTCCCCGTTCTACCACAGTCACATCTACAAGCTTACTCCGGCCAGTTCACCAGAAGCGATACGCCATTATTTGTTGACCTTAAGACTTTCACAGTAGTACTTGCGGGAGCTCCTCGGGATTGCCAATGTAATTCGCCTTTTGACGAGGCATTTGGCTACCCTAAGAGAGTCATAGTTACTCCTGCCAGTTGCTCCCCGTTTTACCACAGTCACATCTACAAGCTTACTCTGGCCGTTCACCAGAAGCGATACGCCATTATTTGTTGACCTTAAGACTTTCACAGTACTCCTTCCGGGAGCTCATCGAGAATGCCGATGTTTTTCGCCTGTTGACGAGGCATTTTTCTACCTTAAGAGAGTCATTGTCACACCTGCCAAATGCTCGCCGTTAACCACAGCCACATTTTCAAGCTTCCTCTGGCCCAGTTCACCTGAAGCGGTACACCATTATTTGTCGGCTTTGAGACCTTCACTGTACTCCTGCCTGGAGCACCTCGAGTTTGCCGATGTATTTCGCCTATTGACGAGGCATTTGGCTACCTTAAGAGAGTCATAGTTACTCCTACCACTTGCACCCAGATTTATCACTGTCACATCCTCAAGCTTTCTCCGGCCAGTTCACCACAAGCGATACGCCATTATCTGTCGACATAAAGTGTTTCACAGTACTACTGCTGGCAGCTCCTCGGTTTGCAGATGTATTTCGCATGTTGACGAGGCATTTGGCCACCTTAAGAGAGTCATAGTTACTCCTGACACTTGCTCCCCGTTCTACCACAGTCACATCTACAAGCTTACTCTGGCCAGTTCACCAGAAGCGATACGCCATTATTTGTTGACCTTAAGACTTTCACAGTACTCCTTGCGGGAGCTCCTCGGGATTGCCAATGTAATTCGCCTTTTGACGAGGCATTTGGCTACCCTAAGAGAGTCATAGTTACTCCTGCCAGTTGCTCCCCGTTTTACCACAGTCACATCTACAAGCTTACTCTGGCCGTTCACCAGAAGCGATACGCCATTATTTGTTGACCTTAAGACTTTCACAGTACTCCTTCCGGGAGCTCATCGAGAATGCCGATGTTTTTCGCCTGTTGACGAGGCATTTTTCTACCTTAAGAGAGTCATTGTTACACCTGCCAAATGCTCGCCGTTAACCACAGCCACATTTTCAAGCTTCCTCTGGCCCAGTTCACCTGAAGCGGTACACCATTATTTGTCGGCTTTGAGACCTTCACTGTACTCCTGCCTGGAGCACCTCGAGTTTGCCGATGTATTTCGCCTATTGACGAGGCATTTGGCTACCTTAAGAGAGTCATAGTTACTCCTACCACTTGCACCCAGATTTATCACTGTCACATCCTCAAGCTTTCTCCGGCCAGTTCACCACAAGCGATACGCCATTATCTGTCGACATAAAGTGTTTCACAGTACTACTGCTGGCAGCTCCTCGGTTTGCAGATGTATTTCGCATGTTGACGAGGCATTTGGCCACCTTAAGAGAGTCATAGTTACTCCTGACACTTGCTCCCCGTTCTACCACAGTCACATCTACAAGCTTACTCTGGCCAGTTCACCAGAAGCGATACGCCATTATTTGTTGACCTTAAGACTTTCACAGTACTCCTTGCGGGAGCTCCTCGGGATTGCCAATGTAATTCGCCTTTTGACGAGGCATTTGGCTACCCTAAGAGAGTCATAGTTACTCCTGCCAGTTGCTCCCCGTTTTACCACAGTCACATCTACAAGCTTACTCTGGCCGTTCACCAGAAGCGATACGCCATTATTTGTTGACCTTAAGACTTTCACAGTACTCCTTCCGGGAGCTCATCGAGAATGCCGATGTTTTTCGCCTGTTGACGAGGCATTTTTCTACCTTAAGAGAGTCATTGTTAAACCTGCCAAATGCTCGCCGTTAACCACAGCCACATTTTCAAGCTTCCTCTGGCCCAGTTCACCTGAAGCGGTACACCATTATTTGTCGGCTTTGAGACCTTCACTGTACTCCTGCCGGGAGCACCTCGAGTTTGCCGATGTATTTCGCCTATTGACGAGGCATTTGGCTACCTTAAGAGAGTCATAGTTACTCCTACCACTTGCACCCAGATTTATCACTGTCACATCCTCAAGCTTTCTCCGGCCAGTTCACCACAGGCGATACGCCATTATCTGTCGACATAAAGTGTTTCACAGTACTACTGCTGGCAGCTCCTCGGTTTGCAGATGTATTTCGCATGTTGACGAGGCATTTGGCCACCTTAAGAGAGTCATAGTTACTCCTGACACTTGCTCCCCGTTCTACCACAGTCACATCTACAAGCTTACTCTGGCCAGTTCACCAGAAGCGATACCCCATTATTTGTTGACCTTAAGACTTTCACAGTACTCCTTGCGGGAGCTCCTCGGGATTGCCAATGTAATTCGCCTTTTGACGAGGCATTTGGCTACCCTAAGAGAGTCATAGTTACTCCTGCCAGTTGCTCCCCGTTTTACCACAGTCACATCTACAAGCTTACTCTGGCCGTTCACCAGAAGCGATACGCCATTATTTGTTGACCTTAAGACTTTCACAGTACTCCTTCCGGGAGCTCATCGAGAATGCCGATGTTTTTCGCCTGTTGACGAGGCATTTTTCTACCTTAAGAGAGTCATTGTCACACCTGCCAAATGCTCGCCGTTACCCACAGCCACATTTTCAAGCTTCCTCTGGCCCAGTTCACCTGAAGCGGTACACCATTATTTGTCGGCTTTGAGACCTTCACTGTACTCCTGCCGGGAGCACCTCGAGTTTGCCGATGTATTTCGCCTATTGACGAGGCATTTGGCTACCTTAAGAGAGTCATAGTTACTCCTACCACTTGCACCCAGATTTATCACTGTCACATCCTCAAGCTTTCTCCGGCCAGTTCACCACAAGCGATACGCCATTATCTGTCGACATAAAGTGTTTCACAGTACTACTGCTGGCAGCTCCTCGGTTTGCAGATGTATTTCGCATGTTGACGAGGCATTTGGCCACCTTAAGAGAGTCATAGTTACTCCTGACACTTGCTCCCCGTTCTACCACAGTCACATCTACAAGCTTACTCTGGCCAGTTCACCAGAAGCGATACGCCATTATTTGTTGACCTTAAGACTTTCACAGTACTCCTTGCGGGAGCTCCTCGGGATTGCCAATGTAATTCGCCTTTTGACGAGGCATTTGGCTACCCTAAGAGAGTCATAGTTACTCCTGCCAGTTGCTCCCCGTTTTACCACAGTCACATCTACAAGCTTACTCTGGCCGTTCACCAGAAGCGATACGCCATTATTTGTTGACCTTAAGACTTTCACAGTACTCCTTCCGGGAGCTCATCGAGAATGCCGATGTTTTTCGCCTGTTGACGAGGCATTTTTCTACCTTAAGAGAGTCATTGTTACACCTGCCAAATGCTCGCCGTTAACCACAGCCACATTTTCAAGCTTCCTCTGGCCCAGTTCACCTGAAGCGGTACACCATTATTTGTCGGCTTTGAGACCTTCACTGTACTCCTGCCTGGAGCACCTCGAGTTTGCCGATGTATTTCGCCTATTGACGAGGCATTTGGCTACCTTAAGAGAGTCATAGTTACTCCTACCACTTGCACCCAGATTTATCACTGTCACATCCTCAAGCTTTCTCCGGCCAGTTCACCACAAGCGATACGCCATTATCTGTCGACATAAAGTGTTTCACAGTACTACTGCTGGCAGCTCCTCGGTTTGCAGATGTATTTCGCATGTTGACGAGGCATTTGGCCACCTTAACAGAGTCATAGTTACTCCTGCCACTTGCTCCCCGTTCTACCACAGTCACATCTACAAGCTTACTCTGGCCAGTTCACCAGAAGCGATACGCCATTATTTGTTGACCTTAAGACTTTCACAGTACTCCTTGCGGGAGCTCCTCGGGATTGCCAATGTAATTCGCCTTTTGACGAGGCATTTGGCTACTCTAAGAGAGTCATAGTTACTCCTGCCAGTTGCTCCCCGTTTTACCACAGTCACATCTACAAGCTTACTCTGGCCGTTCACCAGAAGCGATACGCCATTATTTGTTGACCTTAAGACTTTCACAGTACTCCTTCCGGGAGCTCATCGAGAATGCCGATGTTTTTCGCCTGTTGACGAGGCATTTTTCTACCTTAAGAGAGTCATTGTTACACCTGCCAAATGCTCGCCGTTAGCCACAGCCACATTTTCAAGCTTCCTCTGGCCCAGTTCACCTGAAGCGGTACACCATTATTTGTCGGCTTTGAGACCTTCACTGTACTCCTGCCGGGAGCACCTCGAGTTTGCACCTTGCACCCAGATTTATCACTGTGACATCCTCAAGCTTTCTCCGGCCAGTTCACCACAAGCGATACGCCATTATCTGTCGACATAAAGTGTTTCACAGTACTACTGCTGGCAGCTCCTCGGTTTGCAGATGTATTTCGCATGTTGACGAGGCATTTGGCCACCTTAAGAGAGTCATAGTTACTCCTGACACTTGCTCCCCGTTCTACCACAGTCACATCTACAAGCTTACTCCGGCCAGTTCACCAGAAGCGATACGCCATTATTTGTTGACCTTAAGACTTTCACAGTACTCCTTGAGGGAGCTCCTCGGGATTGCCAATGTAATTCGCCTTTTGACGAGGCATTTGGCTACCCTAAGAGAGTCATAGTTACTCCTGCCAGTTGCTCCCCGTTTTACCACAGTCACATCTACAAGCTTACTCTGGCCGTTCACCAGAAGCGATACGCCATTATTTGTTGACCTTAAGACTTTCACAGTACTCCTTCCGGGAGCTCATCGAGAATGCCGATGTTTTTCGCCTGTTGACGAGGCATTTTTCTACCTTAAGAGAGTCATTGTCACACCTGCCAAATGCTCGCCGTTAACCACAGCCACATTTTCAAGCTTCCTCTGGCCCAGTTCACCTGAAGCGGTACACCATTATTTGTCGGCTTTGAGACCTTCACTGTACTCCTGCCTGGAGCACCTCGAGTTTGCCGATGTATTTCGCCTATTGACGAGGCATTTGGCTACCTTAAGAGAGTCATAGTTACTCCTACCACTTGCACCCAGATTTATCACTGTCACATCCTCAAGCTTTCTCCGGCCAGTTCACCACAAGCGATACGCCATTATCTGTCGACATAAAGTGTTTCACAGTACTACTGCTGGCAGCTCCTCGGTTTGCAGATGTATTTCGCATGTTGACGAGGCATTTGGCCACCTTAAGAGAGTCATAGTTACTCCTGCCACTTGCTCCCCGTTCTACCACAGTCACATCTACAAGCTTACTCTGGCCAGTTCACCAGAAGCGATACGCCATTATTTGTTGACCTTAAGACTTTCACAGTACTCCTTGCGGGAGCTCCTCGGGATTGCCAATGTAATTCGCCTTTTGACGAGGCATTTGGCTACCCTAAGAGAGTCATAGTTACTCCTGCCAGTTTCTCCCCGTTTTACCACAGTCACATCTACAAGCTTACTCTGGCCGTTCACCAGAGCGATACGCCATTATTTGTTGACCTTAAGACTTTCACAGTACTCCTTCCGGGAGCTCATCGAGAATGCCGATGTTTTTCGCCTGTTGACGAGGCATTTTTCTACCTTAAGAGAGTCATTGTTAAACCTGCCAAATGCTCGCCGTTAACCACAGCCACATTTTCAAGCTTCCTCTGGCCCAGTTCACCTGAAGCGGTACACCATTATTTGTCGGCTTTGAGACCTTCACTGTACTCCTGCCGGGAGCACCTCGAGTTTGCACCTTGCACCCAGATTTATCACTGTCACATCCTCAAGCTTTCTCCGGCCAGTTCACCACAAGCGATACGCCATTATCTGTCGACATAAAGTGTTTCACAGTACTACTGCTGGCAGCTCCTCGGTTTGCAGATGTATTTCGCATGTTGACGAGGCATTTGGCCACCTTAAGAGAGTCATAGTTGCTCCTGACACTTGCTCCCCGTTCTACCACAGTCACATCTACAAGCTTACTCTGGCCAGTTCACCAGAAGCGATACCCCATTATTTGTTGACCTTAAGACTTTCACAGTACTCCTTGCGGGAGCTCCTCGGGATTGCCAATGTAATTCGCCTTTTGACGAGGCATTTGGCTACCCTAAGAGAGTCATAGTTACTCCTGCCAGTTGCTCCCCGTTTTACCACAGTCACATCTACAAGCTTACTCTGGCCGTTCACCAGAAGCGATACGCCATTATTTGTTGACCTTAAGACTTTCACAGTACTCCTTCCGGGAGCTCATCGAGAATGCCGATGTTTTTCGCCTGTTGACGAGGCATTTTTCTACCTTAAGAGAGTCATTGTTAAACCTGCCAAATGCTCGCCGTTAACCACAGACACATTTTCAAGCTTCCTCTGGCCCAGTTCACCTGAAGCGGTACACCATTATTTGTCGGCTTTGAGACCTTCACTGTACTCCTGCCGGGAGCACCTCGAGTTTGCCGATGTATTTCGCCTATTGACGAGGCATTTGGCTACCTTAAGAGAGTCATAGTTACTCCTACCACTTGCACCCAGATTTATCACTGTCACATCCTCAAGCTTTCTCCGGCCAGTTCACCACAGGCGATACGCCATTATCTGTCGACATAAAGTGTTTCACAGTACTACTGCTGGCAGCTCCTCGGTTTGCAGATGTATTTCGCGTGTTGACGAGGCATTTGGCTACCTTAAGAGAGTCATAGTTACTCCTGCCACTTGCTCCCCGTTCTACCACAGTCACATCTACAAGCTTACTCTGGCCAGTTCACCAGAAGCGATACGCCATTATTTGTTGACCTTAAGACTTTCACAGTACTCCTTGAGGGAGCTCCTCGGGATTGCCAATGTAATTCGCCTTTTGACGAGGCATTTGGCTACTCTAAGAGAGTCATAGTTACTCCTGCCAGTTGCTCCCCGTTTTACCACAGTCACATCTACAAGCTTACTCTGGCCGTTCACCAGAAGCGATACGCCATTATTTGTTGACCTTAAGACTTTCACAGTACTCCTTCCGGGAGCTCATCGAGAATGCCGATGTTTTTCGCCTGTTGACGAGGCATTTTTCTACCTTAAGAGAGTCATTGTTACACCTGCCAAATGCTCGCCGTTAGCCACAGCCACATTTTCAAGCTTCCTCTGGCCCAGATCACCTGAAGCGGTACACCATTATTTGTCGGCTTTGAGACCTTCACTGTACTCTTGCCGGGAGCACCTCGAGTTTGCACCTTAAACCCAGATTTATCACTGTCACATCCTCAAGCTTTCTCCGGCCAGTTCACCACAAGCGATACGCCATTATCTGTCGACATAAAGTGTTTCACAGTTCTACTGCTGGCAGCTCCTCGGTTTGCAGATGTATTTCGCATGTTGACGAGGCATTTGGCCACCTTAAGAGAGTCATAGTTACTCCTGCCACTTGCTCCCCGTTCTACCACAGTCACATCTACAAGCTTACTCTGGCCAGTTCACCAGAAGCGATACGCCATTATTTGTTGACCTTAAGACTTTCACAGTACTCCTTGCGGGAGCTCCTCGGGATTGCCAATGTAATTCGCCTTTTGACGAGGCATTTGGCTACCCTAAGAGAGTCATAGTTACTCCTGCCAGTTGCTCCCCGTTTTACCACAGTCACATCTACAAGCTTACTCTGGCCGTTCACCAGAAGCGATACGCCATTATTTGTTGACCTTAAGACTTTCACAGTACTCCTTCCGGGAGCTCATCGAGAATGCCGATGTTTTTCGCCTGTTGACGAGGCATTTTTCTACCTTAAGAGAGTCATTGTTAAACCTGCCAAATGCTCGCCGTTAACCACAGACACATTTTCAAGCTTCCTCTGGCCCAGTTCACCTGAAGCGGTACACCATTATTTGTCGGCTTTGAGACCTTCACTGTACTCCTGCCGGGAGCACCTCGAGTTTGCCGATGTATTTCGCCTATTGACGAGGCATTTGGCTACCTTAAGAGAGTCATAGTTACTCCTACCACTTGCACCCAGATTTATCACTGTCACATCCTCAAGCTTTCTCCGGCCAGTTCACCACAGGCGATACGCCATTATCTGTCGACATAAAGTGTTTCACAGTACTACTGCTGGCAGCTCCTCGGTTTGCAGATGTATTTCGCGTGTTGACGAGGCATTTGGCTACCTTAAGAGAGTCATAGTTACTCCTGCCACTTGCTCCCCGTTCTACCACAGTCACATCTACAAGCTTACTCTGGCCAGTTCACCAGAAGCGATACGCCATTATTTGTTGACCTTAAGACTTTCACAGTACTCCTTGAGGGAGCTCCTCGGGATTGCCAATGTAATTCGCCTTTTGACGAGGCATTTGGCTACTCTAAGAGAGTCATAGTTACTCCTGCCAGTTGCTCCCCGTTTTACCACAGTCACATCTACAAGCTTACTCTGGCCGTTCACCAGAAGCGATACGCCATTATTTGTTGACCTTAAGACTTTCACAGTACTCCTTCCGGGAGCTCATCGAGAATGCCGATGTTTTTCGCCTGTTGACGAGGCATTTTTCTACCTTAAGAGAGTCATTGTTAAACCTGCCAAATGCTCGCCGTTAGCCACAGCCACATTTTCAAGCTTCCTCTGGCCCAGATCACCTGAAGCGGTACACCATTATTTGTCGGCTTTGAGACCTTCACTGTACTCTTGCCGGGAGCACCTCGAGTTTGCACCTTAAACCCAGATTTATCACTGTCACATCCTCAAGCTTTCTCCGGCCAGTTCACCACAAGCGATACGCCATTATCTGTCGACATAAAGTGTTTCACAGTTCTACTGCTGGCAGCTCCTCGGTTTGCAGATGTATTTCGCATGTTGACGAGGCATTTGGCCACCTTAAGAGAGTCATAGTTACTCCTGCCACTTGCTCCCCGTTCTACCACAGTCACATCTACAAGCTTACTCTGGCCAGTTCACCAGAAGCGATACGCCATTATTTGTTGACCTTAAGACTTTCACAGTACTCCTTGCGGGAGCTCCTCGGGATTGCCAATGTAATTCGCCTTTTGACGAGGCATTTGGCTACCCTAAGAGAGTCATAGTTACTCCTGCCAGTTGCTCCCCGTTTTACCACAGTCACATCTACAAGCTTACTCTGGCCGTTCACCAGAAGCGATACGCCATTATTTGTTGACCTTAAGACTTTCACAGTACTCCTTCCGGGAGCTCATCGAGAATGCCGATGTTTTTCGCCTGTTGACGAGGCATTTTTCTACCTTAAGAGAGTCATGGTTAAACCTGCCAAATGCTCGCCGTTAACCACAGCCACATTTTCAAGCTTCCTCTGGCCCAGTTCACCTGAAGCGGTACACCATTATTTGTCGGCTTTGAGACCTTCACTGTACTCCTGCCTGGAGCACCTCGAGTTTGCCGATGTATTTCGCCTATTGACGAGGCATTTGGCTACCTTAAGAGAGTCATAGTTACTCCTACCACTTGCACCCAGATTTATCACTGTCACATCCTCAAGCTTTCTCCGGCCAGTTCACCACAAGCGATACGCCATTATCTGTCGACATAAAGTGTTTCACAGTACTACTGCTGGCAGCTCCTCGGTTTGCAGATGTATTTCGCATGTTGACGAGGCATTTGGCCACCTTAAGAGAGTCATAGTTACTCCTGCCACTTGCTCCCCGTTCTACCACAGTCACATCTACAAGCTTACTCTGGCCAGTTCACCAGAAGCGATACGCCATTATTTGTTGACCTTAAGACTTTCACAGTACTCCTTGAGGGAGCTCCTCGGGATTGCCAATGTAATTCGCCTTTTGACGAGGCATTTGGCTACTCTAAGAGAGTCATAGTTACTCCTGCCAGTTGCTCCCCGTTTTACCACAGTCACATCTACAAGCTTACTCTGGCCGTTCACCAGAAGCGATACGCCATTATTTGTTGACCTTAAGACTTTCACAGTACTCCTTCCGGGAGCTCATCGAGAATGCCGATGTTTTTCGCCTGTTGACGAGGCATTTTTCTACCTTAAGAGAGTCATTGTTACACCTGCCAAATGCTCGCCGTTAGCCACAGCCACATTTTCAAGCTTCCTCTGGCCCAGATCACCTGAAGCGGTACACCATTATTTGTCGGCTTTGAGACCTTCACTGTACTCTTGCCGGGAGCACCTCGAGTTTGCACCTTAAACCCAGATTTATCACTGTCACATCCTCAAGCTTTCTCCGGCCAGTTCACCACAAGCGATACGCCATTATCTGTCGACATAAAGTGTTTCACAGTTCTACTGCTGGCAGCTCCTCGGTTTGCAGATGTATTTCGCATGTTGACGAGGCATTTGGCCACCTTAAGAGAGTCATAGTTACTCCTGCCACTTGCTCCCCGTTCTACCACAGTCACATCTACAAGCTTACTCTGGCCAGTTCACCAGAAGCGATACGCCATTATTTGTTGACCTTAAGACTTTCACAGTACTCCTTGCGGGAGCTCCTCGGGATTGCCAATGTAATTCGCCTTTTGACGAGGCATTTGGCTACCCTAAGAGAGTCATAGTTACTCCTGCCAGTTGCTCCCCGTTTTACCACAGTCACATCTACAAGCTTACTCTGGCCGTTCACCAGAAGCGATACGCCATTATTTGTTGACCTTAAGACTTTCACAGTACTCCTTCCGGGAGCTCATCGAGAATGCCGATGTTTTTCGCCTGTTGACGAGGCATTTTTCTACCTTAAGAGAGTCATTGTTAAACCTGCCAAATGCTCGCCGTTAACCACAGCCACATTTTCAAGCTTCCTCTGGCCCAGTTCACCTGAAGCGGTACACCATTATTTGTCGGCTTTGAGACCTTCACTGTACTCCTGCCTGGAGCACCTCGAGTTTGCCGATGTATTTCGCCTATTGACGAGGCATTTGGCTACCTTAAGAGAGTCATAGTTACTCCTACCACTTGCACCCAGATTTATCACTGTCACATCCTCAAGCTTTCTCCGGCCAGTTCACCACAAGCGATACGCCATTATCTGTCGACATAAAGTGTTTCACAGTACTACTGCTGGCAGCTCCTCGGTTTGCAGATGTATTTCGCATGTTGACGAGGCATTTGGCCACCTTAAGAGAGTCATAGTTACTCCTGCCACTTGCTCCCCGTTCTACCACAGTCACATCTACAAGCTTACTCTGGCCAGTTCACCAGAAGCGATACGCCATTATTTGTTGACCTTAAGACTTTCACAGTACTCCTTGCGGGAGCTCCTCGGGATTGCCAATGTAATTCGCCTTTTGACGAGGCATTTGGCTACCCTAAGAGAGTCATAGTTACTCCTGCCAGTTGCTCCCCGTTTTACCACAGTCACATCTACAAGCTTACTCTGGCCGTTCACCAGAAGCGATACGCCATTATTTGTTGACCTTAAGACTTTCACAGTACTCCTTCCGGGAGCTCATCGAGAATGCCGATGTTTTTCGCCTGTTGACGAGGCATTTTTCTACCTTAAGAGAGTCATTGTTAAACCTGCCAAATGCTCGCCGTTAACCACAGACACATTTTCAAGCTTCCTCTGGCCCAGTTCACCTGAAGCGGTACACCATTATTTGTCGGCTTTGAGACCTTCACTGTACTCCTGCCGGGAGCACCTCGAGTTTGCCGATGTATTTCGCCTATTGACGAGGCATTTGGCTACCTTAAGAGAGTCATAGTTACTCCTACCACTTGCACCCAGATTTATCACTGTCACATCCTCAAGCTTTCTCCGGCCAGTTCACCACAGGCGATACGCCATTATCTGTCGACATAAAGTGTTTCACAGTACTACTGCTGGCAGCTCCTCGGTTTGCAGATGTATTTCGCGTGTTGACGAGGCATTTGGCTACCTTAAGAGAGTCATAGTTACTCCTGCCATTTGCTCCCCGTTCTACCACAGTCACATCTACAAGCTTACTCTGGCCAGTTCACCAGAAGCGATACGCCATTATTTGTTGACCTTAAGACTTTCACAGTACTCCTTGAGGGAGCTCCTCGGGATTGCCAATGTAATTCGCCTTTTGACGAGGCATTTGGCTACCCTAAGAGAGTCATAGTTACTCCTGCCAGTTGCTCCCCGTTTTACCACAGTCACATCTACAAGCTTACTCTGGCCGTTCACCAGAAGCGATACGCCATTATTTGTTGACCTTAAGACTTTCAAAGTACTCCTTCCGGGAGCTCATCGAGAATGCCGATGTTTTTTGCCTGTTGACGAAGCATTTTTCTACCTTAAGAGAGTCATTGTTACACCTGCCAAATGCTCGCCGTTAGCCACAGCCACATTTTCAAGCTTCCTCTGGCCCAGTTCACCTGAAGCGGTACACCATTATTTGTCGGCTTTGAGACCTTCACTGTACTCCTGCCGGGAGCACCTCGAGTTTGCACCTTGCACCCAGATTTATCACTGTCACATCCTCAAGCTTTCTCCGGCCAGTTCACCACAAGCGATACGCCATTATCTGTCGACATAAAGTGTTTCACAGTACTACTGCTGGCAGCTCCTCGGTTTGCAGATGTATTTCGCATGTTGACGAGGCATTTGGCCACCTTAAGAGAGTCATAGTTACTCCTGACACTTGCTCCCCGTTCTACCACAGTCACATCTACAAGCTTACTCTGGCCAGTTCACCAGAAGCGATACGCCATTATTTGTTGACCTTAAGACTTTCACAGTACTCCTTGCGGGAGCTCCTCGGGATTGCCAATGTAATTCGCCTTTTGACGAGGCATTTGGCTACCCTAAGAGAGTCATAGTTACTCCTGCCAGTTGCTCCCCGTTTTACCACAGTCACATCTACAAGCTTACTCTGGCCGTTCACCAGAAGCGATACGCCATTATTTGTTGACCTTAAGACTTTCACAGTACTCCTTCCGGGAGCTCATCGAGAATGCCGATGTTTTTCGCCTGTTGACGAGGCATTTTTCTACCTTAAGAGAGTCATTGTTAAACCTGCCAAATGCTCGCCGTTAACCACAGACACATTTTCAAGCTTCCTCTGGCCCAGTTCACCTGAAGCGGTACACCATTATTTGTCGGCTTTGAGACCTTCACTGTACTCCTGCCGGGAGCACCTCGAGTTTGCCGATGTATTTCGCCTATTGACGAGGCATTTGGCTACCTTAAGAGAGTTATAGTTACTCCTACCACTTGCACCCAGATTTATCACTGTCACATCCTCAAGCTTTCTCCGGCCAGTTCACCACAGGCGATACGCCATTATCTGTCGACATAAAGTGTTTCACAGTACTACTGCTGGCAGCTCCTCGGTTTGCAGATGTATTTCGCGTGTTGACGAGGCATTTGGCTACCTTAAGAGAGTCATAGTTACTCCTGCCATTTGCTCCCCGTTCTACCACAGTCACATCTACAAGCTTACTCTGGCCAGTTCACCAGAAGCGATACGCCATTATTTGTTGACCTTAAGACTTTCACAGTACTCCTTGAGGGAGCTCCTCGGGATTGCCAATGTAATTCGCCTTTTGACGAGGCATTTGGCTACCCTAAGAGAGTCATAGTTACTCCTGCCAGTTGCTCCCCGTTTTACCACAGTCACATCTACAAGCTTACTCTGGCCGTTCACCAGAAGCGATACGCCATTATTTGTTGACCTTAAGACTTTCAAAGTACTCCTTCCGGGAGCTCATCGAGAATGCCGATGTTTTTTGCCTGTTGACGAAGCATTTTTCTACCTTAAGAGAGTCATTGTTACACCTGCCAAATGCTCGCCGTTAGCCACAGCCACATTTTCAAGCTTCCTCTGGCCCAGTTCACCTGAAGCGGTACACCATTATTTGTCGGCTTTGAGACCTTCACTGTACTCCTGCCGGGAGCACCTCGAGTTTGCACCTTGCACCCAGATTTATCACTGTCACATCCTCAAGCTTTCTCCGGCCAGTTCACCACAAGCGATACGCCATTATCTGTCGACATAAAGTGTTTCACAGTACTACTGCTGGCAGCTCCTCGGTTTGCAGATGTATTTCGCATGTTGACGAGGCATTTGGCCACCTTAAGAGAGTCATAGTTACTCCTGACACTTGCTCCCCGTTCTACCACAGTCACATCTACAAGCTTACTCTGGCCAGTTCACCAGAAGCGATACGCCATTATTTGTTGACCTTAAGACTTTCACAGTACTCCTTGCGGGAGCTCCTCGGGATTGCCAATGTAATTCGCCTTTTGACGAGGCATTTGGCTACCCTAAGAGAGTCATAGTTACTCCTGCCAGTTGCTCCCCGTTTTACCACAGTCACATCTACAAGCTTACTCTGGCCGTTCACCAGAAGCGATACGCCATTATTTGTTGACCTTAAGACTTTCACAGTACTCCTTCCGGGAGCTCATCGAGAATGCCGATGTTTTTCGCCTGTTGACGAGGCATTTTTCTACCTTAAGAGAGTCATTGTTAAACCTGCCAAATGCTCGCCGTTAACCACAGACACATTTTCAAGCTTCCTCTGGCCCAGTTCACCTGAAGCGGTACACCATTATTTGTCGGCTTTGAGACCTTCACTGTACTCCTGCCGGGAGCACCTCGAGTTTGCCGATGTATTTCGCCTATTGACGAGGCATTTGGCTACCTTAAGAGAGTTATAGTTACTCCTACCACTTGCACCCAGATTTATCACTGTCACATCCTCAAGCTTTCTCCGGCCAGTTCACCACAGGCGATACGCCATTATCTGTCGACATAAAGTGTTTCACAGTACTACTGCTGGCAGCTCCTCGGTTTGCAGATGTATTTCGCGTGTTGACGAGGCATTTGGCTACCTTAAGAGAGTCATAGTTACTCCTGCCACTTGCTCCCCGTTCTACCACAGTCACATCTACAAGCTTACTCTGGCCAGTTCACCAGAAGCGATACGCCATTATTTGTTGACCTTAAGACTTTCACAGTACTCCTTGAGGGAGCTCCTCGGGATTGCCAATGTAATTCGCCTTTTGACGAGGCATTTGGCTACTCTAAGAGAGTCATAGTTACTCCTGCCAGTTGCTCCCCGTTTTACCACAGTCACATCTACAAGCTTACTCTGGCCGTTCACCAGAAGCGATACGCCATTATTTGTTGACCTTAAGACTTTCACAGTACTCCTTCCGGGAGCTCATCGAGAATGCCGATGTTTTTCGCCTGTTGACGAGGCATTTTTCTACCTTAAGAGAGTCATTGTTACACCTGCCAAATGCTCGCCGTTAGCCACAGCCACATTTTCAAGCTTCCTCTGGCCCAGATCACCTGAAGCGGTACACCATTATTTGTCGGCTTTGAGACCTTCACTGTACTCTTGCCGGGAGCACCTCGAGTTTGCACCTTAAACCCAGATTTATCACTGTCACATCCTCAAGCTTTCTCCGGCCAGTTCACCACAAGCGATACGCCATTATCTGTCGACATAAAGTGTTTCACAGTTCTACTGCTGGCAGCTCCTCGGTTTGCAGATGTATTTCGCATGTTGACGAGGCATTTGGCCACCTTAAGAGAGTCATAGTTACTCCTGCCACTTGCTCCCCGTTCTACCACAGTCACATCTACAAGCTTACTCTGGCCAGTTCACCAGAAGCGATACGCCATTATTTGTTGACCTTAAGACTTTCACAGTACTCCTTGCGGGAGCTCCTCGGGATTGCCAATGTAATTCGCCTTTTGACGAGGCATTTGGCTACCCTAAGAGAGTCATAGTTACTCCTGCCAGTTGCTCCCCGTTTTACCACAGTCACATCTACAAGCTTACTCTGGCCGTTCACCAGAAGCGATACGCCATTATTTGTTGACCTTAAGACTTTCACAGTACTCCTTCCGGGAGCTCATCGAGAATGCCGATGTTTTTCGCCTGTTGACGAGGCATTTTTCTACCTTAAGAGAGTCATTGTTAAACCTGCCAAATGCTCGCCGTTAACCACAGCCACATTTTCAAGCTTCCTCTGGCCCAGTTCACCTGAAGCGGTACACCATTATTTGTCGGCTTTGAGACCTTCACTGTACTCCTGCCTGGAGCACCTCGAGTTTGCCGATGTATTTCGCCTATTGACGAGGCATTTGGCTACCTTAAGAGAGTCATAGTTACTCCTACCACTTGCACCCAGATTTATCACTGTCACATCCTCAAGCTTTCTCCGGCCAGTTCACCACAAGCGATACGCCATTATCTGTCGACATAAAGTGTTTCACAGTACTACTGCTGGCAGCTCCTCGGTTTGCAGATGTATTTCGCATGTTGACGAGGCACTTGGCCACCTTAAGAGAGTCATAGTTACTCCTGCCACTTGCTCCCCGTTCTACCACAGTCACATCTACAAGCTTACTCTGGCCAGTTCACCAGAAGCGATACGCCATTATTTGTTGACCTTAAGACTTTCACAGTACTCCTTGCGGGAGCTCCTCGGGATTGCCAATGTAATTCGCCTTTTGACGAGGCATTTGGCTACCCTAAGAGAGTCATAGTTACTCCTGCCAGTTGCTCCCCGTTTTACCACAGTCACATCTACAAGCTTACTCTGGCCGTTCACCAGAAGCGATACGCCATTATTTGTTGACCTTAAGACTTTCACAGTACTCCTTCCGGGAGCTCATCGAGAATGCCGATGTTTTTCGCCTGTTGACGAGGCATTTTTCTACCTTAAGAGAGTCATTGTTAAACCTGCCAAATGCTCGCCGTTAACCACAGACACATTTTCAAGCTTCCTCTGGCCCAGTTCACCTGAAGCGGTACACCATTATTTGTCGGCTTTGAGACCTTCACTGTACTCCTGCCGGGAGCACCTCGAGTTTGCCGATGTATTTCGCCTATTGACGAGGCATTTGGCTACCTTAAGAGAGTCATAGTTACTCCTACCACTTGCACCCAGATTTATCACTGTCACATCCTCAAGCTTTCTCCGGCCAGTTCACCACAGGCGATACGCCATTATCTGTCGACATAAAGTGTTTCACAGTACTACTGCTGGCAGCTCCTCGGTTTGCAGATGTATTTCGCGTGTTGACGAGGCATTTGGCTACCTTAAGAGAGTCATAGTTACTCCTGCCATTTGCTCCCCGTTCTACCACAGTCACATCTACAAGCTTACTCTGGCCAGTTCACCAGAAGCGATACGCCATTATTTGTTGACCTTAAGACTTTCACAGTACTCCTTGAGGGAGCTCCTCGGGATTGCCAATGTAATTCGCCTTTTGACGAGGCATTTGGCTACCCTAAGAGAGTCATAGTTACTCCTGCCAGTTGCTCCCCGTTTTACCACAGTCACATCTACAAGCTTACTCTGGCCGTTCACCAGAAGCGATACGCCATTATTTGTTGACCTTAAGACTTTCAAAGTACTCCTTCCGGGAGCTCATCGAGAATGCCGATGTTTTTTGCCTGTTGACGAAGCATTTTTCTACCTTAAGAGAGTCATTGTTACACCTGCCAAATGCTCGCCGTTAGCCACAGCCACATTTTCAAGCTTCCTCTGGCCCAGTTCACCTGAAGCGGTACACCATTATTTGTCGGCTTTGAGACCTTCACTGTACTCCTGCCGGGAGCACCTCGAGTTTGCACCTTGCACCCAGATTTATCACTGTCACATCCTCAAGCTTTCTCCGGCCAGTTCACCACAAGCGATACGCCATTATCTGTCGACATAAAGTGTTTCACAGTACTACTGCTGGCAGCTCCTCGGTTTGCAGATGTATTTCGCATGTTGACGAGGCATTTGGCCACCTTAAGAGAGTCATAGTTACTCCTGACACTTGCTCCCCGTTCTACCACAGTCACATCTACAAGCTTACTCTGGCCAGTTCACCAGAAGCGATACGCCATTATTTGTTGACCTTAAGACTTTCACAGTACTCCTTGCGGGAGCTCCTCGGGATTGCCAATGTAATTCGCCTTTTGACGAGGCATTTGGCTACCCTAAGAGAGTCATAGTTACTCCTGCCAGTTGCTCCCCGTTTTACCACAGTCACATCTACAAGCTTACTCTGGCCGTTCACCAGAAGCGATACGCCATTATTTGTTGACCTTAAGACTTTCACAGTACTCCTTCCGGGAGCTCATCGAGAATGCCGATGTTTTTCGCCTGTTGACGAGGCATTTTTCTACCTTAAGAGAGTCATTGTTAAACCTGCCAAATGCTCGCCGTTAACCACAGACACATTTTCAAGCTTCCTCTGGCCCAGTTCACCTGAAGCGGTACACCATTATTTGTCGGCTTTGAGACCTTCACTGTACTCCTGCCGGGAGCACCTCGAGTTTGCCGATGTATTTCGCCTATTGACGAGGCATTTGGCTACCTTAAGAGAGTTATAGTTACTCCTACCACTTGCACCCAGATTTATCACTGTCACATCCTCAAGCTTTCTCCGGCCAGTTCACCACAGGCGATACGCCATTATCTGTCGACATAAAGTGTTTCACAGTACTACTGCTGGCAGCTCCTCGGTTTGCAGATGTATTTCGCGTGTTGACGAGGCATTTGGCTACCTTAAGAGAGTCATAGTTACTCCTGCCACTTGCTCCCCGTTCTACCACAGTCACATCTACAAGCTTACTCTGGCCAGTTCACCAGAAGCGATACGCCATTATTTGTTGACCTTAAGACTTTCACAGTACTCCTTGAGGGAGCTCCTCGGGATTGCCAATGTAATTCGCCTTTTGACGAGGCATTTGGCTACTCTAAGAGAGTCATAGTTACTCCTGCCAGTTGCTCCCCGTTTTACCACAGTCACATCTACAAGCTTACTCTGGCCGTTCACCAGAAGCGATACGCCATTATTTGTTGACCTTAAGACTTTCACAGTACTCCTTCCGGGAGCTCATCGAGAATGCCGATGTTTTTCGCCTGTTGACGAGGCATTTTTCTACCTTAAGAGAGTCATTGTTACACCTGCCAAATGCTCGCCGTTAGCCACAGCCACATTTTCAAGCTTCCTCTGGCCCAGATCACCTGAAGCGGTACACCATTATTTGTCGGCTTTGAGACCTTCACTGTACTCTTGCCGGGAGCACCTCGAGTTTGCACCTTAAACCCAGATTTATCACTGTCACATCCTCAAGCTTTCTCCGGCCAGTTCACCACAAGCGATACGCCATTATCTGTCGACATAAAGTGTTTCACAGTTCTACTGCTGGCAGCTCCTCGGTTTGCAGATGTATTTCGCATGTTGACGAGGCATTTGGCCACCTTAAGAGAGTCATAGTTACTCCTGCCACTTGCTCCCCGTTCTACCACAGTCACATCTACAAGCTTACTCTGGCCAGTTCACCAGAAGCGATACGCCATTATTTGTTGACCTTAAGACTTTCACAGTACTCCTTGCGGGAGCTCCTCGGGATTGCCAATGTAATTCGCCTTTTGACGAGGCATTTGGCTACCCTAAGAGAGTCATAGTTACTCCTGCCAGTTGCTCCCCGTTTTACCACAGTCACATCTACAAGCTTACTCTGGCCGTTCACCAGAAGCGATACGCCATTATTTGTTGACCTTAAGACTTTCACAGTACTCCTTCCGGGAGCTCATCGAGAATGCCGATGTTTTTCGCCTGTTGACGAGGCATTTTTCTACCTTAAGAGAGTCATTGTTAAACCTGCCAAATGCTCGCCGTTAACCACAGCCACATTTTCAAGCTTCCTCTGGCCCAGTTCACCTGAAGCGGTACACCATTATTTGTCGGCTTTGAGACCTTCACTGTACTCCTGCCTGGAGCACCTCGAGTTTGCCGATGTATTTCGCCTATTGACGAGGCATTTGGCTACCTTAAGAGAGTCATAGTTACTCCTACCACTTGCACCCAGATTTATCACTGTCACATCCTCAAGCTTTCTCCGGCCAGTTCACCACAAGCGATACGCCATTATCTGTCGACATAAAGTGTTTCACAGTACTACTGCTGGCAGCTCCTCGGTTTGCAGATGTATTTCGCATGTTGACGAGGCATTTGGCCACCTTAAGAGAGTCATAGTTACTCCTGCCACTTGCTCCCCGTTCTACCACAGTCACATCTACAAGCTTACTCTGGCCAGTTCACCAGAAGCGATACGCCATTATTTGTTGACCTTAAGACTTTCACAGTACTCCTTGCGGGAGCTCCTCGGGATTGCCAATGTAATTCGCCTTTTGACGAGGCATTTGGCTACCCTAAGAGAGTCATAGTTACTCCTGCCAGTTGCTCCCCGTTTTACCACAGTCACATCTACAAGCTTACTCTGGCCGTTCACCAGAAGCGATACGCCATTATTTGTTGACCTTAAGACTTTCACAGTACTCCTTCCGGGAGCTCATCGAGAATGCCGATGTTTTTCGCCTGTTGACGAGGCATTTTTCTACCTTAAGAGAGTCATTGTTAAACCTGCCAAATGCTCGCCGTTAACCACAGACACATTTTCAAGCTTCCTCTGGCCCAGTTCACCTGAAGCGGTACACCATTATTTGTCGGCTTTGAGACCTTCACTGTACTCCTGCCTGGAGCACCTCGAGTTTGCCGATGTATTTCGCCTATTGACGAGGCATTTGGCTACCTTAAGAGAGTCATAGTTACTCCTACCACTTGCACCCAGATTTATCACTGTCACATCCTCAAGCTTTCTCCGGCCAGTTCACCACAGGCGATACGCCATTATCTGTCGACATAAAGTGTTTCACAGTACTACTGCTGGCAGCTCCTCGGTTTGCAGATGTATTTCGCGTGTTGACGAGGCATTTGGCTACCTTAAGAGAGTCATAGTTACTCCTGCCATTTGCTCCCCGTTCTACCACAGTCACATCTACAAGCTTACTCTGGCCAGTTCACCAGAAGCGATACGCCATTATTTGTTGACCTTAAGACTTTCACAGTACTCCTTGAGGGAGCTCCTCGGGATTGCCAATGTAATTCGCCTTTTGACGAGGCATTTGGCTACCCTAAGAGAGTCATAGTTACTCCTGCCAGTTGCTCCCCGTTTTACCACAGTCACATCTACAAGCTTACTCTGGCCGTTCACCAGAAGCGATACGCCATTATTTGTTGACCTTAAGACTTTCAAAGTACTCCTTCCGGGAGCTCATCGAGAATGCCGATGTTTTTTGCCTGTTGACGAAGCATTTTTCTACCTTAAGAGAGTCATTGTTACACCTGCCAAATGCTCGCCGTTAGCCACAGCCACATTTTCAAGCTTCCTCTGGCCCAGTTCACCTGAAGCGGTACACCATTATTTGTCGGCTTTGAGACCTTCACTGTACTCCTGCCGGGAGCACCTCGAGTTTGCACCTTGCACCCAGATTTATCACTGTCACATCCTCAAGCTTTCTCCGGCCAGTTCACCACAAGCGATACGCCATTATCTGTCGACATAAAGTGTTTCACAGTACTACTGCTGGCAGCTCCTCGGTTTGCAGATGTATTTCGCATGTTGACGAGGCATTTGGCCACCTTAAGAGAGTCATAGTTACTCCTGACACTTGCTCCCCGTTCTACCACAGTCACATCTACAAGCTTACTCTGGCCAGTTCACCAGAAGCGATACGCCATTATTTGTTGACCTTAAGACTTTCACAGTACTCCTTGCGGGAGCTCCTCGGGATTGCCAATGTAATTCGCCTTTTGACGAGGCATTTGGCTACCCTAAGAGAGTCATAGTTACTCCTGCCAGTTGCTCCCCGTTTTACCACAGTCACATCTACAAGCTTACTCTGGCCGTTCACCAGAGGCGATACGCCATTATTTGTTGACCTTAAGACTTTCACAGTACTCCTTCCGGGAGCTCATCGAGAATGCCGATGTTTTTCGCCTGTTGACGAGGCATTTTTCTACCTTAAGAGAGTCATTGTTAAACCTGCCAAATGCTCGCCGTTAACCACAGACACATTTTCAAGCTTCCTCTGGCCCAGTTCACCTGAAGCGGTACACCATTATTTGTCGGCTTTGAGACCTTCACTGTACTCCTGCCGGGAGCACCTCGAGTTTGCCGATGTATTTCGCCTATTGACGAGGCATTTGGCTACCTTAAGAGAGTTATAGTTACTCCTACCACTTGCACCCAGATTTATCACTGTCACATCCTCAAGCTTTCTCCGGCCAGTTCACCACAGGCGATACGCCATTATCTGTCGACATAAAGTGTTTCACAGTACTACTGCTGGCAGCTCCTCGGTTTGCAGATGTATTTCGCGTGTTGACGAGGCATTTGGCTACCTTAAGAGAGTCATAATTACTCCTGCCACTTGCTCCCCGTTCTACCACAGTCACATCTACAAGCTTACTCTGGCCAGTTCACCAGAAGCGATACGCCATTATTTGTTGACCTTAAGACTTTCACAGTACTCCTTGAGGGAGCTCCTCGGGATTGCCAATGTAATTCGCCTTTTGACGAGGCATTTGGCTACTCTAAGAGAGTCATAGTTACTCCTGCCAGTTGCTCCCCGTTTTACCACAGTCACATCTACAAGCTTACTCTGGCCGTTCACCAGAAGCGATACGCCATTATTTGTTGACCTTAAGACTTTCACAGTACTCCTTCCGGGAGCTCATCGAGAATGCCGATGTTTTTCGCCTGTTGACGAGGCATTTTTCTACCTTAAGAGAGTCATTGTTACACCTGCCAAATGCTCGCCGTTAGCCACAGCCACATTTTCAAGCTTCCTCTGGCCCAGTTCACCTGAAGCGGTACACCATTATTTGTCGGCTTTGAGACCTTCACTGTACTCCTGCCGGGAGCACCTCGAGTTTGCACCTTGCACCCAGATTTATCACTGTCACATCCTCAAGCTTTCTCCGGCCAGTTCACCACAAGCGATACGCCATTATCTGTCGACATAAAGTGTTTCACAGTACTACTCCTGGCAGCTCCTCGGTTTGCAGATGTATTTCGCATGTTGACGAGGCATTTGGCCACCTTAAGAGAGTCATAGTTACTCCTGCCACTTGCTCCCTGTTCTACCACAGTCACATCTACAAGCTTACTCTGGCCAGTTCACCAGAAGCGATACGCCATTATTTGTTGACCTTAAGACTTTCACAGTACTCCTTGCGGGAGCTCCTCGGGATTGCCAATGTAATTCGCCTTTTGACGAGGCATTTGGCTACCCTAAGAGAGTCATAGTTACTCCTGCCAGTTGCTCCCCGTTTTACCACAGTCACATCTACAAGCTTACTCTGGCCGTTCACCAGAAGCGATACGCCATTATTTGTTGACCTTAAGACTTTCACAGTACTCCTTCCGGGAGCTCATCGAGAATGCCGATGTTTTTCGCCTGTTGACGAGGCATTTTTCTACCTTAAGAGAGTCATTGTTAAACCTGCCAAATGCTCGCCGTTAACCACAGACACATTTTCAAGCTTCCTCTGGCCCAGTTCACCTGAAGCGGTACACCATTATTTGTCGGCTTTGAGACCTTCACTGTACTCCTGCCGGGAGCACCTCGAGTTTGCCGATGTATTTCGCCTATTGACGAGGCATTTGGCTACCTTAAGAGAGTCATAGTTACTCCTACCACTTGCACCCAGATTTATCACTGTCACATCCTCAAGCTTTCTCCGGCCAGTTCACCACAGGCGATACGCCATTATCTGTCGACATAAAGTGTTTCACAGTACTACTGCTGGCAGCTCCTCGGTTTGCAGATGTATTTCGCGTGTTGACGAGGCATTTGGCTACCTTAAGAGAGTCATAGTTACTCCTGCCACTTGCTCCCCGTTCTACCACAGTCACATCTACAAGCTTACTCTGGCCAGTTCACCAGAAGCGATACGCCATTATTTGTTGACCTTAAGACTTTCACAGTACTCCTTGAGGGAGCTCCTCGGGATTGCCAATGTAATTCGCCTTTTGACGAGGCATTTGGCTACTCTAAGAGAGTCATAGTTACTCCTGCCAGTTGCTCCCCGTTTTACCACAGTCACATCTACAAGCTTACTCTGGCCGTTCACCAGAAGCGATACGCCATTATTTGTTGACCTTAAGACTTTCACAGTACTCCTTCCGGGAGCTCATCGAGAATGCCGATGTTTTTCGCCTGTTGACGAGGCATTTTTCTACCTTAAGAGAGTCATTGTTACACCTGCCAAATGCTCGCCGTTAGCCACAGCCACATTTTCAAGCTTCCTCTGGCCCAGTTCACCTGAAGCGGTACACCATTATTTGTCGGCTTTGAGACCTTCACTGTACTCCTGCCGGGAGCACCTCGAGTTTGCACCTTGCACCCAGATTTATCACTGTCACATCCTCAAGCTTTCTCCGGCCAGTTCACCACAGGCGATACGCCATTATCTGTCGAGATAAAGTGTTTCACAGTACTACTGCTGGCAGCTCCTCGGTTTGCAGATGTATTTCGCATGTTGACGAGGCATTTGGCCACCTTAAGAGAGTCATAGTTACTCCTGCCACTTGCTCCCCGTTCTACCACAGTCACATCTACAAGCTTACTCTGGCCAGTTCACCAGAAGCGATACGCCATTATTTGTTGACCTTAAGACTTTCACAGTACTCCTTGCGGGAGCTCCTCGGGATTGCCAATGTAATTCGCCTTTTGACGAGGCATTTGGCTACCCTAAGAGAGTCATAGTTACTCCTGCCAGTTGCTCCCCGTTTTACCACAGTCACATCTACAAGCTTACTCTGGCCGTTCACCAGAAGCGATACGCCATTATTTGTTGACCTTAAGACTTTCACAGTACTCCTTCCGGGAGCTCATCGAGAATGCCGATGTTTTTCGCCTGTTGACGAGGCATTTTTCTACCTTAAGAGAGTCATTGTTAAACCTGCCAAATGCTCGCCGTTAACCACAGCCACATTTTCAAGCTTCCTCTGGCCCAGTTCACCTGAAGCGGTACACCATTATTTGTCGGCTTTGAGACCTCCACTGTACTCCTGCCGGGAGCACCTCGAGTTTGCCGATGTGTTTCGCCTATTGACGAGGCATTTGGCTACCTTAAGAGAGTCATAGTTACTCCTACCACTTGCACCCAGATTTATCACTGTCACATCCTCAAGCTTTCTCCGGCCAGTTCACCACAGGCGATACGCCATTATCTGTCGACATAAAGTGTTTCACAGTACTACTGCTGGCAGCTCCTCGGTTTGCAGATGTATTTCGCGTGTTGACGAGGCATTTGGCTACCTTAAGAGGGTCATAGTTACTCCTGCCACTTGCTCCCCGTTCTACCATAGTCACATCTACAAGCTTACTCTGGCCAGTTCACCAGAAGCGATACGCTATTATTTGTTGACCTTAAGACTTTCACAGTACTCCTTGCGGGAGCTCATCGGGATTGCCAATGTAATTCGCCTTTTGACGAGGCATTTGGCTACTCTAAGAGAGTCATAGTTACTCCTGCCAGTTGCTCCCCGTTTTACCACAGTCACATCTACAAGCTTACTCTGGCCGTTCACCAGAAGCGATACGCCATTATTTGTTGACCTTAAGACTTTCACAGCACTCCTTCCAGGAGCTCATCGAGAATGCCGATGTTTTTCGCCTGTTGACGAGGCATTTTCCTACCTTAAGAGAGTCATTGTTACACCTGCCAAATGCTCGCCGTTAGCCACAGCCACATTTTCAAGCTTCCTCTGGCCCAGTTCACCTGAAGCTGAACACCATTATTTGTCGGCTTTGAGACCTTCACTGTACTCCTGCCGGGAGCACCTCGAGTTTGCACCTTGCACCCAGATTTAACACTGTCACATCCTCAAGCTTTCTCCGGCCAGTTCACCACAAGCGATACGCCATTATCTGTCGACATAAAGTGTTTCACAGTACTACTGCTGGCAGCTCCTCGGTTTGCAGATGTATTTCGCGTGTTGACGAGGCATTTGGCTACCTTAAGAGAGTCATAGTTACTCCTGCCACTTGCTCCCCGTTCTACCACAGTCACATCTACAAGCTTACTCTGGCCAGTTCACCAGAAGCGATACGCCATTATTTGTTGACCTTAAGACTTTCACAGTACTCCTTGCGGGAGCTCCTCGGGATTGCCAATGTAATTCGTCTTTTGACGAGGCATTTGGCTACTCTAAGAGAGTCATAGTTACTCCTGCCAGTTGCTCCCCGTTTTACCACAGTCACATCTACAAGCTTACTCTGGCCGTTCACCAGAAGCGATACGCCATTATTTGTTGACCTTAAGACTTTCACAGTACTCCTTCCGGGAGCTCATCGAGAATGCCGATGTTTTTCGCCTGTTGACGAGGCATTTTTCTACCTTAAGAGAGTCATTGTTAAACCTGCCAAATGCTCGCCGTTAACCACAGACACATTTTCAAGCTTCCTCTGGCCCAGTTCACCTGAAGCGGTACACCATTATTTGTCGGCTTTGAGACCTTCACTGTACTCCTGCCGGGAGCACCTCGAGTTTGCCGATGTATTTCGCCTATTGACGAGGCATTTGGCTACCTTAAGAGAGTCATAGTTACTCCTACCACTTGCACCCAGATTTATCACTGTCACATCCTCAAGCTTTCTCCGGCCAGTTCACCACAGGCGATACGCCATTATCTGTCGACATAAAGTGTTTCACAGTACTACTGCTGGCAGCTCCTCGGTTTGCAGATGTATTTCGCGTGTTGACGAGGCATTTGGCTACCTTAAGAGAGTCATAATTACTCCTGCCACTTGCTCCCCGTTCTACCACAGTCACATCTACAAGCTTACTCTGGCCAGTTCACCAGAAGCGATACGCCATTATTTGTTGACCTTAAGACTTTCACAGTACTCCTTGAGGGAGCTCCTCGGGATTGCCAATGTAATTCGCCTTTTGACGAGGCATTTGGCTACCCTAAGAGAGTCATAGTTACTCCTGCCAGTTGCTCCCCGTTTTACCACAGTCACATCTACAAGCTTACTCTGGCCGTTCACCAGAAGCGATACGCCATTATTTGTTGACCTTAAGACTTTCACAGTACTCCTTCCGGGAGCTCATCGAGAATGCCGATGTTTTTCGCCTGTTGACGAGGCATTTTTCTACCTTAAGAGAGTCATTGTTACACCTGCCAAATGCTCGCCGTTAGCCACAGCCACATTTTCAAGCTTCCTCTGGCCCAGTTCACCTGAAGCGGTACACCATTATTTGTCGGCTTTGAGACCTTCACTGTACTCCTGCCGGGAGCACCTCGAGTTTGCACCTTGCACCCAGATTTATCACTGTCACATCCTCAAGCTTTCTCCGGCCAGTTCACCACAAGCGATACGCCATTATCTGTCGACATAAAGTGTTTCACAGTACTACTGCTGGCAGCTCCTCGGTTTGCAGATGTATTTCGCATGTTGACGAGGCATTTGCCACCTTAAGAGAGTCATAGTTACTCCTGCCACTTGCTCCCCGTTCTACCACAGTCACATCTACAAGCTTACTCTGGCCAGTTCACCAGAAGCGATACGCCATTATTTGTTGACCTTAAGACTTTCACAGTACTCCTTGCGGGAGCTCCTCGGGATTGCCAATGTAATTCGCCTTTTGACGAGGCATTTGGCTACCCTAAGAGAGTCATAGTTACTCCTGCCAGTTGCTCCCCGTTTTACCACAGTCACATCTACAAGCTTACTCTGGCCGTTCACCAGAAGCGATACGCCATTATTTGTTGACCTTAAGACTTTCACAGTACTCCTAGCGGGAGCTCCTCGGGATTGCCAATGTAATTCGTCTTTTGACGAGGCATTTGGCTACTCTAAGAGAGTCATAGTTACTCCTGCCAGTTGCTCCCCGTTTTACCACAGTCACATCTACAAGCTTACTCTGGCCGTTCACCAGAAGCGATACGCCATTATTTGTTGACCTTAAGACTTTCACAGTACTCCTTCCGGGAGCTCATCGAGAATGCCGATGTTTTTCGCCTGTTGACGAGGCATTTTTCTACCTTAAGAGAGTCATTGTTACACCTGCCAAATGCTCGCCGTTAGCCACAGCCACATTTTCAAGCTTCCTGTGGCCCAGTTCACCTGAAGCGGTACACCATTATTTGTCGGCTTTGAGACCTTCACTGTACTCCTGCCGGGAGCACCTCGAGTTTGCCGATGTATTTCGCCTATTGACGAGGCATTTGGCTACCTTAAGAGAGTCATAGTTACTCCTACCACTTGCACCCAGATTTATCACTGTCACATCCTCAAGCTTTCTCCAGCCAGTTCACCACAGGCGATACGCCATTATCTGTCGACATAAAGTGTTTCACAGTACTACTGCTGGCAGCTCCTCGGTTTGCAGATGTATTTCGCGTGTTGACGAGGCATTTGGCTACCTTAAGAGAGTCATAATTACTCCTGCCACTTGCTCCCCGTTCTACCACAGTCACATCTACAAGCTTACTCTGGCCAGTTCACCAGAAGCGATACGCCATTATTTGTTGACCTTAAGACTTTCACAGTACTCCTTGAGGGAGCTCCTCGGGATTGCCAATGTAATTCGCCTTTTGACGAGGCATTTGGCTACCCTAAGAGAGTCATAGTTACTCCTGCCAGTTGCTCCCCGTTTTACCACAGTCACATCTACAAGCTTACTCTGGCCGTTCACCAGAAGCGATACGCCATTATTTGTTGACCTTAAGACTTTCACAGTACTCCTTCCGGGAGCTCATCGAGAATGCCGATGTTTTTCGCCTGTTGACGAGGCATTTTTCTACCTTAAGAGAGTCATTGTTACACCTGCCAAATGCTCGCCGTTAGCCACAGCCACATTTTCAAGCTTCCTCTGGCCCAGTTCACCTGAAGCGGTACACCATTATTTGTCGGCTTTGAGACCTTCACTGTACTCCTGCCGGGAGCACCTCGAGTTTGCACCTTGCACCCAGATTTATCACTGTCACATCCTCAAGCTTTCTCCGGCCAGTTCACCACAAGCGATACGCCATTATCTGTCGACATAAAGTGTTTCACAGTACTACTGCTGGCAGCTCCTCGGTTTGCAGATGTATTTCGCATGTTGACGAGGCATTTGGCCACCTTAAGAGAGTCATAGTTACTCCTGCCACTTGCTCCCCGTTCTACCACAGTCACATCTACAAGCTTACTCTGGCCAGTTCACCAGAAGCGATACGCCATTATTTGTTGACCTTAAGACTTTCACAGTACTCCTTGCGGGAGCTCCTCGGGATTGCCAATGTAATTCGCCTTTTGACGAGGCATTTGGCTACCCTAAGAGAGTCATAGTTACTCCTGCCAGTTGCTCCCCGTTTTACCACAGTCACATCTACAAGCTTACTCTGGCCGTTCACCAGAAGCGATACGCCATTATTTGTTGACCTTAAGACTTTCACAGTACTCCTAGCGGGAGCTCCTCGGGATTGCCAATGTAATTCGTCTTTTGACGAGGCATTTGGCTACTCTAAGAGAGTCATAGTTACTCCTGCCAGTTGCTCCCCGTTTTACCACAGTCACATCTACAAGCTTACTCTGGCCGTTCACCAGAAGCGATACGCCATTATTTGTTGACCTTAAGACTTTCACAGTACTCCTTCCGGGAGCTCATCGAGAATGCCGATGTTTTTCGCCTGTTGACGAGGCATTTTTCTACCTTAAGAGAGTCATTGTTACACCTGCCAAATGCTCGCCGTTAGCCACAGCCACATTTTCAAGCTTCCTGTGGCCCAGTTCACCTGAAGCGGTACACCATTATTTGTCGGCTTTGAGACCTTCACTGTACTCCTGCCGGGAGCACCTCGAGTTTGCCGATGTATTTCGCCTATTGACGAGGCATTTGGCTACCTTAAGAGAGTCATAGTTACTCCTACCACTTGCACCCAGATTTATCACTGTCACATCCTCAAGCTTTCTCCAGCCAGTTCACCACAGGCGATACGCCACTATCTGTCGACATAAAGTGTTTCACAGTACTACTGCTGGCAGCTCCTCGGTTTGCAGATGTATTTCGCGTGTTGACGAGGCATTTGGCTACCTTAAGAGAGTCATAATTACTCCTGCCACTTGCTCCCCGTTCTACCACAGTCACATCTACAAGCTTACTCTGGCCAGTTCACCAGAAGCGATACGCCATTATTTGTTGACCTTAAGACTTTCACAGTACTCCTTGAGGGAGCTCCTCGGGATTGCCAATGTAATTCGCCTTTTGACGAGGCATTTGGCTACCCTAAGAGAGTCATAGTTACTCCTGCCAGTTGCTCCCCGTTTTACCACAGTCACATCTACAAGCTTACTCTGGCCGTTCACCAGAAGCGATACGCCATTATTTGTTGACCTTAAGACTTTCACAGTACTCCTTCCGGGAGCTCATCGAGAATGCCGATGTTTTTCGCCTGTTGACGAGGCATTTTTCTACCTTAAGAGAGTCATTGTTACACCTGCCAAATGCTCGCCGTTAGCCACAGCCACATTTTCAAGCTTCCTCTGGCCCAGTTCACCTGAAGCGGTACACCATTATTTGTCGGCTTTGAGACCTTCACTGTACTCCTGCCGGGAGCACCTCGAGTTTGCACCTTGCACCCAGATTTATCACTGTCACATCCTCAAGCTTTCTCCGGCCAGTTCACCACAAGCGATACGCCATTATCTGTCGACATAAAGTGTTTCACAGTACTACTGCTGGCAGCTCCTCGGTTTGCAGATGTATTTCGCATGTTGACGAGGCATTTGCCACCTTAAGAGAGTCATAGTTACTCCTGCCACTTGCTCCCCGTTCTACCACAGTCACATCTACAAGCTTACTCTGGCCAGTTCACCAGAAGCGATACGCCATTATTTGTTGACCTTAAGACTTTCACAGTACTCCTTGCGGGAGCTCCTCGGGATTGCCAATGTAATTCGCCTTTTGACGAGGCATTTGGCTACCCTAAGAGAGTCATAGTTACTCCTGCCAGTTGCTCCCCGTTTTACCACAGTCACATCTACAAGCTTACTCTGGCCGTTCACCAGAAGCGATACGCCATTATTTGTTGACCTTAAGACTTTCACAGTACTCCTAGCGGGAGCTCCTCGGGATTGCCAATGTAATTCGTCTTTTGACGAGGCATTTGGCTACTCTAAGAGAGTCATAGTTACTCCTGCCAGTTGCTCCCCGTTTTACCACAGTCACATCTACAAGCTTACTCTGGCCGTTCACCAGAAGCGATACGCCATTATTTGTTGACCTTAAGACTTTCACAGTACTTCTTCCAGGAGCTCATCGAGAATGCCGATGTTTTTCGCCTGTTGACGAGGCATTTTTCTACCTTAAGAGAGTCATTGTTACACCTGCCAAATGCTCGCCGTTAGCCACAGCCACATTTTCAAGCTTCCTCTGGCCCAGTTCACCTGAAGCGGTACACCATTATTTGTCGGCTTTGAGACCTTCACTGTACTCCTGCCGGGAGCACCTCGAGTTTGCACCTTGCACCCAGATTTATCACTGTCACATCCTCAAGCTTTCTCCGGCCAGTTCACCACAAGCGATACGCCATTATCTGTCGACATAAAGTGTTTCACAGTACTACTGCTGGCAGCTCCTCGGTTTGCAGATGTATTTCGCATGTTGACGAGGCATTTGGCCACCTTAAGAGAGTCATAGTTACTCCTGCCACTTGCTCCCCGTTCTACCACAGTCACATCTACAAGCTTACTCTGGCCAGTTCACCAGAAGCGATACGCCATTATTTGTTGACCTTAAGACTTTCACAGTACTCCTTGCGGGAGCTCCTCGGGATTGCCAATGTAATTCGCCTTTTGACGAGGCATTTGGCTACCCTAAGAGAGTCATAGTTACTCCTGCCAGTTGCTCCCCGTTTTACCACAGTCACATCTACAAGCTTACTCTGGCCGTTCACCAGAAGCGATACGCCATTATTTGTTGACCTTAAGACTTTCACAGTACTCCTAGCGGGAGCTCCTCGGGATTGCCAATGTAATTCGTCTTTTGACGAGGCATTTGGCTACTCTAAGAGAGTCATAGTTACTCCTGCCAGTTGCTCCCCGTTTTACCACAGTCACATCTACAAGCTTACTCTGGCCGTTCACCAGAAGCGATACGCCATTATTTGTTGACCTTAAGACTTTCACAGTACTCCTTCCGGGAGCTCATCGAGAATGCCGATGTTTTTCGCCTGTTGACGAGGCATTTTTCTACCTTAAGAGAGTCATTGTTACACCTGCCAAATGCTCGCCGTTAGCCACAGCCACATTTTCAAGCTTCCTGTGGCCCAGTTCACCTGAAGCGGTACACCATTATTTGTCGGCTTTGAGACCTTCACTGTACTCCTGCCGGGAGCACCTCGAGTTTGCCGATGTATTTCGCCTATTGACGAGGCATTTGGCTACCTTAAGAGAGTCATAGTTACTCCTACCACTTGCACCCAGATTTATCACTGTCACATCCTCAAGCTTTCTCCAGCCAGTTCACCACAGGCGATACGCCACTATCTGTCGACATAAAGTGTTTCACAGTACTACTGCTGGCAGCTCCTCGGTTTGCAGATGTATTTCGCGTGTTGACGAGGCATTTGGCTACCTTAAGAGAGTCATAATTACTCCTGCCACTTGCTCCCCGTTCTACCACAGTCACATCTACAAGCTTACTCTGGCCAGTTCACCAGAAGCGATACGCCATTATTTGTTGACCTTAAGACTTTCACAGTACTCCTTGAGGGAGCTCCTCGGGATTGCCAATGTAATTCGCCTTTTGACGAGGCATTTGGCTACCCTAAGAGAGTCATAGTTACTCCTGCCAGTTGCTCCCCGTTTTACCACAGTCACATCTACAAGCTTACTCTGGCCGTTCACCAGAAGCGATACGCCATTATTTGTTGACCTTAAGACTTTCACAGTACTCCTTCCGGGAGCTCATCGAGAATGCCGATGTTTTTCGCCTGTTGACGAGGCATTTTTCTACCTTAAGAGAGTCATTGTTACACCTGCCAAATGCTCGCCGTTAGCCACAGCCACATTTTCAAGCTTCCTCTGGCCCAGTTCACCTGAAGCGGTACACCATTATTTGTCGGCTTTGAGACCTTCACTGTACTCCTGCCGGGAGCACCTCGAGTTTGCACCTTGCACCCAGATTTATCACTGTCACATCCTCAAGCTTTCTCCGGCCAGTTCACCACAAGCGATACGCCATTATCTGTCGACATAAAGTGTTTCACAGTACTACTGCTGGCAGCTCCTCGGTTTGCAGATGTATTTCGCATGTTGACGAGGCATTTGCCACCTTAAGAGAGTCATAGTTACTCCTGCCACTTGCTCCCCGTTCTACCACAGTCACATCTACAAGCTTACTCTGGCCAGTTCACCAGAAGCGATACGCCATTATTTGTTGACCTTAAGACTTTCACAGTACTCCTTGCGGGAGCTCCTCGGGATTGCCAATGTAATTCGCCTTTTGACGAGGCATTTGGCTACCCTAAGAGAGTCATAGTTACTCCTGCCAGTTGCTCCCCGTTTTACCACAGTCACATCTACAAGCTTACTCTGGCCGTTCACCAGAAGCGATACGCCATTATTTGTTGACCTTAAGACTTTCACAGTACTCCTAGCGGGAGCTCCTCGGGATTGCCAATGTAATTCGTCTTTTGACGAGGCATTTGGCTACTCTAAGAGAGTCATAGTTACTCCTGCCAGTTGCTCCCCGTTTTACCACAGTCACATCTACAAGCTTACTCTGGCCGTTCACCAGAAGCGATACGCCATTATTTGTTGACCTTAAGACTTTCACAGTACTTCTTCCAGGAGCTCATCGAGAATGCCGATGTTTTTCGCCTGTTGACGAGGCATTTTTCTACCTTAAGAGAGTCATTGTTACACCTGCCAAATGCTCGCCGTTAGCCACAGCCACATTTTCAAGCTTCCTCTGGCCCAGTTCACCTGAAGCGGTACACCATTATTTGTCGGCTTTGAGACCTTCACTGTACTCCTGCCGGGAGCACCTCGAGTTTGCACCTTGCACCCAGATTT
This sequence comes from Schistocerca nitens, assembly GCF_023898315.1. Classification (NCBI taxonomy): domain Eukaryota; kingdom Metazoa; phylum Arthropoda; class Insecta; order Orthoptera; family Acrididae; genus Schistocerca; species Schistocerca nitens. The sequence goes on along the minus strand of NC_064625.1, from coordinate 157,118,817 downwards.
ATCACTGTCACATCCTCAAGCTTTCTCCGGCCAGTTCACCACAAGCGATACGCCATTATCTGTCGACATAAAGTGTTTCACAGTACTACTGCTGGCAGCTCCTCGGTTTGCAGATGTATTTCGCATGTTGACGAGGCATTTGGCCACCTTAAGAGAGTCATAGTTACTCCTGCCACTTGCTCCCCGTTCTACCACAGTCACATCTACAAGCTTACTCTGGCCAGTTCACCAGAAGCGATACGCCATTATTTGTTGACCTTAAGACTTTCACAGTACTCCTTGCGGGAGCTCCTCGGGATTGCCAATGTAATTCGCCTTTTGACGAGGCATTTGGCTACCCTAAGAGAGTCATAGTTACTCCTGCCAGTTGCTCCCCGTTTTACCACAGTCACATCTACAAGCTTACTCTGGCCGTTCACCAGAAGCGATACGCCATTATTTGTTGACCTTAAGACTTTCACAGTACTCCTAGCGGGAGCTCCTCGGGATTGCCAATGTAATTCGTCTTTTGACGAGGCATTTGGCTACTCTAAGAGAGTCATAGTTACTCCTGCCAGTTGCTCCCCGTTTTACCACAGTCACATCTACAAGCTTACTCTGGCCGTTCACCAGAAGCGATACGCCATTATTTGTTGACCTTAAGACTTTCACAGTACTCCTTCCGGGAGCTCATCGAGAATGCCGATGTTTTTCGCCTGTTGACGAGGCATTTTTCTACCTTAAGAGAGTCATTGTTACACCTGCCAAATGCTCGCCGTTAGCCACAGCCACATTTTCAAGCTTCCTCTGGCCCAGTTCACCTGAAGCGGTACACCATTATTTGTCGGCTTTGAGACCTTCACTGTACTCCTGCCGGGAGCACCTCGAATTTGCACCTTGCACCCAGATTTATCACTGTCACATCCTCAAGCTTTCTCCGGCCAGTTCACCACAAGCGATACGCCATTATCTGTCGACATAAAGTGTTTCACAGTACTACTGCTGGCAGCTCCTCGGTTTGCAGATGTATTTCGCATGTTGACGAGGCATTTGCCACCTTAAGAGAGTCATAGTTACTCCTGCCACTTGCTCCCCGTTCTACCACAGTCACATCTACAAGCTTACTCTGGCCAGTTCACCAGAAGCGATACGCCATTATTTGTTGACCTTAAGACTTTCACAGTACTCCTTGCGGGAGCTCCTCGGGATTGCCAATGTAATTCGCCTTTTGACGAGGCATTTGGCTACCCTAAGAGAGTCATAGTTACTCCTGCCAGTTGCTCCCCGTTTTACCACAGTCACATCTACAAGCTTACTCTGGCCGTTCACCAGAAGCGATACGCCATTATTTGTTGACCTTAAGACTTTCACAGTACTCCTAGCGGGAGCTCCTCGGGATTGCCAATGTAATTCGTCTTTTGACGAGGCATTTGGCTACTCTAAGAGAGTCATAGTTACTCCTGCCAGTTGCTCCACGTTTTACCACAGTCACATCTACAAGCTTACTCTGGCCGTTCACCAGAAGCGATACGCCATTATTTGTTGACCTTAAGACTTTCACAGTACTCCTTCCGGGAGCTCATCGAAAATGCCGATGTTTTTCGCCTGCTGACGAGGCATTTTTCTACCTTAAGAGAGTCATTGTTACACCTGCCAAATGCTCGCCGTTAGCCACAGCCACATTTTCAAGCTTCCTGTGGCCCAGTTCACCTGAAGCGGTACACCATTATTTGTCGGCTTTGAGACCTTCACTGTACTCCTGCCGGGAGCACCTCGAGTTTGCCGATGTATTTCGCCTATTGACGAGGCATTTGGCTACCTTAAGAGAGTCATAGTTACTCCTACCACTTGCACCCAGATTTATCACTGTCACATCCTCAAGCTTTCTCCAGCCAGTTCACCACAGGCGATACGCCATTATCTGTCGACATAAAGTGTTTCACAGTACTACTGCTGGCAGCTCCTCGGTTTGCAGATGTATTTCGCGTGTTGACGAGGCATTTGGCTACCTTAAGAGAGTCATAATTACTCCTGCCACTTGCTCCCCGTTCTACCACAGTCACATCTACAAGCTTACTCTGGCCAGTTCACCAGAAGCGATACGCCATTATTTGTTGACCTTAAGACTTTCACAGTACTCCTTGAGGGAGCTCCTCGGGATTGCCAATGTAATTCGCCTTTTGACGAGGCATTTGGCTACCCTAAGAGAGTCATAGTTACTCCTGCCAGTTGCTCCCCGTTTTACCACAGTCACATCTACAAGCTTACTCTGGCCGTTCACCAGAAGCGATACGCCATTATTTGTTGACCTTAAGACTTTCACAGTACTCCTTCCGGGAGCTCATCGAGAATGCCGATGTTTTTCGCCTGTTGACGAGGCATTTTTCTACCTTAAGAGAGTCATTGTTACACCTGCCAAATGCTCGCCGTTAGCCACAGCCACATTTTCAAGCTTCCTCTGGCCCAGTTCACCTGAAGCGGTACACCATTATTTGTCGGCTTTGAGACCTTCACTGTACTCCTGCCGGGAGCACCTCGAGTTTGCACCTTGCACCCAGATTTATCACTGTCACATCCTCAAGCTTTCTCCGGCCAGTTCACCACAAGCGATACGCCATTATCTGTCGACATAAAGTGTTTCACAGTACTACTGCTGGCAGCTCCTCGGTTCGCAGATGTATTTCGCATGTTGACGAGGCATTTGGCCACCTTAAGAGAGTCATAGTTACTCCTGCCACTTGCTCCCCGTTCTACCACAGTCACATCTACAAGCTTACTCTGGCCAGTTCACCAGAAGCGATACGCCATTATTTGTTGACCTTAAGACTTTCACAGTACTCCTTGCGGGAGCTCCTCGGGATTGCCAATGTAATTCGCCTTTTGACGAGGCATTTGGCTACCCTAAGAGAGTCATAGTTACTCCTGCCAGTTGCTCCCCGTTTTACCACAGTCACATCTACAAGCTTACTCTGGCCGTTCACCAGAAGCGATACGCCATTATTTGTTGACCTTAAGACTTTCACAGTACTCCTAGCGGGAGCTCCTCGGGATTGCCAATGTAATTCGTCTTTTGACGAGGCATTTGGCTACTCTAAGAGAGTCATAGTTACTCCTGCCAGTTGCTCCCCGTTTTACCACAGTCACATCTACAAGCTTACTCTGGCCGTTCACCAGAAGCGATACGCCATTATTTGTTGACCTTAAGACTTTCACAGTACTCCTTCCGGGAGCTCATCGAGAATGCCGATGTTTTTCGCCTGTTGACGAGGCATTTTTCTACCTTAAGAGAGTCATTGTTACACCTGCCAAATGCTCGCCGTTAGCCACAGCCACATTTTCAAGCTTCCTGTGGCCCAGTTCACCTGAAGCGGTACACCATTATTTGTCGGCTTTGAGACCTTCACTGTACTCCTGCCGGGAGCACCTCGAGTTTGCCGATGTATTTCGCCTATTGACGAGGCATTTGGCTACCTTAAGAGAGTCATAGTTACTCCTACCACTTGCACCCAGATTTATCACTGTCACATCCTCAAGCTTTCTCCAGCCAGTTCACCACAGGCGATACGCCATTATCTGTCGACATAAAGTGTTTCACAGTACTACTGCTGGCAGCTCCTCGGTTTGCAGATGTATTTCGCGTGTTGACGAGGCATTTGGCTACCTTAAGAGAGTCATAATTACTCCTGCCACTTGCTCCCCGTTCTACCACAGTCACATCTACAAGCTTACTCTGGCCAGTTCACCAGAAGCGATACGCCATTATTTGTTGACCTTAAGACTTTCACAGTACTCCTTGCGGGAGCTCCTCGGGATTGCCAATGTAATTCGCCTTTTGACGAGGCATTTGGCTACCCTAAGAGAGTCATAGTTACTCCTGCCAGTTGCTCCCCGTTTTACCACAGTCACATCTACAAGCTTACTCTGGCCGTTCACCAGAAGCGATACGCCATTATTTGTTGACCTTAAGACTTTCACAGTACTCCTTCCGGGAGCTCATCGAGAATGCCGATGTTTTTCGCCTGTTGACGAGGCATTTTTCTACCTTAAGAGAGTCATTGTTAAACCTGCCAAATGCTCGCCGTTAACCACAGACACATTTTCAAGCTTCCTCTGGCCCAGTTCACCTGAAGCGGTACACCATTATTTGTCGGCTTTGAGACCTTCACTGTACTCCTGCCGGGAGCACCTCGAGTTTGCCGATGTATTTCGCCTATTGACGTGGCATTTGGCTACCTTAAGAGAGTTATAGTTACTCCTACCACTTGCACCCAGATTTATCACTGTCACATCCTCAAGCTTTCTCCGGCCAGTTCACCACAGGCGATACGCCATTATCTGTCGACATAAAGTGTTTCACAGTACTACTGCTGGCAGCTCCTCGGTTTGCAGATGTATTTCGCGTGTTGACGAGGCATTTGGCTACCTTAAGAGAGTCATAATTACTCCTGCCACTTGCTCCCCGTTCTACCACAGTCACATCTACAAGCTTACTCTGGCCAGTTCACCAGAAGCGATACGCCATTATTTGTTGACCTTAAGACTTTCACAGTACTCCTTGAGGGAGCTCCTCGGGATTGCCAATGTAATTCGCCTTTTGACGAGGCATTTGGCTACTCTAAGAGAGTCATAGTTACTCCTGCCAGTTGCTCCCCGTTTTACCACAGTCACATCTACAAGCTTACTCTGGCCGTTCACCAGAAGCGATACGCCATTATTTGTTGACCTTAAGACTTTCACAGTACTCCTTCCGGGAGCTCATCAAGAATGCCGATGTTTTTCGCCTGTTGACGAGGCATTTTTCTACCTTAAGAGAGTCATTGTTACACCTGCCAAATGCTCGCCGTTAGCCACAGCCACATTTTCAAGCTTCCTCTGGCCCAGTTCACCTGAAGCGGTACACCATTATTTGTCGGCTTTGAGACCTTCACTGTACTCCTGCCGGGAGCACCTCGAGTTTGCACCTTGCACCCAGATTTATCACTGTCACATCCTCAAGCTTTCTCCGGCCAGTTCACCACAAGCGATACGCCATTATCTGTCGACATAAAGTGTTTCACAGTACTACTGCTGGCAGCTCCTCGGTTTGCAGATGTATTTCGCATGTTGACGAGGCATTTGGCCACCTTAAGAGAGTCATAGTTACTCCTGCCACTTGCTCCCTGTTCTACCACAGTCACATCTACAAGCTTACTCTGGCCAGTTCACCAGAAGCGATACGCCATTATTTGTTGACCTTAAGACTTTCACAGTACTCCTTGCGGGAGCTCCTCGGGATTGCCAATGTAATTCGCCTTTTGACGAGGCATTTGGCTACCCTAAGAGAGTCATAGTTACTCCTGCCAGTTGCTCCCCGTTTTACCACAGTCACATCTACAAGCTTACTCTGGCCGTTCACCAGAAGCGATACGCCATTATTTGTTGACCTTAAGACTTTCACAGTACTCCTTCCGGGAGCTCATCGAGAATGCCGATGTTTTTCGCCTGTTGACGAGGCATTTTTCTACCTTAAGAGAGTCATTGTTAAACCTGCCAAATGCTCGCCGTTAACCACAGACACATTTTCAAGCTTCCTCTGGCCCAGTTCACCTGAAGCGGTACACCATTATTTGTCGGCTTTGAGAACTTCACTGTACTCCTGCCGGGAGCACCTCGAGTTTGCCGATGTATTTCGCCTATTGACGAGGCATTTGGCTACCTTAAGAGAGTCATAGTTACTCCTACCACTTGCACCCAGATTTATCACTGTCACATCCTCAAGCTTTCTCCGGCCAGTTCACCACAGGCGATACGCCATTATCTGTCGACATAAAGTGTTTCACAGTACTACTGCTGGCAGCTCCTCGGTTTGCAGATGTATTTCGCGTGTTGACGAGGCATTTGGCTACCTTAAGAGAGTCATAGTTACTCCTGCCACTTGCTCCCCGTTCTACCACAGTCACATCTACAAGCTTACTCTGGCCAGTTCACCAGAAGCGATACGCCATTATTTGTTGACCTTAAGACTTTCACAGTACTCCTTGAGGGAGCTCCTCGGGATTGCCAATGTAATTCGCCTTTTGACGAGGCATTTGGCTACTCTAAGAGAGTCATAGTTACTCCTGCCAGTTGCTCCCCGTTTTACCACAGTCACATCTACAAGCTTACTCTGGCCGTTCACCAGAAGCGATACGCCATTATTTGTTGACCTTAAGACTTTCACAGTACTCCTTCCGGGAGCTCATCGAGAATGCCGATGTTTTTCGCCTGTTGACGAGGCATTTTTCTACCTTAAGAGAGTCATTGTTACACCTGCCAAATGCTCGCCGTTAGCCACAGCCACATTTTCAAGCTTCCTCTGGCCCAGTTCACCTGAAGCGGTACACCATTATTTGTCGGCTTTGAGACCTTCACTGTACTCCTGCCGGGAGCACCTCGAGTTTGCACCTTGCACCCAGATTTATCACTGTCACATCCTCAAGCTTTCTCCGGCCAGTTCACCACAAGCGATACGCCATTATCTGTCGACATAAAGTGTTTCACAGTACTACTGCTGGCAGCTCCTCGGTTTGCAGATGTATTTCGCATGTTGACGAGGCATTTGGCCACCTTAAGAGAGTCATAGTTACTCCTGCCACTTGCTCCACGTTCTACCACAGTCACATCTACAAGCTTACTCTGGCCAGTTCACCAGAAGCGATACGCCATTATTTGTTGACCTTAAGACTTTCACAGTACTCCTTGCGGGAGCTCCTCGGGATTGCCAATGTAATTCGCCTTTTGACGAGGCATTTGGCTACCCTAAGAGAGTCATAGTTACTCCTGCCAGTTGCTCCCCGTTTTACCACAGTCACATCTACAAGCTTACTCTGGCCGTTCACCAGAAGCGATACGCCATTATTTGTTGACCTTAAGACTTTCACAGTACTCCTTCCGGGAGCTCATCGAGAATGCCGATGTTTTTCGCCTGTTGACGAGGCATTTTTCTACCTTAAGAGAGTCATTGTTAAACCTGCCAAATGCTCGCCGTTAACCACAGCCACATTTTCAAGCTTCCTCTGGCCCAGTTCACCTGAAGCGGTACACCATTATTTGTCGGCTTTGAGACCTCCACTGTACTCCTGCCGGGAGCACCTCGAGTTTGCCGATGTATTTCGCCTATTGACGAGGCATTTGGCTACCTTAAGAGAGTCATAGTTACTCCTACCACTTGCACCCAGATTTATCACTGTCACATCCTCAAGCTTTCTCCGGCCAGTTCACCACAGGCGATACGCCATTATCTGTCGACATAAAGTGTTTCACAGTACTACTGCTGGCAGCTCCTCGGTTTGCAGATGTATTTCGCGTGTTGACGAGGCATTTGGCTACCTTAAGAGGGTCATAGTTACTCCTGCCACTTGCTCCCCGTTCTACCATAGTCACATCTACAAGCTTACTCTGGCCAGTTCACCAGAAGCGATACGCTATTATTTGTTGACCTTAAGACTTTCACAGTACTCCTTGCGGGAGCTCATCGGGATTGCCAATGTAATTCGCCTTTTGACGAGGCATTTGGCTACTCTAAGAGAGTCATAGTTACTCCTGCCAGTTGCTCCCCGTTTTACCACAGTCACATCTACAAGCTTACTCTGGCCGTTCACCAGAGCGATACGCCATTATTTGTTGACCTTAAGACTTTCACAGCACTCCTTCCAGGAGCTCATCGAGAATGCCGATGTTTTTCGCCTGTTGACGAGGCATTTTCCTACCTTAAGAGAGTCATTGTTACACCTGCCAAATGCTCGCCGTTAGCCACAGCCACATTTTCAAGCTTCCTCTGGCCCAGTTCACCTGAAGCTGAACACCATTATTTGTCGGCTTTGAGACCTTCACTGTACTCCTGCCGGGAGCACCTCGAGTTTGCACCTTGCACCCAGATTTAACACTGTCACATCCTCAAGCTTTCTCCGGCCAGTTCACCACAAGCGATACGCCATTATCTGTCGACATAAAGTGTTTCACAGTACTACTGCTGGCAGCTCCTCGGTTTGCAGATGTATTTCGCGTGTTGACGAGGCATTTGGCTACCTTAAGAGAGTCATAGTTACTCCTGCCACTTGCTCCCCGTTCTACCACAGTCACATCTACAAGCTTACTCTGGCCAGTTCACCAGAAGCGATACGCCATTATTTGTTGACCTTAAGACTTTCACAGTACTCCTTGCGGGAGCTCCTCGGGATTGCCAATGTAATTCGTCTTTTGACGAGGCATTTGGCTACTCTAAGAGAGTCATAGTTACTCCTGCCAGTTGCTCCCCGTTTTACCACAGTCACATCTACAAGCTTACTCTGGCCGTTCACCAGAAGCGATACGCCATTATTTGTTGACCTTAAGACTTTCACAGTACTCCTTCCGGGAGCTCATCGAGAATGCCGATGTTTTTCGCCTGTTGACGAGGCATTTTTCTACCTTAAGAGAGTCATTGTTACACCTGCCAAATGCTCGCCGTTAGCCACAGCCACATTTTCAAGCTTCCTGTGGCCCAGTTCACCTGAAGCGGTACACCATTATTTGTCGGCTTTGAGACCTTCACTGTACTCCTGCCGGGAGCACCTCGAGTTTGCCGATGTATTTCGCCTATTGACGAGGCATTTGGCTACCTTAAGAGAGTCATAGTTACTCCTACCACTTGCACCCAGATTTATCACTGTCACATCCTCAAGCTTTCTCCAGCCAGTTCACCACAGGCGATACGCCATTATCTGTCGACATAAAGTGTTTCACAGTACTACTGCTGGCAGCTCCTCGGTTTGCAGATGTATTTCGCGTGTTGACGAGGCATTTGGCTACCTTAAGAGAGTCATAATTACTCCTGCCACTTGCTCCCCGTTCTACCACAGTCACATCTACAAGCTTACTCTGGCCAGTTCACCAGAAGCGATACGCCATTATTTGTTGACCTTAAGACTTTCACAGTACTCCTTGAGGGAGCTCCTCGGGATTGCCAATGTAATTCGCCTTTTGACGAGGCATTTGGCTACCCTAAGAGAGTCATAGTTACTCCTGCCAGTTGCTCCCCGTTTTACCACAGTCACATCTACAAGCTTACTCTGGCCGTTCACCAGAAGCGATACGCCATTATTTGTTGACCTTAAGACTTTCACAGTACTCCTTCCGGGAGCTCATCGAGAATGCCGATGTTTTTCGCCTGTTGACGAGGCATTTTTCTACCTTAAGAGAGTCATTGTTACACCTGCCAAATGCTCGCCGTTAGCCACAGCCACATTTTCAAGCTTCCTCTGGCCCAGTTCACCTGAAGCGGTACACCATTATTTGTCGGCTTTGAGACCTTCACTGTACTCCTGCCGGGAGCACCTCGAGTTTGCACCTTGCACCCAGATTTATCACTGTCATATCCTCAAGCTTTCTCCGGCCAGTTCACCACAAGCGATACGCCATTATCTGTCGACATAAAGTGTTTCACAGTACTACTGCTGGCAGCTCCTCGGTTTGCAGATGTATTTCGCATGTTGACGAGGCATTTGGCCACCTTAAGAGAGTCATAGTTACTCCTGCCACTTGCTCCCCGTTCTACCACAGTCACATCTACAAGCTTACTCTGGCCAGTTCACCAGAAGCGATACGCCATTATTTGTTGACCTTAAGACTTTCACAGTACTCCTTGCGGGAGCTCCTCGGGATTGCCAATGTAATTCGCCTTTTGACGAGGCATTTGGCTACCCTAAGAGAGTCATAGTTACTCCTGCCAGTTGCTCCCCGTTTTACCACAGTCACATCTACAAGCTTACTCTGGCCGTTCACCAGAAGCGATACGCCATTATTTGTTGACCTTAAGACTTTCACAGTACTCCTAGCGGGAGCTCCTCGGGATTGCCAATGTAATTCGTCTTTTGACGAGGCATTTGGCTACTCTAAGAGAGTCATAGTTACTCCTGCCAGTTGCTCCCCGTTTTACCACAGTCACATCTACAAGCTTACTCTGGCCGTTCACCAGAAGCGATACGCCATTATTTGTTGACCTTAAGACTTTCACAGTACTCCTTCCGGGAGCTCATCGAGAATGCCGATGTTTTTCGCCTGTTGACGAGGCATTTTTCTACCTTAAGAGAGTCATTGTTACACCTGCCAAATGCTCGCCGTTAGCCACAGCCACATTTTCAAGCTTCCTGGGGCCCAGTTCACCTGAAGCGGTACACCATTATTTGTCGGCTTTGAGACCTTCACTGTACTCCTGCCGGGAGCACCTCGAGTTTGCCGATGTATTTCGCCTATTGACGAGGCATTTGGCTACCTTAAGAGAGTCATAGTTACTCCTACCACTTGCACCCAGATTTATCACTGTCACATCCTCAAGCTTTCTCCAGCCAGTTCACCACAGGCGATACGCCATTATCTGTCGACATAAAGTGTTTCACAGTACTACTGCTGGCAGCTCCTCGGTTTGCAGATGTATTTCGCGTGTTGACGAGGCATTTGGCTACCTTAAGAGAGTCATAATTACTCCTGCCACTTGCTCCCCGTTCTACCACAGTCACATCTACAAGCTTACTCTGGCCAGTTCACCAGAAGCGATACGCCATTATTTGTTGACCTTAAGACTTTCACAGTACTCCTTGCGGGAGCTCCTCGGGATTGCCAATGTAATTCGCCTTTTGACGAGGCATTTGGCTACCCTAAGAGAGTCATAGTTACTCCTGCCAGTTGCTCCCCGTTTTACCACAGTCACATCTACAAGCTTACTCTGGCCGTTCACCAGAAGCGATACGCCATTATTTGTTGACCTTAAGACTTTCACAGTACTCCTTCCGGGAGCTCATCGAGAATGCCGATGTTTTTCGCCTGTTGACGAGGCATTTTTCTACCTTAAGAGAGTCATTGTTACACCTGCCAAATGCTCGCCGTTAGCCACAGCCACATTTTCAAGCTTCCTCTGGCCCAGTTCACCTGAAGCGGTACACCATTATTTGTCGGCTTTGAGACCTTCACTGTACTCCTGCCGGGAGCACCTCGAGTTTGCACCTTGCACCCAGATTTATCACTGTCACATCCTCAAGCTTTCTCCGGCCAGTTCACCACAAGCGATACGCCATTATCTGTCGACATAAAGTGTTTCACAGTACTACTGCTGGCAGCTCCTCGGTTTGCAGATGTATTTCGCATGTTGACGAGGCATTTGGCCACCTTAAGAGAGTCATAGTTACTCCTGCCACTTGCTCTCCGTTCTACCACAGTCACATCTACAAGCTTACTCTGGCCAGTTCACCAGAAGCGATACGCCATTATTTGTTGACCTTAAGACTTTCACAGTACTCCTTGCGGGAGCTCCTCGGGATTGCCAATGTAATTCGCCTTTTGACGAGGCATTTGGCTACCCTAAGAGAGTCATAGTTACTCCTGCCAGTTGCTCCCCGTTTTACCACAGTCACATCTACAAGCTTACTCTGGCCGTTCACCAGAAGCGATACGCCATTATTTGTTGACCTTAAGACTTTCACAGTACTCCTAGCGGGAGCTCCTCGGGATTGCCAATGTAATTCGTCTTTTGACGAGGCATTTGGCTACTCTAAGAGAGTCATAGTTACTCCTGCCAGTTGCTCCCCGTTTTACCACAGTCACATCTACAAGCTTACTCTGGCCGTTCACCAGAAGCGATACGCCATTATTTGTTGACCTTAAGACTTTCACAGTACTCCTTCCGGGAGCTCATCGAGAATGCCGATGTTTTTCGCCTGTTGACGAGGCATTTTTCTACCTTAAGAGAGTCATTGTTACACCTGCCAAATGCTCGCCGTTAGCCACAGCCACATTTTCAAGCTTCCTGTGGCCCAGTTCACCTGAAGCGGTACACCATTATTTGTCGGCTTTGAGACCTTCACTGTACTCCTGCCGGGAGCACCTCGAGTTTGCCGATGTATTTCGCCTATTGACGAGGCATTTGGCTACCTTAAGAGAGTCATAGGTACTCCTACCACTTGCACCCAGATTTATCACTGTCACATCCTCAAGCTTTCTCCAGCCAGTTCACCACAGGCGATACGCCATTATCTGTCGACATAAAGTGTTTCACAGTACTACTGCTGGCAGCTCCTCGGTTTGCAGATGTATTTCGCGTGTTGACGAGGCATTTGGCTACCTTAAGAGAGTCATAATTACTCCTGCCACTTGCTCCCCGTTCTACCACAGTCACATCTACAAGCTTACTCTGGCCAGTTCACCAGAAGCGATACGCCATTATTTGTTGACCTTAAGACTTTCACAGTACTCCTTGAGGGAGCTCCTCGGGATTGCCAATGTAATTCGCCTTTTGACGAGGCATTTGGCTACCCTAAGAGAGTCATAGTTACTCCTGCCAGTTGCTCCCCGTTTTACCACAGTCACATCTACAAGCTTACTCTGGCCGTTCACCAGAAGCGATACGCCATTATTTGTTGACCTTAAGACTTTCACAGTACTCCTTCCGGGAGCTCATCGAGAATGCCGATGTTTTTCGCCTGTTGACGAGTCATTTTTCTACCTTAAGAGAGTCATTGTTACACCTGCCAAATGCTCGCCGTTAGCCACAGCCACATTTTCAAGCTTCCTCTGGCCCAGTTCACCTGAAGCGGTACACCATTATTTGTCGGCTTTGAGACCTTCACTGTACTCCTGCCGGGAGCACCTCGAGTTTGCACCTTGCACCCAGATTTATCACTGTCACATCCTCAAGCTTTCTCCGGCCAGTTCACCACAAGCGATACGCCATTATCTGTCGACATAAAGTGTTTCACAGTACTACTGCTGGCAGCTCCTCGGTTTGCAGATGTATTTCGCATGTTGACGAGGCATTTGGCCACCTTAAGAGAGTCATAGTTACTCCTGCCACTTGCTCCCCGTTCTACCACAGTCACATCTACAAGCTTACTCTGGCCAGTTCACCAGAGGCGATACGCCATTATTTGTTGACCTTAAGACTTTCACAGTACTCCTTGCGGGAGCTCCTCGGGATTGCCAATGTAATTCGTCTTTTGACGAGGCATTTGGCTACTCTAAGAGAGTCATAGTTACTCCTGCCAGTTGCTCCCCGTTTTACCACAGTCACATCTACAAGCTTACTCTGGCCGTTCACCAGAAGCGATACGCCATTATTTGTTGACCTTAAGACTTTCACAGTACTCCTTCCGGGAGCTCATCGAGAATGCCGATGTTTTTCGCCTGTTGACGAGGCATTTTTCTACCTTAAGAGAGTCATTGTTACACCTGCCAAATGCTCGCCGTTAGCCACAGCCACATTTTCAAGCTACCTCTGGCCCAGTTCACCTGAAGCGGTACACCATTATTTGTCGGCTTTGAGACCTTCACTGTACTCCTGCCGGGAGCACCTCGAGTTTGCCGATGTATTTCGCCTATTGACGAGGCATTTGGCTACCTTAAGAGAGTCATAGTTACTCCTACCACTTGCACCCAGATTTATCACTGTCACATCCTCAAGCTTTCTCCAGCCAGTTCACCACAGGCGATACGCCATTATCTGTCGACATAAAGTGTTTCACAGTACTACTGCTGGCAGCTCCTCGGTTTGCAGATGTATTTCGCGTGTTGACGAGGCATTTGGCTACCTTAAGAGAGTCATAATTACTCCTGCCACTTGCTCCCCGTTCTACCACAGTCACATCTACAAGCTTACTCTGGCCAGTTCACCAGAAGCGATACGCCATTATTTGTTGACCTTAAGACTTTCACAGTACTCCTTGCGGGAGCTCCTCGGGATTGCCAATGTAATTCGCCTTTTGACGAGGCATTTGGCTACCCTAAGAGAGTCATAGTTACTCCTGCCAGTTGCTCCCCGTTTTACCACAGTCACATCTACAAGCTTACTCTGGCCGTTCACCAGAAGCGATACGCCATTATTTGTTGACCTTAAGACTTTCACAGTACTTCTTCCAGGAGCTCATCGAGAATGCCGATGTTTTTCGCCTGTTGACGAGGCATTTTTCTACCTTAAGAGAGTCATTGTTACACCTGCCAAATGCTCGCCGTTAGCCACAGCCACATTTTCAAGCTTCCTCTGGCCCAGTTCACCTGAAGCGGAACACCATTATTTGTCGGCTTTGAGACCTTCACTGTACTCCTGCCGGGAGCACCTCGAGTTTGCACCTTGCACCCAGATTTAACACTGTCACATCCTCAAGCTTTCTCCGGCCAGTTCACCACAAGCGATACGCCATTATCTGTCGACATAAAGTGTTTCACAGTACTACTGCTGGCAGCTCCTCGGTTTGCAGATGTATTTCGCGTGTTGACGAGGCATTTGGCTACCTTAAGAGAGTCATAATTACTCCTGCCACTTGCTCCCCGTTCTACCACAGTCACATCTACAAGCTTACTCTGGCCAGTTCACCAGAAGCGATACGCCATTATTTGTTGACCTTAAGACTTTCACAGTACTCCTTGAGGGAGCTCCTCGGGATTGCCAATGTAATTCGCCTTTTGACGAGGCATTTGGCTACCCTAAGAGAGTCATAGTTACTCCTGCCAGTTGCTCCCCGTTTTACCACAGTCACATCTACAAGCTTACTCTGGCCGTTCACCAGAAGCGATACGCCATTATTTGTTGACCTTAAGACTTTCACAGTACTCCTTCCGGGAGCTCATCGAGAATGCCGATGTTTTTCGCCTGTTGACGAGGCATTTTTCTACCTTAAGAGAGTCATTGTTACACCTGCCAAATGCTCGCCGTTAACCACAGCCACATTTTCAAGCTTCCTCTGGCCCAGTTCACCTGCAGCGGTACACCATTATTTGTCGGCTTTGAGACCTTCACTGTACTCCTGCCGGGAGCACCTCGAGTTTGCACCTTGCACCCAGATTTATCACTGTCACATCCTCAAGCTTTCTCCGGCCAGTTCACCACAAGCGATACGCCATTATCTGTCGACATAAAGTGTTTCACAGTACTACTGCTGGCAGCTCCTCGGTTTGCAGATGTATTTAGCATGTTGACGAGGCATTTGGCCACCTTAAGAGAGTCATAGTTACTCCTGCCACTTGCTCCCCGTTCTACCACAGTCACATCTACAAGCTTACTCTGGCCAGTTCACCAGAAGCGATACGCCATTATTTGTTGACCTTAAGACTTTCACAGTACTCCTTGCGGGAGCTCCTCGGGATTGCCAATGTAATTCGTCTTTTGACGAGGCATTTGGCTACTCTAAGAGAGTCATAGTTACTCCTGCCAGTTGCTCCCCGTTTTACCACAGTCACATCTACAAGCTTACTCTGGCCGTTCACCAGAAGCGATACGCCATTATTTGTTGACCTTAAGACTTTCGCAGTACTCCTTCCGGGAGCTCATCGAGAATGCCGATGTTTTTCGCCTGTTGACGAGGCATTTTTCTACCTTAAGAGAGTCATTGTTACACCTGCCAAATGCTCGCCGTTAGCCACAGCCACATTTTCAAGCTACCTCTGGCCCAGTTCACCTGAAGCGGTACACCATTATTTGTCGGCTTTGAGACCTTCACTGTACTCCTGCCGGGAGCACCTCGAGTTTGCCGATGTATTTCGACTATTGACGAGGCATTTGGCTACCTTAAGAGAGTCATAGTTACTCCTACCACTTGCACCCAGATTTATCACTGTCACATCCTCAAGCTTTCTCCAGCCAGTTCACCACAGGCGATACGCCATTATCTGTCGACATAAAGTGTTTCACAGTACTACTGCTGGCAGCTCCTCGGTTTGCAGATGTATTTCGCGTGTTGACGAGGCATTTGGCTACCTTAAGAGAGTCATAATTACTCCTGCCACTTGCTCCCCGTTCTACCACAGTCACATCTACAAGCTTACTCTGGCCAGTTCACCAGAAGCGATACGCCATTATTTGTTGACCTTAAGACTTTCACAGTACTCCTTGCGGGAGCTCCTCGGGATTGCCAATGTAATTCGCCTTTTGACGAGGCATTTGGCTACCCTAAGAGAGTCATAGTTACTCCTGCCAGTTGCTCCCCGTTTTACCACAGTCACATCTACAAGCTTACTCTGGCCGTTCACCAGAAGCGATACGCCATTATTTGTTGACCTTAAGACTTTCACAGTACTTCTTCCAGGAGCTCATCGAGAATGCCGATGTTTTTCGCCTGTTGACGAGGCATTTTTCTACCTTAAGAGAGTCATTGTTACACCTGCCAAATGCTCGCCGTTAGCCACAGCCACATTTTCAAGCTTCCTCTGGCCCAGTTCACCTGAAGCGGAACACCATTATTTGTCGGCTTTGAGACCTTCACTGTACTCCTGCCGGGAGCACCTCGAGTTTGCACCTTGCACCCAGATTTAACACTGTCACATCCTCAAGCTTTCTCCGGCCAGTTCACCACAAGCGATACGCCATTATCTGTCGACATAAAGTGTTTCACAGTACTACTGCTGGCAGCTCCTCGGTTTGCAGATGTATTTCGCGTGTTGACGAGGCATTTGGCTACCTTAAGAGAGTCATAGTTACTCCTGTCACTTGCTCCCCGTTCTACCACAGTCACATCTACAAGCTTACTCTGGCCAGTTCACCAGAAGCGATACGCCATTATTTGTTGACCTTAAGACTTTCACAGTACTCCTTGCGGGAGCTCCTCGGGATTGCCAATGTAATTCGCCTTTTGACGAGGCATTTGGCTACTCTAAGAGAGTCATACTTACTCCTGCCAGTTGCTCCCCGTTTTACCACAGTCACATCTACAAGCTTACTCTGGCCGTTCACCAGAAGCGATACGCCATTATTTGTTGACCTTAAGACTTTCACAGTACTCCTTCCGGGAGCTCATCGAGAATGCCGATGTTTTTCGCCTGTTGACGAGGAATTTTTCTACCTTAAGAGAGTCATTGTTACACCTGCCAAATGCTCGCCGTTAGCCACAGCCACATTTTCAAGCTTCCTCTGGCCCAGTTCACCTGAAGCGGTACACCATTATTTGTCGGCTTTGAGACCTTCACTGTACTCCTGCCGGGAGCACCTCGAGTTTGCCGAGGTATTTCGCCTATTGACGAGGCATTTGGCTACCTTAAGAGAGTCATAGTTACTCCTACCACTTGCACCCAGATTTATCACTGTCACATCCTCAAGCTTTCTCCGGCCAGTTCACCACAAGCGATACGCCATTATCTGTCGACATAAAGTGTTTCACAGTACTACTGCTGGCAGCTCCTCGGTTTGCAGATGTATTTCGCGTGTTGACGAGGCATTTGGCTACCTTAAGAGAGTCATAGTTACTCCTGCCACTTGCTCCCCGTTCTACCACAGTCACATCTACAAGCTTACTCTGGCCAGTTCACCAGAAGCGATACGCCATTATTTGTTGACCTTAAGACTTTCACAGTACTCCTTGCGGGAGCTCCTCGGGATTGCCAATGTAATTCGCCTTTTGACGAGGCATTTGGCTACTCTAAGAGAGTCATAGTTACTCCTGCCAGTTGCTCCCCGTTTTACCACAGTCACATCTACAAGCTTACTCTGGCCGTTCACCAGAAGCGATACGCCATTATTTGTTGACCTTAAGACTTTCACAGTACTCCTTCCGGGAGCTCATCGAGAATGCCGATGTTTTTCGCCTGTTGACGAGGCATTTTTCTACCTTAAGAGAGTCATTGTTAAACCTGCCAAATGCTCGCCGTTAACCACAGCCACATTTTCAAGCTTCCTCTGGCCCAGTTCACCTGAAGCGGTACACCATTATTTGTCGGCTTTGAGACCTTCACTGTACTCCTGCCTGGAGCACCTCGAGTTTGCCGATGTATTTCGCCTATTGACGAGGCATTTGGCTACCTTAAGAGAGTCATAGTTACTCCTACCACTTGCACCCAGATTTATCACTGTCACATCCTCAAGCTTTCTCCAGCCAGTTCACCACAGGCGATACGCCATTATCTGTCGACATAAAGTGTTTCACAGTACTACTGCTGGCAGCTCCTCGGTTTGCAGATGTATTTCGCGTGTTGACGAGGCATTTGGCTACCTTAAGAGAGTCATAGTTACTCCTGCCACTTGCTCCCCGTTCTACCACAGTCACATCTACAAGCTTACTCTGGCCAGTTCACCAGAAGCGATACGCCATTATTTGTTGACCTTAAGACTTTCACAGTACTGCTTGCGGGAGCTCCTCGGGATTGCCAATGTAATTCGCCTTTTGACGAGGCATTTGGCTACTCTAAGAGAGTCATAGTTACTCCTGCCAGTTGCTCCCCGTTTTACCACAGTCACATCTACAAGCTTACTCTGGCCGTTCACCAGAGGCGATACGCCATTATTTGTTGACCTTAAGACTTTCACAGTACTCCTTCCGGGATCTCATCGAGAATGCCGATGTTTTTCGCCTGTTGACGAGGCATTTTTCTACCTTAAGAGAGTCATTGTTACACCTGCCAAATGCTCGCCGTTAGCCACAGCCACATTTTCAAGCTTCCTCTGGCCCAGTTCACCTGAAGCGGTACACCATTATTTGTCGGCTTTGAGACCTTCACTGTACTCCTGCCGGGAGCACCTCGAGTTTGCCGATGTATTTCGCCTATTGACGAGGCATTTGGCTACCTTAAGAGAGTCATAGTTACTCCTACCACTTGCACCCAGATTTATCACTGTCACATCCTCAAGCTTTCTCCAGCCAGTTCACCACAGGCGATACGCCATTATCTGTCGACATAAAGTGTTTCACAGTACTACTGCTGGCAGCTCCTCGGTTTGCAGATGTATTTCGCGTGTTGACGAGGCATTTGGCTACCTTAAGAGAGTCATAGTTACTCCTGCCACTTGCTCCCCGTTCTACCACAGTCACATCTACAAGCTTACTCTGGCCAGTTCACCAGAAGCGATACGCCATTATTTGTTGACCTTAAGACTTTCACAGTACTCCTTGCGGGAGCTCCTCGGGATTGCCAATGTAATTCGCCTTTTGACGAGGCATTTGGCTACTCTAAGAGAGTCATAGTTACTCCTGCCAGTTGCTCCCCGTTTTACCACAGTCACATCTACAAGCTTACTCTGGCCGTTCACCAGAGGCGATACGCCATTATTTGTTGACCTTAAGACTTTCACAGTACTCCTTCCGGGAGCTCATCGAGAATGCCGATGTTTTTCGCCTGTTGACGAGGCATTTTTCTACCTTAAGAGAGTCATTGTTACACCTGCCAAATGCTCGCCGTTAGCCACAGCCACATTTTCAAGCTTCCTCTGGCCCAGTTCACCTGAAGCGGTACACCATTATTTGTCGGCTTTGAGACCTTCACTGTACTCCTGCCGGGAGCACCTCGAGTTTGCCGATGTATTTCGCCTATTGACGAGGCATTTGGCTACCTTAAGAGAGTCATAGTTACTCCTACCACTTGCACCCAGATTTATCACTGTCACATCCTCAAGCTTTCTCCAGCCAGTTCACCACAGGCGATACGCCATTATCTGTCGACATAAAGTGTTTCACAGTACTACTGCTGGCAGCTCCTCGGTTTGCAGATGTATTTCGCGTGTTGACGAGGCATTTGGCTACCTTAAGAGAGTCATAGTTACTCCTGCCACTTGCTCCCCGTTCTACCACAGTCACATCTACAAGCTTACTCTGGCCAGTTCACCAGAAGCGATACGCCATTATTTGTTGACCTTAAGACTTTCACAGTACTCCTTGCGGGAGCTCCTCGGGATTGCCAATGTAATTCGCCTTTTGACGAGGCATTTGGCTACTCTAAGAGAGTCATAGTTACTCCTGCCAGTTGCTCCCCGTTTTACCACAGTCACATCTACAAGCTTACTCTGGCCGTTCACCAGAGGCGATACGCCATTATTTGTTGACCTTAAGACTTTCACAGTACTCCTTCCGGGAGCTCATCGAGAATGCCGATGTTTTTCGCCTGTTGACGAGGCATTTTTCTACCTTAAGAGAGTCATTGTTACACCTGCCAAATGCTCGCCGTTAGCCACAGCCACATTTTCAAGCTTCCTCTGGCCCAGTTCACCTGAAGCGGTACACCATTATTTGTCGGCTTTGAGACCTTCACTGTACTCCTGCCGGGAGCACCTCGAGTTTGCACCTTGCACCCAGATTTATCACTGTCACATCCTCAAGCTTTCTCCGGCCAGTTCACCACAAGCGATACGCCATTATCTGTCGACATAAAGTGTTTCACAGTACTACTGCTGGCAGCTCCTCGGTTTGCAGATGTATTTCGCATGTTGACGAGGCATTTGGCTACCTTAAGAGAGTCATAGTTACTCCTGCCACTTGCTCCCCGTTCTACCACAGTCACATCTACAAGCTTACTCTGGCCAGTTCACCAGAAGCGATACGCCATTATTTGTTGACCTTAAGACTTTCACAGTACTCCTTGCGGGAGCTCCTCGGGATTGCCAATGTAATTCGCCTTTTGACGAGGCATTTGGCTACTCTAAGAGAGTCATAGTTACTCCTGCCAGTTGCTCCCCGTTTTACCACAGTCACATCTACAAGCTTACTCTGGCCGTTCACCAGAAGCGATACGCCATTATTTGTTGACCTTAAGACTTTCACAGTACTCCTTCCGGGAGCTCATCGAGAATGCCGATGTTTTTCGCCTGTTGACGAGGAATTTTTCTACCTTAAGAGAGTCATTGTTACACCTGCCAAATGCTCGCCGTTAGCCACAGCCACATTTTCAAGCTTCCTCTGGCCCAGTTCACCTGAAGCGGTACACCATTATTTGTCGGCTTTGAGACCTTCACTGTACTCCTGCCGGGAGCACCTCGAGTTTGCCGAGGTATTTCGCCTATTGACGAGGCATTTGGCTACCTTAAGAGAGTCATAGTTACTCCTACCACTTGCACCCAGATTTATCACTGTCACATCCTCAAGCTTTCTCCAGCCAGTTCACCACAAGCGATACGCCATTATCTGTCGACATAAAGTGTTTCACAGTACTACTGCTGGCAGCTCCTCGGTTTGCAGATGTATTTCGCGTGTTGACGAGGCATTTGGCTACCTTAAGAGAGTCATAGTTACTCCTGCCACTTGCTCCCCGTTCTACCACAGTCACATCTACAAGCTTACTCTGGCCAGTTCACCAGAAGCGATACGCCATTATTTGTTGACCTTAAGACTTTCACAGTACTCCTTGCGGGAGCTCCTCGGGATTGCCAATGTAATTCGCCTTTTGACGAGGCATTTGGCTACTCTAAGAGAGTCATAGTTACTCCTGCCAGTTGCTCCCCGTTTTACCACAGTCACATCTACAAGCTTACTCTGGCCGTTCACCAGAAGCGATACGCCATTATTTGTTGACCTTAAGACTTTCACAGTACTCCTTCCGGGAGCTCATCGAGAATGCCGATGTTTTTCGCCTGTTGACGAGGCATTTTTCTACCTTAAGAGAGTCATTGTTAAACCTGCCAAATGCTCGCCGTTAACCACAGCCACATTTTCAAGCTTCCTCTGGCCCAGTTCACCTGAAGCGGTACACCATTATTTGTCGGCTTTGAGACCTTCACTGTACTCCTGCCTGGAGCACCTCGAGTTTGCCGATGTATTTCGCCTATTGACGAGGCATTTGGCTACCTTAAGAGAGTCATAGTTACTCCTACCACTTGCACCCAGATTTATCACTGTCACATCCTCAAGCTTTCTCCAGCCAGTTCACCACAGGCGATACGCCATTATCTGTCGACATAAAGTGTTTCACAGTACTACTGCTGGCAGCTCCTCGGTTTGCAGATGTATTTCGCGTGTTGACGAGGCATTTGGCTACCTTAAGAGAGTCATAGTTACTCCTGCCACTTGCTCCCCGTTCTACCACAGTCACATCTACAAGCTTACTCTGGCCAGTTCACCAGAAGCGATACGCCATTATTTGTTGACCTTAAGACTTTCACAGTACTGCTTGCGGGAGCTCCTCGGGATTGCCAATGTAATTCGCCTTTTGACGAGGCATTTGGCTACTCTAAGAGAGTCATAGTTACTCCTGCCAGTTGCTCCCCGTTTTACCACAGTCACATCTACAAGCTTACTCTGGCCGTTCACCAGAGGCGATACGCCATTATTTGTTGACCTTAAGACTTTCACAGTACTCCTTCCGGGAGCTCATCGAGAATGCCGATGTTTTTCGCCTGTTGACGAGGCATTTTTCTACCTTAAGAGAGTCATTGTTACACCTGCCAAATGCTCGCCGTTAGCCACAGCCACATTTTCAAGCTTCCTCTGGCCCAGTTCACCTGAAGCGGTACACCATTATTTGTCGGCTTTGAGACCTTCACTGTACTCCTGCCGGGAGCACCTCGAGTTTGCCGATGTATTTCGCCTATTGACGAGGCATTTGGCTACCTTAAGAGAGTCATAGTTACTCCTACCACTTGCACCCAGATTTATCACTGTCACATCCTCAAGCTTTCTCCAGCCAGTTCACCACAGGCGATACGCCATTATCTGTCGACATAAAGTGTTTCACAGTACTACTGCTGGCAGCTCCTCGGTTTGCAGATGTATTTCGCGTGTTGACGAGGCATTTGGCTACCTTAAGAGAGTCATAGTTACTCCTGCCACTTGCTCCCCGTTCTACCACAGTCACATCTACAAGCTTACTCTGGCCAGTTCACCAGAAGCGATACGCCATTATTTGTTGACCTTAAGACTTTCACAGTACTCCTTGCGGGAGCTCCTCGGGATTGCCAATGTAATTCGCCTTTTGACGAGGCATTTGGCTACTCTAAGAGAGTCATAGTTACTCCTGCCAGTTGCTCCCCGTTTTACCACAGTCACATCTACAAGCTTACTCTGGCCGTTCACCAGAGGCGATACGCCATTATTTGTTGACCTTAAGACTTTCACAGTACTCCTTCCGGGAGCTCATCGAGAATGCCGATGTTTTTCGCCTGTTGACGAGGCATTTTTCTACCTTAAGAGAGTCATTGTTAAACCTGCCAAATGCTCGCCGTTAACCACAGCCACATTTTCAAGCTTCCTCTGGCCCAGTTCACCTGAAGCGGTACACCATTATTTGTCGGCTTTGAGACCTTCACTGTACTCCTGCCTGGAGCACCTCGAGTTTGCCGATGTATTTCGCCTATTGACGAGGCATTTGGCTACCTTAAGAGAGTCATAGTTACTCCTACCACTTGCACCCAGATTTATCACTGTCACATCCTCAAGCTTTCTCCAGCCAGTTCACCACAGGCGATACGCCATTATCTGTCGACATAAAGTGTTTCACAGTACTACTGCTGGCAGCTCCTCGGTTTGCAGATGTATTTCGCGTGTTGACGAGGCATTTGGCTACCTTAAGAGAGTCATAGTTACTCCTGCCACTTGCTCCCCGTTCTACCACAGTCACATCTACAAGCTTACTCTGGCCAGTTCACCAGAAGCGATACGCCATTATTTGTTGACCTTAAGACTTTCACAGTACTGCTTGCGGGAGCTCCTCGGGATTGCCAATGTAATTCGCCTTTTGACGAGGCATTTGGCTACTCTAAGAGAGTCATAGTTACTCCTGCCAGTTGCTCCCCGTTTTACCACAGTCACATCTACAAGCTTACTCTGGCCGTTCACCAGAGGCGATACGCCATTATTTGTTGACCTTAAGACTTTCACAGTACTCCTTCCGGGAGCTCATCGAGAATGCCGATGTTTTTCGCCTGTTGACGAGGCATTTTTCTACCTTAAGAGAGTCATTGTTACACCTGCCAAATGCTCGCCGTTAGCCACAGCCACATTTTCAAGCTTCCTCTGGCCCAGTTCACCTGAAGCGGTACACCATTATTTGTCGGCTTTGAGACCTTCACTGTACTCCTGCCGGGAGCACCTCGAGTTTGCACCTTGCACCCAGATTTATCACTGTCACATCCTCAAGCTTTCTCCGGCCAGTTCACCACAAGCGATACGCCATTATCTGTCGACATAAAGTGTTTCACAGTACTACTGCTGGCAGCTCCTCGGTTTGCAGATGTATTTCGCATGTTGACGAGGCATTTGGCTACCTTAAGAGAGTCATAGTTACTCCTGCCACTTGCTCCCCGTTCTACCACAGTCACATCTACAAGCTTACTCTGGCCAGTTCACCAGAAGCGATACGCCATTATTTGTTGACCTTAAGACTTTCACAGTACTCCTTGCGGGAGCTCCTCGGGATTGCCAATGTAATTCGCCTTTTGACGAGGCATTTGGCTACTCTAAGAGAGTCATAGTTACTCCTGCCAGTTGCTCCCCGTTTTACCACAGTCACATCTACAAGCTTACTCTGGCCGTTCACCAGAAGCGATACGCCATTATTTGTTGACCTTAAGACTTTCACAGTACTCCTTCCGGGAGCTCATCGAGAATGCCGATGTTTTTCGCCTGTTGACGAGGCATTTTTCTACCTTAGGAGAGTCATTGTTAAACCTGCCAAATGCTCGCCGTTAACCACAGCCACATTTTCAAGCTTCCTCTGGCCCAGTTCACCTGAAGCGGTACACCATTATTTGTCGGCTTTGAGACCTTCACTGTACTCCTGCCTGGAGCACCTCGAGTTTGCCGATGTATTTCGCCTATTGACGAGGCATTTGGCTACCTTAAGAGAGTCATAGTTACTCCTACCACTTGCACCCAGATTTATCACTGTCACATCCTCAAGCTTTCTCCAGCCAGTTCACCACAGGCGATACGCCATTATCTGTCGACATAAAGTGTTTCACAGTACTACTGCTGGCAGCTCCTCGGTTTGCAGATGTATTTCGCGTGTTGACGAGGCATTTGGCTACCTTAAGAGAGTCATAGTTACTCCTGCCACTTGCTCCCCGTTCTACCACAGTCACATCTACAAGCTTACTCTGGCCAGTTCACCAGAAGCGATACGCCATTATTTGTTGACCTTAAGACTTTCACAGTACTCCTTGCGGGAGCTCCTCGGGATTGCCAATGTAATTCGCCTTTTGACGAGGCATTTGGCTACTCTAAGAGAGTCATAGTTACTCCTGCCAGTTGCTCCCCGTTTTACCACAGTCACATCTACAAGCTTACTCTGGCCGTTCACCAGAGGCGATACGCCATTATTTGTTGACCTTAAGACTTTCACAGTACTCCTTCCGGGAGCTCATCGAGAATGCCGATGTTTTTCGCCTGTTGACGAGGCATTTTTCTACCTTAAGAGAGTCATTGTTACACCTGCCAAATGCTCGCCGTTAGCCACAGCCACATTTTCAAGCTTCCTCTGGCCCAGTTCACCTGAAGCGGTACACCATTATTTGTCGGCTTTGAGACCTTCACTGTACTCCTGCCGGGAGCACCTCGAGTTTGCACCTTGCACCCAGATTTATCACTGTCACATCCTCAAGCTTTCTCCGGCCAGTTCACCACAAGCGATACGCCATTATCTGTCGACATAAAGTGTTTCACAGTACTACTGCTGGCAGCTCCTCGGTTTGCAGATGTATTTCGCATGTTGACGAGGCATTTGGCTACCTTAAGAGAGTCATAGTTACTCCTGCCACTTGCTCCCCGTTCTACCACAGTCACATCTACAAGCTTACTCTGGCCAGTTCACCAGAAGCGATACGCCATTATTTGTTGACCTTAAGACTTTCACAGTACTCCTTGCGGGAGCTCCTCGGGATTGCCATTGTAATTCGCCTTTTGACGAGGCATTTGGCTACTCTAAGAGAGTCATAGTTACTCCTGCCAGTTGCTCCCCGTTTTACCACAGTCACATCTACAAGCTTACTCTGGCCGTTCACCAGAAGCGATAC
This sequence comes from Schistocerca nitens, assembly GCF_023898315.1. Taxonomy (NCBI): domain Eukaryota; kingdom Metazoa; phylum Arthropoda; class Insecta; order Orthoptera; family Acrididae; genus Schistocerca; species Schistocerca nitens. The sequence continues at coordinate 157,093,160 of NC_064625.1, read as the reverse complement.
GCCATTATTTGTTGACCTTAAGACTTTCACAGTACTCCTTCCGGGAGCTCATCGAGAATGCCGATGTTTTTCGCCTGTTGACGAGGCATTTTTCTACCTTAAGAGAGTCATTGTTAAACCTGCCAAATGCTCGCCGTTAACCACAGCCACATTTTCAAGCTTCCTCTGGCCCAGTTCACCTGAAGCGGTACACCATTATTTGTCGGCTTTGAGACCTTCACTGTACTCCTGCCTGGAGCACCTCGAGTTTGCCGATGTATTTCGCCTATTGACGAGGCATTTGGCTACCTTAAGAGAGTCATAGTTACTCCTACCACTTGCACCCAGATTTATCACTGTCACATCCTCAAGCTTTCTCCAGCCAGTTCACCACAGGCGATACGCCATTATCTGTCGACATAAAGTGTTTCACAGTACTACTGCTGGCAGCTCCTCGGTTTGCAGATGTATTTCGCGTGTTGACGAGGCATTTGGCTACTTTAAGAGAGTCATAGTTACTCCTGCCACTTGCTCCCCGTTCTACCACAGTCACATCTACAAGCTTACTCTGGCCAGTTCACCAGAAGCGATACGCCATTATTTGTTGACCTTAAGACTTTCACAGTACTCCTTGCGGGAGCTCCTCGGGATTGCCAATGTAATTCGCCTTTTGACGAGGCATTTGGCTACTCTAAGAGAGTCATAGTTACTCCTGCCAGTTGCTCCCCGTTTTACCACAGTCACATCTACAAGCTTACTCTGGCCGTTCACCAGAGGCGATACGCCATTATTTGTTGACCTTAAGACTTTCACAGTACTCCTTCCGGGAGCTCATCGAGAATGCCGATGTTTTTCGCCTGTTGACGAGGCATTTTTCTACCTTAAGAGAGTCATTGTTACACCTGCCAAATGCTCGCCGTTAGCCACAGCCACATTTTCAAGCTTCCTCTGGCCCAGTTCACCTGAAGCGGTACACCATTATTTGTCGGCTTTGAGACCTTCACTGTACTCCTGCCGGGAGCACCTCGAGTTTGCACCTTGCACCCAGATTTATCACTGTCACATCCTCAAGCTTTCTCCGGCCAGTTCACCACAAGCGATACGCCATTATCTGTCGACATAAAGTGTTTCACAGTACTACTGCTGGCAGCTCCTCGGTTTGCAGATGTATTTCGCATGTTGACGAGGCATTTGGCTACCTTAAGAGAGTCATAGTTACTCCTGCCACTTGCTCCCCGTTCTACCACAGTCACATCTACAAGCTTACTCTGGCCAGTTCACCAGAAGCGATACGCCATTATTTGTTGACCTTAAGACTTTCACAGTACTCCTTGCGGGAGCTCCTCGGGATTGCCAATGTAATTCGCCTTTTGACGAGGCATTTGGCTACTCTAAGAGAGTCATAGTTACTCCTGCCAGTTGCTCCCCGTTTTACCACAGTCACATCTACAAGCTTACTCTGGCCGTTCACCAGAAGCGATACGCCATTATTTGTTGACCTTAAGACTTTCACAGTACTCCTTCCGGGAGCTCATCGAGAATGCCGATGTTTTTCGCCTGTTGACGAGGCATTTTTCTACCTTAAGAGAGTCATTGTTAAACCTGCCAAATGCTCGCCGTTAACCACAGCCACATTTTCAAGCTTCCTCTGGCCCAGTTCACCTGAAGCGGTACACCATTATTTGTCGGCTTAGAGAATTTCACTGTACTCCTGCCTGGAGCACCTCGAGTTTGCCGATGTATTTCGCCTATTGACGAGGCATTTGGCTACCTTAAGAGAGTCATAGTTACTCCTACCACTTGCACCCAGATTTATCACTGTCACATCCTCAAGCTTTCTCCAGCCAGTTCACCACAGGCGATACGCCATTATCTGTCGACATAAAGTGTTTCACAGTACTACTGCTGGCTGCTCCTCGGTTTGCAGATGTATTTCGCGTGTTGACGAGGCATTTGGCTACCTTAAGAGAGTCATAATTACTCCTGCCACTTGCTCCCCGTTCTACCACAGTCACATCTACAAGCTTACTCTGGCCAGTTCACCAGAAGCGATACGCCATTATTTGTTGACCTTAAGACTTTCACAGTACTCCTTGCGGGAGCTCCTCGGGATTGCCAATGTAATTCGCCTTTTGACGAGGCATTTGGCTACTCTAAGAGAGTCATAGTTACTCCTGCCAGTTGCTCCCCGTTTTACCACAGTCACATCTACAAGCTTACTCTGGCCGTTCACCAGAAGCGATACGCCATTATTTGTTGACCTTAAGACTTTCACAGTACTCCTTCCGGGAGCTCATCGAGAATGCCGATGTTTTTCGCCTGTTGACGAGGCATTTTTCTACCTTAAGAGAGTCATTGTTAAACCTGCCAAATGCTCGCCGTTAACCACAGCCACATTTTCAAGCTTCCTCTGGCCCAGTTCACCTGAAGCGGTACACCATTATTTGTCGGCTTTGAGACCTTCACTGTACTCCTGCCTGGAGCACCTCGAGTTTGCCGAGGTATTTCGCCTATTGACGAGGCATTTGGCTACCTTAAGAGAGTCATAGTTACTCCTACCACTTGCACCCAGATTTATCACTGTCACATCCTCAAGCTTTCTCCGGCCAGTTCACCACAAGCGATACGCCATTATCTGTCGACATAAAGTGTTTCACAGTACTACTGCTGGCAGCTCCTCGGTTTGCAGATGTATTTCGCATGTTGACGAGGCATTTGGCTACCTTAAGAGAGTCATAGTTACTCCTGCCACTTGCTCCCCGTTCTACCACAGTCACATCTACAAGCTTACTCTGGCCAGTTCACCAGAAGCGATACGCCATTATTTGTTGACCTTAAGACTTTCACAGTACTCCTTGTGGGAGCTCCTCGGGATTGCCAATGTAATTCGCCTTTTGACGAGGCATTTGGCTACTCTAAGAGAGTCATAGTTACTCCTGCCAGTTGCTCCCCGTTTTACCACAGTCACATCTACAAGCTTACTCTGGCCGTTCACCAGAAGCGATACGCCATTATTTGTTGACCTTAAGACTTTCACAGTACTCCTTCCGGGAGCTCATCGAGAATGCCGATGTTTTTCGCCTGTTGACGAGGCATTTTTCTACCTTAAGAGAGTCATTGTTAAACCTGCCAAATGCTCGCCGTTAACCACAGCCACATTTTCAAGCTTCCTCTGGCCCAGTTCACCTGAAGCGGTACACCATTATTTGTCGGCTTTGAGACCTTCACTGTACTCCTGCCTGGAGCACCTCGAGTTTGCCGATGTATTTCGCCTATTGACGAGGCATTTGGCTACCTTAAGAGAGTCATAGTTACTCCTACCACTTGCACCCAGATTTATCACTGTCACATCCTCAAGCTTTCTCCAGCCAGTTCACCACAGGCGATACGCCATTATCTGTCGACATAAAGTGTTTCACAGTACTACTGCTGGCAGCTCCTCGGTTTGCAGATGTATTTCGCGTGTTGACGAGGCATTTGGCTACCTTAAGAGAGTCATAGTTACTCCTGCCACTTGCTCCCCGTTCTACCACAGTCACATCTACAAGCTTACTCTGGCCAGTTCACCAGAAGCGATACGCCATTATTTGTTGACCTTAAGACTTTCACAGTACTCCTTGCGGGAGCTCCTCGGGATTGCCAATGTAATTCGCCTTTTGACGAGGCATTTGGCTACTCTAAGAGAGTCATAGTTACTCCTGCCAGTTGCTCCCCGTTTTACCACAGTCACATCTACAAGCTTACTCTGGCCGTTCACCAGAGGCGATACGCCATTATTTGTTGACCTTAAGACTTTCACAGTACTCCTTCCGGGAGCTCATCGAGAATGCCGATGTTTTTCGCCTGTTGACGAGGCATTTTTCTACCTTAAGAGAGTCATTGTTACACCTGCCAAATGCTCGCCGTTAGCCACAGCCACATTTTCAAGCTTCCTCTGGCCCAGTTCACCTGAAGCGGTACACCATTATTTGTCGGCTTTGAGACCTTCACTGTACTCCTGCCGGGAGCACCTCGAGTTTGCACCTTGCACCCAGATTTATCACTGTCACATCCTCAAGCTTTCTCCGGCCAGTTCACCACAAGCGATACGCCATTATCTGTCGACATAAAGTGTTTCACAGTACTACTGCTGGCAGCTCCTCGGTTTGCAGATGTATTTCGCATGTTGACGAGGCATTTGGCTACCTTAAGAGAGTCATAGTTACTCCTGCCACTTGCTCCCCGTTCTACCACAGTCACATCTACAAGCTTACTCTGGCCAGTTCACCAGAAGCGATACGCCATTATTTGTTGACCTTAAGACTTTCACAGTACTCCTTGCGGGAGCTCCTCGGGATTGCCAATGTAATTCGCCTTTTGACGAGGCATTTGGCTACTCTAAGAGAGTCATAGTTACTCCTGCCAGTTGCTCCCCGTTTTACCACAGTCACATCTACAAGCTTACTCTGGCCGTTCACCAGAAGCGATACGCCATTATTTGGTGACCTTAAGACTTTCACAGTACTCCTTCCGGGAGCTCATCGAGAATGCCGATGTTTTTCGCCTGTTGACGAGGCATTTTTCTACCTTAAGAGAGTCATTGTTAAACCTGCCAAATGCTCGCCGTTAACCACAGCCACATTTTCAAGCTTCCTCTGGCCCAGTTCACCTGAAGCGGTACACCATTATTTGTCGGCTTTGAGACCTTCACTGTACTCCTGCCTGGAGCACCTCGAGTTTGCCGATGTATTTCGCCTATTGACGAGGCATTTGGCTACCTTAAGAGAGTCATAGTTACTCCTACCACTTGCACCCAGATTTATCACTGTCACATCCTCAAGCTTTCTCCAGCCAGTTCACCACAGGCGATACGCCATTATCTGTCGACATAAAGTGTTTCACAGTACTACTGCTGGCAGCTCCTCGGTTTGCAGATGTATTTCGCGTGTTGACGAGGCATTTGGCTACCTTAAGAGAGTCATAGTTACTCCTGCCACTTGCTCCCCGTTCTACCACAGTCACATCTACAAGCTTACTCTAGCCAGTTCACCAGAAGCGATACGCCATTATTTGTTGACCTTAAGACTTTCACAGTACTCCTTGCGGGAGCTCCTCGGGATTGCCAATGTAATTCGCCTTTTGACGAGGCATTTGGCTACTCTAAGAGAGTCATAGTTACTCCTGCCAGTTGCTCCCCGTTTTACCACAGTCACATCTACAAGCTTACTCTGGCCGTTCACCAGAGGCGATACGCCATTATTTGTTGACCATAAGACTTTCACAGTACTCCTTCCGGGAGCTCATCGAGAATGCCGATGTTTTTCGCCTGTTGACGAGGCATTTTTCTACCTTAAGAGAGTCATTGTTACACCTGCCAAATGCTCGCCGTTAGCCACAGCCACATTTTCAAGCTTCCTCTGGCCCAGTTCACCTGAAGCGGTACACCATTATTTGTCGGCTTTGAGACCTTCACTGTACTCCTGCCGGGAGCACCTCGAGTTTGCACCTTGCACCCAGATTTATCACTGTCACATCCTCAAGCTTTCTCCGGCCAGTTCACCACAAGCGATACGCCATTATCTGTCGACATAAAGTGTTTCACAGTACTACTGCTGGCAGCTCCTCGGTTTGCAGATGTATTTCACATGTTGACGAGGCATTTGGCTACCTTAAGAGAGTCATAGTTACTCCTGCCACATGCTCCCCGTTCTACCACAGTCACATCTACAAGCTTACTCTGGCCAGTTCACCAGAAGCGATACGCCATTATTTGTTGACCTTAAGACTTTCACAGTACTCCTTGCGGGAGCTCCTCGGGATTGCCAATGTAATTCGCCTTTTGACGAGGCATTTGGCTACTCTAAGAGAGTCATAGTTACTCCTGCCAGTTGCTCCCCGTTTTACCACAGTCACATCTACAAGCTTACTCTGGCCGTTCACCAGAAGCGATACGCCATTATTTGGTGACCTTAAGACTTTCACAGTACTCCTTCCGGGAGCTCATCGAGAATGCCGATGTTTTTCGCCTGTTGACGAGGCATTTTTCTACCTTAAGAGAGTCATTGTTAAACCTGCCAAATGCTCGCCGTTAACCACAGCCACATTTTCAAGCTTCCTCTGGCCCAGTTCACCTGAAGCGGTACACCATTATTTGTCGGCTTTGAGACCTTCACTGTACTCCTGCCTGGAGCACCTCGAGTTTGCCGATGTATTTCGCCTATTGACGAGGCATTTGGCTACCTTAAGAGAGTCATAGTTACTCCTACCACTTGCACCCAGATTTATCACTGTCACATCCTCAAGCTTTCTCCAGCCAGTTCACCACAGGCGATATGCCATTATCTGTCGACATAAAGTGTTTCACAGTACTACTGCTGGCAGCTCCTCGGTTTGCAGATGTATTTCGCGTGTTGACGAGGCATTTGGCTACCTTAAGAGAGTCATAGTTACTCCTGCCACTTGCTCCCCGTTCTACCACAGTCACATCTACAAGCTTACTCTGGCCAGTTCACCAGAAGCGATACGCCATTATTTGTTGACCTTAAGACTTTCACAGTACTCCTTGCGGGAGCTCCTCGGGATTGCCAATGTAATTCGCCTTTTGACGAGGCATTTGGCTACTCTAAGAGAGTCATAGTTACTCCTGCCAGTTGCTCCCCGTTTTACCACAGTCACATCTACAAGCTTACTCTGGCCGTTCACCAGAAGCGATACGCCATTATTTGTTGACCTTAAGACTTTCACAGTACTCCTTCCGGGAGCTCATCGAGAATGCCGATGTTTTTCGCCTGTTGACGAGGCATTTTTCTACCTTAAGAGAGTCATTGTTACACCTGCCAAATGCTCGCCGTTAGCCACAGCCACATTTTCAAGCTTCCTCTGGCCCAGTTCACCTGAAGCGGTACACCATTATTTGTCGGCTTTGAGACCTTCACTGTACTCCTGCCGGGAGCACCTCGAGTTTGCACCTTGCACCCAGATTTAACACTGTCACATCCTCAAGCTTTCTCCGGCCAGTTCACCACAAGCGATACGCCATTATCTGTCGACATAAAGTGTTTCACAGTACTACTGCTGGCAGCTCCTCGGTTTGCAGATGTATTTCGCATGTTGACGAGGCATTTGGCTACCTTAAGAGAGTCATAGTTACTCCTGCCACTTGCTCCCCGTTCTACCACAGTCACATCTACAAGCTTACTCTGGCCAGTTCACCAGAAGCGATACGCCATTATTTGTTGACCTTAAGACTTTCACATTACTCCTTGCGGGAGCTCCTCGGGATTGCCAATGTAATTCGCCTTTTGACGAGGCATTGGGCTACCCTAAGAGAGTCATAGTTACTCCTGCCAGTTGCTCCCCGTTTTACCACAGTCACATCTACAAGCTAACTCTGGCCGTTCACCAGAAGCGATACGCCATTATTTGTTGACCTTAAGACTTTCACAGTACTCCTTCCGGGAGCTCATCGAGAATGCCGATGTTTTTCGCCTGTTGACGAGGCATTTTTCTACCTTAAGAGAGTCATTGTTACACCTGCCAAATGCTCGCCGTTAGCCACAGCCACATTTTCAAGCTTCCTCTGGCCCAGTTCACCTGAAGCGGTACACCATTATTTGTCGGCTTTGAGACCTTCACTGTACTCCTGCCTGGAGCACCTCGAGTTTGCCGATGTATTTCGCCTATTGACGAGGCATTTGGCTACCTTAAGAGAGTCATAGTTACTCCTACCACTTGCACCCAGATTTATCACTGTCACATCCTCAAGCTTTCTCCAGCCAGTTCACCACAGGCGATATGCCATTATCTGTCGACATAAAGTGTTTCACAGTACTACTGCTGGCAGCTCCTCGGTTTGCAGATGTATTTCGCGTGTTGACGAGGCATTTGGCTACCTTAAGAGAGTCATAGTTACTCCTGCCACTTGCTCCCCGTTCTACCACAGTCACATCTACAAGCTTACTCTGGCCAGTTCACCAGAAGCGATACGCCATTATTTGTTGACCTTAAGACTTTCACAGTACTCCTTGCGGGAGCTCCTCGGGATTGCCAATGTAATTCGCCTTTTGACGAGGCATTTGGCTACTCTAAGAGAGTCATAGTTACTCCTGCCAGTTGCTCCCCGTTTTACCACAGTCACATCTACAAGCTTACTCTGGCCGTTCACCAGAAGCGATACGCCATTATTTGTTGACCTTAAGACTTTCACAGTACTCCTTCCGGGAGCTCATCGAGAATGCCGATGTTTTTCGCCTGTTGACGAGGCATTTTTCTACCTTAAGAGAGTCATTGTTACACCTGCCAAATGCTCGCCGTTAGCCACAGCCACATTTTCAAGCTTCCTCTGGCCCAGTTCACCTGAAGCGGTACACCATTATTTGTCGGCTTTGAGACCTTCACTGTACTCCTGCCTGGAGCACCTCGAGTTTGCCGATGTATTTCGCCTATTGACGAGGCATTTGGCTACCTTAAGAGAGTCATAGTTACTCCTACCACTTGCACCCAGATTTATCACTGTCACATCCTCAAGCTTTCTCCAGCCAGTTCACCACAGGCGATACGCCATTATCTGTCGACATAAAGTGTTTCACAGTACTACTGCTGGCAGCTCCTCGGTTTGCAGATGTATTTCGCGTGTTGACGAGGCATTTGGCTACCTTAAGAGAGTCATAGTTACTCCTGCCACTTGCTCCCCGTTCTACCACAGTCACATCTACAAGCTTACTCTGGCCAGTTCACCAGAAGCGATACGCCATTATTTGTTGACCTTAAGACTTTCACAGTACTCCTTGCGGGAGCTCCTCGGGATTGCCAATGTAATTCGCCTTTTGACGAGGCATTTGGCTACTCTAAGAGAGTCATAGTTACTCCTGCCAGTTGCTCCCCGTTTTACCACAGTCACATCTACAAGCTTACTCTGGCCGTTCACCAGAGGCGATACGCCATTATTTGTTGACCTTAAGACTTTCACAGTACTCCTTCCGGGAGCTCATCGAGAATGCCGATGTTTTTCGCCTGTTGACGAGGCATTTTTCTACCTTAAGAGAGTCATTGTTACACCTGCCAAATGCTCGCCGTTAGCCACAGCCACATTTTCAAGCTTCCTCTGGCCCAGTTCACCTGAAGCGGTACACCATTATTTGTCGGCTTTGAGACCTTCACTGTACTCCTGCCGGGAGCACCTCGAGTTTGCACCTTGCACCCAGATTTATCACTGTCACATCCTCAAGCTTTCTCCGGCCAGTTCACCACAAGCGATACGCCATTATCTGTCGACATAAAGTGTTTCACAGTACTACTGCTGGCAGCTCCTCGGTTTGCAGATGTATTTCGCATGTTGACGAGGCATTTGGCTACCTTAAGAGAGTCATAGTTACTCCTGCCACTTGCTCCCCGTTCTACCACAGTCACATCTACAAGCTTACTCTGGCCAGTTCACCAGAAGCGATACGCCATTATTTGTTGACCTTAAGACTTTCACAGTACTCCTTGCGGGAGCTCCTCGGGATTGCCAATGTAATTCGCCTTTTGACGAGGCATTTGGCTACTCTAAGAGAGTCATAGTTACTCCTGCCAGTTGCTCCCCGTTTTACCACAGTCACATCTACAAGCTTACTCTGGCCGTTCACCAGAAGCGATACGCCATTATTTGGTGACCTTAAGACTTTCACAGTACTCCTTCCGGGAGCTCATCGAGAATGCCGATGTTTTTCGCCTGTTGACGAGGCATTTTTCTACCTTAAGAGAGTCATTGTTAAACCTGCCAAATGCTCGCCGTTAACCACAGCCACATTTTCAAGCTTCCTCTGGCCCAGTTCACCTGAAGCGGTACACCATTATTTGTCGGCTTTGAGACCTTCACTGTACTCCTGCCTGGAGCACCTCGAGTTTGCCGATGTATTTCGCCTATTGACGAGGCATTTGGCTACCTTAAGAGAGTCATAGTTACTCCTACCACTTGCACCCAGATTTATCACTGTCACATCCTCAAGCTTTCTCCAGCCAGTTCACCACAGGCGATATGCCATTATCTGTCGACATAAAGTGTTTCACAGTACTACTGCTGGCAGCTCCTCGGTTTGCAGATGTATTTCGCGTGTTGACGAGGCATTTGGCTACCTTAAGAGAGTCATAGTTACTCCTGCCACTTGCTCCCCGTTCTACCACAGTCACATCTACAAGCTTACTCTGGCCAGTTCACCAGAAGCGATACGCCATTATTTGTTGACCTTAAGACTTTCACAGTACTCCTTGCGGGAGCTCCTCGGGATTGCCAATGTAATTCGCCTTTTGACGAGGCATTTGGCTACTCTAAGAGAGTCATAGTTACTCCTGCCAGTTGCTCCCCGTTTTACCACAGTCACATCTACAAGCTTACTCTGGCCGTTCACCAGAAGCGATACGCCATTATTTGTTGACCTTAAGACTTTCACAGTACTCCTTCCGGGAGCTCATCGAGAATGCCGATGTTTTTCGCCTGTTGACGAGGCATTTTTCTACCTTAAGAGAGTCATTGTTACACCTGCCAAATGCTCGCCGTTAGCCACAGCCACATTTTCAAGCTTCCTCTGGCCCAGTTCACCTGAAGCGGTACACCATTATTTGTCGGCTTTGAGACCTTCACTGTACTCCTGCCGGGAGCACCTCGAGTTTGCACCTTGCACCCAGATTTAACACTGTCACATCCTCAAGCTTTCTCCGGCCAGTTCACCACAAGCGATACGCCATTATCTGTCGACATAAAGTGTTTCACAGTACTACTGCTGGCAGCTCCTCGGTTTGCAGATGTATTTCGCATGTTGACGAGGCATTTGGCTACCTTAAGAGAGTCATAGTTACTCCTGCCACTTGCTCCCCGTTCTACCACAGTCACATCTACAAGCTTACTCTGGCCAGTTCACCAGAAGCGATACGCCATTATTTGTTGACCTTAAGACTTTCACATTACTCCTTGCGGGAGCTCCTCGGGATTGCCAATGTAATTCGCCTTTTGACGAGGCATTGGGCTACCCTAAGAGAGTCATAGTTACTCCTGCCAGTTGCTCCCCGTTTTACCACAGTCACATCTACAAGCTAACTCTGGCCGTTCACCAGAAGCGATACGCCATTATTTGTTGACCTTAAGACTTTCACAGTACTCCTTCCGGGAGCTCATCGAGAATGCCGATGTTTTTCGCCTGTTGACGAGGCATTTTTCTACCTTAAGAGAGTCATTGTTACACCTGCCAAATGCTCGCCGTTAGCCACAGCCACATTTTCAAGCTTCCTCTGGCCCAGTTCACCTGAAGCGGTACACCATTATTTGTCGGCTTTGAGACCTTCACTGTACTCCTGCCGGGAGCACCTCGAGTTTGCCGATGTATTTCGCCTATTGACGAGGCATTTGGCTACCTTAAGAGAGTCATAGTTACTCCTACCACTTGCACCCAGATTTATCACTGTCACATCCTCAAGCTTTCTCCAGCCAGTTCACCACAGGCGATACGCCATTATCTGTCGACATAAAGTGTTTCACAGTACTACTGCTGGCAGCTCCTCGGTTTGCAGATGTATTTCGCGTGTTGACGAGGCATTTGGCTTCCTTAAGAGAGTCATAATTACTCCTGCCACTTGCTCCCCGTTCTACCACAGTCACATCTACAAGCTTACTCTGGCCAGTTCACCAGAAGCGATACGCCATTATTTGTTGACCTTAAGACTTTCACAGTACTCCTTGCGGGAGCTCCTCGGGATTGCCAATGTAATTCGCCTTTTGACGAGGCATTTGGCTACCCTAAGAGAGTCATAGTTACTCCTGCCAGTTGCTCCCCGTTTTACCACAGTCACATCTACAAGCTTACTCTGGCCGTTCACCAGAAGCGATACGCCATTATTTGTTGACCTTAAGACTTTCACAGTACTCCTTCCAGGAGCTCATCGAGAATGCCGATGTTTTTCGCCTGTTGACGAGGCATTTTTCTACCTTAAGAGAGTCATTGTTACACCTGCCAAATGCTCGCCGTTAGCCACAGCCACATTTTCAAGCTTCCTCTGGCCCAGTTCACCTGAAGCGGAACACCATTATTTGTCGGCTTTGAGACCTTCACTGTACTCCTGCCGGGAGCACCTCGAGTTTGCACCTTGCACCAAGATTTAACACTGTCACATCCTAAAGCTTTCTCCGGCCAGTTCACCACAAGCGATACGCCATTATCTGTCGACATAAAGTGTTTCACAGTACTACTGCTGGCAGCTCCTCGGTTTGCAGATGTATTTCGCGTGTTGACGAGGCATTTGGCTACCTTAAGAGAGTCATAGTTACTCCTGCCACTTGCTCCCCGTTCTACCACAGTCACATCTACAAGCTTACTCTGGCCAGTTCACCAGAAGCGATACGCCATTATTTGTTGACCTTAAGACTTTCACAGTACTCCTTGCGGGAGCTCCTCGGGATTGCCAATGTAATTCGCCTTTTGACGAGGCATTTGGCTACTCTAAGAGAGTCATAGTTACTCCTGCCAGTTGCTCCCCGTTTTACCACAGTCACATCTACAAGCTTACTCTGGCCGTTCACCAGAAGCGATACGCCATTATTTGTTGACCTTAAGACTTTCACAGTACTCCTTCCAGGAGCTCATCGAGAATGCCGATGTTTTTCGCCTGTTGACGAGGCATTTTTCTACCTTAAGAGAGTCATTGTTACACCTGCCAAATGCTCGCCGTTAGCCACAGCCACATTTTCAAGCTTCCTCTGGCCCAGTTCACCTGAAGCGGTACACCATTATTTGTCGGCTTTGAGACCTTCACTGTACTCCTGCCGGGAGCACCTCGAGTTTGCACCTTGCACCCAGATTTATCACTGTCACATCCTCAAGCTTTCTCCGGCCAGTTCACCACAAGCGATACGCCATTATCTGTCGACATAAAGTGTTTCACAGTACTACTGCTGGCAGCTCCTCGGTTTGCAGATGTATTTCGCATGTTGACGAGGCATTTGGCTACCTTAAGAGAGTCATAGTTACTCCTGCCACTTGCTCCCCGTTCTACCACAGTCACATCTACAAGCTTACTCTGGCCAGTTCACCAGAAGCGATACGCCATTATTTGTTGACCTTAAGACTTTCACAGTACTCCTTGCGGGAGCTCCTCGGGATTGCCAATGTAATTCGCCTTTTGACGAGGCATTTGGCTACCCTAAGAGAGTCATAGTTACTCCTGCCAGTTGCTCCCCGTTTTACCACAGTCACATCTACAAGCTTACTCTGGCCGTTCACCAGAAGCGATACGCCATTATTTGTTGACCTTAAGACTTTCACAGTACTCCTTCCAGGAGCTCATCGAGAATGCCGATGTTTTTCGCCTGTTGACGAGGCATTTTTCTACCTTAAGAGAGTCATTGTTACACCTGCCAAATGCTCGCCGTTAGCCACAGCCACATTTTCAAGCTTCCTCTGGCCCAGTTCACCTGAAGCGGAACACCATTATTTGTCGGCTTTGAGACCTTCACTGTACTCCTGCCGGGAGCACCTCGAGTTTGCACCTTGCACCAAGATTTAACACTGTCACATCCTCAAGCTTTCTCCGGCCAGTTCACCACAAGCGATACGCCATTATCTGTCGACATAAAGTGTTTCACAGTACTACTGCTGGCAGCTCCTCGGTTTGCAGATGTATTTCGCGTGTTGACGAGGCATTTGGCTACCTTAAGAGAGTCATAGTTACTCCTGCCACTTGCTCCCCGTTCTACCACAGTCACATCTACAAGCTTACTCTGGCCAGTTCACCAGAAGCGATACGCCATTATTTGTTGACCTTAAGACTTTCACAGTACTCCTTGCGGGAGCTCCTCGGGATTGCCAATGTAATTCGCCTTTTGACGAGGCATTTGGCTACTCTAAGAGAGTCATAGTTACTCCTGCCAGTTGCTCCCCGTTTTACCACAGTCACATCTACAAGCTTACTCTGGCCGTTCACCAGAAGCGATACGCCATTATTTGTTGACCTTAAGACTTTCACAGTACTCCTTCCAGGAGCTCATCGAGAATGCCGATGTTTTTCGCCTGTTGACGAGGCATTTTTCTACCTTAAGAGAGTCATTGTTACACCTGCCAAATGCTCGCCGTTAGCCACAGCCACATTTTCAAGCTTCCTCTGGCCCAGTTCACCTGAAGCGGTACACCATTATTTGTCGGCTTTGAGACCTTCACTGTACTCCTGCCGGGAGCACCTCGAGTTTGCACCTTGCACCCAGATTTATCACTGTCACATCCTCAAGCTTTCTCCGGCCAGTTCACCACAAGCGATACGCCATTATCTGTCGACATAAAGTGTTTCACAGTACTACTGCTGGCAGCTCCTCGGTTTGCAGATGTATTTCGCATGTTGACGAGGCATTTGGCTACCTTAAGAGAGTCATAGTTACTCCTGCCACTTGCTCCCCGTTCTACCACAGTCACATCTACAAGCTTACTCTGGCCAGTTCACCAGAAGCGATACGCCATTATTTGTTGACCTTAAGACTTTCACAGTACTCCTTGCGGGAGCTCCTCGGGATTGCCAATGTAATTCGCCTTTTGACGAGGCATTTGGCTACTCTAAGAGAGTCATAGTTACTCCTGCCAGTTGCTCCCCGTTTTACCACAGTCACATCTACAAGCTTACTCTGGCCGTTCACCAGAAGCGATACGCCATTATTTGTTGACCTTAAGACTTTCACAGTACTCCTTCCGGGAGCTCATCGAGAATGCCGATGTTTTTCGCCTGTTGACGAGGCATTTTTCTACCTTAAGAGAGTCATTGTTAAACCTGCCAAATGCTCGCCGTTAACCACAGCCACATTTTCAAGCTTCCTCTGGCCCAGTTCACCTGAAGCGGTACACCATTATTTGTCGGCTTTGAGACCTTCACTGTACTCCTGCCGGGAGCACCTCGAGTTTGCCGATGTATTTCGCCTATTGACGAGGCATTTGGCTACCTTAAGAGAGTCATAGTTACTCCTACCACTTGCACCCAGATTTATCACTGTCACATCCTCAAGCTTCCTCCGGCCAGTTCACCACAGGCGATACGCCATTATCTGTCGACATAAAGTGTTTCACAGTACTACTGCTGGCAGCTCCTCGGTTTGCAGATGTATTTCACGTGTTGACGAGGCATTTGGCTACCTTAAGAGAGTCATAGTTACTCCTGCCACTTGCTCCCCGTTCTACCACAGTCACATCTACAAGCTTACTCTGGCCAGTTCACCAGAAGCGATACGCCATTATTTGTTGACTTTAAGACTTTCACAGTACTCCTTGCGGGAGCTCCTCGGGATTGCCAATGTAATTCGCCTTTTGACGAGGCATTTGGCTACTCTAAGAGAGTCATAGTTACTCCTGCCAGTTGCTCCCCGTTTTACCACAGTCACATCTACAAGCTTACTCTGGCCGTTCACCAGAAGCGATACGCCATTATTTGTTGACCTTAAGACTTTCACAGTTCTCCTTCCAGGAGCTCATCGAGAATGCCGATGTTTTTCGCCTGTTGACGAGGCATTTTTCTACCTTAAGAGAGTCATTGTTACACCTGCCAAATGCTCGCCGTTAGCCACAGCCACATTTTCAAGCTTCCTCTGGCCCAGTTCACCTGAAGCGGAACACCATTATTTGTCGGCTTTGAGACCTTCACTGTACTCCTGCCGGGAGCACCTCGAGTTTGCACCTTGCACCCAGATTTAACACTGTCACATCCTCAAGCTTTCTCCGGCCAGTTCACCACAAGCGATACGCCATTATCTGTCGACATAAAGTGTTTCACAGTACTACTGCTGGCAGCTCCTCGGTTTTCAGATGTATTTCGCATGTTGACGAGGCATTTGGCTTCCTTAAGAGAGTCATAGTTACTCCTACCACTTGCACCCAGATTTATCACTGTCACATCCTCAAGCTTTCTCCAGCCAGTTCACCACAAGCGATACGCCATTATCTGTCGACATAAAGTGTTTCACAGTACTACTGCTGGCAGCTCCTCGGTTTGCAGATGTATTTCGCGTGTTGACGAGGCATTTGGCTACCTTAAGAGAGTCATAGTTACTCCTGCCACTTGCTCCCCGTTCTACCACAGTCACATCTACAAGCTTACTCTGGCCAGTTCACCAGAAGCGATACGCCATTATTTGTTGACCTTAAGACTTTCACAGTACTCCTTGCGGGAGCTCCTCGGGATTGCCAATGTAATTCGCCTTTTGACGAGGCATTTGGCTACTCTAAGAGAGTCATAGTTACTCCTGCCAGTTGCTCCCCGTTTTACCACAGTCACATCTACAAGCTTACTCTGGCCGTTCACCAGAAGCGATACGCCATTATTTGTTGACCTTAATACTTTCACAGTACTCCTTGCGGGAGCTCATCGAGAATGCCGATGTTTTTCGCCTGTTGACGAGGCATTTTTCTACCTTAAGAGAGTCATTGTTAAACCTGCCAAATGCTCGCCGTTAACCACAGCCACATTTTCAAGCTTCCTCTGGCCCAGTTCACCTGAAGCGGTACACCATTATTTGTCGGCTTTGAGACCTTCACTGTACTCCTGCCGGGAGCACCTCGAGTTTGCCGATGTATTTCGCCTATTGACGAGGCATTTGGCTACCTTAAGAGAGTCATAGTTACTCCTACCACTTGCACCCAGATTTATCACTGTCACATCCTCAAGCTTTCTCCGGCCAGTTCACCACAGGCGATACGCCATTATCTGTCGACATAAAGTGTTTCACAGTACTACTGCTGGCAGCTCCTCGGTTTGCAGATGTATTTCGCGTGTTGACGAGGCATTTGGCTACCTTAAGAGAGTCATAGTTACTCCTGCCACTTGCTCCCCGTTCTACCACAGTCACATCTACAAGCTTACTCTGGCCAGTTCACCAGAAGCGATACGCCATTATTTGTTGACCTTAAGACTTTCACAGTACTCCTTGCGGGAGCTCCTCGGGATTGCCAATGTAATTCGCCTTTTGACGAGGCATTTGGCTACTCTAAGAGAGTCATAGTTACTCCTGCCAGTTGCTCCCCGTTTTACCACAGTCACATCTACAAGCTTACTCTGGCCGTTCACCAGAAGCGATACGCCATTATTTGTTGACCTTAAGACTTTCACAGTACTCCTTCCAGGAGCTCATCGAGAATGCCGATGTTTTTCGCCTGTTGACGAGGCATTTTTCTACCTTAAGAGAGTCATTGTTACACCTGCCAAATGCTCGCCGTTAGCCACAGCCACATTTTCAAGCTTCCTCTGGCCCAGTTCACCTGAAGCGGAACACCATTATTTGTCGGCTTTGAGACCTTCACTGTACTCCTGCCGGGAGCACCTCGAGTTTGCACCTTGCACCCAGATTTAACACTGTCACATCCTCAAGCTTTCTCCGGCCAGTTCACCACAAGCGATACGCCATTATCTGTCGACATAAAGTGTTTCACAGTACTACTGCTGGCAGCTCCTCGGTTTGCAGATGTATTTCGCATGTTGACGAGGCATTTGGCTACCTTAAGAGAGTCATAGTTACTCCTACCACTTGCACCCAGATTTATCACTGTCACATCCTCAAGCTTTCTCCAGCCAGTTCACCACAGGCGATATGCCATTATCTGTCGACATAAAGTGTTTCACAGTACTACTGCTGGCAGCTCCTCGGTTTGCAGATGTATTTCGCGTGTTGACGAGGCATTTGGCTACCTTAAGAGAGTCATAGTTACTCCTGCCACTTGCTCCCCGTTCTACCACAGTCACATCTACAAGCTTACTCTGGCCAGTTCACCAGAAGCGATACGCCATTATTTGTTGACCTTAAGACTTTCACAGTACTCCTTGCGGGAGCTCCTCGGGATTGCCAATGTAATTCGCCTTTTGACGAGGCATTTGGCTACTCTAAGAGAGTCATAGTTACTCCTGCCAGTTGCTCCCCGTTTTACCACAGTCACATCTACAAGCTTACTCTGGCCGTTCACCAGAAGCGATACGCCATTATTTGTTGACCTTAAGACTTTCACAGTACTCCTTCCAGGAGCTCATCGAGAATGCCGATGTTTTTCGCCTGTTGACGAGGCATTTTTCTACCTTAAGAGAGTCATTGTTACACCTGCCAAATGCTCGCCGTTAGCCACAGCCACATTTTCAAGCTTCCTCTGGCCCAGTTCACCTGAAGCGGAACACCATTATTTGTCGGCTTTGAGACCTTCACTGTACTCCTGCCGGGAGCACCTCGAGTTTGCACCTTGCACCCAGATTTAACACTGTCACATCCTCAAGCTTTCTCCGGCCAGTTCACCACAAGCGATACGCCATTATCTGTCGACATAAAGTGTTTCACAGTACTACTGCTGGCAGCTCCTCGGTTTGCAGATGTATTTCGCATGTTGACGAGGCATTTGGCTACCTTAAGAGAGTCATAGTTACTCCTACCACTTGCACCCAGATTTATCACTGTCACATCCTCAAGCTTTCTCCAGCCAGTTCACCACAAGCGATACGCCATTATCTGTCGACATAAAGTGTTTCACAGTACTACTGCTGGCAGCTCCTCGGTTTGCAGATGTATTTCGCGTGTTGACGAGGCATTTGGCTACCTTAAGAGAGTCATAGTTACTCCTGCCACTTGCTCCCCGTTCTACCACAGTCACATCTACAAGCTTACTCTGGCCAGTTCACCAGAAGCGATACGCCATTATTTGTTGACCTTAAGACTTTCACAGTACTCCTTGCGGGAGCTCCTCGGATTGCCAATGTAATTCGCCTTTTGACGAGGCATTTGGCTACTCTAAGAGAGTCATAGTTACTCCTGCCAGTTGCTCCCCGTTTTACCACAGTCACATCTACAAGCTTACTCTGGCCGTTCACCAGAAGCGATACGCCATTATTTGTTGACCTTAAGACTTTCACAGTACTCCTTCCGGGAGCTCATCGAGAATGCCGATGTTTTTCGCCTGTTGACGAGGCATTTTTCTACCTTAAGAGAGTCATTGTTACACCTGCCAAATGCTCGCCGTTAGCCACAGCCACATTTTCAAGCTTCCTCTGGCCCAGTTCACCTGAAGCGGTACACCATTATTTGTCGGCTTTGAGACCTTCACTGTACTCCTGCCGGGAGCACCTCGAGTTTGCACCTTGCACCCAGATTTATCACTGTCACATCCTCAAGCTTTCTCCGGCCAGTTCACCACAAGCGATACGCCATTATCTGTCGACATAAAGTGTTTCACAGTACTACTGCTGGCAGCTCCTCGGTTTGCAGATGTATTTCGCATGTTGACGAGGCATTTGGCTACATTAAGAGAGTCATAGTTACTCCTGCCACTTGCTCCCCGTTCTACCACAGTCACATCTACAAGCTTACTCTGGCCAGTTCACCAGAAGCGATACGCCATTATTTGTTGACCTTAAGACTTTCACAGTACTCCTTGCGGGAGCTCCTCGGGATTGCCAATGTAATTCGCCTTTTGACGAGGCATTTGGCTACTCTAAGAGAGTCATAGTTACTCCTGCCAGTTGCTCCCCGTTTTACCACAGTCACATCTACAAGCTTACTCTGGCCGTTCACCAGAAGCGATACGCCATTATTTGTTGACCTTAAGACTTTCACAGTACTCCTTCCGGGAGCTCATCGAGAATGCCGATGTTTTTCGCCTGTTGACGAGGCATTTTTCTACCTTAAGAGAGTCATTGTTAAACCTGCCAAATGCTCGCCGTTAACCACAGCCACATTTTCAAGCTTCCTCTGGCCCAGTTCACCTGAAGCGGTACACCATTATTTGTCGGCTTTGAGACCTTCACTGTACTCCTGCCGGGAGCACCTCGAGTTTGCCGATGTATTTCGCCTATTGACGAGGCATTTGGCTACCTTAAGAGAGTCATAGTTACTCCTACCACTTGCACCCAGATTTATCACTGTCACATCCTCAAGCTTTCTCCGGCCAGTTCACCACAGGCGATACGCCATTATCTGTCGACATAAAGTGTTTCACAGTACTACTGCTGGCAGCTCCTCGGTTTGCAGATGTATTTCGCATGTTGACGAGGCATTTGGCTACATTAAGAGAGTCATAGTTACTCCTGCCACTTGCTCCCCGTTCTACCACAGTCACATCTACAAGCTTACTCTGGCCAGTTCACCAGAAGCGATACGCCATTATTTGTTGACCTTAAGACTTTCACAGTACTCCTTGCGGGAGCTCCTCGGGATTGCCAATGTAATTCGCCTTTTGACGAGGCATTTGGCTACTCTAAGAGAGTCATAGTTACTCCTGCCCGTTGCTCCCCGTTTTACCACAGTCACATCTACAAGCTTACTCTGGCCGTTCACCAGAAGCGATACGCCATTATTTGTTGACCTTAAGACTTTCACAGTACTCCTTCCGGGAGCTCATCGAGAATGCCGATGTTTTTCGCCTGTTGACGAGGCATATTTCTACCTTAAGAGAGTCATTGTTACACCTGCCAAATGCTCGCCGTTAGCCACAGCCACATTTTCAAGCTTCCTCTGGCCCAGTTCACCTGAAGCGGTACACCATTATTTGTCGGCTTTGAGACCTTCACTGTACTCCTGCCGGGAGCACCTCGAGTTTGCACCTTGCACCCAGATTTATCACTGTCACATCCTCAAGCTTTCTCCGGCCAGTTCACCACAAGCGATACGTCATTATCTGTCGACATAAAGTGTTTCACAGTACTACTGCTGGCAGCTCCTCGGTTTGCAGATGTATTTCGCATGTTGACGAGGCATTTGGCCACCTTAAGAGAGTCATAGTTACTCCTGCCACTTGCTCCCCGTTCTACCACAGTCACATCTACAAGCTTACTCTGGCCAGTTCACCAGAAGCGATACGCCATTATTTGTTGACCTTAAGACTTTCACAGTACTCCTTGCGGGAGCTCCTCGGGATTGCCAATGTAATTCGCCTTTTGACGAGGCATTTGGCTACCCTAAGAGAGTCATAGTTACTCCTGCCAGTTGCTCCCCGTTTTACCACAGTCACATCTACAAGCTTACTCTGGCCGTTCACCAGAAGCGATACGCCATTATTTGTTGACCTTAAGACTTTCACAGTACTCCTTGCGGGAGCTCCTCGGGATTGCCAATGTAATTCGTCTTTTGACGAGGCATTTGGCTACTCTAAGAGAGTCATAGTTACTCCTGCCAGTTGCTCCCCGTTTTACCACAGTCACATCTACAAGCTTACTCTGGCCGTTCACCAGAAGCGATACGCCATTATTTGTTGACCTTAAGACTTTCACAGTACTCCTTCCGGGAGCTCATCGAGAATGCCGATGTTTTTCGCCTGTTGACGAGGCATTTTTCTACCTTAAGAGAGTCATTGTTACACCTGCCAAATGCTCGCCGTTAGCCACAGCCACATTTTCAAGCTTCCTCTGGCCCAGTTCACCTGAAGCGGTACACCATTATTTGTCGGCTTTGAGACCTTCACTGTACTCCTGCCGGGAGCACCTCGAGTTTGCCGATGTATTTCGCCTATTGACGAGGCATTTGGCTACCTTAAGAGAGTCATAGTTACTCCTACCACTTGCACCCAGATTTATCACTGTCACATCCTCAAGCTTTCTCCAGCCAGTTCACCACAGGCGATACGCCATTATCTGTCGACATAAAGTGTTTCACAGTACTACTGCTGGCAGCTCCTCGGTTTGCAGATGTATTTCGCGTGTTGACGAGGCATTTGGCTACCTTAAGAGAGTCATAATTACTCCTGCCACTTGCTCCCCGTTCTACCACAGTCACATCTACAAGCTTACTCTGGCCAGTTCACCAGAAGCGATACGCCATTATTTGTTGACCTTAAGACTTTCACAGTACTCCTTGCGGGAGCTCCTCGGGATTGCCAATGTAATTCGCCTTTTGACGAGGCATTTGGCTACTCTAAGAGAGTCATAGTTACTCCTGCCAGTTGCTCCCCGTTTTACCACAGTCACATCTACAAGCTTACTCTGGCCGTTCACCAGAAGCGATACGCCATTATTTGTTGACCTTAAGACTTTCACAGTACTCCTTCCAGGAGCTCATCGAGAATGCCGATGTTTTTCGCCTGTTGACGAGGCATTTTTCTACCTTAAGAGAGTCATTGTTACACCTGCCAAATGCTCGCCGTTAGCCACAGCCACATTTTCAAGCTTCCCCTGGCCCAGTTCACCTGAAGCGGAACACCATTATTTGTCGGCTTTGAGACCTTCACTGTACTCCTGCCGGGAGCACCTCGAGTTTGCACCTTGCACCCAGATTTAACACTGTCACATCCTCAAGCTTTCTCCGGCCAGTTCACCACAAGCGATACGCCATTATCTGTCGACATAAAGTGTTTCACAGTACTACTGCTGGCAGCTCCTCGGTTTGCAGATGTATTTCGCATGTTGACGAGGCATTTGGCTACCTTAAGAGAGTCATAGTTACTCCTACCACTTGCACCCAGATTTATCACTGTCACATCCTCAAGCTTTCTCCAGCCAGTTCACCACAAGCGATACGCCATTATCTGTCGACATAAAGTGTTTCACAGTACTACTGCTGGCAGCTCCTCGGTTTGCAGATGTATTTCGCGTGTTGACGAGGCATTTGGCTACCTTAAGAGAGTCATAGTTACTCCTGCCACTTGCTCCCCGTTCTACCACAGTCACATCTACAAGCTTACTCTGGCCAGTTCACCAGAAGCGATACGCCATTATTTGTTGACCTTAAGACTTTCACAGTACTCCTTGCGGGAGCTCCTCGGGATTGCCAATGTAATTCGCCTTTTGACGAGGCATTTGGCTACTCTAAGAGAGTCATAGTTACTCCTGCCAGTTGCTCCCCGTTTTACCACAGTCACATCTACAAGCTTACTCTGGCCGTTCACCAGAAGCGATACGCCATTATTTGTTGACCTTAAGACTTTCACAGTACTCCTTGCGGGAGCTCCTCGGATTGCCAATGTAATTCGCCTTTTGACGAGGCATTTGGCTACTCTAAGAGAGTCATAGTTACTCCTGCCAGTTGCTCCCCGTTTTACCACAGTCACATCTACAAGCTTACTCTGGCCGTTCACCAGAAGCGATACGCCATTATTTGTTGACCTTAAGACTTTCACAGTACTCCTTCCGGGAGCTCATCGAGAATGCCGATGTTTTTCGCCTGTTGACGAGGCATTTTTCTACCTTAAGAGAGTCATTGTTACACCTGCCAAATGCTCGCCGTTAGCCACAGCCACATTTTCAAGCTTCCTCTGGCCCAGTTCACCTGAAGCGGTACACCATTATTTGTCGGCTTTGAGACCTTCACTGTACTCCTGCCGGGAGCACCTCGAGTTTGCACCTTGCACCCAGATTTATCACTGTCACATCCTCAAGCTTTCTCCGGCCAGTTCACCACAAGCGATACGCCATTATCTGTCGACATAAAGTGTTTCACAGTACTACTGCTGGCAGCTCCTCGGTTTGCAGATGTATTTCGCATGTTGACGAGGCATTTGGCTACATTAAGAGAGTCATAGTTACTCCTGCCACTTGCTCCCCGTTCTACCACAGTCACATCTACAAGCTTACTCTGGCCAGTTCACCAGAAGCGATACGCCATTATTTGTTGACCTTAAGACTTTCACAGTACTCCTTGCGGGAGCTCCTCGGGATTGCCAATGTAATTCGCCTTTTGACGAGGCATTTGGCTACTCTAAGAGAGTCATAGTTACTCCTGCCAGTTGCTCCCCGTTTTACCACAGTCACATCTACAAGCTTACTCTGGCCGTTCACCAGAAGCGATACGCCATTATTTGTTGACCTTAAGACTTTCACAGTACTCCTTCCGGGAGCTCATCGAGAATGCCGATGTTTTTCGCCTGTTGACGAGGCATTTTTCTACCTTAAGAGAGTCATTGTTAAACCTGCCAAATGCTCGCCGTTAACCACAGCCACATTTTCAAGCTTCCTCTGGCCCAGTTCACCTGAAGCGGTACACCATTATTTGTCGGCTTTGAGACCTTCACTGTACTCCTGCCGGGAGCACCTCGAGTTTGCCGATGTATTTCGCCTATTGACGAGGCATTTGGCTACCTTAAGAGAGTCATAGTTACTCCTACCACTTGCACCCAGATTTATCACTGTCACATCCTCAAGCTTTCTCCGGCCAGTTCACCACAGGCGATACGCCATTATCTGTCGACATAAAGTGTTTCACAGTACTACTGCTGGCAGCTCCTCGGTTTGCAGATGTATTTCGCATGTTGACGAGGCATTTGGCTACATTAAGAGAGTCATAGTTACTCCTGCCACTTGCTCCCCGTTCTACCACAGTCACATCTACAAGCTTACTCTGGCCAGTTCACCAGAAGCGATACGCCATTATTTGTTGACCTTAAGACTTTCACAGTACTCCTTGCGGGAGCTCCTCGGGATTGCCAATGTAATTCGCCTTTTGACGAGGCATTTGGCTACTCTAAGAGAGTCATAGTTACTCCTGCCCGTTGCTCCCCGTTTTACCACAGTCACATCTACAAGCTTACTCTGGCCGTTCACCAGAAGCGATACGCCATTATTTGTTGACCTTAAGACTTTCACAGTACTCCTTCCGGGAGCTCATCGAGAATGCCGATGTTTTTCGCCTGTTGACGAGGCATATTTCTACCTTAAGAGAGTCATTGTTACACCTGCCAAATGCTCGCCGTTAGCCACAGCCACATTTTCAAGCTTCCTCTGGCCCAGTTCACCTGAAGCGGTACACCATTATTTGTCGGCTTTGAGACCTTCACTGTACTCCTGCCGGGAGCACCTCGAGTTTGCACCTTGCACCCAGATTTATCACTGTCACATCCTCAAGCTTTCTCCGGCCAGTTCACCACAAGCGATACGTCATTATCTGTCGACATAAAGTGTTTCACAGTACTACTGCTGGCAGCTCCTCGGTTTGCAGATGTATTTCGCATGTTGACGAGGCATTTGGCCACCTTAAGAGAGTCATAGTTACTCCTGCCACTTGCTCCCCGTTCTACCACAGTCACATCTACAAGCTTACTCTGGCCAGTTCACCAGAAGCGATACGCCATTATTTGTTGACCTTAAGACTTTCACAGTACTCCTTGCGGGAGCTCCTCGGGATTGCCAATGTAATTCGCCTTTTGACGAGGCATTTGGCTACCCTAAGAGAGTCATAGTTACTCCTGCCAGTTGCTCCCCGTTTTACCACAGTCACATCTACAAGCTTACTCTGGCCGTTCACCAGAAGCGATACGCCATTATTTGTTGAACTTAAGACTTTCACAGTACTCCTTGCGGGAGCTCCTCGGGATTGCCAATGTAATTCGTCTTTTGACGAGGCATTTGGCTACTCTAAGAGAGTCATAGTTACTCCTGCCAGTTGCTCCCCGTTTTACCACAGTCACATCTACAAGCTTACTCTGGCCGTTCACCAGAAGCGATACGCCATTATTTGTTGACCTTAAGACTTTCACAGTACTCCTTCCGGGAGCTCATCGAGAATGCCGATGTTTTTCGCCTGTTGACGAGGCATTTTTCTACCTTAAGAGAGTCATTGTTACACCTGCCAAATGCTCGCCGTTAGCCACAGCCACATTTTCAAGCTTCCTCTGGCCCAGTTCACCTGAAGCGGTACACCATTATTTGTCGGCTTTGAGACCTTCACTGTACTCCTGCCGGGAGCACCTCGAGTTTGCCGATGTATTTCGCCTATTGACGAGGCATTTGGCTACCTTAAGAGAGTCATAGTTACTCCTACCACTTGCACCCAGATTTATCACTGTCACATCCTCAAGCTTTCTCCAGCCAGTTCACCACAGGCGATACGCCATTATCTGTCGACATAAAGTGTTTCACAGTACTACTGCTGGCAGCTCCTCGGTTTGCAGATGTATTTCGCGTGTTGACGAGGCATTTGGCTACCTTAAGAGAGTCATAATTACTCCTGCCACTTGCTCCCCGTTCTACCACAGTCACATCTACAAGCTTACTCTGGCCAGTTCACCAGAAGCGATACGCCATTATTTGTTGACCTTAAGACTTTCACAGTACTCCTTGCGGGAGCTCCTCGGGATTGCCAATGTAATTCGCCTTTTGACGAGGCATTTGGCTACTCTAAGAGAGTCATAGTTACTCCTGCCAGTTGCTCCCCGTTTTACCACAGTCACATCTACAAGCTTACTCTGGCCGTTCACCAGAAGCGATACGCCATTATTTGTTGACCTTAAGACTTTCACAGTACTCCTTGCGGGAGCTCCTCGGATTGCCAATGTAATTCGCCTTTTGACGAGGCATTTGGCTACTCTAAGAGAGTCATAGTTACTCCTGCCAGTTGCTCCCCGTTTTACCACAGTCACATCTACAAGCTTACTCTGGCCGTTCACCAGAAGCGATACGCCATTATTTGTTGACCTTAAGACTTTCACAGTACTCCTTCCGGGAGCTCATCGAGAATGCCGATGTTTTTCGCCTGTTGACGAGGCATTTTTCTACCTTAAGAGAGTCATTGTTACACCTGCCAAATGCTCGCCGTTAGCCACAGCCACATTTTCAAGCTTCCTCTGGCCCAGTTCACCTGAAGCGGTACACCATTATTTGTCGGCTTTGAGACCTTCACTGTACTCCTGCCGGGAGCACCTCGAGTTTGCACCTTGCACCCAGATTTATCACTGTCACATCCTCAAGCTTTCTCCGGCCAGTTCACCACAAGCGATACGCCATTATCTGTCGACATAAAGTGTTTCACAGTACTACTGCTGGCAGCTCCTCGGTTTGCAGATGTATTTCGCATGTTGACGAGGCATTTGGCTACATTAAGAGAGTCATAGTTACTCCTGCCACTTGCTCCCCGTTCTACCACAGTCACATCTACAAGCTTACTCTGGCCAGTTCACCAGAAGCGATACGCCATTATTTGTTGACCTTAAGACTTTCACAGTACTCCTTGCGGGAGCTCCTCGGGATTGCCAATGTAATTCGCCTTTTGACGAGGCATTTGGCTACTCTAAGAGAGTCATAGTTACTCCTGCCAGTTGCTCCCCGTTTTACCACAGTCACATCTACAAGCTTACTCTGGCCGTTCACCAGAAGCGATACGCCATTATTTGTTGACCTTAAGACTTTCACAGTACTCCTTCCGGGAGCTCATCGAGAATGCCGATGTTTTTCGCCTGTTGACGAGGCATTTTTCTACCTTAAGAGAGTCATTGTTAAACCTGCCAAATGCTCGCCGTTAACCACAGCCACATTTTCAAGCTTCCTCTGGCCCAGTTCACCTGAAGCGGTACACCATTATTTGTCGGCTTTGAGACCTTCACTGTACTCCTGCCGGGAGCACCTCGAGTTTGCCGATGTATTTCGCCTATTGACGAGGCATTTGGCTACCTTAAGAGAGTCATAGTTACTCCTACCACTTGCACCCAGATTTATCACTGTCACATCCTCAAGCTTTCTCCGGCCAGTTCACCACAGGCGATACGCCATTATCTGTCGACATAAAGTGTTTCACAGTACTACTGCTGGCAGCTCCTCGGTTTGCAGATGTATTTCGCATGTTGACGAGGCATTTGGCTACATTAAGAGAGTCATAGTTACTCCTGCCACTTGCTCCCCGTTCTACCACAGTCACATCTACAAGCTTACTCTGGCCAGTTCACCAGAAGCGATACGCCATTATTTGTTGACCTTAAGACTTTCACAGTACTCCTTGCGGGAGCTCCTCGGGATTGCCAATGTAATTCGCCTTTTGACGAGGCATTTGGCTACTCTAAGAGAGTCATAGTTACTCCTGCCCGTTGCTCCCCGTTTTACCACAGTCACATCTACAAGCTTACTCTGGCCGTTCACCAGAAGCGATACGCCATTATTTGTTGACCTTAAGACTTTCACAGTACTCCTTCCGGGAGCTCATCGAGAATGCCGATGTTTTTCGCCTGTTGACGAGGCATATTTCTACCTTAAGAGAGTCATTGTTACACCTGCCAAATGCTCGCCGTTAGCCACAGCCACATTTTCAAGCTTCCTCTGGCCCAGTTCACCTGAAGCGGTACACCATTATTTGTCGGCTTTGAGACCTTCACTGTACTCCTGCCGGGAGCACCTCGAGTTTGCACCTTGCACCCAGATTTATCACTGTCACATCCTCAAGCTTTCTCCGGCCAGTTCACCACAAGCGATACGTCATTATCTGTCGACATAAAGTGTTTCACAGTACTACTGCTGGCAGCTCCTCGGTTTGCAGATGTATTTCGCATGTTGACGAGGCATTTGGCCACCTTAAGAGAGTCATAGTTACTCCTGCCACTTGCTCCCCGTTCTACCACAGTCACATCTACAAGCTTACTCTGGCCAGTTCACCAGAAGCGATACGCCATTATTTGTTGACCTTAAGACTTTCACAGTACTCCTTGCGGGAGCTCCTCGGGATTGCCAATGTAATTCGCCTTTTGACGAGGCATTTGGCTACCCTAAGAGAGTCATAGTTACTCCTGCCAGTTGCTCCCCGTTTTACCACAGTCACATCTACAAGCTTACTCTGGCCGTTCACCAGAAGCGATACGCCATTATTTGTTGAACTTAAGACTTTCACAGTACTCCTTGCGGGAGCTCCTCGGGATTGCCAATGTAATTCGTCTTTTGACGAGGCATTTGGCTACTCTAAGAGAGTCATAGTTACTCCTGCCAGTTGCTCCCCGTTTTACCACAGTCACATCTACAAGCTTACTCTGGCCGTTCACCAGAAGCGATACGCCATTATTTGTTGACCTTAAGACTTTCACAGTACTCCTTCCGGGAGCTCATCGAGAATGCCGATGTTTTTTCGCCTGTTGACGAGGCCTTTTTTGTACCTTAAGAGAGTCATTGTTACACCTGCCAAATGCTCGCCGTTAGCCACAGCCACATTTTCAAGCTTCCTCTGGCCCAGTTCACCTGAAGCGGTACACCATTATTTGTCGGCTTTGAGACCTTCACTGTACTCCTGCCGGGAGCACCTCGAGTTTGCACCTTGCACCCAGATTTATCACTGTCACATCCTCAAGCTTTCTCCGGCCAGTTCACCACAAGCGATACGCCATTATCTGTCGACATAAAGTGTTTCACAGTACTACTGCTGGCAGCTCCTCGGTTTGCAGATGTATTTCGCGTGTTGACGAGGCATTTGGCTACCTTAAGAGAGTCATAGTTACTCCTGTCACTTGCTCCCCGTTCTACCACAGTCACATCTACAAGCTTACTCTGGCCAGTTCACCAGAAGCGATACGCCATTATTTGTTGACCTTAAGACTTTCACAGTACTCCTTGCGGGAGCTCCTCGGGATTGCCAATGTAATTCGCCTTTTGACGAGGCATTTGGCTACTCTAAGAGAGTCATAGTTACTCCTGCCAGTTGCTCCCCGTTTTACCACAGTCACATCTACAAGCTTACTCTGGCCGTTCACCAGAAGCGATACGCCATTATTTGTTGACCTTAAGACTTTCACAGTACTCCTTCCGGGAGCTCATCGAGAATGCCGATGTTTTTCGCCTGTTGACGAGGCATTTTTCTACCTTAAGAGAGTCATTGTTACACCTGCCAAATGCTCGCCGTTAGCCACAGCCACATTTTCAAGCTTCCTCTGGCCCAGTTCACCTGAAGCGGTACACCATTATTTGTCGGCTTTGAGACCTTCACTGTACTCCTGCCGGGAGCACCTCGAGTTTGCCGATGTATTTCGCCTATTGACGAGGCATTTGGCTACCTTAAGAGAGTCATAGTTACTCCTACCACTTGCACCCAGATTTATCACTGTCACATCCTCAAGCTTTCTCCGGCCAGTTCACCACAAGCGATACGCCATTATCTGTCGACATAAAGTGTTTCACAGTACTACTGCTGGCAGCTCCTCGGTTTGCAGATGTATTTCGCGAGTTGACGAGGCATTTGGCTACCTTAAGAGAGTCATAGTTACTCCTGCCACTTGCTCCCCGTTCTACCACAGTCACATCTACAAGCTTACTCTGGCCAGTTCACCAGAAGCGATACGCCATTATTTGTTGACCTTAAGACTTTCACAGTACTCCTTGCGGGAGCTCCTCGGGATTGCCAATGTAATTCGCCTTTTGACGAGGCATTTGGCTACCCTAAGAGAGTCATAGTTACCCCTGCCAGTTGCTCCCCGTTTTACCACAGTCACATCTACAAGCTTACTCTGGCCGTTCACCAGAAGCGATACGCCATTATTTGTTGACCTTAAGACTTTCACAGTACTCCTTCCGGGAGCTCATCGAGAATGCCGATGTTTTTCGCCTGTTGACGAGGCATTTTTCTACCTTAAGAGAGTCATTGTTACACCTGCCAAATGCTCGCCGTTAGCCACAGCCACATTTTCAAGCTTCCTCTGGCCCAGTTCACCTGAAGCGGTACACCATTATTTGTCGGCTTTGAGACCTTCACTGTACTCCTGCCGGGAGCACCTCGAGTTTGCACCTTGCACCCAGATTTATCACTGTCACATCCTCAAGCTTTCTCCGGCCAGTTCACCACAAGCGATACGCCATTATCTGTCGACATAAAGTGTTTCACAGTACTACTGCTGGCAGCTCCTCGGTTTGCAGATGTATTTCGCATGTTGACGAGGCATTTGGCCACCTTAAGAGAGTCATAGTTACTCCTGCCACTTGCTCCCCGTTCTACCACAGTCACATCTACAAGCTTACTCTGGCCAGTTCACCAGAAGCGATACGCCATTATTTGTTGACCTTAAGACTTTCACAGTACTCCTTGCGGGAGCTCCTCGGGATTGCCAATGTAATTCGCCTTTTGACGAGGCATTTGGCTACCCTAAGAGAGTCATAGTTACTCCTGCCAGTTGCTCCCCGTTTTACCACAGTCACATCTACAAGTTTACTCTGGCCGTTCACCAGAAGCGATACGCCATTATTTGTTGACCTTAAGACTTTCACAGTACTCCTTCCGGGAGCTCATCGAGAATGCCGATGTTTTTCGCCTGTTGACGAGGCATTTTTCTACCTTAAGAGAGTCATTGTTAAACCTGCCAAATGCTCGCCGTTAACCACAGCCACATTTTCAAGCTTCCTCTGGCCCAGTTCACCTGAAGCGGTACACCATTATTTGTCGGCTTTGAGACCTCCACTGTACTCCTGCCGGGAGCACCTCGAGTTTGCCGATGTATTTCGCCTATTGACGAGGCATTTGGCTACCTTAAGAGAGTCATAGTTACTCCTACCACTTGCACCCAGATTTATCACTGTCACATCCTCAAGCTTTCTCCGGCCAGTTCACCACAAGCGATACGCCATTATCTGTCGACATAAAGTGTTTCACAGTACTACTGCTGGCAGCTCCTCGGTTTGCAGATGTATTTCGCGTGTTGACGAGGCATTTGGCTACCTTAAGAGAGTCATAGTTACTCCTGCCACTTGCTCCCCGTTCTACCACAGTCACATCTACAAGCTTACTCTGGCCAGTTCACCAGAAGCGATACGCCATTATTTGTTGACCTTAAGACTTTCACAGTACTCCTTGCGGGAGCTCCTCGGGATTGCCAATGTAATTCGCCTTTTGACGAGGCATTTGGCTACTCTAAGAGAGTCATAGTTACTCCTGCCAGTTGCTCCCCGTTTTACCACAGTCACATCTACAAGCTTACTCTGGCCGTTCACCAGAAGCGATACGTCATTATTTGTTGACCTTAAGACTTTCACAGTACTCCTTCCGGGAGCTCATCGAGAATGCCGATGTTTTTCGCCTGTTGACGAGGCATTTTTCTACCTTAAGAGAGTCATTGTTACACCTGCCAAATGCTCGCCGTTAGCCACAGCCACATTTTCAAGCTTCCTCTGGCCCAGTTCACCTGAAGCGGTACACCATTATTTGTCGGCTTTGAGACCTTCACTGTACTCCTGCCGGGAGCACCTCGAGTTTGCACCTTGCACCCAGATTTATCACTGTCACATCCTCAAGCTTTCTCCGGCCAGTTCACCACAAGCGATACGCCATTATCTGTCGACATAAAGTGTTTCACAGTACTACTGCTGGCAGCTCCTCGGTTTGCAGATGTATTTCGCGAGTTGACGAGGCATTTGGCTACCTTAAGAGAGTCATAGTTACTCCTGCCACTTGCTCCCCGTTCTACCACAGTCACATCTACAAGCTTACTCTGGCCAGTTCACCAGAAGCGATACGCCATTATTTGTTGACCTTAAGACTTTCACAGTACTCCTTGCGGGAGCTCCTCGGGATTGCCAATGTAATTCGCCTTTTGACGAGGCATTTGGCTACTCTAAGAGAGTCATAGTTACTCCTGCCAGTTGCTCCCCGTTTTACCACAGTCACATCTACAAGCTTACTCTGGCCGTTCACCAGAAGCGATACGCCATTATTTGTTGACCTTAAGACTTTCACAGTACTCCTTCCGGGAGCTCATCGAGAATGCCGATGTTTTTCGCCTGTTGACGAGGCATTTTTCTACCTTAAGAGAGTCATTGTTAAACCTGCCAAATGCTCGCCGTTAACCACAGCCACATTTTCAAGCTTCCTCTGGCCCAGTTCACCTGAAGCGGTACACCATTATTTGTCGGCTTTGAGACCTTCACTGTACTCCTGCCGGGAGCACCTCGAGTTTGCCGATGTATTTCGCCTATTGACGAGGCATTTGGCTACCTTAAGAGAGTCATAGTTACTCCTACCACTTGCACCCAGATTTATCACTGTCACATCCTCAAGCTTTCTCCGGCCAGTTCACCACAGGCGATACGCCATTATCTGTCGACCTAAAGTGTTTCACAGTACTACTGCTGGCAGCTCCTCGGTTTGCAGATGTATTTCGCGTGTTGACGAGGCATTTGGCTACCTTAAGAGAGTCATAGTTACTCCTGCCACTTGCTCCCCGTTCTACCACAGTCACATCTACAAGCTTACTCTGGCCAGTTCACCAGAAGCGATACGCCATTATTTGTTGACCTTAAGACTTTCACAGTACTCCTTGCGGGAGCTCCTCGGGATTGCCAATGTAATTCGCCTTTTGACGAGGCATTTGGCTACCCTAAGAGAGTCATAGTTACTCCTGCCAGTTGCTCCCCGTTTTACCACAGTCACATCTACAAGCTTACTCTGGCCGTTCACCAGAAGCGATACGCCATTATTTGTTGACCTTAAGACTTTCACAGTACTCCTTCCGGGAGCTCATCGAGAATGCCGATGTTTTTTCGCCTGTTGACGAGGCATTTTTCTACCTTAAGAGAGTCATTGTTACACCTGCCAAATGCTCGCCGTTAGCCACAGCCACATTTTCAAGCTTCCTCTGGCCCAGTTCACCTGAAGCGGTACACCATTATTTGTCGGCTTTGAGACCTTCACTGTACTCCTGCCGGGAGCACCTCGAGTTTGCACCTTGCACCCAGATTTATCACTGTCACATCCTCAAGCTTTCTCCGGCCAGTTCACCACAAGCGATACGCCATTATCTGTCGACATAAAGTGTTTCACAGTACTACTGCTGGCAGCTCCTCGGTTTGCAGATGTATTTCGCGTGTTGACGAGGCATTTGGCTACCTTAAGAGAGTCATAGTTACTCCTGCCACTTGCTCCCCGTTCTACCACAGTCACATCTACAAGCTTACTCTGGCCAGTTCACCAGAAGCGATACGCCATTATTTGTTGACCTTAAGACTTTCACAGTACTCCTTGCGGGAGCTCCTCGGGATTGCCAATGTAATTCGCCTTTTGACGAGGCATTTGGCTACTCTAAGAGAGTCATAGTTACTCCTGCCAGTTGCTCCCCGTTTTACCACAGTCACATCTACAAGCTTACTCTGGCCGTTCACCAGAAGCGATACGCCATTATTTGTTGACCTTAAGACTTTCACAGTACTCCTTCCGGGAGCTCATCGAGAATGCCGATGTTTTTTCGCCTGTTGACGAGGCATTTTTCTACCTTAAGAGAGTCATTGTTACACCTGCCAAATGCTCGCCGTTAGCCACAGCCACATTTTCAAGCTTCCTCTGGCCCAGTTCACCTGAAGCGGTACACCATTATTTGTCGGCTTTGAGACCTTCACTGTACTCCTGCCGGGAGCACCTCGAGTTTGCACCTTGCACCCAGATTTATCACTGTCACATCCTCAAGCTTTCTCCGGCCAGTTCACCACAAGCGATACGCCATTATCTGTCGACATAAAGTGTTTCACAGTACTACTGCTGGCAGCTCCTCGGTTTGCAGATGTATTTCGCGTGTTGACGAGGCATTTGGCTACCTTAAGAGAGTCATAGTTACTCCTGCCACTTGCTCCCCGTTCTACCACAGTCACATCTACAAGCTTACTCTGGCCAGTTCACCAGAAGCGATACGCCATTATTTGTTGACCTTAAGACTTTCACAGTACTCCTTGCGGGAGCTCCTCGGGATTGCCAATGTAATTCGCCTTTTGACGAGGCATTTGGCTACTCTAAGAGAGTCATAGTTACTCCTGCCAGTTGCTCCCCGTTTTACCACAGTCACATCTACAAGCTTACTCTGGCCGTTCACCAGAAGCGATACGCCATTATTTGTTGACCTTAAGACTTTCACAGTACTCCTTCCGGGAGCTCATCGAGAATGCCGATGTTTTTCGCCTGTTGACGAGGCATTTTTCTACCTTAAGAGAGTCATTGTTACACCTGCCAAATGCTCGCCGTTATCCACAGCCACATTTTCAAGCTTCCTCTGGCCCAGTTCACCTGAAGCGGTACACCATTATTTGTCGGCTTTGAGACCTTCACTGTACTCCTGCCGGGAGCACCTCGAGTTTGCACCTTGCACCCAGATTTATCACTGTCACATCCTCAAGCTTTCTCCGGCCAGTTCACCACAAGCGATACGCCATTATCTGTCGACATAAAGTGTTTCACAGTACTACTGCTGGCAGCTCCTCGGTTTGCAGATGTATTTCGCATGTTGACGAGGCATTTGGCTACCTTAAGAGAGTCATAGTTACTCCTGCCACTTGCTCCCCGTTCTACCACAGTCACATCTACAAGCTTACTCTGGCCAGTTCACCAGAAGCGATACGCCATTATTTGTTGACCTTAAGACTTTCACAGTACTCCTTGCGGGAGCTCCTCGGGATTGCCAATGTAATTCGCCTTTTGACGAGGCATTTGGCTACTCTAAGAGAGTCATAGTTACTCCTGCCAGTTGCTCCCCGTTTTACCACAGTCACATCTACAAGCTTACTCTGGCCGTTCACCAGAAGCGATACGCCATTATTTGTTGACCTTAAGACTTTCACAGTACTCCTTCCGGGAGCTCATCGAGAATGCCGATGTTTTTCGCCTGTTGACGAGGCATTTTTCTACCTTAAGAGAGTCATTGTTAAACCTGCCAAATGCTCGCCGTTAACCACAGCCACATTTTCAAGCTTCCTCTGGCCCAGTTCACCTGAAGCGGTACACCATTATTTGTCGGCTTTGAGACCTTCACTGTACTCCTGCCGGGAGCACCTCGAGTTTGCCGATGTATTTCGCCTATTGACGAGGCATTTGGCTACCTTAAGAGAGTCATAGTTACTCCTACCACTTGCACCCAGATTTATCACTGTCACATCCTCAAGCTTTCTCCGGCCAGTTCACCACAGGCGATACGCCATTATCTGTCGACCTAAAGTGTTTCACAGTACTACTGCTGGCAGCTCCTCGGTTTGCAGATGTATTTCGCGTGTTGACGAGGCATTTGGCTACCTTAAGAGAGTCATAGTTACTCCTGCCACTTGCTCCCCGTTCTACCACAGTCACATCTACAAGCTTACTCTGGCCAGTTCACCAGAAGCGATACGCCATTATTTGTTGACCTTAAGACTTTCACAGTACTCCTTGCGGGAGCTCCTCGGGATTGCCAATGTAATTCGCCTTTTGACGAGGCATTTGGCTACCCTAAGAGAGTCATAGTTACTCCTGCCAGTTGCTCCCCGTTTTACCACAGTCACATCTACAAGCTTACTCTGGCCGTTCACCAGAAGCGATACGCCATTATTTGTTGACCTTAAGACTTTCACAGTACTCCTTCCGGGAGCTCATCGAGAATGCCGATGTTTTTTCGCCTGTTGACGAGGCATTTTTCTACCTTAAGAGAGTCATTGTTACACCTGCCAAATGCTCGCCGTTAGCCACAGCCACATTTTCAAGCTTCCTCTGGCCCAGTTCACCTGAAGCGGTACACCATTATTTGTCGGCTTTGAGACCTTCACTGTACTCCTGCCGGGAGCACCTCGAGTTTGCACCTTGCACCCAGATTTATCACTGTCACATCCTCAAGCTTTCTCCGGCCAGTTCACCACAAGCGATACGCCATTATCTGTCGACATAAAGTGTTTCACAGTACTACTGCTG
The DNA here is from genome assembly GCF_023898315.1 of Schistocerca nitens. Lineage (NCBI taxonomy): Eukaryota > Metazoa > Arthropoda > Insecta > Orthoptera > Acrididae > Schistocerca > Schistocerca nitens. Next base: position 157,056,883 of record NC_064625.1, on the reverse strand, counting down.
GCAGCTCCTCGGTTTGCAGATGTATTTCGCGTGTTGACGAGGCATTTGGCTACCTTAAGAGAGTCATAGTTACTCCTGTCACTTGCTCCCCGTTCTACCACAGTCACATCTACAAGCTTACTCTGGCCAGTTCACCAGAAGCGATACGCCATTATTTGTTGACCTTAAGACTTTCACAGTACTCCTTGCGGGAGCTCCTCGGGATTGCCAATGTAATTCGCCTTTTGACGAGGCATTTGGCTACTCTAAGAGAGTCATAGTTACTCCTGCCAGTTGCTCCCCGTTTTACCACAGTCACATCTACAAGCTTACTCTGGCCGTTCACCAGAAGCGATACGCCATTATTTGTTGACCTTAAGACTTTCACAGTACTCCTTCCGGGAGCTCATCGAGAATGCCGATGTTTTTCGCCTGTTGACGAGGCATTTTTCTACCTTAAGAGAGTCATTGTTACACCTGCCAAATGCTCGCCGTTAGCCACAGCCACATTTTCAAGCTTCCTCTGGCCCAGTTCACCTGAAGCGGTACACCATTATTTGTCGGCTTTGAGACCTTCACTGTACTCCTGCCGGGAGCACCTCGAGTTTGCCGATGTATTTCGCCTATTGACGAGGCATTTGGCTACCTTAAGAGAGTCATAGTTACACCTACCACTTGCACCCAGATTTATCACTGTCACATCCTCAAGCTTTCTCCGGCCAGTTCACCACAAGCGATACGCCATTATCTGTCGACATAAAGTGTTTCACAGTACTACTGCTGGCAGCTCCTCGGTTTGCAGATGTATTTCGCGAGTTGACGAGGCATTTGGCTACCTTAAGAGAGTCATAGTTACTCCTGCCACTTGCTCCCCGTTCTACCACAGTCACATCTACAAGCTTACTCTGGCCAGTTCACCAGAAGCGATACGCCATTATTTGTTGACCTTAAGACTTTCACAGTACTCCTTGCGGGAGCTCCTCGGGATTGCCAATGTAATTCGCCTTTTGACGAGGCATTTGGCTACCCTAAGAGAGTCATAGTTACCCCTGCCAGTTGCTCCCCGTTTTACCACAGTCACATCTACAAGCTTACTCTGGCCGTTCACCAGAAGCGATACGCCATTATTTGTTGACCTTAAGACTTTCACAGTACTCCTTCCGGGAGCTCATCGAGAATGCCGATGTTTTTCGCCTGTTGACGAGGCATTTTTCTACCTTAAGAGAGTCATTGTTACACCTGCCAAATGCTCGCCGTTAGCCACAGCCACATTTTCAAGCTTCCTCTGGCCCAGTTCACCTGAAGCGGTACACCATTATTTGTCGGCTTTGAGACCTTCACTGTACTCCTGCCGGGAGCACCTCGAGTTTGCACCTTGCACCCAGATTTATCACTGTCACATCCTCAAGCTTTCTCCGGCCAGTTCACCACAAGCGATACGCCATTATCTGTCGACATAAAGTGTTTCACAGTACTACTGCTGGCAGCTCCTCGGTTTGCAGATGTATTTCGCGTGTTGACGAGGCATTTGGCTACCTTAAGAGAGTCATAGTTACTCCTGCCACTTGCTCCCCGTTCTACCACAGTCACATCTACAAGCTTACTCTGGCCAGTTCACCAGAAGCGATACGCCATTATTTGTTGACCTTAAGACTTTCACAGTACTCCTTGCGGGAGCTCCTCGGGATTGCCAATGTAATTCGCCTTTTGACGAGGCATTTGGCTACTCTAAGAGAGTCATAGTTACTCCTGCCAGTTGCTCCCCGTTTTACCACAGTCACATCTACAAGCTTACTCTGGCCGTTCACCAGAAGCGATACGCCATTATTTGTTGACCTTAAGACTTTCACAGTACTCCTTCCGGGAGCTCATCGAGAATGCCGATGTTTTTCGCCTGTTGACGAGGCATTTTTCTACCTTAAGAGAGTCATTGTTACACCTGCCAAATGCTCGCCGTTATCCACAGCCACATTTTCAAGCTTCCTCTGGCCCAGTTCACCTGAAGCGGTACACCATTATTTGTCGGCTTTGAGACCTTCACTGTACTCCTGCCGGGAGCACCTCGAGTTTGCACCTTGCACCCAGATTTATCACTGTCACATCCTCAAGCTTTCTCCGGCCAGTTCACCACAAGCGATACGCCATTATCTGTCGACATAAAGTGTTTCACAGTACTACTGCTGGCAGCTCCTCGGTTTGCAGATGTATTTCGCATGTTGACGAGGCATTTGGCTACCTTAAGAGAGTCATAGTTACTCCTGCCACTTGCTCCCCGTTCTACCACAGTCACATCTACAAGCTTACTCTGGCCAGTTCACCAGAAGCGATACGCCATTATTTGTTGACCTTAAGACTTTCACAGTACTCCTTGCGGGAGCTCCTCGGGATTGCCAATGTAATTCGCCTTTTGACGAGGCATTTGGCTACTCTAAGAGAGTCATAGTTACTCCTGCCAGTTGCTCCCCGTTTTACCACAGTCACATCTACAAGCTTACTCTGGCCGTTCACCAGAAGCGATACGCCATTATTTGTTGACCTTAAGACTTTCACAGTACTCCTTCCGGGAGCTCATCGAGAATGCCGATGTTTTTCGCCTGTTGACGAGGCATTTTTCTACCTTAAGAGAGTCATTGTTAAACCTGCCAAATGCTCGCCGTTAACCACAGCCACATTTTCAAGCTTCCTCTGGCCCAGTTCACCTGAAGCGGTACACCATTATTTGTCGGCTTTGAGACCTTCACTGTACTCCTGCCGGGAGCACCTCGAGTTTGCCGATGTATTTCGCCTATTGACGAGGCATTTGGCTACCTTAAGAGAGTCATAGTTACTCCTACCACTTGCACCCAGATTTATCACTGTCACATCCTCAAGCTTTCTCCGGCCAGTTCACCACAGGCGATACGCCATTATCTGTCGACCTAAAGTGTTTCACAGTACTACTGCTGGCAGCTCCTCGGTTTGCAGATGTATTTCGCGTGTTGACGAGGCATTTGGCTACCTTAAGAGAGTCATAGTTACTCCTGCCACTTGCTCCCCGTTCTACCACAGTCACATCTACAAGCTTACTCTGGCCAGTTCACCAGAAGCGATACGCCATTATTTGTTGACCTTAAGACTTTCACAGTACTCCTTGCGGGAGCTCCTCGGGATTGCCAATGTAATTCGCCTTTTGACGAGGCATTTGGCTACCCTAAGAGAGTCATAGTTACTCCTGCCAGTTGCTCCCCGTTTTACCACAGTCACATCTACAAGCTTACTCTGGCCGTTCACCAGAAGCGATACGCCATTATTTGTTGACCTTAAGACTTTCACAGTACTCCTTCCGGGAGCTCATCGAGAATGCCGATGTTTTTTCGCCTGTTGACGAGGCATTTTTCTACCTTAAGAGAGTCATTGTTACACCTGCCAAATGCTCGCCGTTAGCCACAGCCACATTTTCAAGCTTCCTCTGGCCCAGTTCACCTGAAGCGGTACACCATTATTTGTCGGCTTTGAGACCTTCACTGTACTCCTGCCGGGAGCACCTCGAGTTTGCACCTTGCACCCAGATTTATCACTGTCACATCCTCAAGCTTTCTCCGGCCAGTTCACCACAAGCGATACGCCATTATCTGTCGACATAAAGTGTTTCACAGTACTACTGCTGGCAGCTCCTCGGTTTGCAGATGTATTTCGCGTGTTGACGAGGCATTTGGCTACCTTAAGAGAGTCATAGTTACTCCTGTCACTTGCTCCCCGTTCTACCACAGTCACATCTACAAGCTTACTCTGGCCAGTTCACCAGAAGCGATACGCCATTATTTGTTGACCTTAAGACTTTCACAGTACTCCTTGCGGGAGCTCCTCGGGATTGCCAATGTAATTCGCCTTTTGACGAGGCATTTGGCTACTCTAAGAGAGTCATAGTTACTCCTGCCAGTTGCTCCCCGTTTTACCACAGTCACATCTACAAGCTTACTCTGGCCGTTCACCAGAAGCGATACGCCATTATTTGTTGACCTTAAGACTTTCACAGTACTCCTTCCGGGAGCTCATCGAGAATGCCGATGTTTTTCGCCTGTTGACGAGGCATTTTTCTACCTTAAGAGAGTCATTGTTACACCTGCCAAATGCTCGCCGTTAGCCACAGCCACATTTTCAAGCTTCCTCTGGCCCAGTTCACCTGAAGCGGTACACCATTATTTGTCGGCTTTGAGACCTTCACTGTACTCCTGCCGGGAGCACCTCGAGTTTGCACCTTGCACCCAGATTTATCACTGTCACATCCTCAAGCTTTCTCCGGCCAGTTCACCACAAGCGATACGCCATTATCTGTCGACATAAAGTGTTTCACAGTACTACTGCTGGCAGCTCCTCGGTTTGCAGATGTATTTCGCATGTTGACGAGGCATTTGGCCACCTTAAGAGAGTCATAGTTACTCCTGCCACTTGCTCCCCGTTCTACCACAGTCACATCTACAAGCTTACTCTGGCCAGTTCACCAGAAGCGATACGCCATTATTTGTTGACCTTAAGACTTTCACAGTACTCCTTGCGGGAGCTCCTCGGGATTGCCAATGTAATTCGCCTTTTGACGAGGCATTTGGCTACCCTAAGAGAGTCATAGTTACTCCTGCCAGTTGCTCCCCGTTTTACCACAGTCACATCTACAAGTTTACTCTGGCCGTTCACCAGAAGCGATACGCCATTATTTGTTGACCTTAAGACTTTCACAGTACTCCTTCCGGGAGCTCATCGAGAATGCCGATGTTTTTCGCCTGTTGACGAGGCATTTTTCTACCTTAAGAGAGTCATTGTTAAACCTGCCAAATGCTCGCCGTTAACCACAGCCACATTTTCAAGCTTCCTCTGGCCCAGTTCACCTGAAGCGGTACACCATTATTTGTCGGCTTTGAGACCTCCACTGTACTCCTGCCGGGAGCACCTCGAGTTTGCCGATGTATTTCGCCTATTGACGAGGCATTTGGCTACCTTAAGAGAGTCATAGTTACTCCTACCACTTGCACCCAGATTTATCACTGTCACATCCTCAAGCTTTCTCCGGCCAGTTCACCACAAGCGATACGCCATTATCTGTCGACATAAAGTGTTTCACAGTACTACTGCTGGCAGCTCCTCGGTTTGCAGATGTATTTCGCGTGTTGACGAGGCATTTGGCTACCTTAAGAGAGTCATAGTTACTCCTGCCACTTGCTCCCCGTTCTACCACAGTCACATCTACAAGCTTACTCTGGCCAGTTCACCAGAAGCGATACGCCATTATTTGTTGACCTTAAGACTTTCACAGTACTCCTTGCGGGAGCTCCTCGGGATTGCCAATGTAATTCGCCTTTTGACGAGGCATTTGGCTACTCTAAGAGAGTCATAGTTACTCCTGCCAGTTGCTCCCCGTTTTACCACAGTCACATCTACAAGCTTACTCTGGCCGTTCACCAGAAGCGATACGCCATTATTTGTTGACCTTAAGACTTTCACAGTACTCCTTCCGGGAGCTCATCGAGAATGCCGATGTTTTTCGCCTGTTGACGAGGCATTTTTCTACCTTAAGAGAGTCATTGTTACACCTGCCAAATGCTCGCCGTTAGCCACAGCCACATTTTCAAGCTTCCTCTGGCCCAGTTCGCCTGAAGCGGTACACCATTATTTGTCGGCTTTGAGACCTTCACTGTACTCCTGCCGGGAGCACCTCGAGTTTGCACCTTGCACCCAGATTTATCACTGTCACATCCTCAAGCTTTCTCCGGCCAGTTCACCACAAGCGATACGCCATTATCTGTCGACATAAAGTGTTTCACAGTACTACTGCTGGCAGCTCCTCGGTTTGCAGATGTATTTCGCGAGTTGACGAGGCATTTGGCTACCTTAAGAGAGTCATAGTTACTCCTGCCACTTGCTCCCCGTTCTACCACAGTCACATCTACAAGCTTACTCTGGCCAGTTCACCAGAAGCGATACGCCATTATTTGTTGACCTTAAGACTTTCACAGTACTCCTTGCGGGAGCTCCTCGGGATTGCCAATGTAATTCGCCTTTTGACGAGGCATTTGGCTACTCTAAGAGAGTCATAGTTACTCCTGCCAGTTGCTCCCCGTTTTACCACAGTCACATCTACAAGCTTACTCTGGCCGTTCACCAGAAGCGATACGCCATTATTTGTTGACCTTAAGACTTTCACAGTACTCCTTCCGGGAGCTCATCGAGAATGCCGATGTTTTTCGCCTGTTGACGAGGCATTTTTCTACCTTAAGAGAGTCATTGTTAAACCTGCCAAATGCTCGCCGTTAACCACAGCCACATTTTCAAGCTTCCTCTGGCCCAGTTCACCTGAAGCGGTACACCATTATTTGTCGGCTTTGAGACCTTCACTGTACTCCTGCCGGGAGCACCTCAAGTTTGCCGATGTATTTCGCCTATTGACGAGGCATTTGGCTACCTTAAGAGAGTCATAGTTTTTCCTACCACTTGCACCCAGATTTATCACTGTCACATCCTCAAGCTTTCTCCGGCCAGTTCACCACAGGCGATACGCCATTATCTGTCGACATAAAGTGTTTCACAGTACTACTGCTGGCAGCTCCTCGGTTTGCAGATGTATTTCGCGTGTTGACGAGGCATTTGGCTACCTTAAGAGAGTCATAGTTACTCCTGCCACTTGCTCCCCGTTCTACCACAGTCACATCTACAAGCTTACTCTGGCCAGTTCACCAGAAGCGATACGCCATTATTTGTTGACCTTAAGACTTTCACAGTACTCCTTGCGGGAGCTCCTCGGGATTGCCAATGTAATTCGCCTTTTGACGAGGCATTTGGCTACCCTAAGAGAGTCATAGTTACTCCTGCCAGTTGCTCCCCGTTTTACCACAGTCACATCTACAAGCTTACTCTGGCCGTTCACCAGAAGCGATACGCCATTATTTGTTGACCTTAAGACTTTCACAGTACTCCTTCCGGGAGCTCATCGAGAATGCCGATGTTTTTCGCCTGTTGACGAGGCATTTTTCTACCTTAAGAGAGTCATTGTTACACCTGCCAAATGCTCGCCGTTAGCCACAGCCACATTTTCAAGCTTCCTCTGGCCCAGTTCACCTGAAGCGGTACACCATTATTTGTCGGCTTTGAGACCTTCACTGTACTCCTGCCGGGAGCACCTCGAGTTTGCACCTTGCTCCCAGATTTATCACTGTCACATCCTCAAGCTTTCTCCGGCCAGTTCACCACAAGCGATACGCCATTATCTGTCGACATAAAGTGTTTCACAGTACTACTGCTGGCAGCTCCTCGGTTTGCAGATGTATTTCGCATGTTGACGAGGCATTTGGCCACCTTAAGAGAGTCATAGTTACTCCTGCCACTTGCTCCCCGTTCTACCACAGTCACATCTACAAGCTTACTCTGGCCAGTTCACCAGAAGCGATACGCCATTATTTGTTGACCTTAAGACTTTCACAGTACTCCTTGCGGGAGCTCCTCGGGATTGCCAATGTAATTCGCCTTTTGACGAGGCATTTGGCTACCCTAAGAGAGTCATAGTTACTCCTGCCAGTTGCTCCCCGTTTTACCACAGTCACATCTACAAGCTTACTCTGGCCGTTCACCAGAAGCGATACGCCATTATTTGTTGACCTTAAGACTTTCACAGTACTCCTTCCGGGAGCTCATCGAGAATGCCGATGTTTTTCGCCTGTTGACGAGGCATTTTTCTACCTTAAGAGAGTCATTCTTACACCTGCCAAATGCTCGCCGTTAACCACAGCCACATTTTCAAGCTTCCTCTGGCCCAGTTCACCTGAAGCGGTACACCATTATTTGTCGGCTTTGAGACCTCCACTGTACTCCTGCCGGGAGCACCTCGAGTTTGCCGATGTATTTCGCCTATTGACGAGGCATTTGGCTACCTTAAGAGAGTCATAGTTACTCCTACCACTTGCACCCAGATTTATCACTGTCACATCCTCAAGCTTTCTCCGGCCAGTTCACCACAGGCGATACGCCATTATCTGTCGACATAAAGTGTTTCACAGTACTACTGCTGGCAGCTCCTCGGTTTGCAGATGTATTTCGCGTGTTGACGAGGCATTTGGCTACCTTAAGAGGGTCATAGTTACTCCTGCCACTTGCTCCCCGTTCTACCATAGTCACATCTACAAGCTTACTCTGGCCAGTTCACCAGAAGCGATACGCCATTATTTGTTGACCTTAAGACTTTCACAGTACTCCTTGCGGGAGCTCCTCGGGATTGCCAATGTAATTCGCCTTTTGACGAGGCATTTGGCTACTCTAAGAGAGTCATAGTTACTCCTGCCAGTTGCTCCCCGTTTTACCACAGTCACATCTACAAGCTTACTCTGGCCGTTCACCAGAAGCGATACGCCATTATTTGTTGACCTTAAGACTTTCACAGCACTCCTTCCAGGAGCTCATCGAGAATGCCGATGTTTTTCGCCTGTTGACGAGGCATTTTTCTACCTTAAGAGAGTCATTGTTACACCTGCCAAATGCTCGCCGTTAGCCACAGCCACATTTTCAAGCTTCCTCTGGCCCAGTTCACCTGAAGCGGAACACCATTATTTGTCGGCTTTGAGACCTTCACTGTACTCCTGCCGGGAGCACCTCGAGTTTGCACCTTGCACCCAGATTTAACACTGTCACATCATCAAGCTTTCTCCGGCCAGTTCACCACAAGCGATACGCCATTATCTGTCGACATAAAGTGTTTCACAGTACTACTGCTGGCAGCTCCTCGGTTTGCAGATGTATTTCGCGTGTTGACGAGGCATTTGGCTACCTTAAGAGAGTCATAGTTACTCCTGCCACTTGCTCCCCGTTCTACCACAGTCACATCTACAAGCTTACTCTGGCCAGTTCACCAGAAGCGATACGCCATTATTTGTTGACCTTAAGACTTTCACAGTACTCCTTGCGGGAGCTCCTCGGGATTGCCAATGTAATTCGCCTTTTGACGAGGCATTTGGCTACTCTAAGAGAGTCATAGTTACTCCTGCCAGTTGCTCCCCGTTTTACCACAGTCACATCTACAAGCTTACTCTGGCCGTTCACCAGAAGCGATACGCCATTATTTGTTGACCTTAAGACTTTCACAGTACTCCTTCCAGGAGCTCATCGAGAATGCCGATGTTTTTCGCCTGTTGACGAGGCATTTTTCTACCTTAAGAGAGTCATTGTTACACCTGCCAAATGCTCGCCGTTAGCCACAGCCACATTTTCAAGCTTCCTCTGGCCCAGTTCACCTGAAGCGGAACACCATTATTTGTCGGCTTTGAGACCTTCACTGTACTCCTGCCGGGAGCACCTCGAGTTTGCACCTTGCACCCAGATTTAACACTGTCACATCCTCAAGCTTTCTCCGGCCAGTTCACCAGAAGCGATACGCCATTATTTGTTGACCTTAAGACTTTCACAGTACTCCTCGCGGGAGCTCCTCGGGATTGCCAATGTAATTCGCCTTTTGACGAGGCATTTGGCTACTCTAAGAGAGTCATAGTTACTCCTGCCAGTTGCTCCCCGTTTTACCACAGTCACATCTACAAGCTTACTCTGGCCGTTCACCAGAAGCGATACGCCATTATTTGTTGACCTTAAGACTTTCACAGTACTCCTTCCGGGAGCTCATCGAGAATGCCGATGTTTTTCGCCTGTTGACGAGGCATTTTTCTACCTTAAGAGAGTCATTGTTACACCTGCCAAATGCTCGCCGTTAGCCACAGCCACATTTTCAAGCTTCCTCTGGCCCAGTTCACCTGAAGCGGTACACCATTATTTGTCGGCTTTGAGACCTTCACTGTACTCCTGCCGGGAGCACCTCGAGTTTGCCGATGTATTTCGCCTATTGACGAGGCATTTGGCTACCTTAAGAGAGTCATAGTTACTCCTACCACTTGCACCCAGATTTATCACTGTCACATCCTCAAGCTTTCTCCGGCCAGTTCACCACAAGCGATACGCCATTATCTGTCGACATAAAGTGTTTCACAGTACTACTGCTGGCAGCTCCTCGGTTTGCAGATGTATTTCGCGTGTTGACGAGGCATTTGGCTACCTTAAGAGAGTCATAGTTACTCCTGCCACTTGCTCCCCGTTCTACCACAGTCACATCTACAAGCTTACTCTGGCCAGTTCACCAGAAGCGATACGCCATTATTTGTTGACCTTAAGACTTTCACAGTACTCCTTGCGGGAGCTCCTCGGGATTGCCAATGTAATTCGCCTTTTGACGAGGCATTTGGCTACTCTAAGAGAGTCATAGTTACTCCTGCCAGTTGCTCCCCGTTTTACCACAGTCACATCTACAAGCTTACTCTGGCCGTTCACCAGAAGCGATACGCCATTATTTGTTGACCTTAAGACTTTCACAGTACTCCTTCCGGGAGCTCATCGAGAATGCCGATGTTTTTCGCCTGTTGACGAGGCATTTTTCTACCTTAAGAGAGTCATTGTTACACCTGCCAAATGCTCGCCGTTATCCACAGCCACATTTTCAAGCTTCCTCTGGCCCAGTTCACCTGAAGCGGTACACCATTATTTGTCGGCTTTGAGACCTTCACTGTACTCCTGCCGGGAGCACCTCGAGTTTGCACCTTGCACCCAGATTTATCACTGTCACATCCTCAAGCTTTCTCCGGCCAGTTCACCACAAGCGATACGCCATTATCTGTCGACATAAAGTGTTTCACAGTACTACTGCTGGCAGCTCCTCGGTTTGCAGATGTATTTCGCATGTTGACGAGGCATTTGGCTACCTTAAGAGAGTCATAGTTACTCCTGCCACTTGCTCCCCGTTCTACCACAGTCACATCTACAAGCTTACTCTGGCCAGTTCACCAGAAGCGATACGCCATTATTTGTTGACCTTAAGACTTTCACAGTACTCCTTGCGGGAGCTCCTCGGGATTGCCAATGTAATTCGCCTTTTGACGAGGCATTTGGCTACTCTAAGAGAGTCATAGTTACTCCTGCCAGTTGCTCCCCGTTTTACCACAGTCACATCTACAAGCTTACTCTGGCCGTTCACCAGAAGCGATACGCCATTATTTGTTGACCTTAAGACTTTCACAGTACTCCTTCCGGGAGCTCATCGAGAATGCCGATGTTTTTCGCCTGTTGACGAGGCATTTTTCTACCTTAAGAGAGTCATTGTTAAACCTGCCAAATGCTCGCCGTTAACCACAGCCACATTTTCAAGCTTCCTCTGGCCCAGTTCACCTGAAGCGGTACACCATTATTTGTAGGCTTTGAGACCTTCACTGTGCTCCTGCCGGGAGCACCTCGAGTTTGCCGATGTATTTCGCCTATTGACGAGGCATTTGGCTACCTTAAGAGAGTCATAATTACTCCTACCACTTGCACCCAGATTTATCACTGTCACATCCTCAAGCTTTCTCCGGCCAGTTCACCACAGGCGATACGCCATTATCTGTCGACCTAAAGTGTTTCACAGTACTACTGCTGGCAGCTCCTCGGTTTGCAGATGTATTTCGCGTGTTGACGAGGCATTTGGCTACCTTAAGAGAGTCATAGTTACTCCTGCCACTTGCTCCCCGTTCTACCACAGTCACATCTACAAGCTTACTCTGGCCAGTTCACCAGAAGCGATACGCCATTATTTGTTGACCTTAAGACTTTCACAGTACTCCTTGCGGGAGCTCCTCGGGATTGCCAATGTAATTCGCCTTTTGACGAGGCATTTGGCTACCCTAAGAGAGTCATAGTTACTCCTGCCAGTTGCTCCCCGTTTTACCACAGTCACATCTACAAGCTTACTCTGGCCGTTCACCAGAAGCGATACGCTATTATTTGTTGACCTTAAGACTTTCACAGTACTCCTTCCGGGAGCTCATCGAGAATGCCGATGTTTTTTCGCCTGTTGACGAGGCATTTTTCTACCTTAAGAGAGTCATTGTTACACCTGCCAAATGCTCGCCGTTAGCCACAGCCACATTTTCAAGCTTCCTCTGGCCCAGTTCACCTGAAGCGGTACACCATTATTTGTCGGCTTTGAGACCTTCACTGTACTCCTGCCGGGAGCACCTCGAGTTTGCACCTTGCACCCAGATTTATCACTGTCACATCCTCAAGCTTTCTCCGGCCAGTTCACCACAAGCGATACGCCATTATCTGTCGACATAAAGTGTTTCACAGTACTACTGCTGGCAGCTCCTCGGTTTGCAGATGTATTTCGCGTGTTGACGAGGCATTTGGCTACCTTAAGAGAGTCATAGTTACTCCTGTCACTTGCTCCCCGTTCTACCACAGTCACATCTACAAGCTTACTCTGGCCAGTTCACCAGAAGCGATACGCCATTATTTGTTGACCTTAAGACTTTCACAGTACTCCTTGCGGGAGCTCCTCGGGATTGCCAATGTAATTCGCCTTTTGACGAGGCATTTGGCTACTCTAAGAGAGTCATAGTTACTCCTGCCAGTTGCTCCCCGTTTTACCACAGTCACATCTACAAGCTTACTCTGGCCGTTCACCAGAAGCGATACGCCATTATTTGTTGACCTTAAGACTTTCACAGTACTCCTTCCGGGAGCTCATCGAGAATGCCGATGTTTTTCGCCTGTTGACGAGGCATTTTTCTACCTTAAGAGAGTCATTGTTACACCTGCCAAATGCTCGCCGTTAGCCACAGCCACATTTTCAAGCTTCCTCTGGCCCAGTTCACCTGAAGCGGTACACCTTTATTTGTCGGCTTTGAGACCTTCACTGTACTCCTGCCGGGAGCACCTCGAGTTTGCCGATGTATTTCGCCTATTGACGAGGCATTTGGCTACCTTAAGAGAGTCATAGTTACTCCTACCACTTGCACCCAGATTTATCACTGTCACATCCTCAAGCTTTCTCCGGCCAGTCACCACAAGCGATACGCCATTATCTGTCGACATAAAGTGTTTCACAGTACTACTGCTGGCAGCTCCTCGGTTTGCAGATGTATTTCGCGAGTTGACGAGGCATTTGGCTACCTTAAGAGAGTCATAGTTACTCCTGCCACTTGCTCCCCGTTCTACCACAGTCACATCTACAAGCTTACTCTGGCCAGTTCACCAGAAGCGATACGCCATTATTTGTTGACCTTAAGACTTTCACAGTACTCCTTGCGGGAGCCCTCGGGATTGCCAATGTAATTCGCCTTTTGACGAGGCATTTGGCTACCCTAAGAGAGTCATAGTTACCCCTGCCAGTTGCTCCCCGTTTTACCACAGTCACATCTACAAGCTTACTCTGGCCGTTCACCAGAAGCGATACGCCATTATTTGTTGACCTTAAGACTTTCACAGTACTCCTTCCGGGAGCTCATCGAGAATGCCGATGTTTTTCGCCTGTTGACGAGGCATTTTTCTACCTTAAGAGAGTCATTGTTACACCTGCCAAATGCTCGCCGTTAGCCACAGCCACATTTTCAAGCTTCCTCTGGCCCAGTTCACCTGAAGCGGTACACCATTATTTGTCGGCTTTGAGACCTTCACTGTACTCCTGCCGGGAGCACCTCGAGTTTGCACCTTGCACCCAGATTTATCACTGTCACATCCTCAAGCTTTCTCCGGCCAGTTCACCACAAGCGATACGCCATTATCTGTCGACATAAAGTGTTTCACAGTACTACTGCTGGCAGCTCCTCGGTTTGCAGATGTATTTCGCATGTTGACGAGGCATTTGGCCACCTTAAGAGAGTCATAGTTACTCCTGCCACTTGCTCCCCGTTCTACCACAGTCACATCTACAAGCTTACTCTGGCCAGTTCACCAGAAGCGATACGCCATTATTTGTTGACCTTAAGACTTTCACAGTACTCCTTGCGGGAGCTCCTCGGGATTGCCAATGTAATTCGCCTTTTGACGAGGCATTTGGCTACCCTAAGAGAGTCATAGTTACTCCTGCCAGTTGCTCCCCGTTTTACCACAGTCACATCTACAAGTTTACTCTGGCCGTTCACCAGAAGCGATACGCCATTATTTGTTGACCTTAAGACTTTCACAGTACTCCTTCCGGGAGCTCATCGAGAATGCCGATGTTTTTCGCCTGTTGACGAGGCATTTTTCTACCTTAAGAGAGTCATTGTTAAACCTGCCAAATGCTCGCCGTTAACCACAGCCACATTTTCAAGCTTCCTCTGGCCCAGTTCACCTGAAGCGGTACACCATTATTTGTCGGCTTTGAGACCTCCACTGTACTCCTGCCGGGAGCACCTCGAGTTTGCCGATGTATTTCGCCTATTGACGAGGCATTTGGCTACCTTAAGAGAGTCATAGTTACTCCTACCACTTGCACCCAGATTTATCACTGTCACATCCTCAAGCTTTCTCCGGCCAGTTCACCACAAGCGATACGCCATTATCTGTCGACATAAAGTGTTTCACAGTACTACTGCTGGCAGCTCCTCGGTTTGCAGATGTATTTCGCGTGTTGACGAGGCATTTGGCTACCTTAAGAGAGTCATAGTTACTCCTGCCACTTGCTCCCCGTTCTACCACAGTCACATCTACAAGCTTACTCTGGCCAGTTCACCAGAAGCGATACGCCATTATTTGTTGACCTTAAGACTTTCACAGTACTCCTTGCGGGAGCTCCTCGGGATTGCCAATGTAATTCGCCTTTTGACGAGGCATTTGGCTACTCTAAGAGAGTCATAGTTACTCCTGCCAGTTGCTCCCCGTTTTACCACAGTCACATCTACAAGCTTACTCTGGCCGTTCACCAGAAGCGATACGCCATTATTTGTTGACCTTAAGACTTTCACAGTACTCCTTCCGGGAGCTCATCGAGAATGCCGATGTTTTTCGCCTGTTGACGAGGCATTTTTCTACCTTAAGAGAGTCATTGTTACACCTGCCAAATGCTCGCCGTTAGCCACAGCCACATTTTCAAGCTTCCTCTGGCCCAGTTCACCTGAAGCGGTACACCATTATTTGTCGGCTTTGAGACCTTCACTGTACTCCTGCCGGGAGCACCTCGAGTTTGCACCTTGCACCCAGATTTATCACTGTCACATCCTCAAGCTTTCTCCGGCCAGTTCACCACAAGCGATACGCCATTATCTGTCGACATAAAGTGTTTCACAGTACTACTGCTGGCAGCTCCTCGGTTTGCAGATGTATTTCGCGAGTTGACGAGGCATTTGGCTACCTTAAGAGAGTCATAGTTACTCCTGCCACTTGCTCCCCGTTCTACCACAGTCACATCTACAAGCTTACTCTGGCCAGTTCACCAGAAGCGATACGCCATTATTTGTTGACCTTAAGACTTTCACAGTACTCCTTGCGGGAGCTCCTCGGGATTGCCAATGTAATTCGCCTTTTGACGAGGCATTTGGCTACTCTAAGAGAGTCATAGTTACTCCTGCCAGTTGCTCCCCGTTTTACCACAGTCACATCTACAAGCTTACTCTGGCCGTTCACCAGAAGCGATACGCCATTATTTGTTGACCTTAAGACTTTCACAGTACTCCTTCCGGGAGCTCATCGAGAATGCCGATGTTTTTCGCCTGTTGACGAGGCATTTTTCTACCTTAAGAGAGTCATTGTTAAACCTGCCAAATGCTCGCCGTTAACCACAGCCACATTTTCAAGCTTCCTCTGGCCCAGTTCACCTGAAGCGGTACACCATTATTTGTCGGCTTTGAGACCTTCACTGTACTCCTGCCGGGAGCACCTCAAGTTTGCCGATGTATTTCGCCTATTGACGAGGCATTTGGCTACCTTAAGAGAGTCATAGTTACTCCTACCACTTGCACCCAGATTTATCACTGTCACATCCTCAAGCTTTCTCCGGCCAGTTCACCACAGGCGATACGCCATTATCTGTCGACATAAAGTGTTTCACAGTACTACTGCTGGCAGCTCCTCGGTTTGCAGATGTATTTCGCGTGTTGACGAGGCATTTGGCTACCTTAAGAGGGTCATAGTTACTCCTGCCACTTGCTCCCCGTTCTACCATAGTCACATCTACAAGCTTACTCTGGCCAGTTCACCAGAAGCGATACGCCATTATTTGTTGACCTTAAGACTTTCACAGTACTCCTTGCGGGAGCTCCTCGGGATTGCCAATGTAATTCGCCTTTTGACGAGGCATTTGGCTACTCTAAGAGAGTCATAGTTACTCCTGCCAGTTGCTCCCCGTTTTACCACAGTCACATCTACAAGCTTACTCTGGCCGTTCACCAGAAGCGATACGCCATTATTTGTTGACCTTAAGACTTTCACAGTACTCCTTCCGGGAGCTCATCGAGAATGCCGATGTTTTTCGCCTGTTGACGAGGCATTTTTCTACCTTAAGAGAGTCATTGTTACACCTGCCAAATGCTCGCCGTTAGCCACAGCCACATTTTCAAGCTTCCTCTGGCCCAGTTCACCTGAAGCGGTACACCATTATTTGTCGGCTTTGAGACCTTCACTGTACTCCTGCCGGGAGCACCTCGAGTTTGCACCTTGCACCCAGATTTATCACTGTCACATCCTCAAGCTTTCTCCGGCCAGTTCACCACAAGCGATACGCCATTATCTGTCGACATAAAGTGTTTCACAGTACTACTGCTGGCAGCTCCTCGGTTTGCAGATGTATTTCGCGAGTTGACGAGGCATTTGGCTACCTTAAGAGAGTCATAGTTACTCCTGCCACTTGCTCCCCGTTCTACCACAGTCACATCTACAAGCTTACTCTGGCCAGTTCACCAGAAGCGATACGCCATTATTTGTTGACCTTAAGACTTTCACAGTACTCCTTGCGGGAGCTCCTCGGGATTGCCAATGTAATTCGCCTTTTGACGAGGCATTTGGCTACTCTAAGAGAGTCATAGTTACTCCTGCCAGTTGCTCCCCGTTTTACCACAGTCACATCTACAAGCTTACTCTGGCCGTTCACCAGAAGCGATACGCCATTATTTGTTGACCTTAAGACTTTCACAGTACTCCTTCCGGGAGCTCATCGAGAATGCCGATGTTTTTCGCCTGTTGACGAGGCATTTTTCTACCTTAAGAGAGTCATTGTTAAACCTGCCAAATGCTCGCCGTTAACCACAGCCACATTTTCAAGCTTCCTCTGGCCCAGTTCACCTGAAGCGGTACACCATTATTTGTCGGCTTTGAGACCTTCACTGTACTCCTGCCGGGAGCACCTCAAGTTTGCCGATGTATTTCGCCTATTGACGAGGCATTTGGCTACCTTAAGAGAGTCATAGTTACTCCTACCACTTGCACCCAGATTTATCACTGTCACATCCTCAAGCTTTCTCCGGCCAGTTCACCACAGGCGATACGCCATTATCTGTCGACATAAAGTGTTTCACAGTACTACTGCTGGCAGCTCCTCGGTTTGCAGATGTATTTCGCGTGTTGACGAGGCATTTGGCTACCTTAAGAGGGTCATAGTTACTCCTGCCACTTGCTCCCCGTTCTACCATAGTCACATCTACAAGCTTACTCTGGCCAGTTCACCAGAAGCGATACGCCATTATTTGTTGACCTTAAGACTTTCACAGTACTCCTTGCGGGAGCTCCTCGGGATTGCCAATGTAATTCGCCTTTTGACGAGGCATTTGGCTACTCTAAGAGAGTCATAGTTACTCCTGCCAGTTGCTCCCCGTTTTACCACAGTCACATCTACAAGCTTACTCTGGCCGTTCACCAGAAGCGATACGCCATTATTTGTTGACCTTAAGACTTTCACAGCACTCCTTCCAGGAGCTCATCGAGAATGCCGATGTTTTTCGCCTGTTGACGAGGCATTTTTCTACCTTAAGAGAGTCATTGTTACACCTGCCAAATGCTCGCCGTTAGCCACAGCCACATTTTCAAGCTTCCTCTGGCCCAGTTCACCTGAAGCGGAACACCATTATTTGTCGGCTTTGAGACCTTCACTGTACTCCTGCCGGGAGCACCTCGAGTTTGCACCTTGCACCCAGATTTAACACTGTCACATCATCAAGCTTTCTCCGGCCAGTTCACCACAAGCGATACGCCATTATCTGTCGACATAAAGTGTTTCACAGTACTACTGCTGGCAGCTCCTCGGTTTGCAGATGTATTTCGCGTGTTGACGAGGCATTTGGCTACCTTAAGAGAGTCATAGTTACTCCTGCCACTTGCTCCCCGTTCTACCACAGTCACATCTACAAGCTTACTCTGGCCAGTTCACCAGAAGCGATACGCCATTATTTGTTGACCTTAAGACTTTCACAGTACTCCTTGCGGGAGCTCCTCGGGATTGCCAATGTAATTCGCCTTTTGACGAGGCATTTGGCTACTCTAAGAGAGTCATAGTTACTCCTGCCAGTTGCTCCCCGTTTTACCACAGTCACATCTACAAGCTTACTCTGGCCGTTCACCAGAAGCGATACGCCATTATTTGTTGACCTTAAGACTTTCACAGTACTCCTTCCAGGAGCTCATCGAGAATGCCGATGTTTTTCGCCTGTTGACGAGGCATTTTTCTACCTTAAGAGAGTCATTGTTACACCTGCCAAATGCTCGCCGTTAGCCACAGCCACATTTTCAAGCTTCCTCTGGCCCAGTTCACCTGAAGCGGAACACCATTATTTGTCGGCTTTGAGACCTTCACTGTACTCCTGCCGGGAGCACCTCGAGTTTGCACCTTGCACCCAGATTTAACACTGTCACATCCTCAAGCTTTCTCCGGCCAGTTCACCAGAAGCGATACGCCATTATTTGTTGACCTTAAGACTTTCACAGTACTCCTTGCGGGAGCTCCTCGGGATTGCCAATGTAATTCGCCTTTTGACGAGGCATTTGGCTACCCTAAGAGAGTCATAGTTACTCCTGCCAGTTGCTCCCCGTTTTACCACAGTCACATCTACAAGCTTACTCTGGCCGTTCACCAGAAGCGATACGCCATTATTTGTTGACCTTAAGACTTTCACAGTACTCCTTCCGGGAGCTCATCGAGAATGCCGATGTTTTTCGCCTGTTGACGAGGCATTTTTCTACCTTAAGAGAGTCATTGTTAAACCTGCCAAATGCTCGCCGTTAACCACAGCCACATTTTCAAGCTTCCTCTGGCCCAGTTCACCTGAAGCGGTACACCATTATTTGTCGGCTTTGAGACCTTCACTGTACTCCTGCCGGGAGCACCTCGAGTTTGCCGATGTATTTCGCCTATTGACGAGGCATTTGGCTACCTTAAGAGAGTCATAGTTACTCCTACCACTTGCACCCAGATTTATCACTGTCACATCCTCAAGCTTTCTCCGGCCAGTTCACCACAGGCGATACGCCATTATCTGTCGACATAAAGTGTTTCACAGTACTACTGCTGGCAGCTCCTCGGTTTGCAGATGTATTTCGCGTGTTGACGAGGCATTTGGCTACCTTAAGAGAGTCATAGTTACTCCTGCCACTTGCTCCCCGTTCTACCACAGTCACATCTACAAGCTTACTCTGGCCAGTTCACCAGAAGCGATACGCCATTATTTGTTGACCTTAAGACTTTCACAGTACTCCTTGCGGGAGCTCCTCGGGATTGCCAATGTAATTCGCCTTTTGACGAGGCATTTGGCTACCCTAAGAGAGTCATAGTTACTCCTGCCAGTTGCTCCCCGTTTTACCACAGTCACATCTACAAGCTTACTCTGGCCGTTCACCAGAAGCGATACGCCATTATTTGTTGACCTTAAGACTTTCACAGTACTCCTTCCGGGAGCTCATCGAGAATGCCGATGTTTTTCGCCTGTTGACGAGGCATTTTTCTACCTTAAGAGAGTCATTGTTACACCTGCCAAATGCTCGCCGTTAGCCACAGCCACATTTTCAAGCTTCCTCTGGCCCAGTTCACCTGAAGCGGTACACCATTATTTGTCGGCTTTGAGACCTTCACTGTACTCCTGCCGGGAGCACCTCGAGTTTGCACCTTGCACCCAGATTTATCACTGTCACATCCTCAAGCTTTCTCCGGCCAGTTCACCACAAGCGATACGCCATTATCTGTCGACATAAAGTGTTTCACAGTACTACTGCTGGCAGCTCCTCGGTTTGCAGATGTATTTCGCATGTTGACGAGGCATTTGGCCACCTTAAGAGAGTCATAGTTACTCCTGCCACTTGCTCGCCGTTCTACCACAGTCACATCTACAAGCTTACTCTGGCCAGTTCACCAGAAGCGATACGCCATTATTTGTTGACCTTAAGACTTTCACAGTACTCCTTGCGGGAGCTCCTCGGGATTGCCAATGTAATTCTCCTTTTGACGAGGCATTTGGCTACTCTAAGAGAGTCATAGTTACTCCTGCCAGTTGCTCCCCGTTTTACCACAGTCACATCTACAAGCTTACTCTGGCCGTTCACCAGAAGCGATACGCCATTATTTGTTGACCTTAAGACTTTCACAGTACTCCTTCCGGGAGCTCATCGAGAATGCCGATGTTTTTCGCCTGTTGACGAGGCATTTTTCTACCTTAAGAGAGTCATTGTTACACCTGCCAAATGCTCGCCGTTAGCCACAGCCACATTTTCAAGCTTCCTCTGGCCCAGTTCACCTGAAGCGGTACACCATTATTTGTCGGCTTTGAGACCTTCACTGTACTCCTGCCGGGAGCACCTCGAGTTTGCACCTTGCTCCCAGATTTATCACTGTCACATCCTCAAGCTTTCTCCGGCCAGTTCACCACAAGCGATACGCCATTATCTGTCGACATAAAGTGTTTCACAGTACTACTGCTGGCAGCTCCTCGGTTTGCAGATGTATTTCGCATGTTGACGAGGCATTTGGCCACCTTAAGAGAGTCATAGTTACTCCTGCCACTTGCTCCCCGTTCTACCACAGTCACATCTACAAGCTTACTCTGGCCAGTTCACCAGAAGCGATACGCCATTATTTGTTGACCTTAAGACTTTCACAGTACTCCTTGCGGGAGCTCCTCGGGATTGCCAATGTAATTCGCCTTTTGACGAGGCATTTGGCTACCCTAAGAGAGTCATAGTTACTCCTGCCAGTTGCTCCCCGTTTTACCACAGTCACATCTACAAGCTTACTCTGGCCGTTCACCAGAAGCGATACGCCATTATTTGTTGACCTTAAGACTTTCACAGTACTCCTTCCGGGAGCTCATCGAGAATGCCGATGTTTTTCGCCTGTTGACGAGGCATTTTTCTACCTTAAGAGAGTCATTGTTACACCTGCCAAATGCTCGCCGTTAACCACAGCCACATTTTCAAGCTTCCTCTGGCCCAGTTCACCTGAAGCGGTACACCATTATTTGTCGGCTTTGAGACCTCCACTGTACTCCTGCCGGGAGCACCTCGAGTTTGCCGATGTATTTCGCCTATTGACGAGGCATTTGGCTACCTTAAGAGAGTCATAGTTACTCCTACCACTTGCACCCAGATTTATCACTGTCACATCCTCAAGCTTTCTCCGGCCAGTTCACCACAGGCGATACGCCATTATCTGTCGACATAAAGTGTTTCACAGTACTACTGCTGGCAGCTCCTCGGTTTGCAGATGTATTTCGCGTGTTGACGAGGCATTTGGCTACCTTAAGAGGGTCATAGTTACTCCTGCCACTTGCTCCCCGTTCTACCATAGTCACATCTACAAGCTTACTCTGGCCAGTTCACCAGAAGCGATACGCCATTATTTGTTGACCTTAAGACTTTCACAGTACTCCTTGCGGGAGCTCCTCGGGATTGCCAATGTAATTCGCCTTTTGACGAGGCATTTGGCTACTCTAAGAGAGTCATAGTTACTCCTGCCAGTTGCTCCCCGTTTTACCACAGTCACATCTACAAGCTTACTCTGGCCGTTCACCAGAAGCGATACGCCATTATTTGTTGACCTTAAGACTTTCACAGCACTCCTTCCAGGAGCTCATCGAGAATGCCGATGTTTTTCGCCTGTTGACGAGGCATTTTTCTACCTTAAGAGAGTCATTGTTACACCTGCCAAATGCTCGCCGTTAGCCACAGCCACATTTTCAAGCTTCCTCTGGCCCAGTTCACCTGAAGCGGAACACCATTATTTGTCGGCTTTGAGACCTTCACTGTACTCCTGCCGGGAGCACCTCGAGTTTGCACCTTGCACCCAGATTTAACACTGTCACATCATCAAGCTTTCTCCGGCCAGTTCACCACAAGCGATACGCCATTATCTGTCGACATAAAGTGTTTCACAGTACTACTGCTGGCAGCTCCTCGGTTTGCAGATGTATTTCGCGTGTTGACGAGGCATTTGGCTACCTTAAGAGAGTCATAGTTACTCCTGCCACTTGCTCCCCGTTCTACCACAGTCACATCTACAAGCTTACTCTGGCCAGTTCACCAGAAGCGATACGCCATTATTTGTTGACCTTAAGACTTTCACAGTACTCCTTGCGGGAGCTCCTCGGGATTGCCAATGTAATTCGCCTTTTGACGAGGCATTTGGCTACTCTAAGAGAGTCATAGTTACTCCTGCCAGTTGCTCCCCGTTTTACCACAGTCACATCTACAAGCTTACTCTGGCCGTTCACCAGAAGCGATACGCCATTATTTGTTGACCTTAAGACTTTCACAGTACTCCTTCCAGGAGCTCATCGAGAATGCCGATGTTTTTCGCCTGTTGACGAGGCATTTTTCTACCTTAAGAGAGTCATTGTTACACCTGCCAAATGCTCGCCGTTAGCCACAGCCACATTTTCAAGCTTCCTCTGGCCCAGTTCACCTGAAGCGGAACACCATTATTTGTCGGCTTTGAGACCTTCACTGTACTCCTGCCGGGAGCACCTCGAGTTTGCACCTTGCACCCAGATTTAACACTGTCACATCCTCAAGCTTTCTCCGGCCAGTTCACCAGAAGCGATACGCCATTATTTGTTGACCTTAAGACTTTCACAGTACTCCTTGCGGGAGCTCCTCGGGATTGCCAATGTAATTCGCCTTTTGACGAGGCATTTGGCTACCCTAAGAGAGTCATAGTTACTCCTGCCAGTTGCTCCCCGTTTTACCACAGTCACATCTACAAGCTTACTCTGGCCGTTCACCAGAAGCGATACGCCATTATTTGTTGACCTTAAGACTTTCACAGTACTCCTTCCGGGAGCTCATCGAGAATGCCGATGTTTTTCGCCTGTTGACGAGGCATTTTTCTACCTTAAGAGAGTCATTGTTAAACCTGCCAAATGCTCGCCGTTAACCACAGCCACATTTTCAAGCTTCCTCTGGCCCAGTTCACCTGAAGCGGTACACCATTATTTGTCGGCTTTGAGACCTTCACTGTACTCCTGCCGGGAGCACCTCGAGTTTGCCGATGTATTTCGCCTATTGACGAGGCATTTGGCTACCTTAAGAGAGTCATAGTTACTCCTACCACTTGCACCCAGATTTATCACTGTCACATCCTCAAGCTTTCTCCGGCCAGTTCACCACAGGCGATACGCCATTATCTGTCGACATAAAGTGTTTCACAGTACTACTGCTGGCAGCTCCTCGGTTTGCAGATGTATTTCGCGTGTTGACGAGGCATTTGGCTACCTTAAGAGAGTCATAGTTACTCCTGCCACTTGCTCCCCGTTCTACCACAGTCACATCTACAAGCTTACTCTGGCCAGTTCACCAGAAGCGATACGCCATTATTTGTTGACCTTAAGACTTTCACAGTACTCCTTGCGGGAGCTCCTCGGGATTGCCAATGTAATTCGCCTTTTGACGAGGCATTTGGCTACCCTAAGAGAGTCATAGTTACTCCTGCCAGTTGCTCCCCGTTTTACCACAGTCACATCTACAAGCTTACTCTGGCCGTTCACCAGAAGCGATACGCCATTATTTGTTGACCTTAAGACTTTCACAGTACTCCTTCCGGGAGCTCATCGAGAATGCCGATGTTTTTCGCCTGTTGACGAGGCATTTTTCTACCTTAAGAGAGTCATTGTTACACCTGCCAAATGCTCGCCGTTAGCCACAGCCACATTTTCAAGCTTCCTCTGGCCCAGTTCACCTGAAGCGGTACACCATTATTTGTCGGCTTTGAGACCTTCACTGTACTCCTGCCGGGAGCACCTCGAGTTTGCACCTTGCACCCAGATTTATCACTGTCACATCCTCAAGCTTTCTCCGGCCAGTTCACCACAAGCGATACGCCATTATCTGTCGACATAAAGTGTTTCACAGTACTACTGCTGGCAGCTCCTCGGTTTGCAGATGTATTTCGCATGTTGACGAGGCATTTGGCCACCTTAAGAGAGTCATAGTTACTCCTGCCACTTGCTCGCCGTTCTACCACAGTCACATCTACAAGCTTACTCTGGCCAGTTCACCAGAAGCGATACGCCATTATTTGTTGACCTTAAGACTTTCACAGTACTCCTTGCGGGAGCTCCTCGGGATTGCCAATGTAATTCTCCTTTTGACGAGGCATTTGGCTACTCTAAGAGAGTCATAGTTACTCCTGCCAGTTGCTCCCCGTTTTACCACAGTCACATCTACAAGCTTACTCTGGCCGTTCACCAGAAGCGATACGCCATTATTTGTTGACCTTAAGACTTTCACAGTACTCCTTCCGGGAGCTCATCGAGAATGCCGATGTTTTTCGCCTGTTGACGAGGCATTTTTCTACCTTAAGAGAGTCATTGTTACACCTGCCAAATGCTCGCCGTTAGCCACAGCCACATTTTCAAGCTTCCTCTGGCCCAGTTCACCTGAAGCGGTACACCATTATTTGTCGGCTTTGAGACCTTCACTGTACTCCTGCCGGGAGCACCTCGAGTTTGCACCTTGCTCCCAGATTTATCACTGTCACATCCTCAAGCTTTCTCCGGCCAGTTCACCACAAGCGATACGCCATTATCTGTCGACATAAAGTGTTTCACAGTACTACTGCTGGCAGCTCCTCGGTTTGCAGATGTATTTCGCATGTTGACGAGGCATTTGGCCACCTTAAGAGAGTCATAGTTACTCCTGCCACTTGCTCCCCGTTCTACCACAGTCACATCTACAAGCTTACTCTGGCCAGTTCACCAGAAGCGATACGCCATTATTTGTTGACCTTAAGACTTTCACAGTACTCCTTGCGGGAGCTCCTCGGGATTGCCAATGTAATTCGCCTTTTGACGAGGCATTTGGCTACCCTAAGAGAGTCATAGTTACTCCTGCCAGTTGCTCCCCGTTTTACCACAGTCACATCTACAAGCTTACTCTGGCCGTTCACCAGAAGCGATACGCCATTATTTGTTGACCTTAAGACTTTCACAGTACTCCTTCCGGGAGCTCATCGAGAATGCCGATGTTTTTCGCCTGTTGACGAGGCATTTTTCTACCTTAAGAGAGTCATTGTTACACCTGCCAAATGCTCGCCGTTAGCCACAGCCACATTTTCAAGCTTCCTCTGGCCCAGTTCACCTGAAGCGGTACACCATTATTTGTCGGCTTTGAGACCTTCACTGTACTCCTGCCGGGAGCACCTCGAGTTTGCACCTTGCACCCAGATTTATCACTGTCACATCCTCAAGCTTTCTCCGGCCAGTTCACCACAAGCGATACGCCATTATCTGTCGACATAAAGTGTTTCACAGTACTACTGCTGGCAGCTCCTCGGTTTGCAGATGTATTTCGCGAGTTGACGAGGCATTTGGCTACCTTAAGAGAGTCATAGTTACTCCTGCCACTTGCTCCCCGTTCTACCACAGTCACATCTACAAGCTTACTCTGGCCAGTTCACCAGAAGCGATACGCCATTATTTGTTGACCTTAAGACTTTCACAGTACTCCTTGCGGGAGCTCCTCGGGATTGCCAATGTAATTCGCCTTTTGACGAGGCATTTGGCTACTCTAAGAGAGTCATAGTTACTCCTGCCAGTTGCTCCCCGTTTTACCACAGTCACATCTACAAGCTTACTCTGGCCGTTCACCAGAAGCGATACGCCATTATTTGTTGACCTTAAGACTTTCACAGTACTCCTTCCGGGAGCTCATCGAGAATGCCGATGTTTTTCGCCTGTTGACGAGGCATTTTTCTACCTTAAGAGAGTCATTGTTAAACCTGCCAAATGCTCGCCGTTAACCACAGCCACATTTTCAAGCTTCCTCTGGCCCAGTTCACCTGAAGCGGTACACCATTATTTGTCGGCTTTGAGACCTTCACTGTACTCCTGCCGGGAGCACCTCAAGTTTGCCGATGTATTTCGCCTATTGACGAGGCATTTGGCTACCTTAAGAGAGTCATAGTTACTCCTACCACTTGCACCCAGATTTATCACTGTCACATCCTCAAGCTTTCTCCGGCCAGTTCACCACAGGCGATACGCCATTATCTGTCGACATAAAGTGTTTCACAGTACTACTGCTGGCAGCTCCTCGGTTTGCAGATGTATTTCGCGTGTTGACGAGGCATTTGGCTACCTTAAGAGGGTCATAGTTACTCCTGCCACTTGCTCCCCGTTCTACCATAGTCACATCTACAAGCTTACTCTGGCCAGTTCACCAGAAGCGATACGCCATTATTTGTTGACCTTAAGACTTTCACAGTACTCCTTGCGGGAGCTCCTCGGGATTGCCAATGTAATTCGCCTTTTGACGAGGCATTTGGCTACTCTAAGAGAGTCATAGTTACTCCTGCCAGTTGCTCCCCGTTTTACCACAGTCACATCTACAAGCTTACTCTGGCTGTTCACCAGAAGCGATACGCCATTATTTGTTGACCTTAAGACTTTCACAGTACTCCTTCCGGGAGCTCATCGAGAATGCCGATGTTTTTCGCCTGTTGACGAGGCATTTTTCTACCTTAAGAGAGTCATTGTTACACCTGCCAAATGCTCGCCGTTAGCCACAGCCACATTTTCAAGCTTCCTCTGGCCCAGTTCACCTGAAGCGGTACACCATTATTTGTCGGCTTTGAGACCTTCACTGTACTCCTGCCGGGAGCACCTCGAGTTTGCACCTTGCACCCAGATTTATCACTGTCACATCCTCAAGCTTTCTCCGGCCAGTTCACCACAAGCGATACGCCATTATCTGTCGACATAAAGTGTTTCACAGTACTACTGCTGGCAGCTCCTCGGTTTGCAGATGTATTTCGCGAGTTGACGAGGCATTTGGCTACCTTAAGAGAGTCATAGTTACTCCTGCCACTTGCTCCCCGTTCTACCACAGTCACATCTACAAGCTTACTCTGGCCAGTTCACCAGAAGCGATACGCCATTATTTGTTGACCTTAAGACTTTCACAGTACTCCTTGCGGGAGCTCCTCGGGATTGCCAATGTAATTCGCCTTTTGACGAGGCATTTGGCTACTCTAAGAGAGTCATAGTTACTCCTGCCAGTTGCTCCCCGTTTTACCACAGTCACATCTACAAGCTTACTCTGGCCGTTCACCAGAAGCGATACGCCATTATTTGTTGACCTTAAGACTTTCACAGTACTCCTTCCGGGAGCTCATCGAGAATGCCGATGTTTTTCGCCTGTTGACGAGGCATTTTTCTACCTTAAGAGAGTCATTGTTAAACCTGCCAAATGCTCGCCGTTAACCACAGCCACATTTTCAAGCTTCCTCTGGCCCAGTTCACCTGAAGCGGTACACCATTATTTGTCGGCTTTGAGACCTTCACTGTACTCCTGCCGGGAGCACCTCAAGTTTGCCGATGTATTTCGCCTATTGACGAGGCATTTGGCTACCTTAAGAGAGTCATAGTTACTCCTACCACTTGCACCCAGATTTATCACTGTCACATCCTCAAGCTTTCTCCGGCCAGTTCACCACAGGCGATACGCCATTATCTGTCGACATAAAGTGTTTCACAGTACTACTGCTGGCAGCTCCTCGGTTTGCAGATGTATTTCGCGTGTTGACGAGGCATTTGGCTACCTTAAGAGGGTCATAGTTACTCCTGCCACTTGCTCCCCGTTCTACCATAGTCACATCTACAAGCTTACTCTGGCCAGTTCACCAGAAGCGATACGCCATTATTTGTTGACCTTAAGACTTTCACAGTACTCCTTGCGGGAGCTCCTCGGGATTGCCAATGTAATTCGCCTTTTGACGAGGCATTTGGCTACTCTAAGAGAGTCATAGTTACTCCTGCCAGTTGCTCCCCGTTTTACCACAGTCACATCTACAA
Source organism: Schistocerca nitens (assembly GCF_023898315.1). Classification (NCBI taxonomy): domain Eukaryota; kingdom Metazoa; phylum Arthropoda; class Insecta; order Orthoptera; family Acrididae; genus Schistocerca; species Schistocerca nitens. The sequence goes on along the minus strand of NC_064625.1, from coordinate 157,028,855 downwards.
GCTTACTCTGGCCGTTCACCAGAAGCGATACGCCATTATTTGTTGACCTTAAGACTTTCACAGCACTCCTTCCAGGAGCTCATCGAGAATGCCGATGTTTTTCGCCTGTTGACGAGGCATTTTTCTACCTTAAGAGAGTCATTGTTACACCTGCCAAATGCTCGCCGTTAGCCACAGCCACATTTTCAAGCTTCCTCTGGCCCAGTTCACCTGAAGCGGAACACCATTATTTGTCGGCTTTGAGACCTTCACTGTACTCCTGCCGGGAGCACCTCGAGTTTGCACCTTGCACCCAGATTTAACACTGTCACATCATCAAGCTTTCTCCGGCCAGTTCACCACAAGCGATACGCCATTATCTGTCGACATAAAGTGTTTCACAGTACTACTGCTGGCAGCTCCTCGGTTTGCAGATGTATTTCGCGTGTTGACGAGGCATTTGGCTACCTTAAGAGAGTCATAGTTACTCCTGCCACTTGCTCCCCGTTCTACCACAGTCACATCTACAAGCTTACTCTGGCCAGTTCACCAGAAGCGATACGCCATTATTTGTTGACCTTAAGACTTTCACAGTACTCCTTGCGGGAGCTCCTCGGGATTGCCAATGTAATTCGCCTTTTGACGAGGCATTTGGCTACTCTAAGAGAGTCATAGTTACTCCTGCCAGTTGCTCCCCGTTTTACCACAGTCACATCTACAAGCTTACTCTGGCCGTTCACCAGAAGCGATACGCCATTATTTGTTGACCTTAAGACTTTCACAGTACTCCTTCCAGGAGCTCATCGAGAATGCCGATGTTTTTCGCCTGTTGACGAGGCATTTTTCTACCTTAAGAGAGTCATTGTTACACCTGCCAAATGCTCGCCGTTAGCCACAGCCACATTTTCAAGCTTCCTCTGGCCCAGTTCACCTGAAGCGGAACACCATTATTTGTCGGCTTTGAGACCTTCACTGTACTCCTGCCGGGAGCACCTCGAGTTTGCACCTTGCACCCAGATTTAACACTGTCACATCCTCAAGCTTTCTCCGGCCAGTTCACCAGAAGCGATACGCCATTATTTGTTGACCTTAAGACTTTCACAGTACTCCTTGCGGGAGCTCCTCGGGATTGCCAATGTAATTCGCCTTTTGACGAGGCATTTGGCTACCCTAAGAGAGTCATAGTTACTCCTGCCAGTTGCTCCCCGTTTTACCACAGTCACATCTACAAGCTTACTCTGGCCGTTCACCAGAAGCGATACGCCATTATTTGTTGACCTTAAGACTTTCACAGTACTCCTTCCGGGAGCTCATCGAGAATGCCGATGTTTTTCGCCTGTTGACGAGGCATTTTTCTACCTTAAGAGAGTCATTGTTAAACCTGCCAAATGCTCGCCGTTAACCACAGCCACATTTTCAAGCTTCCTCTGGCCCAGTTCACCTGAAGCGGTACACCATTATTTGTCGGCTTTGAGACCTTCACTGTACTCCTGCCGGGAGCACCTCGAGTTTGCCGATGTATTTCGCCTATTGACGAGGCATTTGGCTACCTTAAGAGAGTCATAGTTACTCCTACCACTTGCACCCAGATTTATCACTGTCACATCCTCAAGCTTTCTCCGGCCAGTTCACCACAGGCGATACGCCATTATCTGTCGACATAAAGTGTTTCACAGTACTACTGCTGGCAGCTCCTCGGTTTGCAGATGTATTTCGCGTGTTGACGAGGCATTTGGCTACCTTAAGAGAGTCATAGTTACTCCTGCCACTTGCTCCCCGTTCTACCACAGTCACATCTACAAGCTTACTCTGGCCAGTTCACCAGAAGCGATACGCCATTATTTGTTGACCTTAAGACTTTCACAGTACTCCTTGCGGGAGCTCCTCGGGATTGCCAATGTAATTCGCCTTTTGACGAGGCATTTGGCTACCCTAAGAGAGTCATAGTTACTCCTGCCAGTTGCTCCCCGTTTTACCACAGTCACATCTACAAGCTTACTCTGGCCGTTCACCAGAAGCGATACGCCATTATTTGTTGACCTTAAGACTTTCACAGTACTCCTTCCGGGAGCTCATCGAGAATGCCGATGTTTTTCGCCTGTTGACGAGGCATTTTTCTACCTTAAGAGAGTCATTGTTACACCTGCCAAATGCTCGCCGTTAGCCACAGCCACATTTTCAAGCTTCCTCTGGCCCAGTTCACCTGAAGCGGTACACCATTATTTGTCGGCTTTGAGACCTTCACTGTACTCCTGCCGGGAGCACCTCGAGTTTGCACCTTGCACCCAGATTTATCACTGTCACATCCTCAAGCTTTCTCCGGCCAGTTCACCACAAGCGATACGCCATTATCTGTCGACATAAAGTGTTTCACAGTACTACTGCTGGCAGCTCCTCGGTTTGCAGATGTATTTCGCATGTTGACGAGGCATTTGGCCACCTTAAGAGAGTCACAGTTACTCCTGCCACTTGCTCGCCGTTCTACCACAGTCACATCTACAAGCTTACTCTGGCCAGTTCACCAGAAGCGATACGCCATTATTTGTTGACCTTAAGACTTTCACAGTACTCCTTGCGGGAGCTCCTCGGGATTGCCAATGTAATTCTCCTTTTGACGAGGCATTTGGCTACTCTAAGAGAGTCATAGTTACTCCTGCCAGTTGCTCCCCGTTTTACCACAGTCACATCTACAAGCTTACTCTGGCCGTTCACCAGAAGCGATACGCCATTATTTGTTGACCTTAAGACTTTCACAGTACTCCTTCCGGGAGCTCATCGAGAATGCCGATGTTTTTCGCCTGTTGACGAGGCATTTTTCTACCTTAAGAGAGTCATTGTTACACCTGCCAAATGCTCGCCGTTAGCCACAGCCACATTTTCAAGCTTCCTCTGGCCCAGTTCACCTGAAGCGGTACACCATTATTTGTCGGCTTTGAGACCTTCACTGTACTCCTGCCGGGAGCACCTCGAGTTTGCACCTTGCTCCCAGATTTATCACTGTCACATCCTCAAGCTTTCTCCGGCCAGTTCACCACAAGCGATACGCCATTATCTGTCGACATAAAGTGTTTCACAGTACTACTGCTGGCAGCTCCTCGGTTTGCAGATGTATTTCGCATGTTGACGAGGCATTTGGCCACCTTAAGAGAGTCATAGTTACTCCTGCCACTTGCTCCCCGTTCTACCACAGTCACATCTACAAGCTTACTCTGGCCAGTTCACCAGAAGCGATACGCCATTATTTGTTGACCTTAAGACTTTCACAGTACTCCTTGCGGGAGCTCCTCGGGATTGCCAATGTAATTCGCCTTTTGACGAGGCATTTGGCTACCCTAAGAGAGTCATAGTTACTCCTGCCAGTTGCTCCCCGTTTTACCACAGTCACATCTACAAGCTTACTCTGGCCGTTCACCAGAAGCGATACGCCATTATTTGTTGACCTTAAGACTTTCACAGTACTCCTTCCGGGAGCTCATCGAGAATGCCGATGTTTTTCGCCTGTTGACGAGGCATTTTTCTACCTTAAGAGAGTCATTGTTACACCTGCCAAATGCTCGCCGTTAACCACAGCCACATTTTCAAGCTTCCTCTGGCCCAGTTCACCTGAAGCGGTACACCATTATTTGTCGGCTTTGAGACCTCCACTGTACTCCTGCCGGGAGCACCTCGAGTTTGCCGATGTATTTCGCCTATTGACGAGGCATTTGGCTACCTTAAGAGAGTCATAGTTACTCCTACCACTTGCACCCAGATTTATCACTGTCACATCCTCAAGCTTTCTCCGGCCAGTTCACCACAGGCGATACGCCATTATCTGTCGACATAAAGTGTTTCACAGTACTACTGCTGGCAGCTCCTCGGTTTGCAGATGTATTTCGCGTGTTGACGAGGCATTTGGCTACCTTAAGAGGGTCATAGTTACCCCTGCCACTTGCTCCCCGTTCTACCATAGTCACATCTACAAGCTTACTCTGGCCAGTTCACCAGAAGCGATACGCCATTATTTGTTGACCTTAAGACTTTCACAGTACTCCTTGCGGGAGCTCCTCGGGATTGCCAATGTAATTCGCCTTTTGACGAGGCATTTGGCTACTCTAAGAGAGTCATAGTTACTCCTGCCAGTTGCTCCCCGTTTTACCACAGTCACATCTACAAGCTTACTCTGGCCGTTCACCAGAAGCGATACGCCATTATTTGTTGACCTTAAGACTTTCACAGCACTCCTTCCAGGAGCTCATCGAGAATGCCGATGTTTTTCGCCTGTTGACGAGGCATTTTTCTACCTTAAGAGAGTCATTGTTACACCTGCCAAATGCTCGCCGTTAGCCACAGCCACATTTTCAAGCTTCCTCTGGCCCAGTTCACCTGAAGCGGAACACCATTATTTGTCGGCTTTGAGACCTTCACTGTACTCCTGCCGGGAGCACCTCGAGTTTGCACCTTGCACCCAGATTTAACACTGTCACATCATCAAGCTTTCTCCGGCCAGTTCACCACAAGCGATACGCCATTATCTGTCGACATAAAGTGTTTCACAGTACTACTGCTGGCAGCTCCTCGGTTTGCAGATGTATTTCGCGTGTTGACGAGGCATTTGGCTACCTTAAGAGAGTCATAGTTACTCCTGCCACTTGCTCCCCGTTCTACCACAGTCACATCTACAAGCTTACTCTGGCCAGTTCACCAGAAGCGATACGCCATTATTTGTTGACCTTAAGACTTTCACAGTACTCCTTGCGGGAGCTCCTCGGGATTGCCAATGTAATTCGCCGTTTGACGAGGCATTTGGCTACTCTAAGAGAGTCATAGTTACTCCTGCCAGTTGCTCCCCGTTTTACCACAGTCACATCTACAAGCTTACTCTGGCCGTTCACCAGAAGCGATACGCCATTATTTGTTGACCTTAAGACTTTCACAGTACTCCTTCCAGGAGCTCATCGAGAATGCCGATGTTTTTCGCCTGTTGACGAGGCATTTTTCTACCTTAAGAGAGTCATTGTTACACCTGCCAAATGCTCGCCGTTAGCCACAGCCACATTTTCAAGCTTCCTCTGGCCCAGTTCACCTGAAGTGGAACACCATTATTTGTCGGCTTTGAGACCTTCACTGTACTCCTGCCGGGAGCACCTCGAGTTTGCACCTTGCACCCAGATTTAACACTGTCACATCCTCAAGCTTTCTCCGGCCAGTTCACCACAAGCGATACGCCATTATTTGTTGACCTTAAGACTTTCACAGTACTCCTTGCGGGAGCTCCTCGGGATTGCCAATGTAATTCGCCTTTTGACGAGGCATTTGGCTACCCTAAGAGAGTCATAGTTACTCCTGCCAGTTGCTCCCCGTTTTACCACAGTCACATCTACAAGCTTACTCTGGCCGTTCACCAGAAGCGATACGCCATTATTTGTTGACCTTAAGACTTTCACAGTACTCCTTCCGGGAGCTCATCGAGAATGCCGATGTTTTTCGCCTGTTGACGAGGCATTTTTCTACCTTAAGAGAGTCATTGTTACACCTGCCAAATGCTCGCCGTTAGCCACAGCCACATTTTCAAGCTTCCTCTGGCCCAGTTCACCTGAAGCGGTACACCATTATTTGTCGGCTTTGAGACCTTCACTGTACTCCTGCCGGGAGCACCTCGAGTTTGCACCTTGCACCCAGATTTATCACTGTCACATCCTCAAGCTTTCTCCGGCCAGTTCACCACAAGCGATACGCCATTATCTGTCGACATAAAGTGTTTCACAGTACTACTGCTGGCAGCTCCTCGGTTTGCAGATGTATTTCGCATGTTGACGAGGCATTTGGCCACCTTAAGAGAGTCATAGTTACTCCTGCCACTTGCTCCCCGTTCTACCACAGTCACATCTACAAGCTTACTCTGGCCAGTTCACCAGAAGCGATACGCCATTATTTGTTGACCTTAAGACTTTCACAGTACTCCTTGCGGGAGCTCCTCGGGATTGCCAATGTAATTCTCCTTTTGACGAGGCATTTGGCTACTCTAAGAGAGTCATAGTTACTCCTGCCAGTTGCTCCCCGTTTTACCACAGTCACATCTACAAGCTTACTCTGGCCGTTCACCAGAAGCGATACGCCATTATTTGTTGACCTTAAGACTTTCACAGTACTCCTTCCGGGAGCTCATCGAGAATGCCGATGTTTTTCGCCTGTTGACGAGGCATTTTTCTACCTTAAGAGAGTCATTGTTACACCTGCCAAATGCTCGCCGTTAGCCACAGCCACATTTTCAAGCTTCCTCTGGCCCAGTTCACCTGAAGCGGTACACCATTATTTGTCGGCTTTGAGACCTTCACTGTACTCCTGCCGGGAGCACCTCGAGTTTGCCGATGTATTTCGCCTATTGACGAGGCATTTGGCTACCTTAAGAGAGTCATAGTTACTCCTACCACTTGCACCCAGATTTATCACAGTCACATCCTCAAGCTTTCTCCAGCCAGTTCACCACAGGCGATACGCCATTATCTGTCGACATAAAGTGTTTCACAGTACTACTGCTGGCAGCTCCTCGGTTTGCAGATGTATTTCGCGTGTTGACGAGGCATTTGGCTACCTTAAGAGAGTCATAATTACTCCTGCCACTTGCTCCCCGTTCTACCACAGTCACATCTACAAGCTTACTCTGGCCAGTTCACCAGAAGCGATACGCCATTATTTGTTGACCTTAAGACTTTCACAGTACTCCTTGCGGGAGCTCCTCGGGATTGCCAATGTAATTCGCCTTTTGACGAGGCATTTAGCTACTCTAAGAGAGTCATAGTTACTCCTGCCAGTTGCTCCCCGTTTTACCACAGTCACATCTACAAGCTTACTCTGGCCGTTCACCAGAAGCGATACGCCATTATTTGTTGACCTTAAGACTTTCACAGTACTCCTTCCGGGAGCTCATCGAGAATGCCGATGTTTTTCGCCTGTTGACGAGGCATTTTTCTACCTTAAGAGAGTCATTGTTAAACCTGCCAAATGCTCGCCGTTAACCACAGCCACATTTTCAAGCTTCCTCTGGCCCAGTTCACCTGAAGCGGTACACCATTATTTGTCGGCTTTGAGACCTCCACTGTACTCCTGCCGGGAGCACCTCGAGTTTGCCGATGTATTTCGCCTATTGACGAGGCATTTGGCTACCTTAAGAGAGTCATAGTTACTCCTACCACTTGCACCCAGATTTATCACTGTCACATCCTCAAGCTTTCTCCGGCCAGTTCACCACAGGCGATACGCCATTATCTGTCGACATAAAGTGTTTCACAGTACTACTGCTGGCAGCTCCTCGGTTTGCAGATGTATTTCGCGTGTTGACGAGGCATTTGGCTACCTTAAGAGGGTCATAGTTACTCCTGCCACTTGCTCCCCGTTCTACCATAGTCACATCTACAAGCTTACTCTGGCCAGTTCACCAGAAGCGATACGCCATTATTTGTTGACCTTAAGACTTTCACAGTACTCCTTGCGGGAGCTCCTCGGGATTGCCAATGTAATTCGCCTTTTGACGAGGCATTTGGCTACTCTAAGAGAGTCATAGTTACTCCTGCCAGTTGCTCCCCGTTTTACCACAGTCACATCTACAAGCTTACTCTGGCCGTTCACCAGAAGCGATACGCCATTATTTGTTGACCTTAAGACTTTCACAGTACTCCTTCCGGGAGCTCATCGAGAATGCCGATGTTTTTCGCCTGTTGACGAGGCATTTTTCTACCTTAAGAGAGTCATTGTTACACCTGCCAAATGCTCGCCGTTAGCCACAGCCACATTTTCAAGCTTCCTCTGGCCCAGTTCACCTGAAGCGGTACACCATTATTTGTCGGCTTTGAGACCTTCACTGTACTCCTGCCGGGAGCACCTCGAGTTTGCCGATGTATTTCGCCTATTGACGAGGCATTTGGCTACCTTAAGAGAGTCATGGTTACTCCTACCACTTGCACCCAGATTTATCACAGTCACATCCTCAAGCTTTCTCCAGCCAGTTCACCACAGGCGATACGCCATTATCTGTCGACATAAAGTGTTTCACAGTACTACTGCTGGCAGCTCCTCGGTTTGCAGATGTATTTCGCGTGTTGACGAGGCATTTGGCTACCTTAAGAGAGTCATAATTACTCCTGCCACTTGCTCCCCGTTCTACCACAGTCACATCTACAAGCTTACTCTGGCCAGTTCACCAGAAGCGATACGCCATTATTTGTTGACCTTAAGACTTTCACAGTACTCCTTGCGGGAGCTCCTCGGGATTGCCAATGTAATTCGCCTTTTGACGAGGCATTTGGCTACTCTAAGAGAGTCATAGTTACTCCTGCCAGTTGCTCCCCGTTTTACCACAGTCACATCTACAAGCTTACTCTGGCCGTTCACCAGAAGCGATACGCCATTATTTGTTGACCTTAAGACTTTCACAGTACTCCTTCCGGGAGCTCATCGAGAATGCCGATGTTTTTCGCCTGTTGACGAGGCATTTTTCTACCTTAAGAGAGTCATTGTTAAACCTGCCAAATGCTCGCCGTTAACCACAGCCACATTTTCAAGCTTCCTCTGGCCCAGTTCACCTGAAGCGGTACACCATTATTTGTCGGCTTTGAGACCTTCACTGTACTCCTGCCGGGAGCACCTCGAGTTTGCCGATGTATTTCGCCTATTGACGAGGCATTTGGCTACCTTAAGAGAGTCATAGTTACTCCTACCACTTGCACCCAGATTTATCACTGTCACATCCTCAAGCTTTCTCCGGCCAGTTCACCACAGGCGATACGCCATTATCTGTCGACATAAAGTGTTTCACAGTACTACTGCTGGCAGCTCCTCGGTTTGCAGATGTATTTCGCGTGTTGACGAGGCATTTGGCTACCTTAAGAGAGTCATAGTTACTCCTGCCACTTGCTCCCCGTTCTACCACAGTCACATCTACAAGCTTACTCTGGCCAGTTCACCAGAAGCGATACGCCATTATTTGTTGACCTTAAGACTTTCACAGTACTCCTTGCGGGAGCTCCTCGGGATTGCCAATGTAATTCGCCTTTTGACGAGGCATTTGGCTACCCTAAGAGAGTCATAGTTACTCCTGCCAGTTGCTCCCCGTTTTACCACAGTCACATCTACAAGCTTACTCTGGCCGTTCACCAGAAGCGATACGCCATTATTTGTTGACCTTAAGACTTTCACAGTACTCCTGCCGGGAGCTCATCGAGAATGCCGATGTTTTTCGCCTGTTGACGAGGCATTTTTCTACCTTAAGAGAGTCATTGTTACACCTGCCAAATGCTCGCCGTTAGCCACAGCCACATTTTCAAGCTTCCTCTGGCCCAGTTCACCTGAAGCGGTACACCATTATTTGTCGGCTTTGAGACCTTCACTGTACTCCTGCCGGGAGCACCTCGAGTTTGCCGATGTATTTCGCCTATTGACGAGGCATTTGGCTACCTTAAGAGAGTCATGGTTACTCCTACCACTTGCACCCAGATTTATCACAGTCACATCCTCAAGCTTTCTCCAGCCAGTTCACCACAGGCGATACGCCATTATCTGTCGACATAAAGTGTTTCACAGTACTACTGCTGGCAGCTCCTCGGTTTGCAGATGTATTTCGCGTGTTGACGAGGCATTTGGCTACCTTAAGAGAGTCATAATTACTCCTGCCACTTGCTCCCCGTTCTACCACAGTCACATCTACAAGCTTACTCTGGCCAGTTCACCAGAAGCGATACGCCATTATTTGTTGACCTTAAGACTTTCACAGTACTCCTTGCGGGAGCTCCTCGGGATTGCCAATGTAATTCGCCTTTTGACGAGGCATTTGGCTACTCTAAGAGAGTCATAGTTACTCCTGCCAGTTGCTCCCCGTTTTACCACAGTCACATCTACAAGCTTACTCTGGCCGTTCACCAGAAGCGATACGCCATTATTTGTTGACCTTAAGACTTTCACAGTACTCCTTCCGGGAGCTCATCGAGAATGCCGATGTTTTTCGCCTGTTGACGAGGCATTTTTCTACCTTAAGAGAGTCATTGTTACACCTGCCAAATGCTCGCCGTTAGCCACAGCCACATTTTCAAGCTTCCTCTGGCCCAGTTCACCTGAAGCGGTACACCATTATTTGTCGGCTTTGAGACCTTCACTGTACTCCTGCCGGGAGCACCTCGAGTTTGCCGATGTATTTCGCCTATTGACGAGGCATTTGGCTACCTTAAGAGAGTCATGGTTACTCCTACCACTTGCACCCAGATTTATCACAGTCACATCCTCAAGCTTTCTCCAGCCAGTTCACCACAGGCGATACGCCATTATCTGTCGACATAAAGTGTTTCACAGTACTACTGCTGGCAGCTCCTCGGTTTGCAGATGTATTTCGCGTGTTGACGAGGCATTTGGCTACCTTAAGAGAGTCATAATTACTCCTGCCACTTGCTCCCCGTTCTACCACAGTCACATCTACAAGCTTACTCTGGCCAGTTCACCAGAAGCGATACGCCATTATTTGTTGACCTTAAGACTTTCACAGTACTCCTTGCGGGAGCTCCTCGGGATTGCCAATGTAATTCGCCTTTTGACGAGGCATTTGGCTACTCTAAGAGAGTCATAGTTACTCCTGCCAGTTGCTCCCCGTTTTACCACAGTCACATCTACAAGCTTACTCTGGCCGTTCACCAGAAGCGATACGCCATTATTTGTTGACCTTAAGACTTTCACAGTACTCCTTCCGGGAGCTCATCGAGAATGCCGATGTTTTTCGCCTGTTGACGAGGCATTTTTCTACCTTAAGAGAGTCATTGTTAAACCTGCCAAATGCTCGCCGTTAACCACAGCCACATTTTCAAGCTTCCTCTGGCCCAGTTCACCTGAAGCGGTACACCATTATTTGTCGGCTTTGAGACCTCCACTGTACTCCTGCCGGGAGCACCTCGAGTTTGCCGATGTATTTCGCCTATTGACGAGGCATTTGGCTACCTTAAGAGAGTCATAGTTACTCCTACCACTTGCACCCAGATTTATCACTGTCACATCCTCAAGCTTTCTCCGGCCAGTTCACCACAGGCGATACGCCATTATCTGTCGACATAAAGTGTTTCACAGTACTACTGCTGGCAGCTCCTCGGTTTGCAGATGTATTTCGCGTGTTGACGAGGCATTTGGCTACCTTAAGAGGGTCATAGTTACTCCTGCCACTTGCTCCCCGTTCTACCATAGTCACATCTACAAGCTTACTCTGGCCAGTTCACCAGAAGCGATACGCCATTATTTGTTGACCTTAAGACTTTCACAGTACTCCTTGCGGGAGCTCCTCGGGATTGCCAATGTAATTCGCCTTTTGACGAGGCATTTGGCTACTCTAAGAGAGTCATAGTTACTCCTGCCAGTTGCTCCCCGTTTTACCACAGTCACATCTACAAGCTTACTCTGGCCGTTCACCAGAAGCGATACGCCATTATTTGTTGACCTTAAGACTTTCACAGCACTCCTTCCAGGAGCTCATCGAGAATGCCGATGTTTTTCGCCTGTTGACGAGGCATTTTTCTACCTTAAGAGAGTCATTGTTACACCTGCCAAATGCTCGCCGTTAGCCACAGCCCCATTTTCAAGCTTCCTCTGGCCCAGTTCACCTGAAGCGGAACACCATTATTTGTCGGCTTTGAGACCTTCACTGTACTCCTGCCGGGAGCACCTCGAGTTTGCACCTTGCACCCAGATTTAACACTGTCACATCATCAAGCTTTCTCCGGCCAGTTCACCACAAGCGATACGCCATTATCTGTCGACATAAAGTGTTTCACAGTACTACTGCTGGCAGCTCCTCGGTTTGCAGATGTATTTCGCGTGTTGACGAGGCATTTGGCTACCTTAAGAGAGTCATAGTTACTCCTGCCACTTGCTCCCCGTTCTACCACAGTCACATCTACAAGCTTACTCTGGCCAGTTCACCAGAAGCGATACGCCATTATTTGTTGACCTTAAGACTTTCACAGTACTCCTTGCGGGAGCTCCTCGGGATTGCCAATGTAATTCGTCTTTTGACGAGGCATTTGGCTACTCTAAGAGAGTCATAGTTACTCCTGCCAGTTGCTCCCCGTTTTACCACAGTCACATCTACAAGCTTACTCTGGCCGTTCACCAGAAGCGATACGCCATTATTTGTTGACCTTAAGACTTTCACAGTACTCCTTCCGGGAGCTCATCGAGAATGCCGATGTTTTTCGCCTGTTGACGAGGCATTTTTCTACCTTAAGAGAGTCATTGTTACACCTGCCAAATGCTCGCCGTTAGCCACAGCCACATTTTCAAGCTTCCTCTGGCCCAGTTCACCTGAAGCGGTACACCATTATTTGTCGGCTTTGAGACCTTCACTGTACTCCTGCCGGGAGCACCTCGAGTTTGCCGATGTATTTCGCCTATTGACGAGGCATTTGGCTACCTTAAGAGAGTCATAGTTACTCCTACCACTTGCACCCAGATTTATCACTGTCACATCCTCAAGCTTTCTCCAGCCAGTTCACCACAGGCGATACGCCATTATCTGTCGACATAAAGTGTTTCACAGTACTACTGCTGGCAGCTCCTCGGTTTGCAGATGTATTTCGCGTGTTGACGAGGCATTTGGCTACCTTAAGAGAGTCATAATTACTCCTGCCACTTGCTCCCCGTTCTACCACAGTCACATCTACAAGCTTACTCTGGCCAGTTCACCAGAAGCGATACGCCATTATTTGTTGACCTTAAGACTTTCACAGTACTCCTTGCGGGAGCTCCTCGGGATTGCCAATGTAATTCGCCTTTTGACGAGGCATTTGGCTACTCTAAGAGAGTCATAGTTACTCCTGCCAGTTGCTCCCCGTTTTACCACAGTCACATCTACAAGCTTACTCTGGCCGTTCACCAGAAGCGATACGCCATTATTTGTTGACCTTAAGACTTTCACAGTACTCCTTCCAGGAGCTCATCGAGAATGCCGATGTTTTTCGCCTGTTGACGAGGCATTTTTCTACCTTAAGAGAGTCATTGTTACACCTGCCAAATGCTCGCCGTTAGCCACAGCCACATTTTCAAGCTTCCTCTGGCCCAGTTCACCTGAAGCGGAACACCATTATTTGTCGGCTTTGAGACATTCACTGTACTCCTGCCGGGAGCACCTCGAGTTTGCACCTTGCACCCAGATTTAACACTGTCACATCCTCAAGCTTTCTCCGGCCAGTTCACCACAAGCGATACGCCATTATCTGTCGACATAAAGTGTTTCACAGTACTACTGCTGGCAGCTCCTCGGTTTGCAGATGTATTTCGCGTGTTGACGAGGCATTTGGCTACCTTAAGAGAGTCATAGTTACTCCTGTCACTTGTTCCCCGTTCTACCACAGTCACATCTACAAGCTTACTCTGGCCAGTTCACCAGAAGCGATACGCCATTATTTGTTGACCTTAAGACTTTCACAGTACTCCTTGCGGGAGCTCCTCGGGATTGCCAATGTAATTCGCCTTTTGACGAGGCATTTGGCTACTCTAAGAGAGTCATAGTTACTCCTGCCAGTTGCTCCCCGTTTTACCACAGTCACATCTACAAGCTTACTCTGGCCGTTCACCAGAAGCGATACGCCATTATTTGTTGACCTTAAGACTTTCACAGTACTCCTTCCGGGAGCTCATCGAGAATGCCGATGTTTTTCGCCTGTTGACGAGGCATTTTTCTACCTTAAGAGAGTCATTGTTACACCTGCCAAATGCTCGCCGTTAACCACAGCCACATTTTCAAGCTTCCTCTGGCCCAGTTCACCTGAAGCGGTACACCATTATTTGTCGGCTTTGAGACCTTCACTGTACTCCTGCCGGGAGCACCTCGAGTTTGCCGATGTATTTCGCCTATTGACGAGGCATTTGGCTACCTTAAGAGAGTCATAGTTACTCCTACCACTTGCACCCAGATTTATCACTGTCACATCCTCAAGCTTTCTCTGGCCAGTTCACCACAGGCGATACGCCATTATCTGTCGACATAAAGTGTTTCACAGTACTACTGCTGGCAGCTCCTCGGTTTGCAGATGTATTTCGCGTGTTGACGAGGCATTTGGCTACCTTAAGAGAGTCATAGTTACTCCTGCCACTTGCTCCCCGTTCTACCACAGTCACATCTACAAGCTTACTCTGGCCAGTTCACCAGAAGCGATACGCCATTATTTGTTGACCTTAAGACTTTCACAGTACTCCTTGCGGGAGCTCCTCGGGATTGCCAATGTAATTCGCCTTTTGACGAGGCATTTGGCTACCCTAAGAGAGTCATAGTTACTCCTGCCAGTTGCTCCCCGTTTTACCACAGTCACATCTACAAGCTTACTCTGGCCGTTCACCAGAAGCGATACGCCATTATTTGTTGACCTTAAGACTTTCACAGTACTCCTTCCGGGAGCTCATCGAGAATGCCGATGTTTTTCGCCTGTTGACGAGGCATTTTTCTACCTTAAGAGAGTCATTGTTACACCTGCCAAATGCTCGCCGTTAGCCACAGCCACATTTTCAAGCTTCCTCTGGCCCAGTTCACCTGAAGCGGTACACCATTATTTGTCGGCTTTGAGACCTTCACTGTACTCCTGCCGGGAGCACCTCGAGTTTGCACCTTGCACCCAGATTTATCACTGTCACATCCTCAAGCTTTCTCCGGCCAGTTCACCACAAGCGATACGCCATTATCTGTCGACATAAAGTGTTTCACAGTACTACTGCTGGCAGCTCCTCGGTTTGCAGATGTATTTCGCATGTTGACGAGGCATTTGGCCACCTTAAGAGAGTCATAGTTACTCCTGCCACTTGCTCCCCGTTCTACCACAGTCACATCTACAAGCTTACTCTGGCCAGTTCACCAGAAGCGATACGCCATTATTTGTTGACCTTAAGACTTTCACAGTACTCCTTGCGGGAGCTCCTCGGGATTGCCAATGTAATTCGCCTTTTGACGAGGCATTTGGCTACCCTAAGAGAGTCATAGTTACTCCTGCCAGTTGCTCCCCGTTTTACCACAGTCACATCTACAAGCTTACTCTGGCCGTTCACCAGAAGCGATAAGCCATTATTTGTTGACCTTAAGACTTTCACAGTACTCCTTCCGGGAGCTCATCGAGAATGCCGATGTTTTTCGCCTGTTGACGAGGCATTTTTCTACCTTAAGAGAGTCATTGTTAAACCTGCCAAATGCTCGCCGTTAACCACAGCCACATTTTCAAGCTTCCTCTGGCCCAGTTCACCTGAAGCGGTACACCATTATTTGTCGGCTTTGAGACCTCCACTGTACTCCTGCCGGGAGCACCTCGAGTTTGCCGATGTATTTCGCCTATTGACGAGGCATTTGGCTACCTTAAGAGAGTCATAGTTACTCCTACCACTTGCACCCAGATTTATCACTGTCACATCCTCAAGCTTTCTCCAGCCAGTTCACCACAGGCGATACGCCATTATCTGTCGACATAAAGTGTTTCACAGTACTACTGCTGGCAGCTCCTCGGTTTGCAGATGTATTTCGCGTGTTGACGAGGCATTTGGCTACCTTAAGAGAGTCATAATTACTCCTGCCACTTGCTCCCCGTTCTACCACAGTCACATCTACAAGCTTACTCTGGCCAGTTCACCAGAAGCGATACGCCATTATTTGTTGACCTTAAGACTTTCACAGTACTCCTTGCGGGAGCTCCTCGGGATTGCCAATGTAATTCGCCTTTTGACGAGGCATTTGGCTACTCTAAGAGAGTCATAGTTACTCCTGCCAGTTGCTCCCCGTTTTACCACAGTCACATCTACAAGCTTACTCTGGCCGTTCACCAGAAGCGATACGCCATTATTTGTTGACCTTAAGACTTTCACAGTACTCCTTCCGGGAGCTCATCGAGAATGCCGATGTTTTTCGCCTGTTGACGAGGCATTTTTCTACCTTAAGAGAGTCATTGTTACACCTGCCAAATGCTCGCCGTTAGCCACAGCCACATTTTCAAGCTTCCTCTGGCCCAGTTCACCTGAAGCGGTACACCATTATTTGTCGGCTTTGAGACCTTCACTGTACTCCTGCCGGGAGCACCTCGAGTTTGCCGATGTATTTCGCCTATTGACGAGGCATTTGGCTACCTTAAGAGAGTCATAGTTACTCCTACCACTTGCACCCAGATTTATCACAGTCACATCCTCAAGCTTTCTCCAGCCAGTTCACCACAGGCGATACGCCATTATCTGTCGACATAAAGTGTTTCACAGTACTACTGCTGGCAGCTCCTCGGTTTGCAGATGTATTTCGCGTGTTGACGAGGCATTTGGCTACCTTAAGAGAGTCATAATTACTCCTGCCACTTGCTCCCCGTTCTACCACAGTCACATCTACAAGCTTACTCTGGCCAGTTCACCAGAAGCGATACGCCATTATTTGTTGACCTTAAGACTTTCACAGTACTCCTTGCGGGAGCTCCTCGGGATTGCCAATGTAATTCGCCTTTTGACGAGGCATTTGGCTACTCTAAGAGAGTCATAGTTACTCCTGCCAGTTGCTCCCCGTTTTACCACAGTCACATCTACAAGCTTACTCTGGCCGTTCACCAGAAGCGATACGCCATTATTTGTTGACCTTAAGACTTTCACAGTACTCCTTCCAGGAGCTCATCGAGAATGCCGATGTTTTTCGCCTGTTGACGAGGCATTTTTCTACCTTAAGAGAGTCATTGTTACACCTGCCAAATGCTCGCCGTTAGCCACAGCCACATTTTCAAGCTTCCTCTGGCCCAGTTCACCTGAAGCGGAACACCATTATTTGTCGGCTTTGAGACCTTCACTGTACTCCTGCCGGGAGCACCTCGAGTTTGCACCTTGCACCCAGATTTAACACTGTCACATCCTCAAGCTTTCTCCGGCCAGTTCACCACAAGCGATACGCCATTATCTGTCGACATAAAGTGTTTCACAGTACTTCTGCTGGCAGCTCCTCGGTTTGCAGATGTATTTCGCGTGTTGACGAGGCATTTGGATACCTTAAGAGAGTCATAGTTACTCCTGTCACTTGCTCCCCGTTCTACCACAGTCACATCTACGAGCTTACTCTGGCCAGTTCACCAGAAGCGATACGCCATTATTTGTTGACCTTAAGACTTTCACAGTACTCCTTGCGGGAGCTCCTCGGGATTGCCAATGTAATTCGCCTTTTGACGAGGCATTTGGCTACTCTAAGAGAGTCATAGTTACTCCTGCCAGTTGCTCCCCGTTTTACCACAGTCACATCTACAAGCTTACTCTGGCCGTTCACCAGAAGCGATACGCCATTATTTGTTGACCTTAAGACTTTCACAGTACTCCTTCCGGGAGCTCATCGAGAATGCCGATGTTTTTCGCCTGTTGACGAGGCATTTTTCTACCTTAAGAGAGTCATTGTTACACCTGCCAAATGCTCGCCGTTAGCCACAGCCACATTTTCAAGCTTCCTCTGGCCCAGTTCACCTGAAGCGGTACACCATTATTTGTCGGCTTTGAGACCTTCACTGTACTCCTGCCGGGAGCACCCCGAGTTTGCACCTTGCACCCAGATTTATCACTGTCACATCCTCAAGCTTTCTCTGGCCAGTTCACCATAAGCGATACGCCATTATCTGTCGAAATAAAGTGTTTCACAGTACTACTGCTGGCAGCTCCTCGGTTTGCAGATGTATTTCGCATGTTGACGAGGCATTTGGCTACCTTAAGAGAGTCATAGTTACTCCTGCCACTTGCTCCCCGTTCTACCACAGTCACATCTACAAGCTTACTCTGGCCAGTTCACCAGAAGCGATACGCCATTATTTGTTGACCTTAAGACTTTCACAGTACTCCTTGCGGGAGCTCCTCGGGATTGCCAATGTAATTCGCCTTTTGACGAGGCATTTGGCTACTCTAAGAGAGTCATAGTTACTCCTGCCAGTTGCTCCCCGTTTTACCACAGTCACATCTACAAGCTTACTCTGGCCGATCACCAGAAGCGATACGCCATTATTTGTTGACCTTAAGACTTTCACAGTACTCCTTCCGGGAGCTCATCGAGAATGCCGATGTTTTTCGCCTGTTGACGAGGCATTTTTCTACCATAAGAGAGTCATTGTTAAACCTGCCAAATGCTCGCCGTTAACCACAGCCACATTTTCAAGCTTCCTCTGGCCCAGTTCACCTGAAGCGGTACACCATTATTTGTCGGCTTTGAGACCTTCACTGTACTCCTGCCGGGAGCACCTCGAGTTTGCCGATGTATTTCGCCTATTGACGAGGCATTTGGCTACCTTAAGAGAGTCATAGTTACTCCTACCACTTGCACCCAGATTTATCACTGTCACATCCTCAAGCTTTCTCCGGCCAGTTCACCACAGGCGATACGCCATTATCTGTCGACATAAAGTGTTTCACAGTACTACTGCTGGCAGCTCCTCGGTTTGCAGATGTATTTCGCGTGTTGACGAGGCATTTGGCTACCTTAAGAGAGTCATAGTTACTCCTGCCACTTGCTCCCCGTTCTACCACAGTCACATCTACAAGCTTACTCTGGCCAGTTCACCAGAAGCGATACGCCATTATTTGTTGACCTTAAGACTTTCACAGTACTCCTTGCGGGAGCTCCTCGGGATTGCCAATGTAATTCGCCTTTTGACGAGGCATTTGGCTACTCTAAGAGAGTCATAGTTACTCCTGCCAGTTGCTCCCCGTTTTACCACAGTCACATCTACAAGCTTACTCTGGCCGTTCACCAGAAGCGATACGCCATTATTTGTTGACCTTAAGACTTTCACAGTACTCCTTCCAGGAGCTCATCGAGAATGCCGATGTTTTTCGCCTGTTGACGAGGCATTTTTCTACCTTAAGAGAGTCATTGTTACACCTGCCAAATGCTCGCCGTTAGCCACAGCCACATTTTCAAGCTTCCTCTGGCCCAGTTCACCTGAAGCGGAACACCATTATTTGTCGGCTTTGAGACCTTCACTGTACTCCTGCCGGGAGCACCTCGAGTTTGCACCTTGCACCCAGATTTAACACTGTCACATCCTCAAGCTTTCTCCGGCCAGTTCACCACAAGCGATACGCCATTATCTGTCGACATAAAGTGTTTCACAGTACTACTGCTGGCAGCTCCTCGGTTTGCAGATGTATTTCGCGTGTTGACGAGGCATTTGGCTACCTTAAGAGAGTCATAGTTACTCCTGCCACTTGCTCCCCGTTCTACCACAGTCACATCTACAAGCTTACTCTGGCCAGTTCACCAGAAGCGATACGCCATTATTTGTTGACCTTAAGACTTTCACAGTACTCCTTGCGGGAGCTCCTCGGGATTGCCAATGTAATTCGCCTTTTGACGAGGCATTTGGCTACTCTAAGAGAGTCATAGTTACTCCTGCCAGTTGCTCCCCGTTTTACCACAGTCACATCTACAAGCTTACTCTGGCCGATCACCAGAAGCGATACGCCATTATTTGTTGACCTTAAGACTTTCACAGTACTCCTTCCGGGAGCTCATCGAGAATGCCGATGTTTTTCGCCTGTTGACGAGGCATTTTTCTACCTTAAGAGAGTCATTGTTAAACCTGCCAAATGCTCGCCGTTAACCACAGCCACATTTTCAAGCTTCCTCTGGCCCAGTTCACCTGAAGCGGTACACCATTATTTGTCGGCTTTGAGACCTTCACTGTACTCCTGCCGGGAGCACCTCGAGTTTGCCGATGTATTTCGCCTATTGACGAGGCATTTGGCTACCTTAAGAGAGTCATAGTTACTCCTACCACTTGCACCCAGATTTATCACTGTCACATCCTCAAGCTTTCTCCGGCCAGTTCACCACAGGCGATACGCCATTATCTGTCGACATAAAGTGTTTCACAGTACTACTGCTGGCAGCTCCTCGGTTTGCAGATGTATTTCGCGTGTTGACGAGGCATTTGGCTACCTTAAGAGAGTCATAGTTACTCCTGCCACTTGCTCCCCGTTCTACCACAGTCACATCTACAAGCTTACTCTGGCCAGTTCACCAGAAGCGATACGCCATTATTTGTTGACCTTAAGACTTTCACAGTACTCCTTGCGGGAGCTCCTCGGGATTGCCAATGTAATTCGCCTTTTGACGAGGCATTTGGCTACTCTAAGAGAGTCATAGTTACTCCTGCCAGTTGCTCCCCGTTTTACCACAGTCACATCTACAAGCTTACTCTGGCCGTTCACCAGAAGCGATACGCCATTATTTGTTGACCTTAAGACTTTCACAGTACTCCTTCCAGGAGCTCATCGAGAATGCCGATGTTTTTCGCCTGTTGACGAGGCATTTTTCTACCTTAAGAGAGTCATTGTTACACCTGCCAAATGCTCGCCGTTAGCCACAGCCACATTTTCAAGCTTCCTCTGGCCCAGTTCACCTGAAGCGGAACACCATTATTTGTCGGCTTTGAGACCTTCACTGTACTCCTGCCGGGAGCACCTCGAGTTTGCACCTTGCACCCAGATTTAACACTGTCACATCCTCAAGCTTTCTCCGGCCAGTTCACCACAAGCGATACGCCATTATCTGTCGACATAAAGTGTTTCACAGTACTACTGCTGGCAGCTCCTCGGTTTGCAGATGTATTTCGCGTGTTGACGAGGCATTTGGCTACCTTAAGAGAGTCATAGTTACTCCTGCCACTTGCTCCCCGTTCTACCACAGTCACATCTACAAGCTTACTCTGGCCAGTTCACCAGAAGCGATACGCCATTATTTGTTGACCTTAAGACTTTCACAGTACTCCTTGCGGGAGCTCCTCGGGATTGCCAATGTAATTCGCCTTTTGACGAGGCATTTGGCTACTCTAAGAGAGTCATAGTTACTCCTGCCAGTTGCTCCCCGTTTTACCACAGTCACATCTACAAGCTTACTCTGGCCGTTCACCAGAAGCGATACGCCATTATTTGTTGACCTTAAGACTTTCACAGTACTCCTTCCAGGAGCTCATCGAGAATGCCGATGTTTTTCGCCTGTTGACGAGGCATTTTTCTACCTTAAGAGAGTCATTGTTACACCTGCCAAATGCTCGCCGTTAGCCACAGCCACATTTTCAAGCTTCCTCTGGCCCAGTTCACCTGAAGCGGAACACCATTATTTGTCGGCTTTGAGACCTTCACTGTACTCCTGCCGGGAGCACCTCGAGTTTGCACCTTGCACCCAGATTTAACACTGTTACATCCTCAAGCTTTCTCCGGCCAGTTCACCACAAGCGATACGCCATTATCTGTCGACATAAAGTGTTTCACAGTACTACTGCTGGCAGCTCCTCGGTTTGCAGATGTATTTCGCGTGTTGACGAGGCATTTGGCTACCTTAAGAGAGTCATAGTTACTCCTGCCACTTGCTCCCCGTTCTACCACAGTCACATCTACAAGCTTACTCTGGCCAGTTCACCAGAAGCGATACGCCATTATTTGTTGACCTTAAGACTTTCACAGTACTCCTTGCGGGAGCTCCTCGGGATTGCCAATGTAATTCGCCTTTTGACGAGGCATTTGGCTACTCTAAGAGAGTCATAGTTACTCCTGCCAGTTGCTCCCCGTTTTACCACAGTCACATCTACAAGCTTACTCTGGCCGATCACCAGAAGCGATACGCCATTATTTGTTGACCTTAAGACTTTCACAGTACTCCTTCCGGGAGCTCATCGAGAATGCCGATGTTTTTCGCCTGTTGACGAGGCATTTTTCTACCTTAAGAGAGTCATTGTTAAACCTGCCAAATGCTCGCCGTTAACCACAGCCACATTTTCAAGCTTCCTCTGGCCCAGTTCACCTGAAGCGGTACACCATTATTTGTCGGCTTTGAGACCTTCACTGTACTCCTGCCGGGAGCACCTCGAGTTTGCCGATGTATTTCGCCTATTGACGAGGCATTTGGCTACCTTAAGAGAGTCATAGTTACTCCTACCACTTGCACCCAGATTTATCACTGTCACATCCTCAAGCTTTCTCCGGCCAGTTCACCACAGGCGATACGCCATTATCTGTCGACATAAAGTGTTTCACAGTACTACTGCTGGCAGCTCCTCGGTTTGCAGATGTATTTCGCGTGTTGACGAGGCATTTGGCTACCTTAAGAGAGTCATAGTTACTCCTGCCACTTGCTCCCCGTTCTACCACAGTCACATCTACAAGCTTACTCTGGCCAGTTCACCAGAAGCGATACGCCATTATTTGTTGACCTTAAGACTTTCACAGTACTCCTTGCGGGAGCTCCTCGGGATTGCCAATGTAATTCGCCTTTTGACGAGGCATTTGGCTACTCTAAGAGAGTCATAGTTACTCCTGCCAGTTGCTCCCCGTTTTACCACAGTCACATCTACAAGCTTACTCTGGCCGTTCACCAGAAGCGATACGCCATTATTTGTTGACCTTAAGACTTTCACAGTACTCCTTCCAGGAGCTCATCGAGAATGCCGATGTTTTTCGCCTGTTGACGAGGCATTTTTCTACCTTAAGAGAGTCATTGTTACACCTGCCAAATGCTCGCCGTTAGCCACAGCCACATTTTCAAGCTTCCTCTGGCCCAGTTCACCTGAAGCGGAACACCATTATTTGTCGGCTTTGAGACCTTCACTGTACTCCTGCCGGGAGCACCTCGAGTTTGCACCTTGCACCCAGATTTAACACTGTCACATCCTCAAGCTTTCTCCGGCCAGTTCACCACAAGCGATACGCCATTATCTGTCGACATAAAGTGTTTCACAGTACTACTGCTGGCAGCTCCTCGGTTTGCAGATGTATTTCGCGTGTTGACGAGGCATTTTTCTACCTTAAGAGAGTCATTGTTACACCTGCCAAATGCTCGCCGTTAGCCACAGCCACATTTTCAAGCTTCCTCTGGCCCAGTTCACCTGAAGCGGAACACCATTATTTGTCGGCTTTGAGACCTTCACTGTACTCCTGCCGGGAGCACCTCGAGTTTGCACCTTGCACCCAGATTTAACACTGTCACATCCTCAAGCTTTCTCCGGCCAGTTCACCACAAGCGATACGCCATTATCTGTCGACATAAAGTGTTTCACAGTACTACTGCTGGCAGCTCCTCGGTTTGCAGATGTATTTCGCGTGTTGACGAGGCATTTGGCTACCTTAAGAGAGTCATAGTTACTCCTGCCACTTGCTCCCCGTTCTACCACAGTCACATCTACAAGCTTACTCTGGCCAGTTCACCAGAAGCGATACGCCATTATTTGTTGACCTTAAGACTTTCACAGTACTCCTTGCGGGAGCTCCTCGGGATTGCCAATGTAATTCGCCTTTTGACGAGGCATTTGGCTACTCTAAGAGAGTCATAGTTACTCCTGCCAGTTGCTCCCCGTTTTACCACAGTCACATCTACAAGCTTACTCTGGCCGTTCACCAGAAGCGATACGCCATTATTTGTTGACCTTAAGACTTTCACAGTACTCCTTCCAGGAGCTCATCGAGAATGCCGATGTTTTTCGCCTGTTGACGAGGCATTTTTCTACCTTAAGAGAGTCATTGTTACACCTGCCAAATGCTCGCCGTTAGCCACAGCCACATTTTCAAGCTTCCTCTGGCCCAGTTCACCTGAAGCGGAACACCATTATTTGTCGGCTTTGAGACCTTCACTGTACTCCTGCCGGGAGCACCTCGAGTTTGCACCTTGCACCCAGATTTAACACTGTTACATCCTCAAGCTTTCTCCGGCCAGTTCACCACAAGCGATACGCCATTATCTGTCGACATAAAGTGTTTCACAGTACTACTGCTGGCAGCTCCTCGGTTTGCAGATGTATTTCGCGTGTTGACGAGGCATTTGGCTACCTTAAGAGAGTCATAGTTACTCCTGCCACTTGCTCCCCGTTCTACCACAGTCACATCTACAAGCTTACTCTGGCCAGTTCACCAGAAGCGATACGCCATTATTTGTTGACCTTAAGACTTTCACAGTACTCCTTGCGGGAGCTCCTCGGGATTGCCAATGTAATTCGCCTTTTGACGAGGCATTTGGCTACTCTAAGAGAGTCATAGTTACTCCTGCCAGTTGCTCCCCGTTTTACCACAGTCACATCTACAAGCTTACTCTGGCCGATCACCAGAAGCGATACGCCATTATTTGTTGACCTTAAGACTTTCACAGTACTCCTTCCGGGAGCTCATCGAGAATGCCGATGTTTTTCGCCTGTTGACGAGGCATTTTTCTACCTTAAGAGAGTCATTGTTAAACCTGCCAAATGCTCGCCGTTAACCACAGCCACATTTTCAAGCTTCCTCTGGCCCAGTTCACCTGAAGCGGTACACCATTATTTGTCGGCTTTGAGACCTTCACTGTACTCCTGCCGGGAGCACCTCGAGTTTGCCGATGTATTTCGCCTATTGACGAGGCATTTGGCTACCTTAAGAGAGTCATAGTTACTCCTACCACTTGCACCCAGATTTATCACTGTCACATCCTCAAGCTTTCTCCGGCCAGTTCACCACAGGCGATACGCCATTATCTGTCGACATAAAGTGTTTCACAGTACTACTGCTGGCAGCTCCTCGGTTTGCAGATGTATTTCGCGTGTTGACGAGGCATTTGGCTACCTTAAGAGAGTCATAGTTACTCCTGCCACTTGCTCCCCGTTCTACCACAGTCACATCTACAAGCTTACTCTGGCCAGTTCACCAGAAGCGATACGCCATTATTTGTTGACCTTAAGACTTTCACAGTACTCCTTGCGGGAGCTCCTCGGGATTGCCAATGTAATTCGCCTTTTGACGAGGCATTTGGCTACTCTAAGAGAGTCATAGTTACTCCTGCCAGTTGCTCCCCGTTTTACCACAGTCACATCTACAAGCTTACTCTGGCCGTTCACCAGAAGCGATACGCCATTATTTGTTGACCTTAAGACTTTCACAGTACTCCTTCCAGGAGCTCATCGAGAATGCCGATGTTTTTCGCCTGTTGACGAGGCATTTTTCTACCTTAAGAGAGTCATTGTTACACCTGCCAAATGCTCGCCGTTAGCCACAGCCACATTTTCAAGCTTCCTCTGGCCCAGTTCACCTGAAGCGGAACACCATTATTTGTCGGCTTTGAGACCTTCACTGTACTCCTGCCGGGAGCACCTCGAGTTTGCACCTTGCACCCAGATTTAACACTGTCACATCCTCAAGCTTTCTCCGGCCAGTTCACCACAAGCGATACGCCATTATCTGTCGACATAAAGTGTTTCACAGTACTACTGCTGGCAGCTCCTCGGTTTGCAGATGTATTTCGCGTGTTGACGAGGCATTTGGCTACCTTAAGAGAGTCATAGTTACTCCTGCCACTTGCTCCCCGTTCTACCACAGTCACATCTACAAGCTTACTCTGGCCAGTTCACCAGAAGCGATACGCCATTATTTGTTGACCTTAAGACTTTCACAGTACTCCTTGCGGGAGCTCCTCGGGATTGCCAATGTAATTCGCCTTTTGACGAGGCATTTGGCTACTCTAAGAGAGTCATAGTTACTCCTGCCAGTTGCTCCCCGTTTTACCACAGTCACATCTACAAGCTTACTCTGGCCGTTCACCAGAAGCGATACGCCATTATTTGTTGACCTTAAGACTTTCACAGTACTCCTTCCAGGAGCTCATCGAGAATGCCGATGTTTTTCGCCTGTTGACGAGGCATTTTTCTACCTTAAGAGAGTCATTGTTACACCTGCCAAATGCTCGCCGTTAGCCACAGCCACATTTTCAAGCTTCCTCTGGCCCAGTTCACCTGAAGCGGAACACCATTATTTGTCGGCTTTGAGACCTTCACTGTACTCCTGCCGGGAGCACCTCGAGTTTGCACCTTGCACCCAGATTTAACACTGTTACATCCTCAAGCTTTCTCCGGCCAGTTCACCACAAGCGATACGCCATTATCTGTCGACATAAAGTGTTTCACAGTACTACTGCTGGCAGCTCCTCGGTTTGCAGATGTATTTCGCGTGTTGACGAGGCATTTGGCTACCTTAAGAGAGTCATAGTTACTCCTGCCACTTGCTCCCCGTTCTACCACAGTCACATCTACAAGCTTACTCTGGCCAGTTCACCAGAAGCGATACGCCATTATTTGTTGACCTTAAGACTTTCACAGTACTCCTTGCGGGAGCTCCTCGGGATTGCCAATGTAATTCGCCTTTTGACGAGGCATTTGGCTACTCTAAGAGAGTCATAGTTACTCCTGCCAGTTGCTCCCCGTTTTACCACAGTCACATCTACAAGCTTACTCTGGCCGATCACCAGAAGCGATACGCCATTATTTGTTGACCTTAAGACTTTCACAGTACTCCTTCCGGGAGCTCATCGAGAATGCCGATGTTTTTCGCCTGTTGACGAGGCATTTTTCTACCTTAAGAGAGTCATTGTTAAACCTGCCAAATGCTCGCCGTTAACCACAGCCACATTTTCAAGCTTCCTCTGGCCCAGTTCACCTGAAGCGGTACACCATTATTTGTCGGCTTTGAGACCTTCACTGTACTCCTGCCGGGAGCACCTCGAGTTTGCCGATGTATTTCGCCTATTGACGAGGCATTTGGCTACCTTAAGAGAGTCATAGTTACTCCTACCACTTGCACCCAGATTTATCACTGTCACATCCTCAAGCTTTCTCCGGCCAGTTCACCACAGGCGATACGCCATTATCTGTCGACATAAAGTGTTTCACAGTACTACTGCTGGCAGCTCCTCGGTTTGCAGATGTATTTCGCGTGTTGACGAGGCATTTGGCTACCTTAAGAGAGTCATAGTTACTCCTGCCACTTGCTCCCCGTTCTACCACAGTCACATCTACAAGCTTACTCTGGCCAGTTCACCAGAAGCGATACGCCATTATTTGTTGACCTTAAGACTTTCACAGTACTCCTTGCGGGAGCTCCTCGGGATTGCCAATGTAATTCGCCTTTTGACGAGGCATTTGGCTACTCTAAGAGAGTCATAGTTACTCCTGCCAGTTGCTCCCCGTTTTACCACAGTCACATCTACAAGCTTACTCTGGCCGTTCACCAGAAGCGATACGCCATTATTTGTTGACCTTAAGACTTTCACAGTACTCCTTCCAGGAGCTCATCGAGAATGCCGATGTTTTTCGCCTGTTCACGAGGCATTTTTCTACCTTAAGAGAGTCATTGTTACACCTGCCAAATGCTCGCCGTTAGCCACAGCCACATTTTCAAGCTTCCTCTGGCCCAGTTCACCTGAAGCGGAACACCATTATTTGTCGGCTTTGAGACCTTCACTGTACTCCTGCCGGGAGCACCTCGAGTTTGCACCTTGCACCCAGATTTAACACTGTCACATCCTCAAGCTTTCTCCGGCCAGTTCACCACAAGCGATACGCCATTATCTGTCGACATAAAGTGTTTCACAGTACTACTGCTGGCAGCTCCTCGGTTTGCAGATGTATTTCGCGTGTTGACGAGGCATTTGGCTACCTTAAGAGAGTCATAGTTACTCCTGCCACTTGCTCCCCGTTCTACCACAGTCACATCTACAAGCTTACTCTGGCCAGTTCACCAGAAGCGATACGCCATTATTTGTTGACCTTAAGACTTTCACAGTACTCCTTGCGGGAGCTCCTCGGGATTGCCAATGTAATTCGCCTTTTGACGAGGCATTTGGCTACTCTAAGAGAGTCATAGTTACTCCTGCCAGTTGCTCCCCGTTTTACCACAGTCACATCTACAAGCTTACTCTGGCCGTTCACCAGAAGCGATACGCCATTATTTGTTGACCTTAAGACTTTCACAGTACTCCTTCCAGGAGCTCATCGAGAATGCCGATGTTTTTCGCCTGTTGACGAGGCATTTTTCTACCTTAAGAGAGTCATTGTTACACCTGCCAAATGCTCGCCGTTAGCCACAGCCACATTTTCAAGCTTCCTCTGGCCCAGTTCACCTGAAGCGGAACACCATTATTTGTCGGCTTTGAGACCTTCACTGTACTCCTGCCGGGAGCACCTCGAGTTTGCACCTTGCACCCAGATTTAACACTGTTACATCCTCAAGCTTTCTCCGGCCAGTTCACCACAAGCGATACGCCATTATCTGTCGACATAAAGTGTTTCACAGTACTACTGCTGGCAGCTCCTCGGTTTGCAGATGTATTTCGCGTGTTGACGAGGCATTTGGCTACCTTAAGAGAGTCATAGTTACTCCTGCCACTTGCTCCCCGTTCTACCACAGTCACATCTACAAGCTTACTCTGGCCAGTTCACCAGAAGCGATACGCCATTATTTGTTGACCTTAAGACTTTCACAGTACTCCTTGCGGGAGCTCCTCGGGATTGCCAATGTAATTCGCCTTTTGACGAGGCATTTGGCTACTCTAAGAGAGTCATAGTTACTCCTGCCAGTTGCTCCCCGTTTTACCACAGTCACATCTACAAGCTTACTCTGGCCGATCACCAGAAGCGATACGCCATTATTTGTTGACCTTAAGACTTTCACAGTACTCCTTCCGGGAGCTCATCGAGAATGCCGATGTTTTTCGCCTGTTGACGAGGCATTTTTCTACCTTAAGAGAGTCATTGTTAAACCTGCCAAATGCTCGCCGTTAACCACAGCCACATTTTCAAGCTTCCTCTGGCCCAGTTCACCTGAAGCGGTACACCATTATTTGTCGGCTTTGAGACCTTCACTGTACTCCTGCCGGGAGCACCTCGAGTTTGCCGATGTATTTCGCCTATTGACGAGGCATTTGGCTACCTTAAGAGAGTCATAGTTACTCCTACCACTTGCACCCAGATTTATCACTGTCACATCCTCAAGCTTTCTCCGGCCAGTTCACCACAGGCGATACGCCATTATCTGTCGACATAAAGTGTTTCACAGTACTACTGCTGGCAGCTCCTCGGTTTGCAGATGTATTTCGCGTGTTGACGAGGCATTTGGCTACCTTAAGAGAGTCATAGTTACTCCTGCCACTTGCTCCCCGTTCTACCACAGTCACATCTACAAGCTTACTCTGGCCAGTTCACCAGAAGCGATACGCCATTATTTGTTGACCTTAAGACTTTCACAGTACTCCTTGCGGGAGCTCCTCGGGATTGCCAATGTAATTCGCCTTTTGACGAGGCATTTGGCTACTCTAAGAGAGTCATAGTTACTCCTGCCAGTTGCTCCCCGTTTTACCACAGTCACATCTACAAGCTTACTCTGGCCGTTCACCAGAAGCGATACGCCATTATTTGTTGACCTTAAGACTTTCACAGTACTCCTTCCAGGAGCTCATCGAGAATGCCGATGTTTTTCGCCTGTTGACGAGGCATTTTTCTACCTTAAGAGAGTCATTGTTACACCTGCCAAATGCTCGCCGTTAGCCACAGCCACATTTTCAAGCTTCCTCTGGCCCAGTTCACCTGAAGCGGAACACCATTATTTGTCGGCTTTGAGACCTTCACTGTACTCCTGCCGGGAGCACCTCGAGTTTGCACCTTGCACCCAGATTTAACACTGTCACATCCTCAAGCTTTCTCCGGCCAGTTCACCACAAGCGATACGCCATTATCTGTCGACATAAAGTGTTTCACAGTACTACTGCTGGCAGCTCCTCGGTTTGCAGATGTATTTCGCGTGTTGACGAGGCATTTGGCTACCTTAAGAGAGTCATAGTTACTCCTGCCACTTGCTCCCCGTTCTACCACAGTCACATCTACAAGCTTACTCTGGCCAGTTCACCAGAAGCGATACGCCATTATTTGTTGACCTTAAGACTTTCACAGTACTCCTTGCGGGAGCTCCTCGGGATTGCCAATGTAATTCGCCTTTTGACGAGGCATTTGGCTACTCTAAGAGAGTCATAGTTACTCCTGCCAGTTGCTCCCCGTTTTACCACAGTCACATCTACAAGCTTACTCTGGCCGTTCACCAGAAGCGATACGCCATTATTTGTTGACCTTAAGACTTTCACAGTACTCCTTCCAGGAGCTCATCGAGAATGCCGATGTTTTTCGCCTGTTGACGAGGCATTTTTCTACCTTAAGAGAGTCATTGTTACACCTGCCAAATGCTCGCCGTTAGCCACAGCCACATTTTCAAGCTTCCTCTGGCCCAGTTCACCTGAAGCGGAACACCATTATTTGTCGGCTTTGAGACCTTCACTGTACTCCTGCCGGGAGCACCTCGAGTTTGCACCTTGCACCCAGATTTAACACTGTTACATCCTCAAGCTTTCTCCGGCCAGTTCACCACAAGCGATACGCCATTATCTGTCGACATAAAGTGTTTCACAGTACTACTGCTGGCAGCTCCTCGGTTTGCAGATGTATTTCGCGTGTTGACGAGGCATTTGGCTACCTTAAGAGAGTCATAGTTACTCCTGCCACTTGCTCCCCGTTCTACCACAGTCACATCTACAAGCTTACTCTGGCCAGTTCACCAGAAGCGATACGCCATTATTTGTTGACCTTAAGACTTTCACAGTACTCCTTGCGGGAGCTCCTCGGGATTGCCAATGTAATTCGCCTTTTGACGAGGCATTTGGCTACTCTAAGAGAGTCATAGTTACTCCTGCCAGTTGCTCCCCGTTTTACCACAGTCACATCTACAAGCTTACTCTGGCCGATCACCAGAAGCGATACGCCATTATTTGTTGACCTTAAGACTTTCACAGTACTCCTTCCGGGAGCTCATCGAGAATGCCGATGTTTTTCGCCTGTTGACGAGGCATTTTTCTACCTTAAGAGAGTCATTGTTAAACCTGCCAAATGCTCGCCGTTAACCACAGCCACATTTTCAAGCTTCCTCTGGCCCAGTTCACCTGAAGCGGTACACCATTATTTGTCGGCTTTGAGACCTTCACTGTACTCCTGCCGGGAGCACCTCGAGTTTGCCGATGTATTTCGCCTATTGACGAGGCATTTGGCTACCTTAAGAGAGTCATAGTTACTCCTACCACTTGCACCCAGATTTATCACTGTCACATCCTCAAGCTTTCTCCGGCCAGTTCACCACAGGCGATACGCCATTATCTGTCGACATAAAGTGTTTCACAGTACTACTGCTGGCAGCTCCTCGGTTTGCAGATGTATTTCGCGTGTTGACGAGGCATTTGGCTACCTTAAGAGAGTCATAGTTACTCCTGCCACTTGCTCCCCGTTCTACCACAGTCACATCTACAAGCTTACTCTGGCCAGTTCACCAGAAGCGATACGCCATTATTTGTTGACCTTAAGACTTTCACAGTACTCCTTGCGGGAGCTCCTCGGGATTGCCAATGTAATTCGCCTTTTGACGAGGCATTTGGCTACTCTAAGAGAGTCATAGTTACTCCTGCCAGTTGCTCCCCGTTTTACCACAGTCACATCTACAAGCTTACTCTGGCCGTTCACCAGAAGCGATACGCCATTATTTGTTGACCTTAAGACTTTCACAGTACTCCTTCCAGGAG
The DNA here is from genome assembly GCF_023898315.1 of Schistocerca nitens. NCBI lineage: Eukaryota > Metazoa > Arthropoda > Insecta > Orthoptera > Acrididae > Schistocerca > Schistocerca nitens. Next base: position 156,997,498 of record NC_064625.1, on the reverse strand, counting down.
CTCATCGAGAATGCCGATGTTTTTCGCCTGTTCACGAGGCATTTTTCTACCTTAAGAGAGTCATTGTTACACCTGCCAAATGCTCGCCGTTAGCCACAGCCACATTTTCAAGCTTCCTCTGGCCCAGTTCACCTGAAGCGGAACACCATTATTTGTCGGCTTTGAGACCTTCACTGTACTCCTGCCGGGAGCACCTCGAGTTTGCACCTTGCACCCAGATTTAACACTGTCACATCCTCAAGCTTTCTCCGGCCAGTTCACCACAAGCGATACGCCATTATCTGTCGACATAAAGTGTTTCACAGTACTACTGCTGGCAGCTCCTCGGTTTGCAGATGTATTTCGCGTGTTGACGAGGCATTTGGCTACCTTAAGAGAGTCATAGTTACTCCTGCCACTTGCTCCCCGTTCTACCACAGTCACATCTACAAGCTTACTCTGGCCAGTTCACCAGAAGCGATACGCCATTATTTGTTGACCTTAAGACTTTCACAGTACTCCTTGCGGGAGCTCCTCGGGATTGCCAATGTAATTCGCCTTTTGACGAGGCATTTGGCTACTCTAAGAGAGTCATAGTTACTCCTGCCAGTTGCTCCCCGTTTTACCACAGTCACATCTACAAGCTTACTCTGGCCGTTCACCAGAAGCGATACGCCATTATTTGTTGACCTTAAGACTTTCACAGTACTCCTTCCAGGAGCTCATCGAGAATGCCGATGTTTTTCGCCTGTTGACGAGGCATTTTTCTACCTTAAGAGAGTCATTGTTACACCTGCCAAATGCTCGCCGTTAGCCACAGCCACATTTTCAAGCTTCCTCTGGCCCAGTTCACCTGAAGCGGAACACCATTATTTGTCGGCTTTGAGACCTTCACTGTACTCCTGCCGGGAGCACCTCGAGTTTGCACCTTGCACCCAGATTTAACACTGTTACATCCTCAAGCTTTCTCCGGCCAGTTCACCACAAGCGATACGCCATTATCTGTCGACATAAAGTGTTTCACAGTACTACTGCTGGCAGCTCCTCGGTTTGCAGATGTATTTCGCGTGTTGACGAGGCATTTGGCTACCTTAAGAGAGTCATAGTTACTCCTGCCACTTGCTCCCCGTTCTACCACAGTCACATCTACAAGCTTACTCTGGCCAGTTCACCAGAAGCGATACGCCATTATTTGTTGACCTTAAGACTTTCACAGTACTCCTTGCGGGAGCTCCTCGGGATTGCCAATGTAATTCGTCTTTTGACGAGGCATTTGGCTACTCTAAGAGAGTCATAGTTACTCCTGCCAGTTGCTCCCCGTTTTACCACAGTCACATCTACAAGCTTACTCTGGCCGTTCACCAGAAGCGACACGCCATTATTTGTTGACCTTAAGACTTTGACAGTACTCCTTCTGGGAGCTCATCGAGAATGCCGATGTTTTTCGCCTGTTGACGAGGCATTTTTCTACCTTAAGAGAGTCATTGTTACACCTGCCAAATGCTCGCCGTTAGCCACAGCCACATTTTCAAGCTTCCTCTGGCCCAGTTCACCTGAAGCGGTACACCATTATTTGTCGGCTTTTTAGACCTTCACTGTACTAATGCCGGGAGCACCTCGAGTTTGCCGATGTATTTCTCCTATTGACGAGGCATTTGTCTACCTTAAGAGAGTCATAGTTACTCCTACCACTTGCACCCAGATTTATAACTGTCACATCCTCAAGCTTTCTCCGGCCAGTTCACCACAAGCGATACGCCATTATCTGTCGACATAAAGTGTTTCACAGTACTACTGCTGGCAGCTCCTCGGTTTGCAGATGTATTTCGCGTGTTGACGAGGCATTTGGCTACCTTAAGAGAGTCATAGTTACTCCTGCCACTTGCTCCCCGTTCTACCACAGTCACATCTACAAGCTTACTCTGGCCAGTTCACCAGAAGCGATACGCCATTATTTGTTGACCTTAAGACTTTCACAGTACTCCTTGCGGGAGCTCCTCGGGATTGCCAATGTAATTCGCCTTTTGACGAGGCATTTGGCTACTCTAAGAGAGTCATAGTTACTCCTGCCAGTTGCTCCCCGTTTTACCACAGTCACATCTACAAGCTTACTCTGGCCGATCACCAGAAGCGATACGCCATTATTTGTTGACCTTAAGACTTTCACAGTACTCCTTCCGGGAGCTCATCGAGAATGCCGATGTTTTTCGCCTGTTGACGAGGCATTTTTCTACCTTAAGAGAGTCATTGTTAAACCTGCCAAATGCTCGCCGTTAACCACAGCCACATTTTCAAGCTTCCTCTGGCCCAGTTCACCTGAAGCGGTACACCATTATTTGTCGGCTTTGAGACCTTCACTGTACTCCTGCCGGGAGCACCTCGAGTTTGCCGATGTATTTCGCCTATTGACGAGGCATTTGGCTACCTTAAGAGAGTCATAGTTACTCCTACCACTTGCACCCAGATTTATCACTGTCACATCCTCAAGCTTTCTCCGGCCAGTTCACCACAGGCGATACGCCATTATCTGTCGACATAAAGTGTTTCACAGTACTACTGCTGGCAGCTCCTCGGTTTGCAGATGTATTTCGCGTGTTGACGAGGCATTTGGCTACCTTAAGAGAGTCATAGTTACTCCTGCCACTTGCTCCCCGTTCTACCACAGTCACATCTACAAGCTTACTCTGGCCAGTTCACCAGAAGCGATACGCCATTATTTGTTGACCTTAAGACTTTCACAGTACTCCTTGCGGGAGCTCCTCGGGATTGCCAATGTAATTCGCCTTTTGACGAGGCATTTGGCTACTCTAAGAGAGTCATAGTTACTCCTGCCAGTTGCTCCCCGTTTTACCACAGTCACATCTACAAGCTTACTCTGGCCGTTCACCAGAAGCGATACGCCATTATTTGTTGACCTTAAGACTTTCACAGTACTCCTTCCAGGAGCTCATCGAGAATGCCGATGTTTTTCGCCTGTTGACGAGGCATTTTTCTACCTTAAGAGAGTCATTGTTACACCTGCCAAATGCTCGCCGTTAGCCACAGCCACATTTTCAAGCTTCCTCTGGCCCAGTTCACCTGAAGCGGAACACCATTATTTGTCGGCTTTGAGACCTTCACTGTACTCCTGCCGGGAGCACCTCGAGTTTGCACCTTGCACCCAGATTTAACACTGTCACATCCTCAAGCTTTCTCCGGCCAGTTCACCACAAGCGATACGCCATTATCTGTCGACATAAAGTGTTTCACAGTACTACTGCTGGCAGCTCCTCGGTTTGCAGATGTATTTCGCGTGTTGACGAGGCATTTGGCTACCTTAAGAGAGTCATAGTTACTCCTGCCACTTGCTCCCCGTTCTACCACAGTCACATCTACAAGCTTACTCTGGCCAGTTCACCAGAAGCGATACGCCATTATTTGTTGACCTTAAGACTTTCACAGTACTCCTTGCGGGAGCTCCTCGGGATTGCCAATGTAATTCGCCTTTTGACGAGGCATTTGGCTACTCTAAGAGAGTCATAGTTACTCCTGCCAGTTGCTCCCCGTTTTACCACAGTCACATCTACAAGCTTACTCTGGCCGTTCACCAGAAGCGATACGCCATTATTTGTTGACCTTAAGACTTTCACAGTACTCCTTCCAGGAGCTCATCGAGAATGCCGATGTTTTTCGCCTGTTGACGAGGCATTTTTCTACCTTAAGAGAGTCATTGTTACACCTGCCAAATGCTCGCCGTTAGCCACAGCCACATTTTCAAGCTTCCTCTGGCCCAGTTCACCTGAAGCGGAACACCATTATTTGTCGGCTTTGAGACCTTCACTGTACTCCTGCCGGGAGCACCTCGAGTTTGCACCTTGCACCCAGATTTAACACTGTTACATCCTCAAGCTTACTCCGGCCAGTTCACCACAAGCGATACGCCATTATCTGTCGACATAAAGTGTTTCACAGTACTACTGCTGGCAGCTCCTCGGTTTGCAGATGTATTTCGCGTGTTGACGAGGCATTTGGCTACCTTAAGAGAGTCATAGTTACTCCTGCCACTTGCTCCCCGTTCTACCACAGTCACATCTACAAGCTTACTCTGGCCAGTTCACCAGAAGCGATACGCCATTATTTGTTGACCTTAAGACTTTCACAGTACTCCTTGCGGGAGCTCCTCGGGATTGCCAATGTAATTCGTCTTTTGACGAGGCATTTGGCTACTCTAAGAGAGTCATAGTTACTCCTGCCAGTTGCTCCCCGTTTTACCACAGTCACATCTACAAGCTTACTCTGGCCGTTCACCAGAAGCGATACGCCATTATCTGTTGACCTTAAGACTTTGACAGTACTCCTTCTGGGAGCTCATCGAGAATGCCGATGTTTTTCGCCTGTTGACGAGGCATTTTTCTACCTTAAGAGAGTCATTGTTACACCTGCCAAATGCTCGCCGTTAGCCACAGCCACATTTTCAAGCTTCCTCTGGCCCAGTTCACCTGAAGCGGTACACCATTATTTGTCGGCTTTTTAGACCTTCACTGTACTCCTGCCGGGAGCACCTCGAGTTTGCCGATGTATTTCTCCTATTGACGAGGCATTTGTCTACCTTAAGAGAGTCATAGTTACTCCTACCACTTGCACCCAGATTTATAACTGTCACATCCTCAAGCTTTCTCCGGCCAGTTCACCACAAGCGATACGCCATTATCTGTCGACATAAAGTGTTTCACAGTACTACTGCTGGCAGCTCCTCGGTTTGCAGATGTATTTCGCGTGTTGACGAGGCATTTGGCTACCTTAAGAGAGTCATAGTTACTCCTGCCACTTGCTCCCCGTTCTACCACAGTCACATCTACAAGCTTACTCTGGCCAGTTCACCAGAAGCGATACGCCATTATTTGTTGACCTTAAGACTTTCACAGTACTCCTTGCGGGAGCTCCTCGGGATTGCCAATGTAATTCGCCTTTTGACGAGGCATTTGGCTACTCTAAGAGAGTCATAGTTACTCCTGCCAGTTGCTCCCCGTTTTACCACAGTCACATCTACAAGCTTACTCTGGCCGTTCACCAGAAGCGATACGCCATTATTTGTTGACCTTAAGACTTTCACAGTACTCCTTCCGGGAGCTCATCGAGAATGCCGATGTTTTTCGCCTGTTGACGAGGCATTTTTCTACCTTAAGAGAGTCATTGTTACACCTGCCAAATGCTCGCCGTTAGCCACAGCCACATTTTCAAGCTTCCTCTGGCCCAGTTCAACTGAAGCGGTACACCATTATTTGTCGGCTTTGAGACCTTCACTGTACTCCTGCCGGGAGCACCTCGAGTTTGCACCTTGCACCCAGATTTATCACTGTCACATCCTCAAGCTTTCTCCGGCCAGTTCACCACAAGCGATACGCCATTATCTGTCGACATAAAGTGTTTCACAGTACTACTGCTGGCAGCTCCTCGGTTTGCAGATGTATTTCGCATGTTGACGAGGCATTTGGCTACCTTAAGAGAGTCATAGTTACTCCTGTCACTTGCTCCCCGTTCTACCACAGTCACATCTACAAGCTTACTCTGGCCAGTTCACCAGAAGCGATACGCCATTATTTGTTGACCTTAAGACTTTCACAGTACTCCTTGCGGGAGCTCCTCGGGATTGCCAATGTAATTCGTCTTTTGACGAGGCATTTGGCTACTCTAAGAGAGTCATAGTTACTCCTGCCAGTTGCTCCCCGTTTTACCACAGTCACATCTACAAGCTTACTCTGGCCGTTCACCAGAAGCGATACGCCATTATTTGTTGACCTTAAGACTTTGACAGTACTCCTTCTGGGAGCTCATCGAGAATGCCGATGTTTTTCGCCTGTTGACGAGGCATATTTCTACCTTAAGAGAGTCATTGTTACACCTGCCAAATGCTCGCCGTTAGCCACAGCCACATTTTCAAGCTTCCTCTGGCCCAGTTCACCTGAAGCGGTACACCATTATTTGTCGGCTTTGAGACCTTCACTGTACTCCTGCCGGGAGCACCTCGAGTTTGCACCTTGCACCCAGATTTATCACTGTCACATCCTCAAGCTTTCTCCGGCCAGTTCACCACAAGCGATACGTCATTATCTGTCGACATAAAGTGTTTCACAGTACTACTGCTGGCAGCTCCTCGGTTTGCAGATGTATTTCGCATGTTGACGAGGCATTTGGCCACCTTAAGAGAGTCATAGTTACTCCTGCCACTTGCTCCCCGTTCTACCACAGTCACATCTACAAGCTTACTCTGGCCAGTTCACCAGAAGCGATACGCCATTATTTGTTGACCTTAAGACTTTCACAGTACTCCTTGCGGGAGCTCCTCGGGATTGCCAATGTAATTCGCCTTTTGACGAGGCATTTGGCTACCCTAAGAGAGTCATAGTTACTCCTGCCAGTTGCTCCCCGTTTTACCACAGTCACATCTACAAGCTTACTCTGGCCGTTCACCAGAAGCGATACGCCATTATTTGTTGACCTTAAGACTTTCACAGTACTCCTTGCGGGAGCTCCTCGGGATTGCCAATGTAATTCGTCTTTTGACGAGGCATTTGGCTACTCTAAGAGAGTCATAGTTACTCCTGCCAGTTGCTCCCCGTTTTACCACAGTCACATCTACAAGCTTACTCTGGCCGTTCACCAGAAGCGATACGCCATTATTTGTTGACCTTAAGACTTTCACAGTACTCCTTCCGGGAGCTCATCGAGAATGCCGATGTTTTTCGCCTGTTGACGAGGCATTTTTCTACCTTAAGAGAGTCATTGTTACACCTGCCAAATGCTCGCCGTTAGCCACAGCCACATTTTCAAGCTTCCTCTGGCCCAGTTCACCTGAAGCGGTACACCATTATTTGTCGGCTTTGAGACCTTCACTGTACTCCTGCCGGGAGCACCTCGAGTTTGCCGATGTATTTCGCCTATTGACGAGGCATTTGGCTACCTTAAGAGAGTCATAGTTACTCCTACCACTTGCACCCAGATTTATCACTGTCACATCCTCAAGCTTTCTCCAGCCAGTTCACCACAGGCGATACGCCATTATCTGTCGACATAAAGTGTTTCACAGTACTACTGCTGGCAGCTCCTCGGTTTGCAGATGTATTTCGCGTGTTGACGAGGCATTTGGCTACCTTAAGAGAGTCATAATTACTCCTGCCACTTGCTCCCCGTTCTACCACAGTCACATCTACAAGCTTACTCTGGCCAGTTCACCAGAAGCGATACGCCATTATTTGTTGACCTTAAGACTTTCACAGTACTCCTTGCGGGAGCTCCTCGGGATTGCCAATGTAATTCGCCTTTTGACGAGGCATTTGGCTACTCTAAGAGAGTCATAGTTACTCCTGCCAGTTGCTCCCCGTTTTACCACAGTCACATCTACAAGCTTACTCTGGCCGTTCACCAGAAGCGATACGCCATTATTTGTTGACCTTAAGACTTTCACAGTACTCCTTCCAGGAGCTCATCGAGAATGCCGATGTTTTTCGCCTGTTGACGAGGCATTTTTCTACCTTAAGAGAGTCATTGTTACACCTGCCAAATGCTCGCCGTTAGCCACAGCCACATTTTCAAGCTTCCTCTGGTCCAGTTCACCTGAAGCGGAACACCATTATTTGTCGGCTTTGAGACCTTCACTGTACTCCTGCCGGGAGCACCTCGAGTTTGCACCTTGCACCCAGATTTAACACTGTCACATCCTCAAGCTTTCTCCGGCCAGTTCACCACAAGCGATACGCCATTATCTGTCGACATAAAGTGTTTCACAGTACTACTGCTGGCAGCTCCTCGGTTTGCAGATGTATTTAGCATGTTGACGAGGCATTTGGCTACCTTAAGAGAGTCATAGTTACTCCTACCACTTGCACCCAGATTTATCACTGTCACATCCTCAAGCTTTCTCCGGCCAGTTCACCACAGGCGATACGCCATTATCTGTCGACATAAAGTGTTTCACAGTACTACTGCTGGCAGCTCCTCGGTTTGCAGATGTATTTCGCATGTTGACGAGGCATTTGGCTACATTAAGAGAGTCATAGTTACTCCTGCCACTTGCTCCCCGTTCTACCACAGTCACATCTACAAGCTTACTCTGGCCAGTTCACCAGAAGCGATACGCCATTATTTGTTGACCTTAAGACTTTCACAGTACTCCTTGCGGGAGCTCCTCGGGATTGCCAATGTAATTCGCCTTTTGACGAGGCATTTGGCTACTCTAAGAGAGTCATAGTTACTCCTGCCCGTTGCTCCCCGTTTTACCACAGTCACATCTACAAGCTTACTCTGGCCGTTCACCAGAAGCGATACGCCATTATTTGTTGACCTTAAGACTTTCACAGTACTCCTTCCGGGAGCTCATCGAGAATGCCGATGTTTTTCGCCTGTTGACGAGGCATATTTCTACCTTAAGAGAGTCATTGTTACACCTGCCAAATGCTCGCCGTTAGCCACAGCCACATTTTCAAGCTTCCTCTGGCCCAGTTCACCTGAAGCGGTACACCATTATTTGTCGGCTTTGAGACCTTCACTGTACTCCTGCCGGGAGCACCTCGAGTTTGCACCTTGCACCCAGATTTATCACTGTCACATCCTCAAGCTTTCTCCGGCCAGTTCACCACAAGCGATACGTCATTATCTGTCGACATAAAGTGTTTCACAGTACTACTGCTGGCAGCTCCTCGGTTTGCAGATGTATTTCGCATGTTGACGAGGCATTTGGCCACCTTAAGAGAGTCATAGTTACTCCTGCCACTTGCTCCCCGTTCTACCACAGTCACATCTACAAGCTTACTCTGGCCAGTTCACCAGAAGCGATACGCCATTATTTGTTGACCTTAAGACTTTCACAGTACTCCTTGCGGGAGCTCCTCGGGATTGCCAATGTAATTCGCCTTTTGACGAGGCATTTGGCTACCCTAAGAGAGTCATAGTTACTCCTGCCAGTTGCTCCCCGTTTTACCACAGTCACATCTACAAGCTTACTCTTGCCGTTCACCAGAAGCGATACGCCATTATTTGTTGACCTTAAGACTTTCACAGTACTCCTTGCGGGAGCTCCTCGGGATTGCCAATGTAATTCGTCTTTTGACGAGGCATTTGGCTACTCTAAGAGAGTCATAGTTACTCCTGCCAGTTGCTCCCCGTTTTACCACAGTCACATCTACAAGCTTACTCTGGCCGTTCACCAGAAGCGATACGCCATTATTTGTTGACCTTAAGACTTTCACAGTACTCCTTCCGGGAGCTCATCGAGAATGCCGATGTTTTTCGCCTGTTGACGAGGCATTTTTCTACCTTAAGAGAGTCATTGTTACACCTGCCAAATGCTCGCCGTTAGCCACAGCCACATTTTCAAGCTTCCTCTGGCCCAGTTCACCTGAAGCGGTACACCATTATTTGTCGGCTTTGAGACCTTCACTGTACTCCTGCCGGGAGCACCTCGAGTTTGCCGATGTATTTCGCCTATTGACGAGGCATTTGGCTACCTTAAGAGAGTCATAGTTACTCCTACCACTTGCACCCAGATTTATCACTGTCACATCCTCAAGCTTTCTCCAGCCAGTTCACCACAGGCGATACGCCATTATCTGTCGACATAAAGTGTTTCACAGTACTACTGCTGGCAGCTCCTCGGTTTGCAGATGTATTTAGCATGTTGACGAGGCATTTGGCTACCTTAAGAGAGTCATAGTTACTCCTACCACTTGCACCCAGATTTATCACTGTCACATCCTCAAGCTTTCTCCAGCCAGTTCACCACAAGCGATACGCCATTATCTGTCGACATAAAGTGTTTCACAGTACTACTGCTGGCAGCTCCTCGGTTTGCAGATGTATTTCGCGTGTTGACGAGGCATTTGGCTACCTTAAGAGAGTCATAGTTACTCCTGCCACTTGCTCCCCGTTCTACCACAGTCACATCTACAAGCTTACTCTGGCCAGTTCACCAGAAGCGATACGCCATTATTTGTTGACCTTAAGACTTTCACAGTACTCCTTGCGGGAGCTCCTCGGGATTGCCAATGTAATTCGCCTTTTGACGAGGCATTTGGCTACTCTAAGAGAGTCATAGTTACTCCTGCCAGTTGCTCCCCGTTTTACCACAGTCACATCTACAAGCTTACTCTGGCCGTTCACCAGAAGCGATACGCCATTATTTGTTGACCTTAAGACTTTCACAGTACTCCTTCCGGGAGCTCATCGAGAATGCCGATGTTTTTCGCCTGTTGACGAGGCATTTTTCTACCTTAAGAGAGTCATTGTTACACCTGCCAAATGCTCGCCGTTAGCCACAGCCACATTTTCAAGCTTCCTCTGGCCCATTTCACCTGAAGCGGTACACCATTATTTGTCGGCTTTGAGACCTTCACTGTACTCCTGCCGGGAGCACCTCGAGTTTGCACCTTGCACCCAGATTTATCACTGTCACATCCTCAAGCTTTCTCCGGCCAGTTCACCACAAGCGATACGCCATTATCTGTCGACATAAAGTGTTTCACAGTACTACTGCTGGCAGCTCCTCGGTTTGCAGATGTATTTCGCATGTTGACGAGGCATTTGGCTACATTAAGAGAGTCATAGTTACTCCTGCCACTTGCTCCCCGTTCTACCACAGTCACATCTACAAGCTTACTCTGGCCAGTTCACCAGAAGCGATACGCCATTATTTGTTGACCTTAAGACTTTCACAGTACTCCTTGCGGGAGCTCCTCGGGATTGCCAATGTAATTCGCCTTTTGACGAGGCATTTGGCTACTCTAAGAGAGTCATAGTTACTCCTGCCAGTTGCTCCCCGTTTTACCACAGTCACATCTACAAGCTCACTCTGGCCGTTCACCAGAAGCGATACGCCATTATTTGTTGACCTTAAGACTTTCACAGTACTCCTTCCGGGAGCTCATCGAGAATGCCGATGTTTTTCGCCTGTTGACGAGGCATTTTTCTACCTTAAGAGAGTCATTGTTAAACCTGCCAAATGCTCGCCGTTAACCACAGCCACATTTTCAAGCTTCCTCTGGCCCAGTTCACCTGAAGTGGTACACCATTATTTGTCGGCTTTGAGACCTTCACTGTACTCCTGCCGGGAGCACCTCGAGTTTGCCGATGTATTTCGCCTATTGACGAGGCATTTGGCTACCTTAAGAGAGTCATAGTTACTCCTACCACTTGCACCCAGATTTATCACTGTCACATCCTCAAGCTTTCTCCGACCAGTTCACCACAGGCGATACGCCATTATCTGTCGACATAAAGTGTTTCACAGTACTACTGCTGGCAGCTCCTCGGTTTGCAGATGTATTTCGCATGTTGACGAGGCATTTGGCTACTCTAAGAGAGTCATAGTTACTCCTGCCAGTTGCTCCCCGTTTTACCACAGTCACATCTACAAGCTTACTCTGGCCGTTCACCAGAAGCGATACGCCATTATTTGTTGACCTTAAGACTTTCACAGTACTCCTTGCGGGAGCTCCTCGGATTGCCAATGTAATTCGCCTTTTGACGAGGCATTTGGCTACTCTAAGAGAGTCATAGTTACTCCTGCCAGTTGCTCCCCGTTTTACCACAGTCACATCTACAAGCTTACTCTGGCCGTTCACCAGAAGCGATACGCCATTATTTGTTGACCTTAAGACTTTCACAGTACTCCTTCCGGGAGCTCATCGAGAATGCCGATGTTTTTCGCCTGTTGACGAGGCATTTTTCTACCTTAAGAGAGTCATTGTTACACCTGCCAAATGCTCGCCGTTAGCCACAGCCACATTTTCAAGCTTCCTCTGGCCCAGTTCACCTGAAGCGGTACACCATTATTTGTCGGCTTTGAGACCTTCACTGTACTCCTGCCGGGAGCACCTCGAGTTTGCACCTTGCACCCAGATTTATCACTGTCACATCCTCAAGCTTTCTCCGGCCAGTTCACCACAAGCGATACGCCATTATCTGTCGACATAAAGTGTTTCACAGTACTACTGCTGGCAGCTCCTCGGTTTGCAGATGTATTTCGCATGTTGACGAGGCATTTGGCTACATTAAGAGAGTCATAGTTACTCCTGCCACTTGCTCCCCGTTCTACCACAGTCACATCTACAAGCTTACTCTGGCCAGTTCACCAGAAGCGATACGCCATTATTTGTTGACCTTAAGACTTTCACAGTACTCCTTGCGGGAGCTCCTCGGGATTGCCAATGTAATTCGCCTTTTGACGAGGCATTTGGCTACTCTAAGAGAGTCATAGTTACTCCTGCCAGTTGCTCCCCGTTTTACCACAGTCACATCTACAAGCTTACTCTGGCCGTTCACCAGAAGCGATACGCCATTATTTGTTGACCTTAAGACTTTCACAGTACTCCTTCCGGGAGCTCATCGAGAATGCCGATGTTTTTCGCCTGTTGACGAGGCATTTTTCTACCTTAAGAGAGTCATTGTTAAACCTGCCAAATGCTCGCCGTTAACCACAGCCACATTTTCAAGCTTCCTCTGGCCCAGTTCACCTGAAGCGGTACACCATTATTTGTCGGCTTTGAGACCTTCACTGTACTCCTGCCGGGAGCACCTCGAGTTTGCCGATGTATTTCGCCTATTGACGAGGCATTTGGCTACCTTAAGAGAGTCATAGTTACTCCTACCACTTGCACCCAGATTTATCACTGTCACATCCTCAAGCTTTCTCCGGCCAGTTCACCACAGGCGATACGCCATTATCTGTCGACATAAAGTGTTTCACAGTACTACTGCTGGCAGCTCCTCGGTTTGCAGATGTATTTCGCATGTTGACGAGGCATTTGGCTACATTAAGAGAGTCATAGTTACTCCTGCCACTTGCTCCCCGTTCTACCACAGTCACATCTACAAGCTTACTCTGGCCAGTTCACCAGAAGCGATACGCCATTATTTGTTGACCTTAAGACTTTCACAGTACTCCTTGCGGGAGCTCCTCGGGATTGCCAATGTAATTCGCCTTTTGACGAGGCATTTGGCTACTCTAAGAGAGTCATAGTTACTCCTGCCCGTTGCTCCCCGTTTTACCACAGTCACATCTACAAGCTTACTCTGGCCGTTCACCAGAAGCGATACGCCATTATTTGTTGACCTTAAGACTTTCACAGTACTCCTTCCGGGAGCTCATCGAGAATGCCGATGTTTTTCGCCTGTTGACGAGGCATATTTCTACCTTAAGAGAGTCATTGTTACACCTGCCAAATGCTCGCCGTTAGCCACAGCCACATTTTCAAGCTTCCTCTGGCCCAGTTCACCTGAAGCGGTACACCATTATTTGTCGGCTTTGAGACCTTCACTGTACTCCTGCCGGGAGCACCTCGAGTTTGCACCTTGCACCCAGATTTATCACTGTCACATCCTCAAGCTTTCTCCGGCCAGTTCACCACAAGCGATACGTCATTATCTGTCGACATAAAGTGTTTCACAGTACTACTGCTGGCAGCTCCTCGGTTTGCAGATGTATTTCGCATGTTGACGAGGCATTTGGCCACCTTAAGAGAGTCATAGTTACTCCTGCCACTTGCTCCCCGTTCTACCACAGTCACATCTACAAGCTTACTCTGGCCAGTTCACCAGAAGCGATACGCCATTATTTGTTGACCTTAAGACTTTCACAGTACTCCTTGCGGGAGCTCCTCGGGATTGCCAATGTAATTCGCCTTTTGACGAGGCATTTGGCTACCCTAAGAGAGTCATAGTTACTCCTGCCAGTTGCTCCCCGTTTTACCACAGTCACATCTACAAGCTTACTCTGGCCGTTCACCAGAAGCGATACGCCATTATTTGTTGACCTTAAGACTTTCACAGTACTCCTTGCGGGAGCTCCTCGGGATTGCCAATGTAATTCGTCTTTTGACGAGGCATTTGGCTACTCTAAGAGAGTCATAGTTACTCCTGCCAGTTGCTCCCCGTTTTACCACAGTCACATCTACAAGCTTACTCTGGCCGTTCACCAGAAGCGATACGCCATTATTTGTTGACCTTAAGACTTTCACAGTACTCCTTCCGGGAGCTCATCGAGAATGCCGATGTTTTTCGCCTGTTGACGAGGCATTTTTCTACCTTAAGAGAGTCATTGTTACACCTGCCAAATGCTCGCCGTTAGCCACAGCCACATTTTCAAGCTTCCTCTGGCCCAGTTCACCTGAAGCGGTACACCATTATTTGTCGGCTTTGAGACCTTCACTGTACTCCTGCCGGGAGCACCTCGAGTTTGCCGATGTATTTCGCCTATTGACGAGGCATTTGTCTACCTTAAGAGAGTCATAGTTACTCCTACCACTTGCACCCAGATTTATCACTGTCACATCCTCAAGCTTTCTCCAGCCAGTTCACCACAGGCGATACGCCATTATCTGTCGACATAAAGTGTTTCACAGTACTACTGCTGGCAGCTCCTCGGTTTGCAGATGTATTTCGCGTGTTGACGAGGCATTTGGCTACCTTAAGAGAGTCATAATTACTCCTGCCACTTGCTCCCCGTTCTACCACAGTCACATCTACAAGCTTACTCTGGCCAGTTCACCAGAAGCGATACGCCATTATTTGTTGACCTTAAGACTTTCACAGTACTCCTTGCGGGAGCTCCTCGGGATTGCCAATGTAATTCGCCTTTTGACGAGGCATTTGGCTACTCTAAGAGAGTCATAGTTACTCCTGCCAGTTGCTCCCCGTTTTACCACAGTCACATCTACAAGCTTACTCTGGCCGTTCACCAGAGCCGATACGCCATTATTTGTTGACCTTAAGACTTTCACAGTACTCCTTCCAGGAGCTCATCGAGAATGCCGATGTTTTTCGCCTGTTGACGAGGCATTTTTCTACCTTAAGAGAGTCATTGTTACACCTGCCAAATGCTCGCCGTTAGCCACAGCCACATTTTCAAGCTTCCTCTGGCCCAGTTCACCTGAAGCGGAACACCATTATTTGTCGGCTTTGAGACCTTCACTGTACTCCTGCCGGGAGCACCTCGAGTTTGCACCTTGCACCCAGATTTAACACTGTCACATCCTCAAGCTTTCTCCGGCCAGTTCACCACAAGCGATACGCCATTATCTGTCGACATAAAGTGTTTCACAGTACTACTGCTGGCAGCTCCTCGGTTTGCAGATGTATTTCGCATGTTGACGAGGCATTTGGCTACCTTAAGAGAGTCATAGTTACTCCTACCACTTGCACCCAGATTTATCACTGTCACATCCTCAAGCTTTCTCCAGCCAGTTCACCACAAGCGATACGCCATTATCTGTCGACATAAAGTGTTTCACAGTACTACTGCTGGCAGCTCCTCGGTTTGCAGATGTATTTCGCGTGTTGACGAGGCATTTGGCTACCTTAAGAGAGTCATAGTTACTCCTGCCACTTGCTCCCCGTTCTACCACAGTCACATCTACAAGCTTACTCTGGCCAGTTCACCAGAAGCGATACGCCATTATTTGTTGACCTTAAGACTTTCACAGTACTCCTTGCGGGAGCTCCTCGGGATTGCCAATGTAATTCGCCTTTTGACGAGGCATTTGGCTACTCTAAGAGAGTCATAGTTACTCCTGCCAGTTGCTCCCCGTTTTACCACAGTCACATCTACAAGCTTACTCTGGCCGTTCACCAGAAGCGATACGCCATTATTTGTTGACCTTAAGACTTTCACAGTACTCCTTCCGGGAGCTCATCGAGAATGCCGATGTTTTTCGCCTGTTGACGAGGCATTTTTCTACCTTAAGAGAGTCATTGTTACACCTGCCAAATGCTCGCCGTTAGCCACAGCCACATTTTCAAGCTTCCTCTGGCCCAGTTCACCTGAAGCGGTACACCATTATTTGTCGGCTTTGAGACCTTCACTGTACTCCTGCCGGGAGCACCTCGAGTTTGCACCTTGCACCCAGATTTATCACTGTCACATCCTCAAGCTTTCTCCGGCCAGTTCACCACAAGCGATACGCCATTATCTGTCGACATAAAGTGTTTCACAGTACTACTGCTGGCAGCTCCTCGGTTTGCAGATGTATTTCGCATGTTGACGAGGCATTTGGCTACATTAAGAGAGTCATAGTTACTCCTGCCACTTGCTCCCCGTTCTACCACAGTCACATCTACAAGCTTACTCTGGCCAGTTCACCAGAAGCGATACGCCATTATTTGTTGACCTTAAGACTTTCACAGTACTCCTTGCGGGAGCTCCTCGGGATTGCCAATGTAATTCGCCTTTTGACGAGGCATTTGGCTACTCTAAGAGAGTCATAGTTACTCCTGCCAGTTGCTCCCCGTTTTACCACAGTCACATCTACAAGCTTACTCTGGCCGTTCACCAGAAGCGATACGCCATTATTTGTTGACCTTAAGACTTTCACAGTACTCCTTCCGGGAGCTCATCGAGAATGCCGATGTTTTTCGCCTGTTGACGAGGCATTTTTCTACCTTAAGAGAGTCATTGTTAAACCTGCCAAATGCTCGCCGTTAACCACAGCCACATTTTCAAGCTTCCTCTGGCCCAGTTCACCTGAAGCGGTACACCATTATTTGTCGGCTTTGAGACCTTCACTGTACTCCTGCCGGGAGCACCTCGAGTTTGCCGATGTATTTCGCCTATTGACGAGGCATTTGGCTACCTTAAGAGAGTCATAGTTACTCCTACCACTTGCACCCAGATTTATCACTGTCACATCCTCAAGCTTTCTCCGGCCAGTTCACCACAGGCGATACGCCATTATCTGTCGACATAAAGTGTTTCACAGTACTACTGCTGGCAGCTCCTCGGTTTGCAGATGTATTTCGCGTGTTGACGAGGCATTTGGCTACCTTAAGAGAGTCATAGTTACTCCTGCCACTTGCTCCCCGTTCTACCACAGTCACATCTACAAGCTTACTCTGGCCAGTTCACCAGAAGCGATACGCCATTATTTGTTGACCTTAAGACTTTCACAGTACTCCTTGCGGGAGCTCCTCGGGATTGCCAATGTAATTCGCCTTTTGACGAGGCATTTGGCTACTCTAAGAGAGTCATAGTTACTCCTGCCAGTTGCTCCCCGTTTTACCACAGTCACATCTACAAGCTTACTCTGGCCGTTCACCAGAAGCGATACGCCATTATTTGTTGACCTTAAGACTTTCACAGTACTCCTTCCAGGAGCTCATCGAGAATGCCGATGTTTTTCGCCTGTTGACGAGGCATTTTTCTACCTTAAGAGAGTCATTGTTACACCTGCCAAATGCTCGCCGTTAGCCACAGCCACATTTTCAAGCTTCCTCTGGCCCAGTTCACCTGAAGCGGAACACCATTATTTGTCGGCTTTGAGACCTTCACTGTACTCCTGCCGGGAGCACCTCGAGTTTGCACCTTGCACCCAGATTTAACACTGTCACATCCTCAAGCTTTCTCCGGCCAGTTCACCACAAGCGATACGCCATTATCTGTCGACATAAAGTGTTTCACAGTACTACTGCTGGCAGCTCCTCGGTTTGCAGATGTATTTCGCGTGTTGACGAGGCATTTGGCTACCTTAAGAGAGTCATAGTTACTCCTGCCACTTGCTCCCCGTTCTACCACAGTCACATCTACAAGCTTACTCTGGCCAGTTCACCAGAAGCGATACGCCATTATTTGTTGACCTTAAGACTTTCACAGTACTCCTTGCGGGAGCTCCTCGGGATTGCCAATGTAATTCGCCTTTTGACGAGGCATTTGGCTACTCTAAGAGAGTCATAGTTACTCCTGCCAGTTGCTCCCCGTTTTACCACAGTCACATCTACAAGCTTACTCTGGCCGTTCACCAGAGCCGATACGCCATTATTTGTTGACCTTAAGACTTTCACAGTACTCCTTCCAGGAGCTCATCGAGAATGCCGATGTTTTTCGCCTGTTGACGAGGCATTTTTCTACCTTAAGAGAGTCATTGTTACACCTGCCAAATGCTCGCCGTTAGCCACAGCCACATTTTCAAGCTTCCTCTGGCCCAGTTCACCTGAAGCGGAACACCATTATTTGTCGGCTTTGAGACCTTCACTGTACTCCTGCCGGGAGCACCTCGAGTTTGCACCTTGCACCCAGATTTAACACTGTCACATCCTCAAGCTTTCTCCGGCCAGTTCACCACAAGCGATACGCCATTATCTGTCGACATAAAGTGTTTCACAGTACTACTGCTGGCAGCTCCTCGGTTTGCAGATGTATTTCGCATGTTGACGAGGCATTTGGCTACCTTAAGAGAGTCATAGTTACTCCTACCACTTGCACCCAGATTTATCACTGTCACATCCTCAAGCTTTCTCCAGCCAGTTCACCACAAGCGATACGCCATTATCTGTCGACATAAAGTGTTTCACAGTACTACTGCTGGCAGCTCCTCGGTTTGCAGATGTATTTCGCGTGTTGACGAGGCATTTGGCTACCTTAAGAGAGTCATAGTTACTCCTGCCACTTGCTCCCCGTTCTACCACAGTCACATCTACAAGCTTACTCTGGCCAGTTCACCAGAAGCGATACGCCATTATTTGTTGACCTTAAGACTTTCACAGTACTCCTTGCGGGAGCTCCTCGGGATTGCCAATGTAATTCGCCTTTTGACGAGGCATTTGGCTACTCTAAGAGAGTCATAGTTACTCCTGCCAGTTGCTCCCCGTTTTACCACAGTCACATCTACAAGCTTACTCTGGCCGTTCACCAGAAGCGATACGCCATTATTTGTTGACCTTAAGACTTTCACAGTACTCCTTCCGGGAGCTCATCGAGAATGCCGATGTTTTTCGCCTGTTGACGAGGCATTTTTCTACCTTAAGAGAGTCATTGTTACACCTGCCAAATGCTCGCCGTTAGCCACAGCCACATTTTCAAGCTTCCTCTGGCCCAGTTCACCTGAAGCGGTACACCATTATTTGTCGGCTTTGAGACCTTCACTGTACTCCTGCCGGGAGCACCTCGAGTTTGCACCTTGCACCCAGATTTATCACTGTCACATCCTCAAGCTTTCTCCGGCCAGTTCACCACAAGCGATACGCCATTATCTGTCGACATAAAGTGTTTCACAGTACTACTGCTGGCAGCTCCTCGGTTTGCAGATGTATTTCGCATGTTGACGAGGCATTTGGCTACATTAAGAGAGTCATAGTTACTCCTGCCACTTGCTCCCCGTTCTACCACAGTCACATCTACAAGCTTACTCTGGCCAGTTCACCAGAAGCGATACGCCATTATTTGTTGACCTTAAGACTTTCACAGTACTCCTTGCGGGAGCTCCTCGGGATTGCCAATGTAATTCGCCTTTTGACGAGGCATTTGGCTACTCTAAGAGAGTCATAGTTACTCCTGCCAGTTGCTCCCCGTTTTACCACAGTCACATCTACAAGCTTACTCTGGCCGTTCACCAGAAGCGATACGCCATTATTTGTTGACCTTAAGACTTTCACAGTACTCCTTCCGGGAGCTCATCGAGAATGCCGATGTTTTTCGCCTGTTGACGAGGCATTTTTCTACCTTAAGAGAGTCATTGTTAAACCTGCCAAATGCTCGCCGTTAACCACAGCCACATTTTCAAGCTTCCTCTGGCCCAGTTCACCTGAAGCGGTACACCATTATTTGTCGGCTTTGAGACCTTCACTGTACTCCTGCCGGGAGCACCTCGAGTTTGCCGATGTATTTCGCCTATTGACGAGGCATTTGGCTACCTTAAGAGAGTCATAGTTACTCCTACCACTTGCACCCAGATTTATCACTGTCACATCCTCAAGCTTTCTCCGGCCAGTTCACCACAGGCGATACGCCATTATCTGTCGACATAAAGTGTTTCACAGTACTACTGCTGGCAGCTCCTCGGTTTGCAGATGTATTTCGCGTGTTGACGAGGCATTTGGCTACCTTAAGAGAGTCATAGTTACTCCTGCCACTTGCTCCCCGTTCTACCACAGTCACATCTACAAGCTTACTCTGGCCAGTTCACCAGAAGCGATACGCCATTATTTGTTGACCTTAAGACTTTCACAGTACTCCTTGCGGGAGCTCCTCGGGATTGCCAATGTAATTCGCCTTTTGACGAGGCATTTGGCTACTCTAAGAGAGTCATAGTTACTCCTGCCAGTTGCTCCCCGTTTTACCACAGTCACATCTACAAGCTTACTCTGGCCGTTCACCAGAAGCGATACGCCATTATTTGTTGACCTTAAGACTTTCACAGTACTCCTTCCAGGAGCTCATCGAGAATGCCGATGTTTTTCGCCTGTTGACGAGGCATTTTTCTACCTTAAGAGAGTCATTGTTACACCTGCCAAATGCTCGCCGTTAGCCACAGCCACATTTTCAAGCTTCCTCTGGCCCAGTTCACCTGAAGCGGAACACCATTATTTGTCGGCTTTGAGACCTTCACTGTACTCCTGCCGGGAGCACCTCGAGTTTGCACCTTGCACCCAGATTTAACACTGTCACATCCTCAAGCTTTCTCCGGCCAGTTCACCACAAGCGATACGCCATTATCTGTCGACATAAAGTGTTTCACAGTACTACTGCTGGCAGCTCCTCGGTTTGCAGATGTATTTCGCGTGTTGACGAGGCATTTGGCTACCTTAAGAGAGTCATAGTTACTCCTGCCACTTGCTCCCCGTTCTACCACAGTCACATCTACAAGCTTACTCTGGCCAGTTCACCAGAAGCGATACGCCATTATTTGTTGACCTTAAGACTTTCACAGTACTCCTTGCGGGAGCTCCTCGGGATTGCCAATGTAATTCGCCTTTTGACGAGGCATTTGGCTACTCTAAGAGAGTCATAGTTACTCCTGCCAGTTGCTCCCCGTTTTACCACAGTCACATCTACAAGCTTACTCTGGCCGTTCACCAGAAGCGATACGCCATTATTTGTTGACCTTAAGACTTTCACAGTACTCCTTCCAGGAGCTCATCGAGAATGCCGATGTTTTTCGCCTGTTGACGAGGCATTTTTCTACCTTAAGAGAGTCATTGTTACACCTGCCAAATGCTCGCCGTTAGCCACAGCCACATTTTCAAGCTTCCTCTGGCCCAGTTCACCTGAAGCGGTACACCATTATTTGTCGGCTTTTTAGACCTTCACTGTACTCCTGCCGGGAGCACCTCGAGTTTGCCGATGTATTTCTCCTATTGACGAGGCATTTGTCTACCTTAAGAGAGTCATAGTTACTCCTACCACTTGCACCCAGATTTATAACTGTCACATCCTCAAGCTTTCTCCGGCCAGTTCACCACAAGCGATACGCCATTATCTGTCGACATAAAGTGTTTCACAGTACTACTGCTGGCAGCTCCTCGGTTTGCAGATGTATTTCGCATGTTGACGAGGCATTTGGCTACCTTAAGAGAGTCATAGTTACTCCTGCCACTTGCTCCCCGTTCTACCACAGTCACATCTACAAGCTTACTCTGGCCAGTTCACCAGAAGCGATACGCCATTATTTGTTGACCTTAAGACTTTCACAGTACTCCTTGCGGGAGCTCCACGGGATTGCCAATGTAATTCGCCTTTTGACGAGGCATTTGGCTACTCTAAGAGAGTCATAGTTACTCCTGCCCGTTGCTCCCCGTTTTACCACAGTCACATCTACAAGCTTACTCTGGCCGTTCACCAGAAGCGATACGCCATTATTTGTTGACCTTAAGACTTTCACAGTACTCCTTCCGGGAGCTCATCGAGAATGCCGATGTTTTTCGCCTGTTGACGAGGCATATTTCTACCTTAAGAGAGTCATTGTTACACCTGCCAAATGCTCGCCGTTAGCCACAGCCACATTTTCAAGCTTCCTCTGGCCCAGTTCACCTGAAGCGGTACACCATTATTTGTCGGCTTTGAGACCTTCACTGTACTCCTGCCGGGAGCACCTCGAGTTTGCACCTTGCACCCAGATTTATCACTGTCACATCCTCAAGCTTTCTCCGGCCAGTTCACCACAAGCGATACGTCATTATCTGTCGACATAAAGTGTTTCACAGTACTACTGCTGGCAGCTCCTCGGTTTGCAGATGTATTTCGCATGTTGACGAGGCATTTGGCCACCTTAAGAGAGTCATAGTTACTCCTGCCACTTGCTCCCCGTTCTACCACAGTCACATCTACAAGCTTACTCTGGCCAGTTCACCAGAAGCGATACGCCATTATTTGTTGACCTTAAGACTTTCACAGTACTCCTTGCGGGAGCTCCTCGGGATTGCCAATGTAATTCGCCTTTTGACGAGGCATTTGGCTACCCTAAGAGAGTCATAGTTACTCCTGCCAGTTGCTCCCCGTTTTACCACAGTCACATCTACAAGCTTACTCTGGCCGTTCACCAGAAGCGATACGCCATTATTTGTTGACCTTAAGACTTTCACAGTACTCCTTGCGGGAGCTCCTCGGGATTGCCAATGTAATTCGTCTTTTGACGAGGCATTTGGCTACTCTAAGAGAGTCATAGTTACTCCTGCCAGTTGCTCCCCGTTTTACCACAGTCACATCTACAAGCTTACTCTGGCCGTTCACCAGAAGCGATACGCCATTATTTGTTGACCTTAAGACTTTCACAGTACTCCTTCCGGGAGCTCATCGAGAATGCCGATGTTTTTCGCCTGTTGACGAGGCATTTTTCTACCTTAAGAGAGTCATTGTTACACCTGCCAAATGCTCGCCGTTAGCCACAGCCACATTTTCAAGCTTCCTCTGGCCCAGTTCACCTGAAGCGGTACACCATTATTTGTCGGCTTTGAGACCTTCACTGTACTCCTGCCGGGAGCACCTCGAGTTTGCCGATGTATTTCGCCTATTGACGAGGCATTTGGCTACCTTAAGAGAGTCATAGTTACTCCTACCACTTGCACCCAGATTTATCACTGTCACATCCTCAAGCTTTCTCCAGCCAGTTCACCACAGGCGATACGCCATTATCTGTCGACATAAAGTGTTTCACAGTACTACTGCTGGCAGCTCCTCGGTTTGCAGATGTATTTCGCGTGTTGACGAGGCATTTGGCTACCTTAAGAGAGTCATAATTACTCCTGCCACTTGCTCCCCGTTCTACCACAGTCACATCTACAAGCTTACTCTGGCCAGTTCACCAGAAGCGATACGCCATTATTTGTTGACCTTAAGACTTTCACAGTACTCCTTGCGGGAGCTCCTCGGGATTGCCAATGTAATTCGCCTTTTGACGAGGCATTTGGCTACTCTAAGAGAGTCATAGTTACTCCTGCCAGTTGCTCCCCGTTTTACCACAGTCACATCTACAAGCTTACTCTGGCCGTTCACCAGAGCCGATACGCCATTATTTGTTGACCTTAAGACTTTCACAGTACTCCTTCCAGGAGCTCATCGAGAATGCCGATGTTTTTCGCCTGTTGACGAGGCATTTTTCTACCTTAAGAGAGTCATTGTTACACCTGCCAAATGCTCGCCGTTAGCCACAGCCACATTTTCAAGCTTCCTCTGGCCCAGTTCACCTGAAGCGGAACACCATTATTTGTCGGCTTTGAGACCTTCACTGTACTCCTGCCGGGAGCACCTCGAGTTTGCACCTTGCACCCAGATTTAACACTGTCACATCCTCAAGCTTTCTCCGGCCAGTTCACCACAAGCGATACGCCATTATCTGTCGACATAAAGTGTTTCACAGTACTACTGCTGGCAGCTCCTCGGTTTGCAGATGTATTTCGCATGTTGACGAGGCATTTGGCTACCTTAAGAGAGTCATAGTTACTCCTACCACTTGCACCCAGATTTATCACTGTCACATCCTCAAGCTTTCTCCAGCCAGTTCACCACAAGCGATACGCCATTATCTGTCGACATAAAGTGTTTCACAGTACTACTGCTGGCAGCTCCTCGGTTTGCAGATGTATTTCGCGTGTTGACGAGGCATTTGGCTACCTTAAGAGAGTCATAGTTACTCCTGCCACTTGCTCCCCGTTCTACCACAGTCACATCTACAAGCTTACTCTGGCCAGTTCACCAGAAGCGATACGCCATTATTTGTTGACCTTAAGACTTTCACAGTACTCCTTGCGGGAGCTCCTCGGGATTGCCAATGTAATTCGCCTTTTGACGAGGCATTTGGCTACTCTAAGAGAGTCATAGTTACTCCTGCCAGTTGCTCCCCGTTTTACCACAGTCACATCTACAAGCTTACTCTGGCCGTTCACCAGAAGCGATACGCCATTATTTGTTGACCTTAAGACTTTCACAGTACTCCTTCCGGGAGCTCATCGAGAATGCCGATGTTTTTCGCCTGTTGACGAGGCATTTTTCTACCTTAAGAGAGTCATTGTTACACCTGCCAAATGCTCGCCGTTAGCCACAGCCACATTTTCAAGCTTCCTCTGGCCCAGTTCACCTGAAGCGGTACACCATTATTTGTCGGCTTTGAGACCTTCACTGTACTCCTGCCGGGAGCACCTCGAGTTTGCACCTTGCACCCAGATTTATCACTGTCACATCCTCAAGCTTTCTCCGGCCAGTTCACCACAAGCGATACGCCATTATCTGTCGACATAAAGTGTTTCACAGTACTACTGCTGGCAGCTCCTCGGTTTGCAGATGTATTTCGCATGTTGACGAGGCATTTGGCTACATTAAGAGAGTCATAGTTACTCCTGCCACTTGCTCCCCGTTCTACCACAGTCACATCTACAAGCTTACTCTGGCCAGTTCACCAGAAGCGATACGCCATTATTTGTTGACCTTAAGACTTTCACAGTACTCCTTGCGGGAGCTCCTCGGGATTGCCAATGTAATTCGCCTTTTGACGAGGCATTTGGCTACTCTAAGAGAGTCATAGTTACTCCTGCCAGTTGCTCCCCGTTTTACCACAGTCACATCTACAAGCTTACTCTGGCCGTTCACCAGAAGCGATACGCCATTATTTGTTGACCTTAAGACTTTCACAGTACTCCTTCCGGGAGCTCATCGAGAATGCCGATGTTTTTCGCCTGTTGACGAGGCATTTTTCTACCTTAAGAGAGTCATTGTTAAACCTGCCAAATGCTCGCCGTTAACCACAGCCACATTTTCAAGCTTCCTCTGGCCCAGTTCACCTGAAGCGGTACACCATTATTTGTCGGCTTTGAGACCTTCACTGTACTCCTGCCGGGAGCACCTCGAGTTTGCCGATGTATTTCGCCTATTGACGAGGCATTTGGCTACCTTAAGAGAGTCATAGTTACTCCTACCACTTGCACCCAGATTTATCACTGTCACATCCTCAAGCTTTCTCCGGCCAGTTCACCACAGGCGATACGCCATTATCTGTCGACATAAAGTGTTTCACAGTACTACTGCTGGCAGCTCCTCGGTTTGCAGATGTATTTCGCGTGTTGACGAGGCATTTGGCTACCTTAAGAGAGTCATAGTTACTCCTGCCACTTGCTCCCCGTTCTACCACAGTCACATCTACAAGCTTACTCTGGCCAGTTCACCAGAAGCGATACGCCATTATTTGTTGACCTTAAGACTTTCACAGTACTCCTTGCGGGAGCTCCTCGGGATTGCCAATGTAATTCGCCTTTTGACGAGGCATTTGGCTACTCTAAGAGAGTCATAGTTACTCCTGCCAGTTGCTCCCCGTTTTACCACAGTCACATCTACAAGCTTACTCTGGCCGTTCACCAGAAGCGATACGCCATTATTTGTTGACCTTAAGACTTTCACAGTACTCCTTCCAGGAGCTCATCGAGAATGCCGATGTTTTTCGCCTGTTGACGAGGCATTTTTCTACCTTAAGAGAGTCATTGTTACACCTGCCAAATGCTCGCCGTTAGCCACAGCCACATTTTCAAGCTTCCTCTGGCCCAGTTCACCTGAAGCGGAACACCATTATTTGTCGGCTTTGAGACCTTCACTGTACTCCTGCCGGGAGCACCTCGAGTTTGCACCTTGCACCCAGATTTAACACTGTCACATCCTCAAGCTTTCTCCGGCCAGTTCACCACAAGCGATACGCCATTATCTGTCGACATAAAGTGTTTCACAGTACTACTGCTGGCAGCTCCTCGGTTTGCAGATGTATTTCGCGTGTTGACGAGGCATTTGGCTACCTTAAGAGAGTCATAGTTACTCCTGCCACTTGCTCCCCGTTCTACCACAGTCACATCTACAAGCTTACTCTGGCCAGTTCACCAGAAGCGATACGCCATTATTTGTTGACCTTAAGACTTTCACAGTACTCCTTGCGGGAGCTCCTCGGGATTGCCAATGTAATTCGCCTTTTGACGAGGCATTTGGCTACTCTAAGAGAGTCATAGTTACTCCTGCCAGTTGCTCCCCGTTTTACCACAGTCACATCTACAAGCTTACTCTGGCCGTTCACCAGAAGCGATACGCCATTATTTGTTGACCTTAAGACTTTCACAGTACTCCTTCCAGGAGCTCATCGAGAATGCCGATGTTTTTCGCCTGTTGACGAGGCATTTTTCTACCTTAAGAGAGTCATTGTTACACCTGCCAAATGCTCGCCGTTAGCCACAGCCACATTTTCAAGCTTCCTCTGGCCCAGTTCACCTGAAGCGGTACACCATTATTTGTCGGCTTTTTAGACCTTCACTGTACTCCTGCCGGGAGCACCTCGAGTTTGCCGATGTATTTCTCCTATTGACGAGGCATTTGTCTACCTTAAGAGAGTCATAGTTACTCCTACCACTTGCACCCAGATTTATAACTGTCACATCCTCAAGCTTTCTCCGGCCAGTTCACCACAAGCGATACGCCATTATCTGTCGACATAAAGTGTTTCACAGTACTACTGCTGGCAGCTCCTCGGTTTGCAGATGTATTTCGCATGTTGACGAGGCATTTGGCTACCTTAAGAGAGTCATAGTTACTCCTGCCACTTGCTCCCCGTTCTACCACAGTCACATCTACAAGCTTACTCTGGCCAGTTCACCAGAAGCGATACGCCATTATTTGTTGACCTTAAGACTTTCACAGTACTCCTTGCGGGAGCTCCTCGGGATTGCCAATGTAATTCGCCTTTTGACGAGGCATTTGGCTACTCTAAGAGAGTCATAGTTACTCCTGCCAGTTGCTCCCCGTTTTACCACAGTCACATCTACAAGCTTACTCTGGCCGTTCACCAGAAGCGATACGCCATTATTTGTTGACCTTAAGACTTTCACAGTACTCCTTTCGGGAGCTCATCGAGTATGCCGATGTTTTTCGCCTGTTGACGAGGCATTTTTCTACCTTAAGAGAGTCATTGTTACACCTGCCAAATGCTCGCCGATAGCCACAGCCACATTTTCAAGCTTCCTCTGGCCCAGTTCAACTGAAGTGGTACACCATTATTTGTCGGCTTTGAGACCTTCACTGTACTCCTGCCGGGAGCACCTCGAGTTTGCACCTTGCACCCAGATTTATCACTGTCACATCCTCAAGCTTTCTCCGGCCAGTTCACCACAAGCGATACGCCATTATCTGTCGACATAAAGTGTTTCACAGTACTACTGCTGGCAGCTCCTCGGTTTGCAGATGTATTTCGCATGTTGACGAGGCATTTGGCTACCTTAAGAGAGTCATAGTTACTCCTGTCACTTGCTCCCCGTTCTACCACAGTCACATCTACAAGCTTACTCTGGCCAGTTCACCAGAAGCGATACGCCATTATTTGTTGACCTTAAGACTTTCACAGTACTCCTTGCGGGAGCTCCTCGGGATTGCCAATGTAATTCGTCTTTTGACGAGGCATTTGGCTACTCTAAGAGAGTCATAGTTACTCCTGCCAGTTGCTCCCCGTTTTACCACAGTCACATCTACAAGCTTACTCTGGCCGTTCACCAGAAGCGATACGCCATTATTTGTTGACCTTAAGACTTTGACAGTACTCCTTCTGGGAGCTCATCGAGAATGCCGATGTTTTTCGCCTGTTGACGAGGCATTTTTCTACCTTAAGAGAGTCATTGTTACACCTGCCAAATGCTCGCCGTTAGCCACAGCCACATTTTCAAGCTTCCTCTGGCCCAGTTCACCTGAAGCGGAACACCATTATTTGTCGGCTTTTTAGACCTTCACTGTACTCCTGCCGGGAGCACCTCGAGTTTGCCGATGTATTTCTCCTATTGACGAGGCATTTGGCTACCTTAAGAGAGTCATAGTTACTCCTACCACTTGCACCCAGATTTATAACTGTCACATCCTCAAGCTTTCTCCGGCCAGTTCACCACAAGCGATACGCCATTATCTGTCGACATAAAGTGTTTCACAGTACTACTGCTGGCAGCTCCTCGGTTTGCAGATGTATTTCGCGTGTTGACGAGGCATTTGGCTACCTTAAGAGAGTCATAGTTACTCCTGCCACTTGCTCCCCGTTCTACCACAGTCACATCTACAAGCTTACTCTGGCCCGTTCACCAGAAGCGATACGCCATTATTTGTTGACCTTAAGACTTTCACAGTACTCCTTGCGGGAGCTCCTCGGGATTGCCAATGTAATTCGCCTTTTGACGAGGCATTTGGCTACTCTAAGAGAGTCATAGTTACTCCTGCCAGTTGCTCCCCGTTTTACCACAGTCACATCTACAAGCTTACTCTGGCCGTTCACCAGAAGCGATACGCCATTATTTGTTGACCTTAAGACTTTCACAGTACTCCTTCCGGGAGCTCATCGAGAATGCCGATGTTTTTCGCCTGTTGACGAGGCATTTTTCTACCTTAAGAGAGTCATTGTTACACCTGCCAAATGCTCGCCGTTAGCCACAGCCACATTTTCAAGCTTCCTCTGGCCCAGTTCAACTGAAGCGGTACACCATTATTTGTCGGCTTGGAGACCTTCACTGTACTCCTGCCGGGAGCACCTCGAGTTTGCACCTTGCACCCAGATTTATCACTGTCACATCCTCAAGCTTTCTCCGGCCAGTTCACCACAAGCGATACGCCATTATCTGTCGACATAAAGTGTTTCACAGTACTACTGCTGGCAGCTCCTCGGTTTGCAGATGTATTTCGCATGTTGACGAGGCATTTGGCTACCTTAAGAGAGTCATAGTTACTCCTGTCACTTGCTCCCCGTTCTACCACAGTCACATCTACAAGCTTACTCTGGCCAGTTCACCAGAAGCGATACGCCATTATTTGTTGACCTTAAGACTTTCACAGTACTCCTTGCGGGAGCTCCTCGGGATTGCCAATGTAATTGGCCTTTTGACGAGGCATTTGGCTACCCTAAGAGAGTCATAGTTACTCCTGCCAGTTGCTCCCCGTTTTACCACAGTCACATCTACAAGCTTACTCTGGCCGTTCACCAGAAGCGATACGCCATTATTTGTTGACCTTAAGACTTTCACAGTACTACTTCCGGGAGCTCATCGAGAATGCCGATGTTTTTCGCCTGTTGACGAGGCATTTTTCTACCTTAAGAGAGTCATTGTTACACCTGCCAAATGCTCGCCGTTAACCACAGCCACATTTTCAAGCTTCCTCTGGCCCAGTTCACCTGAAGCGGTACACCATTATTTGTCGGCTTTGAGACCTTCACTGTACTCCTGCCGGGAGCACCTCGAGTTTGCCGATGTATTTCGCCTATTGACGAGGCATTTGGCTACCTTAAGAGAGTCATAGTTACTCCTACCACTTGCACCCAGATTTATCACTGTCACATCCTCAAGCTTTCTCCGGCCAGTTCACCACAGGCGATACGCCATTATCTGTCGACATAAAGTGTTTCACAGTACTACTGCTGGCAGCTCCTCGGTTTGCAGATGTATTTCGCGTGTTGACGAGGCATTTGGCTACCTTAAGAGAGTCATAGTTACTCCTGCCACTTGCTCCCCGTTCTACCACAGTCACATCTACAAGCTTACTCTGGCCAGTTCACCAGAAGCGATACGCCATTATTTGTTGACCTTAAGACTTTCACAGTACTCCTTGCGGGAGCTACTCGGGATTGCCAATGTAATTCGCCTTTTGACGAGGCATTTGGCTACTCTAAGAGAGTCATAGTTACTCCTGCCAGTTGCTCCCCGTTTTACCACAGTCACATCTACAAGCTTACTCTGGCCGTTCACCAGAAGCGATACGCCATTATTTGTTGACCTTAAGACTTTCACAGTACTCCTTCCAGGAGCTCATCGAGAATGCCGATGTTTTTCGCCTGTTGACGAGGCATTTTTCTACCTTAAGAGAGTCATTGTTACACCTGCCAAATGCTCGCCGTTAGCCACAGCCACATTTTCAAGCTTCCTCTGGCCCAGTTCACCTGAAGCGGAACACCATTATTTGTCGGCTTTGAGACCTTCACTGTACTCCTGCCGGGAGCACCTCGAGTTTGCACCTTGCACCCAGATTTAACACTGTCACATCCTCAAGCTTTCTCCGGCCAGTTCACCACAAGCGATACGCCATTATCTGTCGACATAAAGTGTTTCACAGTACTACTGCTGGCAGCTCCTCGGTTTGCAGATGTATTTCGCGTGTTGACGAGGCATTTGGCTACCTTAAGAGAGTCATAGTTACTCCTGCCACTTGCTCCCCGTTCTACCACAGTCACATCTACAAGCTTACTCTGGCCAGTTCACCAGAAGCGATACGCCATTATTTGTTGACCTTAAGACTTTCACAGTACTCCTTGCGGGAGCTCCTCGGGATTGCCAATGTAATTCGTCTTTTGACGAGGCATTTGGCTACTCTAAGAGAGTCATAGTTACTCCTGCCAGTTGCTCCCCGTTTTACCACAGTCACATCTACAAGCTTACTCTGGCCGTTCACCAGAAGCGATACGCCATTATTTGTTGACCTTAAGACTTTGACAGTACTCCTTCTGGGAGCTCATCGAGAATGCCGATGTTTTTCGCCTGTTGACGAGGCATTTTTCTACCTTAAGAGAGTCATTGTTACACCTGCCAAATGCTCGCCGTTAGCCACAGCCACATTTTCAAGCTTCCTCTGGCCCAGTTCACCTGAAGCGGTACACCATTATTTGTCGGCTTTTTAGACCTTCACTGTACTCCTGCCGGGAGCACCTCGAGTTTGCCGATGTATTTCTCCTATTGACGAGGCATTTGTCTACCTTAAGAGAGTCATAGTTACTCCTACCACTTGCACCCAGATTTACAACTGTCACATCCTCAAGCTTTCTCCGGCCAGTTCACCACAAGCGATACGCCATTATCTGTCGACATAAAGTGTTTCACAGTACTACTGCTGGCAGCTCCTCGGTTTGCAGATGTATTTCGCGTGTTGACGAGGCATTTGGCTACCTTAAGAGAGTCATAGTTACTCCTGCCACTTGCTCCCCGTTCTACCACAGTCACATCTACAAGCTTACTCTGGCCAGTTCACCAGAAGCGATACGCCATTATTTGTTGACCTTAAGACTTTCACAGTACTCCTTGCGGGAGCTCCTCGGGATTGCCAATGTAATTCGCCTTTTGACGAGGCATTTGGCTACTCTAAGAGAGTCATAGTTACTCCTGCCAGTTGCTCCCCGTTTTACCACAGTCACATCTACAAGCTTACTCTGGCCGTTCACCAGAAGCGATACGCCATTATTTGTTGACCTTAAGACTTTCACAGTACTCCTTTCGGGAGCTCATCGAGAATGCCGATGTTTTTCGCCTGTTGACGAGGCATTTTTCTACCTTAAGAGAGTCATTGTTACACCTGCCAAATGCTCGCCGTTAGCCACAGCCACATTTTCAAGCTTCCTCTGGCCCAGTTCAACTGAAGTGGTACACCATTATTTGTCGGCTTTGAGACCTTCACTGTACTCCTGCCGGGAGCACCTCGAGTTTGCACCTTGCACCCAGATTTATCACTGTCACATCCTCAAGCTTTCTCCGGCCAGTTCACCACAAGCGATACGCCATTATCTGTCGACATAAAGTGTTTCACAGTACTACTGCTGGCAGCTCCTCGGTTTGCAGATGTATTTCGCATGTTGACGAGGCATTTGGCTACCTTAAGAGAGTCATAGTTACTCCTGTCACTTGCTCCCCGTTCTACCACAGTCACATCTACAAGCTTACTCTGGCCAGTTCACCAGAAGCGATACGCCATTATTTGTTGACCTTAAGACTTTCACAGTACTCCTTGCGGGAGCTCCTCGGGATTGCCAATGTAATTCGCCTTTTGACGAGGCATTTGGCTACTCTAAGAGAGTCATAGTTACTCCTGCCAGTTGCTCCCCGTTTTACCACAGTCACATCTACAAGCTTACTCTGGCCGTTCACCAGAAGCGATACGCCATTATTTGTTGACCTTAAGACTTTCACAGTACTCCTTTCGGGAGCTCATCGAGAATGCCGATGTTTTTCGCCTGTTGACGAGGCATTTTTCTACCTTAAGAGAGTCATTGTTACACCTGCCAAATGCTCGCCGTTAGCCACAGCCACATTTTCAAGCTTCCTCTGGCCCAGTTCAACTGAAGTGGTACACCATTATTTGTCGGCTTTGAGACCTTCACTGTACTCCTGCCGGGAGCACCTCGAGTTTGCACCTTGCACCCAGATTTATCACTGTCACATCCTCAAGCTTTCTCCGGCCAGTTCACCACAAGCGATACGCCATTATCTGTCGACATAAAGTGTTTCACAGTACTACTGCTGGCAGCTCCTCGGTTTGCAGATGTATTTCGCATGTTGACGAGGCATTTGGCTACCTTAAGAGAGTCATAGTTACTCCTGTCACTTGCTCCCCGTTCTACCACAGTCACATCTACAAGCTTACTCTGGCCAGTTCACCAGAAGCGATACGCCATTATTTGTTGACCTTAAGACTTTCACAGTACTCCTTGCGGGAGCTCCTCGGGATTGCCAATGTAATTCGTCTTTTGACGAGGCATTTGGCTACTCTAAGAGAGTCATAGTTACTCCTGCCAGTTGCTCCCCGTTTTACCACAGTCACATCTACAAGCTTACTCTGGCCGTTCACCAGAAGCGATACGCCATTATTTGTTGACCTTAAGACTTTGACAGTACTCCTTCTGGGAGCTCATCGAGAATGCCGATGTTTTTCGCCTGTTGACGAGGCATTTTTCTACCTTAAGAGAGTCATTGTTACACCTGCCAAATGCTCGCCGTTAGCCACAGCCACATTTTCAAGCTTCCTCTGGCCCAGTTCACCTGAAGCGGTACACCATTATTTGTCGGCTTTTTAGACCTTCACTGTACTCCTGCCGGGAGCACCTCGAGTTTGCCGCTGTATTTCTCCTATTGACGAGGCATTTGGCTACCTTAAGAGAGTCATAGTTACTCCTACCACTTGCACCCAGATTTATAACTGTCACATCCTCAAGCTTTCTCCGGCCAGTTCACCACAAGCGATACGCCATTATCTGTCGACATAAAGTGTTTCACAGTACTACTGCTGGCAGCTCCTCGGTTTGCAGATGTATTTCGCGTGTTGACGAGGCATTTGGCTACCTTAAGAGAGTCATAGTTACTCCTGCCACTTGCTCCCCGTTCTACCACAGTCACATCTACAAGCTTACTCTGGCCCGTTCACCAGAAGCGATACGCCATTATTTGTTGACCTTAAGACTTTCACAGTACTCCTTGCGGGAGCTCCTCGGGATTGCCAATGTAATTCGCCTTTTGACGAGGCATTTGGCTACTCTAAGAGAGTCATAGTTACTCCTGCCAGTTGCTCCCCGTTTTACCACAGTCACATCTACAAGCTTACTCTGGCCGTTCACCAGAAGCGATACGCCATTATTTGTTGACCTTAAGACTTTCACAGTACTCCTTTCGGGAGCTCATCGAGAATGCCGATGTTTTTCGCCTGTTGACGAGGCATTTTTCTACCTTAAGAGAGTCATTGTTACACCTGCCAAATGCTCGCCGTTAGCCACAGCCACATTTTCAAGCTTCCTCTGGCCCAGTTCAACTGAAGTGGTACACCATTATTTGTCGGCTTTGAGACCTTCACTGTACTCCTGCCGGGAGCACCTCGAGTTTGCACCTTGCACCCAGATTTATCACTGTCACATCCTCAAGCTTTCTCCGGCCAGTTCACCACAAGCGATACGCCATTATCTGTCGACATAAAGTGTTTCACAGTACTACTGCTGGCAGCTCCTCGGTTTGCAGATGTATTTCGCATGTTGACGAGGCATTTGGCTACCTTAAGAGAGTCATAGTTACTCCTGTCACTTGCTCCCCGTTCTACCACAGTCACATCTACAAGCTTACTCTGGCCAGTTCACCAGAAGCGATACGCCATTATTTGTTGACCTTAAGACTTTCACAGTACTCCTTGCGGGAGCTCCTCGGGATTGCCAATGTAATTCGTCTTTTGACGAGGCATTTGGCTACTCTAAGAGAGTCATAGTTACTCCTGCCAGTTGCTCCCCGTTTTACCACAGTCACATCTACAAGCTTACTCTGGCCGTTCACCAGAAGCGATACGCCATTATTTGTTGACCTTAAGACTTTGACAGTACTCCTTCTGGGAGCTCATCGAGAATGCCGATGTTTTTCGCCTGTTGACGAGGCATTTTTCTACCTTAAGAGAGTCATTGTTACACCTGCCAAATGCTCGCCGTTAGCCACAGCCACATTTTCAAGCTTCCTCTGGCCCAGTTCACCTGAAGCGGTACACCATTATTTGTCGGCTTTTTAGACCTTCACTGTACTCCTGCCGGGAGCACCTCGAGTTTGCCGATGTATTTCTCCTATTGACGAGGCATTTGGCTACCTTAAGAGAGTCATAGTTACTCCTACCACTTGCACCCAGATTTATAACTGTCACATCCTCAAGCTTTCTCCGGCCAGTTCACCACAAGCGATACGCCATTATCTGTCGACATAAAGTGTTTCACAGTACTACTGCTGGCAGCTCCTCGGTTTGCAGATGTATTTCGCGTGTTGACGAGGCATTTGGCTACCTTAAGAGAGTCATAGTTACTCCTGCCACTTGCTCCCCGTTCTACCACAGTCACATCTACAAGCTTACTCTGGCCCGTTCACCAGAAGCGATACGCCATTATTTGTTGACCTTAAGACTTTCACAGTACTCCTTGCGGGAGCTCCTCGGGATTGCCAATGTAATTCGCCTTTTGACGAGGCATTTGGCTACTCTAAGAGAGTCATAGTTACTCCTGCCAGTTGCTCCCCGTTTTACCACAGTCACATCTACAAGCTTACTCTGGCCGTTCACCAGAAGCGATACGCCATTATTTGTTGACCTTAAGACTTTCACAGTACTCCTTCCGGGAGCTCATCGAGAATGCCGATGTTTTTCGCCTGTTGACGAGGCATTTTTCTACCTTAAGAGAGTCATTGTTACACCTGCCAAATGCTCGCCGTTAGCCACAGCCACATTTTCAAGCTTCATCTGGCCCAGTTCAACTGAAGCGGTACACCATTATTTGTCGGCTTGGAGACCTTCACTGTACTCCTGCCGGGAGCACCTCGAGTTTGCACCTTGCACCCAGATTTATCACTGTCACATCCTCAAGCTTTCTCCGGCCAGTTCACCACAAGCGATACGCCATTATCTGTCGACATAAAGTGTTTCACAGTACTACTGCTGGCAGCTCCTCGGTTTGCAGATGTATTTCGCGTGTTGACGAGGCATTTGGCTACCTTAAGAGAGTCATAGTTACTCCTGCCACTTGCTCCCCGTTCTACCACAGTCACATCTACAAGCTTACTCTGGCCCGTTCACCAGAAGCGATACGCCATTATTTGTTGACCTTAAGACTTTCACAGTACTCCTTGCGGGAGCTCCTCGGGATTGCCAATGTAATTCGCCTTTTGACGAGGCATTTGGCTACTCTAAGAGAGTCATAGTTACTCCTGCCAGTTGCTCCCCGTTTTACCACAGTCACATCTACAAGCTTACTCTGGCCGTTCACCAGAAGCGATACGCCATTATTTGTTGACCTTAAGACTTTCACAGTACTCCTTTCGGGAGCTCATCGAGAATGCCGATGTTTTTCGCCTGTTGACGAGGCATTTTTCTACCTTAAGAGAGTCATTGTTACACCTGCCAAATGCTCGCCGTTAGCCACAGCCACATTTTCAAGCTTCCTCTGGCCCAGTTCAACTGAAGTGGTACACCATTATTTGTCGGCTTTGAGACCTTCACTGTACTCCTGCCGGGAGCACCTCGAGTTTGCACCTTGCACCCAGATTTATCACTGTCACATCCTCAAGCTTTCTCCGGCCAGTTCACCACAAGCGATACGCCATTATCTGTCGACATAAAGTGTTTCACAGTACTACTGCTGGCAGCTCCTCGGTTTGCAGATGTATTTCGCATGTTGACGAGGCATTTGGCTACCTTAAGAGAGTCATAGTTACTCCTGTCACTTGCTCCCCGTTCTACCACAGTCACATCTACAAGCTTACTCTGGCCAGTTCACCAGAAGCGATACGCCATTATTTGTTGACCTTAAGACTTTCACAGTACTCCTTGCGGGAGCTCCTCGGGATTGCCAATGTAATTCGTCTTTTGACGAGGCATTTGGCTACTCTAAGAGAGTCATAGTTACTCCTGCCAGTTGCTCCCCGTTTTACCACAGTCACATCTACAAGCTTACTCTGGCCGTTCACCAGAAGCGATACGCCATTATTTGTTGACCTTAAGACTTTGACAGTACTCCTTCTGGGAGCTCATCGAGAATGCCGATGTTTTTCGCCTGTTGACGAGGCATTTTTCTACCTTAAGAGAGTCATTGTTACACCTGCCAAATGCTCGCCGTTAGCCACAGCCACATTTTCAAGCTTCCTCTGGCCCAGTTCACCTGAAGCGGTACACCATTATTTGTCGGCTTTTTAGACCTTCACTGTACTCCTGCCGGGAGCACCTCGAGTTTGCCGCTGTATTTCTCCTATTGACGAGGCATTTGGCTACCTTAAGAGAGTCATAGTTACTCCTACCACTTGCACCCAGATTTATAACTGTCACATCCTCAAGCTTTCTCCGGCCAGTTCACCACAAGCGATACGCCATTATCTGTCGACATAAAGTGTTTCACAGTACTACTGCTGGCAGCTCCTCGGTTTGCAGATGTATTTCGCGTGTTGACGAGGCATTTGGCTACCTTAAGAGAGTCATAGTTACTCCTGCCACTTGCTCCCCGTTCTACCACAGTCACATCTACAAGCTTACTCTGGCCCGTTCACCAGAAGCGATACGCCATTATTTGTTGACCTTAAGACTTTCACAGTACTCCTTGCGGGAGCTCCTCGGGATTGCCAATGTAATTCGCCTTTTGACGAGGCATTTGGCTACTCTAAGAGAGTCATAGTTACTCCTGCCAGTGGCTCCCCGTTTTACCACAGTCACATCTACAAGCTTACTCTGGCCGTTCACCAGAAGCGATACGCCATTATTTGTTGACCTTAAGACTTTCACAGTACTCCTTTCGGGAGCTCATCGAGAATGCCGATGTTTTTCGCCTGTTGACGAGGCATTTTTCTACCTTAAGAGAGTCATTGTTACACCTGCCAAATGCTCGCCGTTAGCCACAGCCACATTTTCAAGCTTCCTCTGGCCCAGTTCAACTGAAGTGGTACACCATTATTTGTCGGCTTTGAGACCTTCACTGTACTCCTGCCGGGAGCACCTCGAGTTTGCACCTTGCACCCAGATTTATCACTGTCACATCCTCAAGCTTTCTCCGGCCAGTTCACCACAAGCGATACGCCATTATCTGTCGACATAAAGTGTTTCACAGTACTACTGCTGGCAGCTCCTCGGTTTGCAGATGTATTTCGCATGTTGACGAGGCATTTGGCTACCTTAAGAGAGTCATAGTTACTCCTGTCACTTGCTCCCCGTTCTACCACAGTCACATCTACAAGCTTACTCTGGCCAGTTCACCAGAAGCGATACGCCATTATTTGTTGACCTTAAGACTTTCACAGTACTCCTTGCGGGAGCTCCTCGGGATTGCCAATGTAATTCGTCTTTTGACGAGGCATTTGGCTACTCTAAGAGAGTCATAGTTACTCCTGCCAGTTGCTCCCCGTTTTACCACAGTCACATCTACAAGCTTACTCTGGCCGTTCACCAGAAGCGATACGCCATTATTTGTTGACCTTAAGACTTTGACAGTACTCCTTCTGGGAGCTCATCGAGAATGCCGATGTTTTTCGCCTGTTGACGAGGCATTTTTCTACCTTAAGAGAGTCATTGTTACACCTGCCAAATGCTCGCCGTTAGCCACAGCCACATTTTCAAGCTTCCTCTGGCCCAGTTCACCTGAAGCGGTACACCATTATTTGTCGGCTTTTTAGACCTTCACTGTACTCCTGCCGGGAGCACCTCGAGTTTGCCGATGTATTTCTCCTATTGACGAGGCATTTGGCTACCTTAAGAGAGTCATAGTTACTCCTACCACTTGCACCCAGATTTATAACTGTCACATCCTCAAGCTTTCTCCGGCCAGTTCACCACAAGCGATACGCCATTATCTGTCGACATAAAGTGTTTCACAGTACTACTGCTGGCAGCTCCTCGGTTTGCAGATGTATTTCGCGTGTTGACGAGGCATTTGGCTACCTTAAGAGAGTCATAGTTACTCCTGCCACTTGCTCCCCGTTCTACCACAGTCACATCTACAAGCTTACTCTGGCCCGTTCACCAGAAGCGATACGCCATTATTTGTTGACCTTAAGACTTTCACAGTACTCCTTGCGGGAGCTCCTCGGGATTGCCAATGTAATTCGCCTTTTGACGAGGCATTTGGCTACTCTAAGAGAGTCATAGTTACTCCTGCCAGTTGCTCCCCGTTTTACCACAGTCACATCTACAAGCTTACTCTGGCCGTTCACCAGAAGCGATACGCCATTATTTGTTGACCTTAAGACTTTCACAGTACTCCTTCCGGGAGCTCATCGAGAATGCCGATGTTTTTCGCCTGTTGACGAGGCATTTTTCTACCTTAAGAGAGTCATTGTTACACCTGCCAAATGCTCGCCGTTAGCCACAGCCACATTTTCAAGCTTCATCTGGCCCAGTTCAACTGAAGCGGTACACCATTATTTGTCGGCTTGGAGACCTTCACTGTACTCCTGCCGGGAGCACCTCGAGTTTGCACCTTGCACCCAGATTTATCACTGTCACATCCTCAAGCTTTCTCCGGCCAGTTCACCACAAGCGATACGCCATTATCTGTCGACATAAAGTGTTTCACAGTACTACTGCTGGCAGCTCCTCGGTTTGCAGATGTATTTCGCGTGTTGACGAGGCATTTGGCTACCTTAAGAGAGTCATAGTTACTCCTGCCACTTGCTCCCCGTTCTACCACAGTCACATCTACAAGCTTACTCTGGCCCGTTCACCAGAAGCGATACGCCATTATTTGTTGACCTTAAGACTTTCACAGTACTCCTTGCGGGAGCTCCTCGGGATTGCCAATGTAATTCGCCTTTTGACGAGGCATTTGGCTACTCTAAGAGAGTCATAGTTACTCCTGCCAGTTGCTCCCCGTTTTACCACAGTCACATCTACAAGCTTACTCTGGCCGTTCACCAGAAGCGATACGCCATTATTTGTTGACCTTAAGACTTTCACAGTACTCCTTTCGGGAGCTCATCGAGAATGCCGATGTTTTTCGCCTGTTGACGAGGCATTTTTCTACCTTAAGAGAGTCATTGTTACACCTGCCAAATGCTCGCCGTTAGCCACAGCCACATTTTCAAGCTTCCTCTGGCCCAGTTCAACTGAAGTGGTACACCATTATTTGTCGGCTTTGAGACCTTCACTGTACTCCTGCCGGGAGCACCTCGAGTTTGCACCTTGCACCCAGATTTATCACTGTCACATCCTCAAGCTTTCTCCGGCCAGTTCACCACAAGCGATACGCCATTATCTGTCGACATAAAGTGTTTCACAGTACTACTGCTGGCAGCTCCTCGGTTTGCAGATGTATTTCGCATGTTGACGAGGCATTTGGCTACCTTAAGAGAGTCATAGTTACTCCTGTCACTTGCTCCCCGTTCTACCACAGTCACATCTACAAGCTTACTCTGGCCAGTTCACCAGAAGCGATACGCCATTATTTGTTGACCTTAAGACTTTCACAGTACTCCTTGCGGGAGCTCCTCGGGATTGCCAATGTAATTCGTCTTTTGACGAGGCATTTGGCTACTCTAAGAGAGTCATAGTTACTCCTGCCAGTTGCTCCCCGTTTTACCACAGTCACATCTACAAGCTTACTCTGGCCGTTCACCAGAAGCGATACGCCATTATTTGTTGACCTTAAGACTTTGACAGTACTCCTTCTGGGAGCTCATCGAGAATGCCGATGTTTTTCGCCTGTTGACGAGGCATTTTTCTACCTTAAGAGAGTCATTGTTACACCTGCCAAATGCTCGCCGTTAGCCACAGCCACATTTTCAAGCTTCCTCTGGCCCAGTTCACCTGAAGCGGTACACCATTATTTGTCGGCTTTTTAGACCTTCACTGTACTCCTGCCGGGAGCACCTCGAGTTTGCCGATGTATTTCTCCTATTGACGAGGCATTTGGCTACCTTAAGAGAGTCATAGTTACTCCTACCACTTGCACCCAGATTTATAACTGTCACATCCTCAAGCTTTCTCCGGCCAGTTCACCACAAGCGATACGCCATTATCTGTCGACATAAAGTGTTTCACAGTACTACTGCTGGCAGCTCCTCGGTTTGCAGATGTATTTCGCGTGTTGACGAGGCATTTGGCTACCTTAAGAGAGTCATAGTGACTCCTGCCACTTGCTCCCCGTTCTACCACAGTCACATCTACAAGCTTACTCTGGCCCGTTCACCAGAAGCGATACGCCATTATTTGTTGACCTTAAGACTTTCACAGTACTCCTTGCGGGAGCTCCTCGGGATTGCCAATGTAATTCGCCTTTTGACGAGGCATTTGGCTACTCTAAGAGAGTCATAGTTACTCCTGCCAGTTGCTCCCCGTTTTACCACAGTCACATCTACAAGCTTACTCTGGCCGTTCACCAGAAGCGATACGCCATTATTTGTTGACCTTAAGACTTTCACAGTACTCCTTCCGGGAGCTCATCGAGAATGCCGATGTTTTTCGCCTGTTGACGAGGCATTTTTCTACCTTAAGAGAGTCATTGTTACACCTGCCAAATGCTCGCCGTTAGCCACAGCCACATTTTCAAGCTTCATCTGGCCCAGTTCAACTGAAAAGGTACACCATTATTTGTCGGCTTGGAGACCTTCACTGTACTCCTGCCGGGAGCACCTCGAGTTTGCACCTTGCACCCAGATTTATCACTGTCACATCCTCAAGCTTTCTCCGGCCAGTTCACCACAAGCGATACGCCATTATCTGTCGACATAAAGTGTTTCACAGTACTACTGCTGGCAGCTCCTCGGTTTGCAGATGTATTTCGCATGTTGACGAGGCATTTGGCTACCTTAAGAGAGTCATAGTTACTCCTGCCACTTGCTCCCCGTTCTACCACAGTCACATCTACAAGCTTACTCTGGCCAGTTCACCAGAAGCGATACGCCATTATTTGTTGACCTTAAGACTTTCACAGTACTCCTTGCGGGAGCTCCTCGGGATTGCCAATGTAATTCGCCTTTTGACGAGGCATTTGGCTACTCTAAGAGAGTCATAGTTACTCCTGCCAGTTGCTCCCCGTTTTACCACAGTCACATCTACAAGCTTACTCTGGCCGTTCACCAGAAGCGATACGCCATTATTTGTTGACCTTAAGACTTTCACAGTACTCCTTTCGGGAGCTCATCGAGAATGCCGATGTTTTTCGCCTGTTGACGAGGCATTTTTCTACCTTAAGAGAGTCATTGTTACACCTGCCAAATGCTCGCCGTTAGCCACAGCCACATTTTCAAGCTTCCTCTGGCCCAGTTCAACTGAAGTGGTACACCATTATTTGTCGGCTTTGAGACCTTCACTGTACTCCTGCCGGGAGCACCTCGAGTTTGCCGATGTATTTCGCCTATTGACGAGGCATTTGGCTACCTTAAGAGAGTCATAGTTACTCCTACCACTTGCACCCAGATTTATCACTGTCACATCCTCAAGCTTTCTCCGGCCAGTTCACCACAGGCGATACGCCATTATCTGTCGACATAAAGTGTTTCACAGTACTACTGCTGGCAGCTCCTCGGTTTGCAGATGTATTTCGCGTGTTGACGAGGCATTTGGCTACCTTAAGAGAGTCATAGTTACTCCTGCCACTTGCTCCCCGTTCTACCACAGTCACATCTACAAGCTTACTCTGGCCAGTTCACCAGAAGCGATACGCCATTATTTGTTGACCTTAAGACTTTCACAGTACTCCTTGCGGGAGCTACTCGGGATTGCCAATGTAATTCGCCTTTTGACGAGGCATTTGGCTACTCTAAGAGAGTCATAGTTACTCCTGCCAGTTGCTCCCCGTTTTACCACAGTCACATCTACAAGCTTACTCTGGCCGTTCACCAGAAGCGATACGCCATTATTTGTTGACCTTAAGACTTTCACAGTACTCCTTCCAGGAGCTCATCGAGAATGCCGATGTTTTTCGCCTGTTGACGAGGCATTTTTCTACCTTAAGAGAGTCATTGTTACACCTGCCAAATGCTCGCCGTTAGCCACAGCCACATTTTCAAGCTTCCTCTGGCCCAGTTCACCTGAAGCGGAACACCATTATTTGTCGGCTTTGAGACCTTCACTGTACTCCTGCCGGGAGCACCTCGAGTTTGCACCTTGCACCCAGATTTAACACTGTCACATCCTCAAGCTTT
Source organism: Schistocerca nitens (assembly GCF_023898315.1). Lineage (NCBI taxonomy): Eukaryota > Metazoa > Arthropoda > Insecta > Orthoptera > Acrididae > Schistocerca > Schistocerca nitens. The sequence goes on along the minus strand of NC_064625.1, from coordinate 156,954,907 downwards.
CTCCGGCCAGTTCACCACAAGCGATACGCCATTATCTGTCGACATAAAGTGTTTCACAGTACTACTGCTGGCAGCTCCTCGGTTTGCAGATGTATTTCGCGTGTTGACGAGGCATTTGTCTACCTTAAGAGAGTCATAGTTACTCCTGCCACTTGCTCCCCGTTCTACCACAGTCACATCTACAAGCTTACTCTGGCCGTTCACCAGAAGCGATACGCCATTATTTGTTGACCTTAAGACTTTGACAGTACTCCTTCTGGGAGCTCATCGAGAATGCCGATGTTTTTCGCCTGTTGACGAGGCATTTTTCTACCTTAAGAGAGTCATTGTTACACCTGCCAAATGCTCGCCGTTAGCCACAGCCACATTTTCAAGCTTCCTCTGGCCCAGTTCACCTGAAGCGGTACACCATTATTTGTCGGCTTTTTAGACCTTCACTGTACTCCTGCCGGGAGCACCTCGAGTTTGCCGATGTATTTCGCCTATTGACGAGGCATTTGGCTACCTTAAGAGAGTCATAGTTACTCCTACCACTTGCACCCAGATTTATAACTGTCACATCCTCAAGCTTTCTCCGGCCAGTTCACCACAAGCGATACGCCATTATCTGTCGACATAAAGTGTTTCACAGTACTACTGCTGGCAGCTCCTCGGTTTGCAGATGTATTTCGCGTGTTGACGAGGCATTTGGCTACCTTAAGAGAGTCATAGTTACTCCTGCCACTTGCTCCCCGTTCTACCACAGTCACATCTACAAGCTTACTCTGGCCAGTTCACCAGAAGCGATACGCCATTATTTGTTGACCTTAAGACTTTCACAGTACTCCTTGCGGGAGCTCCTCGGGATTGCCAATGTAATTCGCCTTTTGACGAGGCATTTGGCTACTCTAAGAGAGTCATAGTTACTCCTGCCAGTTGCTCCCCGTTTTACCACAGTCACATCTACAAGCTTACTCTGGCCGTTCACCAGAAGCGATACGCCATTATTTGTTGACCTTAAGACTTTCACAGTACTCCTTCCGGGAGCTCATCGAGAATGCCGATGTTTTTCGCCTGTTGACGAGGCATTTTTCTACCTTAAGAGAGTCATTGTTACACCTGCCAAATGCTCGCCGTTAGCCACAGCCACATTTTCAAGCTTCATCTGGCCCAGTTCAACTGAAGCGGTACACCATTATTTGTCGGCTTTGAGACCTTCACTGTACTCCTGCCGGGAGCACCTCGAGTTTGCACCTTGCACCCAGATTTATCACTGTCACATCCTCAAGCTTTCTCCGGCCAGTTCACCACAAGCGATACGCCATTATCTGTCGACATAAAGTGTTTCACAGTACTACTGCTGGCAGCTCCTCGGTTTGCAGATGTATTTCACATGTTGACGAGGCATTTGGCTACCTTAAGAGAGTCATAGTTACTCCTGTCACTTGCTCCCCGTTCTACCACAGTCACATCTACAAGCTTACTCTGGCCAGTTCACCAGAAGCGATACGCCATTATTTGTTGACCTTAAGACTTTCACAGTACTCCTTGCGGGAGCTCCTCGGGATTGCCAATGTAATTCGCCTTTTGACGAGGCATTTGGCTACTCTAAGAGAGTCATAGTTACTCCTGCCAGTTGCTCCCCGTTTTACCACAGTCACATCTACAAGCTTACTCTGGCCGTTCACCAGAAGCGATACGCCATTATTTGTTGACCTTAAGACTTTCACAGTACTCCTTCCGGGAGCTCATCGAGAATGCCGATGTTTTTCGCCTGTTGACGAGGCATTTTTCTACCTTAAGAGAGTCATTGTTACACCTGCCAAATGCTCGCCGTTAGCCACAGCCACATTTTCAAGCTTCATCTGGCCCAGTTCAACTGAAGCGGTACACCATTATTTGTCGGCTTGGAGACCTTCACTGTACTCCTGCCGGGAGCACCTCGAGTTTGCACCTTGCACCCAGATTTATCACTGTCACATCCTCAAGCTTTCTCCGGCCAGTTCACCACAAGCGATACGCCATTATCTGTCGACATAAAGTGTTTCACAGTACTACTGCTGGCAGCTCCTCGGTTTGCAGATGTATTTCGCATGTTGACGAGGCATTTGGCTACCTTAAGAGAGTCATAGTTACTCCTGTCACTTGCTCCCCGTTCTACCACAGTCACATCTACAAGCTTACTCTGGCCAGTTCACCAGAAGCGATACGCCATTATTTGTTGACCTTAAGACTTTCACAGTACTCCTTGCGGGAGCTCCTCGGGATTGCCAATGTAATTGGCCTTTTGACGAGGCATTTGGCTACCCTAAGAGAGTCATAGTTACTCCTGCCAGTTGCTCCCCGTTTTACCACAGTCACATCTACAAGCTTACTCTGGCCGTTCACCAGAAGCGATACGCCATTATTTGTTGACCTTAAGACTTTCACAGTACTCCTTCCGGGAGCTCATCGAGAATGCCGATGTTTTTCGCCTGTTGACGAGGCATTTTTCTACCTTAAGAGAGTCATTGTTACACCTGCCAAATGCTCGCCGTTAACCACAGCCACATTTTCAAGCTTCCTCTGGCCCAGTTCACCTGAAGCGGTACACCATTATTTGTCGGCTTTGAGACCTTCACTGTACTCCTGCCGGGAGCACCTCGAGTTTGCCGATGTATTTCGCCTATTGACGAGGCATTTGGCTACCTTAAGAGAGTCATAGTTACTCCTACCACTTGCACCCAGATTTATCACTGTCACATCCTCAAGCTTTCTCCGGCCAGTTCACCACAGGCGATACGCCATTATCTGTCGACATAAAGTGTTTCACAGTACTACTGCTGGCAGCTCCTCGGTTTGCAGATGTATTTCGCGTGTTGACGAGGCATTTGGCTACCTTAAGAGAGTCATAGTTACTCCTGCCACTTGCTCCCCGTTCTACCACAGTCACATCTACAAGCTTACTCTGGCCAGTTCACCAGAAGCGATACGCCATTATTTGTTGACCTTAAGACTTTCACAGTACTCCTTGCGGGAGCTACTCGGGATTGCCAATGTAATTCGCCTTTTGACGAGGCATTTGGCTACTCTAAGAGAGTCATAGTTACTCCTGCCAGTTGCTCCCCGTTTTACCACAGTCACATCTACAAGCTTACTCTGGCCGTTCACCAGAAGCGATACGCCATTATTTGTTGACCTTAAGACTTTCACAGTACTCCTTCCAGGAGCTCATCGAGAATGCCGATGTTTTTCGCCTGTTGACGAGGCATTTTTCTACCTTAAGAGAGTCATTGTTACACCTGCCAAATGCTCGCCGTTAGCCACAGCCACATTTTCAAGCTTCCTCTGGCCCAGTTCACCTGAAGCGGAACACCATTATTTGTCGGCTTTGAGACCTTCACTGTACTCCTGCCGGGAGCACCTCGAGTTTGCACCTTGCACCCAGATTTAACACTGTCACATCCTCAAGCTTTCTCCGGCCAGTTCACCACAAGCGATACGCCATTATCTGTCGACATAAAGTGTTTCACAGTACTACTGCTGGCAGCTCCTCGGTTTGCAGATGTATTTCGCGTGTTGACGAGGCATTTGTCTACCTTAAGAGAGTCATAGTTACTCCTGCCACTTGCTCCCCGTTCTACCACAGTCACATCTACAAGCTTACTCTGGCCGTTCACCAGAAGCGATACGCCATTATTTGTTGACCTTAAGACTTTGACAGTACTCCTTCTGGGAGCTCATCGAGAATGCCGATGTTTTTCGCCTGTTGACGAGGCATTTTTCTACCTTAAGAGAGTCATTGTTACACCTGCCAAATGCTCGCCGTTAGCCACAGCCACATTTTCAAGCTTCCTCTGGCCCAGTTCACCTGAAGCGGTACACCATTATTTGTCGGCTTTTTAGACCTTCACTGTACTCCTGCCGGGAGCACCTCGAGTTTGCCGATGTATTTCGCCTATTGACGAGGCATTTGGCTACCTTAAGAGAGTCATAGTTACTCCTACCACTTGCACCCAGATTTATAACTGTCACATCCTCAAGCTTTCTCCGGCCAGTTCACCACAAGCGATACGCCATTATCTGTCGACATAAAGTGTTTCACAGTACTACTGCTGGCAGCTCCTCGGTTTGCAGATGTATTTCGCGTGTTGACGAGGCATTTGGCTACCTTAAGAGAGTCATAGTTACTCCTGCCACTTGCTCCCCGTTCTACCACAGTCACATCTACAAGCTTACTCTGGCCAGTTCACCAGAAGCGATACGCCATTATTTGTTGACCTTAAGACTTTCACAGTACTCCTTGCGGGAGCTCCTCGGGATTGCCAATGTAATTCGCCTTTTGACGAGGCATTTGGCTACTCTAAGAGAGTCATAGTTACTCCTGCCAGTTGCTCCCCGTTTTACCACAGTCACATCTACAAGCTTACTCTGGCCGTTCACCAGAAGCGATACGCCATTATTTGTTGACCTTAAGACTTTCACAGTACTCCTTCCGGGAGCTCATCGAGAATGCCGATGTTTTTCGCCTGTTGACGAGGCATTTTTCTACCTTAAGAGAGTCATTGTTACACCTGCCAAATGCTCGCCGTTAGCCACAGCCACATTTTCAAGCTTCATCTGGCCCAGTTCAACTGAAGCGGTACACCATTATTTGTCGGCTTTGAGACCTTCACTGTACTCCTGCCGGGAGCACCTCGAGTTTGCACCTTGCACCCAGATTTATCACTGTCACATCCTCAAGCTTTCTCCGGCCAGTTCACCACAAGCGATACGCCATTATCTGTCGACATAAAGTGTTTCACAGTACTACTGCTGGCAGCTCCTCGGTTTGCAGATGTATTTCACATGTTGACGAGGCATTTGGCTACCTTAAGAGAGTCATAGTTACTCCTGTCACTTGCTCCCCGTTCTACCACAGTCACATCTACAAGCTTACTCTGGCCAGTTCACCAGAAGCGATACGCCATTATTTGTTGACCTTAAGACTTTCACAGTACTCCTTGCGGGAGCTCCTCGGGATTGCCAATGTAATTCGCCTTTTGACGAGGCATTTGGCTACTCTAAGAGAGTCATAGTTACTCCTGCCAGTTGCTCCCCGTTTTACCACAGTCACATCTACAAGCTTACTCTGGCCGTTCACCAGAAGCGATACGCCATTATTTGTTGACCTTAAGACTTTCACAGTACTCCTTCCGGGAGCTCATCGAGAATGCCGATGTTTTTCGCCTGTTGACGAGGCATTTTTCTACCTTAAGAGAGTCATTGTTACACCTGCCAAATGCTCGCCGTTAGCCACAGCCACATTTTCAAGCTTCATCTGGCCCAGTTCAACTGAAGCGGTACACCATTATTTGTCGGCTTTGAGACCTTCACTGTACTCCTGCCGGGAGCACCTCGAGTTTGCACCTTGCACCCAGATTTATCACTGTCACATCCTCAAGCTTTCTCCGGCCAGTTCACCACAAGCGATACGCCATTATCTGTCGACATAAAGTGTTTCACAGTACTACTGCTGGCAGCTCCTCGGTTTGCAGATGTATTTCACATGTTGACGAGGCATTTGGCTACCTTAAGAGAGTCATAGTTACTCCTGTCACTTGCTCCCCGTTCTACCACAGTCACATCTACAAGCTTACTCTGGCCAGTTCACCAGAAGCGATACGCCATTATTTGTTGACCTTAAGACTTTCACAGTACTCCTTGCGGGAGCTCCTCGGGATTGCCAATGTAATTGGCCTTTTGACGAGGCATTTGGCTACCCTAAGAGAGTCATAGTTACTCCTGCCAGTTGCTCCCCGTTTTACCACAGTCACATCTACAAGCTTACTCTGGCCGTTCACCAGAAGCGATACGCCATTATTTGTAGACCTTAAGACTTTCACAGTACTCCTTCCGGGAGCTCATCGAGAATGCCGATGTTTTTCGCCTGTTGACGAGGCATTTTTCTACCTTAAGAGAGTCATTGTTACACCTTCCAAATGCTCGCCGTTAACCACAGCCACATTTTCAAGCTTCCTCTGGCCCAGTTCACCTGAAGCGGTACACCATTATTTGTGGGCTTTGAGACCTTCACTGTACTCCTGCCGGGAGCACCTCGAGTTTGCCGATGTATTTCGCCTATTGACGAGGCATTTGGCTACCTTAAGAGAGTCATAGTTACTCCTACCACTTGCACCCAGATTTATCACTGTCACATCCTCAAGCTTTCTCCGGCCAGTTCACCACAAGCGATACGCCATTATCTGTCGACATAAAGTGTTTCACAGTACTACTGCTGGCAGCTCCTCGGTTTGCAGATGTATTTCGCGTGTTGACGAGGCATTTGCCTACCTTAAGAGAGTCATAGTTACTCCTGCCACTTGCTCCCCGTTCTACCACAGTCACATCTACAAGCTTACTCTGGCCAGTTCACCAGAAGCGATACGCCATTATTTGTTGACCTTAAGACTTTCACAGTACTCCTTGCGGGAGCTCCTCGGGATTCCCAATGTAATTCGCCTTTTGACGAGGCATTTGGCTACTCTAAGAGAGTCATAGTTACTCCTGCCAGTTGCTCCCCGTTTTACCACAGTCACATCTACAAGCTTACTCTGGCCGTTCACCAGAAGCGATACGCCATTATTTGTTGACCTTAAGACTTTCACAGTACTCCTTCCGGGAGCTCATCGAGAATGCCGATGTTTTTCGCCTGTTGACGAGGCATTTTTCTACCTTAAGAGAGTCATTGTTAAACCTGCCAAATGCTCGCCGTTAACCACAGCCACATTTTCAAGCTTCCTCTGGCCCAGTTCACCTGAAGCGGTACACCATTATTTGTCGGCTTTGAGACCTTCACTGTACTCCTGCCGGGAGCACCTCGAGTTTGCCGATGTATTTCGCCTATTGACGCGGCATTTGGCTACCTTAAGAGAGTCATAGTTACTCCTACCACTTGCACCCAGATTTATCACTGTCACATCCTCAAGCTTTCTCCGGCCAGTTCACCACAAGCGATACGCCATTATCTGTCGACATAAAGTGTTTCACAGTACTACTGCTGGCAGCTCCTCGGTTTGCAGATGTATTTCACATGTTGACGAGGCATTTGGCTACCTTAAGAGAGTCATAGTTACTCCTGTCACTTGCTCCCCGTTCTACCACAGTCACATCTACAAGCTTACTCTGGCCAGTTCACCAGAAGCGATACGCCATTATTTGTTGACCTTAAGACTTTCACAGTACTCCTTGCGGGAGCTCCTCGGGATTGCCAATGTAATTCGCCTTTTGACGAGGCATTTGGCTACTCTAAGAGAGTCATAGTTACTCCTGCCAGTTGCTCCCCGTTTTACCACAGTCACATCTACAAGCTTACTCTGGCCGTTCACCAGAAGCGATACGCCATTATTTGTTGACCTTAAGACTTTCACAGTACTCCTTCCGGGAGCTCATCGAGAATGCCGATGTTTTTCGCCTGTTGACGAGGCATTTTTCTACCTTAAGAGAGTCATTGTTACACCTGCCAAATGCTCGCCGTTAGCCACAGCCACATTTTCAAGCTTCATCTGGCCCAGTTCAACTGAAGCGGTACACCATTATTTGTCGGCTTTGAGACCTTCACTGTACTCCTGCCGGGAGCACCTCGAGTTTGCACCTTGCACCCAGATTTATCACTGTCACATCCTCAAGCTTTCTCCGGCCAGTTCACCACAAGCGATACGCCATTATCTGTCGACATAAAGTGTTTCACAGTACTACTGCTGGCAGCTCCTCGGTTTGCAGATGTATTTCACATGTTGACGAGGCATTTGGCTACCTTAAGAGAGTCATAGTTACTCCTGTCACTTGCTCCCCGTTCTACCACAGTCACATCTACAAGCTTACTCTGGCCAGTTCACCAGAAGCGATACGCCATTATTTGTTGACCTTAAGACTTTCACAGTACTCCTTGCGGGAGCTCCTCGGGATTGCCAATGTAATTGGCCTTTTGACGAGGCATTTGGCTACCCTAAGAGAGTCATAGTTACTCCTGCCAGTTGCTCCCCGTTTTACCACAGTCACATCTACAAGCTTACTCTGGCCGTTCACCAGAAGCGATACGCCATTATTTGTTGACCTTAAGACTTTCACAGTACTCCTTCCGGGAGCTCATCGAGAATGCCGATGTTTTTCGCCTGTTGACGAGGCATTTTTCTACCTTAAGAGAGTCATTGTTACACCTTCCAAATGCTCGCCGTTAACCACAGCCACATTTTCAAGCTTCCTCTGGCCCAGTTCACCTGAAGCGGTACACCATTATTTGTGGGCTTTGAGACCTTCACTGTACTCCTGCCGGGAGCACCTCGAGTTTGCCGATGTATTTCGCCTATTGACGAGGCATTTGGCTACCTTAAGAGAGTCATAGTTACTCCTACCACTTGCACCCAGATTTATCACTGTCACATCCTCAAGCTTTCTCCGGCCAGTTCACCACAAGCGATACGCCATTATCTGTCGACATAAAGTGTTTCACAGTACTACTGCTGGCAGCTCCTCGGTTTGCAGATGTATTTCGCGTGTTGACGAGGCATTTGCCTACCTTAAGAGAGTCATAGTTACTCCTGCCACTTGCTCCCCGTTCTACCACAGTCACATCTACAAGCTTACTCTGGCCAGTTCACCAGAAGCGATACGCCATTATTTGTTGACCTTAAGACTTTCACAGTACTCCTTGCGGGAGCTCCTCGGGATTCCCAATGTAATTCGCCTTTTGACGAGGCATTTGGCTACTCTAAGAGAGTCATAGTTACTCCTGCCAGTTGCTCCCCGTTTTACCACAGTCACATCTACAAGCTTACTCTGGCCGTTCACCAGAAGCGATACGCCATTATTTGTTGACCTTAAGACTTTCACAGTACTCCTTCCGGGAGCTCATCGAGAATGCCGATGTTTTTCGCCTGTTGACGAGGCATTTTTCTACCTTAAGAGAGTCATTGTTAAACCTGCCAAATGCTCGCCGTTAACCACAGCCACATTTTCAAGCTTCCTCTGGCCCAGTTCACCTGAAGCGGTACACCATTATTTGTCGGCTTTGAGACCTTCACTGTACTCCTGCCGGGAGCACCTCGAGTTTGCCGATGTATTTCGCCTATTGACGCGGCATTTGGCTACCTTAAGAGAGTCATAGTTACTCCTACCACTTGCACCCAGATTTATCACTGTCACATCCTCAAGCTTTCTCCGGCCAGTTCACCACAAGCGATACGCCATTATCTGTCGACATAAAGTGTTTCACAGTACTACTGCTGGCAGCTCCTCGGTTTGCAGATGTATTTCACATGTTGACGAGGCATTTGGCTACCTTAAGAGAGTCATAGTTACTCCTGTCACTTGCTCCCCGTTCTACCACAGTCACATCTACAAGCTTACTCTGGCCAGTTCACCAGAAGCGATACGCCATTATTTGTTGACCTTAAGACTTTCACAGTACTCCTTGCGGGAGCTCCTCGGGATTGCCAATGTAATTCGCCTTTTGACGAGGCATTTGGCTACTCTAAGAGAGTCATAGTTACTCCTGCCAGTTGCTCCCCGTTTTACCACAGTCACATCTACAAGCTTACTCTGGCCGTTCACCAGAAGCGATACGCCATTATTTGTTGACCTTAAGACTTTCACAGTACTCCTTCCGGGAGCTCATCGAGAATGCCGATGTTTTTCGCCTGTTGACGAGGCATTTTTCTACCTTAAGAGAGTCATTGTTACACCTGCCAAATGCTCGCCGTTAGCCACAGCCACATTTTCAAGCTTCATCTGGCCCAGTTCAACTGAAGCGGTACACCATTATTTGTCGGCTTTGAGACCTTCACTGTACTCCTGCCGGGAGCACCTCGAGTTTGCACCTTGCACCCAGATTTATCACTGTCACATCCTCAAGCTTTCTCCGGCCAGTTCACCACAAGCGATACGCCATTATCTGTCGACATAAAGTGTTTCACAGTACTACTGCTGGCAGCTCCTCGGTTTGCAGATGTATTTCACATGTTGACGAGGCATTTGGCTACCTTAAGAGAGTCATAGTTACTCCTGTCACTTGCTCCCCGTTCTACCACAGTCACATCTACAAGCTTACTCTGGCCAGTTCACCAGAAGCGATACGCCATTATTTGTTGACCTTAAGACTTTCACAGTACTCCTTGCGGGAGCTCCTCGGGATTCCCAATGTAATTCGCCTTTTGACGAGGCATTTGGCTACTCTAAGAGAGTCATAGTTACTCCTGCCAGTTGCTCCCCGTTTTACCACAGTCACATCTACAAGCTTACTCTGGCCGTTCACCAGAAGCGATACGCCATTATTTGTTGACCTTAAGACTTTCACAGTACTCCTTCCGGGAGCTCATCGAGAATGCCGATGTTTTTCGCCTGTTGACGAGGCATTTTTCTACCTTAAGAGAGTCATTGTTAAACCTGCCAAATGCTCGCCGTTAACCACAGCCACATTTTCAAGCTTCCTCTGGCCCAGTTCACCTGAAGCGGTACACCATTATTTGTCGGCTTTGAGACCTTCACTGTACTCCTGCCGGGAGCACCTCGACTTTGCCGATGTATTTCGCCTATTGACGCGGCATTTGGCTACCTTAAGAGAGTCATAGTTACTCCTACCACTTGCACCCAGATTTATCACTGTCACATCCTCAAGCTTTCTCCGGCCAGTTCACCACAAGCGATACGCCATTATCTGTCGACATAAAGTGTTTCACAGTACTACTGCTGGCAGCTCCTCGGTTTGCAGATGTATTTCGCGTGTTGACGAGGCATTTGGCACACCTTAAGAGAGTCATAGTTACTCCTGCCACTTGCTCCCCGTTCTACCACAGTCACATCTACAAGCTTACTCTGGCCAGTTCACCAGAAGCGATACGCCATTATTTGTTGACCTTAAGACTTTCACAGTACTCCTTGCGGGAGCTCCTCGGGATTGCCAATGTAATTCGCCTTTTGACGAGGCATTTGGCTACTCTAAGAGAGTCATAGTTACTCCTGCCAGTTGCTCCCCGTTTTACCACAGTCACATCTACAAGCTTACTCTGGCCGTTCACCAGAAGCGATACGCCATTATTTGTTGACCTTAAGACTTTCACAGTACTCCTTCCGGGAGCTCATCGAGAATGCCGATGTTTTTCGCCTGTTGACGAGGCATTTTTCTACCTTAAGAGAGTCATTGTTACACCTGCCAAATGCTCGCCGTTAGCCACAGCCACATTTTCAAGCTTCCTCTGGCCCAGTTCACCTGAAGCGGTACACCATTATTTGTCGGCTTTGAGACCTTCACTGTACTCCTGCCGGGAGCACCTCGAGTTTTCCGATGTATTTCGCCTATTGACGAGGCATTTGGCTACCTTAAGAGAGTCATAGTTACTCCTACCACTTGCACCCAGATTTATCACTGTCACATCCTCAAGCTTTCTCCGGCCAGTTCACCACAAGCGATACGCCATTATCTGTCGACATAAAGTGTTTCACAGTACTACTGCTGGCAGCTCCTCGGTTTGCAGATGTATTTCGCGTGTTGACGAGGCATTTTTCTACCTTAAGAGAGTCATTGTTACACCTGCCAAATGCTCGCCGTTAGCCACAGCCACATTTTCAAGCTTCCTCTGGCCCAGTTCACCTGAAGCGGTACACCATTATTTGTCGGCTTTGAGACCTTCACTGTACTCCTGCCGGGAGCACCTCGAGTTTGCACCTTGCACCCAGATTTATCACTGTCACATCCTCAAGCTTTCTCCGGCCAGTTCACCACAAGCGATACGCCATTATCTGTCGACATAAAGTGTTTCACAGTACTACTGCTGGCAGCTCCTCGGTTTGCAGATGTATTTCGCATGTTGACGAGGCATTTGGCTCCCTTAAGAGAGTCATAGTTACTCCTGCCACTTGCTCCCCGTTCTACCACAGTCACATCTACAAGCTTACTCTGGCCAGTTCACCAGAAGCGATACGCCATTATTTGTTGACCTAAAGACTTTCACAGTACTCCTTGCGGGAGCTCCTCGGGATTGCCAATGTAATTCGCCTTTTGACGAGGCATTTGGCTACTCTAAGGGAGTCATAGTTACTCCTGCCAGTTGCTCCCCGTTTTACCACAGTCACATCTACAAGCTTACTCTGGCCGTTCACCAGAAGCGATACGCCATTATTTGTTGACCTTAAGACTTTCACAGTACTCCTTCCGGGAGCTCATCGAGAATGCCGATGTTTTTCGCCTGTTGACGAGGCATTTTTCTACCTTAAGAGAGTCATTGTTAAACCTGCCAAATGCTCGCCGTTAACCACAGCCACATTTTCAAGCTTCCTCTGGCCCAGTTCACCTGAAGCGGTACACCATTATTTGTCGGCTTTGAGACCTTCACTGTACTCCTGCCGGGAGCACCTCGAGTTTGCCGATGTATTTCGCCTATTGACGAGGCATTTGGCTACCTTAAGAGAGTCATAGTTACTCCTACCACTTGCACCCAGATTTATCACTGTCACATCCTCAAGCTTTCTCCGGCCAGTTCACCAGAAGCGATACGCCATTATTTGTTGACCTAAAGACTTTCACAGTACTCCTTGCGGGAGCTCCTCGGGATTGCCAATGTAATTCGCCTTTTGACGAGGCATTTGGCTACTCTAAGAGAGTCATAGTTACTCCTGCCAGTTGCTCCCCGTTTTACCACAGTCACATCTACAAGCTTACTCTGGCCGTTCACCAGAAGCGATACGCCATTATTTGTTGACCTTAAGACTTTCACAGTACTCCTTCCGGGAGCTCATCGAGAATGCCGATGTTTTTCGCCTGTTGACGAGGCATTTTTCTACCTTAAGAGAGTCATTGTTACACCTGCCAAATGCTCGCCGTTAGCCACCGCCACATTTTCAAGCTTCCTCTGGCCCAGTTCACCTGAAGCGGAACACCATTATTTGTCGGCTTTGAGACCTTCACTGTACTCCTGCCGGGAGCACCTCGAGTTTGCACCTTGCACCCAGATTTAACACTGTCACATCCTCAAGCTTTCTCCGGCCAGTTCACCACAAGCGATACGCCATTATCTGTCGACATAAAGTGTTTCACAGTACTACTGCTGGCAGCTCCTCGGTTTGCAGATGTATTTCACGTGTTGACGAGGCATTTGGCTACCTTAAGAGAGTCATAGTTACTCCTGCCACTTGCTCCCCGTTCTACCACAGTCACATCTACAAGCTTACTCTGGCCAGTTCACCAGAAGCGATACGCCATTATTTGTTGACCTTAAGACTTTCACAGTACTCCTTGCGGGAGCTCCTCGGGATTGCCAATGTAATTCGTCTTTTGACGAGGCATTTGGCTACTCTAAGAGAGTCATAGTTACTCCTGCCAGTTGCTCCCCGTTTTACCGCAGTCACATCTACAAGCTTACTCTGGCCGTTCACCAGAAGCGATACGCCATTATTTGTTGACCTTAAGACTTTGACAGTACTCCTTCTGGGAGCTCATCGAGAATGCCGATGTTTTTCGCCTGTTGACGAGGCATTTTCCTATCTTAAGAGAGTCATTGTTACACCTGCCAAATGCTCGCCGTTAGCCACAGCCACATTTTCAAGCTTCCTCTGGCCCAGTTCACCTGAAGCGGTACACCATTATTTGTCGGCTTTTTAGACCTTCACTGTACTCCTGCCGGGAGCACCTCGAGTTTGCCGATGTATTTCGCCTATTGACGAGGCATTTGGCTACCTTAAGAGAGTCATAGTTACTCCTACCACTTGCACCCAGATTTATCACTGTCACATCCTCAAGCTTTCTCCGGCCAGTTCACCACAAGCGATACGCCATTATCTGTCGACATAAAGTGTTTCACAGTACTACTGCTGGCAGCTCCTCGGTTTGCAGATGTATTTCGCGTGTTGACGAGGCATTTGGCTACCTTAAGAGAGTCATAGTTACTCCTGCCACTTGCTCCCCGTTCTACCACAGTCACATCTACAAGCTTACTCTGGCCAGTTCACCAGAAGCGATACGCCATTATTTGTTGACCTTAAGACTTTCACAGTACTCCTTGCGGGAGCTCCTCGGGATTGCCAATGTAATTCGCCTTTTGACGAGGCATTTGGCTACTCTAAGAGAGTCATAGTTACTCCTGCCAGTTGCTCCCCGTTTTACCACAGTCACATCTACAAGCTTACTCTGGCCGTTCACCAGAAGCGATACGCCATTATTTGTTGACCTTAAGACTTTCACAGTACTCCTTCCAGGAGCTCATCGAGAATGCCGATGTTTTTCGCCTGTTGACGAGGCATTTTTCTACCTTAAGAGAGTCATTGTTACACCTGCCAAATGCTCGCCGTTAGCCACAGCCACATTTTCAAGCTTCCTCTGGCCCAGTTCACCTGAAGCGGAACACCATTATTTGTCGGCTTTGAGACCTTCACTGTACTCCTGCCGGGAGCACCTCGAGTTTGCACCTTGCACCCAGATTTAACACTGTCACATCCTCAAGCTTTCTCCGGCCAGTTCACCACAAGCGATACGCCATTATCTGTCGACATAAAGTGTTTCACAGTACTACTGCTGGCAGCTCCTCGGTTTGCAGATGTATTTCACGTGTTGACGAGGCATTTGGCTACCTTAAGAGAGTCATAGTTACTCCTGCCACTTGCTCCCCGTTCTACCACAGTCACATCTACAAGCTTACTCTGGCCAGTTCACCAGAAGCGATACGCCATTATTTGTTGACCTTAAGACTTTCACAGTACTCCTTGCGGGAGCTCCTCGGGATTGCCAATGTAATTCGTCTTTTGACGAGGCATTTGGCTACTCTAAGAGAGTCATAGTTACTCCTGCCAGTTGCTCCCCGTTTTACCGCAGTCACATCTACAAGCTTACTCTGGCCGTTCACCAGAAGCGATACGCCATTATTTGTTGACCTTAAGACTTTGACAGTACTCCTTCTGGGAGCTCATCGAGAATGCCGATGTTTTTCGCCTGTTGACGAGGCATTTTCCTACCTTAAGAGAGTCATTGTTACACCTGCCAAATGCTCGCCGTTAGCCACAGCCACATTTTCAAGCTTCCTCTGGCCCAGTTCACCTGAAGCGGTACACCATTATTTGTCGGCTTTTTAGACCTTCACTGTACTCCTGCCGGGAGCACCTCGAGTTTGCCGATGTATTTCGCCTATTGACGAGGCATTTGGCTACCTTAAGAGAGTCATAGTTACTCCTACCACTTGCACCCAGATTTATCACTGTCACATCCTCAAGCTTTCTCCGGCCAGTTCACCACAAGCGATACGCCATTATCTGTCGACATAAAGTGTTTCACAGTACTACTGCTGGCAGCTCCTCGGTTTGCAGATGTATTTCGCGTGTTGACGAGGCATTTGGCTACCTTAAGAGAGTCATAGTTACTCCTGCCACTTGCTCCCCGTTCTACCACAGTCACATCTACAAGCTTACTCTGGCCAGTTCACCAGAAGCGATACGCCATTATTTGTTGACCTTAAGACTTTCACAGTACTCCTTGCGGGAGCTCCTCGGGATTGCCAATGTAATTCGCCTTTTGACGAGGCATTTGGCTACTCTAAGAGAGTCATAGTTACTCCTGCCAGTTGCTCCCCGTTTTACCACAGTCACATCTACAAGCTTACTCTGGCCGTTCACCAGAAGCGATACGCCATTATTTGTTGACCTTAAGACTTTCACAGTACTCCTTCCAGGAGCTCATCGAGAATGCCGATGTTTTTCGCCTGTTGACGAGGCATTTTTCTACCTTAAGAGAGTCATTGTTACACCTGCCAAATGCTCGCCGTTAGCCACAGCCACATTTTCAAGCTTCCTCTGGCCCAGTTCACCTGAAGCGGAACACCATTATTTGTCGGCTTTGAGACCTTCACTGTACTCCTGCCGGGAGCACCTCGAGTTTGCACCTTGCACCCAGATTTAACACTGTCACATCCTCAAGCTTTCTCCGGCCAGTTCACCACAAGCGATACGCCATTATCTGTCGACATAAAGTGTTTCACAGTACTACTGCTGGCAGCTCCTCGGTTTGCAGATGTATTTCACGTGTTGACGAGGCATTTGGCTACCTTAAGAGAGTCATAGTTACTCCTGCCACTTGCTCCCCGTTCTACCACAGTCACATCTACAAGCTTACTCTGGCCAGTTCACCAGAAGCGATACGCCATTATTTGTTGACCTTAAGACTTTCACAGTACTCCTTGCGGGAGCTCCTCGGGATTGCCAATGTAATTCGTCTTTTGACGAGGCATTTGGCTACTCTAAGAGAGTCATAGTTACTCCTGCCAGTTGCTCCCCGTTTTACCGCAGTCACATCTACAAGCTTACTCTGGCCGTTCACCAGAAGCGATACGTCATTATTTGTTGACCTTAAGACTTTGACAGTACTCCTTCTGGGAGCTCATCGATAATGCCGATGTTTTTCGCCTGTTGACGAGGCATTTTCCTACCTTAAGAGAGTCATTGTTACACCTGCCAAATGCTCGCCGTTAGCCACAGCCACATTTTCAAGCTTCCTCTGGCCCAGTTCACCTGAAGCGGTACACCATTATTTGTCGGCTTTTTAGACCTTCACTGTACTCCTGCCGGGAGCACCTCGAGTTTGCCGATGTATTTCGCCTATTGACGAGGCATTTGGCAACCTTAAGAGAGTCATAGTTACTCCTACCACTTGCACCCAGATTTATCACTGTCACATCCTCAAGCTTTCTCCGGCCAGTTCACCACAAGCGATACGCCATTATCTGTCGACATAAAGTGTTTCACAGTACTACTGCTGGCAGCTCCTCGGTTTGCAGATGTATTTCGCGTGTTGACGAGGCATTTGGCACACCTTAAGAGAGTCATAGTTACTCCTGCCACTTGCTCCCCGTTCTACCACAGTCACATCTACAAGCTTACTCTGGCCAGTTCACCAGAAGCGATACGCCATTATTTGTTGACCTTAAGACTTTCACAGTACTCCTTGCGGGAGCTCCTCGGGATTGCCAATGTAATTCGCCTTTTGACGAGGCATTTGGCTACTCTAAGAGAGTCATAGTTACTCCTGCCAGTTGCTCCCCGTTTTACCACAGTCACATCTACAAGCTTACTCTGGCCGTTCACCAGAAGCGATACGCCATTATTTGTTGACCTTAAGACTTTCACAGTACTCCTTCCGGGAGCTCATCGAGAATGCCGATGTTTTTCGCCTGTTGACGAGGCATTTTTCTACCTTAAGAGAGTCATTGTTACACCTGCCAAATGCTCGCCGTTAGCCACAGCCACATTTTCAAGCTTCCTCTGGCCCAGTTCACCTGAAGCGGTACACCATTATTTGTCGGCTTTGAGACCTTCACTGTACTCCTGCCGGGAGCACCTCGAGTTTGCACCTTGCACCCAGATTTATCACTGTCACATCCTCAAGCTTTCTCCGGCCAGTTCACCACAAGCGATACGCCATTATCTGTCGACATAAAGTGTTTCACAGTACTACTGCTGGCAGCTCCTCGGTTGGAGATGTATTTCGCATGTTGACGAGGCATTTGGCTACCATAAGAGAGTCATAGTTACTCCTGTCACTTGCTCCCCGTTCTACCACAGTCACATCTACAAGCTTACTCTGGACAGTTCACCAGAAGCGATACGCCATTATTTGTTGACCTTAAGACTTTCACAGTACTCCTTGCGGGAGCTCCTCGGGATTGCCAATGTAATTCGTCTTTTGACGAGGCATTTGGCTACTCTAAGAGAGTCATAGTTACTCCTGCCAGTTGCTCCCCGTTTTACCACAGTCACATCTACAAGCTTACTCTGGCCGTTCACCAGAAGCGATACGCCATTATTTGTTGACCTTAAGACTTTGACAGTACTCCTTCTGGGAGCTCATCGAGAATGCCGATGTTTTTCGCCTGTTGACGAGGCATTTTCCTACCTTAAGAGAGTCAGTGTTACACCTGCCAAATGCTCGCCGTTAGCCACAGCCACATTTTCAAGCTTCCTCTGGCCCAGTTCACCTGAAGCGTTACACCATTATTTGTCGGCTTTTTAGACCTTCACTGTACTCCTGCCGGGAGCACCTCGAGTTTGCCGATGTATTTCGCCTATTGACGAGGCATTTGGCTACCTTAAGAGAGTCATAGTTACTCCTACCACTTGCACCCAGATTTATCACTGTCACATCCTCAAGCTTTCTCCGGCCAGTTCACCACAAGCGATACGCCATTATCTGTCGACATAAAGTGTTTCACAGTACTACTGCTGGCAGCTCCTCGGTTTGCAGATGTATTTCGCGTGTTGACGAGGCATTTGGCTACCTTAAGAGAGTCATAGTTACTCCTGCCACTTGCTCCCCGTTCTACCACAGTCACATCTACAAGCTTACTCTGGCCAGTTCACCAGAAGCGATACGCCATTATTTGTTGACCTTAAGACTTTCACAGTACTCCTTGCGGGAGCTCCTCGGGATTGCCAATGTAATTCGCCTTTTGACGAGGCATTTGGCTACTCTAAGAGAGTCATAGTTACTCCTGCCAGTTGCTCCCCGTTTTACCACAGTCACATCTACAAGCTTACTCTGGCCGTTCACCAGAAGCGATACGCCATTATTTGTTGACCTTAAGACTTTCACAGTACTCCTTCCAGGAGCTCATCGAGAATGCCGATGTTTTTCGCCTGTTGACGAGGCATTTTTCTACCTTAAGAGAGTCATTGTTACACCTGCCAAATGCTCGCCGTTAGCCACAGCCACATTTTCAAGCTTCCTCTGGCCCAGTTCACCTGAAGCGGAACACCATTATTTGTCGGCTTTGAGACCTTCACTGTACTCCTGCCGGGAGCACCTCGAGTTTGCACCTTGCACCCAGATTTAACACTGTCACATCCTCAAGCTTTCTCCGGCCAGTTCACCACAAGCGATACGCCATTATCTGTCGACATAAAGTGTTTCACAGTACTACTGCTGGCAGCTCCTCGGTTTGCAGATGTATTTCACGTGTTGACGAGGCATTTGGCTACCTTAAGAGAGTCATAGTTACTCCTGCCACTTGCTCCCCGTTCTACCACAGTCACATCTACAAGCTTACTCTGGCCAGTTCACCAGAAGCGATACGCCATTATTTGTTGACCTTAAGACTTTCACAGTACTCCTTGCGGGAGCTCCTCGGGATTGCCAATGTAATTCGTCTTTTGACGAGGCATTTGGCTACTCTAAGAGAGTCATAGTTACTCCTGCCAGTTGCTCCCCGTTTTACCGCAGTCACATCTACAAGCTTACTCTGGCCGTTCACCAGAAGCGATACGCCATTATTTGTTGACCTTAAGACTTTGACAGTACTCCTTCTGGGAGCTCATCGAGAATGCCGATGTTTTTCGCCTGTTGACGAGGCATTTTCCTACCTTAAGAGAGTCATTGTTACACCTGCCAAATGCTCGCCGTTAGCCACAGCCACATTTTCAAGCTTCCTCTGGCCCAGTTCACCTGAAGCGGTACACCATTATTTGTCGGCTTTTTAGACCTTCACTGTACTCCTGCCGGGAGCACCTCGAGTTTGCCGATGTATTTCGCCTATTGACGAGGCATTTGGCTACCTTAAGAGAGTCATAGTTACTCCTACCACTTGCACCCAGATTTATCACTGTCACATCCTCAAGCTTTCTCCGGCCAGTTCACCACAAGCGATACGCCATTATCTGTCGACATAAAGTGTTTCACAGTACTACTGCTGGCAGCTCCTCGGTTTGCAGATGTATTTCGCGTGTTGACGAGGCATTTGGCACACCTTAAGAGAGTCATAGTTACTCCTGCCACTTGCTCCCCGTTCTACCACAGTCACATCTACAAGCTTACTCTGGCCAGTTCACCAGAAGCGATACGCCATTATTTGTTGACCTTAAGACTTTCACAGTACTCCTTGCGGGAGCTCCTCGGGATTGCCAATGTAATTCGCCTTTTGACGAGGCATTTGGCTACTCTAAGAGAGTCATAGTTACTCCTGCCAGTTGCTCCCCGTTTTACCACAGTCACATCTACAAGCTTACTCTGGCCGTTCACCAGAAGCGATACGCCATTATTTGTTGACCTTAAGACTTTCACAGTACTCCTTCCAGGAGCTCATCGAGAATGCCGATGTTTTTCGCCTGTTGACGAGGCATTTTTCTACCTTAAGAGAGTCATTGTTACACCTGCCAAATGCTCGCCGTTAGCCACAGCCACATTTTCAAGCTTCCTCTGGCCCAGTTCACCTGAAGCGGAACACCATTATTTGTCGGCTTTGAGACCTTCACTGTACTCCTGCCGGGAGCACCTCGAGTTTGCACCTTGCACCCAGATTTAACACTGTCACATCCTCAAGCTTTCTCCGGCCAGTTCACCACAAGCGATACGCCATTATCTGTCGACATAAAGTGTTTCACAGTACTACTGCTGGCAGCTCCTCGGTTTGCAGATGTATTTCACGTGTTGACGAGGCATTTGGCTACCTTAAGAGAGTCATAGTTACTCCTGCCACTTGCTCCCCGTTCTACCACAGTCACATCTACAAGCTTACTCTGGCCAGTTCACCAGAAGCGATACGCCATTATTTGTTGACCTTAAGACTTTCACAGTACTCCTTGCGGGAGCTCCTCGGGATTGCCAATGTAATTCGTCTTTTGACGAGGCATTTGGCTACTCTAAGAGAGTCATAGTTACTCCTGCCAGTTGCTCCCCGTTTTACCGCAGTCACATCTACAAGCTTACTCTGGCCGTTCACCAGAAGCGATACGCCATTATTTGTTGACCTTAAGACTTTGACAGTACTCCTTCTGGGAGCTCATCGAGAATGCCGATGTTTTTCGCCTGTTGACGAGGCATTTTCCTACCTTAAGAGAGTCATTGTTACACCTGCCAAATGCTCGCCGTTAGCCACAGCCACATTTTCAAGCTTCCTCTGGCCCAGTTCACCTGAAGCGGTACACCATTATTTGTCGGCTTTTTAGACCTTCACTGTACTCCTGCCGGGAGCACCTCGAGTTTGCCGATGTATTTCGCCTATTGACGAGGCATTTGGCTACCTTAAGAGAGTCATAGTTACTCCTACCACTTGCACCCAGATTTATCACTGTCACATCCTCAAGCTTTCTCCGGCCAGTTCACCACAAGCGATACGCCATTATCTGTCGACATAAAGTGTTTCACAGTACTACTGCTGGCAGCTCCTCGGTTTGCAGATGTATTTCGCGTGTTGACGAGGCATTTGGCACACCTTAAGAGAGTCATAGTTACTCCTGCCACTTGCTCCCCGTTCTACCACAGTCACATCTACAAGCTTACTCTGGCCAGTTCACCAGAAGCGATACGCCATTATTTGTTGACCTTAAGACTTTCACAGTACTCCTTGCGGGAGCTCCTCGGGATTGCCAATGTAATTCGCCTTTTGACGAGGCATTTGGCTACTCTAAGAGAGTCATAGTTACTCCTGCCAGTTGCTCCCCGTTTTACCACAGTCACATCTACAAGCTTACTCTGGCCGTTCACCAGAAGCGATACGCCATTATTTGTTGACCTTAAGACTTTCACAGTACTCCTTCCGGGAGCTCATCGAGAATGCCGATGTTTTTCGCCTGTTGACGAGGCATTTTTCTACCTTAAGAGAGTCATTGTTACACCTGCCAAATGCTCGCCGTTAGCCACAGCCACATTTTCAAGCTTCCTCTGGCCCAGTTCACCTGAAGCGGTACACCATTATTTGTCGGCTTTGAGACCTTCACTGTACTCCTGCCGGGAGCACCTCGAGTTTGCACCTTGCACCCAGATTTATCACTGTCACATCCTCAAGCTTTCTCCGGCCAGTTCACCACAAGCGATACGCCATTATCTGTCGACATAAAGTGTTTCACAGTACTACTGCTGGCAGCTCCTCGGTTGGAGATGTATTTCGCATGTTGACGAGGCATTTGGCTACCTTAAGAGAGTCATAGTTACTCCTGTCACTTGCTCCCCGTTCTACCACAGTCACATCTACAAGCTTACTCTGGACAGTTCACCAGAAGCGATACGCCATTATTTGTTGACCTTAAGACTTTCACAGTACTCCTTGCGGGAGCTCCTCGGGATTGCCAATGTAATTCGTCTTTTGACGAGGCATTTGGCTACTCTAAGAGAGTCATAGTTACTCCTGCCAGTTGCTCCCCGTTTTACCACAGTCACATCTACAAGCTTACTCTGGCCGTTCACCAGAAGCGATACGCCATTATTTGTTGACCTTAAGACTTTGACAGTACTCCTTCTGGGAGCTCATCGAGAATGCCGATGTTTTTCGCCTGTTGACGAGGCATTTTCCTACCTTAAGAGAGTCAGTGTTACACCTGCCAAATGCTCGCCGTTAGCCACAGCCACATTTTCAAGCTTCCTCTGGCCCAGTTCACCTGAAGCGTTACACCATTATTTGTCGGCTTTTTAGACCTTCACTGTACTCCTGCCGGGAGCACCTCGAGTTTGCCGATGTATTTCGCCTATTGACGAGGCATTTGGCTACCTTAAGAGAGTCATAGTTACTCCTACCACTTGCACCCAGATTTATCACTGTCACATCCTCAAGCTTTCTCCGGCCAGTTCACCACAAGCGATACGCCATTATCTGTCGACATAAAGTGTTTCACAGTACTACTGCTGGCAGCTCCTCGGTTTGCAGATGTATTTCGCGTGTTGACGAGGCATTTGGCTACCTTAAGAGAGTCATAGTTACTCCTGCCACTTGCTCCCCGTTCTACCACAGTCACATCTACAAGCTTACTCTGGCCAGTTCACCAGAAGCGATACGCCATTATTTGTTGACCTTAAGACTTTCACAGTACTCCTTGCGGGAGCTCCTCGGGATTGCCAATGTAATTCGCCTTTTGACGAGGCATTTGGCTACTCTAAGAGAGTCATAGTTACTCCTGCCAGTTGCTCCCCGTTTTACCACAGTCACATCTACAAGCTTACTCTGGCCGTTCACCAGAAGCGATACGCCATTATTTGTTGACCTTAAGACTTTCACAGTACTCCTTCCGGGAGCTCATCGAGAATGCCGATGTTTTTCGCCTGTTGACGAGGCATTTTTCTACCTTAAGAGAGTCATTGTTACACCTGCCAAATGCTCGCCGTTAGCCACAGCCACATTTTCAAGCTTCCTCTGGCCCAGTTCACCTGAAGCGGTACACCATTATTTGTCGGCTTTGAGACCTTCACTGTACTCCTGCCGGGAGCACCTCGAGTTTGCACCTTGCACCCAGATTTATCACTGTCACATCCTCAAGCTTTCTCCGGCCAGTTCACCACAAGCGATACGCCATTATCTGTCGACATAAAGTGTTTCACAGTACTACTGCTGGCAGCTCCTCGGTTGGAGATGTATTTCGCATGTTGACGAGGCATTTGGCTACCTTAAGAGAGTCATAGTTACTCCTGTCACTTGCTCCCCGTTCTACCACAGTCACATCTACAAGCTTACTCTGGACAGTTCACCAGAAGCGATACGCCATTATTTGTTGACCTTAAGACTTTCACAGTACTCCTTGCGGGAGCTCCTCGGGATTGCCAATGTAATTCGTCTTTTGACGAGGCATTTGGCTACTCTAAGAGAGTCATAGTTACTCCTGCCAGTTGCTCCCCGTTTTACCACAGTCACATCTACAAGCTTACTCTGGCCGTTCACCAGAAGCGATACGCCATTATTTGTTGACCTTAAGACTTTGACAGTACTCCTTCTGGGAGCTCATCGAGAATGCCGATGTTTTTCGCCTGTTGACGAGGCATTTTCCTACCTTAAGAGAGTCAGTGTTACACCTGCCAAATGCTCGCCGTTAGCCACAGCCACATTTTCAAGCTTCCTCTGGCCCAGTTCACCTGAAGCGTTACACCATTATTTGTCGGCTTTTTAGACCTTCACTGTACTCCTGCCGGGAGCACCTCGAGTTTGCCGATGTATTTCGCCTATTGACGAGGCATTTGGCTACCTTAAGAGAGTCATAGTTACTCCTACCACTTGCACCCAGATTTATCACTGTCACATCCTCAAGCTTTCTCCGGCCAGTTCACCACAAGCGATACGCCATTATCTGTCGACATAAAGTGTTTCACAGTACTACTGCTGGCAGCTCCTCGGTTTGCAGATGTATTTCGCGTGTTGACGAGGCATTTGGCTACCTTAAGAGAGTCATAGTTACTCCTGCCACTTGCTCCCCGTTCTACCACAGTCACATCTACAAGCTTACTCTGGCCAGTTCACCAGAAGCGATACGCCATTATTTGTTGACCTTAAGACTTTCACAGTACTCCTTGCGGGAGCTCCTCGGGATTGCCAATGTAATTCGCCTTTTGACGAGGCATTTGGCTACTCTAAGAGAGTCATAGTTACTCCTGCCAGTTGCTCCCCGTTTTACCACAGTCACATCTACAAGCTTACTCTGGCCGTTCACCAGAAGCGATACGCCATTATTTGTTGACCTTAAGACTTTCACAGTACTCCTTCCGGGAGCTCATCGAGAATGCCGATGTTTTTCGCCTGTTGACGAGGCATTTTTCTACCTTAAGAGAGTCATTGTTACACCTGCCAAATGCTCGCCGTTAGCCACAGCCACATTTTCAAGCTTCCTCTGGCCCAGTTCACCTGAAGCGGTACACCATTATTTGTCGGCTTTGAGACCTTCACTGTACTCCTGCCGGGAGCACCTCGAGTTTGCACCTTGCACCCAGATTTATCACTGTCACATCCTCAAGCTTTCTCCGGCCAGTTCACCACAAGCGATACGCCATTATCTGTCGACATAAAGTGTTTCACGGTACTACTGCTGGCAGCTCCTCGGTTTGCAGATGTATTTCGCATGTTGACGAGGCATTTGGCTACCTTAAGAGAGTCATAGTTACTCCTGCCACTTCCTCCCCGTTCTACCACAGTCACATCTACAAGCTTACTCTGGCCAGTTCACCAGAAGCGATACGCCATTATTTGTTGACCTTAAGACTTTCACAGTACTCCTTGCGGGAGCTCCTCGGGATTGCCAATGTAATTCGCCTTTTGACGAGGCATTTGGCTACCCTAAGAGAGTCATAGTTACTCCTGCCAGTTGCTCCCCGTTTTACCACAGTCACATCTACAAGCTTACTCTGGCCGTTCACCAGAAGCGATACGCCATTATTTGTTGACCTTAAGACTTTCACAGTACTCCTTCCGGGAGCTCATCGAGAATGCCGATGTTTTTCGCCTGTTGACGAGGCATTTTTCTACCTTAAGAGAGTCATTGTTACACCTGCCAAATGCTCGCCGTTAACCACAGCCACATTTTCAAGCTTCCTCTGGCCCAGTTCACCTGAAGCGGTACACCATTATTTGTCGGCTTTGAGACCTTCACTGTACTCCTGCCGGGAGCACCTCGAGTTTGCCGATGTATTTCGCCTATTGACGAGGCATTTGGCTACCTTAAGAGAGTCATAGTTACTCCTACCACTTGCACCCAGATTTATCACTGTCACATCCTCAAGCTTTCTCCGGCCAGTTCACCACAAGCGATACGCCATTATCTGTCGACATAAAGTGTTTCACAGTACTACTGCTGGCAGCTCCTCGGTTTGCAGATGTATTTCGCGTGTTGACGAGGCATTTGGCTACCTTAAGAGAGTCATAGTTACTCCTGCCACTTGCTCCCCGTTCTACCACAGTCACATCTACAAGCTTACTCTGGCCAGTTCACCAGAAGCGATACGCCATTATTTGTTGACCTTAAGACTTTCACAGTACTCCTTGCGGGAGCTCCTCGGGATTGCCAATGTAATTCGTCTTTTGACGAGGCATTTGGCTACTCTAAGAGAGTCATAGTTACTCCTGCCAGTTGCTCCCCGTTTTACCACAGTCACATCTACAAGCTTACTCTGGCCGTTCACCAGAAGCGATACGCCATTATTTGTTGACCTTAAGACTTTGACAGTACTCCTTCTGGGAGCTCATCGAGAATGCCGATGTTTTTCGCCTGTTGACGAGGCATTTTCCTACCTTAAGAGAGTCAGTGTTACACCTGCCAAATGCTCGCCGTTAGCCACAGCCACATTTTCAAGCTTCCTCTGGCCCAGTTCACCTGAAGCGTTACACCATTATTTGTCGGCTTTTTAGACCTTCACTGTACTCCTGCCGGGAGCACCTCGAGTTTGCCGATGTATTTCGCCTATTGACGAGGCATTTGGCTACCTTAAGAGAGTCATAGTTACTCCTACCACTTGCACCCAGATTTATCACTGTCACATCCTCAAGCTTTCTCCGGCCAGTTCACCACAAGCGATACGCCATTATCTGTCGACATAAAGTGTTTCACAGTACTACTGCTGGCAGCTCCTCGGTTTGCAGATGTATTTCGCGTGTTGACGAGGCATTTGGCTACCTTAAGAGAGTCATAGTTACTCCTGCCACTTGCTCCCCGTTCTACCACAGTCACATCTACAAGCTTACTCTGGCCAGTTCACCAGAAGCGATACGCCATTATTTGTTGACCTTAAGACTTTCACAGTACTCCTTGCGGGAGCTCCTCGGGATTGCCAATGTAATTCGCCTTTTGACGAGGCATTTGGCTACTCTAAGAGAGTCATAGTTACTCCTGCCAGTTGCTCCCCGTTTTACCACAGTCACATCTACAAGCTTACTCTGGCCGTTCACCAGAAGCGATACGCCATTATTTGTTGACCTTAAGACTTTCACAGTACTCCTTCCGGGAGCTCATCGAGAATGCCGATGTTTTTCGCCTGTTGACGAGGCATTTTTCTACCTTAAGAGAGTCATTGTTACACCTGCCAAATGCTCGCCGTTAGCCACAGCCACATTTTCAAGCTTCCTCTGGCCCAGTTCACCTGAAGCGGTACACCATTATTTGTCGGCTTTGAGACCTTCACTGTACTCCTGCCGGGAGCACCTCGAGTTTGCACCTTGCACCCAGATTTATCACTGTCACATCCTCAAGCTTTCTCCGGCCAGTTCACCACAAGCGATACGCCATTATCTGTCGACATAAAGTGTTTCACAGTACTACTGCTGGCAGCTCCTCGGTTGGAGATGTATTTCGCGTGTTGACGAGGCATTTGACTACCTTAAGAGAGTCATAGTTACTCCTGCCACTTGCTCCCCGTTCTACCACAGTCACATCTACAAGCTTACTCTGGCCAGTTCACCAGAAGCGATACGCCATTATTTGTTGACCTTAAGACTTTCACAGTACTCCTTGCGGGAGCTCCTCGGGATTGCCAATGTAATTCGTCTTTTGACGAGGCATTTGGCTACTCTAAGAGAGTCATAGTTACTCCTGCCAGTTGCTCCCCGTTTTACCACAGTCACATCTACAAGCTTACTCTGGCCGTTCACCAGAAGCGATACGCCATTATTTGTTGACCTTAAGACTTTGACAGTACTCCTTCTGGGAGCTCATCGAGAATGCCGATGTTTTTCGCCTGTTGACGAGGCATTTTCCTACCTTAAGAGAGTCAGTGTTACACCTGCCAAATGCTCGCCGTTAGCCACAGCCACATTTTCAAGCTTCCTCTGGCCCAGTTCACCTGAAGCGTTACACCATTATTTGTCGGCTTTTTAGACCTTCACTGTACTCCTGCCGGGAGCACCTCGAGTTTGCCGATGTATTTCGCCTATTGACGAGGCATTTGGCTACCTTAAGAGAGTCATAGTTACTCCTACCACTTGCACCCAGATTTATCACTGTCACATCCTCAAGCTTTCTCCGGCCAGTTCACCACAAGCGATACGCCATTATCTGTCGACATAAAGTGTTTCACAGTACTACTGCTGGCAGCTCCTCGGTTTGCAGATGTATTTCGCGTGTTGACGAGGCATTTGGCTACCTTAAGAGAGTCATAGTTACTCCTGCCACTTGCTCCCCGTTCTACCACAGTCACATCTACAAGCTTACTCTGGCCAGTTCACCAGAAGCGATACGCCATTATTTGTTGACCTTAAGACTTTCACAGTACTCCTTGCGGGAGCTCCTCGGGATTGCCAATGTAATTCGCCTTTTGACGAGGCATTTGGCTACTCTAAGAGAGTCATAGTTACTCCTGCCAGTTGCTCCCCGTTTTACCACAGTCACATCTACAAGCTTACTCTGGCCGTTCACCAGAAGCGATACGCCATTATTTGTTGACCTTAAGACTTTCACAGTACTCCTTCCGGGAGCTCATCGAGAATGCCGATGTTTTTCGCCTGTTGACGAGGCATTTTTCTACCTTAAGAGAGTCATTGTTACACCTGCCAAATGCTCGCCGTTAGCCACAGCCACATTTTCAAGCTTCCTCTGGCCCAGTTCACCTGAAGCGGTACACCATTATTTGTCGGCTTTGAGACCTTCACTGTACTCCTGCCGGGAGCACCTCGAGTTTGCACCTTGCACCCAGATTTATCACTGTCACATCCTCAAGCTTTCTCCGGCCAGTTCACCACAAGCGATACGCCATTATCTGTCGACATAAAGTGTTTCACAGTACTACTGCTGGCAGCTCCTCGGTTGGAGATGTATTTCGCATGTTGACGAGGCATTTGGCTACCTTAAGAGAGTCATAGTTACTCCTGTCACTTGCTCCCCGTTCTACCACAGTCACATCTACAAGCTTACTCTGGACAGTTCACCAGAAGCGATACGCCATTATTTGTTGACCTTAAGACTTTCACAGTACTCCTTGCGGGAGCTCCTCGGGATTGCCAATGTAATTCGTCTTTTGACGAGGCATTTGGCTACTCTAAGAGAGTCATAGTTACTCCTGCCAGTTGCTCCCCGTTTTACCACAGTCACATCTACAAGCTTACTCTGGCCGTTCACCAGAAGCGATACGCCATTATTTGTTGACCTTAAGACTTTGACAGTACTCCTTCTGGGAGCTCATCGAGAATGCCGATGTTTTTCGCCTGTTGACGAGGCATTTTCCTACCTTAAGAGAGTCAGTGTTACACCTGCCAAATGCTCGCCGTTAGCCACAGCCACATTTTCAAGCTTCCTCTGGCCCAGTTCACCTGAAGCGTTACACCATTATTTGTCGGCTTTTTAGACCTTCACTGTACTCCTGCCGGGAGCACCTCGAGTTTGCCGATGTATTTCGCCTATTGACGAGGCATTTGGCTACCTTAAGAGAGTCATAGTTACTCCTACCACTTGCACCCAGATTTATCACTGTCACATCCTCAAGCTTTCTCCGGCCAGTTCACCACAAGCGATACGCCATTATCTGTCGACATAAAGTGTTTCACAGTACTACTGCTGGCAGCTCCTCGGTTTGCAGATGTATTTCGCGTGTTGACGAGGCATTTGGCTACCTTAAGAGAGTCATAGTTACTCCTGCCACTTGCTCCCCGTTCTACCACAGTCACATCTACAAGCTTACTCTGGCCAGTTCACCAGAAGCGATACGCCATTATTTGTTGACCTTAAGACTTTCACAGTACTCCTTGCGGGAGCTCCTCGGGATTGCCAATGTAATTCGCCTTTTGACGAGGCATTTGGCTACTCTAAGAGAGTCATAGTTACTCCTGCCAGTTGCTCCCCGTTTTACCACAGTCACATCTACAAGCTTACTCTGGCCGTTCACCAGAAGCGATACGCCATTATTTGTTGACCTTAAGACTTTCACAGTACTCCTTCCGGGAGCTCATCGAGAATGCCGATGTTTTTCGCCTGTTGACGAGGCATTTTTCTACCTTAAGAGAGTCATTGTTACACCTGCCAAATGCTCGCCGTTAGCCACAGCCACATTTTCAAGCTTCCTCTGGCCCAGTTCACCTGAAGCGGTACACCATTATTTGTCGGCTTTGAGACCTTCACTGTACTCCTGCCGGGAGCACCTCGAGTTTGCACCTTGCACCCAGATTTATCACTGTCACATCCTCAAGCTTTCTCCGGCCAGTTCACCACAAGCGATACGCCATTATCTGTCGACATAAAGTGTTTCACGGTACTACTGCTGGCAGCTCCTCGGTTTGCAGATGTATTTCGCATGTTGACGAGGCATTTGGCTACCTTAAGAGAGTCATAGTTACTCCTGCCACTTCCTCCCCGTTCTACCACAGTCACATCTACAAGCTTACTCTGGCCAGTTCACCAGAAGCGATACGCCATTATTTGTTGACCTTAAGACTTTCACAGTACTCCTTGCGGGAGCTCCTCGGGATTGCCAATGTAATTCGCCTTTTGACGAGGCATTTGGCTACCCTAAGAGAGTCATAGTTACTCCTGCCAGTTGCTCCCCGTTTTACCACAGTCACATCTACAAGCTTACTCTGGCCGTTCACCAGAAGCGATACGCCATTATTTGTTGACCTTAAGACTTTCACAGTACTCCTTCCGGGAGCTCATCGAGAATGCCGATGTTTTTCGCCTGTTGACGAGGCATTTTTCTACCTTAAGAGAGTCATTGTTACACCTGCCAAATGCTCGCCGTTAACCACAGCCACATTTTCAAGCTTCCTCTGGCCCAGTTCACCTGAAGCGGTACACCATTATTTGTCGGCTTTGAGACCTTCACTGTACTCCTGCCGGGAGCACCTCGAGTTTGCCGATGTATTTCGCCTATTGACGAGGCATTTGGCTACCTTAAGAGAGTCATAGTTACTCCTACCACTTGCACCCAGATTTATCACTGTCACATCCTCAAGCTTTCTCCGGCCAGTTCACCACAAGCGATACGCCATTATCTGTCGACATAAAGTGTTTCACAGTACTACTGCTGGCAGCTCCTCGGTTTGCAGATGTATTTCGCGTGTTGACGAGGCATTTGGCTACCTTAAGAGAGTCATAGTTACTCCTGCCACTTGCTCCCCGTTCTACCACAGTCACATCTACAAGCTTACTCTGGCCAGTTCACCAGAAGCGATACGCCATTATTTGTTGACCTTAAGACTTTCACAGTACTCCTTGCGGGAGCTCCTCGGGATTGCCAATGTAATTCGCCTTTTGACGAGGCATTTGGCTACTCTAAGAGAGTCATAGTTACTCCTGCCAGTTGCTCCCCGTTTTACCACAGTCACATCTACAAGCTTACTCTGGCCGTTCACCAGAAGCGATACGCCATTATTTGTTGACCTTAAGACTTTCACAGTACTCCTTCCGGGAGCTCATCGAGAATGCCGATGTTTTTCGCCTGTTGACGAGGCATTTTTCTACCTTAAGAGAGTCATTGTTAAACCTGCCAAATGCTCGCCGTTAACCACAGCCACATTTTCAAGCTTCCTCTGGCCCAGTTCACCTGAAGCGGTACACCATTATTTGTCGGCTTTGAGACCTTCACTGTACTCCTGCCGGGAGCACCTCGAGTTTGCCGATGTATTTCGCCTATTGACGCGGCATTTGGCTACCTTAAGAGAGTCATAGTTACTCCTACCACTTGCACCCAGATTTATCACTGTCACATCCTCAAGCTTTCTCCGGCCAGTTCACCACAAGCGATACGCCATTATCTGTCGACATAAAGTGTTTCACAGTACTACTGCTGGCAGCTCCTCGGTTTGCAGATGTATTTCGCGTGTTGACGAGGCATTTGGCACACCTTAAGAGAGTCATAGTTACTCCTGCCACTTGCTCCCCGTTCTACCACAGTCACATCTACAAGCTTACTCTGGCCAGTTCACCAGAAGCGATACGCCATTATTTGTTGACCTTAAGACTTTCACAGTACTCCTTGCGGGAGCTCCTCGGGATTGCCAATGTAATTCGCCTTTTGACGAGCATTTGGCTACTCTAAGAGAGTCATAGTTACTCCTGCCAGTTGCTCCCCGTTTTACCACAGTCACATCTACAAGCTTACTCTGGCCGTTCACCAGAAGCGATACGCCATTATTTGTTGACCTTAAGACTTTCACAGTACTCCTTCCGGGAGCTCATCGAGAATGCCGATGTTTTTCGCCTGTTGACGAGGCATTTTTCTACCTTAAGAGAGTCATTGTTACACCTGCCAAATGCTCGCCGTTAACCACAGCCACATTTTCAAGCTTCCTCTGGCCCAGTTCACCTGAAGCGGTACACCATTATTTGTCGGCTTTGAGACCTTCACTGTACTCCTGCCGGGAGCACCTCGAGTTTGCACCTTGCACCCAGATTTATCACTGTCACATCCTCAAGCTTTCTCCGGCCAGTTCACCACAAGCGATACGCCATTATCTGTCGACATAAAGTGTTTCACGGTACTACTGCTGGCAGCTCCTCGGTTTGCAGATGTATTTCGCATGTTGACGAGGCATTTGGCTACCTTAAGAGAGTCATAGTTACTCCTGCCACTTGCTCCCCGTTCTACCACAGTCACATCTACAAGCTTACTCTGGCCAGTTCACCAGAAGCGATACGCCATTATTTGTTGACCTTAAGACTTTCACAGTACTCCTTGCGGGAGCTCCTCGGGATTGCCAATGTAATTCGCCTTTTGACGAGGCATTTGGCTACCCTAAGAGAGTCATAGTTACTCCTGCCAGTTGCTCCCCGTTTTACCACAGTCACATCTACAAGCTTACTCTGGCCGTTCACCAGAAGCGATACGCCATTATTTGTTGACCTTAAGACTTTCACAGTACTCCTTCCGGGAGCTCATCGAGAATGCCGATGTTTTTCGCCTGTTGACGAGGCATTTTTCTACCTTAAGAGAGTCATTGTTACACCTGCCAAATGCTCGCCGTTAACCACAGCCACATTTTCAAGCTTCCTCTGGCCCAGTTCACCTGAAGCGGTACACCATTATTTGTCGGCTTTGAGACCTTCACTGTACTCCTGCCGGGAGCACCTCGAGTTTGCCGATGTATTTCGCCTATTGACGAGGCATTTGGCTACCTTAAGAGAGTCATAGTTACTCCTACCACTTGCACCCAGATTTATCACTGTCACATCCTCAAGCTTTCTCCGGCCAGTTCACCACAAGCGATACGCCATTATCTGTCGACATAAAGTGTTTCACAGTACTACTGCTGGCAGCTCCTCGGTTTGCAGATGTATTTCGCGTGTTGACGAGGCATTTGGCTACCTTAAGAGAGTCATAGTTACTCCTGCCACTTGCTCCCCGTTCTACCACAGTCACATCTACAAGCTTACTCTGGCCAGTTCACCAGAAGCGATACGCCATTATTTGTTGACCTTAAGACTTTCACAGTACTCCTTGCGGGAGCTCCTCGGGATTGCCAATGTAATTCGCCTTTTGACGAGGCATTTGGCTACTCTAAGAGAGTCATAGTTACTCCTGCCAGTTGCTCCCCGTTTTACCACAGTCACATCTACAAGCTTACTCTGGCCGTTCACCAGAAGCGATACGCCATTATTTGTTGACCTTAAGACTTTCACAGTACTCCTTCCGGGAGCTCATCGAGAATGCCGATGTTTTTCGCCTGTTGACGAGGCATTTTTCTACCTTAAGAGAGTCATTGTTAAACCTGCCAAATGCTCGCCGTTAACCACAGCCACATTTTCAAGCTTCCTCTGGCCCAATTCACCTGAAGCGGTACACCATTATTTGTCGGCTTTGAGACCTTCACTGTACTCCTGCCGGGAGCACCTCGAGTTTGCCGATGTATTTCGCCTATTGACGAGGCATTTGGCTACCTTAAGAGAGTCATAGTTACTCCTACCACTTGCACCCAGATTTATCACTGTCACATCCTCAAGCTTTCTCCGGCCAGTTCACCACAGCCGATACGCCATTATCTGTCGACATAAAGTGTTTCACAGTACTACTGCTGGCAGCTCCTCGGTTTGCAGATGTATTTCGCGTGTTGACGAGGCATTTGGCACACCTTAAGAGAGTCATAGTTACTCCTGCCACTTGCTCCCCGTTCTACCACAGTCACATCTACAAGCTTACTCTGGCCAGTTCACCAGAAGCGATACGCCATTATTTGTTGACCTTAAGACTTTCACAGTACTCCTTGCGGGAGCTCCTCGGGATTGCCAATGTAATTCGCCTTTTGACGAGCATTTGGCTACTCTAAGAGAGTCATAGTTACTCCTGCCAGTTGCTCCCCGTTTTACCACAGTCACATCTACAAGCTTACTCTGGCCGTTCACCAGAAGCGATACGCCATTATTTGTTGACCTTAAGACTTTCACAGTACTCCTTCCGGGAGCTCATCGAGAATGCCGATGTTTTTCGCCTGTTGACGAGGCATTTTTCTACCTTAAGAGAGTCATTGTTACACCTGCCAAATGCTCGCCGTTAACCACAGCCACATTTTCAAGCTTCCTCTGGCCCAGTTCACCTGAAGCGGTACACCATTATTTGTCGGCTTTGAGACCTTCACTGTACTCCTGCCGGGAGCACCTCGAGTTTGCCGATGTATTTCGCCTATTGACGAGGCATTTGGCTACCTTAAGAGAGTCATAGTTACTCCTACCACTTGCACCCAGATTTATCACTGTCACATCCTCAAGCTTTCTCCGGCCAGTTCACCACAAGCGATACGCCATTATCTGTCGACATAAAGTGTTTCACAGTACTACTGCTGGCAGCTCCTCGGTTTGCAGATGTATTTCGCGTGTTGACGAGGCATTTGGCTACCTTAAGAGAGTCATAGTTACTCCTGCCACTTACTCCCCGTTCTACCACAGTCACATCTACAAGCTTACTCTGGCCAGTTCACCAGAAGCGATACGCCATTATTTGTTGACCTTAAGACTTTCACAGTACTCCTTGCGGGAGCTCCTCGGGATTGCCAATGTAATTCGCCTTTTGACGAGGCATTTGGCTACTCTAAGAGAGTCATAGTTACTCCTGCCAGTTGCTCCCCGTTTTACCACAGTCACATCTACAAGCTTACTCTGGCCGTTCACCAGAAGCGATACGCCATTATTTGTTGACCTTAAGACTTTCACAGTACTCCTTCCGGGAGCTCATCGAGAATGCCGATGTTTTTCGCCTGTTGACGAGGCATTTTTCTACCTTAAGAGAGTCATTGTTAAACCTGCCAAATGCTCGCCGTTAACCACAGCCACATTTTCAAGCTTCCTCTGGCCCAGTTCACCTGAAGCGTTACACCATTATTTGTCGGCTTTGAGACCTTCACTGTACTCCTGCCGGGAGCACCTCGAGTTTGCCGATGTATTTCGCCTATTGACGAGGCATTTGGCCACCTTAAGAGAGTCATAGTTACTCCTACCACTTGCACCCAGATTTATCACTGTCACATCCTCAAGCTTTCTCCGGCCAGTTCACCACAAGCGATACGCCATTATCTGTCGACATAAAGTGTTTCAAAGTACTACTGCTGGCAGCTCCTCGGTTTGCAGATGTATTTCGCGTGTTGACGAGGCATTTGGCACACCTTAAGAGAGTCATAGTTACTCCTGCCACTTGCTCCCCGTTCTACCACAGTCACATCTACAAGCTTACTCTGGCCAGTTCACCAGAAGCGATACGCCATTATTTGTTGACCTTAAGACTTTCACAGTACTCCTTGCGGGAGCTCCTCGGGATTGCCAATGTAATTCGCCTTTTGACGAGGCATTTGGCTACTCTAAGAGAGTCATAGTTACTCCTGCCAGTTGCTCCCCGTTTTACCACAGTCACATCTACAAGCTTACTCTGGCCGTTCACCAGAAGCGATACGCCATTATTTGTTGACCTTAAGACTTTCACAGTACTCCTTCCGGGAGCTCATCGAGAATGCCGATGTTTTTCGCCTGTTGACGAGGCATTTTTCTACCTTAAGAGAGTCATTGTTAAACCTGCCAAATGCACGCCGTTAACCACAGCCACATTTTCAAGCTTCCTCTGGCCCAGTTCACCTGAAGCGGTACACCATTATTTGTCGGCTTTGAGACCTTCACTGTACTCCTGCCGGGAGCACCTCGAGTTTGCCGATGTATTTCACCTATTGACGAGGCATTTGGCCACCTTAAGAGAGTCATAGTTACTCCTACCACTTGCACCCAGATTTATCACTGTCACATCCTCAAGCTTTCTCCGGCCAGTTCACCACAAGCGATACGCCATTATCTGTCGACATAAAGTGTTTCACAGTACTACTGCTGGCAGCTCCTCGGTTTGCAGATGTATTTCGCGTGTTGACGAGGCATTTGGCACACCTTAAGAGAGTCATAGTTACTCCTGCCACTTGCTCCCCGTTCTACCACAGTCACATCTACAAGCTTACTCTGGCCAGTTCACCAGAAGCGATACGCCATTATTTGTTGACCTTAAGACTTTCACAGTACTCCTTGCGGGAGCTCCTCGGGATTGCCAATGTAATTCGCCTTTTGACGAGGCATTTGGCTACTCTAAGAGAGTCATAGTTACTCCTGCCAGTTGCTCCCCGTTTTACCACAGTCACATCTACAAGCTTACTCTGGCCGTTCACCAGAAGCGATACGCCATTATTTGTTGACCTTAAGACTTTCACAGTACTCCTTGCGGGAGCTCCTCGGGATTGCCAATGTAATTCGCCTTTTGACGAGCATTTGGCTACTCTAAGAGAGTCATAGTTACTCCTGCCAGTTGCTCCCCGTTTTACCACAGTCACATCTACAAGCTTACTCTGGCCGTTCACCAGAAGCGATACGCCATTATTTGTTGACCTTAAGACTTTCACAGTACTCCTTCCGGGAGCTCATCGAGAATGCCGATGTTTTTCGCCTGTTGACGAGGCATTTTTCTACCTTAAGAGAGTCATTGTTACACCTGCCAAATGCTCGCCGTTAACCACAGCCACATTTTCAAGCTTCCTCTGGCCCAGTTCACCTGAAGCGGTACACCATTATTTGTCGGCTTTGAGACCTTCACTGTACTCCTGCCGGGAGCACCTCGAGTTTGCCGATGTATTTCGCCTATTGACGAGGCATTTGGCTACCTTAAGAGAGTCATAGTTACTCCTACCACTTGCACCCAGATTTATCACTGTCACATCCTCAAGCTTTCTCCGGCCAGTTCACCACAAGCGATACGCCATTATCTGTCGACATAAAGTGTTTCACAGTACTACTGCTGGCAGCTCCTCGGTTTGCAGATGTATTTCGCGTGTTGACGAGGCATTTGGCTACCTTAAGAGAGTCATAGTTACTCCTGCCACTTGCTCCCCGTTCTACCACAGTCACATCTACAAGCTTACTCTGGCCAGTTCACCAGAAGCGATACGCCATTATTTGTTGACCTTAAGACTTTCACAGTACTCCTTGCGGGAGCTCCTCGGGATTGCCAATGTAATTCGCCTTTTGACGAGGCATTTGGCTACTCTAAGAGAGTCATAGTTACTCCTGCCAGTTGCTCCCCGTTTTACCACAGTCACATCTACAAGCTTACTCTGGCCGTTCACCAGAAGCGATACGCCATTATTTGTTGACCTTAAGACTTTCACAGTACTCCTTCCGGGAGCTCATCGAGAATGCCGATGTTTTTCGCCTGTTGACGAGGCATTTTTCTACCTTAAGAGAGTCATTGTTAAACCTGCCAAATGCTCGCCGTTAACCACAGCCACATTTTCAAGCTTCCTCTGGCCCAGTTCACCTGAAGCGTTACACCATTATTTGTCGGCTTTGAGACCTTCACTGTACTCCTGCCGGGAGCACCTCGAGTTTGCCGATGTATTTCGCCTATTGACGAGGCATTTGGCCACCTTAAGAGAGTCATAGTTACTCCTACCACTTGCACCCAGATTTATCACTGTCACATCCTCAAGCTTTCTCCGGCCAGTTCACCACAAGCGATACGCCATTATCTGTCGACATAAAGTGTTTCAAAGTACTACTGCTGGCAGCTCCTCGGTTTGCAGATGTATTTCGCGTGTTGACGAGGCATTTGGCACACCTTAAGAGAGTCATAGTTACTCCTGCCACTTGCTCCCCGTTCTACCACAGTCACATCTACAAGCTTACTCTGGCCAGTTCACCAGAAGCGATACGCCATTATTTGTTGACCTTAAGACTTTCACAGTACTCCTTGCGGGAGCTCCTCGGGATTGCCAATGTAATTCGCCTTTTGACGAGGCATTTGGCTACTCTAAGAGAGTCATAGTTACTCCTGCCAGTTGCTCCCCGTTTTACCACAGTCACATCTACAAGCTTACTCTGGCCGTTCACCAGAAGCGATACGCCATTATTTGTTGACCTTAAGACTTTCACAGTACTCCTTCCGGGAGCTCATCGAGAATGCCGATGTTTTTCGCCTGTTGACGAGGCATTTTTCTACCTTAAGAGAGTCATTGTTAAACCTGCCAAATGCACGCCGTTAACCACAGCCACATTTTCAAGCTTCCTCTGGCCCAGTTCACCTGAAGCGGTACACCATTATTTGTCGGCTTTGAGACCTTCACTGTACTCCTGCCGGGAGCACCTCGAGTTTGCCGATGTATTTCACCTATTGACGAGGCATTTGGCCACCTTAAGAGAGTCATAGTTACTCCTACCACTTGCACCCAGATTTATCACTGTCACATCCTCAAGCTTTCTCCGGCCAGTTCACCACAAGCGATACGCCATTATCTGTCGACATAAAGTGTTTCACAGTACTACTGCTGGCAGCTCCTCGGTTTGCAGATGTATTTCGCGTGTTGACGAGGCATTTGGCACACCTTAAGAGAGTCATAGTTACTCCTGCCACTTGCTCCCCGTTCTACCACAGTCACATCTACAAGCTTACTCTGGCCAGTTCACCAGAAGCGATACGCCATTATTTGTTGACCTTAAGACTTTCACAGTACTCCTTGCGGGAGCTCCTCGGGATTGCCAATGTAATTCGCCTTTTGACGAGGCATTTGGCTACTCTAAGAGAGTCATAGTTACTCCTGCCAGTTGCTCCCCGTTTTACCACAGTCACATCTACAAGCTTACTCTGGCCGTTCACCAGAAGCGATACGCCATTATTTGTTGACCTTAAGACTTTCACAGTACTCCTTGCGGGAGCTCCTCGGGATTGCCAATGTAATTCGCCTTTTGACGAGCATTTGGCTACTCTAAGAGAGTCATAGTTACTCCTGCCAGTTGCTCCCCGTTTTACCACAGTCACATCTACAAGCTTACTCTGGCCGTTCACCAGAAGCGATACGCCATTATTTGTTGACCTTAAGACTTTCACAGTACTCCTTCCGGGAGCTCATCGAGAATGCCGATGTTTTTCGCCTGTTGACGAGGCATTTTTCTACCTTAAGAGAGTCATTGTTACACCTGCCAAATGCTCGCCGTTAACCACAGCCACATTTTCAAGCTTCCTCTGGCCCAGTTCACCTGAAGCGGTACACCATTATTTGTCGGCTTTGAGACCTTCACTGTACTCCTGCCGGGAGCACCTCGAGTTTGCCGATGTATTTCGCCTATTGACGAGGCATTTGGCTACCTTAAGAGAGTCATAGTTACTCCTACCACTTGCACCCAGATTTATCACTGTCACATCCTCAAGCTTTCTCCGGCCAGTTCACCACAAGCGATACGCCATTATCTGTCGACATAAAGTGTTTCACAGTACTACTGCTGGCAGCTCCTCGGTTTGCAGATGTATTTCGCGTGTTGACGAGGCATTTGGCTACCTTAAGAGAGTCATAGTTACTCCTGCCACTTGCTCCCCGTTCTACCACAGTCACATCTACAAGCTTACTCTGGCCAGTTCACCAGAAGCGATACGCCATTATTTGTTGACCTTAAGACTTTCACAGTACTCCTTGCGGGAGCTCCTCGGGATTGCCAATGTAATTCGCCTTTTGACGAGGCATTTGGCTACTCTAAGAGAGTCATAGTTACTCCTGCCAGTTGCTCCCCGTTTTACCACAGTCACATCTACAAGCTTACTCTGGCCGTTCACCAGAAGCGATACGCCATTATTTGTTGACCTTAAGACTTTCACAGTACTCCTTCCGGGAGCTCATCGAGAATGCCGATGTTTTTCGCCTGTTGACGAGGCATTTTTCTACCTTAAGAGAGTCATTGTTAAACCTGCCAAATGCTCGCCGTTAACCACAGCCACATTTTCAAGCTTCCTCTGGCCCAATTCACCTGAAGCGGTACACCATTATTTGTCGGCTTTGAGACCTTCACTGTACTCCTGCCGGGAGCACCTCGAGTTTGCCGATGTATTTCGCCTATTGACGAGGCATTTGGCTACCTTAAGAGAGTCATAGTTACTCCTACCACTTGCACCCAGATTTATCACTGTCACATCCTCAAGCTTTCTCCGGCCAGTTCACCACAGCCGATACGCCATTATCTGTCGACATAAAGTGTTTCACAGTACTACTGCTGGCAGCTCCTCGGTTTGCAGATGTATTTCGCGTGTTGACGAGGCATTTGGCACACCTTAAGAGAGTCATAGTTACTCCTGCCACTTGCTCCCCGTTCTACCACAGTCACATCTACAAGCTTACTCTGGCCAGTTCACCAGAAGCGATACGCCATTATTTGTTGACCTTAAGACTTTCACAGTACTCCTTGCGGGAGCTCCTCGGGATTGCCAATGTAATTCGCCTTTTGACGAGCATTTGGCTACTCTAAGAGAGTCATAGTTACTCCTGCCAGTTGCTCCCCGTTTTACCACAGTCACATCTACAAGCTTACTCTGGCCGTTCACCAGAAGCGATACGCCATTATTTGTTGACCTTAAGACTTTCACAGTACTCCTTCCGGGAGCTCATCGAGAATGCCGATGTTTTTCGCCTGTTGACGAGGCATTTTTCTACCTTAAGAGAGTCATTGTTACACCTGCCAAATGCTCGCCGTTAACCACAGCCACATTTTCAAGCTTCCTCTGGCCCAGTTCACCTGAAGCGGTACACCATTATTTGTCGGCTTTGAGACCTTCACTGTACTCCTGCCGGGAGCACCTCGAGTTTGCCGATGTATTTCGCCTATTGACGAGGCATTTGGCTACCTTAAGAGAGTCATAGTTACTCCTACCACTTGCACCCAGATTTATCACTGTCACATCCTCAAGCTTTCTCCGGCCAGTTCACCACAAGCGATACGCCATTATCTGTCGACATAAAGTGTTTCACAGTACTACTGCTGGCAGCTCCTCGGTTTGCAGATGTATTTCGCGTGTTGACGAGGCATTTGGCTACCTTAAGAGAGTCATAGTTACTCATGCCACTTACTCCCCGTTCTACCACAGTCACATCTACAAGCTTACTCTGGCCAGTTCACCAGAAGCGATACGCCATTATTTGTTGACCTTAAGACTTTCACAGTACTCCTTGCGGGAGCTCCTCGGGATTGCCAATGTAATTCGCCTTTTGACGAGGCATTTGGCTACTCTAAGAGAGTCATAGTTACTCCTGCCAGTTGCTCCCCGTTTTACCACAGTCACATCTACAAGCTTACTCTGGCCGTTCACCAGAAGCGATACGCCATTATTTGTTGACCTTAAGACTTTCACAGTACTCCTTCCGGGAGCTCATCGAGAATGCCGATGTTTTTCGCCTGTTGACGAGGCATTTTTCTACCTTAAGAGAGTCATTGTTAAACCTGCCAAATGCTCGCCGTTAACCACAGCCACATTTTCAAGCTTCCTCTGGCCCAGTTCACCTGAAGCGTTACACCATTATTTGTCGGCTTTGAGACCTTCACTGTACTCCTGCCGGGAGCACCTCGAGTTTGCCGATGTATTTCGCCTATTGACGAGGCATTTGGCCACCTTAAGAGAGTCATAGTTACTCCTACCACTTGCACCCAGATTTATCACTGTCACATCCTCAAGCTTTCTCCGGCCAGTTCACCACAAGCGATACGCCATTATCTGTCGACATAAAGTGTTTCAAAGTACTACTGCTGGCAGCTCCTCGGTTTGCAGATGTATTTCGCGTGTTGACGAGGCATTTGGCACACCTTAAGAGAGTCATAGTTACTCCTGCCACTTGCTCCCCGTTCTACCACAGTCACATCTACAAGCTTACTCTGGCCAGTTCACCAGAAGCGATACGCCATTATTTGTTGACCTTAAGACTTTCACAGTACTCCTTGCGGGAGCTCCTCGGGATTGCCAATGTAATTCGCCTTTTGACGAGGCATTTGGCTACTCTAAGAGAGTCATAGTTACTCCTGCCAGTTGCTCCCCGTTTTACCACAGTCACATCTACAAGCTTACTCTGGCCGTTCACCAGAAGCGATACGCCATTATTTGTTGACCTTAAGACTTTCACAGTACTCCTTCCGGGAGCTCATCGAGAATGCCGATGTTTTTCGCCTGTTGACGAGGCATTTTTCTACCTTAAGAGAGTCATTGTTAAACCTGCCAAATGCACGCCGTTAACCACAGCCACATTTTCAAGCTTCCTCTGGCCCAGTTCACCTGAAGCGGTACACCATTATTTGTCGGCTTTGAGACCTTCACTGTACTCCTGCCGGGAGCACCTCGAGTTTGCCGACGTATTTCACCTATTGACGAGGCATTTGGCCACCTTAAGAGAGTCATAGTTACTCCTACCACTTGCACCCAGATTTATCACTGTCACATCCTCAAGCTTTCTCCGGCCAGTTCACCACAAGCGATACGCCATTATCTGTCGACATAAAGTGTTTCACAGTACTACTGCTGGCAGCTCCTCGGTTTGCAGATGTATTTCGCGTGTTGACGAGGCATTTGGCACACCTTAAGAGAGTCATAGTTACTCCTGCCACTTGCTCCCCGTTCTACCACAGTCACATCTACAAGCTTACTCTGGCCAGTTCACCAGAAGCGATACGCCATTATTTGTTGACCTTAAGACTTTCACAGTACTCCTTGCGGGAGCTCCTCGGGATTGCCAATGTAATTCGCCTTTTGACGAGGCATTTGGCTACTCTAAGAGAGTCATAGTTACTCCTGCCAGTTGCTCCCCGTTTTACCACAGTCACATCTACAAGCTTACTCTGGCCGTTCACCAGAAGCGATACGCCATTATTTGTTGACCTTAAGACTTTCACAGTACTCCTTGCGGGAGCTCCTCGGGATTGCCAATGTAATTCGCCTTTTGACGAGCATTTGGCTACTCTAAGAGAGTCATAGTTACTCCTGCCAGTTGCTCCCCGTTTTACCACAGTCACATCTACAAGCTTACTCTGGCCGTTCACCAGAAGCGATACGCCATTATTTGTTGACCTTAAGACTTTCACAGTACTCCTTCCGGGAGCTCATCGAGAATGCCGATGTTTTTCGCCTGTTGACGAGGCATTTTTCTACCTTAAGAGAGTCATTGTTACACCTGCCAAATGCTCGCCGTTAACCACAGCCACATTTTCAAGCTTCCTCTGGCCCAGTTCACCTGAAGCGGTACACCATTATTTGTCGGCTTTGAGACCTTCACTGTACTCCTGCCGGGAGCACCTCGAGTTTGCCGATGTATTTCGCCTATTGACGAGGCATTTGGCTACCTTAAGAGAGTCATAGTTACTCCTACCACTTGCACCCAGATTTATCACTTTCACATCCTCAAGCTTTCTCCGGCCAGTTCACCACAAGCGATACGCCATTATCTGTCGACATAAAGTGTTTCACAGTACTACTGCTGGCAGCTCCTCGGTTTGCAGATGTATTTCGCGTGTTGAC
The DNA here is from genome assembly GCF_023898315.1 of Schistocerca nitens. Classification (NCBI taxonomy): domain Eukaryota; kingdom Metazoa; phylum Arthropoda; class Insecta; order Orthoptera; family Acrididae; genus Schistocerca; species Schistocerca nitens. Next base: position 156,911,511 of record NC_064625.1, on the reverse strand, counting down.
GAGGCATTTGGCTACCTTAAGAGAGTCATAGTTACTCCTGCCACTTGCTCCCCGTTCTACCACAGTCACATCTACAAGCTTACTCTGGCCAGTTCACCAGAAGCGATACGCCATTATTTGTTGACCTTAAGACTTTCACAGTACTCCTTGCGGGAGCTCCTCGGGATTGCCAAATGCTCGCCGTTAACCACAGCCACATTTTCAAGCTTCCTCTGGCCCAATTCACCTGAAGCGGTACACCATTATTTGTCGGCTTTGAGACCTTCACTGTACTCCTGCCGGGAGCACCTCGAGTTTGCCGATGTATTTCGCCTATTGACGAGGCATTTGGCTACCTTAAGAGAGTCATAGTTACTCCTACCACTTGCACTCACATCCTCAAGCTTTCTCCGGCCAGTTCACCACAGCCGATACGCCATTATCTGTCGACATAAAGTGTTTCACAGTACTACTGCTGGCAGCTCCTCGGTTTGCAGATGTATTTCGCGTGTTGACGAGGCATTTGGCACACCTTAAGAGAGTCATAGTTACTCCTGCCACTTGCTCCCCGTTCTACCACAGTCACATCTACAAGCTTACTCTGGCCAGTTCACCAGAAGCGATACGCCATTATTTGTTGACCTTAAGACTTTCACAGTACTCCTTGCGGGAGCTCCTCGGGATTGCCAATGTAATTCGCCTTTTGACGAGCATTTGGCTACTCTAAGAGAGTCATAGTTACTCCTGCCAGTTGCTCCCCGTTTTACCACAGTCACATCTACAAGCTTACTCTGGCCGTTCACCAGAAGCGATACGCCATTATTTGTTGACCTTAAGACTTTCACAGTACTCCTTCCGGGAGCTCATCGAGAATGCCGATGTTTTTCGCCTGTTGACGAGGCATTTTTCTACCTTAAGAGAGTCATTGTTACACCTGCCAAATGCTCGCCGTTAACCACAGCCACATTTTCAAGCTTCCTCTGGCCCAGTTCACCTGAAGCGGTACACCATTATTTGTCGGCTTTGAGACCTTCACTGTACTCCTGCCGGGAGCACCTCGAGTTTGCCGATGTATTTCGCCTATTGACGAGGCATTTGGCTACCTTAAGAGAGTCATAGTTACTCCTACCACTTGCACTCACATCCTCAAGCTTTCTCCGGCCAGTTCACCACAAGCGATACGCCATTATCTGTCGACATAAAGTGTTTCACAGTACTACTGCTGGCAGCTCCTCGGTTTGCAGATGTATTTCGCGTGTTGACGAGGCATTTGGCTACCTTAAGAGAGTCATAGTTACTCCTGCCACTTACTCCCCGTTCTACCACAGTCACATCTACAAGCTTACTCTGGCCAGTTCACCAGAAGCGATACGCCATTATTTGTTGACCTTAAGACTTTCACAGTACTCCTTGCGGGAGCTCCTCGGGATTGCCAATGTAATTCGCCTTTTGACGAGGCATTTGGCTACTCTAAGAGAGTCATAGTTACTCCTGCCAGTTGCTCCCCGTTTTACCACAGTCACATCTACAAGCTTACTCTGGCCGTTCACCAGAAGCGATACGCCATTATTTGTTGACCTTAAGACTTTCACAGTACTCCTTCCGGGAGCTCATCGAGAATGCCGATGTTTTTCGCCTGTTGACGAGGCATTTTTCTACCTTAAGAGAGTCATTGTTAAACCTGCCAAATGCTCGCCGTTAACCACAGCCACATTTTCAAGCTTCCTCTGGCCCAGTTCACCTGAAGCGTTACACCATTATTTGTCGGCTTTGAGACCTTCACTGTACTCCTGCCGGGAGCACCTCGAGTTTGCCGATGTATTTCGCCTATTGACGAGGCATTTGGCCACCTTAAGAGAGTCATAGTTACTCCTACCACTTGCACCCAGATTTATCACTGTCACATCCTCAAGCTTTCTCCGGCCAGTTCACCACAAGCGATACGCCATTATCTGTCGACATAAAGTGTTTCAAAGTACTACTGCTGGCAGCTCCTCGGTTTGCAGATGTATTTCGCGTGTTGACGAGGCATTTGGCACACCTTAAGAGAGTCATAGTTACTCCTGCCACTTGCTCCCCGTTCTACCACAGTCACATCTACAAGCTTACTCTGGCCAGTTCACCAGAAGCGATACGCCATTATTTGTTGACCTTAAGACTTTCACAGTACTCCTTGCGGGAGCTCCTCGGGATTGCCAATGTAATTCGCCTTTTGACGAGGCATTTGGCTACTCTAAGAGAGTCATAGTTACTCCTGCCAGTTGCTCCCCGTTTTACCACAGTCACATCTACAAGCTTACTCTGGCCGTTCACCAGAAGCGATACGCCATTATTTGTTGACCTTAAGACTTTCACAGTACTCCTTCCGGGAGCTCATCGAGAATGCCGATGTTTTTCGCCTGTTGACGAGGCATTTTTCTACCTTAAGAGAGTCATTGTTAAACCTGCCAAATGCACGCCGTTAACCACAGCCACATTTTCAAGCTTCCTCTGGCCCAGTTCACCTGAAGCGGTACACCATTATTTGTCGGCTTTGAGACCTTCACTGTACTCCTGCCGGGAGCACCTCGAGTTTGCCGATGTATTTCACCTATTGACGAGGCATTTGGCCACCTTAAGAGAGTCATAGTTACTCCTACCACTTGCACCCAGATTTATCACTGTCACATCCTCAAGCTTTCTCCGGCCAGTTCACCACAAGCGATACGCCATTATCTGTCGACATAAAGTGTTTCACAGTACTACTGCTGGCAGCTCCTCGGTTTGCAGATGTATTTCGCGTGTTGACGAGGCATTTGGCACACCTTAAGAGAGTCATAGTTACTCCTGCCACTTGCTCCCCGTTCTACCACAGTCACATCTACAAGCTTACTCTGGCCAGTTCACCAGAAGCGATACGCCATTATTTGTTGACCTTAAGACTTTCACAGTACTCCTTGCGGGAGCTCCTCGGGATTGCCAATGTAATTCGCCTTTTGACGAGGCATTTGGCTACTCTAAGAGAGTCATAGTTACTCCTGCCAGTTGCTCCCCGTTTTACCACAGTCACATCTACAAGCTTACTCTGGCCGTTCACCAGAAGCGATACGCCATTATTTGTTGACCTTAAGACTTTCACAGTACTCCTTGCGGGAGCTCCTCGGGATTGCCAATGTAATTCGCCTTTTGACGAGCATTTGGCTACTCTAAGAGAGTCATAGTTACTCCTGCCAGTTGCTCCCCGTTTTACCACAGTCACATCTACAAGCTTACTCTGGCCGTTCACCAGAAGCGATACGCCATTATTTGTTGACCTTAAGACTTTCACAGTACTCCTTCCGGGAGCTCATCGAGAATGCCGATGTTTTTCGCCTGTTGACGAGGCATTTTTCTACCTTAAGAGAGTCATTGTTACACCTGCCAAATGCTCGCCGTTAACCACAGCCACATTTTCAAGCTTCCTCTGGCCCAGTTCACCTGAAGCGGTACACCATTATTTGTCGGCTTTGAGACCTTCACTGTACTCCTGCCGGGAGCACCTCGAGTTTGCCGATGTATTTCGCCTATTGACGAGGCATTTGGCTACCTTAAGAGAGTCATAGTTACTCCTACCACTTGCACCCAGATTTATCACTGTCACATCCTCAAGCTTTCTCCGGCCAGTTCACCACAAGCGATACGCCATTATCTGTCGACATAAAGTGTTTCACAGTACTACTGCTGGCAGCTCCTCGGTTTGCAGATGTATTTCGCGTGTTGACGAGGCATTTGGCTACCTTAAGAGAGTCATAGTTACTCCTGCCACTTGCTCCCCGTTCTACCACAGTCACATCTACAAGCTTACTCTGGCCAGTTCACCAGAAGCGATACGCCATTATTTGTTGACCTTAAGACTTTCACAGTACTCCTTGCGGGAGCTCCTCGGGATTGCCAATGTAATTCGCCTTTTGACGAGGCATTTGGCTACTCTAAGAGAGTCATAGATACTCCTGCCAGTTGCTCCCCGTTTTACCACAGTCACATCTACAAGCTTACTCTGGCCGTTCACCAGAAGCGATACGCCATTATTTGTTGACCTTAAGACTTTCACAGTACTCCTTCCGGGAGCTCATCGAGAATGCCGATGTTTTTCGCCTGTTGACGAGGCATTTTTCTACCTTAAGAGAGTCATTGTTAAACCTGCCAAATGCTCGCCGTTAACCACAGCCACATTTTCAAGCTTCCTCTGGCCCAGTTCACCTGAAGCGGTACACCATTATTTGTCGGCTTTGAGACCTTCACTGTACTCCTGCCGGGAGCACCTCGAGTTTGCCGATGTATTTCGCCTATTGACGCGGCATTTGGCTACCTTAAGAGAGTCATAGTTACTCCTACCACTTGCACCCAGATTTATCACTGTCACATCCTCAAGCTTTCTCCGGCCAGTTCACCACAAGCGATACGCCATTATCTGTCGACATAAAGTGTTTCACAGTACTACTGCTGGCAGCTCCTCGGTTTGCAGATGTATTTCGCGTGTTGACGAGGCATTTGGCACACCTTAAGAGAGTCATAGTTACTCCTGCCACTTGCTCCCCGTTCTACCACAGTCACATCTACAAGCTTACTCTGGCCAGTTCACCAGAAGCGATACGCCATTATTTGTTGACCTTAAGACTTTCACAGTACTCCTTGCGGGAGCTCCTCGGGATTGCCAATGTAATTCGCCTTTTGACGAGCATTTGGCTACTCTAAGAGAGTCATAGTTACTCCTGCCAGTTGCTCCCCGTTTTACCACAGTCACATCTACAAGCTTACTCTGGCCGTTCACCAGAAGCGATACGCCATTATTTGTTGACCTTAAGACTTTCACAGTACTCCTTCCGGGAGCTCATCGAGAATGCCGATGTTTTTCGCCTGTTGACGAGGCATTTTTCTACCTTAAGAGAGTCATTGTTACACCTGCCAAATGCTCGCCGTTAACCACAGCCACATTTTCAAGCTTCCTCTGGCCCAGTTCACCTGAAGCGGTACACCATTATTTGTCGGCTTTGAGACCTTCACTGTACTCCTGCCGGGAGCACCTCGAGTTTGCACCTTGCACCCAGATTTATCACTGTCACATCCTCAAGCTTTCTCCGGCCAGTTCACCACAAGCGATACGCCATTATCTGTCGACATAAAGTGTTTCACGGTACTACTGCTGGCAGCTCCTCGGTTTGCAGATGTATTTCGCATGTTGACGAGGCATTTGGCTACCTTAAGAGAGTCATAGTTACTCCTGCCACTTGCTCCCCGTTCTACCACAGTCACATCTACAAGCTTACTCTGGCCAGTTCACCAGAAGCGATACGCCATTATTTGTTGACCTTAAGACTTTCACAGTACTCCTTGCGGGAGCTCCTCGGGATTGCCAATGTAATTCGCCTTTTGACGAGGCATTTGGCTACCCTAAGAGAGTCATAGTTACTCCTGCCAGTTGCTCCCCGTTTTACCACAGTCACATCTACAAGCTTACTCTGGCCGTTCACCAGAAGCGATACGCCATTATTTGTTGACCTTAAGACTTTCACAGTACTCCTTCCGGGAGCTCATCGAGAATGCCGATGTTTTTCGCCTGTTGACGAGGCATTTTTCTACCTTAAGAGAGTCATTGTTACACCTGCCAAATGCTCGCCGTTAACCACAGCCACATTTTCAAGCTTCCTCTGGCCCAGTTCACCTGAAGCGGTACACCATTATTTGTCGGCTTTGAGACCTTCACTGTACTCCTGCCGGGAGCACCTCGAGTTTGCCGATGTATTTCGCCTATTGACGAGGCATTTGGCTACCTTAAGAGAGTCATAGTTACTCCTACCACTTGCACCCAGATTTATCACTGTCACATCCTCAAGCTTTCTCCGGCCAGTTCACCACAAGCGATACGCCATTATCTGTCGACATAAAGTGTTTCACAGTACTACTGCTGGCAGCTCCTCGGTTTGCAGATGTATTTCGCGTGTTGACGAGGCATTTGGCTACCTTAAGAGAGTCATAGTTACTCCTGCCACTTGCTCCCCGTTCTACCACAGTCACATCTACAAGCTTACTCTGGCCAGTTCACCAGAAGCGATACGCCATTATTTGTTGACCTTAAGACTTTCACAGTACTCCTTGCGGGAGCTCCTCGGGATTGCCAATGTAATTCGCCTTTTGACGAGGCATTTGGCTACTCTAAGAGAGTCATAGTTACTCCTGCCAGTTGCTCCCCGTTTTACCACAGTCACATCTACAAGCTTACTCTGGCCGTTCACCAGAAGCGATACGCCATTATTTGTTGACCTTAAGACTTTCACAGTACTCCTTCCGGGAGCTCATCGAGAATGCCGATGTTTTTCGCCTGTTGACGAGGCATTTTTCTACCTTAAGAGAGTCATTGTTAAACCTGCCAAATGCTCGCCGTTAACCACAGCCACATTTTCAAGCTTCCTCTGGCCCAGTTCACCTGAAGCGGTACACCATTATTTGTCGGCTTTGAGACCTTCACTGTACTCCTGCCGGGAGCACCTCGAGTTTGCCGATGTATTTCGCCTATTGACGAGGCATTTGGCTACCTTAAGAGAGTCATAGTTACTCCTACCACTTGCACCCAGATTTATCACTGTCACATCCTCAAGCTTTCTCCGGCCAGTTCACCACAAGCGATACGCCATTATCTGTCGACATAAAGTGTTTCACAGTACTACTGCTGGCAGCTCCTCGGTTTGCAGATGTATTTCGCGTGTTGACGAGGCATTTGGCACACCTTAAGAGAGTCATAGTTACTCCTGCCACTTGCTCCCCGTTCTACCACAGTCACATCTACAAGCTTACTCTGGCCAGTTCACCAGAAGCGATACGCCATTATTTGTTGACCTTAAGACTTTCACAGTACTCCTTGCGGGAGCTCCTCGGGATTGCCAATGTAATTCGCCTTTTGACGAGCATTTGGCTACTCTAAGAGAGTCATAGTTACTCCTGCCAGTTGCTCCCCGTTTTACCACAGTCACATCTACAAGCTTACTCTGGCCGTTCACCAGAAGCGATACGCCATTATTTGTTGACCTTAAGACTTTCACAGTACTCCTTCCGGGAGCTCATCGAGAATGCCGATGTTTTTCGCCTGTTGACGAGGCATTTTTCTACCTTAAGAGAGTCATTGTTACACCTGCCAAATGCTCGCCGTTAACCACAGCCACATTTTCAAGCTTCCTCTGGCCCAGTTCACCTGAAGCGGTACACCATTATTTGTCGGCTTTGAGACCTTCACTGTACTCCTGCCGGGAGCACCTCGAGTTTGCCGATGTATTTCGCCTATTGACGAGGCATTTGGCTACCTTAAGAGAGTCATAGTTACTCCTACCACTTGCACCCAGATTTATCACTGTCACATCCTCAAGCTTTCTCCGGCCAGTTCACCACAAGCGATACGCCATTATCTGTCGACATAAAGTGTTTCACAGTACTACTGCTGGCAGCTCCTCGGTTTGCAGATGTATTTCGCGTGTTGACGAGGCATTTGGCTACCTTAAGAGAGTCATAGTTACTCCTGCCACTTACTCCCCGTTCTACCACAGTCACATCTACAAGCTTACTCTGGCCAGTTCACCAGAAGCGATACGCCATTATTTGTTGACCTTAAGACTTTCACAGTACACCTTGCGGGAGCTCCTCGGGATTGCCAATGTAATTCGCCTTTTGACGAGCATTTGGCTACTCTATGAGAGTCATAGTTACTCCTGCCAGTTGCTCCCCGTTTTACCACAGTCACATCTACAAGCTTACTCTGGCCGTTCACCAGAAGCGATACGCCATTATTTGTTGACCTTAAGACTTTCACAGTACTCCTTCCGGGAGCTCATCGAGAATGCCGATGTTTTTCGCCTGTTGACGAGGCATTTTTCTACCTTAAGAGAGTCATTGTTACACCTGCCAAATGCTCGCCGTTAACCACAGCCACATTTTCAAGCTTCCTCTGGCCCAGTTCACCTGAAGCGGTACACCATTATTTGTCGGCTTTGAGACCTTCACTGTACTCCTGCCGGGAGCACCTCGAGTTTGCACCTTGCACCCAGATTTATCACTGTCACATCCTCAAGCTTTCTCCGGCCAGTTCACCACAAGCGATACGCCATTATCTGTCGACATAAAGTGTTTCACGGTACTACTGCTGGCAGCTCCTCGGTTTGCAGATGTATTTCGCATGTTGACGAGGCATTTGGCTACCTTAAGAGAGTCATAGTTACTCCTGCCACTTGCTCCCCGTTCTACCACAGTCACATCTACAAGCTTACTCTGGCCAGTTCACCAGAAGCGATACGCCATTATTTGTTGACCTTAAGACTTTCACAGTACTCCTTGCGGGAGCTCCTCGGGATTGCCAATGTAATTCGCCTTTTGACGAGGCATTTGGCTACCCTAAGAGAGTCATAGTTACTCCTGCCAGTTGCTCCCCGTTTTACCACAGTCACATCTACAAGCTTACTCTGGCCGTTCACCAGAAGCGATACGCCATTATTTGTTGACCTTAAGACTTTCACAGTACTCCTTCCGGGAGCTCATCGAGAATGCCGATGTTTTTCGCCTGTTGACGAGGCATTTTTCTACCTTAAGAGAGTCATTGTTACACCTGCCAAATGCTCGCCGTTAACCACAGCCACATTTTCAAGCTTCCTCTGGCCCAGTTCACCTGAAGCGGTACACCATTATTTGTCGGCTTTGAGACCTTCACTGTACTCCTGCCGGGAGCACCTCGAGTTTGCCGATGTATTTCGCCTATTGACGAGGCATTTGGCTACCTTAAGAGAGTCATAGTTACTCCTACCACTTGCACCCAGATTTATCACTGTCACATCCTCAAGCTTTCTCCGGCCAGTTCACCACAAGCGATACGCCATTATCTGTCGACATAAAGTGTTTCACAGTACTACTGCTGGCAGCTCCTCGGTTTGCAGATGTATTTCGCGTGTTGACGAGGCATTTGGCTACCTTAAGAGAGTCATAGTTACTCCTGCCACTTGCTCCCCGTTCTACCACAGTCACATCTACAAGCTTACTCTGGCCAGTTCACCAGAAGCGATACGCCATTATTTGTTGACCTTAAGACTTTCACAGTACTCCTTGCGGGAGCTCCTCGGGATTGCCAATGTAATTCGCCTTTTGACGAGGCATTTGGCTACTCTAAGAGAGTCATAGTTACTCCTGCCAGTTGCTCCCCGTTTTACCACAGTCACATCTACAAGCTTACTCTGGCCGTTCACCAGAAGCGATACGCCATTATTTGTTGACCTTAAGACTTTCACAGTACTCCTTCCGGGAGCTCATCGAGAATGCCGATGTTTTTCGCCTGTTGACGAGGCATTTTTCTACCTTAAGAGAGTCATTGTTAAACCTGCCAAATGCTCGCCGTTAACCACAGCCACATTTTCAAGCTTCCTCTGGCCCAATTCACCTGAAGCGGTACACCATTATTTGTCGGCTTTGAGACCTTCACTGTACTCCTGCCGGGAGCACCTCGAGTTTGCCGATGTATTTCGCCTATTGACGAGGCATTTGGCTACCTTAAGAGAGTCATAGTTACTCCTACCACTTGCACCCAGATTTATCACTGTCACATCCTCAAGCTTTCTCCGGCCAGTTCACCACAAGCGATACGCCATTATCTGTCGACATAAAGTGTTTCACAGTACTACTGCTGGCAGCTCCTCGGTTTGCAGATGTATTTCGCGTGTTGACGAGGCATTTGGCACACCTTAAGAGAGTCATAGTTACTCCTGCCACTTGCTCCCCGTTCTACCACAGTCACATCTACAAGCTTACTCTGGCCAGTTCACCAGAAGCGATACGCCATTATTTGTTGACCTTAAGACTTTCACAGTACTCCTTGCGGGAGCTCCTCGGGATTGCCAATGTAATTCGCCTTTTGACGAGCATTTGGCTACTCTAAGAGAGTCATAGTTACTCCTGCCAGTTGCTCCCCGTTTTACCACAGTCACATCTACAAGCTTACTCTGGCCGTTCACCAGAAGCGATACGCCATTATTTGTTGACCTTAAGACTTTCACAGTACTCCTTCCGGGAGCTCATCGAGAATGCCGATGTTTTTCGCCTGTTGACGAGGCATTTTTCTACCTTAAGAGAGTCATTGTTACACCTGCCAAATGCTCGCCGTTAACCACAGCCACATTTTCAAGCTTCCTCTGGCCCAGTTCACCTGAAGCGGTACACCATTATTTGTCGGCTTTGAGACCTTCACTGTACTCCTGCCGGGAGCACCTCGAGTTTGCCGATGTATTTCGCCTATTGACGAGGCATTTGGCTACCTTAAGAGAGTCATAGTTACTCCTACCACTTGCACCCAGATTTATCACTGTCACATCCTCAAGCTTTCTCCGGCCAGTTCACCACAAGCGATACGCCATTATCTGTCGACATAAAGTGTTTCACAGTACTACTGCTGGCAGCTCCTCGGTTTGCAGATGTATTTCGCGTGTTGACGAGGCATTTGGCTACCTTAAGAGAGTCATAGTTACTCCTGCCACTTACTCCCCGTTCTACCACAGTCACATCTACAAGCTTACTCTGGCCAGTTCACCAGAAGCGATACGCCATTATTTGTTGACCTTAAGACTTTCACAGTACTCCTTGCGGGAGCTCCTCGGGATTGCCAATGTAATTCGCCTTTTGACGAGGCATTTGGCTACTCTAAGAGAGTCATAGTTACTCCTGCCAGTTGCTCCCCGTTTTACCACAGTCACATCTACAAGCTTACTCTGGCCGTTCACCAGAAGCGATACGCCATTATTTGTTGACCTTAAGACTTTCACAGTACTCCTTCCGGGAGCTCATCGAGAATGCCGATGTTTTTCGCCTGTTGACGAGGCATTTTTCTACCTTAAGAGAGTCATTGTTAAACCTGCCAAATGCTCGCCGTTAACCACAGCCACATTTTCAAGCTTCCTCTGGCCCAGTTCACCTGAAGCGTTACACCATTATTTGTCGGCTTTGAGACCTTCACTGTACTCCTGCCGGGAGCACCTCAAGTTTGCCGATGTATTTCGCCTATTGACGAGGCATTTGGCTACCTTAAGAGAGTCATAGTTACTCCTACCACTTGCACCCAGATTTATCACTGTCACATCCTCAAGCTTTCTCCGGCCAGTTCACCACAAGCGATACGCCATTATCTGTCGACATAAAGTGTTTCACAGTACTACTGCTGGCAGCTCCTCGGTTTGCAGATGTATTTCGCGTGTTGACGAGGCATTTGGCACACCTTAAGAGAGTCATAGTTACTCCTGCCACTTGCTCCCCGTTCTACCACAGTCACATCTACAAGCTTACTCTGGCCAGTTCACCAGAAGCGATACGCCATTATTTGTTGACCTTAAGACTTTCACAGTACTCCTTGCGGGAGCTCCTCGGGATTGCCAATGTAATTCGCCTTTTGACGAGCATTTGGCTACTCTAAGAGAGTCATAGTTACTCCTGCCAGTTGCTCCCCGTTTTACCACAGTCACATCTACAAGCTTACTCTGGCCGTTCACCAGAAGCGATACGCCATTATTTGTTGACCTTAAGACTTTCACAGTACTCCTTCCGGGAGCTCATCGAGAATGCCGATGTTTTTCGCCTGTTGACGAGGCATTTTTCTACCTTAAGAGAGTCATTGTTACACCTGCCAAATGCTCGCCGTTAACCACAGCCACATTTTCAAGCTTCCTCTGGCCCAGTTCACCTGAAGCGGTACACCATTATTTGTCGGCTTTGAGACCTTCACTGTACTCCTGCCGGGAGCACCTCGAGTTTGCCGATGTATTTCGCCTATTGACGAGGCATTTGGCTACCTTAAGAGAGTCATAGTTACTCCTACCACTTGCACCCAGATTTATCACTGTCACATCCTCAAGCTTTCTCCGGCCAGTTCACCACAAGCGATACGCCATTATCTGTCGACATAAAGTGTTTCACAGTACTACTGCTGGCAGCTCCTCGGTTTGCAGATGTATTTCGCGTGTTGACGAGGCATTTGGCTACCTTAAGAGAGTCATAGTTACTCCTGCCACTTACTCCCCGTTCTACCACAGTCACATCTACAAGCTTACTCTGGCCAGTTCACCAGAAGCGATACGCCATTATTTGTTGACCTTAAGACTTTCACAGTACTCCTTGCGGGAGCTCCTCGGGATTGCCAATGTAATTCGCCTTTTGACGAGGCATTTGGCTACTCTAAGAGAGTCATAGTTACTCCTGCCAGTTGCTCCCCGTTTTACCACAGTCACATCTACAAGCTTACTCTGGCCGTTCACCAGAAGCGATACGCCATTATTTGTTGACCTTAAGACTTTCACAGTACTCCTTCCGGGAGCTCATCGAGAATGCCGATGTTTTTCGCCTGTTGACGAGGCATTTTTCTACCTTAAGAGAGTCATTGTTAAACCTGCCAAATGCTCGCCGTTAACCACAGCCACATTTTCAAGCTTCCTCTGGCCCAGTTCACCTGAAGCGTTACACCATTATTTGTCGGCTTTGAGACCTTCACTGTACTCCTGCCGGGAGCACCTCGAGTTTGCCGATGTATTTCGCCTATTGACGAGGCATTTGGCCACCTTAAGAGAGTCATAGTTACTCCTACCACTTGCACCCAGATTTATCACTGTCACATCCTCAAGCTTTCTCCGGCCAGTTCACCACAAGCGATACGCCATTATCTGTCGACATAAAGTGTTTCAAAGTACTACTGCTGGCAGCTCCTCGGTTTGCAGATGTATTTCGCGTGTTGACGAGGCATTTGGCACACCTTAAGAGAGTCATAGTTACTCCTGCCACTTGCTCCCCGTTCTACCACAGTCACATCTACAAGCTTACTCTGGCCAGTTCACCAGAAGCGATACGCCATTATTTGTTGACCTTAAGACTTTCACAGTACTCCTTGCGGGAGCTCCTCGGGATTGCCAATGTAATTCGCCTTTTGACGAGGCATTTGGCTACTCTAAGAGAGTCATAGTTACTCCTGCCAGTTGCTCCCCGTTTTACCACAGTCACATCTACAAGCTTACTCTGGCCGTTCACCAGAAGCGATACGCCATTATTTGTTGACCTTAAGACTTTCACAGTACTCCTTCCGGGAGCTCATCGAGAATGCCGATGTTTTTCGCCTGTTGACGAGGCATTTTTCTACCTTAAGAGAGTCATTGTTAAACCTGCCAAATGCACGCCGTTAACCACAGCCACATTTTCAAGCTTCCTCTGGCCCAGTTCACCTGAAGCGGTACACCATTATTTGTCGGCTTTGAGACCTTCACTGTACTCCTGCCGGGAGCACCTCGAGTTTGCCGATGTATTTCACCTATTGACGAGGCATTTGGCCACCTTAAGAGAGTCATAGTTACTCCTACCACTTGCACCCAGATTTATCACTGTCACATCCTCAAGCTTTCTCCGGCCAGTTCACCACAAGCGATACGCCATTATCTGTCGACATAAAGTGTTTCACAGTACTACTGCTGGCAGCTCCTCGGTTTGCAGATGTATTTCGCGTGTTGACGAGGCATTTGGCACACCTTAAGAGAGTCATAGTTACTCCTGCCACTTGCTCCCCGTTCTACCACAGTCACATCTACAAGCTTACTCTGGCCAGTTCACCAGAAGCGATACGCCATTATTTGTTGACCTTAAGACTTTCACAGTACTCCTTGCGGGAGCTCCTCGGGATTGCCAATGTAATTCGCCTTTTGACGAGGCATTTGGCTACTCTAAGAGAGTCATAGTTACTCCTGCCAGTTGCTCCCCGTTTTACCACAGTCACATCTACAAGCTTACTCTGGCCGTTCACCAGAAGCGATACGCCATTATTTGTTGACCTTAAGACTTTCACAGTACTCCTTGCGGGAGCTCCTCGGGATTGCCAATGTAATTCGCCTTTTGACGAGCATTTGGCTACTCTAAGAGAGTCATAGTTACTCCTGCCAGTTGCTCCCCGTTTTACCACAGTCACATCTACAAGCTTACTCTGGCCGTTCACCAGAAGCGATACGCCATTATTTGTTGACCTTAAGACTTTCACAGTACTCCTTCCGGGAGCTCATCGAGAATGCCGATGTTTTTCGCCTGTTGACGAGGCATTTTTCTACCTTAAGAGAGTCATTGTTACACCTGCCAAATGCTCGCCGTTAACCACAGCCACATTTTCAAGCTTCCTCTGGCCCAGTTCACCTGAAGCGGTACACCATTATTTGTCGGCTTTGAGACCTTCACTGTACTCCTGCCGGGAGCACCTCGAGTTTGCCGATGTATTTCGCCTATTGACGAGGCATTTGGCTACCTTAAGAGAGTCATAGTTACTCCTACCACTTGCACCCAGATTTATCACTGTCACATCCTCAAGCTTTCTCCGGCCAGTTCACCACAAGCGATACGCCATTATCTGTCGACATAAAGTGTTTCACAGTACTACTGCTGGCAGCTCCTCGGTTTGCAGATGTATTTCGCGTGTTGACGAGGCATTTGGCTACCTTAAGAGAGTCATAGTTACTCCTGCCACTTGCTCCCCGTTCTACCACAGTCACATCTACAAGCTTACTCTGGCCAGTTCACCAGAAGCGATACGCCATTATTTGTTGACCTTAAGACTTTCACAGTACTCCTTGCGGGAGCTCCTCGGGATTGCCAATGTAATTCGCCTTTTGACGAGGCATTTGGCTACTCTAAGAGAGTCATAGATACTCCTGCCAGTTGCTCCCCGTTTTACCACAGTCACATCTACAAGCTTACTCTGGCCGTTCACCAGAAGCGATACGCCATTATTTGTTGACCTTAAGACTTTCACAGTACTCCTTCCGGGAGCTCATCGAGAATGCCGATGTTTTTCGCCTGTTGACGAGGCATTTTTCTACCTTAAGAGAGTCATTGTTAAACCTGCCAAATGCTCGCCGTTAACCACAGCCACATTTTCAAGCTTCCTCTGGCCCAGTTCACCTGAAGCGGTACACCATTATTTGTCGGCTTTGAGACCTTCACTGTACTCCTGCCGGGAGCACCTCGAGTTTGCCGATGTATTTCGCCTATTGACGCGGCATTTGGCTACCTTAAGAGAGTCATAGTTACTCCTACCACTTGCACCCAGATTTATCACTGTCACATCCTCAAGCTTTCTCCGGCCAGTTCACCACAAGCGATACGCCATTATCTGTCGACATAAAGTGTTTCACAGTACTACTGCTGGCAGCTCCTCGGTTTGCAGATGTATTTCGCGTGTTGACGAGGCATTTGGCACACCTTAAGAGAGTCATAGTTACTCCTGCCACTTGCTCCCCGTTCTACCACAGTCACATCTACAAGCTTACTCTGGCCAGTTCACCAGAAGCGATACGCCATTATTTGTTGACCTTAAGACTTTCACAGTACTCCTTGCGGGAGCTCCTCGGGATTGCCAATGTAATTCGCCTTTTGACGAGCATTTGGCTACTCTAAGAGAGTCATAGTTACTCCTGCCAGTTGCTCCCCGTTTTACCACAGTCACATCTACAAGCTTACTCTGGCCGTTCACCAGAAGCGATACGCCATTATTTGTTGACCTTAAGACTTTCACAGTACTCCTTCCGGGAGCTCATCGAGAATGCCGATGTTTTTCGCCTGTTGACGAGGCATTTTTCTACCTTAAGAGAGTCATTGTTACACCTGCCAAATGCTCGCCGTTAACCACAGCCACATTTTCAAGCTTCCTCTGGCCCAGTTCACCTGAAGCGGTACACCATTATTTGTCGGCTTTGAGACCTTCACTGTACTCCTGCCGGGAGCACCTCGAGTTTGCACCTTGCACCCAGATTTATCACTGTCACATCCTCAAGCTTTCTCCGGCCAGTTCACCACAAGCGATACGCCATTATCTGTCGACATAAAGTGTTTCACGGTACTACTGCTGGCAGCTCCTCGGTTTGCAGATGTATTTCGCATGTTGACGAGGCATTTGGCTACCTTAAGAGAGTCATAGTTACTCCTGCCAGTTGCTCCCCGTTCTACCACAGTCACATCTACAAGCTTACTCTGGCCAGTTCACCAGAAGCGATACGCCATTATTTGTTGACCTTAAGACTTTCACAGTACTCCTTGCGGGAGCTCCTCGGGATTGCCAATGTAATTCGCCTTTTGACGAGGCATTTGGCTACCCTAAGAGAGTCATAGTTACTCCTGCCAGTTGCTCCCCGTTTTACCACAGTCACATCTACAAGCTTACTCTGGCCGTTCACCAGAAGCGATACGCCATTATTTGTTGACCTTAAGACTTTCACAGTACTCCTTCCGGGAGCTCATCGAGAATGCCGATGTTTTTCGCCTGTTGACGAGGCATTTTTCTACCTTAAGAGAGTCATTGTTACACCTGCCAAATGCTCGCCGTTAACCACAGCCACATTTTCAAGCTTCCTCTGGCCCAGTTCACCTGAAGCGGTACACCATTATTTGTCGGCTTTGAGACCTTCACTGTACTCCTGCCGGGAGCACCTCGAGTTTGCCGATGTATTTCGCCTATTGACGAGGCATTTGGCTACCTTAAGAGAGTCATAGTTACTCCTACCACTTGCACCCAGATTTATCACTGTCACATCCTCAAGCTTTCTCCGGCCAGTTCACCACAAGCGATACGCCATTATCTGTCGACATAAAGTGTTTCACAGTACTACTGCTGGCAGCTCCTCGGTTTGCAGATGTATTTCGCGTGTTGACGAGGCATTTGGCTACCTTAAGAGAGTCATAGTTACTCCTGCCACTTGCTCCCCGTTCTACCACAGTCACATCTACAAGCTTACTCTGGCCAGTTCACCAGAAGCGATACGCCATTATTTGTTGACCTTAAGACTTTCACAGTACTCCTTGCGGGAGCTCCTCGGGATTGCCAATGTAATTCGCCTTTTGACGAGGCATTTGGCTACTCTAAGAGAGTCATAGTTACTCCTGCCAGTTGCTCCCCGTTTTACCACAGTCACATCTACAAGCTTACTCTGGCCGTTCACCAGAAGCGATACGCCATTATTTGTTGACCTTAAGACTTTCACAGTACTCCTTCCGGGAGCTCATCGAGAATGCCGATGTTTTTCGCCTGTTGACGAGGCATTTTTCTACCTTAAGAGAGTCATTGTTAAACCTGCCAAATGCTCGCCGTTAACCACAGCCACATTTTCAAGCTTCCTCTGGCCCAGTTCACCTGAAGCGGTACACCATTATTTGTCGGCTTTGAGACCTTCACTGTACTCCTGCCGGGAGCACCTCGAGTTTGCCGATGTATTTCGCCTATTGACGAGGCATTTGGCTACCTTAAGAGAGTCATAGTTACTCCTACCACTTGCACCCAGATTTATCACTGTCACATCCTCAAGCTTTCTCCGGCCAGTTCACCACAAGCGATGCGCCATTATCTGTCGACATAAAGTGTTTCACAGTACTACTGCTGGCAGCTCCTCGGTTTGCAGATGTATTTCGCGTGTTGACGAGGCATTTGGCACACCTTAAGAGAGTCATAGTTACTCCTGCCACTTGCTCCCCGTTCTACCACAGTCACATCTACAAGCTTACTCTGGCCAGTTCACCAGAAGCGATACGCCATTATTTGTTGACCTTAAGACTTTCACAGTACTCCTTGCGGGAGCTCCTCGGGATTGCCAATGTAATTCGCCTTTTGACGAGCATTTGGCTACTCTAAGAGAGTCATAGTTACTCCTGCCAGTTGCTCCCCGTTTTACCACAGTCACATCTACAAGCTTACTCTGGCCGTTCACCAGAAGCGATACGCCATTATTTGTTGACCTTAAGACTTTCACAGTACTCCTTCCGGGAGCTCATCGAGAATGCCGATGTTTTTCGCCTGTTGACGAGGCATTTTTCTACCTTAAGAGAGTCATTGTTACACCTGCCAAATGCTCGCCGTTAACCACAGCCACATTTTCAAGCTTCCTCTGGCCCAGTTCACCTGAAGCGGTACACCATTATTTGTCGGCTTTGAGACCTTCACTGTACTCCTGCCGGGAGCACCTCGAGTTTGCCGATGTATTTCGCCTATTGACGAGGCATTTGGCTACCTTAAGAGAGTCATAGTTACTCCTACCACTTGCACCCAGATTTATCACTGTCACATCCTCAAGCTTTCTCCGGCCAGTTCACCACAAGCGATACGCCATTATCTGTCGACATAAAGTGTTTCACAGTACTACTGCTGGCAGCTCCTCGGTTTGCAGATGTATTTCGCGTGTTGACGAGGCATTTGGCTACCTTAAGAGAGTCATAGTTACTCCTGCCACTTACTCCCCGTTCTACCACAGTCACATCTACAAGCTTACTCTGGCCAGTTCACCAGAAGCGATACGCCATTATTTGTTGACCTTAAGACTTTCACAGTACTCCTTGCGGGAGCTCCTCGGGATTGCCAATGTAATTCGCCTTTTGACGAGGCATTTGGCTACTCTAAGAGAGTCATAGTTACTCCTGCCAGTTGCTCCCCGTTTTACCACAGTCACATCTACAAGCTTACTCTGGCCGTTCACCAGAAGCGATACGCCATTATTTGTTGACCTTAAGACTTTCACAGTACTCCTTGCGGGAGCTCCTCGGGATTGCCAATGTAATTCGCCTTTTGACGAGCATTTGGCTACTCTAAGAGAGTCATAGTTATTCCTGCCAGTTGCTCCCCGTTTTACCACAGTCACATCTACAAGCTTACTCTGGCCGTTCACCAGAAGCGATACGCCATTATTTGTTGACCTTAAGACTTTCACAGTACTCCTTCCGGGAGCTCATCGAGAATGCCGATGTTTTTCGCCTGTTGACGAGGCATTTTTCTACCTTAAGAGAGTCATTGTTACACCTGCCAAATGCTCGCCGTTAACCACAGCCACATTTTCAAGCTTCCTCTGGCCCAGTTCACCTGAAGCGGTACACCATTATTTGTCGGCTTTGAGACCTTCACTGTACTCCTGCCGGGAGCACCTCGAGTTTGCCGATGTATTTCGCCTATTGACGAGGCATTTGGCTACCTTAAGAGAGTCATAGTTACTCCTACCACTTGCACCCAGATTTATCACTGTCACATCCTCAAGCTTTCTCCGGCCAGTTCACCACAAGCGATACGCCATTATCTGTCGACATAAAGTGTTTCACAGTACTACTGCTGGCAGCTCCTCGGTTTGCAGATGTATTTCGCGTGTTGACGAGGCATTTGGCTACCTTAAGAGAGTCATAGTTACTCCTGCCACTTGCTCCCCGTTCTACCACAGTCACATCTACAAGCTTACTCTGGCCAGTTCACCAGAAGCGATACGCCATTATTTGTTGACCTTAAGACTTTCACAGTACTCCTTGCGGGAGCTCCTCGGGATTGCCAATGTAATTCGCCTTTTGACGAGGCATTTGGCTACTCTAAGAGAGTCATAGATACTCCTGCCAGTTGCTCCCCGTTTTACCACAGTCACATCTACAAGCTTACTCTGGCCGTTCACCAGAAGCGATACGCCATTATTTGTTGACCTTAAGACTTTCACAGTACTCCTTCCGGGAGCTCATCGAGAATGCCGATGTTTTTCGCCTGTTGACGAGGCATTTTTCTACCTTAAGAGAGTCATTGTTAAACCTGCCAAATGCTCGCCGTTAACCACAGCCACATTTTCAAGCTTCCTCTGGCCCAGTTCACCTGAAGCGGTACACCATTATTTGTCGGCTTTGAGACCTTCACTGTACTCCTGCCGGGAGCACCTCGAGTTTGCCGATGTATTTCGCCTATTGACGAGGCATTTGGCTACCTTAAGAGAGTCATAGTTACTCCTACCACTTGCACCCAGATTTATCACTGTCACATCCTCAAGCTTTCTCCGGCCAGTTCACCACAAGCGATACGCCATTATCTGTCGACATAAAGTGTTTCACAGTACTACTGCTGGCAGCTCCTCGGTTTGCAGATGTATTTCGCGTGTTGACGAGGCATTTGGCTACCTTAAGAGAGTCATAGTTACTCCTGCCACTTACTCCCCGTTCTACCACAGTCACATCTACAAGCTTACTCTGGCCAGTTCACCAGAAGCGATACGCCATTATTTGTTGACCTTAAGACTTTCACAGTACTCCTTGCGGGAGCTCCTCGGGATTGCCAATGTAATTCGCCTTTTGACGAGGCATTTGGCTACTCTAAGAGAGTCATAGTTACTCCTGCCAGTTGCTCCCCGTTTTACCACAGTCACATCTACAAGCTTACTCTGGCCGTTCACCAGAAGCGATACGCCATTATTTGTTGACCTTAAGACTTTCACAGTACTCCTTGCGGGAGCTCCTCGGGATTGCCAATGTAATTCGCCTTTTGACGAGCATTTGGCTACTCTAAGAGAGTCATAGTTATTCCTGCCAGTTGCTCCCCGTTTTACCACAGTCACATCTACAAGCTTACTCTGGCCGTTCACCAGAAGCGATACGCCATTATTTGTTGACCTTAAGACTTTCACAGTACTCCTTCCGGGAGCTCATCGAGAATGCCGATGTTTTTCGCCTGTTGACGAGGCATTTTTCTACCTTAAGAGAGTCATTGTTACACCTGCCAAATGCTCGCCGTTAACCACAGCCACATTTTCAAGCTTCCTCTGGCCCAGTTCACCTGAAGCGGTACACCATTATTTGTCGGCTTTGAGACCTTCACTGTACTCCTGCCGGGAGCACCTCGAGTTTGCCGATGTATTTCGCCTATTGACGAGGCATTTGGCTACCTTAAGAGAGTCATAGTTACTCCTACCACTTGCACCCAGATTTATCACTGTCACATCCTCAAGCTTTCTCCGGCCAGTTCACCACAAGCGATACGCCATTATCTGTCGACATAAAGTGTTTCACAGTACTACTGCTGGCAGCTCCTCGGTTTGCAGATGTATTTCGCGTGTTGACGAGGCATTTGGCTACCTTAAGAGAGTCATAGTTACTCCTGCCACTTGCTCCCCGTTCTACCACAGTCACATCTACAAGCTTACTCTGGCCAGTTCACCAGAAGCGATACGCCATTATTTGTTGACCTTAAGACTTTCACAGTACTCCTTGCGGGAGCTCCTCGGGATTGCCAATGTAATTCGCCTTTTGACGAGGCATTTGGCTACTCTAAGAGAGTCATAGATACTCCTGCCAGTTGCTCCCCGTTTTACCACAGTCACATCTACAAGCTTACTCTGGCCGTTCACCAGAAGCGATACGCCATTATTTGTTGACCTTAAGACTTTCACAGTACTCCTTCCGGGAGCTCATCGAGAATGCCGATGTTTTTCGCCTGTTGACGAGGCATTTTTCTACCTTAAGAGAGTCATTGTTAAACCTGCCAAATGCTCGCCGTTAACCACAGCCACATTTTCAAGCTTCCTCTGGCCCAGTTCACCTGAAGCGGTACACCATTATTTGTCGGCTTTGAGACCTTCACTGTACTCCTGCCGGGAGCACCTCGAGTTTGCCGATGTATTTCGCCTATTGACGAGGCATTTGGCTACCTTAAGAGAGTCATAGTTACTCCTACCACTTGCACCCAGATTTATCACTGTCACATCCTCAAGCTTTCTCCGGCCAGTTCACCACAAGCGATACGCCATTATCTGTCGACATAAAGTGTTTCACAGTACTACTGCTGGCAGCTCCTCGGTTTGCAGATGTATTTCGCGTGTTGACGAGGCATTTGGCACACCTTAAGAGAGTCATAGTTACTCCTGCCACTTGCTCCCCGTTCTACCACAGTCACATCTACAAGCTTACTCTGGCCAGTTCACCAGAAGCGATACGCCATTATTTGTTGACCTTAAGACTTTCACAGTACTCCTTGCGGGAGCTCCTCGGGATTGCCAATGTAATTCGCCTTTTGACGAGCATTTGGCTACTCTAAGAGAGTCATAGTTACTCCTGCCAGTTGCTCCCCGTTTTACCACAGTCACATCTACAAGCTTACTCTGGCCGTTCACCAGAAGCGATACGCCATTATTTGTTGACCTTAAGACTTTCACAGTACTCCTTCCGGGAGCTCATCGAGAATGCCGATGTTTTTCGCCTGTTGACGAGGCATTTTTCTACCTTAAGAGAGTCATTGTTACACCTGCCAAATGCTCGCCGTTAACCACAGCCACATTTTCAAGCTTCCTCTGGCCCAGTTCACCTGAAGCGGTACACCATTATTTGTCGGCTTTGAGACCTTCACTGTACTCCTGCCGGGAGCACCTCGAGTTTGCCGATGTATTTCGCCTATTGACGAGGCATTTGGCTACCTTAAGAGAGTCATAGTTACTCCTACCACTTGCACCCAGATTTATCACTGTCACATCCTCAAGCTTTCTCCGGCCAGTTCACCACAAGCGATACGCCATTATCTGTCGACATAAAGTGTTTCACAGTACTACTGCTGGCAGCTCCTCGGTTTGCAGATGTATTTCGCGTGTTGACGAGGCATTTGGCTACCTTAAGAGAGTCATAGTTACTCCTGCCACTTACTCCCCGTTCTACCACAGTCACATCTACAAGCTTACTCTGGCCAGTTCACCAGAAGCGATACGCCATTATTTGTTGACCTTAAGACTTTCACAGTACTCCTTGCGGGAGCTCCTCGGGATTGCCAATGTAATTCGCCTTTTGACGAGGCATTTGGCTACTCTAAGAGAGTCATAGTTACTCCTGCCAGTTGCTCCCCGTTTTACCACAGTCACATCTACAAGCTTACTCTGGCCGTTCACCAGAAGCGATACGCCATTATTTGTTGACCTTAAGACTTTCACAGTACTCCTTCCGGGAGCTCATCGAGAATGCCGATGTTTTTCGCCTGTTGACGAGGCATTTTTCTACCTTAAGAGAGTCATTGTTAAACCTGCCAAATGCTCGCCGTTAACCACAGCCACATTTTCAAGCTTCCTCTGGCCCAGTTCACCTGAAGCGTTACACCATTATTTGTCGGCTTTGAGACCTTCACTGTACTCCTGCCGGGAGCACCTCGAGTTTGCCGATGTATTTCGCCTATTGACGAGGCATTTGGCCACCTTAAGAGAGTCATAGTTACTCCTACCACTTGCACCCAGATTTATCACTGTCACATCCTCAAGCTTTCTCCGGCCAGTTCACCACAAGCGATACGCCATTATCTGTCGACATAAAGTGTTTCAAAGTACTACTGCTGGCAGCTCCTCGGTTTGCAGATGTATTTCGCGTGTTGACGAGGCATTTGGCACACCTTAAGAGAGTCATAGTTACTCCTGCCACTTGCTCCCCGTTCTACCACAGTCACATCTACAAGCTTACTCTGGCCAGTTCACCAGAAGCGATACGCCATTATTTGTTGACCTTAAGACTTTCACAGTACTCCTTGCGGGAGCTCCTCGGGATTGCCAATGTAATTCGCCTTTTGACGAGGCATTTGGCTACTCTAAGAGAGTCATAGTTACTCCTGCCAGTTGCTCCCCGTTTTACCACAGTCACATCTACAAGCTTACTCTGGCCGTTCACCAGAAGCGATAGGCCATTATTTGTTGACCTTAAGACTTTCACAGTACTCCTTCCGGGAGCTCATCGAGAATGCCGATGTTTTTCGCCTGTTGACGAGGCATTTTTCTACCTTAAGAGAGTCATTGTTAAACCTGCCAAATGCACGCCGTTAACCACAGCCACATTTTCAAGCTTCCTCTGGCCCAGTTCACCTGAAGCGGTACACCATTATTTGTCGGCTTTGAGACCTTCACTGTACTCCTGCCGGGAGCACCTCGAGTTTGCCGATGTATTTCACCTATTGACGAGGCATTTGGCCACCTTAAGAGAGTCATAGTTACTCCTACCACTTGCACCCAGATTTATCACTGTCACATCCTCAAGCTTTCTCCGGCCAGTTCACCACAAGCGATACGCCATTATCTGTCGACATAAAGTGTTTCACAGTACTACTGCTGGCAGCTCCTCGGTTTGCAGATGTATTTCGCGTGTTGACGAGGCATTTGGCACACCTTAAGAGAGTCATAGTTACTCCTGCCACTTGCTCCCCGTTCTACCACAGTCACATCTACAAGCTTACTCTGGCCAGTTCACCAGAAGCGATACGCCATTATTTGTTGACCTTAAGACTTTCACAGTACTCCTTGCGGGAGCTCCTCGGGATTGCCAATGTAATTCGCCTTTTGACGAGGCATTTGGCTACTCTAAGAGAGTCATAGTTACTCCTGCCAGTTGCTCCCCGTTTTACCACAGTCACATCTACAAGCTTACTCTGGCCGTTCACCAGAAGCGATACGCCATTATTTGTTGACCTTAAGACTTTCACAGTACTCCTTCCGGGAGCTCATCGAGAATGCCGATGTTTTTCGCCTGTTGACGAGGCATTTTTCTACCTTAAGAGAGTCATTGTTACACCTGCCAAATGCTCGCCGTTAACCACAGCCACATTTTCAAGCTTCCTCTGGCCCAGTTCACCTGAAGCGGTACACCATTATTTGTCGGCTTTGAGACCTTCACTGTACTCCTGCCGGGAGCACCTCGAGTTTGCCGATGTATTTCGCCTATTGACGAGGCATTTGGCTACCTTAAGAGAGTCATAGTTACTCCTACCACTTGCACCCAGATTTATCACTGTCACATCCTCAAGCTTTCTCCGGCCAGTTCACCACAAGCGATACGCCATTATCTGTCGACATAAAGTGTTTCACAGTACTACTGCTGGCAGCTCCTCGGTTTGCAGATGTATTTCGCGTGTTGACGAGGCATTTGGCTACCTTAAGAGAGTCATAGTTACTCCTGCCACTTACTCCCCGTTCTACCACAGTCACATCTACAAGCTTACTCTGGCCAGTTCACCAGAAGCGATACGCCATTATTTGTTGACCTTAAGACTTTCACAGTACTCCTTGCGGGAGCTCCTCGGGATTGCCAATGTAATTCGCCTTTTGACGAGGCATTTGGCTACTCTAAGAGAGTCATAGTTACTCCTGCCAGTTGCTCCCCGTTTTACCACAGTCACATCTACAAGCTTACTCTGGCCGTTCACCAGAAGCGATACGCCATTATTTGTTGACCTTAAGACTTTCACAGTACTCCTTCCGGGAGCTCATCGAGAATGCCGATGTTTTTCGCCTGTTGACGAGGCATTTTTCTACCTTAAGAGAGTCATTGTTAAACCTGCCAAATGCTCGCCGTTAACCACAGCCACATTTTCAAGCTTCCTCTGGCCCAGTTCACCTGAAGCGTTACACCATTATTTGTCGGCTTTGAGACCTTCACTGTACTCCTGCCGGGAGCACCTCGAGTTTGCCGATGTATTTCGCCTATTGACGAGGCATTTGGCCACCTTAAGAGAGTCATAGTTACTCCTACCACTTGCACCCAGATTTATCACTGTCACATCCTCAAGCTTTCTCCGGCCAGTTCACCACAAGCGATACGCCATTATCTGTCGACATAAAGTGTTTCAAAGTACTACTGCTGGCAGCTCCTCGGTTTGCAGATGTATTTCGCGTGTTGACGAGGCATTTGGCACACCTTAAGAGAGTCATAGTTACTCCTGCCACTTGCTCCCCGTTCTACCACAGTCACATCTACAAGCTTACTCTGGCCAGTTCACCAGAAGCGATACGCCATTATTTGTTGACCTTAAGACTTTCACAGTACTCCTTGCGGGAGCTCCTCGGGATTGCCAATGTAATTCGCCTTTTGACGAGGCATTTGGCTACTCTAAGAGAGTCATAGTTACTCCTGCCAGTTGCTCCCCGTTTTACCACAGTCACATCTACAAGCTTACTCTGGCCGTTCACCAGAAGCGATACGCCATTATTTGTTGACCTTAAGACTTTCACAGTACTCCTTCCGGGAGCTCATCGAGAATGCCGATGTTTTTCGCCTGTTGACGAGGCATTTTTCTACCTTAAGAGAGTCATTGTTAAACCTGCCAAATGCACGCCGTTAACCACAGCCACATTTTCAAGCTTCCTCTGGCCCAGTTCACCTGAAGCGGTACACCATTATTTGTCGGCTTTGAGACCTTCACTGTACTCCTGCCGGGAGCACCTCGAGTTTGCCGATGTATTTCACCTATTGACGAGGCATTTGGCCACCTTAAGAGAGTCATAGTTACTCCTACCACTTGCACCCAGATTTATCACTGTCACATCCTCAAGCTTTCTCCGGCCAGTTCACCACAAGCGATACGCCATTATCTGTCGACATAAAGTGTTTCACAGTACTACTGCTGGCAGCTCCTCGGTTTGCAGATGTATTTCGCGTGTTGACGAGGCATTTGGCACACCTTAAGAGAGTCATAGTTACTCCTGCCACTTGCTCCCCGTTCTACCACAGTCACATCTACAAGCTTACTCTGGCCAGTTCACCAGAAGCGATACGCCATTATTTGTTGACCTTAAGACTTTCACAGTACTCCTTGCGGGAGCTCCTCGGGATTGCCAATGTAATTCGCCTTTTGACGAGGCATTTGGCTACTCTAAGAGAGTCATAGTTACTCCTGCCAGTTGCTCCCCGTTTTACCACAGTCACATCTACAAGCTTACTCTGGCCGTTCACCAGAAGCGATACGCCATTATTTGTTGACCTTAAGACTTTCACAGTACTCCTTGCGGGAGCTCCTCGGGATTGCCAATGTAATTCGCCTTTTGACGAGCATTTGGCTACTCTAAGAGAGTCATAGTTACTCCTGCCAGTTGCTCCCCGTTTTACCACAGTCACATCTACAAGCTTACTCTGGCCGTTCACCAGAAGCGATACGCCATTATTTGTTGACCTTAAGACTTTCACAGTACTCCTTCCGGGAGCTCATCGAGAATGCCGATGTTTTTCGCCTGTTGACGAGGCATTTTTCTACCTTAAGAGAGTCATTGTTACACCTGCCAAATGCTCGCCGTTAACCACAGCCACATTTTCAAGCTTCCTCTGGCCCAGTTCACCTGAAGCGGTACACCATTATTTGTCGGCTTTGAGACCTTCACTGTACTCCTGCCGGGAGCACCTCGAGTTTGCCGATGTATTTCGCCTATTGACGAGGCATTTGGCTACCTTAAGAGAGTCATAGTTACTCCTACCACTTGCACCCAGATTTATCACTGTCACATCCTCAAGCTTTCTCCGGCCAGTTCACCACAAGCGATACGCCATTATCTGTCGACATAAAGTGTTTCACAGTACTACTGCTGGCAGCTCCTCGGTTTGCAGATGTATTTCGCGTGTTGACGAGGCATTTGGCTACCTTAAGAGAGTCATAGTTACTCCTGCCACTTGCTCCCCGTTCTACCACAGTCACATCTACAAGCTTACTCTGGCCAGTTCACCAGAAGCGATACGCCATTATTTGTTGACCTTAAGACTTTCACAGTACTCCTTGCGGGAGCTCCTCGGGATTGCCAATGTAATTCGCCTTTTGACGAGGCATTTGGCTACTCTAAGAGAGTCATAGATACTCCTGCCAGTTGCTCCCCGTTTTACCACAGTCACATCTACAAGCTTACTCTGGCCGTTCACCAGAAGCGATACGCCATTATTTGTTGACCTTAAGACTTTCACAGTACTCCTTCCGGGAGCTCATCGAGAATGCCGATGTTTTTCGCCTGTTGACGAGGCATTTTTCTACCTTAAGAGAGTCATTGTTAAACCTGCCAAATGCTCGCCGTTAACCACAGCCACATTTTCAAGCTTCCTCTGGCCCAGTTCACCTGAAGCGGTACACCATTATTTGTCGGCTTTGAGACCTTCACTGTACTCCTGCCGGGAGCACCTCGAGTTTGCCGATGTATTTCGCCTATTGACGAGGCATTTGGCTACCTTAAGAGAGTCATAGTTACTCCTACCACTTGCACCCAGATTTATCACTGTCACATCCTCAAGCTTTCTCCGGCCAGTTCACCACAAGCGATACGCCATTATCTGTCGACATAAAGTGTTTCACAGTACTACTGCTGGCAGCTCCTCGGTTTGCAGATGTATTTCGCGTGTTGACGAGGCATTTGGCACACCTTAAGAGAGTCATAGTTACTCCTGCCACTTGCTCCCCGTTCTACCACAGTCACATCTACAAGCTTACTCTGGCCAGTTCACCAGAAGCGATACGCCATTATTTGTTGACCTTAAGACTTTCACAGTACTCCTTGCGGGAGCTCCTCGGGATTGCCAATGTAATTCGCCTTTTGACGAGCATTTGGCTACTCTAAGAGAGTCATAGTTACTCCTGCCAGTTGCTCCCCGTTTTACCACAGTCACATCTACAAGCTTACTCTGGCCGTTCACCAGAAGCGATACGCCATTATTTGTTGACCTTAAGACTTTCACAGTACTCCTTCCGGGAGCTCATCGAGAATGCCGATGTTTTTCGCCTGTTGACGAGGCATTTTTCTACCTTAAGAGAGTCATTGTTACACCTGCCAAATGCTCGCCGTTAACCACAGCCACATTTTCAAGCTTCCTCTGGCCCAGTTCACCTGAAGCGGTACACCATTATTTGTCGGCTTTGAGACCTTCACTGTACTCCTGCCGGGAGCACCTCGAGTTTGCCGATGTATTTCGCCTATTGACGAGGCATTTGGCTACCTTAAGAGAGTCATAGTTACTCCTACCACTTGCACCCAGATTTATCACTGTCACATCCTCAAGCTTTCTCCGGCCAGTTCACCACAAGCGATACGCCATTATCTGTCGACATAAAGTGTTTCACAGTACTACTGCTGGCAGCTCCTCGGTTTGCAGATGTATTTCGCGTGTTGACGAGGCATTTGGCTACCTTAAGAGAGTCATAGTTACTCCTGCCACTTACTCCCCGTTCTACCACAGTCACATCTACAAGCTTACTCTGGCCAGTTCACCAGAAGCGATACGCCATTATTTGTTGACCTTAAGACTTTCACAGTACTCCTTGCGGGAGCTCCTCGGGATTGCCAATGTAATTCGCCTTTTGACGAGGCATTTGGCTACTCTAAGAGAGTCATAGTTACTCCTGCCAGTTGCTCCCCGTTTTACCACAGTCACATCTACAAGCTTACTCTGGCCGTTCACCAGAAGCGATACGCCATTATTTGTTGACCTTAAGACTTTCACAGTACTCCTTCCGGGAGCTCATCGAGAATGCCGATGTTTTTCGCCTGTTGACGAGGCATTTTTCTACCTTAAGAGAGTCATTGTTAAACCTGCCAAATGCTCGCCGTTAACCACAGCCACATTTTCAAGCTTCCTCTGGCCCAGTTCACCTGAAGCGTTACACCATTATTTGTCGGCTTTGAGACCTTCACTGTACTCCTGCCGGGAGCACCTCGAGTTTGCCGATGTATTTCGCCTATTGACGAGGCATTTGGCCACCTTAAGAGAGTCATAGTTACTCCTACCACTTGCACCCAGATTTATCACTGTCACATCCTCAAGCTTTCTCCGGCCAGTTCACCACAAGCGATACGCCATTATCTGTCGACATAAAGTGTTTCAAAGTACTACTGCTGGCAGCTCCTCGGTTTGCAGATGTATTTCGCGTGTTGACGAGGCATTTGGCACACCTTAAGAGAGTCATAGTTACTCCTGCCACTTGCTCCCCGTTCTACCACAGTCACATCTACAAGCTTACTCTGGCCAGTTCACCAGAAGCGATACGCCATTATTTGTTGACCTTAAGACTTTCACAGTACTCCTTGCGGGAGCTCCTCGGGATTGCCAATGTAATTCGCCTTTTGACGAGGCATTTGGCTACTCTAAGAGAGTCATAGTTACTCCTGCCAGTTGCTCCCCGTTTTACCACAGTCACATCTACAAGCTTACTCTGGCCGTTCACCAGAAGCGATACGCCATTATTTGTTGACCTTAAGACTTTCACAGTACTCCTTCCGGGAGCTCATCGAGAATGCCGATGTTTTTCGCCTGTTGACGAGGCATTTTTCTACCTTAAGAGAGTCATTGTTAAACCTGCCAAATGCACGCCGTTAACCACAGCCACATTTTCAAGCTTCCTCTGGCCCAGTTCACCTGAAGCGGTACACCATTATTTGTCGGCTTTGAGACCTTCACTGTACTCCTGCCGGGAGCACCTCGAGTTTGCCGATGTATTTCACCTATTGACGAGGCATTTGGCCACCTTAAGAGAGACATAGTTACTCCTACCACTTGCACCCAGATTTATCACTGTCACATCCTCAAGCTTTCTCCGGCCAGTTCACCACAAGCGATACGCCATTATCTGTCGACATAAAGTGTTTCACAGTACTACTGCTGGCAGCTCCTCGGTTTGCAGATGTATTTCGCGTGTTGACGAGGCATTTGGCACACCTTAAGAGAGTCATAGTTACTCCTGCCACTTGCTCCCCGTTCTACCACAGTCACATCTACAAGCTTACTCTGGCCAGTTCACCAGAAGCGATACGCCATTATTTGTTGACCTTAAGACTTTCACAGTACTCCTTGCGGGAGCTCCTCGGGATTGCCAATGTAATTCGCCTTTTGACGAGGCATTTGGCTACTCTAAGAGAGTCATAGTTACTCCTGCCAGTTGCTCCCCGTTTTACCACAGTCACATCTACAAGCTTACTCTGGCCGTTCACCAGAAGCGATACGCCATTATTTGTTGACCTTAAGA
Source organism: Schistocerca nitens (assembly GCF_023898315.1). Taxonomy (NCBI): domain Eukaryota; kingdom Metazoa; phylum Arthropoda; class Insecta; order Orthoptera; family Acrididae; genus Schistocerca; species Schistocerca nitens. Next base: position 156,880,985 of record NC_064625.1, on the reverse strand, counting down.
CTTTCACAGTACTCCTTGCGGGAGCTCCTCGGGATTGCCAATGTAATTCGCCTTTTGACGAGCATTTGGCTACTCTAAGAGAGTCATAGTTACTCCTGCCAGTTGCTCCCCGTTTTACCACAGTCACATCTACAAGCTTACTCTGGCCGTTCACCAGAAGCGATACGCCATTATTTGTTGACCTTAAGACTTTCACAGTACTCCTTCCGGGAGCTCATCGAGAATGCCGATGTTTTTCGCCTGTTGACGAGGCATTTTTCTACCTTAAGAGAGTCATTGTTACACCTGCCAAATGCTCGCCGTTAACCACAGCCACATTTTCAAGCTTCCTCTGGCCCAGTTCACCTGAAGCGGTACACCATTATTTGTCGGCTTTGAGACCTTCACTGTACTCCTGCCGGGAGCACCTCGAGTTTGCCGATGTATTTCGCCTATTGACGAGGCATTTGGCTACCTTAAGAGAGTCATAGTTACTCCTACCACTTGCACCCAGATTTATCACTGTCACATCCTCAAGCTTTCTCCGGCCAGTTCACCACAAGCGATACGCCATTATCTGTCGACATAAAGTGTTTCACAGTACTACTGCTGGCAGCTCCTCGGTTTGCAGATGTATTTCGCGTGTTGACGAGGCATTTGGCTACCTTAAGAGAGTCATAGTTACTCCTGCCACTTACTCCCCGTTCTACCACAGTCACATCTACAAGCTTACTCTGGCCAGTTCACCAGAAGCGATACGCCATTATTTGTTGACCTTAAGACTTTCACAGTACTCCTTGCGGGAGCTCCTCGGGATTGCCAATGTAATTCGCCTTTTGACGAGGCATTTGGCTACTCTAAGAGAGTCATAGTTACTCCTGCCAGTTGCTCCCCGTTTTACCACAGTCACATCTACAAGCTTACTCTGGCCGTTCACCAGAAGCGATACGCCATTATTTGTTGACCTTAAGACTTTCACAGTACTCCTTCCGGGAGCTCATCGAGAATGCCGATGTTTTTCGCCTGTTGACGAGGCATTTTTCTACCTTAAGAGAGTCATTGTTAAACCTGCCAAATGCTCGCCGTTAACCACAGCCACATTTTCAAGCTTCCTCTGGCCCAGTTCACCTGAAGCGTTACACCATTATTTGTCGGCTTTGAGACCTTCACTGTACTCCTGCCGGGAGCACCTCGAGTTTGCCGATGTATTTCGCCTATTGACGAGGCATTTGGCCACCTTAAGAGAGTCATAGTTACTCCTACCACTTGCACCCAGATTTATCACTGTCACATCCTCAAGCTTTCTCCGGCCAGTTCACCACAAGCGATACACCATTATCTGTCGACATAAAGTGTTTCAAAGTACTACTGCTGGCAGCTCCTCGGTTTGCAGATGTATTTCGCGTGTTGACGAGGCATTTGGCACACCTTAAGAGAGTCATAGTTACTCCTGCCACTTGCTCCCCGTTCTACCACAGTCACATCTACAAGCTTACTCTGGCCAGTTCACCAGAAGCGATACGCCATTATTTGTTGACCTTAAGACTTTCACAGTACTCCTTGCGGGAGCTCCTCGGGATTGCCAATGTAATTCGCCTTTTGACGAGGCATTTGGCTACTCTAAGAGAGTCATAGTTACTCCTGCCAGTTGCTCCCCGTTTTACCACAGTCACATCTACAAGCTTACTCTGGCCGTTCACCAGAAGCGATACGCCATTATTTGTTGACCTTAAGACTTTCACAGTACTCCTTCCGGGAGCTCATCGAGAATGCCGATGTTTTTCGCCTGTTGACGAGGCATTTTTCTACCTTAAGAGAGTCATTGTTAAACCTGCCAAATGCACGCCGTTAACCACAGCCACATTTTCAAGCTTCCTCTGGCCCAGTTCACCTGAAGCGGTACACCATTATTTGTCGGCTTTGAGACCTTCACTGTACTCCTGCCGGGAGCACCTCGAGTTTGCCGATGTATTTCACCTATTGACGAGGCATTTGGCCACCTTAAGAGAGTCATAGTTACTCCTACCACTTGCACCCAGATTTATCACTGTCACATCCTCAAGCTTTCTCCGGCCAGTTCACCACAAGCGATACGCCATTATCTGTCGACATAAAGTGTTTCACAGTACTACTGCTGGCAGCTCCTCGGTTTGCAGATGTATTTCGCGTGTTGACGAGGCATTTGGCACACCTTAAGAGAGTCATAGTTACTCCTGCCACTTGCTCCCCGTTCTACCACAGTCACATCTACAAGCTTACTCTGGCCAGTTCACCAGAAGCGATACGCCATTATTTGTTGACCTTAAGACTTTCACAGTACTCCTTGCGGGAGCTCCTCGGGATTGCCAATGTAATTCGCCTTTTGACGAGGCATTTGGCTACTCTAAGAGAGTCATAGTTACTCCTGCCAGTTGCTCCCCGTTTTACCACAGTCACATCTACAAGCTTACTCTGGCCGTTCACCAGAAGCGATACGCCATTATTTGTTGACCTTAAGACTTTCACAGTACTCCTTGCGGGAGCTCCTCGGGATTGCCAATGTAATTCGCCTTTTGACGAGCATTTGGCTACTCTAAGAGAGTCATAGTTACTCCTGCCAGTTGCTCCCCGTTTTACCACAGTCACATCTACAAGCTTACTCTGGCCGTTCACCAGAAGCGATACGCCATTATTTGTTGACCTTAAGACTTTCACAGTACTCCTTCCGGGAGCTCATCGAGAATGCCGATGTTTTTCGCCTGTTGACGAGGCATTTTTCTACCTTAAGAGAGTCATTGTTACACCTGCCAAATGCTCGCCGTTAACCACAGCCACATTTTCAAGCTTCCTCTGGCCCAGTTCACCTGAAGCGGTACACCATTATTTGTCGGCTTTGAGACCTTCACTGTACTCCTGCCGGGAGCACCTCGAGTTTGCCGATGTATTTCGCCTATTGACGAGGCATTTGGCTACCTTAAGAGAGTCATAGTTACTCCTACCACTTGCACCCAGATTTATCACTGTCACATCCTCAAGCTTTCTCCGGCCAGTTCACCACAAGCGATACGCCATTATCTGTCGACATAAAGTGTTTCACAGTACTACTGCTGGCAGCTCCTCGGTTTGCAGATGTATTTCGCGTGTTGACGAGGCATTTGGCTACCTTAAGAGAGTCATAGTTACTCCTGCCACTTGCTCCCCGTTCTACCACAGTCACATCTACAAGCTTACTCTGGCCAGTTCACCAGAAGCGATACGCCATTATTTGTTGACCTTAAGACTTTCACAGTACTCCTTGCGGGAGCTCCTCGGGATTGCCAATGTAATTCGCCTTTTGACGAGGCATTTGGCTACTCTAAGAGAGTCATAGATACTCCTGCCAGTTGCTCCCCGTTTTACCACAGTCACATCTACAAGCTTACTCTGGCCGTTCACCAGAAGCGATACGCCATTATTTGTTGACCTTAAGACTTTCACAGTACTCCTTCCGGGAGCTCATCGAGAATGCCGATGTTTTTCGCCTGTTGACGAGGCATTTTTCTACCTTAAGAGAGTCATTGTTACACCTGCCAAATGCTCGCCGTTAACCACAGCCACATTTTCAAGCTTCCTCTGGCCCAGTTCACCTGAAGCGGTACACCATTATTTGTCGGCTTTGAGACCTTCACTGTACTCCTGCCGGGAGCACCTCGAGTTTGCCGATGTATTTCGCCTATTGACGAGGCATTTGGCTACCTTAAGAGAGTCATAGTTACTCCTACCACTTGCACCCAGATTTATCACTGTCACATCCTCAAGCTTTCTCCGGCCAGTTCACCACAAGCGATACGCCATTATCTGTCGACATAAAGTGTTTCACAGTACTACTGCTGGCAGCTCCTCGGTTTGCAGATGTATTTCGCGTGTTGACGAGGCATTTGGCTACCTTAAGAGAGTCATAGTTACTCCTGCCACTTGCTCCCCGTTCTACCACAGTCACATCTACAAGCTTACTCTGGCCAGTTCACCAGAAGCGATACGCCATTATTTGTTGACCTTAAGACTTTCACAGTACTCCTTGCGGGAGCTCCTCGGGATTGCCAATGTAATTCGCCTTTTGACGAGGCATTTGGCTACTCTAAGAGAGTCATAGATACTCCTGCCAGTTGCTCCCCGTTTTACCACAGTCACATCTACAAGCTTACTCTGGCCGTTCACCAGAAGCGATACGCCATTATTTGTTGACCTTAAGACTTTCACAGTACTCCTTCCGGGAGCTCATCGAGAATGCCGATGTTTTTCGCCTGTTGACGAGGCATTTTTCTACCTTAAGAGAGTCATTGTTAAACCTGCCAAATGCTCGCCGTTAACCACAGCCACATTTTCAAGCTTCCTCTGGCCCAGTTCACCTGAAGCGGTACACCATTATTTGTCGGCTTTGAGACCTTCACTGTACTCCTGCCGGGAGCACCTCGAGTTTGCCGATGTATTTCGCCTATTGACGAGGCATTTGGCTACCTTAAGAGAGTCATAGTTACTCCTACCACTTGCACCCAGATTTATCACTGTCACATCCTCAAGCTTTCTCCGGCCAGTTCACCACAAGCGATACGCCATTATCTGTCGACATAAAGTGTTTCACAGTACTACTGCTGGCAGCTCCTCGGTTTGCAGATGTATTTCGCGTGTTGACGAGGCATTTGGCACACCTTAAGAGAGTCATAGTTACTCCTGCCACTTGCTCCCCGTTCTACCACAGTCACATCTACAAGCTTACTCTGGCCAGTTCACCAGAAGCGATACGCCATTATTTGTTGACCTTAAGACTTTCACAGTACTCCTTGCGGGAGCTCCTCGGGATTGCCAATGTAATTCGCCTTTTGACGAGCATTTGGCTACTCTAAGAGAGTCATAGTTACTCCTGCCAGTTGCTCCCCGTTTTACCACAGTCACATCTACAAGCTTACTCTGGCCGTTCACCAGAAGCGATACGCCATTATTTGTTGACCTTAAGACTTTCACAGTACTCCTTCCGGGAGCTCATCGAGAATGCCGATGTTTTTCGCCTGTTGACGAGGCATTTTTCTACCTTAAGAGAGTCATTGTTACACCTGCCAAATGCTCGCCGTTAACCACAGCCACATTTTCAAGCTTCCTCTGGCCCAGTTCACCTGAAGCGGTACACCATTATTTGTCGGCTTTGAGACCTTCACTGTACTCCTGCCGGGAGCACCTCGAGTTTGCCGATGTATTTCGCCTATTGACGAGGCATTTGGCTACCTTAAGAGAGTCATAGTTACTCCTACCACTTGCACCCAGATTTATCACTGTCACATCCTCAAGCTTTCTCCGGCCAGTTCACCACAAGCGATACGCCATTATCTGTCGACATAAAGTGTTTCACAGTACTACTGCTGGCAGCTCCTCGGTTTGCAGATGTATTTCGCGTGTTGACGAGGCATTTGGCTACCTTAAGAGAGTCATAGTTACTCCTGCCACTTACTCCCCGTTCTACCACAGTCACATCTACAAGCTTACTCTGGCCAGTTCACCAGAAGCGATACGCCATTATTTGTTGACCTTAAGACTTTCACAGTACTCCTTGCGGGAGCTCCTCGGGATTGCCAATGTAATTCGCCTTTTGACGAGGCATTTGGCTACTCTAAGAGAGTCATAGTTACTCCTGCCAGTTGCTCCCCGTTTTACCACAGTCACATCTACAAGCTTACTCTGGCCGTTCACCAGAAGCGATACGCCATTATTTGTTGACCTTAAGACTTTCACAGTACTCCTTCCGGGAGCTCATCGAGAATGCCGATGTTTTTCGCCTGTTGACGAGGCATTTTTCTACCTTAAGAGAGTCATTGTTAAACCTGCCAAATGCTCGCCGTTAACCACAGCCACATTTTCAAGCTTCCTCTGGCCCAGTTCACCTGAAGCGTTACACCATTATTTGTCGGCTTTGAGACCTTCACTGTACTCCTGCCGGGAGCACCTCGAGTTTGCCGATGTATTTCGCCTATTGACGAGGCATTTGGCCACCTTAAGAGAGTCATAGTTACTCCTACCACTTGCACCCAGATTTATCACTGTCACATCCTCAAGCTTTCTCCGGCCAGTTCACCACAAGCGATACGCCATTATCTGTCGACATAAAGTGTTTCAAAGTACTACTGCTGGCAGCTCCTCGGTTTGCAGATGTATTTCGCGTGTTGACGAGGCATTTGGCACACCTTAAGAGAGTCATAGTTACTCCTGCCACTTGCTCCCCGTTCTACCACAGTCACATCTACAAGCTTACTCTGGCCAGTTCACCAGAAGCGATACGCCATTATTTGTTGACCTTAAGACTTTCACAGTACTCCTTGCGGGAGCTCCTCGGGATTGCCAATGTAATTCGCCTTTTGACGAGGCATTTGGCTACTCTAAGAGAGTCATAGTTACTCCTGCCAGTTGCTCCCCGTTTTACCACAGTCACATCTACAAGCTTACTCTGGCCGTTCACCAGAAGCGATACGCCATTATTTGTTGACCTTAAGACTTTCACAGTACTCCTTCCGGGAGCTCATCGAGAATGCCGATGTTTTTCGCCTGTTGACGAGGCATTTTTCTACCTTAAGAGAGTCATTGTTAAACCTGCCAAATGCACGCCGTTAACCACAGCCACATTTTCAAGCTTCCTCTGGCCCAGTTCACCTGAAGCGGTACACCATTATTTGTCGGCTTTGAGACCTTCACTGTACTCCTGCCGGGAGCACCTCGAGTTTGCCGATGTATTTCACCTATTGACGAGGCATTTGGCCACCTTAAGAGAGTCATAGTTACTCCTACCACTTGCACCCAGATTTATCACTGTCACATCCTCAAGCTTTCTCCGGCCAGTTCACCACAGGCGATACGCCATTATCTGTCGACATAAAGTGTTTCACAGTACTACTGCTGGCAGCTCCTCGGTTTGCAGATGTATTTCGCGTGTTGACGAGGCATTTGGCACACCTTAAGAGAGTCATAGTTACTCCTGCCACTTGCTCCCCGTTCTACCACAGTCACATCTACAAGCTTACTCTGGCCAGTTCACCAGAAGCGATACGCCATTATTTGTTGACCTTAAGACTTTCACAGTACTCCTTGCGGGAGCTCCTCGGGATTGCCAATGTAATTCGCCTTTTGACGAGGCATTTGGCTACTCTAAGAGAGTCATAGTTACTCCTGCCAGTTGCTCCCCGTTTTACCACAGTCACATCTACAAGCTTACTCTGGCCGTTCACCAGAAGCGATACGCCATTATTTGTTGACCTTAAGACTTTCACAGTACTCCTTGCGGGAGCTCCTCGGGATTGCCAATGTAATTCGCCTTTTGACGAGCATTTGGCTACTCTAAGAGAGTCATAGTTACTCCTGCCAGTTGCTCCCCGTTTTACCACAGTCACATCTACAAGCTTACTCTGGCCGTTCACCAGAAGCGATACGCCATTATTTGTTGACCTTAAGACTTTCACAGTACTCCTTCCGGGAGCTCATCGAGAATGCCGATGTTTTTCGCCTGTTGACGAGGCATTTTTCTACCTTAAGAGAGTCATTGTTACACCTGCCAAATGCTCGCCGTTAACCACAGCCACATTTTCAAGCTTCCTCTGGCCCAGTTCACCTGAAGCGGTACACCATTATTTGTCGGCTTTGAGACCTTCACTGTACTCCTGCCGGGAGCACCTCGAGTTTGCCGATGTATTTCGCCTATTGACGAGGCATTTGGCTACCTTAAGAGAGTCATAGTTACTCCTACCACTTGCACCCAGATTTATCACTGTCACATCCTCAAGCTTTCTCCGGCCAGTTCACCACAAGCGATACGCCATTATCTGTCGACATAAAGTGTTTCACAGTACTACTGCTGGCAGCTCCTCGGTTTGCAGATGTATTTCGCGTGTTGACGAGGCATTTGGCTACCTTAAGAGAGTCATAGTTACTCCTGCCACTTGCTCCCCGTTCTACCACAGTCACATCTACAAGCTTACTCTGGCCAGTTCACCAGAAGCGATACGCCATTATTTGTTGACCTTAAGACTTTCACAGTACTCCTTGCGGGAGCTCCTCGGGATTGCCAATGTAATTCGCCTTTTGACGAGGCATTTGGCTACTCTAAGAGAGTCATAGATACTCCTGCCAGTTGCTCCCCGTTTTACCACAGTCACATCTACAAGCTTACTCTGGCCGTTCACCAGAAGCGATACGCCATTATTTGTTGACCTTAAGACTTTCACAGTACTCCTTCCGGGAGCTCATCGAGAATGCCGATGTTTTTCGCCTGTTGACGAGGCATTTTTCTACCTTAAGAGAGTCATTGTTACACCTGCCAAATGCTCGCCGTTAACCACAGCCACATTTTCAAGCTTCCTCTGGCCCAGTTCACCTGAAGCGGTACACCATTATTTGTCGGCTTTGAGACCTTCACTGTACTCCTGCCGGGAGCACCTCGAGTTTGCCGATGTATTTCGCCTATTGACGAGGCATTTGGCTACCTTAAGAGAGTCATAGTTACTCCTACCACTTGCACCCAGATTTATCACTGTCACATCCTCAAGCTTTCTCCGGCCAGTTCACCACAAGCGATACGCCATTATCTGTCGACATAAAGTGTTTCACAGTACTACTGCTGGCAGCTCCTCGGTTTGCAGATGTATTTCGCGTGTTGACGAGGCATTTGGCTACCTTAAGAGAGTCATAGTTACTCCTGCCACTTGCTCCCCGTTCTACCACAGTCACATCTACAAGCTTACTCTGGCCAGTTCACCAGAAGCGATACGCCATTATTTGTTGACCTTAAGACTTTCACAGTACTCCTTGCGGGAGCTCCTCGGGATTGCCAATGTAATTCGCCTTTTGACGAGGCATTTGGCTACTCTAAGAGAGTCATAGATACTCCTGCCAGTTGCTCCCCGTTTTACCACAGTCACATCTACAAGCTTACTCTGGCCGTTCACCAGAAGCGATACGCCATTATTTGTTGACCTTAAGACTTTCACAGTACTCCTTCCGGGAGCTCATCGAGAATGCCGATGTTTTTCGCCTGTTGACGAGGCATTTTTCTACCTTAAGAGAGTCATTGTTAAACCTGCCAAATGCTCGCCGTTAACCACAGCCACATTTTCAAGCTTCCTCTGGCCCAGTTCACCTGAAGCGGTACACCATTATTTGTCGGCTTTGAGACCTTCACTGTACTCCTGCCGGGAGCACCTCGAGTTTGCCGATGTATTTCGCCTATTGACGAGGCATTTGGCTACCTTAAGAGAGTCATAGTTACTCCTACCACTTGCACCCAGATTTATCACTGTCACATCCTCAAGCTTTCTCCGGCCAGTTCACCACAAGCGATACGCCATTATCTGTCGACATAAAGTGTTTCACAGTACTACTGCTGGCAGCTCCTCGGTTTGCAGATGTATTTCGCGTGTTGACGAGGCATTTGGCACACCTTAAGAGAGTCATAGTTACTCCTGCCACTTGCTCCCCGTTCTACCACAGTCACATCTACAAGCTTACTCTGGCCAGTTCACCAGAAGCGATACGCCATTATTTGTTGACCTTAAGACTTTCACAGTACTCCTTGCGGGAGCTCCTCGGGATTGCCAATGTAATTCGCCTTTTGACGAGCATTTGGCTACTCTAAGAGAGTCATAGTTACTCCTGCCAGTTGCTCCCCGTTTTACCACAGTCACATCTACAAGCTTACTCTGGCCGTTCACCAGAAGCGATACGCCATTATTTGTTGACCTTAAGACTTTCACAGTACTCCTTCCGGGAGCTCATCGAGAATGCCGATGTTTTTCGCCTGTTGACGAGGCATTTTTCTACCTTAAGAGAGTCATTGTTACACCTGCCAAATGCTCGCCGTTAACCACAGCCACATTTTCAAGCTTCCTCTGGCACAGTTCACCTGAAGCGGTACACCATTATTTGTCGGCTTTGAGACCTTCACTGTACTCCTGCCGGGAGCACCTCGAGTTTGCCGATGTATTTCGCCTATTGACGAGGCATTTGGCTACCTTAAGAGAGTCATAGTTACTCCTACCACTTGCACCCAGATTTATCACTGTCACATCCTCAAGCTTTCTCCGGCCAGTTCACCACAAGCGATACGCCATTATCTGTCGACATAAAGTGTTTCACAGTACTACTGCTGGCAGCTCCTCGGTTTGCAGATGTATTTCGCGTGTTGACGAGGCATTTGGCTACCTTAAGAGAGTCATAGTTACTCCTGCCACTTACTCCCCGTTCTACCACAGTCACATCTACAAGCTTACTCTGGCCAGTTCACCAGAAGCGATACGCCATTATTTGTTGACCTTAAGACTTTCACAGTACTCCTTGCGGGAGCTCCTCGGGATTGCCAATGTAATTCGCCTTTTGACGAGGCATTTGGCTACTCTAAGAGAGTCATAGTTACTCCTGCCAGTTGCTCCCCGTTTTACCACAGTCACATCTACAAGCTTACTCTGGCCGTTCACCAGAAGCGATACGCCATTATTTGTTGACCTTAAGACTTTCACAGTACTCCTTCCGGGAGCTCATCGAGAATGCCGATGTTTTTCGCCTGTTGACGAGGCATTTTTCTACCTTAAGAGAGTCATTGTTAAACCTGCCAAATGCTCGCCGTTAACCACAGCCACATTTTCAAGCTTCCTCTGGCCCAGTTCACCTGAAGCGTTACACCATTATTTGTCGGCTTTGAGACCTTCACTGTACTCCTGCCGGGAGCACCTCGAGTTTGCCGATGTATTTCGCCTATTGACGAGGCATTTGGCCACCTTAAGAGAGTCATAGTTACTCCTACCACTTGCACCCAGATTTATCACTGTCACATCCTCAAGCTTTCTCCGGCCAGTTCACCACAAGCGATACGCCATTATCTGTCGACATAAAGTGTTTCAAAGTACTACTGCTGGCAGCTCCTCGGTTTGCAGATGTATTTCGCGTGTTGACGAGGCATTTGGCACACCTTAAGAGAGTCATAGTTACTCCTGCCACTTGCTCCCCGTTCTACCACAGTCACATCTACAAGCTTACTCTGGCCAGTTCACCAGAAGCGATACGCCATTATTTGTTGACCTTAAGACTTTCACAGTACTCCTTGCGGGAGCTCCTCGGGATTGCCAATGTAATTCGCCTTTTGACGAGGCATTTGGCTACTCTAAGAGAGTCATAGTTACTCCTGCCAGTTGCTCCCCGTTTTACCACAGTCACATCTACAAGCTTACTCTGGCCGTTCACCAGAAGCGATACGCCATTATTTGTTGACCTTAAGACTTTCACAGTACTCCTTCCGGGAGCTCATCGAGAATGCCGATGTTTTTCGCCTGTTGACGAGGCATTTTTCTACCTTAAGAGAGTCATTGTTAAACCTGCCAAATGCACGCCGTTAACCACAGCCACATTTTCAAGCTTCCTCTGGCCCAGTTCACCTGAAGCGGTACACCATTATTTGTCGGCTTTGAGACCTTCACTGTACTCCTGCCGGGAGCACCTCGAGTTTGCCGATGTATTTCACCTATTGACGAGGCATTTGGCCACCTTAAGAGAGTCATAGTTACTCCTACCACTTGCACCCAGATTTATCACTGTCACATCCTCAAGCTTTCTCCGGCCAGTTCACCACAAGCGATACGCCATTATCTGTCGACATAAAGTGTTTCACAGTACTACTGCTGGCAGCTCCTCGGTTTGCAGATGTATTTCGCGTGTTGACGAGGCATTTGGCACACCTTAAGAGAGTCATAGTTACTCCTGCCACTTGCTCCCCGTTCTACCACAGTCACATCTACAAGCTTACTCTGGCCAGTTCACCAGAAGCGATACGCCATTATTTGTTGACCTTAAGACTTTCACAGTACTCCTTGCGGGAGCTCCTCGGGATTGCCAATGTAATTCGCCTTTTGACGAGGCATTTGGCTACTCTAAGAGAGTCATAGTTACTCCTGCCAGTTGCTCCCCGTTTTACCACAGTCACATCTACAAGCTTACTCTGGCCGTTCACCAGAAGCGATACGCCATTATTTGTTGACCTTAAGACTTTCACAGTACTCCTTGCGGGAGCTCCTCGGGATTGCCAATGTAATTCGCCTTTTGACGAGCATTTGGCTACTCTAAGAGAGTCATAGTTACTCCTGCCAGTTGCTCCCCGTTTTACCACAGTCACATCTACAAGCTTACTCTGGCCGTTCACCAGAAGCGATACGCCATTATTTGTTGACCTTAAGACTTTCACAGTACTCCTTCCGGGAGCTCATCGAGAATGCCGATGTTTTTCGCCTGTTGACGAGGCATTTTTCTACCTTAAGAGAGTCATTGTTACACCTGCCAAATGCTCGCCGTTAACCACAGCCACATTTTCAAGCTTCCTCTGGCCCAGTTCACCTGAAGCGGTACACCATTATTTGTCGGCTTTGAGACCTTCACTGTACTCCTGCCGGGAGCACCTCGAGTTTGCCGATGTATTTCGCCTATTGACGAGGCATTTGGCTACCTTAAGAGAGTCATAGTTACTCCTACCACTTGCACCCAGATTTATCACTGTCACATCCTCAAGCTTTCTCCGGCCAGTTCACCACAAGCGATACGCCATTATCTGTCGACATAAAGTGTTTCACAGTACTACTGCTGGCAGCTCCTCGGTTTGCAGATGTATTTCGCGTGTTGACGAGGCATTTGGCTACCTTAAGAGAGTCATAGTTACTCCTGCCACTTGCTCCCCGTTCTACCACAGTCACATCTACAAGCTTACTCTGGCCAGTTCACCAGAAGCGATACGCCATTATTTGTTGACCTTAAGACTTTCACAGTACTCCTTGCGGGAGCTCCTCGGGATTGCCAATGTAATTCGCCTTTTGACGAGGCATTTGGCTACTCTAAGAGAGTCATAGATACTCCTGCCAGTTGCTCCCCGTTTTACCACAGTCACATCTACAAGCTTACTCTGGCCGTTCACCAGAAGCGATACGCCATTATTTGTTGACCTTAAGACTTTCACAGTACTCCTTCCGGGAGCTCATCGAGAATGCCGATGTTTTTCGCCTGTTGACGAGGCATTTTTCTACCTTAAGAGAGTCATTGTTAAACCTGCCAAATGCTCGCCGTTAACCACAGCCACATTTTCAAGCTTCCTCTGGCCCAGTTCACCTGAAGCGGTACACCATTATTTGTCGGCTTTGAGACCTTCACTGTACTCCTGCCGGGAGCACCTCGAGTTTGCCGATGTATTTCGCCTATTGACGAGGCATTTGGCTACCTTAAGAGAGTCATAGTTACTCCTACCACTTGCACCCAGATTTATCACTGTCACATCCTCAAGCTTTCTCCGGCCAGTTCACCACAAGCGATACGCCATTATCTGTCGACATAAAGTGTTTCACAGTACTACTGCTGGCAGCTCCTCGGTTTGCAGATGTATTTCGCGTGTTGACGAGGCATTTGGCTACCTTAAGAGAGTCATAGTTACTCCTGCCACTTACTCCCCGTTCTACCACAGTCACATCTACAAGCTTACTCTGGCCAGTTCACCAGAAGCGATACGCCATTATTTGTTGACCTTAAGACTTTCACAGTACTCCTTGCGGGAGCTCCTCGGGATTGCCAATGTAATTCGCCTTTTGACGAGGCATTTGGCTACTCTAAGAGAGTCATAGATACTCCTGCCAGTTGCTCCCCGTTTTACCACAGTCACATCTACAAGCTTACTCTGGCCGTTCACCAGAAGCGATACGCCATTATTTGTTGACCTTAAGACCTTCACAGTACTCCTTCCGGGAGCTCATCGAGAATGCCGATGTTTTTCGCCTGTTGACGAGGCATTTTTCTACCTTAAGAGAGTCATTGTTAAACCTGCCAAATGCTCGCCGTTAACCACAGCCACATTTTCAAGCTTCCTCTGGCCCAGTTCACCTGAAGCGGTACACCATTATTTGTCGGCTTTGAGACCTTCACTGTACTCCTGCCGGGAGCACCTCGAGTTTGCCGATGTATTTCGCCTATTGACGAGGCATTTGGCTACCTTAAGAGAGTCATAGTTACTCCTACCACTTGCACCCAGATTTATCACTGTCACATCCTCAAGCTTTCTCCGGCCAGTTCACCACAAGCGATACGCCATTATCTGTCGACATAAAGTGTTTCACAGTACTACTGCTGGCAGCTCCTCGGTTTGCAGATGTATTTCGCGTGTTGACGAGGCATTTGGCACACCTTAAGAGAGTCATAGTTACTCCTGCCACTTGCTCCCCGTTCTACCACAGTCACATCTACAAGCTTACTCTGGCCAGTTCACCAGAAGCGATACGCCATTATTTGTTGACCTTAAGACTTTCACAGTACTCCTTGCGGGAGCTCCTCGGGATTGCCAATGTAATTCGCCTTTTGACGAGCATTTGGCTACTCTAAGAGAGTCATAGTTACTCCTGCCAGTTGCTCCCCGTTTTACCACAGTCACATCTACAAGCTTACTCTGGCCGTTCACCAGAAGCGATACGCCATTATTTGTTGACCTTAAGACTTTCACAGTACTCCTTCCGGGAGCTCATCGAGAATGCCGATGTTTTTCGCCTGTTGACGAGGCATTTTTCTACCTTAAGAGAGTCATTGTTACACCTGCCAAATGCTCGCCGTTAACCACAGCCACATTTTCAAGCTTCCTCTGGCCCAGTTCACCTGAAGCGGTACACCATTATTTGTCGGCTTTGAGACCTTCACTGTACTCCTGCCGGGAGCACCTCGAGTTTGCCGATGTATTTCGCCTATTGACGAGGCATTTGGCTACCTTAAGAGAGTCATAGTTACTCCTACCACTTGCACCCAGATTTATCACTGTCACATCCTCAAGCTTTCTCCGGCCAGTTCACCACAAGCGATACGCCATTATCTGTCGACATAAAGTGTTTCACAGTACTACTGCTGGCAGCTCCTCGGTTTGCAGATGTATTTCGCGTGTTGACGAGGCATTTGGCTACCTTAAGAGAGTCATAGTTACTCCTGCCACTTACTCCCCGTTCTACCACAGTCACATCTACAAGCTTACTCTGGCCAGTTCACCAGAAGCGATACGCCATTATTTGTTGACCTTAAGACTTTCACAGTACTCCTTGCGGGAGCTCCTCGGGATTGCCAATGTAATTCGCCTTTTGACGAGGCATTTGGCTACTCTAAGAGAGTCATAGTTACTCCTGCCAGTTGCTCCCCGTTTTACCACAGTCACATCTACAAGCTTACTCTGGCCGTTCACCAGAAGCGATACGCCATTATTTGTTGACCTTAAGACTTTCACAGTACTCCTTCCGGGAGCTCATCGAGAATGCCGATGTTTTTCGCCTGTTGACGAGGCATTTTTCTACCTTAAGAGAGTCATTGTTAAACCTGCCAAATGCTCGCCGTTAACCACAGCCACATTTTCAAGCTTCCTCTGGCCCAGTTCACCTGAAGCGTTACACCATTATTTGTCGGCTTTGAGACCTTCACTGTACTCCTGCCGGGAGCACCTCGAGTTTGCCGATGTATTTCGCCTATTGACGAGGCATTTGGCCACCTTAAGAGAGTCATAGTTACTCCTACCACTTGCACCCAGATTTATCACTGTCACATCCTCAAGCTTTCTCCGGCCAGTTCACCACAAGCGATACGCCATTATCTGTCGACATAAAGTGTTTCAAAGTACTACTGCTGGCAGCTCCTCGGTTTGCAGATGTATTTCGCGTGTTGACGAGGCATTTGGCACACCTTAAGAGAGTCATAGTTACTCCTGCCACTTGCTCCCCGTTCTACCACAGTCACATCTACAAGCTTACTCTGGCCAGTTCACCAGAAGCGATACGCCATTATTTGTTGACCTTAAGACTTTCACAGTACTCCTTGCGGGAGCTCCTCGGGATTGCCAATGTAATTCGCCTTTTGACGAGGCATTTGGCTACTCTAAGAGAGTCATAGTTACTCCTGCCAGTTGCTCCCCGTTTTACCACAGTCACATCTACAAGCTTACTCTGGCCGTTCACCAGAAGCGATACGCCATTATTTGTTGACCTTAAGACTTTCACAGTACTCCTTCCGGGAGCTCATCGAGAATGCCGATGTTTTTCGCCTGTTGACGAGGCATTTTTCTACCTTAAGAGAGTCATTGTTAAACCTGCCAAATGCACGCCGTTAACCACAGCCACATTTTCAAGCTTCCTCTGGCCCAGTTCACCTGAAGCGGTACACCATTATTTGTCGGCTTTGAGACCTTCACTGTACTCCTGCCGGGAGCACCTCGAGTTTGCCGATGTATTTCACCTATTGACGAGGCATTTGGCCACCTTAAGAGAGTCATAGTTACTCCTACCACTTGCACCCAGATTTATCACTGTCACATCCTCAAGCTTTCTCCGGCCAGTTCACCACAAGCGATACGCCATTATCTGTCGACATAAAGTGTTTCACAGTACTACTGCTGGCAGCTCCTCGGTTTGCAGATGTATTTCGCGTGTTGACGAGGCATTTGGCACACCTTAAGAGAGTCATAGTTACTCCTGCCACTTGCTCCCCGTTCTACCACAGTCACATCTACAAGCTTACTCTGGCCAGTTCACCAGAAGCGATACGCCATTATTTGTTGACCTTAAGACTTTCACAGTACTCCTTGCGGGAGCTCCTCGGGATTGCCAATGTAATTCGCCTTTTGACGAGGCATTTGGCTACTCTAAGAGAGTCATAGTTACTCCTGCCAGTTGCTCCCCGTTTTACCACAGTCACATCTACAAGCTTACTCTGGCCGTTCACCAGAAGCGATACGCCATTATTTGTTGACCTTAAGACTTTCACAGTACTCCTTGCGGGAGCTCCTCGGGATTGCCAATGTAATTCGCCTTTTGACGAGCATTTGGCTACTCTAAGAGAGTCATAGTTACTCCTGCCAGTTGCTCCCCGTTTTACCACAGTCACATCTACAAGCTTACTCTGGCCGTTCACCAGAAGCGATACGCCATTATTTGTTGACCTTAAGACTTTCACAGTACTCCTTCCGGGAGCTCATCGAGAATGCCGATGTTTTTCGCCTGTTGACGAGGCATTTTTCTACCTTAAGAGAGTCATTGTTACACCTGCCAAATGCTCGCCGTTAACCACAGCCACATTTTCAAGCTTCCTCTGGCCCAGTTCACCTGAAGCGGTACACCATTATTTGTCGGCTTTGAGACCTTCACTGTACTCCTGCCGGGAGCACCTCGAGTTTGCCGATGTATTTCGCCTATTGACGAGGCATTTGGCTACCTTAAGAGAGTCATAGTTACTCCTACCACTTGCACCCAGATTTATCACTGTCACATCCTCAAGCTTTCTCCGGCCAGTTCACCACAAGCGATACGCCATTATCTGTCGACATAAAGTGTTTCACAGTACTACTGCTGGCAGCTCCTCGGTTTGCAGATGTATTTCGCGTGTTGACGAGGCATTTGGCTACCTTAAGAGAGTCATAGTTACTCCTGCCACTTGCTCCCCGTTCTACCACAGTCACATCTACAAGCTTACTCTGGCCAGTTCACCAGAAGCGATACGCCATTATTTGTTGACCTTAAGACTTTCACAGTACTCCTTGCGGGAGCTCCTCGGGATTGCCAATGTAATTCGCCTTTTGACGAGGCATTTGGCTACTCTAAGAGAGTCATAGATACTCCTGCCAGTTGCTCCCCGTTTTACCACAGTCACATCTACAAGCTTACTCTGGCCGTTCACCAGAAGCGATACGCCATTATTTGTTGACCTTAAGACTTTCACAGTACTCCTTCCGGGAGCTCATCGAGAATGCCGATGTTTTTCGCCTGTTGACGAGGCATTTTTCTACCTTAAGAGAGTCATTGTTAAACCTGCCAAATGCTCGCCGTTAACCACAGCCACATTTTCAAGCTTCCTCTGGCCCAGTTCACCTGAAGCGGTACACCATTATTTGTCGGCTTTGAGACCTTCACTGTACTCCTGCCGGGAGCACCTCGAGTTTGCCGATGTATTTCGCCTATTGACGAGGCATTTGGCTACCTTAAGAGAGTCATAGTTACTCCTACCACTTGCACCCAGATTTATCACTGTCACATCCTCAAGCTTTCTCCGGCCAGTTCACCACAAGCGATACGCCATTATCTGTCGACATAAAGTGTTTCACAGTACTACTGCTGGCAGCTCCTCGGTTTGCAGATGTATTTCGCGTGTTGACGAGGCATTTGGCTACCTTAAGAGAGTCATAGTTACTCCTGCCACTTACTCCCCGTTCTACCACAGTCACATCTACAAGCTTACTCTGGCCAGTTCACCAGAAGCGATACGCCATTATTTGTTGACCTTAAGACTTTCACAGTACTCCTTGCGGGAGCTCCTCGGGATTGCCAATGTAATTCGCCTTTTGACGAGGCATTTGGCTACTCTAAGAGAGTCATAGATACTCCTGCCAGTTGCTCCCCGTTTTACCACAGTCACATCTACAAGCTTACTCTGGCCGTTCACCAGAAGCGATACGCCATTATTTGTTGACCTTAAGACTTTCACAGTACTCCTTCCGGGAGCTCATCGAGAATGCCGATGTTTTTCGCCTGTTGACGAGGCATTTTTCTACCTTAAGAGAGTCATTGTTAAACCTGCCAAATGCTCGCCGTTAACCACAGCCACATTTTCAAGCTTCCTCTGGCCCAGTTCACCTGAAGCGGTACACCATTATTTGTCGGCTTTGAGACCTTCACTGTACTCCTGCCGGGAGCACCTCGAGTTTGCCGATGTATTTCGCCTATTGACGAGGCATTTGGCTACCTTAAGAGAGTCATAGTTACTCCTACCACTTGCACCCAGATTTATCACTGTCACATCCTCAAGCTTTCTCCGGCCAGTTCACCACAAGCGATACGCCATTATCTGTCGACATAAAGTGTTTCACAGTACTACTGCTGGCAGCTCCTCGGTTTGCAGATGTATTTCGCGTGTTGACGAGGCATTTGGCACACCTTAAGAGAGTCATAGTTACTCCTGCCACTTGCTCCCCGTTCTACCACAGTCACATCTACAAGCTTACTCTGGCCAGTTCACCAGAAGCGATACGCCATTATTTGTTGACCTTAAGACTTTCACAGTACTCCTTGCGGGAGCTCCTCGGGATTGCCAATGTAATTCGCCTTTTGACGAGCATTTGGCTACTCTAAGAGAGTCATAGTTACTCCTGCCAGTTGCTCCCCGTTTTACCACAGTCACATCTACAAGCTTACTCTGGCCGTTCACCAGAAGCGATACGCCATTATTTGTTGACCTTAAGACTTTCACAGTACTCCTTCCGGGAGCTCATCGAGAATGCCGATGTTTTTCGCCTGTTGACGAGGCATTTTTCTACCTTAAGAGAGTCATTGTTACACCTGCCAAATGCTCGCCGTTAACCACAGCCTCATTTTCAAGCTTCCTCTGGCCCAGTTCACCTGAAGCGGTACACCATTATTTGTCGGCTTTGAGACCTTCACTGTACTCCTGCCGGGAGCACCTCGAGTTTGCCGATGTATTTCGCCTATTGACGAGGCATTTGGCTACCTTAAGAGAGTCATAGTTACTCCTACCACTTGCACCCAGATTTATCACTGTCACATCCTCAAGCTTTCTCCGGCCAGTTCACCACAAGCGATACGCCATTATCTGTCGACATAAAGTGTTTCACAGTACTACTGCTGGCAGCTCCTCGGTTTGCAGATGTATTTCGCGTGTTGACGAGGCATTTGGCTACCTTAAGAGAGTCATAGTTACTCCTGCCACTTACTCCCCGTTCTACCACAGTCACATCTACAAGCTTACTCTGGCCAGTTCACCAGAAGCGATACGCCATTATTTGTTGACCTTAAGACTTTCACAGTACTCCTTGCGGGAGCTCCTCGGGATTGCCAATGTAATTCGCCTTTTGACGAGGCATTTGGCTACTCTAAGAGAGTCATAGTTACTCCTGCCAGTTGCTCCCCGTTTTACCACAGTCACATCTACAAGCTTACTCTGGCCGTTCACCAGAAGCGATACGCCATTATTTGTTGACCTTAAGACTTTCACAGTACTCCTTCCGGGAGCTCATCGAGAATGCCGATGTTTTTCGCCTGTTGACGAGGCATTTTTCTACCTTAAGAGAGTCATTGTTAAACCTGCCAAATGCTCGCCGTTAACCACAGCCACATTTTCAAGCTTCCTCTGGCCCAGTTCACCTGAAGCGTTACACCATTATTTGTCGGCTTTGAGACCTTCACTGTACTCCTGCCGGGAGCACCTCGAGTTTGCCGATGTATTTCGCCTATTGACGAGGCATTTGGCCACCTTAAGAGAGTCATAGTTACTCCTACCACTTGCACCCAGATTTATCACTGTCACATCCTCAAGCTTTCTCCGGCCAGTTCACCACAAGCGATACGCCATTATCTGTCGACATAAAGTGTTTCAAAGTACTACTGCTGGCAGCTCCTCGGTTTGCAGATGTATTTCGCGTGTTGACGAGGCATTTGGCACACCTTAAGAGAGTCATAGTTACTCCTGCCACTTGCTCCCCGTTCTACCACAGTCACATCTACAAGCTTACTCTGGCCAGTTCACCAGAAGCGATACGCCATTATTTGTTGACCTTAAGACTTTCACAGTACTCCTTGCGGGAGCTCCTCGGGATTGCCAATGTAATTCGCCTTTTGACGAGGCATTTGGCTACTCTAAGAGAGTCATAGTTACTCCTGCCAGTTGCTCCCCGTTTTACCACAGTCACATCTACAAGCTTACTCTGGCCGTTCACCAGAAGCGATACGCCATTATTTGTTGACCTTAAGACTTTCACAGTACTCCTTCCGGGAGCTCATCGAGAATGCCGATGTTTTTCGCCTGTTGACGAGGCATTTTTCTACCTTAAGAGAGTCATTGTTAAACCTGCCAAATGCACGCCGTTAACCACAGCCACATTTTCAAGCTTCCTCTGGCCCAGTTCACCTGAAGCGGTACACCATTATTTGTCGGCTTTGAGACCTTCACTGTACTCCTGCCGGGAGCACCTCGAGTTTGCCGATGTATTTCACCTATTGACGAGGCATTTGGCCACCTTAAGAGAGTCATAGTTACTCCTACCACTTGCACCCAGATTTATCACTGTCACATCCTCAAGCTTTCTCCGGCCAGTTCACCACAAGCGATACGCCATTATCTGTCGACATAAAGTGTTTCACAGTACTACTGCTGGCAGCTCCTCGGTTTGCAGATGTATTTCGCGTGTTGACGAGGCATTTGGCTACCTTAAGAGAGTCATAGTTACTCCTGCCACTTACTCCCCGTTCTACCACAGTCACATCTACAAGCTTACTCTGGCCAGTTCACCAGAAGCGATACGCCATTATTTGTTGACCTTAAGACTTTCACAGTACTCCTTGCGGGAGCTCCTCGGGATTGCCAATGTAATTCGCCTTTTGACGAGGCATTTGGCTACTCTAAGAGAGTCATAGTTACTCCTGCCAGTTGCTCCCCGTTTTACCACAGTCACATCTACAAGCTTACTCTGGCCGTTCACCAGAAGCGATACGCCATTATTTGTTGACCTTAAGACTTTCACAGTACTCCTTCCGGGAGCTCATCGAGAATGCCGATGTTTTTCGCCTGTTGACGAGGCATTTTTCTACCTTAAGAGAGTCATTGTTAAACCTGCCAAATGCTCGCCGTTAACCACAGCCACATTTTCAAGCTTCCTCTGGCCCAGTTCACCTGAAGCGTTACACCATTATTTGTCGGCTTTGAGACCTTCACTGTACTCCTGCCGGGAGCACCTCGAGTTTGCCGATGTATTTCGCCTATTGACGAGGCATTTGGCCACCTTAAGAGAGTCATAGTTACTCCTACCACTTGCACCCAGATTTATCACTGTCACATCCTCAAGCTTTCTCCGGCCAGTTCACCACAAGCGATACGCCATTATCTGTCGACATAAAGTGTTTCAAAGTACTACTGCTGGCAGCTCCTCGGTTTGCAGATGTATTTCGCGTGTTGACGAGGCATTTGGCACACCTTAAGAGAGTCATAGTTACTCCTGCCACTTGCTCCCCGTTCTACCACAGTCACATCTACAAGCTTACTCTGGCCAGTTCACCAGAAGCGATACGCCATTATTTGTTGACCTTAAGACTTTCACAGTACTCCTTGCGGGAGCTCCTCGGGATTGCCAATGTAATTCGCCTTTTGACGAGGCATTTGGCTACTCTGAGAGAGTCATAGTTACTCCTGCCAGTTGCTCCCCGTTTTACCACAGTCACATCTACAAGCTTACTCTGGCCGTTCACCAGAAGCGATACGCCATTATTTGTTGACCTTAAGACTTTCACAGTACTCCTTCCGGGAGCTCATCGAGAATGCCGATGTTTTTCGCCTGTTGACGAGGCATTTTTCTACCTTAAGAGAGTCATTGTTAAACCTGCCAAATGCACGCCGTTAACCACAGCCACATTTTCAAGCTTCCTCTGGCCCAGTTCACCTGAAGCGGTACACCATTATTTGTCGGCTTTGAGACCTTCACTGTACTCCTGCCGGGAGCACCTCGAGTTTGCCGATGTATTTCACCTATTGACGAGGCATTTGGCCACCTTAAGAGAGTCATAGTTACTCCTACCACTTGCACCCAGATTTATCACTGTCACATCCTCAAGCTTTCTCCGGCCAGTTCACCACAAGCGATACGCCATTATCTGTCGACATAAAGTGTTTCACAGTACTACTGCTGGCAGCTCCTCGGTTTGCAGATGTATTTCGCGTGTTGACGAGGCATTTGGCACACCTTAAGAGAGTCATAGTTACTCCTGCCACTTGCTCCCCGTTCTACCACAGTCACATCTACAAGCTTACTCTGGCCAGTTCACCAGAAGCGATACGCCATTATTTGTTGACCTTAAGACTTTCACAGTACTCCTTGCGGGAGCTCCTCGGGATTGCCAATGTAATTCGCCTTTTGACGAGGCATTTGGCTACTCTAAGAGAGTCATAGTTACTCCTGCCAGTTGCTCCCCGTTTTACCACAGTCACATCTACAAGCTTACTCTGGCCGTTCACCAGAAGCGATACGCCATTATTTGTTGACCTTAAGACTTTCACAGTACTCCTTGCGGGAGCTCCTCGGGATTGCCAATGTAATTCGCCTTTTGACGAGCATTTGGCTACTCTAAGAGAGTCATAGTTACTCCTGCCAGTTGCTCCCCGTTTTACCACAGTCACATCTACAAGCTTACTCTGGCCGTTCACCAGAAGCGATACGCCATTATTTGTTGACCTTAAGACTTTCACAGTACTCCTTCCGGGAGCTCATCGAGAATGCCGATGTTTTTCGCCTGTTGACGAGGCATTTTTCTACCTTAAGAGAGTCATTGTTACACCTGCCAAATGCTCGCCGTTAACCACAGCCACATTTTCAAGCTTCCTCTGGCCCAGTTCACCTGAAGCGGTACACCATTATTTGTCGGCTTTGAGACCTTCACTGTACTCCTGCCGGGAGCACCTCGAGTTTGCCGATGTATTTCGCCTATTGACGAGGCATTTGGCTACCTTAAGAGAGTCATAGTTACTCCTACCACTTGCACCCAGATTTATCACTGTCACATCCTCAAGCTTTCTCCGGCCAGTTCACCACAAGCGATACGCCATTATCTGTCGACATAAAGTGTTTCACAGTACTACTGCTGGCAGCTCCTCGGTTTGCAGATGTATTTCGCGTGTTGACGAGGCATTTGGCTACCTTAAGAGAGTCATAGTTACTCCTGCCACTTGCTCCCCGTTCTACCACAGTCACATCTACAAGCTTACTCTGGCCAGTTCACCAGAAGCGATACGCCATTATTTGTTGACCTTAAGACTTTCACAGTACTCCTTGCGGGAGCTCCTCGGGATTGCCAATGTAATTCGCCTTTTGACGAGGCATTTGGCTACTCTAAGAGAGTCATAGATACTCCTGCCAGTTGCTCCCCGTTTTACCACAGTCACATCTACAAGCTTACTCTGGCCGTTCACCAGAAGCGATACGCCATTATTTGTTGACCTTAAGACTTTCACAGTACTCCTTCCGGGAGCTCATCGAGAATGCCGATGTTTTTCGCCTGTTGACGAGGCATTTTTCTACCTTAAGAGAGTCATTGTTAAACCTGCCAAATGCTCGCCGTTAACCACAGCCACATTTTCAAGCTTCCTCTGGCCCAGTTCACCTGAAGCGGTACACCATTATTTGTCGGCTTTGAGACCTTCACTGTACTCCTGCCGGGAGCACCTCGAGTTTGCCGATGTATTTCGCCTATTGACGAGGCATTTGGCCACCTTAAGAGAGTCATAGTTACTCCTACCACTTGCACCCAGATTTATCACTGTCACATCCTCAAGCTTTCTCCGGCCAGTTCACCACAAGCGATACGCCATTATCTGTCGACATAAAGTGTTTCAAAGTACTACTGCTGGCAGCTCCTCGGTTTGCAGATGTATTTCGCGTGTTGACGAGGCATTTGGCACACCTTAAGAGAGTCATAGTTACTCCTGCCACTTGCTCCCCGTTCTACCACAGTCACATCTACAAGCTTACTCTGGCCAGTTCACCAGAAGCGATACGCCATTATTTGTTGACCTTAAGACTTTCACAGTACTCCTTGCGGGAGCTCCTCGGGATTGCCAATGTAATTCGCCTTTTGACGAGGCATTTGGCTACTCTAAGAGAGTCATAGTTACTCCTGCCAGTTGCTCCCCGTTTTACCACAGTCACATCTACAAGCTTACTCTGGCCGTTCACCAGAAGCGATACGCCATTATTTGTTGACCTTAAGACTTTCACAGTACTCCTTCCGGGAGCTCATCGAGAATGCCGATGTTTTTCGCCTGTTGACGAGGCATTTTTCTACCTTAAGAGAGTCATTGTTAAACCTGCCAAATGCACGCCGTTAACCACAGCCACATTTTCAAGCTTCCTCTGGCCCAGTTCACCTGAAGCGGTACACCATTATTTGTCGGCTTTGAGACCTTCACTGTACTCCTGCCGGGAGCACCTCGAGTTTGCCGATGTATTTCACCTATTGACGAGGCATTTGGCCACCTTAAGAGAGTCATAGTTACTCCTACCACTTGCACCCAAATTTATCACTGTCACATCCTCAAGCTTTCTCCGGCCAGTTCACCACAAGCGATACGCCATTATCTGTCGACATAAAGTGTTTCACAGTACTACTGCTGGCAGCTCCTCGGTTTGCAGATGTATTTCGCGTGTTGACGAGGCATTTGGCACACCTTAAGAGAGTCATAGTTACTCCTGCCACTTGCTCCCCGTTCTACCACAGTCACATCTACAAGCTTACTCTGGCCAGTTCACCAGAAGCGATACGCCATTATTTGTTGACCTTAAGACTTTCACAGTACTCCTTGCGGGAGCTCCTCGGGATTGCCAATGTAATTCGCCTTTTGACGAGGCATTTGGCTACTCTAAGAGAGTCATAGTTACTCCTGCCAGTTGCTCCCCGTTTTACCACAGTCACATCTACAAGCTTACTCTGGCCGTTCACCAGAAGCGATACGCCATTATTTGTTGACCTTAAGACTTTCACAGTACTCCTTGCGGGAGCTCCTCGGGATTGCCAATGTAATTCGCCTTTTGACGAGCATTTGGCTACTCTAAGAGAGTCATAGTTACTCCTGCCAGTTGCTCCCCGTTTTACCACAGTCACATCTACAAGCTTACTCTGGCCGTTCACCAGAAGCGATACGCCATTATTTGTTGACCTTAAGACTTTCACAGTACTCCTTCCGGGAGCTCATCGAGAATGCCGATGTTTTTCGCCTGTTGACGAGGCATTTTTCTACCTTAAGAGAGTCATTGTTACACCTGCCAAATGCTCGCCGTTAACCACAGCCACATTTTCAAGCTTCCTCTGGCCCAGTTCACCTGAAGCGGTACACCATTATTTGTCGGCTTTGAGACCTTCACTGTACTCCTGCCGGGAGCACCTCGAGTTTGCCGATGTATTTCGCCTATTGACGAGGCATTTGGCTACCTTAAGAGAGTCATAGTTACTCCTACCACTTGCACCCAGATTTATCACTGTCACATCCTCAAGCTTTCTCCGGCCAGTTCACCACAAGCGATACGCCATTATCTGTCGACATAAAGTGTTTCACAGTACTACTGCTGGCAGCTCCTCGGTTTGCAGATGTATTTCGCGTGTTGACGAGGCATTTGGCTACCTTAAGAGAGTCATAGTTACTCCTGCCACTTGCTCCCCGTTCTACCACAGTCACATCTACAAGCTTACTCTGGCCAGTTCACCAGAAGCGATACGCCATTATTTGTTGACCTTAAGACTTTCACAGTACTCCTTGCGGGAGCTCCTCGGGATTGCCAATGTAATTCGCCTTTTGACGAGGCATTTGGCTACTCTAAGAGAGTCATAGATACTCCTGCCAGTTGCTCCCCGTTTTACCACAGTCACATCTACAAGCTTACTCTGGCCGTTCACCAGAAGCGATACGCCATTATTTGTTGACCTTAAGACTTTCACAGTACTCCTTCCGGGAGCTCATCGAGAATGCCGATGTTTTTCGCCTGTTGACGAGGCATTTTTCTACCTTAAGAGAGTCATTGTTAAACCTGCCAAATGCTCGCCGTTAACCACAGCCACATTTTCAAGCTTCCTCTGGCCCAGTTCACCTGAAGCGGTACACCATTATTTGTCGGCTTTGAGACCTTCACTGTACTCCTGCCGGGAGCACCTCGAGTTTGCCGATGTATTTCGCCTATTGACGAGGCATTTGGCCACCTTAAGAGAGTCATAGTTACTCCTACCACTTGCACCCAGATTTATCACTGTCACATCCTCAAGCTTTCTCCGGCCAGTTCACCACAAGCGATACGCCATTATCTGTCGACATAAAGTGTTTCAAAGTACTACTGCTGGCAGCTCCTCGGTTTGCAGATGTATTTCGCGTGTTGACGAGGCATTTGGCACACCTTAAGAGAGTCATAGTTACTCCTGCCACTTGCTCCCCGTTCTACCACAGTCACATCTACAAGCTTACTCTGGCCAGTTCACCAGAAGCGATACGCCATTATTTGTTGACCTTAAGACTTTCACAGTACTCCTTGCGGGAGCTCCTCGGGATTGCCAATGTAATTCGCCTTTTGACGAGGCATTTGGCTACTCTAAGAGAGTCATAGTTACTCCTGCCAGTTGCTCCCCGTTTTACCACAGTCACATCTACAAGCTTACTCTGGCCGTTCACCAGAAGCGATACGCCATTATTTGTTGACCTTAAGACTTTCACAGTACTCCTTCCGGGAGCTCATCGAGAATGCCGATGTTTTTCGCCTGTTGACGAGGCATTTTTCTACCTTAAGAGAGTCATTGTTAAACCTGCCAAATGCACGCCGTTAACCACAGCCACATTTTCAAGCTTCCTCTGGCCCAGTTCACCTGAAGCGGTACACCATTATTTGTCGGCTTTGAGACCTTCACTGTACTCCTGCCGGGAGCACCTCGAGTTTGCCGATGTATTTCACCTATTGACGAGGCATTTGGCCACCTTAAGAGAGTCATAGTTACTCCTACCACTTGCACCCAAATTTATCACTGTCACATCCTCAAGCTTTCTCCGGCCAGTTCACCACAAGCGATACGCCATTATCTGTCGACATAAAGTGTTTCACAGTACTACTGCTGGCAGCTCCTCGGTTTGCAGATGTATTTCGCGTGTTGACGAGGCATTTGGCACACCTTAAGAGAGTCATAGTTACTCCTGCCACTTGCTCCCCGTTCTACCACAGTCACATCTACAAGCTTACTCTGGCCAGTTCACCAGAAGCGATACGCCATTATTTGTTGACCTTAAGACTTTCACAGTACTCCTTGCGGGAGCTCCTCGGGATTGCCAATGTAATTCGCCTTTTGACGAGGCATTTGGCTACTCTAAGAGAGTCATAGTTACTCCTGCCAGTTGCTCCCCGTTTTACCACAGTCACATCTACAAGCTTACTCTGGCCGTTCACCAGAAGCGATACGCCATTATTTGTTGACCTTAAGACTTTCACAGTACTCCTTCCGGGAGCTCATCGAGAATGCCGATGTTTTTCGCCTGTTGACGAGGCATTTTTCTACCTTAAGAGAGTCATTGTTAAACCTGCCAAATGCACGCCGTTAACCACAGCCACATTTTCAAGCTTCCTCTGGCCCAGTTCACCTGAAGCGGTACACCATTATTTGTCGGCTTTGAGACCTTCACTGTACTCCTGCCGGGAGCACCTCGAGTTTGCCGATGTATTTCACCTATTGACGAGGCATTTGGCCACCTTAAGAGAGTCATAGTTACTCCTACCACTTGCACCCAGATTTATCACTGTCACATCCTCAAGCTTTCTCCGGCCAGTTCACCACAAGCGATACGCCATTATCTGTCGACATAAAGTGTTTCACAGTACTACTGCTGGCAGCTCCTCGGTTTGCAGATGTATTTCGCGTGTTGACGAGGCATTTGGCACACCTTAAGAGAGTCATAGTTACTCCTGCCACTTGCTCCCCGTTCTACCACAGTCACATCTACAAGCTTACTCTGGCCAGTTCACCAGAAGCGATACGCCATTATTTGTTGACCTTAAGACTTTCACAGTACTCCTTGCGGGAGCTCCTCGGGATTGCCAATGTAATTCGCCTTTTGACGAGGCATTTGGCTACTCTAAGAGAGTCATAGTTACTCCTGCCAGTTGCTCCCCGTTTTACCACAGTCACATCTACAAGCTTACTCTGGCCGTTCACCAGAAGCGATACGCCATTATTTGTTGACCTTAAGACTTTCACAGTACTCCTTGCGGGAGCTCCTCGGGATTGCCAATGTAATTCGCCTTTTGACGAGCATTTGGCTACTCTAAGAGAGTCATAGTTACTCCTGCCAGTTGCTCCCCGTTTTACCACAGTCACATCTACAAGCTTACTCTGGCCGTTCACCAGAAGCGATACGCCATTATTTGTTGACCTTAAGACTTTCACAGTACTCCTTCCGGGAGCTCATCGAGAATGCCGATGTTTTTCGCCTGTTGACGAGGCATTTTTCTACCTTAAGAGAGTCATTGTTACACCTGCCAAATGCTCGCCGTTAACCACAGCCACATTTTCAAGCTTCCTCTGGCCCAGTTCACCTGAAGCGGTACACCATTATTTGTCGGCTTTGAGACCTTCACTGTACTCCTGCCGGGAGCACCTCGAGTTTGCCGATGTATTTCGCCTATTGACGAGGCATTTGGCTACCTTAAGAGAGTCATAGTTACTCCTACCACTTGCACCCAGATTTATCACTGTCACATCCTCAAGCTTTCTCCGGCCAGTTCACCACAAGCGATACGCCATTATCTGTCGACATAAAGTGTTTCACAGTACTACTGCTGGCAGCTCCTCGGTTTGCAGATGTATTTCGCGTGTTGACGAGGCATTTGGCTACCTTAAGAGAGTCATAGTTACTCCTGCCACTTGCTCCCCGTTCTACCACAGTCACATCTACAAGCTTACTCTGGCCAGTTCACCAGAAGCGATACGCCATTATTTGTTGACCTTAAGACTTTCACAGTACTCCTTGCGGGAGCTCCTCGGGATTGCCAATGTAATTCGCCTTTTGACGAGGCATTTGGCTACTCTAAGAGAGTCATAGATACTCCTGCCAGTTGCTCCCCGTTTTACCACAGTCACATCTACAAGCTTACTCTGGCCGTTCACCAGAAGCGATACGCCATTATTTGTTGACCTTAAGACTTTCACAGTACTCCTTCCGGGAGCTCATCGAGAATGCCGATGTTTTTCGCCTGTTGACGAGGCATTTTTCTACCTTAAGAGAGTCATTGTTAAACCTGCCAAATGCTCGCCGTTAACCACAGCCACATTTTCAAGCTTCCTCTGGCCCAGTTCACCTGAAGCGTTACACCATTATTTGTCGGCTTTGAGACCTTCACTGTACTCCTGCCGGGAGCACCTCGAGTTTGCCGATGTATTTCGCCTATTGACGAGGCATTTGGCCACCTTAAGAGAGTCATAGTTACTCCTACCACTTGCACCCAGATTTATCACTGTCACATCCTCAAGCTTTCTCCGGCCAGTTCACCACAAGCGATACGCCATTATCTGTCGACATAAAGTGTTTCAAAGTACTACTGCTGGCAGCTCCTCGGTTTGCAGATGTATTTCGCGTGTTGACGAGGCATTTGGCACACCTTAAGAGAGTCATAGTTACTCCTGCCACTTGCTCCCCGTTCTACCACAGTCACATCTACAAGCTTACTCTGGCCAGTTCACCAGAAGCGATACGCCATTATTTGTTGACCTTAAGACTTTCACAGTACTCCTTGCGGGAGCTCCTCGGGATTGCCAATGTAATTCGCCTTTTGACGAGGCATTTGGCTACTCTAAGAGAGTCATAGTTACTCCTGCCAGTTGCTCCCCGTTTTACCACAGTCACATCTACAAGCTTACTCTGGCCGTTCACCAGAAGCGATACGCCATTATTTGTTGACCTTAAGACTTTCACAGTACTCCTTCCGGGAGCTCATCGAGAATGCCGATGTTTTTCGCCTGTTGACGAGGCATTTTTCTACCTTAAGAGAGTCATTGTTAAACCTGCCAAATGCACGCCGTTAACCACAGCCACATTTTCAAGCTTCCTCTGGCCCAGTTCACCTGAAGCGGTACACCATTATTTGTCGGCTTTGAGACCTTCACTGTACTCCTGCCGGGAGCACCTCGAGTTTGCCGATGTATTTCACCTATTGACGAGGCATTTGGCCACCTTAAGAGAGTCATAGTTACTCCTACCACTTGCACCCAAATTTATCACTGTCACATCCTCAAGCTTTCTCCGGCCAGTTCACCACAAGCGATACGCCATTATCTGTCGACATAAAGTGTTTCACAGTACTACTGCTGGCAGCTCCTCGGTTTGCAGATGTATTTCGCGTGTTGACGAGGCATTTGGCACACCTTAAGAGAGTCATAGTTACTCCTGCCACTTGCTCCCCGTTCTACCACAGTCACATCTACAAGCTTACTCTGGCCAGTTCACCAGAAGCGATACGCCATTATTTGTTGACCTTAAGACTTTCACAGTACTCCTTGCGGGAGCTCCTCGGGATTGCCAATGTAATTCGCCTTTTGACGAGGCATTTGGCTACTCTAAGAGAGTCATAGTTACTCCTGCCAGTTGCTCCCCGTTTTACCACAGTCACATCTACAAGCTTACTCTGGCCGTTCACCAGAAGCGATACGCCATTATTTGTTGACCTTAAGACTTTCACAGTACTCCTTGCGGGAGCTCCTCGGGATTGCCAATGTAATTCGCCTTTTGACGAGCATTTGGCTACTCTAAGAGAGTCATAGTTACTCCTGCCAGTTGCTCCCCGTTTTACCACAGTCACATCTACAAGCTTACTCTGGCCGTTCACCAGAAGCGATACGCCATTATTTGTTGACCTTAAGACTTTCACAGTACTCCTTCCGGGAGCTCATCGAGAATGCCGATGTTTTTCGCCTGTTGACGAGGCATTTTTCTACCTTAAGAGAGTCATTGTTACACCTGCCAAATGCTCGCCGTTAACCACAGCCACATTTTCAAGCTTCCTCTGGCCCAGTTCACCTGAAGCGGTACACCATTATTTGTCGGCTTTGAGACCTTCACTGTACTCCTGCCGGGAGCACCTCGAGTTTGCCGATGTATTTCGCCTATTGACGAGGCATTTGGCTACCTTAAGAGAGTCATAGTTACTCCTACCACTTGCACCCAGATTTATCACTGTCACATCCTCAAGCTTTCTCCGGCCAGTTCACCACAAGCGATACGCCATTATCTGTCGACATAAAGTGTTTCACAGTACTACTGCTGGCAGCTCCTCGGTTTGCAGATGTATTTCGCGTGTTGACGAGGCATTTGGCTACCTTAAGAGAGTCATAGTTACTCCTGCCACTTGCTCCCCGTTCTACCACAGTCACATCTACAAGCTTACTCTGGCCAGTTCACCAGAAGCGATACGCCATTATTTGTTGACCTTAAGACTTTCACAGTACTCCTTGCGGGAGCTCCTCGGGATTGCCAATGTAATTCGCCTTTTGACGAGGCATTTGGCTACTCTAAGAGAGTCATAGATACTCCTGCCAGTTGCTCCCCGTTTTACCACAGTCACATCTACAAGCTTACTCTGGCCGTTCACCAGAAGCGATACGCCATTATTTGTTGACCTTAAGACTTTCACAGTACTCCTTCCGGGAGCTCATCGAGAATGCCGATGTTTTTCGCCTGTTGACGAGGCATTTTTCTACCTTAAGAGAGTCATTGTTAAACCTGCCAAATGCTCGCCGTTAACCACAGCCACATTTTCAAGCTTCCTCTGGCCCAGTTCACCTGAAGCGGTACACCATTATTTGTCGGCTTTGAGACCTTCACTGTACTCCTGCCGGGAGCACCTCGAGTTTGCCGATGTATTTCGCCTATTGACGAGGCATTTGGCCACCTTAAGAGAGTCATAGTTACTCCTACCACTTGCACCCAGATTTATCACTGTCACATCCTCAAGCTTTCTCCGGCCAGTTCACCACAAGCGATACGCCATTATCTGTCGACATAAAGTGTTTCAAAGTACTACTGCTGGCAGCTCCTCGGTTTGCAGATGTATTTCGCGTGTTGACGAGGCATTTGGCACACCTTAAGAGAGTCATAGTTACTCCTGCCACTTGCTCCCCGTTCTACCACAGTCACATCTACAAGCTTACTCTGGCCAGTTCACCAGAAGCGATACGCCATTATTTGTTGACCTTAAGACTTTCACAGTACTCCTTGCGGGAGCTCCTCGGGATTGCCAATGTAATTCGCCTTTTGACGAGGCATTTGGCTACTCTAAGAGAGTCATAGTTACTCCTGCCAGTTGCTCCCCGTTTTACCACAGTCACATCTACAAGCTTACTCTGGCCGTTCACCAGAAGCGATACGCCATTATTTGTTGACCTTAAGACTTTCACAGTACTCCTTCCGGGAGCTCATCGAGAATGCCGATGTTTTTCGCCTGTTGACGAGGCATTTTTCTACCTTAAGAGAGTCATTGTTAAACCTGCCAAATGCACGCCGTTAACCACAGCCACATTTTCAAGCTTCCTCTGGCCCAGTTCACCTGAAGCGGTACACCATTATTTGTCGGCTTTGAGACCTTCACTGTACTCCTGCCGGGAGCACCTCGAGTTTGCCGATGTATTTCACCTATTGACGAGGCATTTGGCCACCTTAAGAGAGTCATAGTTACTCCTACCACTTGCACCCAAATTTATCACTGTCACATCCTCAAGCTTTCTCCGGCCAGTTCACCACAAGCGATACGCCATTATCTGTCGACATAAAGTGTTTCACAGTACTACTGCTGGCAGCTCCTCGGTTTGCAGATGTATTTCGCGTGTTGACGAGGCATTTGGCACACCTTAAGAGAGTCATAGTTACTCCTGCCACTTGCTCCCCGTTCTACCACAGTCACATCTACAAGCTTACTCTGGCCAGTTCACCAGAAGCGATACGCCATTATTTGTTGACCTTAAGACTTTCACAGTACTCCTTGCGGGAGCTCCTCGGGATTGCCAATGTAATTCGCCTTTTGACGAGGCATTTGGCTACTCTAAGAGAGTCATAGTTACTCCTGCCAGTTGCTCCCCGTTTTACCACAGTCACATCTACAAGCTTACTCTGGCCGTTCACCAGAAGCGATACGCCATTATTTGTTGACCTTAAGACTTTCACAGTACTCCTTCCGGGAGCTCATCGAGAATGCCGATGTTTTTCGCCTGTTGACGAGGCATTTTTCTACCTTAAGAGAGTCATTGTTAAACCTGCCAAATGCACGCCGTTAACCACAGCCACATTTTCAAGCTTCCTCTGGCCCAGTTCACCTGAAGCGGTACACCATTATTTGTCGGCTTTGAGACCTTCACTGTACTCCTGCCGGGAGCACCTCGAGTTTGCCGATGTATTTCACCTATTGACGAGGCATTTGGCCACCTTAAGAGAGTCATAGTTACTCCTACCACTTGCACCCAGATTTATCACTGTCACATCCTCAAGCTTTCTCCGGCCAGTTCACCACAAGCGATACGCCATTATCTGTCGACATAAAGTGTTTCACAGTACTACTGCTGGCAGCTCCTCGGTTTGCAGATGTATTTCGCGTGTTGACGAGGCATTTGGCACACCTTAAGAGAGTCATAGTTACTCCTGCCACTTGCTCCCCGTTCTACCACAGTCACATCTACAAGCTTACTCTGGCCAGTTCACCAGAAGCGATACGCCATTATTTGTTGACCTTAAGACTTTCACAGTACTCCTTGCGGGAGCTCCTCGGGATTGCCAATGTAATTCGCCTTTTGACGAGGCATTTGGCTACTCTAAGAGAGTCATAGTTACTCCTGCCAGTTGCTCCCCGTTTTACCACAGTCACATCTACAAGCTTACTCTGGCCGTTCACCAGAAGCGATACGCCATTATTTGTTGACCTTAAGACTTTCACAGTACTCCTTGCGGGAGCTCCTCGGGATTGCCAATGTAATTCGCCTTTTGACGAGCATTTGGCTACTCTAAGAGAGTCATAGTTACTCCTGCCAGTTGCTCCCCGTTTTACCACAGTCACATCTACAAGCTTACTCTGGCCGTTCACCAGAAGCGATACGCCATTATTTGTTGACCTTAAGACTTTCACAGTACTCCTTCCGGGAGCTCATCGAGAATGCCGATGTTTTTCGCCTGTTGACGAGGCATTTTTCTACCTTAAGAGAGTCATTGTTACACCTGCCAAATGCTCGCCGTTAACCACAGCCACATTTTCAAGCTTCCTCTGGCCCAGTTCACCTGAAGCGGTACACCATTATTTGTCGGCTTTGAGACCTTCACTGTACTCCTGCCGGGAGCACCTCGAGTTTGCCGATGTATTTCGCCTATTGACGAGGCATTTGGCTACCTTAAGAGAGTCATAGTTACTCCTACCACTTGCACCCAGATTTATCACTGTCACATCCTCAAGCTTTCTCCGGCCAGTTCACCACAAGCGATACGCCATTATCTGTCGACATAAAGTGTTTCACAGTACTACTGCTGGCAGCTCCTCGGTTTGCAGATGTATTTCGCGTGTTGACGAGGCATTTGGCTACCTTAAGAGAGTCATAGTTACTCCTGCCACTTGCTCCCCGTTCTACCACAGTCACATCTACAAGCTTACTCTGGCCAGTTCACCAGAAGCGATACGCCATTATTTGTTGACCTTAAGACTTTCACAGTACTCCTTGCGGGAGCTCCTCGGGATTGCCAATGTAATTCGCCTTTTGACGAGGCATTTGGCTACTCTAAGAGAGTCATAGATACTCCTGCCAGTTGCTCCCCGTTTTACCACAGTCACATCTACAAGCTTACTCTGGCCGTTCACCAGAAGCGATACGCCATTATTTGTTGACCTTAAGACTTTCACAGTACTCCTTCCGGGAGCTCATCGAGAATGCCGATGTTTTTCGCCTGTTGACGAGGCATTTTTCTACCTTAAGAGAGTCATTGTTAAACCTGCCAAATGCTCGCCGTTAACCACAGCCACATTTTCAAGCTTCCTCTGGCCCAGTTCACCTGAAGCGTTACACCATTATTTGTCGGCTTTGAGACCTTCACTGTACTCCTGCCGGGAGCACCTCGAGTTTGCCGATGTATTTCGCCTATTGACGAGGCATTTGGCCACCTTAAGAGAGTCATAGTTACTCCTACCACTTGCACCCAGATTTATCACTGTCACATCCTCAAGCTTTCTCCGGCCAGTTCACCACAAGCGATACGCCATTATCTGTCGACATAAAGTGTTTCAAAGTACTACTGCTGGCAGCTCCTCGGTTTGCAGATGTATTTCGCGTGTTGACGAGGCATTTGGCACACCTTAAGAGAGTCATAGTTACTCCTGCCACTTGCTCCCCGTTCTACCACAGTCACATCTACAAGCTTACTCTGGCCAGTTCACCAGAAGCGATACGCCATTATTTGTTGACCTTAAGACTTTCACAGTACTCCTTGCGGGAGCTCCTCGGGATTGCCAATGTAATTCGCCTTTTGACGAGGCATTTGGCTACTCTAAGAGAGTCATAGTTACTCCTGCCAGTTGCTCCCCGTTTTACCACAGTCACATCTACAAGCTTACTCTGGCCGTTCACCAGAAGCGATACGCCATTATTTGTTGACCTTAAGACTTTCACAGTACTCCTTCCGGGAGCTCATCGAGAATGCCGATGTTTTTCGCCTGTTGACGAGGCATTTTTCTACCTTAAGAGAGTCATTGTTAAACCTGCCAAATGCACGCCGTTAACCACAGCCACATTTTCAAGCTTCCTCTGGCCCAGTTCACCTGAAGCGGTACACCATTATTTGTCGGCTTTGAGACCTTCACTGTACTCCTGCCGGGAGCACCTCGAGTTTGCCGATGTATTTCACCTATTGACGAGGCATTTGGCCACCTTAAGAGAGTCATAGTTACTCCTACCACTTGCACCCAGATTTATCACTGTCACATCCTCAAGCTTTCTCCGGCCAGTTCACCACAAGCGATACGCCATTATCTGTCGACATAAAGTGTTTCACAGTACTACTGCTGGCAGCTCCTCGGTTTGCAGATGTATTTCGCGTGTTGACGAGGCATTTGGCACACCTTAAGAGAGTCATAGTTACTCCTGCCACTTGCTCCCCGTTCTACCACAGTCACATCTACAAGCTTACTCTGGCCAGTTCACCAGAAGCGATACGCCATTATTTGTTGACCTTAAGACTTTCACAGTACTCCTTGCGGGAGCTCCTCGGGATTGCCAATGTAATTCGCCTTTTGACGAGGCATTTGGCTACTCTAAGAGAGTCATAGATACTCCTGCCAGTTGCTCCCCGTTTTACCACAGTCACATCTACAAGCTTACTCTGGCCGTTCACCAGAAGCGATACGCCATTATTTGTTGACCTTAAGACTTTCACAGTACTCCTTCCGGGAGCTCATCGAGAATGCCGATGTTTTTCGCCTGTTGACGAGGCATTTTTCTACCTTAAGAGAGTCATTGTTAAACCTGCCAAATGCTCGCCGTTAACCACAGCCACATTTTCAAGCTTCCTCTGGCCCAGTTCACCTGAAGCGGTACACCATTATTTGTCGGCTTTGAGACCTTCACTGTACTCCTGCCGGGAGCACCTCGAGTTTGCCGATGTATTTCGCCTATTGACGAGGCATTTGGCCACCTTAAGAGAGTCATAGTTACTCCTACCACTTGCACCCAGATTTATCACTGTCACATCCTCAAGCTTTCTCCGGCCAGTTCACCACAAGCGATACGCCATTATCTGTCGACATAAAGTGTTTCAAAGTACTACTGCTGGCAGCTCCTCGGTTTGCAGATGTATTTCGCGTGTTGACGAGGCATTTGGCACACCTTAAGAGAGTCATAGTTACTCCTGCCACTTGCTCCCCGTTCTACCACAGTCACATCTACAAGCTTACTCTGGCCAGTTCACCAGAAGCGATACGCCATTATTTGTTGACCTTAAGACTTTCACAGTACTCCTTGCGGGAGCTCCTCGGGATTGCCAATGTAATTCGCCTTTTGACGAGGCATTTGGCTACTCTAAGAGAGTCATAGTTACTCCTGCCAGTTGCTCCCCGTTTTACCACAGTCACATCTACAAGCTTACTCTGGCCGTTCACCAGAAGCGATACGCCATTATTTGTTGACCTTAAGACTTTCACAGTACTCCTTCCGGGAGCTCATCGAGAATGCCGATGTTTTTCGCCTGTTGACGAGGCATTTTTCTACCTTAAGAGAGTCATTGTTAAACCTGCCAAATGCACGCCGTTAACCACAGCCACATTTTCAAGCTTCCTCTGGCCCAGTTCACCTGAAGCGGTACACCATTATTTGTCGGCTTTGAGACCTTCACTGTACTCCTGCCGGGAGCACCTCGAGTTTGCCGATGTATTTCACCTATTGACGAGGCATTTGGCCACCTTAAGAGAGTCATAGTTACTCCTACCACTTGCACCCAAATTTATCACTGTCACATCCTCAAGCTTTCTCCGGCCAGTTCACCACAAGCGATACGCCATTATCTGTCGACATAAAGTGTTTCACAGTACTACTGCTGGCAGCTCCTCGGTTTGCAGATGTATTTCGCGTGTTGACGAGGCATTTGGCACACCTTAAGAGAGTCATAGTTACTCCTGCCACTTGCTCCCCGTTCTACCACAGTCACATCTACAAGCTTACTCTGGCCAGTTCACCAGAAGCGATACGCCATTATTTGTTGACCTTAAGACTTTCACAGTACTCCTTGCGGGAGCTCCTCGGGATTGCCAATGTAATTCGCCTTTTGACGAGGCATTTGGCTACTCTAAGAGAGTCATAGTTACTCCTGCCAGTTGCTCCCCGTTTTACCACAGTCACATCTACAAGCTTACTCTGGCCGTTCACCAGAAGCGATACGCCATTATTTGTTGACCTTAAGACTTTCACAGTACTCCTTCCGGGAGCTCATCGAGAATGCCGATGTTTTTCGCCTGTTGACGAGGCATTTTTCTACCTTAAGAGAGTCATTGTTAAACCTGCCAAATGCACGCCGTTAACCACAGCCACATTTTCAAGCTTCCTCTGGCCCAGTTCACCTGAAGCGGTACACCATTATTTGTCGGCTTTGAGACCTTCACTGTACTCCTGCCGGGAGCACCTCGAGTTTGCCGATGTATTTCACCTATTGACGAGGCATTTGGCCACCTTAAGAGAGTCATAGTTACTCCTACCACTTGCACCCAGATTTATCACTGTCACATCCTCAAGCTTTCTCCGGCCAGTTCACCACAAGCGATACGCCATTATCTGTCGACATAAAGTGTTTCACAGTACTACTGCTGGCAGCTCCTCGGTTTGCAGATGTATTTCGCGTGTTGACGAGGCATTTGGCACACCTTAAGAGAGTCATAGTTACTCCTGCCACTTGCTCCCCGTTCTACCACAGTCACATCTACAAGCTTACTCTGGCCAGTTCACCAGAAGCGATACGCCATTATTTGTTGACCTTAAGACTTTCACAGTACTCCTTGCGGGAGCTCCTCGGGATTGCCAATGTAATTCGCCTTTTGACGAGGCATTTGGCTACTCTAAGAGAGTCATAGTTACTCCTGCCAGTTGCTCCCCGTTTTACCACAGTCACATCTACAAGCTTACTCTGGCCGTTCACCAGAAGCGATACGCCATTATTTGTTGACCTTAAGACTTTCACAGTACTCCTTGCGGGAGCTCCTCGGGATTGCCAATGTAATTCGCCTTTTGACGAGCATTTGGCTACTCTAAGAGAGTCATAGTTACTCCTGCCAGTTGCTCCCCGTTTTACCACAGTCACATCTACAAGCTTACTCTGGCCGTTCACCAGAAGCGATACGCCATTATTTGTTGACCTTAAGACTTTCACAGTACTCCTTCCGGGAGCTCATCGAGAATGCCGATGTTTTTCGCCTGTTGACGAGGCATTTTTCTACCTTAAGAGAGTCATTGTTACACCTGCCAAATGCTCGCCGTTAACCACAGCCACATTTTCAAGCTTCCTCTGGCCCAGTTCACCTGAAGCGGTACACCATTATTTGTCGGCTTTGAGACCTTCACTGTACTCCTGCCGGGAGCACCTCGAGTTTGCCGATGTATTTCGCCTATTGACGAGGCATTTGGCTACCTTAAGAGAGTCATAGTTACTCCTACCACTTGCACCCAGATTTATCACTGTCACATCCTCAAGCTTTCTCCGGCCAGTTCACCACAAGCGATACGCCATTATCTGTCGACATAAAGTGTTTCACAGTACTACTGCTGGCAGCTCCTCGGTTTGCAGATGTATTTCGCGTGTTGACGAGGCATTTGGCTACCTTAAGAGAGTCATAGTTACTCCTGCCACTTGCTCCCCGTTCTACCACAGTCACATCTACAAGCTTACTCTGGCCAGTTCACCAGAAGCGATACGCCATTATTTGTTGACCTTAAGACTTTCACAGTACTCCTTGCGGGAGCTCCTCGGGATTGCCAATGTAATTCGCCTTTTGACGAGGCATTTGGCTACTCTAAGAGAGTCATAGATACTCCTGCCAGTTGCTCCCCGTTTTACCACAGTCACATCTACAAGCTTACTCTGGCCGTTCACCAGAAGCGATACGCCATTATTTGTTGACCTTAAGACTTTCACAGTACTCCTTCCGGGAGCTCATCGAGAATGCCGATGTTTTTCGCCTGTTGACGAGGCATTTTTCTACCTTAAGAGAGTCATTGTTAAACCTGCCAAATGCACGCCGTTAACCACAGCCACATTTTCAAGCTTCCTCTGGCCCAGTTCACCTGAAGCGGTACACCATTATTTGTCGGCTTTGAGACCTTCACTGTACTCCTGCCGGGAGCACCTCGAGTTTGCCGATGTATTTCACCTATTGACGAGGCATTTGGCCACCTTAAGAGAGTCATAGTTACTCCTACCACTTGCACCCAGATTTATCACTGTCACATCCTCAAGCTTTCTCCGGCCAGTTCACCACAAGCGATACGCCATTATCTGTCGACATAAAGTGTTTCACAGTACTACTGCTGGCAGCTCCTCGGTTTGCAGATGTATTTCGCGTGTTGACGAGGCATTTGGCACACCTTAAGAGAGTCATAGTTACTCCTGCCACTTGCTCCCCGTTCTACCACAGTCACATCTACAAGCTTACTCTGGCCAGTTCACCAGAAGCGATACGCCATTATTTGTTGACCTTAAGACTTTCACAGTACTCCTTGCGGGAGCTCCTCGGGATTGCCAATGTAATTCGCCTTTTGACGAGGCATTTGGCTACTCTAAGAGAGTCATAGTTACTCCTGCCAGTTGCTCCCCGTTTTACCACAGTCACATCTACAAGCTTACTCTGGCCGTTCACCAGAAGCGATACGCCATTATTTGTTGACCTTAAGACTTTCACAGTACTCCTTCCGGGAGCTCATCGAGAATGCCGATGTTTTTCGCCTGTTGACGAGGCATTTTTCTACCTTAAGAGAGTCATTGTTAAACCTGCCAAATGCACGCCGTTAACCACAGCCACATTTTCAAGCTTCCTCTGGCCCAGTTCACCTGAAGCGGTACACCATTATTTGTCGGCTTTGAGACCTTCACTGTACTCCTGCCGGGAGCACCTCGAGTTTGCCGATGTATTTCACCTATTGACGAGGCATTTGGCCACCTTAAGAGAGTCATAGTTCCTCCTACCACTTGCACCCAGATTTATCACTGTCACATCCTCAAGCTTTCTCCGGCCAGTTCACCACAAGCGATACGCCATTATCTGTCGACATAAAGTGTTTCACAGTACTACTGCTGGCAGCTCCTCGGTTTGCAGATGTATTTCGCGTGTTGACGAGGCATTTGGCACACCTTAAGAGAGTCATAGTTACTCCTGCCACTTGCTCCCCGTTCTACCACAGTCACATCTACAAGCTTACTCTGGCCAGTTCACCAGAAGCGATACGCCATTATTTGTTGACCTTAAGACTTTCACAGTACTCCTTGCGGGAGCTCCTCGGGATTGCCAATGTAATTCGCCTTTTGACGAGGCATTTGGCTACTCTAAGAGAGTCATAGTTACTCCTGCCAGTTGCTCCCCGTTTTACCACAGTCACATCTACAAGCTTACTCTGGCCGTTCACCATAAGCGATACGCCATTATTTGTTGACCTTAAGACTTTCACAGTACTCCTTCCGGGAGCTCATCGAGAATGCCGATGTTTTTCGCCTGTTGACGAGGCATTTTTCTACCTTAAGAGAGTCATTGTTACACCTGCCAAATGCTCGCCGTTAACCACAGCCACATTTTCAAGCTTCCTCTGGCCCAGTTCACCTGAAGCGGTACACCATTATTTGTCGGCTTTGAGACCTTCACTGTACTCCTGCCGGGAGCACCTCGAGTTTGCCGATGTATTTCGCCTATTGACGAGGCATTTGGCTACCTTAAGAGAGTCATAGTTACTCCTACCACTTGCACCCAGATTTATCACTGTCACATCCTCAAGCTTTCTCCGGCCAGTTCACCACAAGCGATACGCCATTATCTGTCGACATAAAGTGTTTCACAGTACTACTGCTGGCAGCTCCTCGGTTTGCAGATGTATTTCGCATGTTGACGAGGCATTTGGCTACCTTAAGAGAGTCATAGTTACTCCTGCCACTTGCTCCCCGTTCTACCACAGTCACATCTACAAGCTTACTCTGGCCAGTTCACCAGAAGCGATACGCCATTATTTGTTGACCTTAAGACTTTCACAGTACTCCTTGCGGGAGCTCCTCGGGATTGCCAATGTAATTCGCCTTTTGACGAGGCATTTGGCTACCCTAAGAGAGTCATAGTTACTCCTGCCAGTTGCTCCCCGTTTTACCACAGTCACATCTACAAGCTTACTCTGGCCGTTCAACAGAAGCGATACGCCATTATTTGTTGACCTTAAGACTTTCACAGTACTCCTTCCGGGAGCTCATCGAGAATGCCGATGTTTTTCGCATGTTGACGAGGCATTTTTCTACCTTAAGAGAATCATTGTTACACCTGCCAAATGCTCGCCGTTAAGCACAGCCACATTTTCAAGCTTCCTCTGGCCCAGTTCACCTGAAGCGGTACACCATTATTTGTCGGCTTTGAGACCTTCACTGTACTCCTGCCGGGAGCACCTCGAGTTTGCCGATGTATTTCGCCTATTGACGAGGCATTTGGCTACCTTAAGAGAGTCATAGTTACTCCTGCCACTTGCTCCCCGTTCTACCACAGTCACATCTACAAGCTTACTCTGGCCAGTTCACCAGAAGCGATACGCCATTATTTGTTGACCTTAAGACTTTCACAGTACTCCTTGCGGGAGCTCCTCGGGATTGCCAATGTAATTCGCCTTTTGACGAGGCATTTGGCTACCCTAAGAGAGTCATAGTTACTCCTGCCAGTTGCTCCCCGTTTTACCACAGTCACATCTACAAGCTTACTCTGGCCGTTCACCAGAAGCGATACGCCATTATTTGTTGACCTTAAGACTTTCACAGTACTCCTTCCGGGAGCTCATCGAGAATGCCGATGTTTTTCGCATGTTGACGAGGCATTTTTCTACCTTAAGAGAATCATTGTTACACCTGCCAAATGCTCGCCGTTAACCACAGCCACATTTTCAAGCTTCCTCTGGCCCAGTTCACCTGAAGCGGTACACCATTATTTGTCGGCTTTGAGACCTTCACTGTACTCCTGCCGGGAGCACCTCGAGTTTGCCGATGTATTTCGCCTATTGACGAGGCATTTGGCTACCTTAAGAGAGTCATAGTTACTCCTACCACTTGCACCCAGATTTATCACTGTCACATCCTCAAGCTTTCTCCGGCCAGTTCACCACAAGCGATACGCCATTATCTGTCGACATAAAGTGTTTCACAGTACTACTGCTGGCAGCTCCTCGGTTTGCAGATGTATTTCGCATGTTGACGAGGCATTTGGCTACCTTAAGAGAGTCATAGTTACTCCTGCCACTTGCTCCCCGTTCTACCACAGTCACATCTACAAGCTTACTCTGGCCAGTTCACCAGAAGCGATACGCCATTATTTGTTGACCTTAAGACTTTCACAGTACTCCTTGCGGGAGCTCCTCGGGATTGCCAATGTAATTCGCCTTTTGACGAGGCATTTGGCTACCCTAAGAGAGTCATAGTTACTCCTGCCAGTTGCTCCCCGTTTTACCACAGTCACATCTACAAGCTTACTCTGGCCGTTCACCAGAAGCGATACGCCATTATTTGTTGACCTTAAGACTTTCACAGTACTCCTTGCGGGAGCTCCTCGGGATTGCCAATGTAAT
The DNA here is from genome assembly GCF_023898315.1 of Schistocerca nitens. Lineage (NCBI taxonomy): Eukaryota > Metazoa > Arthropoda > Insecta > Orthoptera > Acrididae > Schistocerca > Schistocerca nitens. The sequence continues at coordinate 156,837,111 of NC_064625.1, read as the reverse complement.
TCGCCTTTTGACGAGGCATTTGGCTACCCTAAGAGAGTCATAGTTACTCCTGCCAGTTGCTCCCCGTTTTACCACAGTCACATCTACAAGCTTACTCTGGCCGTTCACCAGAAGCGATACGCCATTATTTGTTGACCTTAAGACTTTCACAGTACTCCTTCCGGGAGCTCATCCAGAATGCCGATGTTTTTCGCCTGTTGACGAGGCATTTTTCTACCTTAAGAGAGTCATTGTTACACCTGCCAAATGCTCGCCGTTAACCACAGCCACATTTTCAAGCTTCCTCTGGCCCAGTTCACCTGAAGCGGTACACCATTATTTGTCGGCTTTGAGACCTTCACTGTACTCCTGCCGGGAGCACCTCGAGTTTGCCGATGTATTTCGCCTATTGACGAGGCATTTGGCTACCTTAAGAGAGTCATAGTTACTCCTACCACTTGCACCCAGATTTATCACTGTCACATCCTCAAGCTTTCTCCGGCCAGTTCACCACAAGCGATACGCCATTATCTGTCGACATAAAGTGTTTCACAGTACTACTGCTGGCAGCTCCTCGGTTTGCAGATGTATTTCGCATGTTGACGAGGCATTTGGCTACCTTAAGAGAGTCATAGTTACTCCTGCCACTTGCTCTCCGTTCTACCACAGTCACATCTACAAGCTTACTCTGGCCAGTTCACCAGAAGCGATACGCCATTATTTGTTGACCTTAAGACTTTCACAGTACTCCTTGCGGGAGCTCCTCGGGATTGCCAATGTAATTCGCCTTTTGACGAGGCATTTGGCTACCCTAAGAGAGTCATAGTTACTCCTGCCAGTTGCTCCCCGTTTTACCACAGTCACATCTACAAGCTTACTCTGGCCGTTCACCAGAAGCGATACGCCATTATTTGTTGACCTTAAGCCTTTCACAGTACTCCTTGCGGGAGCTCCTCGGGATTGCCAATGTAATTCGCCTTTTGACGAGGCATTTGGCTACCCTAAGAGAGTCATAGTTACTCCTGCCAGTTGCTCCCCGTTTTACCACAGTCACATCTACAAGCTTACTCTGGCCGTTCACCAGAAGCGATACGCCATTATTTGTTGACCTTAAGACTTTCACAGTACTCCTTGCGGGAGCTCCTCGGGATTGCCAATGTAATTCGCCTTTTGACGAGGCATTTGGCTACCCTAAGAGAGTCATAGTTACTCCTGCCAGTTGCTCCCCGTTTTACCACAGTCACATCTACAAGCTTACTCTGGCCGTTCACCAGAAGCGATACGCCATTATTTGTTGACCTTAAGACTTTCACAGTACTCCTTCCGGGAGCTCATCCAGAATGCCGATGTTTTACGCATGTTGACGAGGCATTTTTCTACCTTAAGAGAATCATTGTTACACCTGCCAAATGCTCGCCGTTAACCACAGCCACATTTTCAAGCTTCCTCTGGCCCAGTTCACCTGAAGCGGTACACCATTATTTGTCGGCTTTGAGACCTTCACTGTACTCCTGCCGGGAGCACCTCGAGTTTGCCGATGTATTTCGCCTATTGACGAGGCATTTGGCTACCTTAAGAGAGTCATAGTTACTCCTACCACTTGCACCCAGATTTATCACTGTCACATCCTCAAGCTTTCTCCGGCCAGTTCACCACAAGCGATACGCCATTATCTGTCGACATAAAGTGTTTCACAGTACTACTGCTGGCAGCTCCTCGGTTTGCAGATGTATTTCGCATGTTGACGAGGCACTTGGCTACCTTAAGAGAGTCATAGTTACTCCTGCCACTTGCTCCCCGTTCTACCACAGTCACATCTACAAGCTTACTCTGGCCAGTTCACCAGAAGCGATACTCCATTATTTGTTGACCTTAAGACTTTCACAGTACTCCTTGCGGGAGCTCCTCGGGATTGCCAATGTAATTCGCCTTTTGACGAGGCATTTGGCTACCCTAAGAGAGTCATAGTTACTCCTGCCAGTTGCTCCCCGTTTTACTACAGTCACATCTACAAGCTTACTCTGGCCGTTCACCAGAAGCGATACGCCATTATTTGTTGACCTTAAGACTTTCACAGTACTCCTTCCGGGAGCTCATCGAGAATGCCGATGTTTTTCGCCTGTTGACGAGGCATTTTTCTACCTTAAGAGAGTCATTGTTACACCTGCCAAATGCTCGCCGTTAACCACAGCCACATTTTCAAGCTTCCTCTGGCCCAGTTCACCTGAAGCGGTACACCATTATTTGTCGGCTTTGAGACCTTCACTGTACTCCTGCCGGGAGCACCTCGAGTTTGCCGATGTATTTCGCCTATTGACGAGGCATTTGGCTACCTTAAGAGAGTCATAGTTACTCCTGCCACTTGCTCCCCGTTCTACCACAGTCACATCTACAAGCTTACTCTGGCCAGTTCACCAGAAGCGATACGCCATTATTTGTTGACCTTAAGACTTTCACAGTACTCCTTGCGGGAGCTCCTCGGGATTGCCAATGTAATTCGCCTTTTGACGAGGCATTTGGCTACCCTAAGAGAGTCATAGTTACTCCTGCCAGTTGCTCCCCGTTTTACCACAGTCACATCTACAAGCTTACTCTGGCCGTTCACCAGAAGCGATACGCCATTATTTGTTGACCTTAAGACTTTCACAGTACTCCTTCCGGGAGCTCATCGAGAATGCCGATGTTTTTCGCATGTTGACGAGGCATTTTTCTACCTTAAGAGAATCATTGTTACACCTGCCAAATGCTCGCCGTTAACCACAGCCACATTTTCAAGCTTCCTCTGGCCCAGTTCACCTGAAGCGGTACACCATTATTTGTCGGCTTTGAGACCTTCACTGTACTCCTGCCGGGAGCACCTCGAGTTTGCCGATGTATTTCGCCTATTGACGAGGCATTTGGCTACCTTAAGAGAGTCATAGTTACTCCTACCACTTGCACCCAGATTTATCACTGTCACATCCTCAAGCTTTCTCCGGCCAGTTCACCACAAGCGATACGCCATTATCTGTCGACATAAAGTGTTTCACAGTTCTACTGCTGGCAGCTCCTCGGTTTGCAGATGTATTTCGCATGTTGACGAGGCATTTGGCTACCTTAAGAGAGTCATAGTTACTCCTGCCACTTGCTCCCCGTTCTACCACAGTCACATCTACAAGCTTACTCTGGCCAGTTCACCAGAAGCGATACGCCATTATTTGTTGACCTTAAGACTTTCACAGTACTCCTTGCGGGAGCTCCTCGGGATTGCCAATGTAATTCGCCTTTTGACGAGGCATTTGGCTACCCTAAGAGAGTCATAGTTACTCCTGCCAGTTGCTCCCCGTTTTACCACAGTCACATCTACAAGCTTACTCTGGCCGTTCACCAGAAGCGATACGCCATTATTTGTTGACCTTAAGACTTTCACAGTACTCCTTGCGGGAGCTCCTCGGGATTGCCAATGTAATTCGCCTTTTGACGAGGCATTTGGCTACCCTAAGAGAGTCATAGTTACTCCTGCCAGTTGCTCCCCGTTTTACCACAGTCACATCTACTAGCTTACTCTGGCCGTTCACCAGAAGCGATACGCCATTATTTGTTGACCTTAAGACTTTCACAGTACTCCTTCCGGGAGCTCATCGAGAATGCCGATTTTTTTCGCATGTTGACGAGGCATTTTTCTACCTTAAGAGAATCATTGTTACACCTGCCAAATGCTCGCCGTTAACCACAGCCACATTTTCAAGCTTCCTCTGGCCCAGTTCACCTGAAGCGGTACACCATTATTTGTCGGCTTTGAGACCTTCACTGTACTCCTGCCGGGAGCACCTCGAGTTTGCCGATGTATTTCGCCTATTGACGAGGCATTTGGCTACCTTAAGAGAGTCATAGTTACTCCTACCACTTGCACCCAGATTTATCACTGTCACATCCTCAAGCTTTCTCCGGCCAGTTCACCACAAGCGATACGCCATTATCTGTCGACATAAAGTGTTTCACAGTACTACTGCTGGCAGCTCCTCGGTTTGCAGATGTATTTCGCATGTTGACGAGGCATTTGGCTACCTTAAGAGAGTCATAGTTACTCCTGCCACTTGCTCCCCGTTCTACCACAGTCACATCTACAAGCTTACTCTGGCCAGTTCACCAGAAGCGATACGCCATTATTTGTTGACCTTAAGACTTTCACAGTACTCCTTGCGGGAGCTCCTCGGGATTGCCAATGTAATTCGCCTTTTGACGAGGCATTTGGCTACCCTAAGAGAGTCATAGTTACTCCTGCCAGTTGCTCCCCGTTTTACCACAGTCACATCTACAAGCTTACTCTGGCCGTTCACCAGAAGCGATACGCCATTATTTGTTGACCTTAAGACTTTCACAGTACTCCTTCCGGGAGCTCATCGAGAATGCCGATGTTTTTCGCCTGTTGACGAGGCATTTTTCTACCTTAAGAGAGTCATTGTTACACCTGCCAAATGCTCGCCGTTAACCACAGCCACATTTTCAAGCTTCCTCTGGCCCAGTTCACCTGAAGCGGTACACCATTATTTGTCGGCTTTGAGACCTTCACTGTACTCCTGCCGGGAGCACCTCGAGTTTGCCGATGTATTTCGCCTATTGACGAGGCATTTGGCTACCTTAAGAGAGTCATAGTTACTCCTGCCACTTGCTCCCCGTTCTACCACAGTCACATCTACAAGCTTACTCTGGCCAGTTCACCAGAAGCGATACGCCATTATTTGTTGACCTTAAGACTTTCACAGTACTCCTTGCGGGAGCTCCTCGGGATTGCCAATGTAATTCGCCTTTTGACGAGGCATTTGGCTACCCTAAGAGAGTCATAGTTACTCCTGCCAGTTGCTCCCCGTTTTACCACAGTCACATCTACAAGCTTACTCTGGCCGTTCACCAGAAGCGATACGCCATTATTTGTTGACCTTAAGACTTTCACAGTACTCCTTCCGGGAGCTCATCGAGAATGCCGATGTTTTTCGCATGTTGACGAGGCATTTTTCTACCTTAAGAGAATCATTGTTACACCTGCCAAATGCTCGCCGTTAACCACAGCCACATTTTCAAGCTTCCTCTGGCCCAGTTCACCTGAAGCGGTACACCATTATTTGTCGGCTTTGAGACCTTCACTGTACTCCTGCCGGGAGCACCTCGAGTTTGCCGATGTATTTCGCCTATTGACGAGGCATTTGGCTACCTTAAGAGAGTCATAGTTACTCCTACCACTTGCACCCAGATTTATCACTGTCACATCCTCAAGCTTTCTCCGGCCAGTTCACCACAAGCGATACGCCATTATCTGTCGACATAAAGTGTTTCACAGTTCTACTGCTGGCAGCTCCTCGGTTTGCAGATGTATTTCGCATGTTGACGAGGCATTTGGCTACCTTAAGAGAGTCATAGTTACTCCTGCCACTTGCTCCCCGTTCTACCACAGTCACATCTACAAGCTTACTCTGGCCAGTTCACCAGAAGCGATACGCCATTATTTGTTGACCTTAAGACTTTCACAGTACTCCTTGCGGGAGCTCCTCGGGATTGCCAATGTAATTCGCCTTTTGACGAGGCATTTGGCTACCCTAAGAGAGTCATAGTTACTCCTGCCAGTTGCTCCCCGTTTTACCACAGTCACATCTACAAGCTTACTCTGGCCGTTCACCAGAAGCGATACGCCATTATTTGTTGACCTTAAGACTTTCACAGTACTCCTTGCGGGAGCTCCTCGGGATTGCCAATGTAATTCGCCTTTTGACGAGGCATTTGGCTACCCTAAGAGAGTCATAGTTACTCCTGCCAGTTGCTCCCCGTTTTACCACAGTCACATCTACAAGCTTACTCTGGCCGTTCACCAGAAGCGATACGCCATTATTTGTTGACCTTAAGACTTTCACAGTACTCCTTGCGGGAGCTCCTCGGGATTGCCAATGTAATTCGCCTTTTGACGAGGCATTTGGCTACCCTAAGAGAGTCATAGTTACTCCTGCCAGTTGCTCCCCGTTTTACCACAGTCACATCTACAAGCTTACTCTGGCCGTTCACCAGAAGCGATACGCCATTATTTGTTGACCTTAAGACTTTCACAGTACTCCTTCCGGGAGCTCATCCAGAATGCCGATGTTTTACGCATGTTGACGAGGCATTTTTCTACCTTAAGAGAATCATTGTTACACCTGCCAAATGCTCGCCGTTAACCACAGCCACATTTTCAAGCTTCCTCTGGCCCAGTTCACCTGAAGCGGTACACCATTATTTGTCGGCTTTGAGACCTTCACTGTACTCCTGCCGGGAGCACCTCGAGTTTGCCGATGTATTTCGCCTATTGACGAGGCATTTGGCTACCTTAAGAGAGTCATAGTTACTCCTACCACTTGCACCCAGATTTATCACTGTCACATCCTCAAGCTTTCTCCGGCCAGTTCACCACAAGCGATACGCCATTATCTGTCGACATAAAGTGTTTCACAGTACTACTGCTGGCAGCTCCTCGGTTTGCAGATGTATTTCGCATGTTGACGAGGCACTTGGCTACCTTAAGAGAGTCATAGTTACTCCTGCCACTTGCTCCCCGTTCTACCACAGTCACATCTACAAGCTTACTCTGGCCAGTTCACCAGAAGCGATACTCCATTATTTGTTGACCTTAAGACTTTCACAGTACTCCTTGCGGGAGCTCCTCGGGATTGCCAATGTAATTCGCCTTTTGACGAGGCATTTGGCTACCCTAAGAGAGTCATAGTTACTCCTGCCAGTTGCTCCCCGTTTTACTACAGTCACATCTACAAGCTTACTCTGGCCGTTCACCAGAAGCGATACGCCATTATTTGTTGACCTTAAGACTTTCACAGTACTCCTTCCGGGAGCTCATCGAGAATGCCGATGTTTTTCGCCTGTTGACGAGGCATTTTTCTACCTTAAGAGAGTCATTGTTACACCTGCCAAATGCTCGCCGTTAACCACAGCCACATTTTCAAGCTTCCTCTGGCCCAGTTCACCTGAAGCGGTACACCATTATTTGTCGGCTTTGAGACCTTCACTGTACTCCTGCCGGGAGCACCTCGAGTTTGCCGATGTATTTCGCCTATTGACGAGGCATTTGGCTACCTTAAGAGAGTCATAGTTACTCCTGCCACTTGCTCCCCGTTCTACCACAGTCACATCTACAAGCTTACTCTGGCCAGTTCACCAGAAGCGATACGCCATTATTTGTTGACCTTAAGACTTTCACAGTACTCCTTGCGGGAGCTCCTCGGGATTGCCAATGTAATTCGCCTTTTGACGAGGCATTTGGCTACCCTAAGAGAGTCATAGTTACTCCTGCCAGTTGCTCCCCGTTTTACCACAGTCACATCTACAAGCTTACTCTGGCCGTTCACCAGAAGCGATACGCCATTATTTGTTGACCTTAAGACTTTCACAGTACTCCTTCCGGGAGCTCATCGAGAATGCCGATGTTTTTCGCATGTTGACGAGGCATTTTTCTACCTTAAGAGAATCATTGTTACACCTGCCAAATGCTCGCCGTTAACCACAGCCACATTTTCAAGCTTCCTCTGGCCCAGTTCACCTGAAGCGGTACACCATTATTTGTCGGCTTTGAGACCTTCACTGTACTCCTGCCGGGAGCACCTCGAGTTTGCCGATGTATTTCGCCTATTGACGAGGCATTTGGCTACCTTAAGAGAGTCATAGTTACTCCTACCACTTGCACCCAGATTTATCACTGTCACATCCTCAAGCTTTCTCCGGCCAGTTCACCACAAGCGATACGCCATTATCTGTCGACATAAAGTGTTTCACAGTTCTACTGCTGGCAGCTCCTCGGTTTGCAGATGTATTTCGCATGTTGACGAGGCATTTGGCTACCTTAAGAGAGTCATAGTTACTCCTGCCACTTGCTCCCCGTTCTACCACAGTCACATCTACAAGCTTACTCTGGCCAGTTCACCAGAAGCGATACGCCATTATTTGTTGACCTTAAGACTTTCACAGTACTCCTTGCGGGAGCTCCTCGGGATTGCCAATGTAATTCGCCTTTTGACGAGGCATTTGGCTACCCTAAGAGAGTCATAGTTACTCCTGCCAGTTGCTCCCCGTTTTACCACAGTCACATCTACAAGCTTACTCTGGCCGTTCACCAGAAGCGATACGCCATTATTTGTTGACCTTAAGACTTTCACAGTACTCCTTGCGGGAGCTCCTCGGGATTGCCAATGTAATTCGCCTTTTGACGAGGCATTTGGCTACCCTAAGAGAGTCATAGTTACTCCTGCCAGTTGCTCCCCGTTTTACCACAGTCACATCTACTAGCTTACTCTGGCCGTTCACCAGAAGCGATACGCCATTATTTGTTGACCTTAAGACTTTCACAGTACTCCTTCCGGGAGCTCATCGAGAATGCCGATTTTTTTCGCATGTTGACGAGGCATTTTTCTACCTTAAGAGAATCATTGTTACACCTGCCAAATGCTCGCCGTTAACCACAGCCACATTTTCAAGCTTCCTCTGGCCCAGTTCACCTGAAGCGGTACACCATTATTTGTCGGCTTTGAGACCTTCACTGTACTCCTGCCGGGAGCACCTCGAGTTTGCCGATGTATTTCGCCTATTGACGAGGCATTTGGCTACCTTAAGAGAGTCATAGTTACTCCTACCACTTGCACCCAGATTTATCACTGTCACATCCTCAAGCTTTCTCCGGCCAGTTCACCACAAGCGATACGCCATTATCTGTCGACATAAAGTGTTTCACAGTACTACTGCTGGCAGCTCCTCGGTTTGCAGATGTATTTCGCATGTTGACGAGGCATTTGGCTACCTTAAGAGAGTCATAGTTACTCCTGCCACTTGCTCCCCGTTCTACCACAGTCACATCTACAAGCTTACTCTGGCCAGTTCACCAGAAGCGATACGCCATTATTTGTTGACCTTAAGACTTTCACAGTACTCCTTGCGGGAGCTCCTCGGGATTGCCAATGTAATTCGCCTTTTGACGAGGCATTTGGCTACCCTAAGAGAGTCATAGTTACTCCTGCCAGTTGCTCCCCGTTTTACCACAGTCACATCTACAAGCTTACTCTGGCCGTTCACCAGAAGCGATACGCCATTATTTGTTGACCTTAAGACTTTCACAGTACTCCTTCCGGGAGCTCATCGAGAATGCCGATGTTTTTCGCCTGTTGACGAGGCATTTTTCTACCTTAAGAGAGTCATTGTTACACCTGCCAAATGCTCGCCGTTAACCACAGCCACATTTTCAAGCTTCCTCTGGCCCAGTTCACCTGAAGCGGTACACCATTATTTGTCGGCTTTGAGACCTTCACTGTACTCCTGCCGGGAGCACCTCGAGTTTGCCGATGTATTTCGCCTATTGACGAGGCATTTGGCTACCTTAAGAGAGTCATAGTTACTCCTGCCACTTGCTCCCCGTTCTACCACAGTCACATCTACAAGCTTACTCTGGCCAGTTCACCAGAAGCGATACGCCATTATTTGTTGACCTTAAGACTTTCACAGTACTCCTTGCGGGAGCTCCTCGGGATTGCCAATGTAATTCGCCTTTTGACGAGGCATTTGGCTACCCTAAGAGAGTCATAGTTACTCCTGCCAGTTGCTCCCCGTTTTACCACAGTCACATCTACAAGCTTACTCTGGCCGTTCACCAGAAGCGATACGCCATTATTTGTTGACCTTAAGACTTTCACAGTACTCCTTCCGGGAGCTCATCGAGAATGCCGATGTTTTTCGCATGTTGACGAGGCATTTTTCTACCTTAAGAGAATCATTGTTACACCTGCCAAATGCTCGCCGTTAACCACAGCCACATTTTCAAGCTTCCTCTGGCCCAGTTCACCTGAAGCGGTACACCATTATTTGTCGGCTTTGAGACCTTCACTGTACTCCTGCCGGGAGCACCTCGAGTTTGCCGATGTATTTCGCCTATTGACGAGGCATTTGGCTACCTTAAGAGAGTCATAGTTACTCCTACCACTTGCACCCAGATTTATCACTGTCACATCCTCAAGCTTTCTCCGGCCAGTTCACCACAAGCGATACGCCATTATCTGTCGACATAAAGTGTTTCACAGTTCTACTGCTGGCAGCTCCTCGGTTTGCAGATGTATTTCGCATGTTGACGAGGCATTTGGCTACCTTAAGAGAGTCATAGTTACTCCTGCCACTTGCTCCCCGTTCTACCACAGTCACATCTACAAGCTTACTCTGGCCAGTTCACCAGAAGCGATACGCCATTATTTGTTGACCTTAAGACTTTCACAGTACTCCTTGCGGGAGCTCCTCGGGATTGCCAATGTAATTCGCCTTTTGACGAGGCATTTGGCTACCCTAAGAGAGTCATAGTTACTCCTGCCAGTTGCTCCCCGTTTTACCACAGTCACATCTACAAGCTTACTCTGGCCGTTCACCAGAAGCGATACGCCATTATTTGTTGACCTTAAGACTTTCACAGTACTCCTTGCGGGAGCTCCTCGGGATTGCCAATGTAATTCGCCTTTTGACGAGGCATTTGGCTACCCTAAGAGAGTCATAGTTACTCCTGCCAGTTGCTCCCCGTTTTACCACAGTCACATCTACAAGCTTACTCTGGCCGTTCACCAGAAGCGATACGCCATTATTTGTTGACCTTAAGACTTTCACAGTACTCCTTCCGGGAGCTCATCCAGAATGCCGATGTTTTTCGCCTGTTGACGAGGCATTTTTCTACCTTAAGAGAGTCATTGTTACACCTGCCAAATGCTCGCCGTTAACCACAGCCACATTTTCAAGCTTCCTCTGGCCCAGTTCACCTGAAGCGGTACACCATTATTTGTCGGCTTTGAGACCTTCACTGTACTCCTGCCGGGAGCACCTCGAGTTTGCCGATGTATTTCGCCTATTGACGAGGCATTTGGCTACCTTAAGAGAGTCATAGTTACTCCTACCACTTGCACCCAGATTTATCACTGTCACATCCTCAAGCTTTCTCCGGCCAGTTCACCACAAGCGATACGCCATTATCTGTCGACATAAAGTGTTTCACAGTACTACTGCTGGCAGCTCCTCGGTTTGCAGATGTATTTCGCATGTTGACGAGGCATTTGGCTACCTTAAGAGAGTCATAGTTACTCCTGCCACTTGCTCTCCGTTCTACCACAGTCACATCTACAAGCTTACTCTGGCCAGTTCACCAGAAGCGATACGCCATTATTTGTTGACCTTAAGACTTTCACAGTACTCCTTGCGGGAGCTCCTCGGGATTGCCAATGTAATTCGCCTTTTGACGAGGCATTTGGCTACCCTAAGAGAGTCATAGTTACTCCTGCCAGTTGCTCCCCGTTTTACCACAGTCACATCTACAAGCTTACTCTGGCCGTTCACCAGAAGCGATACGCCATTATTTGTTGACCTTAAGCCTTTCACAGTACTCCTTCCGGGAGCTCATCGAGAATGCCGATGTTTTACGCATGTTGACGAGGCATTTTTCTACCTTAAGAGAATCATTGTTACACCTGCCAAATGCTCGCCGTTAACCACAGCCACATTTTCAAGCTTCCTCTGGCCCAGTTCACCTGAAGCGGTACACCATTATTTGTCGGCTTTGAGACCTTCACTGTACTCCTGCCGGGAGCACCTCGAGTTTGCCGATGTATTTCGCCTATTGACGAGGCATTTGGCTACCTTAAGAGAGTCATAGTTACTCCTACCACTTGCACCCAGATTTATCACTGTCACATCCTCAAGCTTTCTCCGGCCAGTTCACCACAAGCGATACGCCATTATCTGTCGACATAAAGTGTTTCACAGTACTACTGCTGGCAGCTCCTCGGTTTGCAGATGTATTTCGCATGTTGACGAGGCACTTGGCTACCTTAAGAGAGTCATAGTTACTCCTGCCACTTGCTCCCCGTTCTACCACAGTCACATCTACAAGCTTACTCTGGCCAGTTCACCAGAAGCGATACTCCATTATTTGTTGACCTTAAGACTTTCACAGTACTCCTTGCGGGAGCTCCTCGGGATTGCCAATGTAATTCGCCTTTTGACGAGGCATTTGGCTACCCTAAGAGAGTCATAGTTACTCCTGCCAGTTGCTCCCCGTTTTACTACAGTCACATCTACAAGCTTACTCTGGCCGTTCACCAGAAGCGATACGCCATTATTTGTTGACCTTAAGACTTTCACAGTACTCCTTCCGGGAGCTCATCGAGAATGCCGATGTTTTTCGCCTGTTGACGAGGCATTTTTCTACCTTAAGAGAGTCATTGTTACACCTGCCAAATGCTCGCCGTTAACCACAGCCACATTTTCAAGCTTCCTCTGGCCCAGTTCACCTGAAGCGGTACACCATTATTTGTCGGCTTTGAGACCTTCACTGTACTCCTGCCGGGAGCACCTCGAGTTTGCCGATGTATTTCGCCTATTGACGAGGCATTTGGCTACCTTAAGAGAGTCATAGTTACTCCTGCCACTTGCTCCCCGTTCTACCACAGTCACATCTACAAGCTTACTCTGGCCAGTTCACCAGAAGCGATACGCCATTATTTGTTGACCTTAAGACTTTCACAGTACTCCTTGCGGGAGCTCCTCGGGATTGCCAATGTAATTCGCCTTTTGACGAGGCATTTGGCTACCCTAAGAGAGTCATAGTTACTCCTGCCAGTTGCTCCCCGTTTTACCACAGTCACATCTACAAGCTTACTCTGGCCGTTCACCAGAAGCGATACGCCATTATTTGTTGACCTTAAGACTTTCACAGTACTCCTTCCGGGAGCTCATCGAGAATGCCGATGTTTTTCGCATGTTGACGAGGCATTTTTCTACCTTAAGAGAATCATTGTTACACCTGCCAAATGCTCGCCGTTAACCACAGCCACATTTTCAAGCTTCCTCTGGCCCAGTTCACCTGAAGCGGTACACCATTATTTGTCGGCTTTGAGACCTTCACTGTACTCCTGCCGGGAGCACCTCGAGTTTGCCGATGTATTTCGCCTATTGACGAGGCATTTGGCTACCTTAAGAGAGTCATAGTTACTCCTACCACTTGCACCCAGATTTATCACTGTCACATCCTCAAGCTTTCTCCGGCCAGTTCACCACAAGCGATACGCCATTATCTGTCGACATAAAGTGTTTCACAGTTCTACTGCTGGCAGCTCCTCGGTTTGCAGATGTATTTCGCATGTTGACGAGGCATTTGGCTACCTTAAGAGAGTCATAGTTACTCCTGCCACTTGCTCCCCGTTCTACCACAGTCACATCTACAAGCTTACTCTGGCCAGTTCACCAGAAGCGATACGCCATTATTTGTTGACCTTAAGACTTTCACAGTACTCCTTGCGGGAGCTCCTCGGGATTGCCAATGTAATTCGCCTTTTGACGAGGCATTTGGCTACCCTAAGAGAGTCATAGTTACTCCTGCCAGTTGCTCCCCGTTTTACCACAGTCACATCTACAAGCTTACTCTGGCCGTTCACCAGAAGCGATACGCCATTATTTGTTGACCTTAAGACTTTCACAGTACTCCTTGCGGGAGCTCCTCGGGATTGCCAATGTAATTCGCCTTTTGACGAGGCATTTGGCTACCCTAAGAGAGTCATAGTTACTCCTGCCAGTTGCTCCCCGTTTTACCACAGTCACATCTACTAGCTTACTCTGGCCGTTCACCAGAAGCGATACGCCATTATTTGTTGACCTTAAGACTTTCACAGTACTACTTCCGGGAGCTCATCGAGAATGCCGATTTTTTTCGCATGTTGACGAGGCATTTTTCTACCTTAAGAGAATCATTGTTACACCTGCCAAATGCTCGCCGTTAACCACAGCCACATTTTCAAGCTTCCTCTGGCCCAGTTCACCTGAAGCGGTACACCATTATTTGTCGGCTTTGAGACCTTCACTGTACTCCTGCCGGGAGCACCTCGAGTTTGCCGATGTATTTCGCCTATTGACGAGGCATTTGGCTACCTTAAGAGAGTCATAGTTACTCCTACCACTTGCACCCAGATTTATCACTGTCACATCCTCAAGCTTTCTCCGGCCAGTTCACCACAAGCGATACGCCATTATCTGTCGACATAAAGTGTTTCACAGTACTACTGCTGGCAGCTCCTCGGTTTGCAGATGTATTTCGCATGTTGACGAGGCATTTGGCTACCTTAAGAGAGTCATAGTTACTCCTGCCACTTGCTCCCCGTTCTACCACAGTCACATCTACAAGCTTACTCTGGCCAGTTCACCAGAAGCGATACGCCATTATTTGTTGACCTTAAGACTTTCACAGTACTCCTTGCGGGAGCTCCTCGGGATTGCCAATGTAATTCGCCTTTTGACGAGGCATTTGGCTACCCTAAGAGAGTCATAGTTACTCCTGCCAGTTGCTCCCCGTTTTACCACAGTCACATCTACAAGCTTACTCTGGCCGTTCACCAGAAGCGATACGCCATTATTTGTTGACCTTAAGACTTTCACAGTACTCCTTCCGGGAGCTCATCGAGAATGCCGATGTTTTTCGCCTGTTGACGAGGCATTTTTCTACCTTAAGAGAGTCATTGTTACACCTGCCAAATGCTCGCCGTTAACCACAGCCACATTTTCAAGCTTCCTCTGGCCCAGTTCACCTGAAGCGGTACACCATTATTTGTCGGCTTTGAGACCTTCACTGTACTCCTGCCGGGAGCACCTCGAGTTTGCCGATGTATTTCGCCTATTGACGAGGCATTTGGCTACCTTAAGAGAGTCATAGTTACTCCTGCCACTTGCTCCCCGTTCTACCACAGTCACATCTACAAGCTTACTCTGGCCAGTTCACCAGAAGCGATACGCCATTATTTGTTGACCTTAAGACTTTCACAGTACTCCTTGCGGGAGCTCCTCGGGATTGCCAATGTAATTCGCCTTTTGACGAGGCATTTGGCTACCCTAAGAGAGTCATAGTTACTCCTGCCAGTTGCTCCCCGTTTTACCACAGTCACATCTACAAGCTTACTCTGGCCGTTCACCAGAAGCGATACGCCATTATTTGTTGACCTTAAGACTTTCACAGTACTCCTTCCGGGAGCTCATCGAGAATGCCGATGTTTTTCGCATGTTGACGAGGCATTTTTCTACCTTAAGAGAATCATTGTTACACCTGCCAAATGCTCGCCGTTAACCACAGCCACATTTTCAAGCTTCCTCTGGCCCAGTTCACCTGAAGCGGTACACCATTATTTGTCGGCTTTGAGACCTTCACTGTACTCCTGCCGGGAGCACCTCGAGTTTGCCGATGTATTTCGCCTATTGACGAGGCATTTGGCTACCTTAAGAGAGTCATAGTTACTCCTACCACTTGCACCCAGATTTATCACTGTCACATCCTCAAGCTTTCTCCGGCCAGTTCACCACAAGCGATACGCCATTATCTGTCGACATAAAGTGTTTCACAGTTCTACTGCTGGCAGCTCCTCGGTTTGCAGATGTATTTCGCATGTTGACGAGGCATTTGGCTACCTTAAGAGAGTCATAGTTACTCCTGCCACTTGCTCCCCGTTCTACCACAGTCACATCTACAAGCTTACTCTGGCCAGTTCACCAGAAGCGATACGCCATTATTTGTTGACCTTAAGACTTTCACAGTACTCCTTGCGGGAGCTCCTCGGGATTGCCAATGTAATTCGCCTTTTGACGAGGCATTTGGCTACCCTAAGAGAGTCATAGTTACTCCTGCCAGTTGCTCCCCGTTTTACCACAGTCACATCTACAAGCTTACTCTGGCCGTTCACCAGAAGCGATACGCCATTATTTGTTGACCTTAAGACTTTCACAGTACTCCTTGCGGGAGCTCCTCGGGATTGCCAATGTAATTCGCCTTTTGACGAGGCATTTGGCTACCCTAAGAGAGTCATAGTTACTCCTGCCAGTTGCTCCCCGTTTTACCACAGTCACATCTACAAGCTTACTCTGGCCGTTCACCAGAAGCGATACGCCATTATTTGTTGACCTTAAGACTTTCACAGTACTCCTTCCGGGAGCTCATCGAGAATGCCGATTTTTTTCGCATGTTGACGAGGCATTTTTCTACCTTAAGAGAATCATTGTTACACCTGCCAAATGCTCGCCGTTAACCACAGCCACATTTTCAAGCTTCCTCTGGCCCAGTTCACCTGAAGCGGTACACCATTATTTGTCGGCTTTGAGACCTTCACTGTACTCCTGCCGGGAGCACCTCGAGTTTGCCGATGTATTTCGCCTATTGACGAGGCATTTGGCTACCTTAAGAGAGTCATAGTTACTCCTACCACTTGCACCCAGATTTATCACTGTCACATCCTCAAGCTTTCTCCGGCCAGTTCACCACAAGCGATACGCCATTATCTGTCGACATAAAGTGTTTCACAGTACTACTGCTGGCAGCTCCTCGGTTTGCAGATGTATTTCGCATGTTGACGAGGCATTTGGCTACCTTAAGAGAGTCATAGTTACTCCTGCCACTTGCTCCCCGTTCTACCACAGTCACATCTACAAGCTTACTCTGGCCAGTTCACCAGAAGCGATACGCCATTATTTGTTGACCTTAAGACTTTCACAGTACTCCTTGCGGGAGCTCCTCGGGATTGCCAATGTAATTCGCCTTTTGACGAGGCATTTGGCTACCCTAAGAGAGTCATAGTTACTCCTGCCAGTTGCTCCCCGTTTTACCACAGTCACATCTACAAGCTTACTCTGGCCGTTCACCAGAAGCGATACGCCATTATTTGTTGACCTTAAGACTTTCACAGTACTCCTTCCGGGAGCTCATCGAGAATGCCGATGTTTTTCGCCTGTTGACGAGGCATTTTTCTACCTTAAGAGAGTCATTGTTACACCTGCCAAATGCTCGCCGTTAACCACAGCCACATTTTCAAGCTTCCTCTGGCCCAGTTCACCTGAAGCGGTACACCATTATTTGTCGGCTTTGAGACCTTCACTGTACTCCTGCCGGGAGCACCTCGAGTTTGCCGATGTATTTCGCCTATTGACGAGGCATTTGGCTACCTTAAGAGAGTCATAGTTACTCCTGCCACTTGCTCCCCGTTCTACCACAGTCACATCTACAAGCTTACTCTGGCCAGTTCACCAGAAGCGATACGCCATTATTTGTTGACCTTAAGACTTTCACAGTACTCCTTGCGGGAGCTCCTCGGGATTGCCAATGTAATTCGCCTTTTGACGAGGCATTTGGCTACCCTAAGAGAGTCATAGTTACTCCTGCCAGTTGCTCCCCGTTTTACCACAGTCACATCTACAAGCTTACTCTGGCCGTTCACCAGAAGCGATACGCCATTATTTGTTGACCTTAAGACTTTCACAGTACTCCTTCCGGGAGCTCATCGAGAATGCCGATGTTTTTCGCATGTTGACGAGGCGTTTTTCTACCTTAAGAGAATCATTGTTACACCTGCCAAATGCTCGCCGTTAACCACAGCCACATTTTCAAGCTTCCTCTGGCCCAGTTCACCTGAAGCGGTACACCATTATTAGTCGGCTTTGAGACCTTCACTGTACTCCTGCCGGGAGCACCTCGAGTTTGCCGATGTATTTCGCCTATTGACGAGGCATTTGGCTACCTTAAGAGAGTCATAGTTACTCCTACCACTTGCACCCAGATTTATCACTGTCACATCCTCAAGCTTTCTCCGGCCAGTTCACCACAAGCGATACGCCATTATCTGTCGACATAAAGTGTTTCACAGTACTACTGCTGGCAGCTCCTCGGTTTGCAGATGTATTTCGCATGTTGACGAGGCATTTGGCTACCTTAAGAGAGTCATAGTTACTCCTGCCACTTGCTCCCCGTTCTACCACAGTCACATCTACAAGCTTACTCTGGCCAGTTCACCAGAAGCGATACGCCATTATTTGTTGACCTTAAGACTTTCACAGTACTCCTTGCGGGAGCTCCTCGGGATTGCCAATGTAATTCGCCTTTTGACGAGGCATTTGGCTACCCTAAGAGAGTCATAGTTACTCCTGCCAGTTGCTCCCCGTTTTACCACAGTCACATCTACAAGCTTACTCTGGCCGTTCACCAGAAGCGATACGCCATTATTTGTTGACCTTAAGACTTTCACAGTACTCCTTGCGGGAGCTCCTCGGGATTGCCAATGTAATTCGCCTTTAGACGAGGCATTTGGCTACCCTAAGAGAGTCATAGTTACTCCTGCCAGTTGCTCCCCGTTTTACCACAGTCACATCTACAAGCTTACTCTGGCCGTTCACCAGAAGCGATACGCCATTATTTGTTGACCTTAAGACTTTCACAGTACTCCTTCCGGGAGCTCATCGAGAATGCCGATGTTTTTCGCATGTTGACGAGGCATTTTTCTACCTTAAGAGAATCATTGTTACACCTGCCAAATGCTCGCCGTTAACCACAGCCACATTTTCAAGCTTCCTCTGGCCCAGTTCACCTGAAGCGGTACACCATTATTTGTCGGCTTTGAGACCTTCACTGTACTCCTGCCGGGAGCACCTCGAGTTTGCCGATGTATTTCGCCTATTGACGAGGCATTTGGCTACCTTAAGAGAGTCATAGTTACTCCTACCACTTGCACCCAGATTTATCACTGTCACATCCTCAAGCTTTCTCCGGCCAGTTCACCACAAGCGATACGCCATTATCTGTCGACATAAAGTGATTCACAGTACTACTGCTGGCAGCTCCTCGGTTTGCAGATGTATTTCGCGTGTTGACGAGGCATTTGGCTACCTTAAGAGGGTCATAGTTACTCCTGCCACTTGCTCCCCGTTCTACCACAGTCACATCTACAAGCTTACTCTGGCCAGTTCACCAGAAGCGATACGCCATTATTTGTTGACCTTAAGACTTTCACAGTACTCCTTGCGGGAGCTCCTCGGGATTGCCAATGTAATTCGCCTTTTGACGAGGCATTTGGCTACCCTAAGAGAGTCATAGTTACTCCTGCCAGTTGCTCCCCGTTTTACCACAGTCACATCTACAAGCTTACTCTGGCCGTTCACCAGAAGCGATACGCCATTATTTGTTGACCTTAAGACTTTCACAGTACTCCTTCCGGGAGCTCATCCAGAATGCCGATGTTTTTCGCCTGTTGACGAGGCATTTTTCTACCTTAAGAGAGTCATTGTTACACCTGCCAAATGCTCGCCGTTAACCACAGCCACATTTTCAAGCTTCCTCTGGCCCAGTTCACCTGAAGCGGTACACCATTATTTGTCGGCTTTGAGACCTTCACTGTACTCCTGCCGGGAGCACCTCGAGTTTGCCGATGTATTTCGCCTATTGACGAGGCATTTGGCTACCTTAAGAGAGTCATAGTTACTCCTAACACTTGCACCCAGATTTATCACTGTCACATCCTCAAGCTTTCTCCGGCCAGTTCACCACAAGCGATACGCCATTATCTGTCGACATAAAGTGTTTCACAGTACTACTGCTGGCAGCTCCTCGGTTTGCAGATGTATTTCGCATGTTGACGAGGCATTTGGCTACCTTAAGAGAGTCATAGTTACTCCTGCCACTTGCTCCCCGTTCTACCACAGTCACATCTACAAGCTTACTCTGGCCAGTTCACCAGAAGCGATACGCCATTATTTGTTGACCTTAAGACTTTCACAGTACTCCTTGCGGGAGCTCCTCGGGATTGCCAATGTAATGCGCCTTTTGACGAGGCATTTGGCTACCCTAAGAGAGTCATAGTTACTCCTGCCAGTTGCTCCCCGTTTTACCACAGTCACATCTACAAGCTTACTCTGGCCGTTCACCAGAAGCGATACGCCATTATTTGTTGACCTTAAGACTTTCACAGTACTCCTTGCGGGAGCTCCTCGGGATTGCCAATGTAATTCGCCTTTTGACGAGGCATTTGGCTACCCTAAGAGAGTCATAGTTACTCCTGCCAGTTGCTCCCCGTTTTACCACAGTCACATCTACAAGCTTACTCTGGCCGTTCACCAGAAGCGATACGCCATTATTTGTTGACCTTAAGACTTTCACAGTACTCCTTCCGGGAGCTCATCGAGAATGCCGATGTTTTTCGCATGTTGACGAGGCATTTTTCTACCTTAAGAGAATCATTGTTACACCTGCCAAATGCTCGCCGTTAACCACAGCCACATTTTCAAGCTTCCTCTGGCCCAGTTCACCTGAAGCGGTACACCATTATTTGTCGGCTTTGAGACCTTCACTGTACTCCTGCCGGGAGCACCTCGAGTTTGCCGATGTATTTCGCCTATTGACGAGGCATTTGGCTACCTTAAGAGAGTCATAGTTACTCCTACCACTTGCACCCAGATTTATCACTGTCACATCCTCAAGCTTTCTCCGGCCAGTTCACCACAAGCGATACGCCATTATCTGTCGACATAAAGTGTTTCACAGTACTACTGCTGGCAGCTCCTCGGTTTGCAGATGTATTTCGCGTGTTGACGAGGCATTTGGCTACCTTAAGAGGGTCATAGTTACTCCTGCCACTTGCTCCCCGTTCTACCACAGTCACATCTACAAGCTTACTCTGGCCAGTTCACCAGAAGCGATACGCCATTATTTGTTGACCTTAAGACTTTCACAGTACTCCTTGCGGGAGCTCCTCGGGATTGCCAATGTAATTCGCCTTTTGACGAGGCATTTGGCTACCCTAAGAGAGTCATAGTTACTCCTGCCAGTTGCTCCCCGTTTTACCACAGTCACATCTACAAGCTTACTCTGGCCGTTCACCAGAAGCGATACGCCATTATTTGTTGACCTTAAGACTTTCACAGTACTCCTTCCGGGAGCTCATCCAGAATGCCGATGTTTTTCGCCTGTTGACGAGGCATTTTTCTACCTTAAGAGAGTCATTGTTACACCTGCCAAATGCTCGCCGTTAACCACAGCCACATTTTCAAGCTTCCTCTGGCCCAGTTCACCTGAAGCGGTACACCATTATTTGTCGGCTTTGAGACCTTCACTGTACTCCTGCCGGGAGCACCTCGAGTTTGCCGATGTATTTCGCCTATTGACGAGGCATTTGGCTACCTTAAGAGAGTCATAGTTACTCCTACCACTTGCACCCAGATTTATCACTGTCACATCCTCAAGCTTTCTCCGGCCAGTTCACCACAAGCGATACGCCATTATCTGTCGACATAAAGTGTTTCACAGTACTACTGCTGGCAGCTCCTCGGTTTGCAGATGTATTTCGCATGTTGACGAGGCATTTGGCTACCTTAAGAGAGTCATAGTTACTCCTGCCACTTGCTCCCCGTTCTACCACAGTCACATCTACAAGCTTACTCTGGCCAGTTCACCAGAAGCGATACGCCATTATTTGTTGACCTTAAGACTTTCACAGTACTCCTTGCGGGAGCTCCTCGGGATTGCCAATGTAATGCGCCTTTTGACGAGGCATTTGGCTACCCTAAGAGAGTCATAGTTACTCCTGCCAGTTGCTCCCCGTTTTACCACAGTCACATCTACAAGCTTACTCTGGCCGTTCACCAGAAGCGATACGCCATTATTTGTTGACCTTAAGCCTTTCACAGTACTCCTTCCGGGAGCTCATCGAGAATGCCGATGTTTTTCGCATGTTGACGAGGCATTTTTCTACCTTAAGAGAATCATTGTTACACCTGCCAAATGCTCGCCGTTAACCACAGCCACATTTTCAAGCTTCCTCTGGCCCAGTTCACCTGAAGCGGTACACCATTATTTGTCGGCTTTGAGACCTTCACTGTACTCCTGCCGGGAGCACCTCGAGTTTGCCGATGTATTTCGCCTATTGACGAGGCATTTGGCTACCTTAAGAGAGTCATAGTTACTCCTACCACTTGCACCCAGATTTATCACTGTCACATCCTCAAGCTTTCTCCGGCCAGTTCACCACAAGCGATACGCCATTATCTGTCGACATAAAGTGTTTCACAGTACTACTGCTGGCAGCTCCTCGGTTTGCAGATGTATTTCGCATGTTGACGAGGCATTTGGCTACCTTAAGAGAGTCATAGTTACTCCTGCCACTTGCTCCCCGTTCTACCACAGTCACATCTACAAGCTTACTCTGGCCAGTTCACCAGAAGCGATACGCCATTATTTGTTGACCTTAAGACTTTCACAGTACTCCTTGCGGGAGCTCCTCGGGATTGCCAATGTAATTCGCCTTTTGACGAGGCATTTGGCTACCCTAAGAGAGTCATAGTTACTCCTGCCAGTTGCTCCCCGTTTTACCACAGTCACATCTACAAGCTTACTCTGGCCGTTCACCAGAAGCGATACGCCATTATTTGTTGACCTTAAGACTTTCACAGTACTCCTTCCGGGAGCTCATCGAGAATGCCGATGTTTTTCGCCTGTTGACGAGGCATTTTTCTACCTTAAGAGAGTCATTGTTACACCTGCCAAATGCTCGCCGTTAACCACAGCCACATTTTCAAGCTTCCTCTGGCCCAGTTCACCTGAAGCGGTACACCATTATTTGTCGGCTTTGAGACCTTCACTGTACTCCTGCCGGGAGCACCTCGAGTTTGCCGATGTATTTCGCCTATTGACGAGGCATTTGGCTACCTTAAGAGAGTCATAGTTACTCCTGCCACTTGCTCCCCGTTCTACCACAGTCACATCTACAAGCTTACTCTGGCCAGTTCACCAGAAGCGATACGCCATTATTTGTTGACCTTAAGACTTTCACAGTACTCCTTGCGGGAGCTCCTCGGGATTGCCAATGTAATTCGCCTTTTGACGAGGCATTTGGCTACCCTAAGAGAGTCATAGTTACTCCTGCCAGTTGCTCCCCGTTTTACCACAGTCACATCTACAAGCTTACTCTGGCCGTTCACCAGAAGCGATACGCCATTATTTGTTGACCTTAAGACTTTCACAGTACTCCTTCCGGGAGCTCATCGAGAATGCCGATGTTTTTCGCATGTTGACGAGGCGTTTTTCTACCTTAAGAGAATCATTGTTACACCTGCCAAATGCTCGCCGTTAACCACAGCCACATTTTCAAGCTTCCTCTGGCCCAGTTCACCTGAAGCGGTACACCATTATTAGTCGGCTTTGAGACCTTCACTGTACTCCTGCCGGGAGCACCTCGAGTTTGCCGATGTATTTCGCCTATTGACGAGGCATTTGGCTACCTTAAGAGAGTCATAGTTACTCCTACCACTTGCACCCAGATTTATCACTGTCACATCCTCAAGCTTTCTCCGGCCAGTTCACCACAAGCGATACGCCATTATCTGTCGACATAAAGTGTTTCACAGTACTACTGCTGGCAGCTCCTCGGTTTGCAGATGTATTTCGCATGTTGACGAGGCATTTGGCTACCTTAAGAGAGTCATAGTTACTCCTGCCACTTGCTCCCCGTTCTACCACAGTCACATCTACAAGCTTACTCTGGCCAGTTCACCAGAAGCGATACGCCATTATTTGTTGACCTTAAGACTTTCACAGTACTCCTTGCGGGAGCTCCTCGGGATTGCCAATGTAATTCGCCTTTTGACGAGGCATTTGGCTACCCTAAGAGAGTCATAGTTACTCCTGCCAGTTGCTCCCCGTTTTACCACAGTCACATCTACAAGCTTACTCTGGCCGTTCACCAGAAGCGATACGCCATTATTTGTTGACCTTAAGACTTTCACAGTACTCCTTGCGGGAGCTCCTCGGGATTGCCAATGTAATTCGCCTTTTGACGAGGCATTTGGCTACCCTAAGAGAGTCATAGTTACTCCTGCCAGTTGCTCCCCGTTTTACCACAGTCACATCTACAAGCTTACTCTGGCCGTTCACCAGAAGCGATACGCCATTATTTGTTGACCTTAAGACTTTCACAGTACTCCTTCCGGGAGCTCATCGAGAATGCCGATGTTTTTCGCATGTTGACGAGGCATTTTTCTACCTTAAGAGAATCATTGTTACACCTGCCAAATGCTCGCCGTTAACCACAGCCACATTTTCAAGCTTCCTCTGGCCCAGTTCACCTGAAGCGGTACACCATTATTTGTCGGCTTTGAGACCTTCACTGTACTCCTGCCGGGAGCACCTCGAGTTTGCCGATGTATTTCGCCTATTGACGAGGCATTTGGCTACCTTAAGAGAGTCATAGTTACTCCTACCACTTGCACCCAGATTTATCACTGTCACATCCTCAAGCTTTCTCCGGCCAGTTCACCACAAGCGATACGCCATTATCTGTCGACATAAAGTGTTTCACAGTACTACTGCTGGCAGCTCCTCGGTTTGCAGATGTATTTCGCGTGTTGACGAGGCATTTGGCTACCTTAAGAGGGTCATAGTTACTCCTGCCACTTGCTCCCCGTTCTACCACAGTCACATCTACAAGCTTACTCTGGCCAGTTCACCAGAAGCGATACGCCATTATTTGTTGACCTTAAGACTTTCACAGTACTCCTTGCGGGAGCTCCTCGGGATTGCCAATGTAATTCGCCTTTTGACGAGGCATTTGGCTACCCTAAGAGAGTCATAGTTACTCCTGCCAGTTGCTCCCCGTTTTACCACAGTCACATCTACAAGCTTACTCTGGCCGTTCACCAGAAGCGATACGCCATTATTTGTTGACCTTAAGACTTTCACAGTACTCCTTCCGGGAGCTCATCCAGAATGCCGATGTTTTTCGCCTGTTGACGAGGCATTTTTCTACCTTAAGAGAGTCATTGTTACACCTGCCAAATGCTCGCCGTTAACCACAGCCACATTTTCAAGCTTCCTCTGGCCCAGTTCACCTGAAGCGGTACACCATTATTTGTCGGCTTTGAGACCTTCACTGTACTCCTGCCGGGAGCACCTCGAGTTTGCCGATGTATTTCGCCTATTGACGAGGCATTTGGCTACCTTAAGAGAGTCATAGTTACTCCTAACACTTGCACCCAGATTTATCACTGTCACATCCTCAAGCTTTCTCCGGCCAGTTCACCACAAGCGATACGCCATTATCTGTCGACATAAAGTGTTTCACAGTACTACTGCTGGCAGCTCCTCGGTTTGCAGATGTATTTCGCATGTTGACGAGGCATTTGGCTACCTTAAGAGAGTCATAGTTACTCCTGCCACTTGCTCCCCGTTCTACCACAGTCACATCTACAAGCTTACTCTGGCCAGTTCACCAGAAGCGATACGCCATTATTTGTTGACCTTAAGACTTTCACAGTACTCCTTGCGGGAGCTCCTCGGGATTGCCAATGTAATGCGCCTTTTGACGAGGCATTTGGCTACCCTAAGAGAGTCATAGTTACTCCTGCCAGTTGCTCCCCGTTTTACCACAGTCACATCTACAAGCTTACTCTGGCCGTTCACCAGAAGCGATACGCCATTATTTGTTGACCTTAAGACTTTCACAGTACTCCTTGCGGGAGCTCCTCGGGATTGCCAATGTAATTCGCCTTTTGACGAGGCATTTGGCTACCCTAAGAGAGTCATAGTTACTCCTGCCAGTTGCTCCCCGTTTTACCACAGTCACATCTACAAGCTTACTCTGGCCGTTCACCAGAAGCGATACGCCATTATTTGTTGACCTTAAGACTTTCACAGTACTCCTTCCGGGAGCTCATCGAGAATGCCGATGTTTTTCGCATGTTGACGAGGCATTTTTCTACCTTAAGAGAATCATTGTTACACCTGCCAAATGCTCGCCGTTAACCACAGCCACATTTTCAAGCTTCCTCTGGCCCAGTTCACCTGAAGCGGTACACCATTATTTGTCGGCTTTGAGACCTTCACTGTACTCCTGCCGGGAGCACCTCGAGTTTGCCGATGTATTTCGCCTATTGACGAGGCATTTGGCTACCTTAAGAGAGTCATAGTTACTCCTACCACTTGCACCCAGATTTATCACTGTCACATCCTCAAGCTTTCTCCGGCCAGTTCACCACAAGCGATACGCCATTATCTGTCGACATAAAGTGTTTCACAGTACTACTGCTGGCAGCTCCTCGGTTTGCAGATGTATTTCGCGTGTTGACGAGGCATTTGGCTACCTTAAGAGGGTCATAGTTACTCCTGCCACTTGCTCCCCGTTCTACCACAGTCACATCTACAAGCTTACTCTGGCCAGTTCACCAGAAGCGATACGCCATTATTTGTTGACCTTAAGACTTTCACAGTACTCCTTGCGGGAGCTCCTCGGGATTGCCAATGTAATTCGCCTTTTGACGAGGCATTTGGCTACCCTAAGAGAGTCATAGTTACTCCTGCCAGTTGCTCCCCGTTTTACCACAGTCACATCTACAAGCTTACTCTGGCCGTTCACCAGAAGCGATACGCCATTATTTGTTGACCTTAAGACTTTCACAGTACTCCTTCCGGGAGCTCATCCAGAATGCCGATGTTTTTCGCCTGTTGACGAGGCATTTTTCTACCTTAAGAGAGTCATTGTTACACCTGCCAAATGCTCGCCGTTAACCACAGCCACATTTTCAAGCTTCCTCTGGCCCAGTTCACCTGAAGCGGTACACCATTATTTGTCGGCTTTGAGACCTTCACTGTACTCCTGCCGGGAGCACCTCGAGTTTGCCGATGTATTTCGCCTATTGACGAGGCATTTGGCTACCTTAAGAGAGTCATAGTTACTCCTACCACTTGCACCCAGATTTATCACTGTCACATCCTCAAGCTTTCTCCGGCCAGTTCACCACAAGCGATACGCCATTATCTGTCGACATAAAGTGTTTCACAGTACTACTGCTGGCAGCTCCTCGGTTTGCAGATGTATTTCGCATGTTGACGAGGCATTTGGCTACCTTAAGAGAGTCATAGTTACTCCTGCCACTTGCTCCCCGTTCTACCACAGTCACATCTACAAGCTTACTCTGGCCAGTTCACCAGAAGCGATACGCCATTATTTGTTGACCTTAAGACTTTCACAGTACTCCTTGCGGGAGCTCCTCGGGATTGCCAATGTAATGCGCCTTTTGACGAGGCATTTGGCTACCCTAAGAGAGTCATAGTTACTCCTGCCAGTTGCTCCCCGTTTTACCACAGTCACATCTACAAGCTTACTCTGGCCGTTCACCAGAAGCGATACGCCATTATTTGTTGACCTTAAGCCTTTCACAGTACTCCTTCCGGGAGCTCATCGAGAATGCCGATGTTTTTCGCATGTTGACGAGGCATTTTTCTACCTTAAGAGAATCATTGTTACACCTGCCAAATGCTCGCCGTTAACCACAGCCACATTTTCAAGCTTCCTCTGGCCCAGTTCACCTGAAGCGGTACACCATTATTTGTCGGCTTTGAGACCTTCACTGTACTCCTGCCGGGAGCACCTCGAGTTTGCCGATGTATTTCGCCTATTGACGAGGCATTTGGCTACCTTAAGAGAGTCATAGTTACTCCTACCACTTGCACCCAGATTTATCACTGTCACATCCTCAAGCTTTCTCCGGCCAGTTCACCACAAGCGATACGCCATTATCTGTCGACATAAAGTGTTTCACAGTACTACTGCTGGCAGCTCCTCGGTTTGCAGATGTATTTCGCATGTTGACGAGGCATTTGGCTACCTTAAGAGAGTCATAGTTACTCCTGCCACTTGCTCCCCGTTCTACCACAGTCACATCTACAAGCTTACTCTGGCCAGTTCACCAGAAGCGATACGCCATTATTTGTTGACCTTAAGACTTTCACAGTACTCCTTGCGGGAGCTCCTCGGGATTGCCAATGTAATTCGCCTTTTGACGAGGCATTTGGCTACCCTAAGAGAGTCATAGTTACTCCTGCCAGTTGCTCCCCGTTTTACCACAGTCACATCTACAAGCTTACTCTGGCCGTTCACCAGAAGCGATACGCCATTATTTGTTGACCTTAAGACTTTCACAGTACTCCTTCCGGGAGCTCATCGAGAATGCCGATGTTTTTCGCCTGTTGACGAGGCATTTTTCTACCTTAAGAGAGTCATTGTTACACCTGCCAAATGCTCGCCGTTAACCACAGCCACATTTTCAAGCTTCCTCTGGCCCAGTTCACCTGAAGCGGTACACCATTATTTGTCGGCTTTGAGACCTTCACTGTACTCCTGCCGGGAGCACCTCGAGTTTGCCGATGTATTTCGCCTATTGACGAGGCATTTGGCTACCTTAAGAGAGTCATAGTTACTCCTGCCACTTGCTCCCCGTTCTACCACAGTCACATCTACAAGCTTACTCTGGCCAGTTCACCAGAAGCGATACGCCATTATTTGTTGACCTTAAGACTTTCACAGTACTCCTTGCGGGAGCTCCTCGGGATTGCCAATGTAATTCGCCTTTTGACGAGGCATTTGGCTACCCTAAGAGAGTCATAGTTACTCCTGCCAGTTGCTCCCCGTTTTACCACAGTCACATCTACAAGCTTACTCTGGCCGTTCACCAGAAGCGATACGCCATTATTTGTTGACCTTAAGACTTTCACAGTACTCCTTCCGGGAGCTCATCGAGAATGCCGATGTTTTTCGCATGTTGACGAGGCATTTTTCTACCTTAAGAGAATCATTGTTACACCTGCCAAATGCTCGCCGTTAACCACAGCCACATTTTCAAGCTTCCTCTGGCCCAGTTCACCTGAAGCGGTACACCATTATTTGTCGGCTTTGAGACCTTCACTGTACTCCTGCCGGGAGCACCTCGAGTTTGCCGATGTATTTCGCCTATTGACGAGGCATTTGGCTACCTTAAGAGAGTCATAGTTACTCCTACCACTTGCACCCAGATTTATCACTGTCACATCCTCAAGCTTTCTCCGGCCAGTTCACCACAAGCGATACGCCATTATCTGTCGACATAAAGTGTTTCACAGTACTACTGCTGGCAGCTCCTCGGTTTGCAGATGTATTTCGCGTGTTGACGAGGCATTTGGCTACCTTAAGAGGGTCATAGTTACTCCTGCCACTTGCTCCCCGTTCTACCACAGTCACATCTACAAGCTTACTCTGGCCAGTTCACCAGAAGCGATACGCCATTATTTGTTGACCTTAAGACTTTCACAGTACTCCTTGCGGGAGCTCCTCGGGATTGCCAATGTAATTCGCCTTTTGACGAGGCATTTGGCTACCCTAAGAGAGTCACAGTTACTCCTGCCAGTTGCTCCCCGTTTTACCACAGTCACATCTACAAGCTTACTCTGGCCGTTCACCAGAAGCGATACGCCATTATTTGTTGACCTTAAGACTTTCACAGTACTCCTTCCGGGAGCTCATCCAGAATGCCGATGTTTTTCGCCTGTTGACGAGGCATTTTTCTACCTTAAGAGAGTCATTGTTACACCTGCCAAATGCTCGCCGTTAACCACAGCCACATTTTCAAGCTTCCTCTGGCCCAGTTCACCTGAAGCGGTACACCATTATTTGTCGGCTTTGAGACCTTCACTGTACTCCTGCCGGGAGCACCTCGAGTTTGCCGATGTATTTCGCCTATTGACGAGGCATTTGGCTACCTTAAGAGAGTCATAGTTACTCCTACCACTTGCACCCAGATTTATCACTGTCACATCCTCAAGCTTTCTCCGGCCAGTTCACCACAAGCGATACGCCATTATCTGTCGACATAAAGTGTTTCACAGTACTACTGCTGGCAGCTCCTCGGTTTGCAGATGTATTTCGCATGTTGACGAGGCATTTGGCTACCTTAAGAGAGTCATAGTTACTCCTGCCACTTGCTCCCCGTTCTACCACAGTCACATCTACAAGCTTACTCTGGCCAGTTCACCAGAAGCGATACGCCATTATTTGTTGACCTTAAGACTTTCACAGTACTCCTTGCGGGAGCTCCTCGGGATTGCCAATGTAATGCGCCTTTTGACGAGGCATTTGGCTACCCTAAGAGAGTCATAGTTACTCCTGCCAGTTGCTCCCCGTTTTACCACAGTCACATCTACAAGCTTACTCTGGCCGTTCACCAGAAGCGATACGCCATTATTTGTTGACCTTAAGCCTTTCACAGTACTCCTTCCGGGAGCTCATCGAGAATGCCGATGTTTTTCGCATGTTGACGAGGCATTTTTCTACCTTAAGAGAATCATTGTTACACCTGCCAAATGCTCGCCGTTAACCACAGCCACATTTTCAAGCTTCCTCTGGCCCAGTTCACCTGAAGCGGTACACCATTATTTGTCGGCTTTGAGACCTTCACTGTACTCCTGCCGGGAGCACCTCGAGTTTGCCGATGTATTTCGCCTATTGACGAGGCATTTGGCTACCTTAAGAGAGTCATAGTTACTCCTACCACTTGCACCCAGATTTATCACTGTCACATCCTCAAGCTTTCTCCGGCCAGTTCACCACAAGCGATACGCCATTATCTGTCGACATAAAGTGTTTCACAGTACTACTGCTGGCAGCTCCTCGGTTTGCAGATGTATTTCGCATGTTGACGAGGCATTTGGCTACCTTAAGAGAGTCATAGTTACTCCTGCCACTTGCTCCCCGTTCTACCACAGTCACATCTACAAGCTTACTCTGGCCAGTTCACCAGAAGCGATACGCCATTATTTGTTGACCTTAAGACTTTCACAGTACTCCTTGCGGGAGCTCCTCGGGATTGCCAATGTAATTCGCCTTTTGACGAGGCATTTGGCTACCCTAAGAGAGTCATAGTTACTCCTGCCAGTTGCTCCCCGTTTTACCACAGTCACATCTACAAGCTTACTCTGGCCGTTCACCAGAAGCGATACGCCATTATTTGTTGACCTTAAGACTTTCACAGTACTCCTTCCGGGAGCTCATCGAGAATGCCGATGTTTTTCGCCTGTTGACGAGGCATTTTTCTACCTTAAGAGAGTCATTGTTACACCTGCCAAATGCTCGCCGTTAACCACAGCCACATTTTCAAGCTTCCTCTGGCCCAGTTCACCTGAAGCGGTACACCATTATTTGTCGGCTTTGAGACCTTCACTGTACTCCTGCCGGGAGCACCTCGAGTTTGCCGATGTATTTCGCCTATTGACGAGGCATTTGGCTACCTTAAGAGAGTCATAGTTACTCCTGCCACTTGCTCCCCGTTCTACCACAGTCACATCTACAAGCTTACTCTGGCCAGTTCACCAGAAGCGATACGCCATTATTTGTTGACCTTAAGACTTTCACAGTACTCCTTGCGGGAGCTCCTCGGGATTGCCAATGTAATTCGCCTTTTGACGAGGCATTTGGCTACCCTAAGAGAGTCATAGTTACTCCTGCCAGTTGCTCCCCGTTTTACCACAGTCACATCTACAAGCTTACTCTGGCCGTTCACCAGAAGCGATACGCCATTATTTGTTGACCTTAAGACTTTCACAGTACTCCTTCCGGGAGCTCATCGAGAATGCCGATGTTTTTCGCCTGTTGACGAGGCATTTTTCTACCTTAAGAGAGTCATTGTTACACCTGCCAAATGCTCGCCGTTAACCACAGCCACATTTTCAAGCTTCCTCTGGCCCAGTTCACCTGAAGCGGTACACCATTATTTGTCGGCTTTGAGACCTTCACTGTACTCCTGCCGGGAGCACCTCGAGTTTGCCGATGTATTTCGCCTATTGACGAGGCATTTGACTACCTTAAGAGAGTCATAGTTACTCCTACCACTTGCACCCAGATTTATCACTGTCACATCCTCAAGCTTTCTCCGGCCAGTTCACCACAAGCGATACGCCATTATCTGTCGACATAAAGTGTTTCACAGTACTACTGCTGGCAGCTCCTCGGTTTGCAGATGTATTTCGCATGTTGACGAGGCATTTGGCTACCTTAAGAGAGTCATAGTTACTCCTGCCACTTGCTCCCCGTTCTACCACAGTCACATCTACAAGCTTACTCTGGCCAGTTCACCAGAAGCGATACGCCATTATTTGTTGACCTTAAGACTTTCACAGTACTCCTTGCGGGAGCTCCTCGGGATTGCCAATGTAATGCGCCTTTTGACGAGGCATTTGGCTACCCTAAGAGAGTCATAGTTACTCCTGCCAGTTGCTCCCCGTTTTACCACAGTCACATCTACAAGCTTACTCTGGCCGTTCACCAGAAGCGATACGCCATTATTTGTTGACCTTAAGCCTTTCACAGTACTCCTTCCGGGAGCTCATCGAGAATGCCGATGTTTTTCGCATGTTGACGAGGCATTTTTCTACCTTAAGAGAATCATTGTTACACCTGCCAAATGCTCGCCGTTAACCACAGCCACATTTTCAAGCTTCCTCTGGCCCAGTTCACCTGAAGCGGTACACCATTATTTGTCGGCTTTGAGACCTTCACTGTACTCCTGCCGGGAGCACCTCGAGTTTGCCGATGTATTTCGCCTATTGACGAGGCATTTGGCTACCTTAAGAGAGTCATAGTTACTCCTACGACTTGCACCCAGATTTATCACTGTCACATCCTCAAGCTTTCTCCGGCCAGTTCACCACAAGCGATACGCCATTATCTGTCGACATAAAGTGTTTCACAGTACTACTGCTGGCAGCTCCTCGGTTTGCAGATGTATTTCGCATGTTGACGAGGCATTTGGCTACGTTAAGAGAGTCATAGTTACTCCTGCCACTTGCTCCCCGTTCTACCACAGTCACATCTACAAGCTTACTCTGGCCAGTTCACCAGAAGCGATACGCCATTATTTGTTGACCTTAAGACTTTCACAGTACTCCTTGCGGGAGCTCCTCGGGATTGCCAATGTAATTCGCCTTTTGACGAGGCATTTGGCTACCCTAAGAGAGTCATAGTTACTCCTGCCAGTTGCTCCCCGTTTTACCACAGTCACATCTACAAGCTTACTCTGGCCGTTCACCAGAAGCGATACGCCATTATTTGTTGACCTTAAGACTTTCACAGTACTACTTCCGGGAGCTCATCGAGAATGCCGATGTTTTTCGCCTGTTGACGAGGCATTTTTCTACCTTAAGAGAGTCATTGTTACACCTGCCAAATGCTCGCCGTTAACCACAGCCACATTTTCAAGCTTCCTCTGGCCCAGTTCACCTGAAGCGGTACACCATTATTTGTCGGCTTTGAGACCTTCACTGTACTCCTGCCGGGAGCACCTCGAGTTTGCCGATGTATTTCGCCTATTGACGAGGCATTTGGCTACCTTAAGAGAGTCATAGTTACTCCTGCCACTTGCTCCCCGTTCTACCACAGTCACATCTACAAGCTTACTCTGGCCAGTTCACCAGAAGCGATACGCCATTATTTGTTGACCTTAAGACTTTCACAGTACTCCTTGCGGGAGCTCCTCGGGATTGCCAATGTAATTCGCCTTTTGACGAGGCATTTGGCTACCCTAAGAGAGTCATAGTTACTCCTGCCAGTTGCTCCCCGTTTTACCACAGTCACATCTACAAGCTTACTCTGGCCGTTCACCAGAAGCGATACGCCATTATTTGTTGACCTTAAGACTTTCACAGTACTCCTTCCGGGAGCTCATCGAGAATGCCGATGTTTTTCGCATGTTGACGAGGCATTTTTCTACCTTAAGAGAATCATTGTTACACCTGCCAAATGCTCGCCGTTAACCACAGCCACATTTTCAAGCTTCCTCTGGCCCAGTTCACCTGAAGCGGTACACCATTATTTGTCGGCTTTGAGACCTTCACTGTACTCCTGCCGGGAGCACCTCGAGTTTGCCGATGTATTTCGCCTATTGACGAGGCATTTGGCTACCTTAAGAGAGTCATAGTTACTCCTACCACTTGCACCCAGATTTATCACTGTCACATCCTCAAGCTTTCTCCGGCCAGTTCACCACAAGCGATACGCCATTATCTGTCGACATAAAGTGTTTCACAGTACTACTGCTGGCAGCTCCTCGGTTTGCAGATGTATTTCGCATGTTGACGAGGCATTTGGCTACCTTAAGAGAGTCATAGTTACTCCTGCCACTTGCTCCCCGTTCTACCACAGTCACATCTACAAGCTTACTCTGGCCAGTTCACCAGAAGCGATACGCCATTATTTGTTGACCTTAAGACTTTCACAGTACTCCTTGCGGGAGCTCCTCGGGATTGCCAATGTAATTCGCCTTTTGACGAGGCATTTGGCTACCCTAAGAGAGTCATAGTTACTCCTGCCAGTTGCTCCCCGTTTTACCACAGTCACATCTACAAGCTTACTCTGGCCGTTCACCAGAAGCGATACGCCATTATTTGTTGACCTTAAGACTTTCACAGTACTCCTTGCGGGAGCTCCTCGGGATTGCCAATGTAATTCGCCTTTTGACGAGGCATTTGGCTACCCTAAGAGAGTCATAGTTACTCCTGCCAGTTGCTCCCCGTTTTACCACAGTCACATCTACAAGCTTACTCTGGCCGTTCACCAGAAGCGATACGCCATTATTTGTTGACCTTAAGACTTTCACAGTACTCCTTCCGGGAGCTCATCGAGAATGCCGATGTTTTTCGCATGTTGACGAGGCATTTTTCTACCTTAAGAGAATCATTGTTACACCTGCCAAATGCTCGCCGTTAACCACAGCCACATTTTCAAGCTTCCTCTGGCCCAGTTCACCTGAAGCGGTACACCATTATTTGTCGGCTTTGAGACCTTCACTGTACTCCTGCCGGGAGCACCTCGAGTTTGCCGATGTATTTCGCCTATTGACGAGGCATTTGGCTACCTTAAGAGAGTCATAGTTACTCCTACCACTTGCACCCAGATTTATCACTGTCACATCCTCAAGCTTTCTCCGGCCAGTTCACCACGGGCGATACGCCATTATCTGTCGACATAAAGTGTTTCACAGTACTACTGCTGGCAGCTCCTCGGTTTGCAGATGTATTTCGCATGTTGACGAGGCATTTGGCTACCTTAAGAGAGTCATAGTTACTCCTGCCACTTGCTCCCCGTTCTACCACAGTCACATCTACAAGCTTACTCTGGCCAGTTCACCAGAAGCGATACGCCATTATTTGTTGACCTTAAGACTTTCACAGTACTCCTTGCGGGAGCTCCTCGGGATTGCCAATGTAATTCGCCTTTTGACGAGGCATTTGGCTACCCTAAGACAGTCATAGTTACTCCTGCCAGTTGCTCCCCGTTTTACCACAGTCACATCTACAAGCTTACTCTGGCCGTTCACCAGAAGCGATACGCCATTATTTGTTGACCTTAAGCCTTTCACAGTACTCCTTCCGGGAGCTCATCGAGAAAGCCGATGTTTTTCGCATGTTGACGAGGCATTTTTCTACCTTAAGAGAATCATTGTTACACCTGCCAAATGCTCGCCGTTAACCACAGCCACATTTTCAAGCTTCCTCTGGCCCAGTTCACCTGAAGCGGTACACCATTATTTGTCGGCTTTGAGACCTTCACTGTACTCCTGCCGGGAGCACCTCGAGTTTGCCGATGTATTTCGCCTATTGACGAGGCATTTGGCTACCTTAAGAGAGTCATAGTTACTCCTACCACTTGCACCCAGATTTATCACTGTCACATCCTCAAGCTTTCTCCGGCCAGTTCACCACAGGCGATACGCCATTATCTGTCGACATAAAGTGTTTCACAGTACTACTGCTGGCAGCTCCTCGGTTTGCAGATGTATTTCGCATGTTGACGAGGCATTTGGCTACCTTAAGAGAGTCATAGTTACTCCTGCCACTTGCTCCCCGTTCTACCACAGTCACATCTACAAGCTTACTCTGGCCAGTTCACCAGAAGCGATACGCCATTATTTGTTGACCTTAAGACTTTCACAGTACTCCTTGCGGGAGCTCCTCGGGATTGCCAATGTAATTCGCCTTTTGACGAGGCATTTGGCTACCCTAAGAGAGTCATAGTTACTCCTGCCAGTTGCTCCCCGTTTTACCACAGTCACATCTACAAGCTTACTCTGGCCGTTCACCAGAAGCGATACGCCATTATTTGTTGACCTTAAGACTTTCACAGTACTCCTTGCGGGAGCTCCTCGGGATTGCCAATGTAATTCGCCTTTTGACGAGGCATTTGGCTACCCTAAGAGAGTCATAGTTACTCCTGCCAGTTGCTCCCCGTTTTACCACAGTCACATCTACAAGCTTACTCTGGCCGTTCACCAGAAGCGATACGCCATTATTTGTTGACCTTAAGACTTTCACAGTACTCCTTCCGGGAGCTCATCGAGAATGCCGATGTTTTTCGCATGTTGACGAGGCATTTTTCTACCTTAAGAGAATCATTGTTACACCTGCCAAATGCTCGCCGTTAACCACAGCCACATTTTCAAGCTTCCTCTGGCCCAGTTCACCTGAAGCGGTACACCATTATTTGTCGGCTTTGAGACCTTCACTGTACTCCTGCCGGGAGCACCTCGAGTTTGCCGATGTATTTCGCCTATTGACGAGGCATTTGGCTACCTTAAGAGAGTCATAGTTACTCCTACCACTTGCACCCAGATTTATCACTGTCACATCCTCAAGCTTTCTCCGGCCAGTTCACCACGGGCGATACGCCATTATCTGTCGACATAAAGTGTTTCACAGTACTACTGCTGGCAGCTCCTCGGTTTGCAGATGTATTTCGCATGTTGACGAGGCATTTGGCTACCTTAAGAGAGTCATAGTTACTCCTGCCACTTGCTCCCCGTTCTACCACAGTCACATCTACAAGCTTACTCTGGCCAGTTCACCAGAAGCGATACGCCATTATTTGTTGACCTTAAGACTTTCACAGTACTCCTTGCGGGAGCTCCTCGGGATTGCCAATGTAATTCGCCTTTTGACGAGGCATTTGGCTACCCTAAGACAGTCATAGTTACTCCTGCCAGTTGCTCCCCGTTTTACCACAGTCACATCTACAAGCTTACTCTGGCCGTTCACCAGAAGCGATACGCCATTATTTGTTGACCTTAAGCCTTTCACAGTACTCCTTCCGGGAGCTCATCGAGAAAGCCGATGTTTTTCGCATGTTGACGAGGCATTTTTCTACCTTAAGAGAATCATTGTTACACCTGCCAAATGCTCGCCGTTAACCACAGCCACATTTTCAAGCTTCCTCTGGCCCAGTTCACCTGAAGCGGTACACCATTATTTGTCGGCTTTGAGACCTTCACTGTACTCCTGCCGGGAGCACCTCGAGTTTGCCGATGTATTTCGCCTATTGACGAGGCATTTGGCTACCTTAAGAGAGTCATAGTTACTCCTACCACTTGCACCCAGATTTATCACTGTCACATCCTCAAGCTTTCTCCGGCCAGTTCACCACAGGCGATACGCCATTATCTGTCGACATAAAGTGTTTCACAGTACTACTGCTGGCAGCTCCTCGGTTTGCAGATGTATTTCGCATGTTGACGAGGCATTTGGCTACCTTAAGAGAGTCATAGTTACTCCTGCCACTTGCTCCCCGTTCTACCACAGTCACATCTACAAGCTTACTCTGGCCAGTTCACCAGAAGCGATACGCCATTATTTGTTGACCTTAAGACTTTCACAGTACTCCTTGCGGGAGCTCCTCGGGATTGCCAATGTAATTCGCCTTTTGACGAGGCATTTGGCTACCCTAAGAGAGTCATAGTTACTCCTGCCAGTTGCTCCCCGTTTTACCACAGTCACATCTACAAGCTTACTCTGGCCGTTCACCAGAAGCGATACGCCATTATTTGTTGACCTTAAGACTTTCACAGTACTCCTTCCGGGAGCTCATCGAGAATGCCGATGTTTTTCGCCTGTTGACGAGGCATTTTTCTACCTTAAGAGAGTCATTGTTACACCTGCCAAATGCTCGCCGTTAACCACAGCCACATTTTCAAGCTTCCTCTGGCCCAGTTCACCTGAAGCGGTACACCATTATTTGTCGGCTTTGAGACCTTCACTGTACTCCTGCCGGGAGCACCTCGAGTTTGCCGATGTATTTCGCCTATTGACGAGGCATTTGGCTACCTTAAGAGAGTCATAGTTACTCCTGCCACTTGCTCCCCGTTCTACCACAGTCACATCTACAAGCTTACTCTGGCCAGTTCACCAGAAGCGATACGCCATTATTTGTTGACCTTAAGACTTTCACAGTACTCCTTGCGGGAGCTCCTCGGGATTGCCAATGTAATTCGCCTTTTGACGAGGCATTTGGCTACCCTAAGAGAGTCATAGTTACTCCTGCCAGTTGCTCCCCGTTTTACCACAGTCACATCTACAAGCTTACTCTGGCCGTTCACCAGAAGCGATACGCCATTATTTGTTGACCTTAAGACTTTCACAGTACTCCTTCCGGGAGCTCATCGAGAATGCCGATGTTTTTCGCCTGTTGACGAGGCATTTTTCTACCTTAAGAGAGTCATTGTTACACCTGCCAAATGCTCGCCGTTAACCACAGCCACATTTTCAAGCTTCCTCTGGCCCAGTTCACCTGAAGCGGTACACCATTATTTGTCGGCTTTGAGACCTTCACTGTACTCCTGCCGGGAGCACCTCGAGTTTGCCGATGTATTTCGCCTATTGACGAGGCATTTGGCTACCTTAAGAGAGTCATAGTTACTCCTACCACTTGCACCCAGATTTATCACTGTCACATCCTCAAGCTTTCTCCGGCCAGTTCACCACAAGCGATACGCCATTATCTGTCGACATAAAGTGTTTCACAGTACTACTGCTGGCAGCTCCTCGGTTTGCAGATGTATTTCGCATGTTGACGAGGCATTTGGCTACCTTAAGAGAGTCATAGTTACTCCTGCCACTTGCTCCCCGTTCTACCACAGTCACATCTACAAGCTTACTCTGGCCAGTTCACCAGAAGCGATACGCCATTATTTGTTGACCTTAAGACTTTCACAGTACTCCTTGCGGGAGCTCCTCGGGATTGCCAATGTAATGCGCCTTTTGACGAGGCATTTGGCTACCCTAAGAGAGTCATAGTTACTCCTGCCAGTTGCTCCCCGTTTTACCACAGTCACATCTACAAGCTTACTCTGGCCGTTCACCAGAAGCGATACGCCATTATTTGTTGACCTTAAGCCTTTCACAGTACTCCTTCCGGGAGCTCATCGAGAATGCCGATGTTTTTCGCATGTTGACGAGGCATTTTTCTACCTTAAGAGAATCATTGTTACACCTGCCAAATGCTCGCCGTTAACCACAGCCACATTTTCAAGCTTCCTCTGGCCCAGTTCACCTGAAGCGGTACACCATTATTTGTCGGCTTTGAGACCTTCACTGTACTCCTGCCGGGAGCACCTCGAGTTTGCCGATGTATTTCGCCTATTGACGAGGCATTTGGCTACCTTAAGAGAGTCATAGTTACTCCTACGACTTGCACCCAGATTTATCACTGTCACATCCTCAAGCTTTCTCCGGCCAGTTCACCACAAGCGATACGCCATTATCTGTCGACATAAAGTGTTTCACAGTACTACTGCTGGCAGCTCCTCGGTTTGCAGATGTATTTCGCATGTTGACGAGGCATTTGGCTACCTTAAGAGAGTCATAGTTACTCCTGCCACTTGCTCCCCGTTCTACCACAGTCACATCTACAAGCTTACTCTGGCCAGTTCACCAGAAGCGATACGCCATTATTTGTTGACCTTAAGACTTTCACAGTACTCCTTGCGGGAGCTCCTCGGGATTGCCAATGTAATTCGCCTTTTGACGAGGCATTTGGCTACCCTAAGAGAGTCATAGTTACTCCTGCCAGTTGCTCCCCGTTTTACCACAGTCACATCTACAAGCTTACTCTGGCCGTTCACCAGAAGCGATACGCCATTATTTGTTGACCTTAAGACTTTCACAGTACTCCTTCCGGGAGCTCATCGAGAATGCCGATGTTTTTCGCCTGTTGACGAGGCATTTTTCTACCTTAAGAGAGTCATTGTTACACCTGCCAAATGCTCGCCGTTAACCACAGCCACATTTTCAAGCTTCCTCTGGCCCAGTTCACCTGAAGCGGTACACCATTATTTGTCGGCTTTGAGACCTTCACTGTACTCCTGCCGGGAGCACCTCGAGTTTGCCGATGTATTTCGCCTATTGACGAGGCATTTGGCTACCTTAAGAGAGTCATAGTTACTCCTGCCACTTGCTCCCCGTTCTACCACAGTCACATCTACAAGCTTACTCTGGCCAGTTCACCAGAAGCGATACGCCATTATTTGTTGACCTTAAGACTTTCACAGTACTCCTTGCGGGAGCTCCTCGGGATTGCCAATGTAATTCGCCTTTTGACGAGGCATTTGGCTACCCTAAGAGAGTCATAGTTACTCCTGCCAGTTGCTCCCCGTTTTACCACAGTCACATCTACAAGCTTACTCTGGCCGTTCACCAGAAGCGATACGCCATTATTTGTTGACCTTAAGACTTTCACAGTACTCCTTCCGGGAGCTCATCGAGAATGCCGATGTTTTTCGCATGTTGACGAGGCATTTTTCTACCTTAAGAGAATCATTGTTACACCTGCCAAATGCTCGCCGTTAACCACAGCCACATTTTCAAGCTTCCTCTGGCCCAGTTCACCTGAAGCGGTACACCATTATTTGTCGGCTTTGAGACCTTCACTGTACTCCTGCCGGGAGCACCTCGAGTTTGCCGATGTATTTCGCCTATTGACGAGGCATTTGGCTACCTTAAGAGAGTCATAGTTACTCCTACCACTTGCACCCAGATTTATCACTGTCACATCCTCAAGCTTTCTCCGGCCAGTTCACCACAAGCGATACGCCATTATCTGTCGACATAAAGTGTTTCACAGTACTACTGCTGGCAGCTCCTCGGTTTGCAGATGTATTTCGCATGTTGACGAGGCATTTGGCTACCTTAAGAGAGTCATAGTTACTCCTGCCACTTGCTCCCCGTTCTACCACAGTCACATCTACAAGCTTACTCTGGCCAGTTCACCAGAAGCGATACGCCATTATTTGTTGACCTTAAGACTTTCACAGTACTCCTTGCGGGAGCTCCTCGGGATTGCCAATGTAATTCGCCTTTTGACGAGGCATTTGGCTACCCTAAGAGAGTCATAGTTACTCCTGCCAGTTGCTCCCCGTTTTACCACAGTCACATCTACAAGCTTACTCTGGCCGTTCACCAGAAGCGATACGCCATTATTTGTTGACCTTAAGACTTTCACAGTACTCCTTGCGGGAGCTCCTCGGGATTGCCAATGTAATTCGCCTTTTGACGAGGCATTTGGCTACCCTAAGAGAGTCATAGTTACTCCTGCCAGTTGCTCCCCGTTTTACCACAGTCACATCTACAAGCTTACTCTGGCCGTTCACCAGAAGCGATACGCCATTATTTGTTGACCTTAAGACTTTCACAGTACTCCTTCCGGGAGCTCATCGAGAATGCCGATGTTTTTCGCATGTTGACGAGGCATTTTTCTACCTTAAGAGAATCATTGTTACACCTGCCAAATGCTCGCCGTTAACCACAGCCACATTTTCAAGCTTCCTCTGGCCCAGTTCACCTGAAGCGGTACACCATTATTTGTCGGCTTTGAGACCTTCACTGTACTCCTGCCGGGAGCACCTCGAGTTTGCCGATGTATTTCGCCTATTGACGAGGCATTTGGCTACCTTAAGAGAGTCATAGTTACTCCTACCACTTGCACCCAGATTTATCACTGTCACATCCTCAAGCTTTCTCCGGCCAGTTCACCACGGGCGATACGCCATTATCTGTCGACATAAAGTGTTTCACAGTACTACTGCTGGCAGCTCCTCGGTTTGCAGATGTATTTCGCATGTTGACGAGGCATTTGGCTACCTTAAGAGAGTCATAGTTACTCCTGCCACTTGCTCCCCGTTCTACCACAGTCACATCTACAAGCTTACTCTGGCCAGTTCACCAGAAGCGATACGCCATTATTTGTTGACCTTAAGACTTTCACAGTACTCCTTGCGGGAGCTCCTCGGGATTGCCAATGTAATTCGCCTTTTGACGAGGCATTTGGCTACCCTAAGAGAGTCATAGTTACTCCTGCCAGTTGCTCCCCGTTTTACCACAGTCACATCTACAAGCTTACTCTGGCCGTTCACCAGAAGCGATACGCCATTATTTGTTGACCTTAAGCCTTTCACAGTACTCCTTCCGGGAGCTCATCGAGAATGCCGATGTTTTTCGCATGTTGACGAGGCATTTTTCTACCTTAAGAGAATCATTGTTACACCTGCCAAATGCTCGCCGTTAACCACAGCCACATTTTCAAGCTTCCTCTGGCCCAGTTCACCTGAAGCGGTACACCATTATTTGTCGGCTTTGAGACCTTCACTGTACTCCTGCCGGGAGCACCTCGAGTTTGCCGATGTATTTCGCCTATTGACGAGGCATTTGGCTACCTTAAGAGAGTCATAGTTACTCCTACCACTTGCACCCAGATTTATCACTGTCACATCCTCAAGCTTTCTCCGGCCAGTTCACCACAGGCGATACGCCATTATCTGTCGACATAAAGTGTTTCACAGTACTACTGCTGGCAGCTCCTCGGTTTGCAGATGTATTTCGCATGTTGACGAGGCATTTGGCTACCTTAAGAGAGTCATAGTTACTCCTGCCACTTGCTCCCCGTTCTACCACAGTCACATCTACAAGCTTACTCTGGCCAGTTCACCAGAAGCGATACGCCATTATTTGTTGACCTTAAGACTTTCACAGTACTCCTTGCGGGAGCTCCTCGGGATTGCCAATGTAATTCGCCTTTTGACGAGGCATTTGGCTACCCTAAGAGAGTCATAGTTACTCCTGCCAGTTGCTCCCCGTTTTACCACAGTCACATCTACAAGCTTACTCTGGCCGTTCACCAGAAGCGATACGCCATTATTTGTTGACCTTAAGACTTTCACAGTACTCCTTCCGGGAGCTCATCGAGAATGCCGATGTTTTTCGCCTGTTGACGAGGCATTTTTCTACCTTAAGAGAGTCATTGTAACACCTGCCAAATGCTCGCCGTTAACCACAGCCACATTTTCAGGCTTCCTCTGGCCCAGTTCACCTGAAGCGGTACACCATTATTTGTCGGCTTTGAGACCTTCACTGTACTCCTGCCGGGAGCACCTCGAGTTTGCCGATTTATTTCGCCTATTGACGAGGCATTTGGCTACCTTAAGAGAGTCATAGTTACTCCTGCCACTTGCTCCCCGTTCTACCACAGTCACATCTACAAGCTTACTCTGGCCAGTTCACCAGAAGCGATACGCCATTATTTGTTGACCTTAAGACTTTCACAGTACTCCTTGCGGGAGCTCCTCGGGATTGCCAATGTAATTCGCCTTTTGACGAGGCATTTGGCTACCCTAAGAGAGTCATAGTTACTCCTGCCAGTTGCTCCCCGTTTTACCACAGTCACATCTACAAGCTTACTCTGGCCGTTCACCAGAAGCGATACGCCATTATTTGTTGACCTTAAGCCTTTCACAGTACTCCTTCCGGGAGCTCATCGAGAATGCCGATGTTTTTCGCATGTTGACGAGGCATTTTTCTACCTTAAGAGAATCATTGTTACACCTGCCAAATGCTCGCCGTTAACCACAGCCACATTTTCAAGCTTCCTCTGGCCCAGTTCACCTGAAGCGGTACACCATTATTTGTCGGCTTTGAGACCTTCACTGTACTCCTGCCGGGAGCATCTCGAGTTTGCCGATGTATTTCGCCTATTGACGAGGCATTTGGCTACCTTAAGAGAGTCATAGTTACTCCTAACACTTGCACCCAGATTTATCACTGTCACATCCTCAAGCTTTCTCCGGCCAGTTCACCACAAGCGATACGCCATTATCTGTCGACATAAAGTGTTTCACAGTACTACTGCTGGCAGCTCCTCGGTTTGCAGATGTATTTCGCGTGTTGACGATGCATTTGGCTACCTTAAGAGAGTCATAGTTACTCCTGCCACTTGCTCCCCGTTCTACCACAGTCACATCTACAAGCTTACTCTGGCCAGTTCACCAGAAGCGATACGCCATTATTTGTTGACCTTAAGACTTTC
Organism: Schistocerca nitens; assembly: GCF_023898315.1. Lineage (NCBI taxonomy): Eukaryota > Metazoa > Arthropoda > Insecta > Orthoptera > Acrididae > Schistocerca > Schistocerca nitens. The sequence goes on along the minus strand of NC_064625.1, from coordinate 156,793,339 downwards.
ACAGTACTCCTTGCGGGAGCTCCTCGGGATTGCCAATGTAATTCGCCTTTTGACGAGGCATTTGGCTACCCTAAGAGAGTCATAGTTACTCCTGCCAGTTGCTCCCCGTTTTACCACAGTCACATCTACAAGCTTACTCTGGCCGTTCACCAGAAGCGATACGCCATTATTTGTTGACCTTAAGACTTTCACAGTACTCCTTCCGGGAGCTCATTGAGAATGCCGATGTTTTTCGCCTGTTGACGAGGCATTTTTCTACCTTAAGAGAGTCATTGTTACACCTGCCAAATGCTCGCCGTTAACCACAGCCACATTTTCAAGCTTCCTCTGGCCCAGTTCACCTGAAGCGGTACACCATTATTTGTCGGCTTTGAGACCTTCACTGTACTCCTGCCGGGAGCACCTCGAGTTTGCCGATGTATTTCGCCTATTGACGAGGCATTTGGCTACCTTAAGAGAGTCATAGTTACTCCTACCACTTGCACCCAGATTTATCACTGTCACATCCTCAAGCTTTCTCCGGCCAGTTCACCACAAGCGATACGCCATTATCTGTCGACATAAAGTGTTTCACAGTACTACTGCTGGCAGCTCCTCGGTTTGCAGATGTATTTCGCATGTTGACGAGGCATTTGGCTACCTTAAGAGGGTCATAGTTACTCCTGCCACTTGCTCCCCGTTCTACCACAGTCACATCTACAAGCTTACTCTGGCCAGTTCACCAGAAGCGATACGCCATTATTTGTTGACCTTAAGACTTTCACAGTACTCCTTGCGGGAGCTCCTCGGGATTGCCAATGTAATTCGCCTTTTGACGAGGCATTTGGCTACCCTAAGAGAGTCATAGTTACTCCTGCCAGTTGCTCCCCGTTTTACCACAGTCACATCTACAAGCTTACTCTGGCCGTTCACCAGAAGCGATACGCCATTATTTGTTGACCTTAAGACTTTCACAGTACTCCTTCCGGGAGCTCATCGAGAATGCCGATGTTTTTCGCATGTTGACGAGGCATTTTTCTACCTTAAGAGAATCATTGTTACACCTGCCAAATGCTCGCCGTTAACCACAGCCACATTTTCAAGCTTCCTCTGGCCCAGTTCACCTGAAGCGGTACACCATTATTTGTCGGCTTTGAGACCTTCACTGTACTCCTGCCGGGAGCACCTCGAGTTTGCCGATGTATTTCGCCTATTGACGAGGCATTTGGCTACCTTAAGAGAGTCATAGTTACTCCTACCACTTGCACCCAGATTTATCACTGTCACATCCTCAAGCTTTCTCCGGCCAGTTCACCACAAGCGATACGCCATTATCTGTCGACATAAAGTGTTTCACAGTACTACTGCTGGCAGCTCCTCGGTTTGCAGATGTATTTCGCATGTTGACGAGGCATTTGGCTACCTTAAGAGAGTCATAGTTACTCCTGCCACTTGCTCCCCGTTCTACCACAGTCACATCTACAAGCTTACTCTGGCCAGTTCACCAGAAGCGATACGCCATTATTTGTTGACCTTAAGACTTTCACAGTACTCCTTGCGGGAGCTCCTCGGGATTGCCAATGTAATTCGCCTTTTGACGAGGCATTTGGCTACCCTAAGAGAGTCATAGTTACTCCTGCCAGTTGCTCCCCGTTTTACCACAGTCACATCTACAAGCTTACTCTGGCCGTTCACCAGAAGCGATACGCCATTATTTGTTGACCTTAAGACTTTCACAGTACTCCTTCCGGGAGCTCATCGAGAATGCCGATGTTTTTCGCCTGTTGACGAGGCATTTTTCTACCTTAAGAGAGTCATTGTTACACCTGCCAAATGCTCGCCGTTAACCACAGCCACATTTTCAAGCTTCCTCTGGCCCAGTTCACCTGAAGCGGTACACCATTATTTGTCGGCTTTGAGACCTTCACTGTACTCCTGCCGGGAGCACCTCGAGTTTGCCGATGTATTTCGCCTATTGACGAGGCATTTGGCTACCTTAAGAGAGTCATAGTTACTCCTGCCACTTGCTCCCCGTTCTACCACAGTCACATCTACAAGCTTACTCTGGCCAGTTCACCAGAAGCGATACGCCATTATTTGTTGACCTTAAGACTTTCACAGTACTCCTTGCGGGAGCTCCTCGGGATTGCCAATGTAATTCGCCTTTTGACGAGGCATTTGGCTACCCTAAGAGAGTCATAGTTACTCCTGCCAGTTGCTCCCCGTTTTACCACAGTCACATCTACAAGCTTACTCTGGCCGTTCACCAGAAGCGATACGCCATTATTTGTTGACCTTAAGACTTTCACAGTACTCCTTCCGGGAGCTCATCGAGAATGCCGATGTTTTTCGCATGTTGACGAGGCATTTTTCTACCTTAAGAGAATCATTGTTACACCTGCCAAATGCTCGCCGTTAACCACAGCCACATTTTCAAGCTTCCTCTGGCCCAGTTCACCTGAAGCGGTACACCATTATTTGTCGGCTTTGAGACCTTCACTGTACTCCTGCCGGGAGCACCTCGAGTTTGCCGATGTATTTCGCCTATTGACGAGGCATTTGGCTACCTTAAGAGAGTCATAGTTACTCCTACCACTTGCACCCAGATTTATCACTGTCACATCCTCAAGCTTTCTCCGGCCAGTTCACCACAAGCGATACGCCATTATCTGTCGACATAAAGTGTTTCACAGTACTACTGCTGGCAGCTCCTCGGTTTGCAGATGTATTTCGCATGTTGACGAGGCATTTGGCTACCTTAAGAGAGTCATAGTTACTCCTGCCACTTGCTCCCCGTTCTACCACAGTCACATCTACAAGCTTACTCTGGCCAGTTCACCAGAAGCGATACGCCATTATTTGTTGACCTTAAGACTTTCACAGTACTCCTTGCGGGAGCTCCTCGGGATTGCCAATGTAATTCGCCTTTTGACGAGGCATTTGGCTACCCTAAGAGAGTCATAGTTACTCCTGCCAGTTGCTCCCCGTTTTACCACAGTCACATCTACAAGCTTACTCTGGCCGTTCACCAGAAGCGATACGCCATTATTTGTTGACCTTAAGACTTTCACAGTACTCCTTGCGGGAGCTCCTCGGGATTGCCAATGTAATTCGCCTTTTGACGAGGCATTTGGCTACCCTAAGAGAGTCATAGTTACTCCTGCCAGTTGCTCCCCGTTTTACCACAGTCACATCTACAAGCTTACTCTGGCCGTTCACCAGAAGCGATATGCCATTATTTGTTGACCTTAAGACTTTCACAGTACTCCTTCCGGGAGCTCATCGAGAATGCCGATGTTTTTCGCATGTTGACGAGGCATTTTTCTACCTTAAGAGAATCATTGTTACACCTGCCAAATGCTCGCCGTTAACCACAGCCACATTTTCAAGCTTCCTCTGGCCCAGTTCACCTGAAGCGGTACACCATTATTTGTCGGCTTTGAGACCTTCACTGTACTCCTGCCGGGAGCACCTCGAGTTTGCCGATGTATTTCGCCTATTGACGAGGCATTTGGCTACCTTAAGAGAGTCATAGTTACTCCTACCACTTGCACCCAGATTTATCACTGTCACATCCTCAAGCTTTCTCCGGCCAGTTCACCACGGGCGATACGCCATTATCTGTCGACATAAAGTGTTTCACAGTACTACTGCTGGCAGCTCCTCGGTTTGCAGATGTATTTCGCATGTTGACGAGGCATTTGGCTACCTTAAGAGAGTCATAGTTACTCCTGCCACTTGCTCCCCGTTCTACCACAGTCACATCTACAAGCTTACTCTGGCCAGTTCACCAGAAGCGATACGCCATTATTTGTTGACCTTAAGACTTTCACAGTACTCCTTGCGGGAGCTCCTCGGGATTGCCAATGTAATTCGCCTTTTGACGAGGCATTTGGCTACCCTAAGAGAGTCATAGTTACTCCTGCCAGTTGCTCCCCGTTTTACCACAGTCACATCTACAAGCTTACTCTGGCCGTTCACCAGAAGCGATACGCCATTATTTGTTGACCTTAAGCCTTTCACAGTACTCCTTCCGGGAGCTCATCGAGAATGCCGATGTTTTTCGCATGTTGACGAGGCATTTTTCTACCTTAAGAGAATCATTGTTACACCTGCCAAATGCTCGCCGTTAACCACAGCCACATTTTCAAGCTTCCTCTGGCCCAGTTCACCTGAAGCGGTACACCATTATTTGTCGGCTTTGAGACCTTCACTGTACTCCTGCCGGGAGCACCTCGAGTTTGCCGATGTATTTCGCCTATTGACGAGGCATTTGGCTACCTTAAGAGAGTCATAGTTACTCCTACCACTTGCACCCAGATTTATCACTGTCACATCCTCAAGCTTTCTCCGGCCAGTTCACCACAGGCGATACGCCATTATCTGTCGACATAAAGTGTTTCACAGTACTACTGCTGGCAGCTCCTCGGTTTGCAGATGTATTTCGCATGTTGACGAGGCATTTGGCTACCTTAAGAGAGTCATAGTTACTCCTGCCACTTGCTCCCCGTTCTACCACAGTCACATCTACAAGCTTACTCTGGCCAGTTCACCAGAAGCGATACGCCATTATTTGTTGACCTTAAGACTTTCACAGTACTCCTTGCGGGAGCTCCTCGGGATTGCCAATGTAATTCGCCTTTTGACGAGGCATTTGGCTACCCTAAGAGAGTCATAGTTACTCCTGCCAGTTGCTCCCCGTTTTACCACAGTCACATCTACAAGCTTACTCTGGCCGTTCACCAGAAGCGATACGCCATTATTTGTTGACCTTAAGACTTTCACAGTACTCCTTCCGGGAGCTCATCGAGAATGCCGATGTTTTTCGCCTGTTGACGAGGCATTTTTCTACCTTAAGAGAGTCATTGTAACACCTGCCAAATGCTCGCCGTTAACCACAGCCACATTTTCAGGCTTCCTCTGGCCCAGTTCACCTGAAGCGGTACACCATTATTTGTCGGCTTTGAGACCTTCACTGTACTCCTGCCGGGAGCACCTCGAGTTTGCCGATTTATTTCGCCTATTGACGAGGCATTTGGCTACCTTAAGAGAGTCATAGTTACTCCTGCCACTTGCTCCCCGTTCTACCACAGTCACATCTACAAGCTTACTCTGGCCAGTTCACCAGAAGCGATACGCCATTATTTGTTGACCTTAAGACTTTCACAGTACTCCTTGCGGGAGCTCCTCGGGATTGCCAATGTAATTCGCCTTTTGACGAGGCATTTGGCTACCCTAAGAGAGTCATAGTTACTCCTGCCAGTTGCTCCCCGTTTTACCACAGTCACATCTACAAGCTTACTCTGGCCGTTCACCAGAAGCGATACGCCATTATTTGTTGACCTTAAGCCTTTCACAGTACTCCTTCCGGGAGCTCATCGAGAATGCCGATGTTTTTCGCATGTTGACGAGGCATTTTTCTACCTTAAGAGAATCATTGTTACACCTGCCAAATGCTCGCCGTTAACCACAGCCACATTTTCAAGCTTCCTCTGGCCCAGTTCACCTGAAGCGGTACACCATTATTTGTCGGCTTTGAGACCTTCACTGTACTCCTGCCGGGAGCATCTCGAGTTTGCCGATGTATTTCGCCTATTGACGAGGCATTTGGCTACCTTAAGAGAGTCATAGTTACTCCTAACACTTGCACCCAGATTTATCACTGTCACATCCTCAAGCTTTCTCCGGCCAGTTCACCACAAGCGATACGCCATTATCTGTCGACATAAAGTGTTTCACAGTACTACTGCTGGCAGCTCCTCGGTTTGCAGATGTATTTCGCGTGTTGACGATGCATTTGGCTACCTTAAGAGAGTCATAGTTACTCCTGCCACTTGCTCCCCGTTCTACCACAGTCACATCTACAAGCTTACTCTGGCCAGTTCACCAGAAGCGATACGCCATTATTTGTTGACCTTAAGACTTTCACAGTACTCCTTGCGGGAGCTCCTCGGGATTGCCAATGTAATTCGCCTTTTGACGAGGCATTTGGCTACCCTAAGAGAGTCATAGTTACTCCTGCCAGTTGCTCCCCGTTTTACCACAGTCACATCTACAAGCTTACTCTGGCCGTTCACCAGAAGCGATACGCCATTATTTGTTGACCTTAAGACTTTCACAGTACTCCTTCCGGGAGCTCATTGAGAATGCCGATGTTTTTCGCCTGTTGACGAGGCATTTTTCTACCTTAAGAGAGTCATTGTTACACCTGCCAAATGCTCGCCGTTAACCACAGCCACATTTTCAAGCTTCCTCTGGCCCAGTTCACCTGAAGCGGTACACCATTATTTGTCGGCTTTGAGACCTTCACTGTACTCCTGCCGGGAGCACCTCGAGTTTGCCGATGTATTTCGCCTATTGACGAGGCATTTGGCTACCTTAAGAGAGTCATAGTTACTCCTACCACTTGCACCCAGATTTATCACTGTCACATCCTCAAGCTTTCTCCGGCCAGTTCACCACAAGCGATACGCCATTATCTGTCGACATAAAGTGTTTCACAGTACTACTGCTGGCAGCTCCTCGGTTTGCAGATGTATTTCGCATGTTGACGAGGCATTTGGCTACCTTAAGAGGGTCATAGTTACTCCTGCCACTTGCTCCCCGTTCTACCACAGTCACATCTACAAGCTTACTCTGGCCAGTTCACCAGAAGCGATACGCCATTATTTGTTGACCTTAAGACTTTCACAGTACTCCTTGCGGGAGCTCCTCGGGATTGCCAATGTAATTCGCCTTTTGACGAGGCATTTGGCTACCCTAAGAGAGTCATAGTTACTCCTGCCAGTTGCTCCCCGTTTTACCACAGTCACATCTACAAGCTTACTCTGGCCGTTCACCAGAAGCGATACGCCATTATTTGTTGACCTTAAGACTTTCACAGTACTCCTTCCGGGAGCTCATCGAGAATGCCGATGTTTTTCGCATGTTGACGAGGCATTTTTCTACCTTAAGAGAATCATTGTTACACCTGCCAAATGCTCGCCGTTAACCACAGCCACATTTTCAAGCTTCCTCTGGCCCAGTTCACCTGAAGCGGTACACCATTATTTGTCGGCTTTGAGACCTTCACTGTACTCCTGCCGGGAGCACCTCGAGTTTGCCGATGTATTTCGCCTATTGACGAGGCATTTGGCTACCTTAAGAGAGTCATAGTTACTCCTACCACTTGCACCCAGATTTATCACTGTCACATCCTCAAGCTTTCTCCGGCCAGTTCACCACAAGCGATACGCCATTATCTGTCGACATAAAGTGTTTCACAGTACTACTGCTGGCAGCTCCTCGGTTTGCAGATGTATTTCGCATGTTGACGAGGCATTTGGCTACCTTAAGAGAGTCATAGTTACTCCTGCCACTTGCTCCCCGTTCTACCACAGTCACATCTACAAGCTTACTCTGGCCAGTTCACCAGAAGCGATACGCCATTATTTGTTGACCTTAAGACTTTCACAGTACTCCTTGCGGGAGCTCCTCGGGATTGCCAATGTAATTCGCCTTTTGACGAGGCATTTGGCTACCCTAAGAGAGTCATAGTTACTCCTGCCAGTTGCTCCCCGTTTTACCACAGTCACATCTACAAGCTTACTCTGGCCGTTCACCAGAAGCGATACGCCATTATTTGTTGACCTTAAGACTTTCACAGTACTCCTTGCGGGAGCTCCTCGGGATTGCCAATGTAATTCGCCTTTTGACGAGGCATTTGGCTACCCTAAGAGAGTCATAGTTACTCCTGCCAGTTGCTCCCCGTTTTACCACAGTCACATCTACAAGCTTACTCTGGCCGTTCACCAGAAGCGATACGCCATTATTTGTTGACCTTAAGACTTTCACAGTACTCCTTCCGGGAGCTCATCGAGAATGCCGATGTTTTTCGCATGTTGACGAGGCATTTTTCTACCTTAAGAGAATCATTGTTACACCTGCCAAATGCTCGCCGTTAACCACAGCCACATTTTCAAGCTTCCTCTGGCCCAGTTCACCTGAAGCGGTACACCATTATTTGTCGGCTTTGAGACCTTCACTGTACTCCTGCCGGGAGCACCTCGAGTTTGCCGATGTATTTCGCCTATTGACGAGGCATTTGGCTACCTTAAGAGAGTCATAGTTACTCCTACCACTTGCACCCAGATTTATCACTGTCACATCCTCAAGCTTTCTCCGGCCATTTCACCACGGGCGATACGCCATTATCTGTCGACATAAAGTGTTTCACAGTACTACTGCTGGCAGCTCCTCGGTTTGCAGATGTATTTCGCATGTTGACGAGGCATTTGGCTACCTTAAGAGAGTCATAGTTACTCCTGCCACTTGCTCCCCGTTCTACCACAGTCACATCTACAAGCTTACTCTGGCCAGTTCACCAGAAGCGATACGCCATTATTTGTTGACCTTAAGACTTTCACAGTACTCCTTGCGGGAGCTCCTCGGGATTGCCAATGTAATTCGCCTTTTGACGAGGCATTTGGCTACCCTAAGAGAGTCATAGTTACTCCTGCCAGTTGCTCCCCGTTTTACCACAGTCACATCTACAAGCTTACTCTGGCCGTTCACCAGAAGCGATACGCCATTATTTGTTGACCTTAAGCCTTTCACAGTACTCCTTCCGGGAGCTCATCGAGAATGCCGATGTTTTTCGCATGTTGACGAGGCATTTTTCTACCTTAAGAGAATCATTGTTACACCTGCCAAATGCTCGCCGTTAACCACAGCCACATTTTCAAGCTTCCTCTGGCCCAGTTCACCTGAAGCGGTACACCATTATTTGTCGGCTTTGAGACCTTCACTGTACTCCTGCCGGGAGCACCTCGAGTTTGCCGATGTATTTCGCCTATTGACGAGGCATTTGGCTACCTTAAGAGAGTCATAGTTACTCCTACCACTTGCACCCAGATTTATCACTGTCACATCCTCAAGCTTTCTCCGGCCAGTTCACCACAGGCGATACGCCATTATCTGTCGACATAAAGTGTTTCACAGTACTACTGCTGGCAGCTCCTCGGTTTGCAGATGTATTTCGCATGTTGACGAGGCATTTGGCTACCTTAAGAGAGTCATAGTTACTCCTGCCACTTGCTCCCCGTTCTACCACAGTCACATCTACAAGCTTACTCTGGCCAGTTCACCAGAAGCGATACGCCATTATTTGTTGACCTTAAGACTTTCACAGTACTCCTTGCGGGAGCTCCTCGGGATTGCCAATGTAATTCGCCTTTTGACGAGGCATTTGGCTACCCTAAGAGAGTCATAGTTACTCCTGCCAGTTGCTCCCCGTTTTACCACAGTCACATCTACAAGCTTACTCTGGCCGTTCACCAGAAGCGATACGCCATTATTTGTTGACCTTAAGACTTTCACAGTACTCCTTCCGGGAGCTCATCGAGAATGCCGATGTTTTTCGCCTGTTGACGAGGCATTTTTCTACCTTAAGAGAGTCATTGTAACACCTGCCAAATGCTCGCCGTTAACCACAGCCACATTTTCAGGCTTCCTCTGGCCCAGTTCACCTGAAGCGGTACACCATTATTTGTCGGCTTTGAGACCTTCACTGTACTCCTGCCGGGAGCACCTCGAGTTTGCCGATTTATTTCGCCTATTGACGAGGCATTTGGCTACCTTAAGAGAGTCATAGTTACTCCTGCCACTTGCTCCCCGTTCTACCACAGTCACATCTACAAGCTTACTCTGGCCAGTTCACCAGAAGCGATACGCCATTATTTGTTGACCTTAAGACTTTCACAGTACTCCTTGCGGGAGCTCCTCGGGATTGCCAATGTAATTCGCCTTTTGACGAGGCATTTGGCTACCCTAAGAGAGTCATAGTTACTCCTGCCAGTTGCTCCCCGTTTTACCACAGTCACATCTACAAGCTTACTCTGGCCGTTCACCAGAAGCGATACGCCATTATTTGTTGACCTTAAGACTTTCACAGTACTCCTTCCGGGAGCTCATCGAGAATGCCGATGTTTTTCGCATGTTGACGAGGCATTTTTCTACCTTAAGAGAATCATTGTTACACCTGCCAAATGCTCGCCGTTAACCACAGCCACATTTTCAAGCTTCCTCTGGCCCAGTTCACCTGAAGCGGTACACCATTATTTGTCGGCTTTGAGACCTTCACTGTACTCCTGCCGGGAGCATCTCGAGTTTGCCGATGTATTTCGCCTATTGACGAGGCATTTGGCTACCTTAAGAGAGTCATAGTTACTCCTAACACTTGCACCCAGATTTATCACTGTCACATCCTCAAGCTTTCTCCGGCCAGTTCACCACAAGCGATACGCCATTATCTGTCGACATAAAGTGTTTCACAGTACTACTGCTGGCAGCTCCTCGGTTTGCAGATGTATTTCGCGTGTTGACGATGCATTTGGCTACCTTAAGAGAGTCATAGTTACTCCTGCCACTTGCTCCCCGTTCTACCACAGTCACATCTACAAGCTTACTCTGGCCAGTTCACCAGAAGCGATACGCCATTATTTGTTGACCTTAAGACTTTCACAGTACTCCTTGCGGGAGCTCCTCGGGATTGCCAATGTAATTCGCCTTTTGACGAGGCATTTGGCTACCCTAAGAGAGTCATAGTTACTCCTGCCAGTTGCTCCCCGTTTTACCACAGTCACATCTACAAGCTTACTCTGGCCGTTCACCAGAAGCGATACGCCATTATTTGTTGACCTTAAGACTTTCACAGTACTCCTTCCGGGAGCTCATTGAGAATGCCGATGTTTTTCGCCTGTTGACGAGGCATTTTTCTACCTTAAGAGAGTCATTGTTACACCTGCCAAATGCTCGCCGTTAACCACAGCCACATTTTCAAGCTTCCTCTGGCCCAGTTCACCTGAAGCGGTACACCATTATTTGTCGGCTTTGAGACCTTCACTGTACTCCTGCCGGGAGCACCTCGAGTTTGCCGATGTATTTCGCCTATTGACGAGGCATTTGGCTACCTTAAGAGAGTCATAGTTACTCCTACCACTTGCACCCAGATTTATCACTGTCACATCCTCAAGCTTTCTCCGGCCAGTTCACCACAAGCGATACGCCATTATCTGTCGACATAAAGTGTTTCACAGTACTACTGCTGGCAGCTCCTCGGTTTGCAGATGTATTTCGCATGTTGACGAGGCATTTGGCTACCTTAAGAGGGTCATAGTTACTCCTGCCACTTGCTCCCCGTTCTACCACAGTCACATCTACAAGCTTACTCTGGCCAGTTCACCAGAAGCGATACGCCATTATTTGTTGACCTTAAGACTTTCACAGTACTCCTTGCGGGAGCTCCTCGGGATTGCCAATGTAATTCGCCTTTTGACGAGGCATTTGGCTACCCTAAGAGAGTCATAGTTACTCCTGCCAGTTGCTCCCCGTTTTACCACAGTCACATCTACAAGCTTACTCTGGCCGTTCACCAGAAGCGATACGCCATTATTTGTTGACCTTAAGACTTTCACAGTACTCCTTCCGGGAGCTCATCGAGAATGCCGATGTTTTTCGCCTGTTGACGAGGCATTTTTCTACCTTAAGAGAGTCATTGTTACACCTGCCAAATGCTCGCCGTTAACCACAGCCACATTTTCAAGCTTCCTCTGGCCCAGTTCACCTGAAGCGGTACACCATTATTTGTCGGCTTTGAGACCTTCACTGTACTCCTGCCGGGAGCACCTCGAGTTTGCCGATGTATTTCGCCTATTGACGAGGCATTTGGCTACCTTAAGAGAGTCATAGTTACTCCTACCACTTGCACCCAGATTTATCACTGTCACATCCTCAAGCTTTCTCCGGCCAGTTCACCACAAGCGATACGCCATTATCTGTCGACATAAAGTGTTTCACAGTACTACTGCTGGCAGCTCCTCGGTTTGCAGATGTATTTCGCGTGTTGACGATGCATTTGGCTACCTTAAGAGAGTCATAGTTACTCCTGCCACTTGCTCCCCGTTCTACCACAGTCACATCTACAAGCTTACTCTGGCCAGTTCACCAGAAGCGATACGCCATTATTTGTTGACCTTAAGACTTTCACAGTACTCCTTGCGGGAGCTCCTCGGGATTGCCAATGTAATTCGCCTTTTGACGAGGCATTTGGCTACCCTAAGAGAGTCATAGTTACTCCTGCCAGTTGCTCCCCGTTTTACCACAGTCACATCTACAAGCTTACTCTGGCCGTTCACCAGAAGCGATACGCCATTATTTGTTGACCTTAAGACTTTCACAGTACTCCTTCCGGGAGCTCATCGAGAATGCCGATGTTTTTCGCATGTTGACGAGGCATTTTTCTACCTTAAGAGAATCATTGTTACACCTGCCAAATGCTCGCCGTTAACCACAGCCACATTTTCAAGCTTCCTCTGGCCCAGTTCACCTGAAGCGGTACACCATTATTTGTCGGCTTTGAGACCTTCACTGTACTCCTGCCGGGAGCACCTCGAGTTTGCCGATGTATTTCGCCTATTGACGAGGCATTTGGCTACCTTAAGAGAGTCATAGTTACTCCTACCACTTGCACCCAGATTTATCACTGTCACATCCTCAAGCTTTCTCCGGCCAGTTCACCACAAGCGATACGCCATTATCTGTCGACATAAAGTGTTTCACAGTACTACTGCTGGCAGCTCCTCGGTTTGCAGATGTATTTCGCGTGTTGACGATGCATTTGGCTACCTTAAGAGAGTCATAGTTACTCCTGCCACTTGCTCCCCGTTCTACCACAGTCACATCTACAAGCTTACTCTGGCCAGTTCACCAGAAGCGATACGCCATTATTTGTTGACCTTAAGACTTTCACAGTACTCCTTGCGGGAGCTCCTCGGGATTGCCAATGTAATTCGCCTTTTGACGAGGCATTTGGCTACCCTAAGAGAGTCATAGTTACTCCTGCCAGTTGCTCCCCGTTTTACCACAGTCACATCTACAAGCTTACTCTGGCCGTTCACCAGAAGCGATACGCCATTATTTGTTGACCTTAAGACTTTCACAGTACTCCTTCCGGGAGCTCATCGAGAATGCCGATGTTTTTCGCCTGTTGACGAGGCATTTTTCTACCTTAAGAGAGTCATTGTTACACCTGCCAAATGCTCGCCGTTAACCACAGCCACATTTTCAAGCTTCCTCTGGCCCAGTTCACCTGAAGCGGTACACCATTATTTGTCGGCTTTGAGACCTTCACTGTACTCCTGCCGGGAGCACCTCGAGTTTGCCGATGTATTTCGCCTATTGACGAGGCATTTGGCTACCTTAAGAGAGTCATAGTTACTCCTACCACTTGCACCCAGATTTATCACTGTCACATCCTCAAGCTTTCTCCGGCCAGTTCACCACAAGCGATACGCCATTATCTGTCGACATAAAGTGTTTCACAGTACTACTGCTGGCAGCTCCTCGGTTTGCAGATGTATTTCGCGTGTTGACGAGGCATTTGGCTACCTTAAGAGGGTCATAGTTACTCCTGCCACTTGCTCCCCGTTCTACCACAGTCACATCTACAAGCTTACTCTGGCCAGTTCACCAGAAGCGATACGCCATTATTTGTTGACCTTAAGACTTTCACAGTACTCCTTGCGGGAGCTCCTCGGGATTGCCAATGTAATTCGCCTTTTGACGAGGCATTTGGCTACCCTAAGAGAGTCATAGTTACTCCTGCCAGTTGCTCCCCGTTTTACCACAGTCACATCTACAAGCTTACTCTGGCCGTTCACCAGAAGCGATACGCCATTATTTGTTGACCTTAAGACTTTCACAGTACTCCTTCCGGGAGCTCATCGAGAATGCCGATGTTTTTCGCCTGTTGACGAGGCATTTTTCTACCTTAAGAGAGTCATTGTTACACCTGCCAAATGCTCGCCGTTAACCACAGCCACATTTTCAAGCTTCCTCTGGCCCAGTTCACCTGAAGCGGTACACCATTATTTGTCGGCTTTGAGACCTTCACTGTACTCCTGCCGGGAGCACCTCGAGTTTGCCGATGTATTTCGCCTATTGACGAGGCATTTGGCTACCTTAAGAGAGTCATAGTTACTCCTACCACTTGCACCCAGATTTATCACTGTCACATCCTCAAGCTTTCTCCGGCCAGTTCACCACAAGCGATACGCCATTATCTGTCGACATAAAGTGTTTCACAGTACTACTGCTGGCAGCTCCTCGGTTTGCAGATGTATTTCGCGTGTTGACGATGCATTTGGCTACCTTAAGAGAGTCATAGTTACTCCTGCCACTTGCTCCCCGTTCTACCACAGTCACATCTACAAGCTTACTCTGGCCAGTTCACCAGAAGCGATACGCCATTATTTGTTGACCTTAAGACTTTCACAGTACTCCTTGCGGGAGCTCCTCGGGATTGCCAATGTAATTCGCCTTTTGACGAGGCATTTGGCTACCCTAAGAGAGTCATAGTTACTCCTGCCAGTTGCTCCCCGTTTTACCACAGTCACATCTACAAGCTTACTCTGGCCGTTCACCAGAAGCGATACGCCATTATTTGTTGACCTTAAGACTTTCACAGTACTCCTTCCGGGAGCTCATCGAGAATGCCGATGTTTTTCGCCTGTTGACGAGGCATTTTTCTACCTTAAGAGAGTCATTGTTACACCTGCCAAATGCTCGCCGTTAACCACAGCCACATTTTCAAGCTTCCTCTGGCCCAGTTCACCTGAAGCGGTACACCATTATTTGTCGGCTTTGAGACCTTCACTGTACTCCTGCCGGGAGCACCTCGAGTTTGCCGATGTATTTCGCCTATTGACGAGGCATTTGGCTACCTTAAGAGAGTCATAGTTACTCCTACCACTTGCACCCAGATTTATCACTGTCACATCCTCAAGCTTTCTCCGGCCAGTTCACCACAAGCGATACGCCATTATCTGTCGACATAAAGTGTTTCACAGTACTACTGCTGGCAGCTCCTCGGTTTGCAGATGTATTTCGCGTGTTGACGAGGCATTTGGCTACCTTAAGAGGGTCATAGTTACTCCTGCCACTTGCTCCCCGTTCTACCACAGTCACATCTACAAGCTTACTCTGGCCAGTTCACCAGAAGCGATACGCCATTATTTGTTGACCTTAAGACTTTCACAGTACTCCTTGCGGGAGCTCCTCGGGATTGCCAATGTAATTCGCCTTTTGACGAGGCATTTGGCTACCCTAAGAGAGTCATAGTTACTCCTGCCAGTTGCTCCCCGTTTTACCACAGTCACATCTACAAGCTTACTCTGGCCGTTCACCAGAAGCGATACGCCATTATTTGTTGACCTTAAGACTTTCACAGTACTCCTTCCGGGAGCTCATCGAGAATGCCGATGTTTTTCGCCTGTTGACGAGGCATTTTTCTACCTTAAGAGAGTCATTGTTACACCTGCCAAATGCTCGCCGTTAACCACAGCCACATTTTCAAGCTTCCTCTGGCCCAGTTCACCTGAAGCGGTACACCATTATTTGTCGGCTTTGAGACCTTCACTGTACTCCTGCCGGGAGCACCTCGAGTTTGCCGATGTATTTCGCCTATTGACGAGGCATTTGGCTACCTTAAGAGAGTCATAGTTACTCCTACCACTTGCACCCAGATTTATCACTGTCACATCCTCAAGCTTTCTCCGGCCAGTTCACCACAAGCGATACGCCATTATCTGTCGACATAAAGTGTTTCACAGTACTACTGCTGGCAGCTCCTCGGTTTGCAGATGTATTTCGCATGTTGACGAGGCATTTGGCTACCTTAAGAGAGTCATAGTTACTCCTGCCACTTGCTCCCCGTTCTACCACAGTCACATCTACAAGCTTACTCTGGCCAGTTCACCAGAAGCGATACGCCATTATTTGTTGACCTTAAGACTTTCACAGTACTCCTTGCGGGAGCTCCTCGGGATTGCCAATGTAATTCGCCTTTTGACGAGGCATTTGGCTACCCTAAGAGAGTCATAGTTACTCCTGCCAGTTGCTCCCCGTTTTACCACAGTCACATCTACAAGCTTACTCTGGCCGTTCACCAGAAGCGATACGCCATTATTTGTTGACCTTAAGACTTTCACAGTACTCCTTCCGGGAGCTCATCGAGAATGCCGATGTTTTTCGCCTGTTGACGAGGCATTTTTCTACATTAAGAGAGTCATTGTTACACCTGCCAAATGCTCGCCGTTAACCACAGCCACATTTTCAAGCTTCCTCTGGCCCAGTTCACCTGAAGCGGTACACCATTATTTGTCGGCTTTGAGACCTTCACTGTACTCCTGCCGGGAGCACCTCGAGTTTGCCGATGTATTTCGCCTATTGACGAGGCATTTGGCTACCTTAAGAGAGTCATAGTTACTCCTACCACTTGCACCCAGATTTATCACTGTCACATCCTCAAGCTTTCTCCGGCCAGTTCACCACAAGCGATACGCCATTATCTGTCGACATAAAGTGTTTCACAGTACTACTGCTGGCAGCTCCTCGGTTTGCAGATGTATTTCGCATGTTGACGAGGCATTTGGCTACCTTAAGAGAGTCATAGTTACTCCTGCCACTTGCTCCCCGTTCTACCACAGTCACATCTACAAGCTTACTCTGGCCAGTTCACCAGAAGCGATACGCCATTATTTGTTGACCTTAAGACTTTCACAGTACTCCTTGCGGGAGCTCCTCGGGATTGCCAATGTAATTCGCCTTTTGACGAGGCATTTGGCTACCCTAAGAGAGTCATAGTTACTCCTGCCAGTTGCTCCCCGTTTTACCACAGTCACATCTACAAGCTTACTCTGGCCGTTCACCAGAAGCGATACGCCATTATTTGTTGACCTTAAGACTTTCACAGTACTCCTTCCGGGAGCTCATCGAGAATGCCGATGTTTTTCGCCTGTTGACGAGGCATTTTTCTACATTAAGAGAGTCATTGTTACACCTGCCAAATGCTCGCCGTTAACCACAGCCACATTTTCAAGCTTCCTCTGGCCCAGTTCACCTGAAGCGGTACACCATTATTTGTCGGCTTTGAGACCTTCACTGTACTCCTGCCGGGAGCACCTCGAGTTTGCCGATGTATTTCGCCTATTGACGAGGCATTTGGCTACCTTAAGAGAGTCATAGTTACTCCTACCACTTGCACCCAGATTTATCACTGTCACATCCTCAAGCTTTCTCCGGCCAGTTCACCACAAGCGATACGCCATTATCTGTCGACATAAAGTGTTTCACAGTACTACTGCTGGCAGCTCCTCGGTTTGCAGATGTATTTCGCGTGTTGACGATGCATTTGGCTACCTTAAGAGAGTCATAGTTACTCCTGCCACTTGCTCCCCGTTCTACCACAGTCACATCTACAAGCTTACTCTGGCCAGTTCACCAGAAGCGATACGCCATTATTTGTTGACCTTAAGACTTTCACAGTACTCCTTGCGGGAGCTCCTCGGGATTGCCAATGTAATTCGCCTTTTGACGAGGCATTTGGCTACCCTAAGAGAGTCATAGTTACTCCTGCCAGTTGCTCCCCGTTTTACCACAGTCACATCTACAAGCTTACTCTGGCCGTTCACCAGAAGCGATACGCCATTATTTGTTGACCTTAAGACTTTCACAGTACTCCTTCCGGGAGCTCATCGAGAATGCCGATGTTTTTCGCATGTTGACGAGGCATTTTTCTACCTTAAGAGAATCATTGTTACACCTTCCAAATGCTCGCCGTTAACCACAGCCACATTTTCAAGCTTCCTCTGGCCCAGTTCACCTGAAGCGGTACACCATTATTTGTCGGCTTTGAGACCTTCACTGTACTCCTGCCGGGAGCACCTCGAGTTTGCCGATGTATTTCGCCTATTGACGAGGCATTTGGCTACCTTAAGAGAGTCATAGTTACTCCTACCACTTGCACCCAGATTTATCACTGTCACATCCTCAAGCTTTCTCCGGCCAGTTCACCACAAGCGATACGCCATTATCTGTCGACATAAAGTGTTTCACAGTACTACTGCTGGCAGCTCCTCGGTTTGCAGATGTATTTCGCATGTTGACGAGGCATTTGGCTACCTTAAGAGGGTCATAGTTACTCCTGCCACTTGCTCCCCGTTCTACCACAGTCACATCTACAAGCTTACTCTGGCCAGTTCACCAGAAGCGATACGCCATTATTTGTTGACCTTAAGACTTTCACAGTACTCCTTGCGGGAGCTCCTCGGGATTGCCAATGTAATTCGCCTTTTGACGAGGCATTTGGCTACCCTAAGAGAGTCATAGTTACTCCTGCCAGTTGCTCCCCGTTTTACCACAGTCACATCTACAAGCTTACTCTGGCCGTTCACCAGAAGCGATACGCCATTATTTGTTGACCTTAAGACTTTCACAGTACTCCTTCCGGGAGCTCATCGAGAATGCCGATGTTTTTCGCCTGTTGACGAGGCATTTTTCTACCTTAAGAGAGTCATTGTTACACCTGCCAAATGCTCGCCGTTAACCACAGCCACATTTTCAAGCTTCCTCTGGCCCAGTTCACCTGAAGCGGTACACCATTATTTGTCGGCTTTGAGACCTTCACTGTACTCCTGCCGGGAGCACCTCGAGTTTGCCGATGTATTTCGCCTATTGACGAGGCATTTGGCTACCTTAAGAGAGTCATAGTTACTCCTACCACTTGCACCCAGATTTATCACTGTCACATCCTCAAGCTTTCTCCGGCCAGTTCACCACAAGCGATACGCCATTATCTGTCGACATAAAGTGTTTCACAGTACTACTGCTGGCAGCTCCTCGGTTTGCAGATGTATTTCGCGTGTTGACGATGCATTTGGCTACCTTAAGAGAGTCATAGTTACTCCTGCCACTTGCTCCCCGTTCTACCACAGTCACATCTACAAGCTTACTCTGGCCAGTTCACCAGAAGCGATACGCCATTATTTGTTGACCTTAAGACTTTCACAGTACTCCTTGCGGGAGCTCCTCGGGATTGCCAATGTAATTCGCCTTTTGACGAGGCATTTGGCTACCCTAAGAGAGTCATAGTTACTCCTGCCAGTTGCTCCCCGTTTTACCACAGTCACATCTACAAGCTTACTCTGGCCGTTCACCAGAAGCGATACGCCATTATTTGTTGACCTTAAGACTTTCACAGTACTCCTTCCGGGAGCTCATCGAGAATGCCGATGTTTTTCGCATGTTGACGAGGCATTTTTCTACCTTAAGAGAATCATTGTTACACCTGCCAAATGCTCGCCGTTAACCACAGCCACATTTTCAAGCTTCCTCTGGCCCAGTTCACCTGAAGCGGTACACCATTATTTGTCGGCTTTGAGACCTTCACTGTACTCCTGCCGGGAGCACCTCGAGTTTGCCGATGTATTTCGCCTATTGACGAGGCATTTGGCTACCTTAAGAGAGTCATAGTTACTCCTACCACTTGCACCCAGATTTATCACTGTCACATCCTCAAGCTTTCTCCGGCCAGTTCACCACAAGCGATACGCCATTATCTGTCGACATAAAGTGTTTCACAGTACTACTGCTGGCAGCTCCTCGGTTTGCAGATGTATTTCGCGTGTTGACGATGCATTTGGCTACCTTAAGAGAGTCATAGTTACTCCTGCCACTTGCTCCCCGTTCTACCACAGTCACATCTACAAGCTTACTCTGGCCAGTTCACCAGAAGCGATACGCCATTATTTGTTGACCTTAAGACTTTCACAGTACTCCTTGCGGGAGCTCCTCGGGATTGCCAATGTAATTCGCCTTTTGACGAGGCATTTGGCTACCCTAAGAGAGTCATAGTTACTCCTGCCAGTTGCTCCCCGTTTTACCACAGTCACATCTACAAGCTTACTCTGGCCGTTCACCAGAAGCGATACGCCATTATTTGTTGACCTTAAGACTTTCACAGTACTCCTTCCGGGAGCTCATCGAGAATGCCGATGTTTTTCGCCTGTTGACGAGGCATTTTTCTACCTTAAGAGAGTCATTGTTACACCTGCCAAATGCTCGCCGTTAACCACAGCCACATTTTCAAGCTTCCTCTGGCCCAGTTCACCTGAAGCGGTACACCATTATTTGTCGGCTTTGAGACCTTCACTGTACTCCTGCCGGGAGCACCTCGAGTTTGCCGATGTATTTCGCCTATTGACGAGGCATTTGGCTACCTTAAGAGAGTCATAGTTACTCCTACCACTTGCACCCAGATTTATCACTGTCACATCCTCAAGCTTTCTCCGGCCAGTTCACCACAAGCGATACGCCATTATCTGTCGACATAAAGTGTTTCACAGTACTACTGCTGGCAGCTCCTCGGTTTGCAGATGTATTTCGCGTGTTGACGAGGCATTTGGCTACCTTAAGAGGGTCATAGTTACTCCTGCCACTTGCTCCCCGTTCTACCACAGTCACATCTACAAGCTTACTCTGGCCAGTTCACCAGAAGCGATACGCCATTATTTGTTGACCTTAAGACTTTCACAGTACTCCTTGCGGGAGCTCCTCGGGATTGCCAATGTAATTCGCCTTTTGACGAGGCATTTGGCTACCCTAAGAGAGTCATAGTTACTCCTGCCAGTTGCTCCCCGTTTTACCACAGTCACATCTACAAGCTTACTCTGGCCGTTCACCAGAAGCGATACGCCATTATTTGTTGACCTTAAGACTTTCACAGTACTCCTTCCGGGAGCTCATCGAGAATGCCGATGTTTTTCGCCTGTTGACGAGGCATTTTTCTACCTTAAGAGAGTCATTGTTACACCTGCCAAATGCTCGCCGTTAACCACAGCCACATTTTCAAGCTTCCTCTGGCCCAGTTCACCTGAAGCGGTACACCATTATTTGTCGGCTTTGAGACCTTCACTGTACTCCTGCCGGGAGCACCTCGAGTTTGCCGATGTATTTCGCCTATTGACGAGGCATTTGGCTACCTTAAGAGAGTCATAGTTACTCCTACCACTTGCACCCAGATTTATCACTGTCACATCCTCAAGCTTTCTCCGGCCAGTTCACCACAAGCGATACGCCATTATCTGTCGACATAAAGTGTTTCACAGTACTACTGCTGGCAGCTCCTCGGTTTGCAGATGTATTTCGCGTGTTGACGATGCATTTGGCTACCTTAAGAGAGTCATAGTTACTCCTGCCACTTGCTCCCCGTTCTACCACAGTCACATCTACAAGCTTACTCTGGCCAGTTCACCAGAAGCGATACGCCATTATTTGTTGACCTTAAGACTTTCACAGTACTCCTTGCGGGAGCTCCTCGGGATTGCCAATGTAATTCGCCTTTTGACGAGGCATTTGGCTACCCTAAGAGAGTCATAGTTACTCCTGCCAGTTGCTCCCCGTTTTACCACAGTCACATCTACAAGCTTACTCTGGCCGTTCACCAGAAGCGATACGCCATTATTTGTTGACCTTAAGACTTTCACAGTACTCCTTCCGGGAGCTCATCGAGAATGCCGATGTTTTTCGCCTGTTGACGAGGCATTTTTCTACCTTAAGAGAGTCATTGTTACACCTGCCAAATGCTCGCCGTTAACCACAGCCACATTTTCAAGCTTCCTCTGGCCCAGTTCACCTGAAGCGGTACACCATTATTTGTCGGCTTTGAGACCTTCACTGTACTCCTGCCGGGAGCACCTCGAGTTTGCCGATGTATTTCGCCTATTGACGAGGCATTTGGCTACCTTAAGAGAGTCATAGTTACTCCTACCACTTGCACCCAGATTTATCACTGTCACATCCTCAAGCTTTCTCCGGCCAGTTCACCACAAGCGATACGCCATTATCTGTCGACATAAAGTGTTTCACAGTACTACTGCTGGCAGCTCCTCGGTTTGCAGATGTATTTCGCGTGTTGACGATGCATTTGGCTACCTTAAGAGAGTCATAGTTACTCCTGCCACTTGCTCCCCGTTCTACCACAGTCACATCTACAAGCTTACTCTGGCCAGTTCACCAGAAGCGATACGCCATTATTTGTTGACCTTAAGACTTTCACAGTACTCCTTGCGGGAGCTCCTCGGGATTGCCAATGTAATTCGCCTTTTGACGAGGCATTTGGCTACCCTAAGAGAGTCATAGTTACTCCTGCCAGTTGCTCCCCGTTTTACCACAGTCACATCTACAAGCTTACTCTGGCCGTTCACCAGAAGCGATACGCCATTATTTGTTGACCTTAAGACTTTCACAGTACTCCTTCCGGGAGCTCATCGAGAATGCCGATGTTTTTCGCATGTTGACGAGGCATTTTTCTACCTTAAGAGAATCATTGTTACACCTGCCAAATGCTCGCCGTTAACCACAGCCACATTTTCAAGCTTCCTCTGGCCCAGTTCACCTGAAGCGGTACACCATTATTTGTCGGCTTTGAGACCTTCACTGTACTCCTGCCGGGAGCACCTCGAGTTTGCCGATGTATTTCGCCTATTGACGAGGCATTTGGCTACCTTAAGAGAGTCATAGTTACTCCTACCACTTGCACCCAGATTTATCACTGTCACATCCTCAAGCTTTCTCCGGCCAGTTCACCACAAGCGATACGCCATTATCTGTCGACATAAAGTGTTTCACAGTACTACTGCTGGCAGCTCCTCGGTTTGCAGATGTATTTCGCGTGTTGACGATGCATTTGGCTACCTTAAGAGAGTCATAGTTACTCCTGCCACTTGCTCCCCGTTCTACCACAGTCACATCTACAAGCTTACTCTGGCCAGTTCACCAGAAGCGATACGCCATTATTTGTTGACCTTAAGACTTTCACAGTACTCCTTGCGGGAGCTCCTCGGGATTGCCAATGTAATTCGCCTTTTGACGAGGCATTTGGCTACCCTAAGAGAGTCATAGTTACTCCTGCCAGTTGCTCCCCGTTTTACCACAGTCACATCTACAAGCTTACTCTGGCCGTTCACCAGAAGCGATACGCCATTATTTGTTGACCTTAAGACTTTCACAGTACTCCTTCCGGGAGCTCATCGAGAATGCCGATGTTTTTCGCCTGTTGACGAGGCATTTTTCTACCTTAAGAGAGTCATTGTTACACCTGCCAAATGCTCGCCGTTAACCACAGCCACATTTTCAAGCTTCCTCTGGCCCAGTTCACCTGAAGCGGTACACCATTATTTGTCGGCTTTGAGACCTTCACTGTACTCCTGCCGGGAGCACCTCGAGTTTGCCGATGTATTTCGCCTATTGACGAGGCATTTGGCTACCTTAAGAGAGTCATAGTTACTCCTACCACTTGCACCCAGATTTATCACTGTCACATCCTCAAGCTTTCTCCGGCCAGTTCACCACAAGCGATACGCCATTATCTG
The DNA here is from genome assembly GCF_023898315.1 of Schistocerca nitens. Taxonomy (NCBI): domain Eukaryota; kingdom Metazoa; phylum Arthropoda; class Insecta; order Orthoptera; family Acrididae; genus Schistocerca; species Schistocerca nitens. The sequence goes on along the minus strand of NC_064625.1, from coordinate 156,770,114 downwards.
TCGACATAAAGTGTTTCACAGTACTACTGCTGGCAGCTCCTCGGTTTGCAGATGTATTTCGCGTGTTGACGAGGCATTTGGCTACCTTAAGAGGGTCATAGTTACTCCTGCCACTTGCTCCCCGTTCTACCACAGTCACATCTACAAGCTTACTCTGGCCAGTTCACCAGAAGCGATACGCCATTATTTGTTGACCTTAAGACTTTCACAGTACTCCTTGCGGGAGCTCCTCGGGATTGCCAATGTAATTCGCCTTTTGACGAGGCATTTGGCTACCCTAAGAGAGTCATAGTTACTCCTGCCAGTTGCTCCCCGTTTTACCACAGTCACATCTACAAGCTTACTCTGGCCGTTCACCAGAAGCGATACGCCATTATTTGTTGACCTTAAGACTTTCACAGTACTCCTTCCGGGAGCTCATCGAGAATGCCGATGTTTTTCGCCTGTTGACGAGGCATTTTTCTACCTTAAGAGAGTCATTGTTACACCTGCCAAATGCTCGCCGTTAACCACAGCCACATTTTCAAGCTTCCTCTGGCCCAGTTCACCTGAAGCGGTACACCATTATTTGTCGGCTTTGAGACCTTCACTGTACTCCTGCCGGGAGCACCTCGAGTTTGCCGATGTATTTCGCCTATTGACGAGGCATTTGGCTACCTTAAGAGAGTCATAGTTACTCCTACCACTTGCACCCAGATTTATCACTGTCACATCCTCAAGCTTTCTCCGGCCAGTTCACCACAAGCGATACGCCATTATCTGTCGACATAAAGTGTTTCACAGTACTACTGCTGGCAGCTCCTCGGTTTGCAGATGTATTTCGCGTGTTGACGATGCATTTGGCTACCTTAAGAGAGTCATAGTTACTCCTGCCACTTGCTCCCCGTTCTACCACAGTCACATCTACAAGCTTACTCTGGCCAGTTCACCAGAAGCGATACGCCATTATTTGTTGACCTTAAGACTTTCACAGTACTCCTTGCGGGAGCTCCTCGGGATTGCCAATGTAATTCGCCTTTTGACGAGGCATTTGGCTACCCTAAGAGAGTCATAGTTACTCCTGCCAGTTGCTCCCCGTTTTACCACAGTCACATCTACAAGCTTACTCTGGCCGTTCACCAGAAGCGATACGCCATTATTTGTTGACCTTAAGACTTTCACAGTACTCCTTCCGGGAGCTCATCGAGAATGCCGATGTTTTTCGCCTGTTGACGAGGCATTTTTCTACCTTAAGAGAGTCATTGTTACACCTGCCAAATGCTCGCCGTTAACCACAGCCACATTTTCAAGCTTCCTCTGGCCCAGTTCACCTGAAGCGGTACACCATTATTTGTCGGCTTTGAGACCTTCACTGTACTCCTGCCGGGAGCACCTCGAGTTTGCCGATGTATTTCGCCTATTGACGAGGCATTTGGCTACCTTAAGAGAGTCATAGTTACTCCTACCACTTGCACCCAGATTTATCACTGTCACATCCTCAAGCTTTCTCCGGCCAGTTCACCACAAGCGATACGCCATTATCTGTCGACATAAAGTGTTTCACAGTACTACTGCTGGCAGCTCCTCGGTTTGCAGATGTATTTCGCGTGTTGACGAGGCATTTGGCTACCTTAAGAGGGTCATAGTTACTCCTGCCACTTGCTCCCCGTTCTACCACAGTCACATCTACAAGCTTACTCTGGCCAGTTCACCAGAAGCGATACGCCATTATTTGTTGACCTTAAGACTTTCACAGTACTCCTTGCGGGAGCTCCTCGGGATTGCCAATGTAATTCGCCTTTTGACGAGGCATTTGGCTACCCTAAGAGAGTCATAGTTACTCCTGCCAGTTGCTCCCCGTTTTACCACAGTCACATCTACAAGCTTACTCTGGCCGTTCACCAGAAGCGATACGCCATTATTTGTTGACCTTAAGACTTTCACAGTACTCCTTCCGGGAGCTCATCGAGAATGCCGATGTTTTTCGCCTGTTGACGAGGCATTTTTCTACCTTAAGAGAGTCATTGTTACACCTGCCAAATGCTCGCCGTTAACCACAGCCACATTTTCAAGCTTCCTCTGGCCCAGTTCACCTGAAGCGGTACACCATTATTTGTCGGCTTTGAGACCTTCACTGTACTCCTGCCGGGAGCACCTCGAGTTTGCCGATGTATTTCGCCTATTGACGAGGCATTTGGCTACCTTAAGAGAGTCATAGTTACTCCTACCACTTGCACCCAGATTTATCACTGTCACATCCTCAAGCTTTCTCCGGCCAGTTCACCACAAGCGATACGCCATTATCTGTCGACATAAAGTGTTTCACAGTACTACTGCTGGCAGCTCCTCGGTTTGCAGATGTATTTCGCATGTTGACGAGGCATTTGGCTACCTTAAGAGAGTCATAGTTACTCCTGCCACTTGCTCCCCGTTCTACCACAGTCACATCTACAAGCTTACTCTGGCCAGTTCACCAGAAGCGATACGCCATTATTTGTTGACCTTAAGACTTTCACAGTACTCCTTGCGGGAGCTCCTCGGGATTGCCAATGTAATTCGCCTTTTGACGAGGCATTTGGCTACCCTAAGAGAGTCATAGTTACTCCTGCCAGTTGCTCCCCGTTTTACCACAGTCACATCTACAAGCTTACTCTGGCCGTTCACCAGAAGCGATACGCCATTATTTGTTGACCTTAAGACTTTCACAGTACTCCTTCCGGGAGCTCATCGAGAATGCCGATGTTTTTCGCCTGTTGACGAGGCATTTTTCTACCTTAAGAGAGTCATTGTTACACCTGCCAAATGCTCGCCGTTAACCACAGCCACATTTTCAAGCTTCCTCTGGCCCAGTTCACCTGAAGCGGTACACCATTATTTGTCGGCTTTGAGACCTTCACTGTACTCCTGCCGGGAGCACCTCGAGTTTGCCGATGTATTTCGCCTATTGACGAGGCATTTGGCTACCTTAAGAGAGTCATAGTTACTCCTACCACTTGCACCCAGATTTATCACTGTCACATCCTCAAGCTTTCTCCGGCCAGTTCACCACAAGCGATACGCCATTATCTGTCGACATAAAGTGTTTCACAGTACTACTGCTGGCAGCTCCTCGGTTTGCAGATGTATTTCGCGTGTTGACGATGCATTTGGCTACCTTAAGAGAGTCATAGTTACTCCTGCCACTTGCTCCCCGTTCTACCACAGTCACATCTACAAGCTTACTCTGGCCAGTTCACCAGAAGCGATACGCCATTATTTGTTGACCTTAAGACTTTCACAGTACTCCTTGCGGGAGCTCCTCGGGATTGCCAATGTAATTCGCCTTTTGACGAGGCATTTGGCTACCCTAAGAGAGTCATAGTTACTCCTGCCAGTTGCTCCCCGTTTTACCACAGTCACATCTACAAGCTTACTCTGGCCGTTCACCAGAAGCGATACGCCATTATTTGTTGACCTTAAGACTTTCACAGTACTCCTTCCGGGAGCTCATCGAGAATGCCGATGTTTTTCGCATGTTGACGAGGCATTTTTCTACCTTAAGAGAATCATTGTTACACCTGCCAAATGCTCGCCGTTAACCACAGCCACATTTTCAAGCTTCCTCTGGCCCAGTTCACCTGAAGCGGTACACCATTATTTGTCGGCTTTGAGACCTTCACTGTACTCCTGCCGGGAGCACCTCGAGTTTGCCGATGTATTTCGCCTATTGACGAGGCATTTGGCTACCTTAAGAGAGTCATAGTTACTCCTACCACTTGCACCCAGATTTATCACTGTCACATCCTCAAGCTTTCTCCGGCCAGTTCACCACAAGCGATACGCCATTATCTGTCGACATAAAGTGTTTCACAGTACTACTGCTGGCAGCTCCTCGGTTTGCAGATGTATTTCGCGTGTTGACGATGCATTTGGCTACCTTAAGAGAGTCATAGTTACTCCTGCCACTTGCTCCCCGTTCTACCACAGTCACATCTACAAGCTTACTCTGGCCAGTTCACCAGAAGCGATACGCCATTATTTGTTGACCTTAAGACTTTCACAGTACTCCTTGCGGGAGCTCCTCGGGATTGCCAATGTAATTCGCCTTTTGACGAGGCATTTGGCTACCCTAAGAGAGTCATAGTTACTCCTGCCAGTTGCTCCCCGTTTTACCACAGTCACATCTACAAGCTTACTCTGGCCGTTCACCAGAAGCGATACGCCATTATTTGTTGACCTTAAGACTTTCACAGTACTCCTTCCGGGAGCTCATCGAGAATGCCGATGTTTTTCGCCTGTTGACGAGGCATTTTTCTACCTTAAGAGAGTCATTGTTACACCTGCCAAATGCTCGCCGTTAACCACAGCCACATTTTCAAGCTTCCTCTGGCCCAGTTCACCTGAAGCGGTACACCATTATTTGTCGGCTTTGAGACCTTCACTGTACTCCTGCCGGGAGCACCTCGAGTTTGCCGATGTATTTCGCCTATTGACGAGGCATTTGGCTACCTTAAGAGAGTCATAGTTACTCCTACCACTTGCACCCAGATTTATCACTGTCACATCCTCAAGCTTTCTCCGGCCAGTTCACCACAAGCGATACGCCATTATCTGTCGACATAAAGTGTTTCACAGTACTACTGCTGGCAGCTCCTCGGTTTGCAGATGTATTTCGCGTGTTGACGAGGCATTTGGCTACCTTAAGAGGGTCATAGTTACTCCTGCCACTTGCTCCCCGTTCTACCACAGTCACATCTACAAGCTTACTCTGGCCAGTTCACCAGAAGCGATACGCCATTATTTGTTGACCTTAAGACTTTCACAGTACTCCTTGCGGGAGCTCCTCGGGATTGCCAATGTAATTCGCCTTTTGACGAGGCATTTGGCTACCCTAAGAGAGTCATAGTTACTCCTGCCAGTTGCTCCCCGTTTTACCACAGTCACATCTACAAGCTTACTCTGGCCGTTCACCAGAAGCGATACGCCATTATTTGTTGACCTTAAGACTTTCACAGTACTCCTTCCGGGAGCTCATCGAGAATGCCGATGTTTTTCGCCTGTTGACGAGGCATTTTTCTACCTTAAGAGAGTCATTGTTACACCTGCCAAATGCTCGCCGTTAACCACAGCCACATTTTCAAGCTTCCTCTGGCCCAGTTCACCTGAAGCGGTACACCATTATTTGTCGGCTTTGAGACCTTCACTGTACTCCTGCCGGGAGCACCTCGAGTTTGCCGATGTATTTCGCCTATTGACGAGGCATTTGGCTACCTTAAGAGAGTCATAGTTACTCCTACCACTTGCACCCAGATTTATCACTGTCACATCCTCAAGCTTTCTCCGGCCAGTTCACCACAAGCGATACGCCATTATCTGTCGACATAAAGTGTTTCACAGTACTACTGCTGGCAGCTCCTCGGTTTGCAGATGTATTTCGCGTGTTGACGATGCATTTGGCTACCTTAAGAGAGTCATAGTTACTCCTGCCACTTGCTCCCCGTTCTACCACAGTCACATCTACAAGCTTACTCTGGCCAGTTCACCAGAAGCGATACGCCATTATTTGTTGACCTTAAGACTTTCACAGTACTCCTTGCGGGAGCTCCTCGGGATTGCCAATGTAATTCGCCTTTTGACGAGGCATTTGGCTACCCTAAGAGAGTCATAGTTACTCCTGCCAGTTGCTCCCCGTTTTACCACAGTCACATCTACAAGCTTACTCTGGCCGTTCACCAGAAGCGATACGCCATTATTTGTTGACCTTAAGACTTTCACAGTACTCCTTCCGGGAGCTCATCGAGAATGCCGATGTTTTTCGCCTGTTGACGAGGCATTTTTCTACCTTAAGAGAGTCATTGTTACACCTGCCAAATGCTCGCCGTTAACCACAGCCACATTTTCAAGCTTCCTCTGGCCCAGTTCACCTGAAGCGGTACACCATTATTTGTCGGCTTTGAGACCTTCACTGTACTCCTGCCGGGAGCACCTCGAGTTTGCCGATGTATTTCGCCTATTGACGAGGCATTTGGCTACCTTAAGAGAGTCATAGTTACTCCTACCACTTGCACCCAGATTTATCACTGTCACATCCTCAAGCTTTCTCCGGCCAGTTCACCACAAGCGATACGCCATTATCTGTCGACATAAAGTGTTTCACAGTACTACTGCTGGCAGCTCCTCGGTTTGCAGATGTATTTCGCGTGTTGACGAGGCATTTGGCTACCTTAAGAGGGTCATAGTTACTCCTGCCACTTGCTCCCCGTTCTACCACAGTCACATCTACAAGCTTACTCTGGCCAGTTCACCAGAAGCGATACGCCATTATTTGTTGACCTTAAGACTTTCACAGTACTCCTTGCGGGAGCTCCTCGGGATTGCCAATGTAATTCGCCTTTTGACGAGGCATTTGGCTACCCTAAGAGAGTCATAGTTACTCCTGCCAGTTGCTCCCCGTTTTACCACAGTCACATCTACAAGCTTACTCTGGCCGTTCACCAGAAGCGATACGCCATTATTTGTTGACCTTAAGACTTTCACAGTACTCCTTCCGGGAGCTCATCGAGAATGCCGATGTTTTTCGCCTGTTGACGAGGCATTTTTCTACCTTAAGAGAATCATTGTTACACCTGCCAAATGCTCGCCGTTAACCACAGCCACATTTTCAAGCTTCCTCTGGCCCAGTTCACCTGAAGCGGTACACCATTATTTGTCGGCTTTGAGACCTTCACTGTACTCCTGCCGGGAGCACCTCGAGTTTGCCGATGTATTTCGCCTATTGACGAGGCATTTGGCTACCTTAAGAGAGTCATAGTTACTCCTACCACTTGCACCCAGATTTATCACTGTCACATCCTCAAGCTTTCTCCGGCCAGTTCACCACAAGCGATACGCCATTATCTGTCGACATAAAGTGTTTCACAGTACTACTGCTGGCAGCTCCTCGGTTTGCAGATGTATTTCGCATGTTGACGAGGCATTTGGCTACCTTAAGAGAGTCATAGTTACTCCTGCCACTTGCTCCCCGTTCTACCACAGTCACATCTACAAGCTTACTCTGGCCAGTTCACCAGAAGCGATACGCCATTATTTGTTGACCTTAAGACTTTCACAGTACTCCTTGCGGGAGCTCCTCGGGATTGCCAATGTAATTCGCCTTTTGACGAGGCATTTGGCTACCCTAAGAGAGTCATAGTTACTCCTGCCAGTTGCTCCCCGTTTTACCACAGTCACATCTACAAGCTTACTCTGGCCGTTCACCAGAAGCGATACGCCATTATTTGTTGACCTTAAGACTTTCACAGTACTCCTTCCGGGAGCTCATCGAGAATGCCGATGTTTTTCGCCTGTTGACGAGGCATTTTTCTACCTTAAGAGAGTCATTGTTACACCTGCCAAATGCTCGCCGTTAACCACAGCCACATTTTCAAGCTTCCTCTGGCCCAGTTCACCTGAAGCGGTACACCATTATTTGTCGGCTTTGAGACCTTCACTGTACTCCTGCCGGGAGCACCTCGAGTTTGCCGATGTATTTCGCCTATTGACGAGGCATTTGGCTACCTTAAGAGAGTCATAGTTACTCCTACCACTTGCACCCAGATTTATCACTGTCACATCCTCAAGCTTTCTCCGGCCAGTTCACCACAAGCGATACGCCATTATCTGTCGACATAAAGTGTTTCACAGTACTACTGCTGGCAGCTCCTCGGTTTGCAGATGTATTTCGCGTGTTGACGATGCATTTGGCTACCTTAAGAGAGTCATAGTTACTCCTGCCACTTGCTCCCCGTTCTACCACAGTCACATCTACAAGCTTACTCTGGCCAGTTCACCAGAAGCGATACGCCATTATTTGTTGACCTTAAGACTTTCACAGTACTCCTTGCGGGAGCTCCTCGGGATTGCCAATGTAATTCGCCTTTTGACGAGGCATTTGGCTACCCTAAGAGAGTCATAGTTACTCCTGCCAGTTGCTCCCCGTTTTACCACAGTCACATCTACAAGCTTACTCTGGCCGTTCACCAGAAGCGATACGCCATTATTTGTTGACCTTAAGACTTTCACAGTACTCCTTCCGGGAGCTCATCGAGAATGCCGATGTTTTTCGCATGTTGACGAGGCATTTTTCTACCTTAAGAGAATCATTGTTACACCTGCCAAATGCTCGCCGTTAACCACAGCCACATTTTCAAGCTTCCTCTGGCCCAGTTCACCTGAAGCGGTACACCATTATTTGTCGGCTTTGAGACCTTCACTGTACTCCTGCCGGGAGCACCTCGAGTTTGCCGATGTATTTCGCCTATTGACGAGGCATTTGGCTACCTTAAGAGAGTCATAGTTACTCCTACCACTTGCACCCAGATTTATCACTGTCACATCCTCAAGCTTTCTCCGGCCAGTTCACCACAAGCGATACGCCATTATCTGTCGACATAAAGTGTTTCACAGTACTACTGCTGGCAGCTCCTCGGTTTGCAGATGTATTTCGCGTGTTGACGATGCATTTGGCTACCTTAAGAGAGTCATAGTTACTCCTGCCACTTGCTCCCCGTTCTACCACAGTCACATCTACAAGCTTACTCTGGCCAGTTCACCAGAAGCGATACGCCATTATTTGTTGACCTTAAGACTTTCACAGTACTCCTTGCGGGAGCTCCTCGGGATTGCCAATGTAATTCGCCTTTTGACGAGGCATTTGGCTACCCTAAGAGAGTCATAGTTACTCCTGCCAGTTGCTCCCCGTTTTACCACAGTCACATCTACAAGCTTACTCTGGCCGTTCACCAGAAGCGATACGCCATTATTTGTTGACCTTAAGACTTTCACAGTACTCCTTCCGGGAGCTCATCGAGAATGCCGATGTTTTTCGCATGTTGACGAGGCATTTTTCTACCTTAAGAGAATCATTGTTACACCTGCCAAATGCTCGCCGTTAACCACAGCCACATTTTCAAGCTTCCTCTGGCCCAGTTCACCTGAAGCGGTACACCATTATTTGTCGGCTTTGAGACCTTCACTGTACTCCTGCCGGGAGCACCTCGAGTTTGCCGATGTATTTCGCCTATTGACGAGGCATTTGGCTACCTTAAGAGAGTCATAGTTACTCCTACCACTTGCACCCAGATTTATCACTGTCACATCCTCAAGCTTTCTCCGGCCAGTTCACCACAAGCGATACGCCATTATCTGTCGACATAAAGTGTTTCACAGTACTACTGCTGGCAGCTCCTCGGTTTGCAGATGTATTTCGCGTGTTGACGATGCATTTGGCTACCTTAAGAGAGTCATAGTTACTCCTGCCACTTGCTCCCCGTTCTACCACAGTCACATCTACAAGCTTACTCTGGCCAGTTCACCAGAAGCGATACGCCATTATTTGTTGACCTTAAGACTTTCACAGTACTCCTTGCGGGAGCTCCTCGGGATTGCCAATGTAATTCGCCTTTTGACGAGGCATTTGGCTACCCTAAGAGAGTCATAGTTACTCCTGCCAGTTGCTCCCCGTTTTACCACAGTCACATCTACAAGCTTACTCTGGCCGTTCACCAGAAGCGATACGCCATTATTTGTTGACCTTAAGACTTTCACAGTACTCCTTCCGGGAGCTCATTGAGAATGCCGATGTTTTTCGCCTGTTGACGAGGCATTTTTCTACCTTAAGAGAGTCATTGTTACACCTGCCAAATGCTCGCCGTTAACCACAGCCACATTTTCAAGCTTCCTCTGGCCCAGTTCACCTGAAGCGGTACACCATTATTTGTCGGCTTTGAGACCTTCACTGTACTCCTGCCGGGAGCACCTCGAGTTTGCCGATGTATTTCGCCTATTGACGAGGCATTTGGCTACCTTAAGAGAGTCATAGTTACTCCTACCACTTGCACCCAGATTTATCACTGTCACATCCTCAAGCTTTCTCCGGCCAGTTCACCACAAGCGATACGCCATTATCTGTCGACATAAAGTGTTTCACAGTACTACTGCTGGCAGCTCCTCGGTTTGCAGATGTATTTCGCGTGTTGACGAGGTATTTGGCTACCTTAAGAGGGTCATAGTTACTCCTGCCACTTGCTCCCCGTTCTACCACAGTCACATCTACAAGCTTACTCTGGCCAGTTCACCAGAAGCGATACGCCATTATTTGTTGACCTTAAGACTTTCACAGTACTCCTTGCGGGAGCTCCTCGGGATTGCCAATGTAATTCGCCTTTTGACGAGGCATTTGGCTACCCTAAGAGAGTCATAGTTACTCCTGCCAGTTGCTCCCCGTTTTACCACAGTCACATCTACAAGCTTACTCTGGCCGTTCACCAGAAGCGATACGCCATTATTTGTTGACCTTAAGACTTTCACAGTACTCCTTCCGGGAGCTCATCGAGAATGCCGATGTTTTTCGCCTGTTGACGAGGCATTTTTCTACCTTAAGAGAGTCATTGTTACACCTGCCAAATGCTCGCCGTTAACCACAGCCACATTTTCAAGCTTCCTCTGGCCCAGTTCACCTGAAGCGGTACACCATTATTTGTCGGCTTTGAGACCTTCACTGTACTCCTGCCGGGAGCACCTCGAGTTTGCCGATGTATTTCGCCTATTGACGAGGCATTTGGCTACCTTAAGAGAGTCATAGTTACTCCTACCACTTGCACCCAGATTTATCACTGTCACATCCTCAAGCTTTCTCCGGCCAGTTCACCACAAGCGATACGCCATTATCTGTCGACATAAAGTGTTTCACAGTACTACTGCTGGCAGCTCCTCGGTTTGCAGATGTATTTCGCATGTTTACGAGGCATTTGGCTACCTTAAGAGAGTCATAGTTACTCCTGCCACTTGCTCCCCGTTCTACCACAGTCACATCTACAAGCTTACTCTGGCCAGTTCACCAGAAGCGATACGCCATTATTTGTTGACCTTAAGACTTTCACAGTACTCCTTGCGGGAGCTCCTCGGGATTGCCAATGTAATTCGCCTTTTGACGAGGCATTTGGCTACCCTAAGAGAGTCATAGTTACTCCTGCCAGTTGCTCCCCGTTTTACCACAGTCACATCTACAAGCTTACTCTGGCCGTTCACCAGAAGCGATACGCCATTATTTGTTGACCTTAAGACTTTCACAGTACTCCTTCCGGGAGCTCATCGAGAATGCCGATGTTTTTCGCATGTTGACGAGGCATTTTTCTACCTTAAGAGAATCATTGTTACACCTGCCAAATGCTCGCCGTTAACCACAGCCACATTTTCAAGCTTCCTCTGGCCCAGTTCACCTGAAGCGGTACACCATTATTTGTCGGCTATGAGACCTTCACTGTACTCCTGCCGGGAGCACCTCGAGTTTGCCGATGTATTTCGCCTATTGACGAGGCATTTGGCTACCTTAAGAGAGTCATAGTTACTCCTACCACTTGCACCCAGATTTATCACTGTCACATCCTCAAGCTTTCTCCGGCCAGTTCACCACAAGCGATACGCCATTATCTGTCGACATAAAGTGTTTCACAATACTACTGCTGGCAGCTCCTCGGTTTGCAGATGTATTTCGCGTGTTGACGATGCATTTGGCTACCTTAAGAGAGTCATAGTTACTCCTGCCACTTGCTCCCCGTTCTACCACAGTCACATCTACAAGCTTACTCTGGCCAGTTCACCAGAAGCGATACGCCATTATTTGTTGACCTTAAGACTTTCACAGTACTCCTTGCGGGAGCTCCTCGGGATTGCCAATGTAATTCGCCTTTTGACGAGGCATTTGGCTACCCTAAGAGAGTCATAGTTACTCCTGCCAGTTGCTCCCCGTTTTACCACAGTCACATCTACAAGCTTACTCTGGCCGTTCACCAGAAGCGATACGCCATTATTTGTTGACCTTAAGACTTTCACAGTACTCCTTCCGGGAGCTCATCGAGAATGCCGATGTTTTTCGCCTGTTGACGAGGCTTTTTTCTACCTTAAGAGAGTCATTGTTACACCTGCCAAATGCTCGCCGTTAACCACAGCCACATTTTCAAGCTTCCTCTGGCCCAGTTCACCTGAAGCGGTACACCATTATTTGTCGGCTTTGAGACCTTCACTGTACTCCTGCCGGGAGCACCTCGAGTTTGCCGATGTATTTCGCCTATTGACGAGGCATTTGGCTACCTTAAGAGAGTCATAGTTACTCCTACCACTTGCACCCAGATTTATCACTGTCACATCCTCAAGCTTTCTCCGGCCAGTTCACCACAAGCGATACGCCATTATCTGTCGACATAAAGTGTTTCACAGTACTACTGCTGGCAGCTCCTCGGTTTGCAGATGTATTTCGCATGTTGACGAGGCATTTGGCTACCTTAAGAGAGTCATAGTTACTCCTGCCACTTGCTCCCCGTTCTACCACAGTCACATCTACAAGCTTACTCTGGCCAGTTCACCAGAAGCGATACGCCATTATTTGTTGACCTTAAGACTTTCACAGTACTCCTTGCGGGAGCTCCTCGGGATTGCCAATGTAATTCGCCTTTTGACGAGGCATTTGGCTACCCTAAGAGAGTCATAGTTACTCCTGCCAGTTGCTCCCCGTTTTACCACAGTCACATCTACAAGCTTACTCTGGCCGTTCACCAGAAGCGATACGCCATTATTTGTTGACCTTAAGACTTTCACAGTACTCCTTCCGGGAGCTCATCGAGAATGCCGATGTTTTTCGCATGTTGACGAGGCATTTTTCTACCTTAAGAGAATCATTGTTACACCTGCCAAATGCTCGCCGTTAACCACAGCCACATTTTCAAGCTTCCTCTGGCCCAGTTCACCTGAAGCGGTACACCATTATTTGTCGGCTTTGAGACCTTCACTGTACTCCTGCCGGGAGCACCTCGAGTTTGCCGATGTATTTCGCCTATTGACGAGGCATTTGACTACCTTAAGAGAGTCATAGTTACTCCTACCACTTGCACCCAGATTTATCACTGTCACATCCTCAAGCTTTCTCCGGCCAGTTCACCACAAGCGATACGCCATTATCTGTCGACATAAAGTGTTTCACAGTACTACTGCTGGCAGCTCCTCGGTTTGCAGATGTATTTCGCGTGTTGACGATGCATTTGGCTACCTTAAGAGAGTCATAGTTACTCCTGCCACTTGCTCCCCGTTCTACCACAGTCACATCTACAAGCTTACTCTGGCCAGTTCACCAGAAGCGATACGCCATTATTTGTTGACCTTAAGACTTTCACAGTACTCCTTGCGGGAGCTCCTCGGGATTGCCAATGTAATTCGCCTTTTGACGAGGCATTTGGCTACCCTAAGAGAGTCATAGTTACTCCTGCCAGTTGCTCCCCGTTTTACCACAGTCACATCTACAAGCTTACTCTGGCCGTTCACCAGAAGCGATACGCCATTATTTGTTGACCTTAAGACTTTCACAGTACTCCTTCCGGGAGCTCATCGAGAATGCCGATGTTTTTCGCCTGTTGACGAGGCATTTTTCTACCTTAAGAGAGTCATTGTTACACCTGCCAAATGCTCGCCGTTAACCACAGCCACATTTTCAAGCTTCCTCTGGCCCAGTTCACCTGAAGCGGTACACCATTATTTGTCGGCTTTGAGACCTTCACTGTACTCCTGCCGGGAGCACCTCGAGTTTGCCGATGTATTTCGCCTATTGACGAGGCATTTGGCTACCTTAAGAGAGTCATAGTTACTCCTACCACTTGCACCCAGATTTATCACTGTCACATCCTCAAGCTTTCCCCGGCCAGTTCACCACAAGCGATACGCCATTATCTGTCGACATAAAGTGTTTCACAGTACTACTGCTGGCAGCTCCTCGGTTTGCAGATGTATTTCGCATGTTGACGAGGCATTTGGCTACCTTAAGAGGGTCATAGTTACTCCTGCCACTTGCTCCCCGTTCTACCACAGTCACATCTACAAGCTTACTCTGGCCAGTTCACCAGAAGCGATACGCCATTATTTGTTGACCTTAAGACTTTCACAGTACTCCTTGCGGGAGCTCCTCGGGATTGCCAATGTAATTCGCCTTTTGACGAGGCATTTGGCTACCCTAAGAGAGTCATAGTTACTCCTGCCAGTTGCTCCCCGTTTTACCACAGTCACATCTACAAGCTTACTCTGGCCGTTCACCAGAAGCGATACGCCATTATTTGTTGACCTTAAGACTTTCACAGTACTCCTTCCGGGAGCTCATCGAGAATGCCGATGTTTTTCGCCTGTTGACGAGGCATTTTTCTACCTTAAGAGAGTCATTGTTACACCTGCCAAATGCTCGCCGTTAACCACAGCCACATTTTCAAGCTTCCTCTGGCCCAGTTCACCTGAAGCGGTACACCATTATTTGTCGGCTTTGAGACCTTCACTGTACTCCTGCCGGGAGCACCTCGAGTTTGCCGATGTATTTCGCCTATTGACGAGGCATTTGGCTACCTTAAGAGAGTCATAGTTACTCCTACCACTTGCACCCAGATTTATCACTGTCACATCCTCAAGCTTTCTCCGGCCAGTTCACCACAAGCGATACGCCATTATCTGTCGACATAAAGTGTTTCACAGTACTACTGCTGGCAGCTCCTCGGTTTGCAGATGTATTTCGCATGTTGACGAGGCATTTGGCTACCTTAAGAGAGTCATAGTTACTCCTGCCACTTGCTCCCCGTTCTACCACAGTCACATCTACAAGCTTACTCTGGCCAGTTCACCAGAAGCGATACGCCATTATTTGTTGACCTTAAGACTTTCACAGTACTCCTTGCGGGAGCTCCTCGGGATTGCCAATGTAATTCGCCTTTTGACGAGGCATTTGGCTACCCTAAGAGAGTCATAGTTACTCCTGCCAGTTGCTCCCCGTTTTACCACAGTCACATCTACAAGCTTACTCTGGCCGTTCACCAGAAGCGATACGCCATTATTTGTTGACCTTAAGACTTTCACAGTACTCCTTCCGGGAGCTCATCGAGAATGCCGATGTTTTTCGCATGTTGACGAGGCATTTTTCTACCTTAAGAGAATCATTGTTACACCTGCCAAATGCTCGCCGTTAACCACAGCCACATTTTCAAGCTTCCTCTGGCCCAGTTCACCTGAAGCGGTACACCATTATTTGTCGGCTTTGAGACCTTCACTGTACTCCTGCCGGGAGCACCTCGAGTTTGCCGATGTATTTCGCCTATTGACGAGGCATTTGACTACCTTAAGAGAGTCATAGTTACTCCTACCACTTGCACCCAGATTTATCACTGTCACATCCTCAAGCTTTCTCCGGCCAGTTCACCACAAGCGATACGCCATTATCTGTCGACATAAAGTGTTTCACAGTACTACTGCTGGCAGCTCCTCGGTTTGCAGATGTATTTCGCGTGTTGACGATGCATTTGGCTACCTTAAGAGAGTCATAGTTACTCCTGCCACTTGCTCCCCGTTCTACCACAGTCACATCTACAAGCTTACTCTGGCCAGTTCACCAGAAGCGATACGCCATTATTTGTTGACCTTAAGACTTTCACAGTACTCCTTGCGGGAGCTCCTCGGGATTGCCAATGTAATTCGCCTTTTGACGAGGCATTTGGCTACCCTAAGAGAGTCATAGTTACTCCTGCCAGTTGCTCCCCGTTTTACCACAGTCACATCTACAAGCTTACTCTGGCCGTTCACCAGAAGCGATACGCCATTATTTGTTGACCTTAAGACTTTCACAGTACTCCTTCCGGGAGCTCATCGAGAATGCCGATGTTTTTCGCCTGTTGACGAGGCATTTTTCTACCTTAAGAGAGTCATTGTTACACCTGCCAAATGCTCGCCGTTAACCACAGCCACATTTTCAAGCTTCCTCTGGCCCAGTTCACCTGAAGCGGTACACCATTATTTGTCGGCTTTGAGACCTTCACTGTACTCCTGCCGGGAGCACCTCGAGTTTGCCGATGTATTTCGCCTATTGACGAGGCATTTGGCTACCTTAAGAGAGTCATAGTTACTCCTACCACTTGCACCCAGATTTATCACTGTCACATCCTCAAGCTTTCCCCGGCCAGTTCACCACAAGCGATACGCCATTATCTGTCGACATAAAGTGTTTCACAGTACTACTGCTGGCAGCTCCTCGGTTTGCAGATGTATTTCGCGTGTTGACGATGCATTTGGCTACCTTAAGAGAGTCATAGTTACTCCTGCCACTTGCTCCCCGTTCTACCACAGTCACATCTACAAGCTTACTCTGGCCAGTTCACCAGAAGCGATACGCCATTATTTGTTGACCTTAAGACTTTCACAGTACTCCTTGCGGGAGCTCCTCGGGATTGCCAATGTAATTCGCCTTTTGACGAGGCATTTGGCTACCCTAAGAGAGTCATAGTTACTCCTGCCAGTTGCTCCCCGTTTTACCACAGTCACATCTACAAGCTTACTCTGGCCGTTCACCAGAAGCGATACGCCATTATTTGTTGACCTTAAGACTTTCACAGTACTCCTTCCGGGAGCTCATCGAGAATGCCGATGTTTTTCGCCTGTTGACGAGGCATTTTTCTACCTTAAGAGAGTCATTGTTACACCTGCCAAATGCTCGCCGTTAACCACAGCCACATTTTCAAGCTTCCTCTGGCCCAGTTCACCTGAAGCGGTACACCATTATTTGTCGGCTTTGAGACCTTCACTGTACTCCTGCCGGGAGCACCTCGAGTTTGCCGATGTATTTCGCCTATTGACGAGGCATTTGGCTACCTTAAGAGAGTCATAGTTACTCCTACCACTTGCACCCAGATTTATCACTGTCACATCCTCAAGCTTTCCCCGGCCAGTTCACCACAAGCGATACGCCATTATCTGTCGACATAAAGTGTTTCACAGTACTACTGCTGGCAGCTCCTCGGTTTGCAGATGTATTTCGCATGTTGACGAGGCATTTGGCTACCTTAAGAGGGTCATAGTTACTCCTGCCACTTGCTCCCCGTTCTACCACAGTCACATCTACAAGCTTACTCTGGCCAGTTCACCAGAAGCGATACGCCATTATTTGTTGACCTTAAGACTTTCACAGTACTCCTTGCGGGAGCTCCTCGGGATTGCCAATGTAATTCGCCTTTTGACGAGGCATTTGGCTACCCTAAGAGAGTCATAGTTACTCCTGCCAGTTGCTCCCCGTTTTACCACAGTCACATCTACAAGCTTACTCTGGCCGTTCACCAGAAGCGATACGCCATTATTTGTTGAACTTAAGACTTTCACAGTACTCCTTCCGGGAGCTCATCGAGAATGCCGATGTTTTTCGCCTGTTGACGAGGCATTTTTCTACCTTAAGAGAGTCATTGTTACACCTGCCAAATGCTCGCCGTTAACCACAGCCACATTTTCAAGCTTCCTCTGGCCCAGTTCACCTGAAGCGGTACACCATTATTTGTCGGCTTTGAGACCTTCACTGTACTCCTGCCGGGAGCACCTCGAGTTTGCCGATGTATTTCGCCTATTGACGAGGCATTTGGCTACCTTAAGAGAGTCATAGTTACTCCTACCACTTGCACCCAGATTTATCACTGTCACATCCTCAAGCTTTCTCCGGCCAGTTCACCACAAGCGATACGCCATTATCTGTCGACATAAAGTGTTTCACAGTACTACTGCTGGCAGCTCCTCGGTTTGCAGATGTATTTCGCATGTTGACGAGGCATTTGGCTACCTTAAGAGAGTCATAGTTACTCCTGCCACTTGCTCCCCGTTCTACCACAGTCACATCTACAAGCTTACTCTGGCCAGTTCACCAGAAGCGATACGCCATTATTTGTTGACCTTAAGACTTTCACAGTACTCCTTGCGGGAGCTCCTCGGGATTGCCAATGTAATTCGCCTTTTGACGAGGCATTTGGCTACCCTAAGAGAGTCATAGTTACTCCTGCCAGTTGCTCCCCGTTTTACCACAGTCACATCTACAAGCTTACTCTGGCCGTTCACCAGAAGCGATACGCCATTATTTGTTGACCTTAAGACTTTCACAGTACTCCTTCCGGGAGCTCATCGAGAATGCCGATGTTTTTCGCATGTTGACGAGGCATTTTTCTACCTTAAGAGAATCATTGTTACACCTGCCAAATGCTCGCCGTTAACCACAGCCACATTTTCAAGCTTCCTCTGGCCCAGTTCACCTGAAGCGGTACACCATTATTTGTCGGCTTTGAGACCTTCACTGTACTCCTGCCGGGAGCACCTCGAGTTTGCCGATGTATTTCGCCTATTGACGAGGCATTTGACTACCTTAAGAGAGTCATAGTTACTCCTACCACTTGCACCCAGATTTATCACTGTCACATCCTCAAGCTTTCTCCGGCCAGTTCACCACAAGCGATACGCCATTATCTGTCGACATAAAGTGTTTCACAGTACTACTGCTGGCAGCTCCTCGGTTTGCAGATGTATTTCGCGTGTTGACGATGCATTTGGCTACCTTAAGAGAGTCATAGTTACTCCTGCCACTTGCTCCCCGTTCTACCACAGTCACATCTACAAGCTTACTCTGGCCAGTTCACCAGAAGCGATACGCCATTATTTGTTGACCTTAAGACTTTCACAGTACTCCTTGCGGGAGCTCCTCGGGATTGCCAATGTAATTCGCCTTTTGACGAGGCATTTGGCTACCCTAAGAGAGTCATAGTTACTCCTGCCAGTTGCTCCCCGTTTTACCACAGTCACATCTACAAGCTTACTCTGGCCGTTCACCAGAAGCGATACGCCATTATTTGTTGACCTTAAGACTTTCACAGTACTCCTTCCGGGAGCTCATCGAGAATGCCGATGTTTTTCGCCTGTTGACGAGGCATTTTTCTACCTTAAGAGAGTCATTGTTACACCTGCCAAATGCTCGCCGTTAACCACAGCCACATTTTCAAGCTTCCTCTGGCCCAGTTCACCTGAAGCGGTACACCATTATTTGTCGGCTTTGAGACCTTCACTGTACTCCTGCCGGGAGCACCTCGAGTTTGCCGATGTATTTCGCCTATTGACGAGGCATTTGGCTACCTTAAGAGAGTCATAGTTACTCCTACCACTTGCACCCAGATTTATCACTGTCACATCCTCAAGCTTTCCCCGGCCAGTTCACCACAAGCGATACGCCATTATCTGTCGACATAAAGTGTTTCACAGTACTACTGCTGGCAGCTCCTCGGTTTGCAGATGTATTTCGCATGTTGACGAAGCATTTGGCTACCTTAAGAGGGTCATAGTTACTCCTGCCACTTGCTCCCCGTTCTACCACAGTCACATCTACAAGCTTACTCTGGCCAGTTCACCAGAAGCGATACGCCATTATTTGTTGACCTTAAGACTTTCACAGTACTCCTTGCGGGAGCTCCTCGGGATTGCCAATGTAATTCGCCTTTTGACGAGGCATTTGGCTACCCTAAGAGAGTCATAGTTACTCCTGCCAGTTGCTCCCCGTTTTACCACAGTCACATCTACAAGCTTACTCTGGCCGTTCACCAGAAGCGATACGCCATTATTTGTTGACCTTAAGACTTTCACAGTACTCCTTCCGGGAGCTCATCGAGAATGCCGATGTTTTTCGCCTGTTGACGAGGCATTTTTCTACCTTAAGAGAGTCATTGTTACACCTGCCAAATGCTCGCCGTTAACCACAGCCACATTTTCAAGCTTCCTCTGGCCCAGTTCACCTGAAGCGGTACACCATTATTTGTCGGCTTTGAGACCTTCACTGTACTCCTGCCGGGAGCACCTCGAGTTTGCCGATGTATTTCGCCTATTGACGAGGCATTTGGCTACCTTAAGAGAGTCATAGTTACTCCTACCACTTGCACCCAGATTTATCACTGTCACATCCTCAAGCTTTCTCCGGCCAGTTCACCACAAGCGATACGCCATTATCTGTCGACATAAAGTGTTTCACAGTACTACTGCTGGCAGCTCCTCGGTTTGCAGATGTATTTCGCATGTTGACGAGGCATTTGGCTACCTTAAGAGAGTCATAGTTACTCCTGCCACTTGCTCCCCGTTCTACCACAGTCACATCTACAAGCTTACTCTGGCCAGTTCACCAGAAGCGATACGCCATTATTTGTTGACCTTAAGACTTTCACAGTACTCCTTGCGGGAGCTCCTCGGGATTGCCAATGTAATTCGCCTTTTGACGAGGCATTTGGCTACCCTAAGAGAGTCATAGTTACTCCTGCCAGTTGCTCCCCGTTTTACCACAGTCACATCTACAAGCTTACTCTGGCCGTTCACCAGAAGCGATACGCCATTATTTGTTGACCTTAAGACTTTCACAGTACTCCTTCCGGGAGCTCATCGAGAATGCCGATGTTTTTCGCATGTTGACGAGGCATTTTTCTACCTTAAGAGAATCATTGTTACACCTGCCAAATGCTCGCCGTTAACCACAGCCACATTTACAAGCTTCCTCTGGCCCAGTTCACCTGAAGCGGTACACCATTATTTGTCGGCTTTGAGACCTTCACTGTACTCCTGCCGGGAGCACCTCGAGTTTGCCGATGTATTTCGCCTATTGACGAGGCATTTGGCTACCTTAAGAGAGTCATAGTTACTCCTACCACTTGCACCCAGATTTATCACTGTCACATCCTCAAGCTTTCTCCGGCCAGTTCACCACAAGCGATACGCCATTATCTGTCGACATAAAGTGTTTCACAGTACTACTGCTGGCAGCTCCTCGGTTTGCAGATGTATTTCGCGTGTTGACGATGCATTTGGCTACCTTAAGAGAGTCATAGTTACTCCTGCCACTTGCTCCCCGTTCTACCACAGTCACATCTACAAGCTTACTCTGGCCAGTTCACCAGAAGCGATACGCCATTATTTGTTGACCTTAAGACTTTCACAGTACTCCTTGCGGGAGCTCCTCGGGATTGCCAATGTAATTCGCCTTTTGACGAGGCATTTGGCTACCCTAAGAGAGTCATAGTTACTCCTGCCAGTTGCTCCCCGTTTTACCACAGTCACATCTACAAGCTTACTCTGGCCGTTCACCAGAAGCGATACGCCATTATTTGTTGACCTTAAGACTTTCACAGTACTCCTTCCGGGAGCTCATCGAGAATGCCGATGTTTTTCGCATGTTGACGAGGCATTTTTCTACCTTAAGAGAATCATTGTTACACCTGCCAAATGCTCGCCGTTAACCACAGCCACATTTTCAAGCTTCCTCTGGCCCAGTTCACCTGAAGCGGTACACCATTATTTGTCGGCTTTGAGACCTTCACTGTACTCCTGCCGGGAGCACCTCGAGTTTGCCGATGTATTTCGCCTATTGACGAGGCATTTGACTACCTTAAGAGAGTCATAGTTACTCCTACCACTTGCACCCAGATTTATCACTGTCACATCCTCAAGCTTTCTCCGGCCAGTTCACCACAAGCGATACGCCATTATCTGTCGACATAAAGTGTTTCACAGTACTACTGCTGGCAGCTCCTCGGTTTGCAGATGTATTTCGCGTGTTGACGATGCATTTGGCTACCTTAAGAGAGTCATAGTTACTCCTGCCACTTGCTCCCCGTTCTACCACAGTCACATCTACAAGCTTACTCTGGCCAGTTCACCAGAAGCGATACGCCATTATTTGTTGACCTTAAGACTTTCACAGTACTCCTTGCGGGAGCTCCTCGGGATTGCCAATGTAATTCGCCTTTTGACGAGGCATTTGGCTACCCTAAGAGAGTCATAGTTACTCCTGCCAGTTGCTCCCCGTTTTACCACAGTCACATCTACAAGCTTACTCTGGCCGTTCACCAGAAGCGATACGCCATTATTTGTTGACCTTAAGACTTTCACAGTACTCCTTCCGGGAGCTCATCGAGAATGCCGATGTTTTTCGCCTGTTGACGAGGCATTTTTCTACCTTAAGAGAGTCATTGTTACACCTGCCAAATGCTCGCCGTTAACCACAGCCACATTTTCAAGCTTCCTCTGGCCCAGTTCACCTGAAGCGGTACACCATTATTTGTCGGCTTTGAGACCTTCACTGTACTCCTGCCGGGAGCACCTCGAGTTTGCCGATGTATTTCGCCTATTGACGAGGCATTTGGCTACCTTAAGAGAGTCATAGTTACTCCTACCACTTGCACCCAGATTTATCACTGTCACATCCTCAAGCTTTCCCCGGCCAGTTCACCACAAGCGATACGCCATTATCTGTCGACATAAAGTGTTTCACAGTACTACTGCTGGCAGCTCCTCGGTTTGCAGATGTATTTCGCATGTTGACGAGGCATTTGGCTACCTTAAGAGGGTCATAGTTACTCCTGCCACTTGCTCCCCGTTCTACCACAGTCACATCTACAAGCTTACTCTGGCCAGTTCACCAGAAGCGATACGCCATTATTTGTTGACCTTAAGACTTTCACAGTACTCCTTGCGGGAGCTCCTCGGGATTGCCAATGTAATTCGCCTTTTGACGAGGCATTTGGCTACCCTAAGAGAGTCATAGTTACTCCTGCCAGTTGCTCCCCGTTTTACCACAGTCACATCTACAAGCTTACTCTGGCCGTTCACCAGAAGCGATACGCCATTATTTGTTGACCTTAAGACTTTCACAGTACTCCTTCCGGGAGCTCATCGAGAATGCCGATGTTTTTCGCCTGTTGACGAGGCATTTTTCTACCTTAAGAGAGTCATTGTTACACCTGCCAAATGCTCGCCGTTAACCACAGCCACATTTTCAAGCTTCCTCTGGCCCAGTTCACCTGAAGCGGTACACCATTATTTGTCGGCTTTGAGACCTTCACTGTACTCCTGCCGGGAGCACCTCGAGTTTGCCGATGTATTTCGCCTATTGACGAGGCATTTGGCTACCTTAAGAGAGTCATAGTTACTCCTACCACTTGCACCCAGATTTATCACTGTCACATCCTCAAGCTTTCTCCGGCCAGTTCACCACAAGCGATACGCCATTATCTGTCGACATAAAGTGTTTCACAGTACTACTGCTGGCAGCTCCTCGGTTTGCAGATGTATTTCGCATGTTGACGAGGCATTTGGCTACCTTAAGAGAGTCA
Source organism: Schistocerca nitens (assembly GCF_023898315.1). Classification (NCBI taxonomy): domain Eukaryota; kingdom Metazoa; phylum Arthropoda; class Insecta; order Orthoptera; family Acrididae; genus Schistocerca; species Schistocerca nitens. Next base: position 156,747,156 of record NC_064625.1, on the reverse strand, counting down.
TAGTTACTCCTGCCACTTGCTCCCCGTTCTACCACAGTCACATCTACAAGCTTACTCTGGCCAGTTCACCAGAAGCGATACGCCATTATTTGTTGACCTTAAGACTTTCACAGTACTCCTTGCGGGAGCTCCTCGGGATTGCCAATGTAATTCGCCTTTTGACGAGGCATTTGGCTACCCTAAGAGAGTCATAGTTACTCCTGCCAGTTGCTCCCCGTTTTACCACAGTCACATCTACAAGCTTACTCTGGCCGTTCACCAGAAGCGATACGCCATTATTTGTTGACCTTAAGACTTTCACAGTACTCCTTCCGGGAGCTCATCGAGAATGCCGATGTTTTTCGCATGTTGACGAGGCATTTTTCTACCTTAAGAGAATCATTGTTACACCTGCCAAATGCTCGCCGTTAACCACAGCCACATTTACAAGCTTCCTCTGGCCCAGTTCACCTGAAGCGGTACACCATTATTTGTCGGCTTTGAGACCTTCACTGTACTCCTGCCGGGAGCACCTCGAGTTTGCCGATGTATTTCGCCTATTGACGAGGCATTTGGCTACCTTAAGAGAGTCATAGTTACTCCTACCACTTGCACCCAGATTTATCACTGTCACATCCTCAAGCTTTCTCCGGCCAGTTCACCACAAGCGATACGCCATTATCTGTCGACATAAAGTGTTTCACAGTACTACTGCTGGCAGCTCCTCGGTTTGCAGATGTATTTCGCGTGTTGACGATGCATTTGGCTACCTTAAGAGAGTCATAGTTACTCCTGCCACTTGCTCCCCGTTCTACCACAGTCACATCTACAAGCTTACTCTGGCCAGTTCACCAGAAGCGATACGCCATTATTTGTTGACCTTAAGACTTTCACAGTACTCCTTGCGGGAGCTCCTCGGGATTGCCAATGTAATTCGCCTTTTGACGAGGCATTTGGCTACCCTAAGAGAGTCATAGTTACTCCTGCCAGTTGCTCCCCGTTTTACCACAGTCACATCTACAAGCTTACTCTGGCCGTTCACCAGAAGCGATACGCCATTATTTGTTGACCTTAAGACTTTCACAGTACTCCTTCCGGGAGCTCATCGAGAATGCCGATGTTTTTCGCCTGTTGACGAGGCATTTTTCTACCTTAAGAGAGTCATTGTTACACCTGCCAAATGCTCGCCGTTAACCACAGCCACATTTTCAAGCTTCCTCTGGCCCAGTTCACCTGAAGCGGTACACCATTATTTGTCGGCTTTGAGACCTTCACTGTACTCCTGCCGGGAGCACCTCGAGTTTGCCGATGTATTTCGCCTATTGACGAGGCATTTGGCTACCTTAAGAGAGTCATAGTTACTCCTACCACTTGCACCCAGATTTATCACTGTCACATCCTCAAGCTTTCCCCGGCCAGTTCACCACAAGCGATACGCCATTATCTGTCGACATAAAGTGTTTCACAGTACTACTGCTGGCAGCTCCTCGGTTTGCAGATGTATTTCGCATGTTGACGAGGCATTTGGCTACCTTAAGAGGGTCATAGTTACTCCTGCCACTTGCTCCCCGTTCTACCACAGTCACATCTACAAGCTTACTCTGGCCAGTTCACCAGAAGCGATACGCCATTATTTGTTGACCTTAAGACTTTCACAGTACTCCTTGCGGGAGCTCCTCGGGATTGCCAATGTAATTCGCCTTTTGACGAGGCATTTGGCTACCCTAAGAGAGTCATAGTTACTCCTGCCAGTTGCTCCCCGTTTTACCACAGTCACATCTACAAGCTTACTCTGGCCGTTCACCAGAAGCGATACGCCATTATTTGTTGACCTTAAGACTTTCACAGTACTCCTTCCGGGAGCTCATCGAGAATGCCGATGTTTATCGCCTGTTGACGAGGCATTTTTCTACCTTAAGAGAGTCATTGTTACACCTGCCAAATGCTCGCCGTTAACCACAGCCACATTTTCAAGCTTCCTCTGGCCCAGTTCACCTGAAGCGGTACACCATTATTTGTCGGCTTTGAGACCTTCACTGTACTCCTGCCGGGAGCACCTCGAGTTTGCCGATGTATTTCGCCTATTGACGAGGCATTTGGCTACCTTAAGAGAGTCATAGTTACTCCTACCACTTGCACCCAGATTTATCACTGTCACATCCTCAAGCTTTCTCCGGCCAGTTCACCACAAGCGATACGCCATTATCTGTCGACATAAAGTGTTTCACAGTACTACTGCTGGCAGCTCCTCGGTTTGCAGATGTATTTCGCATGTTGACGAGGCATTTGGCTACCTTAAGAGAGTCATAGTTACTCCTGCCACTTGCTCCCCGTTCTACCATAGTCACATCTACAAGCTTACTCTGGCCAGTTCACCAGAAGCGATACGCCATTATTTGTTGACCTTAAGACTTTCACAGTACTCCTTGCGGGAGCTCCTCGGGATTGCCAATGTAATTCGCCTTTTGACGAGGCATTTGGCTACCCTAAGAGAGTCATAGTTACTCCTGCCAGTTGCTCCCCGTTTTACCACAGTCACATCTACAAGCTTACTCTGGCCGTTCACCAGAAGCGATACGCCATTATTTGTTGACCTTAAGACTTTCACAGTACTCCTTCCGGGAGCTCATCGAGAATGCCGATGTTTTTCGCATGTTGACGAGGCATTTTTCTACCTTAAGAGAATCATTGTTACACCTGCCAAATGCTCGCCGTTAACCACAGCCACATTTACAAGCTTCCTCTGGCCCAGTTCACCTGAAGCGGTACACCATTATTTGTCGGCTTTGAGACCTTCACTGTACTCCTGCCGGGAGCACCTCGAGTTTGCCGATGTATTTCGCCTATTGACGAGGCATTTGGCTACCTTAAGAGAGTCATAGTTACTCCTACCACTTGCACCCACATTTATCACTGTCACATCCTCAAGCTTTCTCCGGCCAGTTCACCACAAGCGATACGCCATTATCTGTCGACATAAAGTGTTTCACAGTACTACTGCTGGCAGCTCCTCGGTTTGCAGATGTATTTCGCATGTTGACGATGCATTTGGCTACCTTAAGAGAGTCATAGTTACTCCTGCCACTTGCTCCCCGTTCTACCACAGTCACATCTACAAGCTTACTCTGGCCAGTTCACCAGAAGCGATACGCCATTATTTGTTGACCTTAAGACTTTCACAGTACTCCTTGCGGGAGCTCCTCGGGATTGCCAATGTAATTCGCCTTTTGACGAGGCATTTGGCTACCCTAAGAGAGTCATAGTTACTCCTGCCAGTTGCTCCCCGTTTTACCACAGTCACATCTACAAGCTTACTCTGGCCGTTCACCAGAAGCGATACGCCATTATTTGTTGACCTTAAGACTTTCACAGTACTCCTTCCGGGAGCTCATCGAGAATGCCGATGTTTTTCGCCTGTTGACGAGGCATTTTTCTACCTTAAGAGAGTCATTGTTACACCTGCCAAATGCTCGCCGTTAACCACAGCCAAATTTTCAAGCTTCCTCTGGCCCAGTTCACCTGAAGCGGTACACCATTATTTGTCGGCTTTGAGACCTTCACTGTACTCCTGCCGGGAGCACCTCGAGTTTGCCGATGTATTTCGCCTATTGACGAGGCATTTGGCTACCTTAAGAGAGTCATAGTTACTCCTACCACTTGCACCCAGATTTATCACTGTCACATCCTCAAGCTTTCTCCGGCCAGTTCACCACAAGCGATACGCCATTATCTGTCGACATAAAGTGTTTCACAGTACTACTGCTGGCAGCTCCTCGGTTTGCAGATGTATTTCGCGTGTTGACGATGCATTTGGCTACCTTAAGAGAGTCATAGTTACTCCTGCCACTTGCTCCCCGTTCTACCACAGTCACATCTACAAGCTTACTCTGGCCAGTTCACCAGAAGCGATACGCCATTATTTGTTGACCTTAAGACTTTCACAGTACTCCTTGCGGGAGCTCCTCGGGATTGCCAATGTAATTCGCCTTTTGACGAGGCATTTGGCTACCCTAAGAGAGTCATAGTTACTCCTGCCAGTTGCTCCCCGTTTTACCACAGTCACATCTACAAGCTTACTCTGGCCGTTCACCAGAAGCGATACGCCATTATTTGTTGACCTTAAGACTTTCACAGTACTCCTTCCGGGAGCTCATCGAGAATGCCGATGTTTTTCGCCTGTTGACGAGGCATTTTTCTACCTTAAGAGAGTCATTGTTACACCTGCCAAATGCTCGCCGTTAACCACAGCCACATTTTCAAGCTTCCTCTGGCCCAGTTCACCTGAAGCGGTACACCATTATTTGTCGGCTTTGAGACCTTCACTGTACTCCTGCCGGGAGCACCTCGAGTTTGCCGATGTATTTCGCCTATTGACGAGGCATTTGGCTACCTTAAGAGAGTCATAGTTACTCCTACCACTTGCACCCACATTTATCACTGTCACATCCTCAAGCTTTCTCCGGCCAGTTCACCACAAGCGATACGCCATTATCTGTCGACATAAAGTGTTTCACAGTACTACTGCTGGCAGCTCCTCGGTTTGCAGATGTATTTCGCGTGTTGACGATGCATTTGGCTACCTTAAGAGAGTCATAGTTACTCCTGCCACTTGCTCCCCGTTCTACCACAGTCACATCTACAAGCTTACTCTGGCCAGTTCACCAGAAGCGATACGCCATTATTTGTTGACCTTAAGACTTTCACAGTACTCCTTGCGGGAGCTCCTCGGGATTGCCAATGTAATTCGCCTTTTGACGAGGCATTTGGCTACCCTAAGAGAGTCATAGTTACTCCTGCCAGTTGCTCCCCGTTTTACCACAGTCACATCTACAAGCTTACTCTGGCCGTTCACCAGAAGCGATACGCCATTATTTGTTGACCTTAAGACTTTCACAGTACTCCTTCCGGGAGCTCATCGAGAATGCCGATGTTTTTCGCCTGTTGACGAGGCATTTTTCTACCTTAAGAGAGTCATTGTTACACCTGCCAAATGCTCGCCGTTAACCACAGCCACATTTTCAAGCTTCCTCTGGCCCAGTTCACCTGAAGCGGTACACCATTATTTGTCGGCTTTGAGACCTTCACTGTACTCCTGCCGGGAGCACCTCGAGTTTGCCGATGTATTTCGCCTATTGACGAGGCATTTGGCTACCTTAAGAGAGTCATAGTTACTCCTACCACTTGCACCCAGATTTATCACTGTCACATCCTCAAGCTTTCTCCGGCCAGTTCACCACAAGCGATACGCCATTATCTGTCGACATAAAGTGTTTCACAGTACTACTGCTGGCAGCTCCTCGGTTTGCAGATGTATTTCGCATGTTGACGAGGCATTTGGCTACCTTAAGAGAGTCATAGTTACTCCTGCCACTTGCTCCCCGTTCTACCACAGTCACATCTACAAGCTTACTCTGGCCAGTTCACCAGAAGCGATACGCCATTATTTGTTGACCTTAAGACTTTCACAGTACTCCTTGCGGGAGCTCCTCGGGATTGCCAATGTAATTCGCCTTTTGACGAGGCATTTGGCTACCCTAAGAGAGTCATAGTTACTCCTGCCAGTTGCTCCCCGTTTTACCACAGTCACATCTACAAGCTTACTCTGGCCGTTCACCAGAAGCGATACGCCATTATTTGTTGACCTTAAGACTTTCACAGTACTCCTTCCGGGAGCTCATCGAGAATGCCGATGTTTTTCGCATGTTGACGAGGCATTTTTCTACCTTAAGAGAATCATTGTTACACCTGCCAAATGCTCGCCGTTAACCACAGCCACATTTACAAGCTTCCTCTGGCCCAGTTCACCTGAAGCGGTACACCATTATTTGTCGGCTTTGAGACCTTCACTGTACTCCTGCCGGGAGCACCTCGAGTTTGCCGATGTATTTCGCCTATTGACGAGGCATTTGGCTACCTTAAGAGAGTCATAGTTACTCCTACCACTTGCACCCACATTTATCACTGTCACATCCTCAAGCTTTCTCCGGCCAGTTCACCACAAGCGATACGCCATTATCTGTCGACATAAAGTGTTTCACAGTACTACTGCTGGCAGCTCCTCGGTTTGCAGATGTATTTCGCATGTTGACGATGCATTTGGCTACCTTAAGAGAGTCATAGTTACTCCTGCCACTTGCTCCCCGTTCTACCACAGTCACATCTACAAGCTTACTCTGGCCAGTTCACCAGAAGCGATACGCCATTATTTGTTGACCTTAAGACTTTCACAGTACTCCTTGCGGGAGCTCCTCGGGATTGCCAATGTAATTCGCCTTTTGACGAGGCATTTGGCTACCCTAAGAGAGTCATAGTTACTCCTGCCAGTTGCTCCCCGTTTTACCACAGTCACATCTACAAGCTTACTCTGGCCGTTCACCAGAAGCGATACGCCATTATTTGTTGACCTTAAGACTTTCACAGTACTCCTTCCGGGAGCTCATCGAGAATGCCGATGTTTTTCGCCTGTTGACGAGGCATTTTTCTACCTTAAGAGAGTCATTGTTACACCTGCCAAATGCTCGCCGTTAACCACAGCCAAATTTTCAAGCTTCCTCTGGCCCAGTTCACCTGAAGCGGTACACCATTATTTGTCGGCTTTGAGACCTTCACTGTACTCCTGCCGGGAGCACCTCGAGTTTGCCGATGTATTTCGCCTATTGACGAGGCATTTGGCTACCTTAAGAGAGTCATAGTTACTCCTACCACTTGCACCCAGATTTATCACTGTCACATCCTCAAGCTTTCTCCGGCCAGTTCACCACAAGCGATACGCCATTATCTGTCGACATAAAGTGTTTCACAGTACTACTGCTGGCAGCTCCTCGGTTTGCAGATGTATTTCGCGTGTTGACGATGCATTTGGCTACCTTAAGAGAGTCATAGTTACTCCTGCCACTTGCTCCCCGTTCTACCACAGTCACATCTACAAGCTTACTCTGGCCAGTTCACCAGAAGCGATACGCCATTATTTGTTGACCTTAAGACTTTCACAGTACTCCTTGCGGGAGCTCCTCGGGATTGCCAATGTAATTCGCCTTTTGACGAGGCATTTGGCTACCCTAAGAGAGTCATAGTTACTCCTGCCAGTTGCTCCCCGTTTTACCACAGTCACATCTACAAGCTTACTCTGGCCGTTCACCAGAAGCGATACGCCATTATTTGTTGACCTTAAGACTTTCACAGTACTCCTTCCGGGAGCTCATCGAGAATGCCGATGTTTTTCGCCTGTTGACGAGGCATTTTTCTACCTTAAGAGAGTCATTGTTACACCTGCCAAATGCTCGCCGTTAACCACAGCCACATTTTCAAGCTTCCTCTGGCCCAGTTCACCTGAAGCGGTACACCATTATTTGTCGGCTTTGAGACCTTCACTGTACTCCTGCCGGGAGCACCTCGAGTTTGCCGATGTATTTCGCCTATTGACGAGGCATTTGGCTACCTTAAGAGAGTCATAGTTACTCCTACCACTTGCACCCAGATTTATCACTGTCACATCCTCAAGCTTTCTCCGGCCAGTTCACCACAAGCGATACGCCATTATCTGTCGACATAAAGTGTTTCACAGTACTACTGCTGGCAGCTCCTCGGTTTGCAGATGTATTTCGCATGTTGACGAGGCATTTGGCTACCTTAAGAGAGTCATAGTTACTCCTGCCACTTGCTCCCCGTTCTACCACAGTCACATCTACAAGCTTACTCTGGCCAGTTCACCAGAAGCGATACGCCATTATTTGTTGACCTTAAGACTTTCACAGTACTCCTTGCGGGAGCTCCTCGGGATTGCCAATGTAATTCGCCTTTTGACGAGGCATTTGGCTACCCTAAGAGAGTCATAGTTACTCCTGCCAGTTGCTCCCCGTTTTACCACAGTCACATCTACAAGCTTACTCTGGCCGTTCACCAGAAGCGATACGCCATTATTTGTTGACCTTAAGACTTTCACAGTACTCCTTCCGGGAGCTCATCGAGAATGCCGATGTTTTTCGCATGTTGACGAGGCATTTTTCTACCTTAAGAGAATCATTGTTACACCTGCCAAATGCTCGCCGTTAACCACAGCCACATTTACAAGCTTCCTCTGGCCCAGTTCACCTGAAGCGGTACACCATTATTTGTCGGCTTTGAGACCTTCACTGTACTCCTGCCGGGAGCACCTCGAGTTTGCCGATGTATTTCGCCTATTGACGAGGCATTTGGCTACCTTAAGAGAGTCATAGTTACTCCTACCACTTGCACCCAGATTTATCACTGTCACATCCTCAAGCTTTCTCCGGCCAGTTCACCACAAGCGATACGCCATTATCTGTCGACATAAAGTGTTTCACAGTACTACTGCTGGCAGCTCCTCGGTTTGCAGATGTATTTCGCATGTTGACGATGCATTTGGCTACCTTAAGAGAGTCATAGTTACTCCTGCCACTTGCTCCCCGTTCTACCACAGTCACATCTACAAGCTTACTCTGGCCAGTTCACCAGAAGCGATACGCCATTATTTGTTGACCTTAAGACTTTCACAGTACTCCTTGCGGGAGCTCCTCGGGATTGCCAATGTAATTCGCCTTTTGACGAGGCATTTGGCTACCCTAAGAGAGTCATAGTTACTCCTGCCAGTTGCTCCCCGTTTTACCACAGTCACATCTACAAGCTTACTCTGGCCGTTCACCAGAAGCGATACGCCATTATTTGTTGACCTTAAGACTTTCACAGTACTCCTTCCGGGAGCTCATCGAGAATGCCGATGTTTTTCGCATGTTGACGAGGCATTTTTCTACCTTAAGAGAATCATTGTTACACCTGCCAAATGCTCGCCGTTAACCACAGCCACATTTACAAGCTTCCTCTGGCCCAGTTCACCTGAAGCGGTACACCATTATTTGTCGGCTTTGAGACCTTCACTGTACTCCTGCCGGGAGCACCTCGAGTTTGCCGATGTATTTCGCCTATTGACGAGGCATTTGGCTACCTTAAGAGAGTCATAGTTACTCCTACCACTTGCACCCACATTTATCACTGTCACATCCTCAAGCTTTCTCCGGCCAGTTCACCACAAGCGATACGCCATTATCTGTCGACATAAAGTGTTTCACAGTACTACTGCTGGCAGCTCCTCGGTTTGCAGATGTATTTCGCATGTTGACGATGCATTTGGCTACCTTAAGAGAGTCATAGTTACTCCTGCCACTTGCTCCCCGTTCTACCACAGTCACATCTACAAGCTTACTCTGGCCAGTTCACCAGAAGCGATACGCCATTATTTGTTGACCTTAAGACTTTCACAGTACTCCTTGCGGGAGCTCCTCGGGATTGCCAATGTAATTCGCCTTTTGACGAGGCATTTGGCTACCCTAAGAGAGTCATAGTTACTCCTGCCAGTTGCTCCCCGTTTTACCACAGTCACATCTACAAGCTTACTCTGGCCGTTCACCAGAAGCGATACGCCATTATTTGTTGACCTTAAGACTTTCACAGTACTCCTTCCGGGAGCTCATCGAGAATGCCGATGTTTTTCGCCTGTTGACGAGGCATTTTTCTACCTTAAGAGAGTCATTGTTACACCTGCCAAATGCTCGCCGTTAACCACAGCCAAATTTTCAAGCTTCCTCTGGCCCAGTTCACCTGAAGCGGTACACCATTATTTGTCGGCTTTGAGACCTTCACTGTACTCCTGCCGGGAGCACCTCGAGTTTGCCGATGTATTTCGCCTATTGACGAGGCATTTGGCTACCTTAAGAGAGTCATAGTTACTCCTACCACTTGCACCCAGATTTATCACTGTCACATCCTCAAGCTTTCTCCGGCCAGTTCACCACAAGCGATACGCCATTATCTGTCGACATAAAGTGTTTCACAGTACTACTGCTGGCAGCTCCTCGGTTTGCAGATGTATTTCGCGTGTTGACGATGCATTTGGCTACCTTAAGAGAGTCATAGTTACTCCTGCCACTTGCTCCCCGTTCTACCACAGTCACATCTACAAGCTTACTCTGGCCAGTTCACCAGAAGCGATACGCCATTATTTGTTGACCTTAAGACTTTCACAGTACTCCTTGCGGGAGCTCCTCGGGATTGCCAATGTAATTCGCCTTTTGACGAGGCATTTGGCTACCCTAAGAGAGTCATAGTTACTCCTGCCAGTTGCTCCCCGTTTTACCACAGTCACATCTACAAGCTTACTCTGGCCGTTCACCAGAAGCGATACGCCATTATTTGTTGACCTTAAGACTTTCACAGTACTCCTTCAGGGAGCTCATCGAGAATGCCGATGTTTTTCGCCTGTTGACGAGGCATTTTTCTACCTTAAGAGAGTCATTGTTACACCTGCCAAATGCTCGCCGTTAACCACAGCCACATTTTCAAGCTTCCTCTGGCCCAGTTCACCTGAAGCGGTACACCATTATTTGTCGGCTTTGAGACCTTCACTGTACTCCTGCCGGGAGCACCTCGAGTTTGCCGATGTATTTCGCCTATTGACGAGGCATTTGGCTACCTTAAGAGAGTCATAGTTACTCCTACCACTTGCACCCAGATTTATCACTGTCACATCCTCAAGCTTTCTCCGGCCAGTTCACCACAAGCGATACGCCATTATCTGTCGACATAAAGTGTTTCACAGTACTACTGCTGGCAGCTCCTCGGTTTGCAGATGTATTTCGCATGTTGACGATGCATTTGGCTACCTTAAGAGAGTCATAGTTACTCCTGCCACTTGCTCCCCGTTCTACCACAGTCACATCTACAAGCTTACTCTGGCCAGTTCACCAGAAGCGATACGCCATTATTTGTTGACCTTAAGACTTTCACAGTACTCCTTGCGGGAGCTCCTCGGGATTGCCAATGTAATTCGCCTTTTGACGAGGCATTTGGCTACCCTAAGAGAGTCATAGTTACTCCTGCCAGTTGCTCCCCGTTTTACCACAGTCACATCTACAAGCTTACTCTGGCCGTTCACCAGAAGCGATACGCCATTATTTGTTGACCTTAAGACTTTCACAGTACTCCTTCCGGGAGCTCATCGAGAATGCCGATGTTTTTCGCCTGTTGACGAGGCATTTTTCTACCTTAAGAGAGTCATTGTTACACCTGCCAAATGCTCGCCGTTAACCACAGCCACATTTTCAAGCTTCCTCTGGCCCAGTTCACCTGAAGCGGTACACCATTATTTGTCGGCTTTGAGACCTTCACTGTACTCCTGCCGGGAGCACCTCGAGTTTGCCGATGTATTTCGCCTATTGACGAGGCATTTGGCTACCTTAAGAGAGTCATAGTTACTCCTACCACTTGCACCCAGATTTATCACTGTCACATCCTCAAGCTTTCTCCGGCCAGTTCACCACAAGCGATACGCCATTATCTGTCGACATAAAGTGTTTCACAGTACTACTGCTGGCAGCTCCTCGGTTTGCAGATGTATTTCGCGTGTTGACGATGCATTTGGCTACCTTAAGAGAGTCATAGTTACTCCTGCCACTTGCTCCCCGTTCTACCACAGTCACATCTACAAGCTTACTCTGGCCAGTTCACCAGAAGCGATACGCCATTATTTGTTGACCTTAAGACTTTCACAGTACTCCTTGCGGGAGCTCCTCGGGATTGCCAATGTAATTCGCCTTTTGACGAGGCATTTGGCTACCCTAAGAGAGTCATAGTTACTCCTGCCAGTTGCTCCCCGTTTTACCACAGTCACATCTACAAGCTTACTCTGGCCGTTCACCAGAAGCGATACGCCATTATTTGTTGACCTTAAGACTTTCACAGTACTCCTTCCGGGAGCTCATCGAGAATGCCGATGTTTTTCGCCTGTTGACGAGGCATTTTTCTACCTTAAGAGAGTCATTGTTACACCTGCCAAATGCTCGCCGTTAACCACAGCCACATTTTCAAGCTTCCTCTGGCCCAGTTCACCTGAAGCGGTACACCATTATTTGTCGGCTTTGAGACCTTCACTGTACTCCTGCCGGGAGCACCTCGAGTTTGCCGATGTATTTCGCCTATTGACGAGGCATTTGGCTACCTTAAGAGAGTCATAGTTACTCCTACCACTTGCACCCAGATTTATCACTGTCACATCCTCAAGCTTTCTCCGGCCAGTTCACCACAAGCGATACGCCATTATCTGTCGACATAAAGTGTTTCACAGTACTACTGCTGGCAGCTCCTCGGTTTGCAGATGTATTTCGCATGTTGACGAGGCATTTGGCTACCTTAAGAGAGTCATAGTTACTCCTGCCACTTGCTCCCCGTTCTACCACAGTCACATCTACAAGCTTACTCTGGCCAGTTCACCAGAAGCGATACGCCATTATTTGTTGACCTTAAGACTTTCACAGTACTCCTTGCGGGAGCTCCTCGGGATTGCCAATGTAATTCGCCTTTTGACGAGGCATTTGGCTACCCTAAGAGAGTCATAGTTACTCCTGCCAGTTGCTCCCCGTTTTACCACAGTCACATCTACAAGCTTACTCTGGCCGTTCACCAGAAGCGATACGCCATTATTTGTTGACCTTAAGACTTTCACAGTACTCCTTCCGGGAGCTCATCGAGAATGCCGATGTTTTTCGCATGTTGACGAGGCATTTTTCTACCTTAAGAGAATCATTGTTACACCTGCCAAATGCTCGCCGTTAACCACAGCCACATTTACAAGCTTCCTCTGGCCCAGTTCACCTGAAGCGGTACACCATTATTTGTCGGCTTTGAGACCTTCACTGTACTCCTGCCGGGAGCACCTCGAGTTTGCCGATGTATTTCGCCTATTGACGAGGCATTTGGCTACCTTAAGAGAGTCATAGTTACTCCTACCACTTGCACCCACATTTATCACTGTCACATCCTCAAGCTTTCTCCGGCCAGTTCACCACAAGCGATACGCCATTATCTGTCGACATAAAGTGTTTCACAGTACTACTGCTGGCAGCTCCTCGGTTTGCAGATGTATTTCGCATGTTGACGATGCATTTGGCTACCTTAAGAGAGTCATAGTTACTCCTGCCACTTGCTCCCCGTTCTACCACAGTCACATCTACAAGCTTACTCTGGCCAGTTCACCAGAAGCGATACGCCATTATTTGTTGACCTTAAGACTTTCACAGTACTCCTTGCGGGAGCTCCTCGGGATTGCCAATGTAATTCGCCTTTTGACGAGGCATTTGGCTACCCTAAGAGAGTCATAGTTACTCCTGCCAGTTGCTCCCCGTTTTACCACAGTCACATCTACAAGCTTACTCTGGCCGTTCACCAGAAGCGATACGCCATTATTTGTTGACCTTAAGACTTTCACAGTACTCCTTCCGGGAGCTCATCGAGACTGCCGATGTTTTTCGCCTGTTGACGAGGCATTTTTCTACCTTAAGAGAGTCATTGTTACACCTGCCAAATGCTCGCCGTTAACCACAGCCACATTTTCAAGCTTCCTCTGGCCCAGTTCACCTGAAGCGGTACACCATTATTTGTCGGCTTTGAGACCTTCACTGTACTCCTGCCGGGAGCACCTCGAGTTTGCCGATGTATTTCGCCTATTGACGAGGCATTTGGCTACCTTAAGAGAGTCATAGTTACTCCTACCACTTGCACCCAGATTTATCACTGTCACATCCTCAAGCTTTCTCCGGCCAGTTCACCACAAGCGATACGCCATTATCTGTCGACATAAAGTGTTTCACAGTACTACTGCTGGCAGCTCCTCGGTTTGCAGATGTATTTCGCGTGTTGACGATGCATTTGGCTACCTTAAGAGAGTCATAGTTACTCCTGCCACTTGCTCCCCGTTCTACCACAGTCACATCTACAAGCTTACTCTGGCCAGTTCACCAGAAGCGATACGCCATTATTTGTTGACCTTAAGACTTTCACAGTACTCCTTGCGGGAGCTCCTCGGGATTGCCAATGTAATTCGCCTTTTGACGAGGCATTTGGCTACCCTAAGAGAGTCATAGTTACTCCTGCCAGTTGCTCCCCGTTTTACCACAGTCACATCTACAAGCTTACTCTGGCCGTTCACCAGAAGCGATACGCCATTATTTGTTGACCTTAAGACTTTCACAGTACTCCTTCCGGGAGCTCATCGAGAATGCCGATGTTTTTCGCCTGTTGACGAGGCATTTTTCTACCTTAAGAGAGTCATTGTTACACCTGCCAAATGCTCGCCGTTAACCACAGCCACATTTTCAAGCTTCCTCTGGCCCAGTTCACCTGAAGCGGTACACCATTATTTGTCGGCTTTGAGACCTTCACTGTACTCCTGCCGGGAGCACCTCGAGTTTGCCGATGTATTTCGCCTATTGACGAGGCATTTGGCTACCTTAAGAGAGTCATAGTTACTCCTACCACTTGCACCCAGATTTATCACTGTCACATCCTCAAGCTTTCTCCGGCCAGTTCACCACAAGCGATACGCCATTATCTGTCGACATAAAGTGTTTCACAGTACTACTGCTGGCAGCTCCTCGGTTTGCAGATGTATTTCGCATGTTGACGAGGCATTTGGCTACCTTAAGAGAGTCATAGTTACTCCTGCCACTTGCTCCCCGTTCTACCACAGTCACATCTACAAGCTTACTCTGGCCAGTTCACCAGAAGCGATACGCCATTATTTGTTGACCTTAAGACTTTCACAGTACTCCTTGCGGGAGCTCCTCGGGATTGCCAATGTAATTCGCCTTTTGACGAGGCATTTGGCTACCCTAAGAGAGTCATAGTTACTCCTGCCAGTTGCTCCCCGTTTTACCACAGTCACATCTACAAGCTTACTCTGGCCGTTCACCAGAAGCGATACGCCATTATTTGTTGACCTTAAGACTTTCACAGTACTCCTTCCGGGAGCTCATCGAGAATGCCGATGTTTTTCGCATGTTGACGAGGCATTTTTCTACCTTAAGAGAATCATTGTTACACCTGCCAAATGCTCGCCGTTAACCACAGCCACATTTACAAGCTTCCTCTGGCCCAGTTCACCTGAAGCGGTACACCATTATTTGTCGGCTTTGAGACCTTCACTGTACTCCTGCCGGGAGCACCTCGAGTTTGCCGATGTATTTCGCCTATTGACGAGGCATTTGGCTACCTTAAGAGAGTCATAGTTACTCCTACCACTTGCACCCACATTTATCACTGTCACATCCTCAAGCTTTCTCCGGCCAGTTCACCACAAGCGATACGCCATTATCTGTCGACATAAAGTGTTTCACAGTACTACTGCTGGCAGCTCCTCGGTTTGCAGATGTATTTCGCATGTTGACGATGCATTTGGCTACCTTAAGAGAGTCATAGTTACTCCTGCCACTTGCTCCCCGTTCTACCACAGTCACATCTACAAGCTTACTCTGGCCAGTTCACCAGAAGCGATACGCCATTATTTGTTGACCTTAAGACTTTCACAGTACTCCTTGCGGGAGCTCCTCGGGATTGCCAATGTAATTCGCCTTTTGACGAGGCATTTGGCTACCCTAAGAGAGTCATAGTTACTCCTGCCAGTTGCTCCCCGTTTTACCACAGTCACATCTACAAGCTTACTCTGGCCGTTCACCAGAAGCGATACGCCATTATTTGTTGACCTTAAGACTTTCACAGTACTCCTTCCGGGAGCTCATCGAGAATGCCGATGTTTTTCGCCTGTTGACGAGGCATTTTTCTACCTTAAGAGAGTCATTGTTACACCTGCCAAATGCTCGCCGTTAACCACAGCCACATTTTCAAGCTTCCTCTGGCCCAGTTCACCTGAAGCGGTACACCATTATTTGTCGGCTTTGAGACCTTCACTGTACTCCTGCCGGGAGCACCTCGAGTTTGCCGATGTATTTCGCCTATTGACGAGGCATTTGGCTACCTTAAGAGAGTCATAGTTACTCCTACCACTTGCACCCAGATTTATCACTGTCACATCCTCAAGCTTTCTCCGGCCAGTTCACCACAAGCGATACGCCATTATCTGTCGACATAAAGTGTTTCACAGTACTACTGCTGGCAGCTCCTCGGTTTGCAGATGTATTTCGCGTGTTGACGATGCATTTGGCTACCTTAAGAGAGTCATAGTTACTCCTGCCACTTGCTCCCCGTTCTACCACAGTCACATCTACAAGCTTACTCTGGCCAGTTCACCAGAAGCGATACGCCATTATTTGTTGACCTTAAGACTTTCACAGTACTCCTTGCGGGAGCTCCTCGGGATTGCCAATGTAATTCGCCTTTTGACGAGGCATTTGGCTACCCTAAGAGAGTCATAGTTACTCCTGCCAGTTGCTCCCCGTTTTACCACAGTCACATCTACAAGCTTACTCTGGCCGTTCACCAGAAGCGATACGCCATTATTTGTTGACCTTAAGACTTTCACAGTACTCCTTCCGGGAGCTCATCGAGAATGCCGATGTTTTTCGCCTGTTGACGAGGCATTTTTCTACCATAAGAGAGTCATTGTTACACCTGCCAAATGCTCGCCGTTAACCACAGCCACATTTTCAAGCTTCCTCTGGCCCAGTTCACCTGAAGCGGTACACCATTATTTGTCGGCTTTGAGACCTTCACTGTACTCCTGCCGGGAGCACCTCGAGTTTGCCGATGTATTTCGCCTATTGACGAGGCATTTGGCTACCTTAAGAGAGTCATAGTTACTCCTACCACTTGCACCCAGATTTATCACTGTCACATCCTCAAGCTTTCCCCGGCCAGTTCACCACAAGCGATACGCCATTATCTGTCGACATAAAGTGTTTCACAGTACTACTGCTGGCAGCTCCTCGGTTTGCAGATGTATTTCGCATGTTGACGAGGCATTTGGCTACCTTAAGAGGGTCATAGTTACTCCTGCCACTTGCTCCCCGTTCTACCACAGTCACATCTACAAGCTTACTCTGGCCAGTTCACCAGAAGCGATACGCCATTATTTGTTGACCTTAAGACTTTCACAGTACTCCTTGCGGGAGCTCCTCGGGATTGCCAATGTAATTCGCCTTTTGACGAGGCATTTGGCTACCCTAAGAGAGTCATAGTTACTCCTGCCAGTTGCTCCCCGTTTTACCACAGTCACATCTACAAGCTTACTCTGGCCGTTCACCAGAAGCGATACGCCATTATTTGTTGACCTTAAGACTTTCACAGTACTCCTTCCGGGAGCTCATCGAGAATGCCGATGTTTTTCGCCTGTTGACGAGGCATTTTTCTACCTTAAGAGAGTCATTGTTACACCTGCCAAATGCTCGCCGTTAACCACAGCCACATTTTCAAGCTTCCTCTGGCCCAGTTCACCTGAAGCGGTACACCATTATTTGTCGGCTTTGAGACCTTCACTGTACTCCTGCCGGGAGCACCTCGAGTTTGCCGATGTATTTCGCCTATTGACGAGGCATTTGGCTACCTTAAGAGAGTCATAGTTACTCCTACCACTTGCACCCAGATTTATCACTGTCACATCCTCAAGCTTTCTCCGGCCAGTTCACCACAAGCGATACGCCATTATCTGTCGACATAAAGTGTTTCACAGTACTACTGCTGGCAGCTCCTCGGTTTGCAGATGTATTTCGCATGTTGACGAGGCATTTGGCTACCTTAAGAGAGTCATAGTTACTCCTGCCACTTGCTCCCCGTTCTACCACAGTCACATCTACAAGCTTACTCTGGCCAGTTCACCAGAAGCGATACGCCATTATTTGTTGACCTTAAGACTTTCACAGTACTCCTTGCGGGAGCTCCTCGGGATTGCCAATGTAATTCGCCTTTTGACGAGGCATTTGGCTACCCTAAGAGAGTCATAGTTACTCCTGCCAGTTGCTCCCCGTTTTACCACAGTCACATCTACAAGCTTACTCTGGCCGTTCACCAGAAGCGATACGCCATTATTTGTTGACCTTAAGACTTTCACAGTACTCCTTCCGGGAGCTCATCGAGAATGCCGATGTTTTTCGCATGTTGACGAGGCATTTTTCTACCTTAAGAGAATCATTGTTACACCTGCCAAATGCTCGCCGTTAACCACAGCCACATTTACAAGCTTCCTCTGGCCCAGTTCACCTGAAGCGGTACACCATTATTTGTCGGCTTTGAGACCTTCACTGTACTCCTGCCGGGAGCACCTCGAGTTTGCCGATGTATTTCGCCTATTGACGAGGCATTTGGCTACCTTAAGAGAGTCATAGTTACTCCTACCACTTGCACCCACATTTATCACTGTCACATCCTCAAGCTTTCTCCGGCCAGTTCACCACAAGCGATACGCCATTATCTGTCGACATAAAGTGTTTCACAGTACTACTGCTGGCAGCTCCTCGGTTTGCAGATGTATTTCGCATGTTGACGATGCATTTGGCTACCTTAAGAGAGTCATAGTTACTCCTGCCACTTGCTCCCCGTTCTACCACAGTCACATCTACAAGCTTACTCTGGCCAGTTCACCAGAAGCGATACGCCATTATTTGTTGACCTTAAGACTTTCACAGTACTCCTTGCGGGAGCTCCTCGGGATTGCCAATGTAATTCGCCTTTTGACGAGGCATTTGGCTACCCTAAGAGAGTCATAGTTACTCCTGCCAGTTGCTCCCCGTTTTACCACAGTCACATCTACAAGCTTACTCTGGCCGTTCACCAGAAGCGATACGCCATAATTTGTTGACCTTAAGACTTTCACAGTACTCCTTCCGGGAGCTCATCGAGAATGCCGATGTTTTTCGCCTGTTGACGAGGCATTTTTCTACCTTAAGAGAGTCATTGTTACACCTGCCAAATGCTCGCCGTTAACCACAGCCACATTTTCAAGCTTCCTCTGGCCCAGTTCACCTGAAGCGGTACACCATTATTTGTCGGCTTTGAGACCTTCACTGTACTCCTGCCGGGAGCACCTCGAGTTTGCCGATGTATTTCGCCTATTGACGAGGCATTTGGCTACCTTAAGAGAGTCATAGTTACTCCTACCACTTGCACCCAGATTTATCACTGTCACATCCTCAAGCTTTCTCCGGCCAGTTCACCACAAGCGATACGCCATTATCTGTCGACATAAAGTGTTTCACAGTACTACTGCTGGCAGCTCCTCGGTTTGCAGATGTATTTCGCGTGTTGACGATGCATTTGGCTACCTTAAGAGAGTCATAGTTACTCCTGCCACTTGCTCCCCGTTCTACCACAGTCACATCTACAAGCTTACTCTGGCCAGTTCACCAGAAGCGATACGCCATTATTTGTTGACCTTAAGACTTTCACAGTACTCCTTGCGGGAGCTCCTCGGGATTGCCAATGTAATTCGCCTTTTGACGAGGCATTTGGCTACCCTAAGAGAGTCATAGTTACTCCTGCCAGTTGCTCCCCGTTTTACCACAGTCACATCTACAAGCTTACTCTGGCCGTTCACCAGAAGCGATACGCCATTATTTGTTGACCTTAAGACTTTCACAGTACTCCTTCCGGGAGCTCATCGAGAATGCCGATGTTTTTCGCCTGTTGACGAGGCATTTTTCTACCTTAAGAGAGTCATTGTTACACCTGCCAAATGCTCGCCGTTAACCACAGCCACATTTTCAAGCTTCCTCTGGCCCAGTTCACCTGAAGCGGTACACCATTATTTGTCGGCTTTGAGACCTTCACTGTACTCCTGCCGGGAGCACCTCGAGTTTGCCGATGTATTTCGCCTATTGACGAGGCATTTGGCTACCTTAAGAGAGTCATAGTTACTCCTACCACTTGCACCCAGATTTATCACTGTCACATCCTCAAGCTTTCTCCGGCCAGTTCACCACAAGCGATACGCCATTATCTGTCGACATAAAGTGTTTCACAGTACTACTGCTGGCAGCTCCTCGGTTTGCAGATGTATTTCGCATGTTGACGAGGCATTTGGCTACCTTAAGAGAGTCATAGTTACTCCTGCCACTTGCTCCCCGTTCTACCACAGTCACATCTACAAGCTTACTCTGGCCAGTTCACCAGAAGCGATACGCCATTATTTGTTGACCTTAAGACTTTCACAGTACTCCTTGCGGGAGCTCCTCGGGATTGCCAATGTAATTCGCCTTTTGACGAGGCATTTGGCTACCCTAAGAGAGTCATAGTTACTCCTGCCAGTTGCTCCCCGTTTTACCACAGTCACATCTACAAGCTTACTCTGGCCGTTCACCAGAAGCGATACGCCATTATTTGTTGACCTTAAGACTTTCACAGTACTCCTTCCGGGAGCTCATCGAGAATGCCGATGTTTTTCGCATGTTGACGAGGCATTTTTCTACCTTAAGAGAATCATTGTTACACCTGCCAAATGCTCGCCGTTAACCACAGCCACATTTACAAGCTTCCTCTGACCCAGTTCACCTGAAGCGGTACACCATTATTTGTCGGCTTTGAGACCTTCACTGTACTCCTGCCGGGAGCACCTCGAGTTTGCCGATGTATTTCGCCTATTGACGAGGCATTTGGCTACCTTAAGAGAGTCATAGTTACTCCTACCACTTGCACCCAGATTTATCACTGTCACATCCTCAAGCTTTCTCCGGCCAGTTCACCACAAGCGATACGCCATTATCTGTCGACATAAAGTGTTTCACAGTACTACTGCTGGCAGCTCCTCGGTTTGCAGATGTATTTCGCATGTTGACGATGCATTTGGCTACCTTAAGAGAGTCATAGTTACTCCTGCCACTTGCTCCCCGTTCTACCACAGTCACATCTACAAGCTTACTCTGGCCAGTTCACCAGAAGCGATACGCCATTATTTGTTGACCTTAAGACTTTCACAGTACTCCTTGCGGGAGCTCCTCGGGATTGCCAATGTAATTCGCCTTTTGACGAGGCATTTGGCTACCCTAAGAGAGTCATAGTTACTCCTGCCAGTTGCTCCCCGTTTTACCACAGTCACATCTACAAGCTTACTCTGGCCGTTCACCAGAAGCGATACGCCATTATTTGTTGACCTTAAGACTTTCACAGTACTCCTTCCGGGAGCTCATCGAGAATGCCGATGTTTTTCGCCTGTTGACGAGGCATTTTTCTACCTTAAGAGAGTCATTGTTACACCTGCCAAATGCTCGCCGTTAACCACAGCCACATTTTCAAGCTTCCTCTGGCCCAGTTCACCTGAAGCGGTACACCATTATTTGTCGGCTTTGAGACCTTCACTGTACTCCTGCCGGGAGCACCTCGAGTTTGCCGATGTATTTCGCCTATTGACGAGGCATTTGGCTACCTTAAGAGAGTCATAGTTACTCCTACCACTTGCACCCAGATTTATCACTGTCACATCCTCAAGCTTTCTCCGGCCAGTTCACCACAAGCGATACGCCATTATCTGTCGACATAAAGTGTTTCACAGTACTACTGCTGGCAGCTCCTCGGTTTGCAGATGTATTTCGCATGTTGACGAGGCATTTGGCTACCTTAAGAGAGTCATAGTTACTCCTGCCACTTGCTCCCCGTTCTACCACAGTCACATCTACAAGCTTACTCTGGCCAGTTCACCAGAAGCGATACGCCATTATTTGTTGACCTTAAGACTTTCACAGTACTCCTTGCGGGAGCTCCTCGGGATTGCCAATGTAATTCGCCTTTTGACGAGGCATTTGGCTACCCTAAGAGAGTCATAGTTACTCCTGCCAGTTGCTCCCCGTTTTACCACAGTCACATCTACAAGCTTACTCTGGCCGTTCACCAGAAGCGATACGCCATTATTTGTTGACCTTAAGACTTTCACAGTACTCCTTCCGGGAGCTCATCGAGAATGCCGATGTTTTTCGCATGTTGACGAGGCATTTTTCTACCTTAAGAGAATCATTGTTACACCTGCCAAATGCTCGCCGTTAACCACAGCCACATTTACAAGCTTCCTCTGACCCAGTTCACCTGAAGCGGTACACCATTATTTGTCGGCTTTGAGACCTTCACTGTACTCCTGCCGGGAGCACCTCGAGTTTGCCGATGTATTTCGCCTATTGACGAGGCATTTGGCTACCTTAAGAGAGTCATAGTTACTCCTACCACTTGCACCCAGATTTATCACTGTCACATCCTCAAGCTTTCTCCGGCCAGTTCACCACAAGCGATACGCCATTATCTGTCGACATAAAGTGTTTCACAGTACTACTGCTGGCAGCTCCTCGGTTTGCAGATGTATTTCGCATGTTGACGATGCATTTGGCTACCTTAAGAGAGTCATAGTTACTCCTGCCACTTGCTCCCCGTTCTACCACAGTCACATCTACAAGCTTACTCTGGCCAGTTCACCAGAAGCGATACGCCATTATTTGTTGACCTTAAGACTTTCACAGTACTCCTTGCGGGAGCTCCTCGGGATTGCCAATGTAATTCGCCTTTTGACGAGGCATTTGGCTACCCTAAGAGAGTCATAGTTACTCCTGCCAGTTGCTCCCCGTTTTACCACAGTCACATCTACAAGCTTACTCTGGCCGTTCACCAGAAGCGATACGCCATTATTTGTTGACCTTAAGACTTTCACAGTACTCCTTCCGGGAGCTCATCGAGAATGCCGATGTTTTTCGCCTGTTGACGAGGCATTTTTCTACCTTAAGAGAGTCATTGTTACACCTGCCAAATGCTCGCCGTTAACCACAGCCACATTTTCAAGCTTCCTCTGGCCCAGTTCACCTGAAGCGGTACACCATTATTTGTCGGCTTTGAGACCTTCACTGTACTCCTGCCGGGAGCACCTCGAGTTTGCCGATGTATTTCGCCTATTGACGAGGCATTTGGCTACCTTAAGAGAGTCATAGTTACTCCTACCACTTGCACCCAGATTTATCACTGTCACATCCTCAAGCTTTCTCCGGCCAGTTCACCACAAGCGATACGCCATTATCTGTCGACATAAAGTGTTTCACAGTACTACTGCTGGCAGCTCCTCGGTTTGCAGATGTATTTCGCGTGTTGACGATGCATTTGGCTACCTTAAGAGAGTCATAGTTACTCCTGCCACTTGCTCCCCGTTCTACCACAGTCACATCTACAAGCTTACTCTGGCCAGTTCACCAGAAGCGATACGCCATTATTTGTTGACCTTAAGACTTTCACAGTACTCCTTGCGGGAGCTCCTCGGGATTGCCAATGTAATTCGCCTTTTGACGAGGCATTTGGCTACCCTAAGAGAGTCATAGTTACTCCTGCCAGTTGCTCCCCGTTTTACCACAGTCACATCTACAAGCTTACTCTGGCCGTTCACCAGAAGCGATACGCCATTATTTGTTGACCTTAAGACTTTCACAGTACTCCTTCCGGGAGCTCATCGAGAATGCCGATGTTTTTCGCCTGTTGACGAGGCATTTTTCTACCTTAAGAGAGTCATTGTTACACCTGCCAAATGCTCGCCGTTAACCACAGCCACATTTTCAAGCTTCCTCTGGCCCAGTTCACCTGAAGCGGTACACCATTATTTGTCGGCTTTGAGACCTTCACTGTACTCCTGCCGGGAGCACCTCGAGTTTGCCGATGTATTTCGCCTATTGACGAGGCATTTGGCTACCTTAAGAGAGTCATAGTTACTCCTACCACTTGCACCCAGATTTATCACTGTCACATCCTCAAGCTTTCCCCGGCCAGTTCACCACAAGCGATACGCCATTATCTGTCGACATAAAGTGTTTCACAGTACTACTGCTGGCAGCTCCTCGGTTTGCAGATGTATTTCGCATGTTGACGAGGCATTTGGCTTCCTTAAGAGGGTCATAGTTACTCCTGCCACTTGCTCCCCGTTCTACCACAGTCACATCTACAAGCTTACTCTGGCCAGTTCACCAGAAGCGATACGCCATTATTTGTTGACCTTAAGACTTTCACAGTACTCCTTGCGGGAGCTCCTCGGGATTGCCAATGTAATTCGCCTTTTGACGAGGCATTTGGCTACCCTAAGAGAGTCATAGTTACTCCTGCCAGTTGCTCCCCGTTTTACCACAGTCACATCTACAAGCTTACTCTGGCCGTTCACCAGAAGCGATACGCCATTATTTGTTGACCTTAAGACTTTCACAGTACTCCTTCCGGGAGCTCATCGAGAATGCCGATGTTTTTCGCCTGTTGACGAGGCATTTTTCTACCTTAAGAGAGTCATTGTTACACCTGCCAAATGCTCGCCGTTAACCACAGCCACATTTTCAAGCTTCCTCTGGCCCAGTTCACCTGAAGCGGTACACCATTATTTGTCGGCTTTGAGACCTTCACTGTACTCCTGCCGGGAGCACCTCGAGTTTGCCGATGTATTTCGCCTATTGACGAGGCATTTGGCTACCTTAAGAGAGTCATAGTTACTCCTACCACTTGCACCCAGATTTATCACTGTCACATCCTCAAGCTTTCTCCGGCCAGTTCACCACAAGCGATACGCCATTATCTGTCGACATAAAGTGTTTCACAGTACTACTGCTGGCAGCTCCTCGGTTTGCAGATGTATTTCGCATGTTGACGAGGCATTTGGCTACCTTAAGAGAGTCATAGTTACTCCTGCCACTTGCTCCCCGTTCTACCACAGTCACATCTACAAGCTTACTCTGGCCAGTTCACCAGAAGCGATACGCCATTATTTGTTGACCTTAAGACTTTCACAGTACTCCTTGCGGGAGCTCCTCGGGATTGCCAATGTAATTCGCCTTTTGACGAGGCATTTGGCTACCCTAAGAGAGTCATAGTTACTCCTGCCAGTTGCTCCCCGTTTTACCACAGTCACATCTACAAGCTTACTCTGGCCGTTCACCAGAAGCGATACGCCATTATTTGTTGACCTTAAGACTTTCACAGTACTCCTTCCGGGAGCTCATCGAGAATGCCGATGTTTTTCGCATGTTGACGAGGCATTTTTCTACCTTAAGAGAATCATTGTTACACCTGCCAAATGCTCGCCGTTAACCACAGCCACATTTACAAGCTTCCTCTGGCCCAGTTCACCTGAAGCGGTACACCATTATTTGTCGGCTTTGAGACCTTCACTGTACTCCTGCCGGGAGCACCTCGAGTTTGCCGATGTATTTCGCCTATTGACGAGGCATTTGGCTACCTTAAGAGAGTCATAGTTACTCCTACCACTTGCACCCAGATTTATCACTGTCACATCCTCAAGCTTTCTCCGGCCAGTTCACCACAAGCGATACGCCATTATCTGTCGACATAAAGTGTTTCACAGTACTACTGCTGGCAGCTCCTCGGTTTGCAGATGTATTTCGCATGTTGACGATGCATTTGGCTACCTTAAGAGAGTCATAGTTACTCCTGCCACTTGCTCCCCGTTCTACCACAGTCACATCTACAAGCTTACTCTGGCCAGTTCACCAGAAGCGATACGCCATTATTTGTTGACCTTAAGACTTTCACAGTACTCCTTGCGGGAGCTCCTCGGGATTGCCAATGTAATTCGCCTTTTGACGAGGCATTTGGCTACCCTAAGAGAGTCATAGTTACTCCTGCCAGTTGCTCCCCGTTTTACCACAGTCACATCTACAAGCTTACTCTGGCCGTTCACCAGAAGCGATACGCCATTATTTGTTGACCTTAAGACTTTCACAGTACTCCTTCCGGGAGCTCATCGAGAATGCCGATGTTTTTCGCCTGTTGACGAGGCATTTTTCTACCTTAAGAGAGTCATTGTTACACCTGCCAAATGCTCGCCGTTAACCACAGCCACATTTTCAAGCTTCCTCTGGCCCAGTTCACCTGAAGCGGTACACCATTATTTGTCGGCTTTGAGACCTTCACTGTACTCCTGCCGGGAGCACCTCGAGTTTGCCGATGTATTTCGCCTATTGACGAGGCATTTGGCTACCTTAAGAGAGTCATAGTTACTCCTACCACTTGCACCCAGATTTATCACTGTCACATCCTCAAGCTTTCTCCGGCCAGTTCACCACAAGCGATACGCCAT
Organism: Schistocerca nitens; assembly: GCF_023898315.1. Taxonomy (NCBI): domain Eukaryota; kingdom Metazoa; phylum Arthropoda; class Insecta; order Orthoptera; family Acrididae; genus Schistocerca; species Schistocerca nitens. The sequence goes on along the minus strand of NC_064625.1, from coordinate 156,721,352 downwards.
TATCTGTCGACATAAAGTGTTTCACAGTACTACTGCTGGCAGCTCCTCGGTTTGCAGATGTATTTCGCGTGTTGACGATGCATTTGGCTACCTTAAGAGAGTCATAGTTACTCCTGCCACTTGCTCCCCGTTCTACCACAGTCACATCTACAAGCTTACTCTGGCCAGTTCACCAGAAGCGATACGCCATTATTTGTTGACCTTAAGACTTTCACAGTACTCCTTGCGGGAGCTCCTCGGGATTGCCAATGTAATTCGCCTTTTGACGAGGCATTTGGCTACCCTAAGAGAGTCATAGTTACTCCTGCCAGTTGCTCCCCGTTTTACCACAGTCACATCTACAAGCTTACTCTGGCCGTTCACCAGAAGCGATACGCCATTATTTGTTGACCTTAAGACTTTCACAGTACTCCTTCCGGGAGCTCATCGAGAATGCCGATGTTTTTCGCCTGTTGACGAGGCATTTTTCTACCTTAAGAGAGTCATTGTTACACCTGCCAAATGCTCGCCGTTAACCACAGCCACATTTTCAAGCTTCCTCTGGCCCAGTTCACCTGAAGCGGTACACCATTATTTGTCGGCTTTGAGACCTTCACTGTACTCCTGCCGGGAGCACCTCGAGTTTGCCGATGTATTTCGCCTATTGACGAGGCATTTGGCTACCTTAAGAGAGTCATAGTTACTCCTACCACTTGCACCCAGATTTATCACTGTCACATCCTCAAGCTTTCTCCGGCCAGTTCACCACAAGCGATACGCCATTATCTGTCGACATAAAGTGTTTCACAGTACTACTGCTGGCAGCTCCTCGGTTTGCAGATGTATTTCGCATGTTGACGAGGCATTTGGCTACCTTAAGAGAGTCATAGTTACTCCTGCCACTTGCTCCCCGTTCTACCACAGTCACATCTACAAGCTTACTCTGGCCAGTTCACCAGAAGCGATACGCCATTATTTGTTGACCTTAAGACTTTCACAGTACTCCTTGCGGGAGCTCCTCGGGATTGCCAATGTAATTCGCCTTTTGACGAGGCATTTGGCTACCCTAAGAGAGTCATAGTTACTCCTGCCAGTTGCTCCCCGTTTTACCACAGTCACATCTACAAGCTTACTCTGGCCGTTCACCAGAAGCGATACGCCATTATTTGTTGACCTTAAGACTTTCACAGTACTCCTTCCGGGAGCTCATCGAGAATGCCGATGTTTTTCGCATGTTGACGAGGCATTTTTCTACCTTAAGAGAATCATTGTTACACCTGCCAAATGCTCGCCGTTAACCACAGCCACATTTACAAGCTTCCTCTGGCCCAGTTCACCTGAAGCGGTACACCATTATTTGTCGGCTTTGAGACCTTCACTGTACTCCTGCCGGGAGCACCTCGAGTTTGCCGATGTATTTCGCCTATTGACGAGGCATTTGGCTACCTTAAGAGAGTCATAGTTACTCCTACCACTTGCACCCAGATTTATCACTGTCACATCCTCAAGCTTTCTCCGGCCAGTTCACCACAAGCGATACGCCATTATCTGTCGACATAAAGTGTTTCACAGTACTACTGCTGGCAGCTCCTCGGTTTGCAGATGTATTTCGCATGTTGACGATGCATTTGGCTACCTTAAGAGAGTCATAGTTACTCCTGCCACTTGCTCCCCGTTCTACCACAGTCACATCTACAAGCTTACTCTGGCCAGTTCACCAGAAGCGATACGCCATTATTTGTTGACCTTAAGACTTTCACAGTACTCCTTGCGGGAGCTCCTCGGGATTGCCAATGTAATTCGCCTTTTGACGAGGCATTTGGCTACCCTAAGAGAGTCATAGTTACTCCTGCCAGTTGCTCCCCGTTTTACCACAGTCACATCTACAAGCTTACTCTGGCCGTTCACCAGAAGCGATACGCCATTATTTGTTGACCTTAAGACTTTCACAGTACTCCTTCCGGGAGCTCATCGAGAATGCCGATGTTTTTCGCCTGTTGACGAGGCATTTTTCTACCTTAAGAGAGTCATTGTTACACCTGCCAAATGCTCGCCGTTAACCACAGCCACATTTTCAAGCTTCCTCTGGCCCAGTTCACCTGAAGCGGTACACCATTATTTGTCGGCTTTGAGACCTTCACTGTACTCCTGCCGGGAGCACCTCGAGTTTGCCGATGTATTTCGCCTATTGACGAGGCATTTGGCTACCTTAAGAGAGTCATAGTTACTCCTACCACTTGCACCCAGATTTATCACTGTCACATCCTCAAGCTTTCTCCGGCCAGTTCACCACAAGCGATACGCCATTATCTGTCGACATAAAGTGTTTCACAGTACTACTGCTGGCAGCTCCTCGGTTTGCAGATGTATTTCGCATGTTGACGAGGCATTTGGCTACCTTAAGAGAGTCATAGTTACTCCTGCCACTTGCTCCCCGTTCTACCACAGTCACATCTACAAGCTTACTCTGGCCAGTTCACCAGAAGCGATACGCCATTATTTGTTGACCTTAAGACTTTCACAGTACTCCTTGCGGGAGCTCCTCGGGATTGCCAATGTAATTCGCCTTTTGACGAGGCATTTGGCTACCCTAAGAGAGTCATAGTTACTCCTGCCAGTTGCTCCCCGTTTTACCACAGTCACATCTACAAGCTTACTCTGGCCGTTCACCAGAAGCGATACGCCATTATTTGTTGACCTTAAGACTTTCACAGTACTCCTTCCGGGAGCTCATCGAGAATGCCGATGTTTTTCGCATGTTGACGAGGCATTTTTCTACCTTAAGAGAATCATTGTTACACCTGCCAAATGCTCGCCGTTAACCACAGCCACATTTACAAGCTTCCTCTGGCCCAGTTCACCTGAAGCGGTACACCATTATTTGTCGGCTTTGAGACCTTCACTGTACTCCTGCCGGGAGCACCTCGAGTTTGCCGATGTATTTCGCCTATTGACGAGGCATTTGGCTACCTTAAGAGAGTCATAGTTACTCCTACCACTTGCACCCAGATTTATCACTGTCACATCCTCAAGCTTTCTCCGGCCAGTTCACCACAAGCGATACGCCATTATCTGTCGACATAAAGTGTTTCACAGTACTACTGCTGGCAGCTCCTCGGTTTGCAGATGTATTTCGCATGTTGACGATGCATTTGGCTACCTTAAGAGAGTCATAGTTACTCCTGCCACTTGCTCCCCGTTCTACCACAGTCACATCTACAAGCTTACTCTGGCCAGTTCACCAGAAGCGATACGCCATTATTTGTTGACCTTAAGACTTTCACAGTACTCCTTGCGGGAGCTCCTCGGGATTGCCAATGTAATTCGCCTTTTGACGAGGCATTTGGCTACCCTAAGAGAGTCATAGTTACTCCTGCCAGTTGCTCCCCGTTTTACCACAGTCACATCTACAAGCTTACTCTGGCCGTTCACCAGAAGCGATACGCCATTATTTGTTGACCTTAAGACTTTCACAGTACTCCTTCCGGGAGCTCATCGAGAATGCCGATGTTTTTCGCCTGTTGACGAGGCATTTTTCTACCTTAAGAGAGTCATTGTTACACCTGCCAAATGCTCGCCGTTAACCACAGCCACATTTTCAAGCTTCCTCTGGCCCAGTTCACCTGAAGCGGTACACCATTATTTGTCGGCTTTGAGACCTTCACTGTACTCCTGCCGGGAGCACCTCGAGTTTGCCGATGTATTTCGCCTATTGACGAGGCATTTGGCTACCTTAAGAGAGTCATAGTTACTCCTACCACTTGCACCCAGATTTATCACTGTCACATCCTCAAGCTTTCTCCGGCCAGTTCACCACAAGCGATACGCCATTATCTGTCGACATAAAGTGTTTCACAGTACTACTGCTGGCAGCTCCTCGGTTTGCAGATGTATTTCGCGTGTTGACGATGCATTTGGCTACCTTAAGAGAGTCATAGTTACTCCTGCCACTTGCTCCCCGTTCTACCACAGTCACATCTACAAGCTTACTCTGGCCAGTTCACCAGAAGCGATACGCCATTATTTGTTGACCTTAAGACTTTCACAGTACTCCTTGCGGGAGCTCCTCGGGATTGCCAATGTAATTCGCCTTTTGACGAGGCATTTGGCTACCCTAAGAGAGTCATAGTTACTCCTGCCAGTTGCTCCCCGTTTTACCACAGTCACATCTACAAGCTTACTCTGGCCGTTCACCAGAAGCGATACGCCATTATTTGTTGACCTTAAGACTTTCACAGTACTCCTTCCGGGAGCTCATCGAGAATGCCGATGTTTTTCGCCTGTTGACGAGGCATTTTTCTACCTTAAGAGAGTCATTGTTACACCTGCCAAATGCTCGCCGTTAACCACAGCCACATTTTCAAGCTTCCTCTGGCCCAGTTCACCTGAAGCGGTACACCATTATTTGTCGGCTTTGAGACCTTCACTGTACTCCTGCCGGGAGCACCTCGAGTTTGCCGATGTATTTCGCCTATTGACGAGGCATTTGGCTACCTTAAGAGAGTCATAGTTACTCCTACCACTTGCACCCAGATTTATCACTGTCACATCCTCAAGCTTTCTCCGGCCAGTTCACCACAAGCGATACGCCATTATCTGTCGACATAAAGTGTTTCACAGTACTACTGCTGGCAGCTCCTCGGTTTGCAGATGTATTTCGCATGTTGACGAGGCATTTGGCTACCTTAAGAGAGTCATAGTTACTCCTGCCACTTGCTCCCCGTTCTACCACAGTCACATCTACAAGCTTACTCTGGCCAGTTCACCAGAAGCGATACGCCATTATTTGTTGACCTTAAGACTTTCACAGTACTCCTTGCGGGAGCTCCTCGGGATTGCCAATGTAATTCGCCTTTTGACGAGGCATTTGGCTACCCTAAGAGAGTCATAGTTACTCCTGCCAGTTGCTCCCCGTTTTACCACAGTCACATCTACAAGCTTACTCTGGCCGTTCACCAGAAGCGATACGCCATTATTTGTTGACCTTAAGACTTTCACAGTACTCCTTCCGGGAGCTCATCGAGAATGCCGATGTTTTTCGCATGTTGACGAGGCATTTTTCTACCTTAAGAGAATCATTGTTACACCTGCCAAATGCTCGCCGTTAACCACAGCCACATTTACAAGCTTCCTCTGGCCCAGTTCACCTGAAGCGGTACACCATTATTTGTCGGCTTTGAGACCTTCACTGTACTCCTGCCGGGAGCACCTCGAGTTTGCCGATGTATTTCGCCTATTGACGAGGCATTTGGCTACCTTAAGAGAGTCATAGTTACTCCTACCACTTGCACCCAGATTTATCACTGTCACATCCTCAAGCTTTCTCCGGCCAGTTCACCACAAGCGATACGCCATTATCTGTCGACATAAAGTGTTTCACAGTACTACTGCTGGCAGCTCCTCGGTTTGCAGATGTATTTCGCATGTTGACGATGCATTTGGCTACCTTAAGAGAGTCATAGTTACTCCTGCCACTTGCTCCCCGTTCTACCACAGTCACATCTACAAGCTTACTCTGGCCAGTTCACCAGAAGCGATACGCCATTATTTGTTGACCTTAAGACTTTCACAGTACTCCTTGCGGGAGCTCCTCGGGATTGCCAATGTAATTCGCCTTTTGACGAGGCATTTGGCTACCCTAAGAGAGTCATAGTTACTCCTGCCAGTTGCTCCCCGTTTTACCACAGTCACATCTACAAGCTTACTCTGGCCGTTCACCAGAAGCGATACGCCATTATTTGTTGACCTTAAGACTTTCACAGTACTCCTTCCGGGAGCTCATCGAGAATGCCGATGTTTTTCGCCTGTTGACGAGGCATTTTTCTACCTTAAGAGAGTCATTGTTACACCTGCCAAATGCTCGCCGTTAACCACAGCCACATTTTCAAGCTTCCTCTGGCCCAGTTCACCTGAAGCGGTACACCATTATTTGTCGGCTTTGAGACCTTCACTGTACTCCTGCCGGGAGCACCTCGAGTTTGCCGATGTATTTCGCCTATTGACGAGGCATTTGGCTACCTTAAGAGAGTCATAGTTACTCCTACCACTTGCACCCAGATTTATCACTGTCACATCCTCAAGCTTTCTCCGGCCAGTTCACCACAAGCGATACGCCATTATCTGTCGACATAAAGTGTTTCACAGTACTACTGCTGGCAGCTCCTCGGTTTGCAGATGTATTTCGCGTGTTGACGATGCATTTGGCTACCTTAAGAGAGTCATAGTTACTCCTGCCACTTGCTCCCCGTTCTACCACAGTCACATCTACAAGCTTACTCTGGCCAGTTCACCAGAAGCGATACGCCATTATTTGTTGACCTTAAGACTTTCACAGTACTCCTTGCGGGAGCTCCTCGGGATTGCCAATGTAATTCGCCTTTTGACGAGGCATTTGGCTACCCTAAGAGAGTCATAGTTACTCCTGCCAGTTGCTCCCCGTTTTACCACAGTCACATCTACAAGCTTACTCTGGCCGTTCACCAGAAGCGATACGCCATTATTTGTTGACCTTAAGACTTTCACAGTACTCCTTCCGGGAGCTCATCGAGAATGCCGATGTTTTTCGCCTGTTGACGAGGCATTTTTCTACCTTAAGAGAGTCATTGTTACACCTGCCAAATGCTCGCCGTTAACCACAGCCACATTTTCAAGCTTCCTCTGGCCCAGTTCACCTGAAGCGGTACACCATTATTTGTCGGCTTTGAGACCTTCACTGTACTCCTGCCGGGAGCACCTCGAGTTTGCCGATGTATTTCGCCTATTGACGAGGCATTTGGCTACCTTAAGAGAGTCATCGTTACTCCTACCACTTGCACCCAGATTTATCACTGTCACATCCTCAAGCTTTCCCCGGCCAGTTCACCACAAGCGATACGCCATTATCTGTCGACATAAAGTGTTTCACAGTACTACTGCTGGCAGCTCCTCGGTTTGCAGATGTATTTCGCATGTTGACGAGGCATTTGGCTACCTTAAGAGGGTCATAGTTACTCCTGCCACTTGCTCCCCGTTCTACCACAGTCACATCTACAAGCTTACTCTGGCCAGTTCACCAGAAGCGATACGCCATTATTTGTTGACCTTAAGACTTTCACAGTACTCCTTGCGGGAGCTCCTCGGGATTGCCAATGTAATTCGCCTTTTGACGAGGCATTTGGCTACCCTAAGAGAGTCATAGTTACTCCTGCCAGTTGCTCCCCGTTTTACCACAGTCACATCTACAAGCTTACTCTGGCCGTTCACCAGAAGCGATACGCCATTATTTGTTGACCTTAAGACTTTCACAGTACTCCTTCCGGGAGCTCATCGAGAATGCCGATGTTTTTCGCATGTTGACGAGGCATTTTTCTACCTTAAGAGAATCATTGTTACACCTGCCAAATGCTCGCCGTTAACCACAGCCACATTTACAAGCTTCCTCTGGCCCAGTTCACCTGAAGCGGTACACCATTATTTGTCGGCTTTGAGACCTTCACTGTACTCCTGCCGGGAGCACCTCGAGTTTGCCGATGTATTTCGCTTATTGACGAGGCATTTGGCTACCTTAAGAGAGTCATAGTTACTCCTACCACTTGCACCCAGATTTATCACTGTCACATCCTCAAGCTTTCTCCGGCCAGTTCACCACAAGCGATACGCCATTATCTGTCGACATAAAGTGTTTCACAGTACTACTGCTGGCAGCTCCTCGGTTTGCAGATGTATTTCGCATGTTGACGATGCATTTGGCTACCTTAAGAGAGTCATAGTTACTCCTGCCACTTGCTCCCCGTTCTACCACAGTCACATCTACAAGCTTACTCTGGCCAGTTCACCAGAAGCGATACGCCATTATTTGTTGACCTTAAGACTTTCACAGTACTCCTTGCGGGAGCTCCTCGGGATTGCCAATGTAATTCGCCTTTTGACGAGGCATTTGGCTACCCTAAGAGAGTCATAGTTACTCCTGCCAGTTGCTCCCCGTTTTACCACAGTCACATCTACAAGCTTACTCTGGCCGTTCACCAGAAGCGATACGCCATTATTTGTTGACCTTAAGACTTTCACAGTACTCCTTCCGGGAGCTCATCGAGAATGCCGATGTTTTTCGCCTGTTGACGAGGCATTTTTCTACCTTAAGAGAGTCATTGTTACACCTGCCAAATGCTCGCCGTTAACCACAGCCACATTTTCAAGCTTCCTCTGGCCCAGTTCACCTGAAGCGGTACACCATTATTTGTCGGCTTTGAGACCTTCACTGTACTCCTGCCGGGAGCACCTCGAGTTTGCCGATGTATTTCGCCTATTGACGAGGCATTTGGCTACCTTAAGAGAGTCATAGTTACTCCTACCACTTGCACCCAGATTTATCACTGTCACATCCTCAAGCTTTCTCCGGCCAGTTCACCACAAGCGATACGCCATTATCTGTCGACATAAAGTGTTTCACAGTACTACTGCTGGCAGCTCCTCGGTTTGCAGATGTATTTCGCGTGTTGACGATGCATTTGGCTACCTTAAGAGAGTCATAGTTACTCCTGCCACTTGCTCCCCGTTCTACCACAGTCACATCTACAAGCTTACTCTGGCCAGTTCACCAGAAGCGATACGCCATTATTTGTTGACCTTAAGACTTTCACAGTACTCCTTGCGGGAGCTCCTCGGGATTGCCAATGTAATTCGCCTTTTGACGAGGCATTTGGCTACCCTAAGAGAGTCATAGTTACTCCTGCCAGTTGCTCCCCGTTTTACCACAGTCACATCTACAAGCTTACTCTGGCCGTTCACCAGAAGCGATACGCCATTATTTGTTGACCTTAAGACTTTCACAGTACTCCTTCCGGGAGCTCATCGAGAATGCCGATGTTTTTCGCCTGTTGACGAGGCATTTTTCTACCTTAAGAGAGTCATTGTTACACCTGCCAAATGCTCGCCGTTAACCACAGCCACATTTTCAAGCTTCCTCTGGCCCAGTTCACCTGAAGCGGTACACCATTATTTGTCGGCTTTGAGACCTTCACTGTACTCCTGCCGGGAGCACCTCGAGTTTGCCGATGTATTTCGCCTATTGACGAGGCATTTGGCTACCTTAAGAGAGTCATAGTTACTCCTGCCACTTGCTCCCCGTTCTACCACAGTCACATCTACAAGCTTACTCTGGCCAGTTCACCAGAAGCGATACGCCATTATTTGTTGACCTTAAGACTTTCACAGTACTCCTTGCGGGAGCTCCTCGGGATTGCCAATGTAATTCGCCTTTTGACGAGGCATTTGGCTACCCTAAGAGAGTCATAGTTACTCCTGCCAGTTGCTCCCCGTTTTACCACAGTCACATCTACAAGCTTACTCTGGCCGTTCACCAGAAGCGATACGCCATTATTTGTTGACCTTAAGACTTTCACAGTACTCCTTCCGGGAGCTCATCGAGAATGCCGATGTTTTTCGCATGTTGACGAGGCATTTTTCTACCTTAAGAGAATCATTGTTACACCTGCCAAATGCTCGCCGTTAACCACAGCCACATTTACAAGCTTCCTCTGGCCCAGTTCACCTGAAGCGGTACACCATTATTTGTCGGCTTTGAGACCTTCACTGTACTCCTGCCGGGAGCACCTCGAGTTTGCCGATGTATTTCGCCTATTGACGAGGCATTTGGCTACCTTAAGAGAGTCATAGTTACTCCTACCACTTGCACCCAGATTTATCACTGTCACATCCTCAAGCTTTCTCCGGCCAGTTCACCACAAGCGATACGCCATTATCTGTCGACATAAAGTGTTTCACAGTACTACTGCTGGCAGCTCCTCGGTTTGCAGATGTATTTCGCATGTTGACGATGCATTTGGCTACCTTAAGAGAGTCATAGTTACTCCTGCCACTTGCTCCCCGTTCTACCACAGTCACATCTACAAGCTTACTCTGGCCAGTTCACCAGAAGCGATACGCCATTATTTGTTGACCTTAAGACTTTCACAGTACTCCTTGCGGGAGCTCCTCGGGATTGCCAATGTAATTCGCCTTTTGACGAGGCATTTGGCTACCCTAAGAGAGTCATAGTTACTCCTGCCAGTTGCTCCCCGTTTTACCACAGTCACATCTACAAGCTTACTCTGGCCGTTCACCAGAAGCGATACGCCATTATTTGTTGACCTTAAGACTTTCACAGTACTCCTTCCGGGAGCTCATCGAGAATGCCGATGTTTTTCGCCTGTTGACGAGGCATTTTTCTACCTTAAGAGAGTCATTGTTACACCTGCCAAATGCTCGCCGTTAACCACAGCCACATTTTCAAGCTTCCTCTGGCCCAGTTCACCTGAAGCGGTACACCATTATTTGTCGGCTTTGAGACCTTCACTGTACTCCTGCCGGGAGCACCTCGAGTTTGCCGATGTATTTCGCCTATTGACGAGGCATTTGGCTACCTTAAGAGAGTCATAGTTACTCCTACCACTTGCACCCAGATTTATCACTGTCACATCCTCAAGCTTTCTCCGGCCAGTTCACCACAAGCGATACGCCATTATCTGTCGACATAAAGTGTTTCACAGTACTACTGCTGGCAGCTCCTCGGTTTGCAGATGTATTTCGCGTGTTGACGATGCATTTGGCTACCTTAAGAGAGTCATAGTTACTCCTGCCACTTGCTCCCCGTTCTACCACAGTCACATCTACAAGCTTACTCTGGCCAGTTCACCAGAAGCGATACGCCATTATTTGTTGACCTTAAGACTTTCACAGTACTCCTTGCGGGAGCTCCTCGGGATTGCCAATGTAATTCGCCTTTTGACGAGGCATTTGGCTACCCTAAGAGAGTCATAGTTACTCCTGCCAGTTGCTCCCCGTTTTACCACAGTCACATCTACAAGCTTACTCTGGCCGTTCACCAGAAGCGATACGCCATTATTTGTTGACCTTAAGACTTTCACAGTACTCCTTCCGGGAGCTCATCGAGAATGCCGATGTTTTTCGCCTGTTGACGAGGCATTTTTCTACCTTAAGAGAGTCATTGTTACACCTGCCAAATGCTCGCCGTTAACCACAGCCACATTTTCAAGCTTCCTCTGGCCCAGTTCACCTGAAGCGGTACACCATTATTTGTCGGCTTTGAGACCTTCACTGTACTCCTGCCGGGAGCACCTCGAGTTTGCCGATGTATTTCGCCTATTGACGAGGCATTTGGCTACCTTAAGAGAGTCATCGTTACTCCTACCACTTGCACCCAGATTTATCACTGTCACATCCTCAAGCTTTCCCCGGCCAGTTCACCACAAGCGATACGCCATTATCTGTCGACATAAAGTGTTTCACAGTACTACTGCTGGCAGCTCCTCGGTTTGCAGATGTATTTCGCATGTTGACGAGGCATTTGGCTACCTTAAGAGGGTCATAGTTACTCCTGCCACTTGCTCCCCGTTCTACCACAGTCACATCTACAAGCTTACTCTGGCCAGTTCACCAGAAGCGATACGCCATTATTTGTTGACCTTAAGACTTTCACAGTACTCCTTGCGGGAGCTCCTCGGGATTGCCAATGTAATTCGCCTTTTGACGAGGCATTTGGCTACCCTAAGAGAGTCATAGTTACTCCTGCCAGTTGCTCCCCGTTTTACCACAGTCACATCTACAAGCTTACTCTGGCCGTTCACCAGAAGCGATACGCCATTATTTGTTGACCTTAAGACTTTCACAGTACTCCTTCCGGGAGCTCATCGAGAATGCCGATGTTTTTCGCATGTTGACGAGGCATTTTTCTACCTTAAGAGAATCATTGTTACACCTGCCAAATGCTCGCCGTTAACCACAGCCACATTTACAAGCTTCCTCTGGCCCAGTTCACCTGAAGCGGTACACCATTATTTGTCGGCTTTGAGACCTTCACTGTACTCCTGCCGGGAGCACCTCGAGTTTGCCGATGTATTTCGCCTATTGACGAGGCATTTGGCTACCTTAAGAGAGTCATAGTTACTCCTACCACTTGCACCCAGATTTATCACTGTCACATCCTCAAGCTTTCTCCGGCCAGTTCACCACAAGCGATACGCCATTATCTGTCGACATAAAGTGTTTCACAGTACTACTGCTGGCAGCTCCTCGGTTTGCAGATGTATTTCGCATGTTGACGATGCATTTGGCTACCTTAAGAGAGTCATAGTTACTCCTGCCACTTGCTCCCCGTTCTACCACAGTCACATCTACAAGCTTACTCTGGCCAGTTCACCAGAAGCGATACGCCATTATTTGTTGACCTTAAGACTTTCACAGTACTCCTTGCGGGAGCTCCTCGGGATTGCCAATGTAATTCGCCTTTTGACGAGGCATTTGGCTACCCTAAGAGAGTCATAGTTACTCCTGCCAGTTGCTCCCCGTTTTACCACAGTCACATCTACAAGCTTACTCTGGCCGTTCACCAGAAGCGATACGCCATTATTTGTTGACCTTAAGACTTTCACAGTACTCCTTCCGGGAGCTCATCGAGAATGCCGATGTTTTTCGCCTGTTGACGAGGCATTTTTCTACCTTAAGAGAGTCATTGTTACACCTGCCAAATGCTCGCCGTTAACCACAGCCACATTTTCAAGCTTCCTCTGGCCCAGTTCACCTGAAGCGGTACACCATTATTTGTCGGCTTTGAGACCTTCACTGTACTCCTGCCGGGAGCACCTCGAGTTTGCCGATGTATTTCGCCTATTGACGAGGCATTTGGCTACCTTAAGAGAGTCATAGTTACTCCTACCACTTGCACCCAGATTTATCACTGTCACATCCTCAAGCTTTCCCCGGCCAGTTCACCACAAGCGATACGCCATTATCTGTCGACATAAAGTGTTTCACAGTACTACTGCTGGCAGCTCCTCGGTTTGCAGATGTATTTCGCATGTTGACGAGGCATTTGGCTACCTTAAGAGGGTCATAGTTACTCCTGCCACTTGCTCCCCGTTCTACCACAGTCACATCTACAAGCTTACTCTGGCCAGTTCACCAGAAGCGATACGCCATTATTTGTTGACCTTAAGACTTTCACAGTACTCCTTGCGGGAGCTCCTCGGGATTGCCAATGTAATTCGCCTTTTGACGAGGCATTTGGCTACCCTAAGAGAGTCATAGTTACTCCTGCCAGTTGCTCCCCGTTTTACCACAGTCACATCTACAAGCTTACTCTGGCCGTTCACCAGAAGCGATACGCCATTATTTGTTGACCTTAAGACTTTCACAGTACTCCTTCCGGGAGCTCATCGAGAATGCCGATGTTTTTCGCATGTTGACGAGGCATTTTTCTACCTTAAGAGAATCATTGTTACACCTGCCAAATGCTCGCCGTTAACCACAGCCACATTTACAAGCTTCCTCTGGCCCAGTTCACCTGAAGCGGTACACCATTATTTGTCGGCTTTGAGACCTTCACTGTACTCCTGCCGGGAGCACCTCGAGTTTGCCGATGTATTTCGCCTATTGACGAGGCATTTGGCTACCTTAAGAGAGTCATAGTTACTCCTACCACTTGCACCCAGATTTATCACTGTCACATCCTCAAGCTTTCTCCGGCCAGTTCACCACAAGCGATACGCCATTATCTGTCGACATAAAGTGTTTCACAGTACTACTGCTGGCAGCTCCTCGGTTTGCAGATGTATTTCGCATGTTGACGATGCATTTGGCTACCTTAAGAGAGTCATAGTTACTCCTGCCACTTGCTCCCCGTTCTACCACAGTCACATCTACAAGCTTACTCTGGCCAGTTCACCAGAAGCGATACGCCATTATTTGTTGACCTTAAGACTTTCACAGTACTCCTTGCGGGAGCTCCTCGGGATTGCCAATGTAATTCGCCTTTTGACGAGGCATTTGGCTACCCTAAGAGAGTCATAGTTACTCCTGCCAGTTGCTCCCCGTTTTACCACAGTCACATCTACAAGCTTACTCTGGCCGTTCACCAGAAGCGATACGCCATTATTTGTTGACCTTAAGACTTTCACAGTACTCCTTCCGGGAGCTCATCGAGAATGCCGATGTTTTTCGCCTGTTGACGAGGCATTTTTCTACCTTAAGAGAGTCATTGTTACACCTGCCAAATGCTCGCCGTTAACCACAGCCACATTTTCAAGCTTCCTCTGGCCCAGTTCACCTGAAGCGGTACACCATTATTTGTCGGCTTTGAGACCTTCACTGTACTCCTGCCGGGAGCACCTCGAGTTTGCCGATGTATTTCGCCTATTGACGAGGCATTTGGCTACCTTAAGAGAGTCATAGTTACTCCTACCACTTGCACCCAGATTTATCACTGTCACATCCTCAAGCTTTCTCCGGCCAGTTCACCACAAGCGATACGCCATTATCTGTCGACATAAAGTGTTTCACAGTACTACTGCTGGCAGCTCCTCGGTTTGCAGATGTATTTCGCGTGTTGACGATGCATTTGGCTACCTTAAGAGAGTCATAGTTACTCCTGCCACTTGCTCCCCGTTCTACCACAGTCACATCTACAAGCTTACTCTGGCCAGTTCACCAGAAGCGATACGCCATTATTTGTTGACCTTAAGACTTTCACAGTACTCCTTGCGGGAGCTCCTCGGGATTGCCAATGTAATTCGCCTTTTGACGAGGCATTTGGCTACCCTAAGAGAGTCATAGTTACTCCTGCCAGTTGCTCCCCGTTTTACCACAGTCACATCTACAAGCTTACTCTGGCCGTTCACCAGAAGCGATACGCCATTATTTGTTGACCTTAAGACTTTCACAGTACTCCTTCCGGGAGCTCATCGAGAATGCCGATGTTTTTCGCCTGTTGACGAGGCATTTTTCTACCTTAAGAGAGTCATTGTTACACCTGCCAAATGCTCGCCGTTAACCACAGCCACATTTTCAAGCTTCCTCTGGCCCAGTTCACCTGAAGCGGTACACCATTATTTGTCGGCTTTGAGACCTTCACTGTACTCCTGCCGGGAGCACCTCGAGTTTGCCGATGTATTTCGCCTATTGACGAGGCATTTGGCTACCTTAAGAGAGTCATCGTTACTCCTACCACTTGCACCCAGATTTATCACTGTCACATCCTCAAGCTTTCCCCGGCCAGTTCACCACAAGCGATACGCCATTATCTGTCGACATAAAGTGTTTCACAGTACTACTGCTGGCAGCTCCTCGGTTTGCAGATGTATTTCGCATGTTGACGAGGCATTTGGCTACCTTAAGAGGGTCATAGTTACTCCTGCCACTTGCTCCCCGTTCTACCACAGTCACATCTACAAGCTTACTCTGGCCAGTTCACCAGAAGCGATACGCCATTATTTGTTGACCTTAAGACTTTCACAGTACTCCTTGCGGGAGCTCCTCGGGATTGCCAATGTAATTCGCCTTTTGACGAGGCATTTGGCTACCCTAAGAGAGTCATAGTTACTCCTGCCAGTTGCTCCCCGTTTTACCACAGTCACATCTACAAGCTTACTCTGGCCGTTCACCAGAAGCGATACGCCATTATTTGTTGACCTTAAGACTTTCACAGTACTCCTTCCGGGAGCTCATCGAGAATGCCGATGTTTTTCGCATGTTGACGAGGCATTTTTCTACCTTAAGAGAATCATTGTTACACCTGCCAAATGCTCGCCGTTAACCACAGCCACATTTACAAGCTTCCTCTGGCCCAGTTCACCTGAAGCGGTACACCATTATTTGTCGGCTTTGAGACCTTCACTGTACTCCTGCCGGGAGCACCTCGAGTTTGCCGATGTATTTCGCCTATTGACGAGGCATTTGGCTACCTTAAGAGAGTCATAGTTACTCCTACCACTTGCACCCAGATTTATCACTGTCACATCCTCAAGCTTTCTCCGGCCAGTTCACCACAAGCGATACGCCATTATCTGTCGACATAAAGTGTTTCACAGTACTACTGCTGGCAGCTCCTCGGTTTGCAGATGTATTTCGCATGTTGACGATGCATTTGGCTACCTTAAGAGAGTCATAGTTACTCCTGCCACTTGCTCCCCGTTCTACCACAGTCACATCTACAAGCTTACTCTGGCCAGTTCACCAGAAGCGATACGCCATTATTTGTTGACCTTAAGACTTTCACAGTACTCCTTGCGGGAGCTCCTCGGGATTGCCAATGTAATTCGCCTTTTGACGAGGCATTTGGCTACCCTAAGAGAGTCATAGTTACTCCTGCCAGTTGCTCCCCGTTTTACCACAGTCACATCTACAAGCTTACTCTGGCCGTTCACCAGAAGCGATACGCCATTATTTGTTGACCTTAAGACTTTCACAGTACTCCTTCCGGGAGCTCATCGAGAATGCCGATGTTTTTCGCCTGTTGACGAGGCATTTTTCTACCTTAAGAGAGTCATTGTTACACCTGCCAAATGCTCGCCGTTAACCACAGCCACATTTTCAAGCTTCCTCTGGCCCAGTTCACCTGAAGCGGTACACCATTATTTGTCGGCTTTGAGACCTTCACTGTACTCCTGCCGGGAGCACCTCGAGTTTGCCGATGTATTTCGCCTATTGACGAGGCATTTGGCTACCTTAAGAGAGTCATAGTTACTCCTACCACTTGCACCCAGATTTATCACTGTCACATCCTCAAGCTTTCCCCGGCCAGTTCACCACAAGCGATACGCCATTATCTGTCGACATAAAGTGTTTCACAGTACTACTGCTGGCAGCTCCTCGGTTTGCAGATGTATTTCGCATGTTGACGAGGCATTTGGCTACCTTAAGAGGGTCATAGTTACTCCTGCCACTTGCTCCCCGTTCTACCACAGTCACATCTACAAGCTTACTCTGGCCAGTTCACCAGAAGCGATACGCCATTATTTGTTGACCTTAAGACTTTCACAGTACTCCTTGCGGGAGCTCCTCGGGATTGCCAATGTAATTCGCCTTTTGACGAGGCATTTGGCTACCCTAAGAGAGTCATAGTTACTCCTGCCAGTTGCTCCCCGTTTTACCACAGTCACATCTACAAGCTTACTCTGGCCGTTCACCAGAAGCGATACGCCATTATTTGTTGACCTTAAGACTTTCACAGTACTCCTTCCGGGAGCTCATCGAGAATGCCGATGTTTTTCGCCTGTTGACGAGGCATTTTTCTACCTTAAGAGAGTCATTGTTACACCTGCCAAATGCTCGCCGTTAACCACAGCCACATTTTCAAGCTTCCTCTGGCCCAGTTCACCTGAAGCGGTACACCATTATTTGTCGGCTTTGAGACCTTCACTGTACTCCTGCCGGGAGCACCTCGAGTTTGCCGATGTATTTCGCCTATTGACGAGGCATTTGGCTACCTTAAGAGAGTCATAGTTACTCCTACCACTTGCACCCAGATTTATCACTGTCACATCCTCAAGCTTTCCCCGGCCAGTTCACCACAAGCGATACGCCATTATCTGTCGACATAAAGTGTTTCACAGTACTACTGCTGGCAGCTCCTCGGTTTGCAGATGTATTTCGCATGTTGACGAGGCATTTGGCTTCCTTAAGAGGGTCATAGTTACTCCTGCCACTTGCTCCCCGTTCTACCACAGTCACATCTACAAGCTTACTCTGGCCAGTTCACCAGAAGCGATACGCCATTATTTGTTGACCTTAAGACTTTCACAGTACTCCTTGCGGGAGCTCCTCGGGATTGCCAATGTAATTCGCCTTTTGACGAGGCATTTGGCTACCCTAAGAGAGTCATAGTTACTCCTGCCAGTTGCTCCCCGTTTTACCACAGTCACATCTACAAGCTTACTCTGGCCGTTCACCAGAAGCGATACGCCATTATTTGTTGACCTTAAGACTTTCACAGTACTCCTTCCGGGAGCTCATCGAGAATGCCGATGTTTTTCGCCTGTTGACGAGGCATTTTTCTACCTTAAGAGAGTCATTGTTACACCTGCCAAATGCTCGCCGTTAACCACAGCCACATTTTCAAGCTTCCTCTGGCCCAGTTCACCTGAAGCGGTACACCATTATTTGTCGGCTTTGAGACCTTCACTGTACTCCTGCCGGGAGCACCTCGAGTTTGCCGATGTATTTCGCCTATTGACGAGGCATTTGGCTACCTTAAGAGAGTCATAGTTACTCCTACCACTTGCACCCAGATTTATCACTGTCACATCCTCAAGCTTTCTCCGGCCAGTTCACCACAAGCGATACGCCATTATCTGTCGACATAAAGTGTTTCACAGTACTACTGCTGGCAGCTCCTCGGTTTGCAGATGTATTTCGCATGTTGACGAGGCATTTGGCTACCTTAAGAGAGTCATAGTTACTCCTGCCACTTGCTCCCCGTTCTACCACAGTCACATCTACAAGCTTACTCTGGCCAGTTCACCAGAAGCGATACGCCATTATTTGTTGACCTTAAGACTTTCACAGTACTCCTTGCGGGAGCTCCTCGGGATTGCCAATGTAATTCGCCTTTTGACGAGGCATTTGGCTACCCTAAGAGAGTCATAGTTACTCCTGCCAGTTGCTCCCCGTTTTACCACAGTCACATCTACAAGCTTACTCTGGCCGTTCACCAGAAGCGATACGCCATTATTTGTTGACCTTAAGACTTTCACAGTACTCCTTCCGGGAGCTCATCGAGAATGCCGATGTTTTTCGCATGTTGACGAGGCATTTTTCTACCTTAAGAGAATCATTGTTACACCTGCCAAATGCTCGCCGTTAACCACAGCCACATTTACAAGCTTCCTCTGGCCCAGTTCACCTGAAGCGGTACACCATTATTTGTCGGCTTTGAGACCTTCACTGTACTCCTGCCGGGAGCACCTCGAGTTTGCCGATGTATTTCGCCTATTGACGAGGCATTTGGCTACCTTAAGAGAGTCATAGTTACTCCTACCACTTGCACCCAGATTTATCACTGTCACATCCTCAAGCTTTCTCCGGCCAGTTCACCACAAGCGATACGCCATTATCTGTCGACATAAAGTGTTTCACAGTACTACTGCTGGCAGCTCCTCGGTTTGCAGATGTATTTCGCATGTTGACGATGCATTTGGCTACCTTAAGAGAGTCATAGTTACTCCTGCCACTTGCTCCCCGTTCTACCACAGTCACATCTACAAGCTTACTCTGGCCAGTTCACCAGAAGCGATACGCCATTATTTGTTGACCTTAAGACTTTCACAGTACTCCTTGCGGGAGCTCCTCGGGATTGCCAATGTAATTCGCCTTTTGACGAGGCATTTGGCTACCCTAAGAGAGTCATAGTTACTCCTGCCAGTTGCTCCCCGTTTTACCACAGTCACATCTACAAGCTTACTCTGGCCGTTCACCAGAAGCGATACGCCATTATTTGTTGACCTTAAGACTTTCACAGTACTCCTTCCGGGAGCTCATCGAGAATGCCGATGTTTTTCGCCTGTTGACGAGGCATTTTTCTACCTTAAGAGAGTCATTGTTACACCTGCCAAATGCTCGCCGTTAACCACAGCCACATTTTCAAGCTTCCTCTGGCCCAGTTCACCTGAAGCGGTACACCATTATTTGTCGGCTTTGAGACCTTCACTGTACTCCTGCCGGGAGCACCTCGAGTTTGCCGATGTATTTCGCCTATTGACGAGGCATTTGGCTACCTTAAGAGAGTCATAGTTACTCCTACCACTTGCACCCAGATTTATCACTGTCACATCCTCAAGCTTTCTCCGGCCAGTTCACCACAAGCGATACGCCATTATCTGTCGACATAAAGTGTTTCACAGTACTACTGCTGGCAGCTCCTCGGTTTGCAGATGTATTTCGCGTGTTGACGATGCATTTGGCTACCTTAAGAGAGTCATAGTTACTCCTGCCACTTGCTCCCCGTTCTACCACAGTCACATCTACAAGCTTACTCTGGCCAGTTCACCAGAAGCGATACGCCATTATTTGTTGACCTTAAGACTTTCACAGTACTCCTTGCGGGAGCTCCTCGGGATTGCCAATGTAATTCGCCTTTTGACGAGGCATTTGGCTACCCTAAGAGAGTCATAGTTACTCCTGCCAGTTGCTCCCCGTTTTACCACAGTCACATCTACAAGCTTACTCTGGCCGTTCACCAGAAGCGATACGCCATTATTTGTTGACCTTAAGACTTTCACAGTACTCCTTCCGGGAGCTCATCGAGAATGCCGATGTTTTTCGCCTGTTGACGAGGCATTTTTCTACCTTAAGAGAGTCATTGTTACACCTGCCAAATGCTCGCCGTTAACCACAGCCACATTTTCAAGCTTCCTCTGGCCCAGTTCACCTGAAGCGGTACACCATTATTTGTCGGCTTTGAGACCTTCACTGTACTCCTGCCGGGAGCACCTCGAGTTTGCCGATGTATTTCGCCTATTGACGAGGCATTTGGCTACCTTAAGAGAGTCATAGTTACTCCTACCACTTGCACCCAGATTTATCACTGTCACATCCTCAAGCTTTCTCCGGCCAGTTCACCACAAGCGATACGCCATTATCTGTCGACATAAAGTGTTTCACAGTACTACTGCTGGCAGCTCCTCGGTTTGCAGATGTATTTCGCATGTTGACGAGGCATTTGGCTACCTTAAGAGAGTCATAGTTACTCCTGCCACTTGCTCCCCGTTCTACCACAGTCACATCTACAAGCTTACTCTGGCCAGTTCACCAGAAGCGATACGCCATTATTTGTTGACCTTAAGACTTTCACAGTACTCCTTGCGGGAGCTCCTCGGGATTGCCAATGTAATTCGCCTTTTGACGAGGCATTTGGCTACCCTAAGAGAGTCATAGTTACTCCTGCCAGTTGCTCCCCGTTTTACCACAGTCACATCTACAAGCTTACTCTGGCCGTTCACCAGAAGCGATACGCCATTATTTGTTGACCTTAAGACTTTCACAGTACTCCTTCCGGGAGCTCATCGAGAATGCCGATGTTTTTCGCATGTTGACGAGGCATTTTTCTACCTTAAGAGAATCATTGTTACACCTGCCAAATGCTCGCCGTTAACCACAGCCACATTTACAAGCTTCCTCTGGCCCAGTTCACCTGAAGCGGTACACCATTATTTGTCGGCTTTGAGACCTTCACTGTACTCCTGCCGGGAGCACCTCGAGTTTGCCGATGTATTTCGCCTATTGACGAGGCATTTGGCTACCTTAAGAGAGTCATAGTTACTCCTACCACTTGCACCCAGATTTATCACTGTCACATCCTCAAGCTTTCTCCGGCCAGTTCACCACAAGCGATACGCCATTATCTGTCGACATAAAGTGTTTCACAGTACTACTGCTGGCAGCTCCTCGGTTTGCAGATGTATTTCGCATGTTGACGATGCATTTGGCTACCTTAAGAGAGTCATAGTTACTCCTGCCACTTGCTCCCTGTTCTACCACAGTCACATCTACAAGCTTACTCTGGCCAGTTCACCAGAAGCGATACGCCATTATTTGTTGACCTTAAGACTTTCACAGTACTCCTTGCGGGAGCTCCTCGGGATTGCCAATGTAATTCGCCTTTTGACGAGGCATTTGGCTACCCTAAGAGAGTCATTGTTACTCCTGCCAGTTGCTCCCCGTTTTACCACAGTCACATCTACAAGCTTACTCTGGCCGTTCACCAGAAGCGATACGCCATTATTTGTTGACCTTAAGACTTTCACAGTACTCCTTCCGGGAGCTCATCGAGAATGCCGATGTTTTTCGCCTGTTGACGAGGCATTTTTCTACCTTAAGAGAGTCATTGTTACACCTGCCAAATGCTCGCCGTTAACCACAGCCACATTTTCAAGCTTCCTCTGGCCCAGTTCACCTGAAGCGGTACACCATTATTTGTCGGCTTTGAGACCTTCACTGTACTCCTGCCGGGAGCACCTCGAGTTTGCCGATGTATTTCGCCTATTGACGAGGCATTTGGCTACCTTAAGAGAGTCATAGTTACTCCTACCACTTGCACCCAGATTTATCACTGTCACATCCTCAAGCTTTCTCCGGCCAGTTCACCACAAGCGATACGCCATTATCTGTCGACATAAAGTGTTTCACAGTACTACTGCTGGCAGCTCCTCGGTTTGCAGATGTATTTCGCGTGTTGACGATGCATTTGGCTACCTTAAGAGAGTCATAGTTACTCCTGCCACTTGCTCCCCGTTCTACCACAGTCACATCTACAAGCTTACTCTGGCCAGTTCACCAGAAGCGATACGCCATTATTTGTTGACCTTAAGACTTTCACAGTACTCCTTGCGGGAGCTCCTCGGGATTGCCAATGTAATTCGCCTTTTGACGAGGCATTTGGCTACCCTAAGAGAGTCATAGTTACTCCTGCCAGTTGCTCCCCGTTTTACCACAGTCACATCTACAAGCTTACTCTGGCCGTTCACCAGAAGCGATACGCCATTATTTGTTGACCTTAAGACTTTCACAGTACTCCTTCCGGGAGCTCATCGAGAATGCCGATGTTTTTCGCCTGTTGACGAGGCATTTTTCTACCTTAAGAGAGTCATTGTTACACCTGCCAAATGCTCGCCGTTAACCACAGCCACATTTTCAAGCTTCCTCTGGCCCAGTTCACCTGAAGCGGTACACCATTATTTGTCGGCTTTGAGACCTTCACTGTACTCCTGCCGGGAGCACCTCGAGTTTGCCGATGTATTTCGCCTATTGACGAGGCATTTGGCTACCTTAAGAGAGTCATCGTTACTCCTACCACTTGCACCCAGATTTATCACTGTCACATCCTCAAGCTTTCCCCGGCCAGTTCACCACAAGCGATACGCCATTATCTGTCGACATAAAGTGTTTCACAGTACTACTGCTGGCAGCTCCTCGGTTTGCAGATGTATTTCGCATGTTGACGAGGCATTTGGCTACCTTAAGAGGGTCATAGTTACTCCTGCCACTTGCTCCCCGTTCTACCACAGTCACATCTACAAGCTTACTCTGGCCAGTTCACCAGAAGCGATACGCCATTATTTGTTGACCTTAAGACTTTCACAGTACTCCTTGCGGGAGCTCCTCGGGATTGCCAATGTAATTCGCCTTTTGACGAGGCATTTGGCTACCCTAAGAGAGTCATAGTTACTCCTGCCAGTTGCTCCCCGTTTTACCACAGTCACATCTACAAGCTTACTCTGGCCGTTCACCAGAAGCGATACGCCATTATTTGTTGACCTTAAGACTTTCACAGTACTCCTTCCGGGAGCTCATCGAGAATGCCGATGTTTTTCGCCTGTTGACGAGGCATTTTTCTACCTTAAGAGAGTCATTGTTACACCTGCCAAATGCTCGCCGTTAACCACAGCCACATTTTCAAGCTTCCTCTGGCCCAGTTCACCTGAAGCGGTACACCATTATTTGTCGGCTTTGAGACCTTCACTGTACTCCTGCCGGGAGCACCTCGAGTTTGCCGATGTATTTCGCCTATTGACGAGGCATTTGGCTACCTTAAGAGAGTCATAGTTACTCCTACCACTTGCACCCACATTTATCACTGTCACATCCTCAAGCTTTCTCCGGCCAGTTCACCACAAGCGATACGCCATTATCTGTCGACATAAAGTGTTTCACAGTACTACTGCTGGCAGCTCCTCGGTTTGCAGATGTATTTCGCATGTTGACGAGGCATTTGGCTACCTTAAGAGAGTCATAGTTACTCCTGCCACTTGCTCCCCGTTCTACCACAGTCACATCTACAAGCTTACTCTGGCCAGTTCACCAGAAGCGATACGCCATTATTTGTTGACCTTAAGACTTTCACAGTACTCCTTGCGGGAGCTCCTCGGGATTGCCAATGTAATTCGCCTTTTGACGAGGCATTTGGCTACCCTAAGAGAGTCATAGTTACTCCTGCCAGTTGCTCCCCGTTTTACCACAGTCACATCTACAAGCTTACTCTGGCCGTTCACCAGAAGCGATACGCCATTATTTGTTGACCTTAAGACTTTCACAGTACTCCTTCCGGGAGCTCATCGAGAATGCCGATGTTTTTCGCATGTTGACGAGGCATTTTTCTACCTTAAGAGAATCATTGTTACACCTGCCAAATGCTCGCCGTTAACCACAGCCACATTTACAAGCTTCCTCTGGCCCAGTTCACCTGAAGCGGTACACCATTATTTGTCGGCTTTGAGACCTTCACTGTACTCCTGCCGGGAGCACCTCGAGTTTGCCGATGTATTTCGCCTATTGACGAGGCATTTGGCTACCTTAAGAGAGTCATAGTTACTCCTACCACTTGCACCCAGATTTATCACTGTCACATCCTCAAGCTTTCTCCGGCCAGTTCACCACAAGCGATACGCCATTATCTGTCGACATAAAGTGTTTCACAGTACTACTGCTGGCAGCTCCTCGGTTTGCAGATGTATTTCGCATGTTGACGATGCATTTGGCTACCTTAAGAGAGTCATAGTTACTCCTGCCACTTGCTCCCTGTTCTACCACAGTCACATCTACAAGCTTACTCTGGCCAGTTCACCAGAAGCGATACGCCATTATTTGTTGACCTTAAGACTTTCACAGTACTCCTTGCGGGAGCTCCTCGGGATTGCCAATGTAATTCGCCTTTTGACGAGGCATTTGGCTACCCTAAGAGAGTCATTGTTACTCCTGCCAGTTGCTCCCCGTTTTACCACAGTCACATCTACAAGCTTACTCTGGCCGTTCACCAGAAGCGATACGCCATTATTTGTTGACCTTAAGACTTTCACAGTACTCCTTCCGGGAGCTCATCGAGAATGCCGATGTTTTTCGCCTGTTGACGAGGCATTTTTCTACCTTAAGAGAGTCATTGTTACACCTGCCAAATGCTCGCCGTTAACCACAGCCACATTTTCAAGCTTCCTCTGGCCCAGTTCACCTGAAGCGGTACACCATTATTTGTCGGCTTTGAGACCTTCACTGTACTCCTGCCGGGAGCACCTCGAGTTTGCCGATGTATTTCGCCTATTGACGAGGCATTTGGCTACCTTAAGAGAGTCATAGTTACTCCTACCACTTGCACCCAGATTTATCACTGTCACATCCTCAAGCTTTCTCCGGCCAGTTCACCACAAGCGATACGCCATTATCTGTCGACATAAAGTGTTTCACAGTACTACTGCTGGCAGCTCCTCGGTTTGCAGATGTATTTCGCGTGTTGACGATGCATTTGGCTACCTTAAGAGAGTCATAGTTACTCCTGCCACTTGCTCCCCGTTCTACCACAGTCACATCTACAAGCTTACTCTGGCCAGTTCACCAGAAGCGATACGCCATTATTTGTTGACCTTAAGACTTTCACAGTACTCCTTGCGGGAGCTCCTCGGGATTGCCAATGTAATTCGCCTTTTGACGAGGCATTTGGCTACCCTAAGAGAGTCATAGTTACTCCTGCCAGTTGCTCCCCGTTTTACCACAGTCACATCTACAAGCTTACTCTGGCCGTTCACCAGAAGCGATACGCCATTATTTGTTGACCTTAAGACTTTCACAGTACTCCTTCCGGGAGCTCATCGAGAATGCCGATGTTTTTCGCCTGTTGACGAGGCATTTTTCTACCTTAAGAGAGTCATTGTTACACCTGCCAAATGCTCGCCGTTAACCACAGCCACATTTTCAAGCTTCCTCTGGCCCAGTTCACCTGAAGCGGTACACCATTATTTGTCGGCTTTGAGACCTTCACTGTACTCCTGCCGGGAGCACCTCGAGTTTGCCGATGTATTTCGCCTATTGACGAGGCATTTGGCTACCTTAAGAGAGTCATCGTTACTCCTACCACTTGCACCCAGATTTATCACTGTCACATCCTCAAGCTTTCCCCGGCCAGTTCACCACAAGCGATACGCCATTATCTGTCGACATAAAGTGTTTCACAGTACTACTGCTGGCAGCTCCTCGGTTTGCAGATGTATTTCGCATGTTGACGAGGCATTTGGCTACCTTAAGAGGGTCATAGTTACTCCTGCCACTTGCTCCCCGTTCTACCACAGTCACATCTACAAGCTTACTCTGGCCAGTTCACCAGAAGCGATACGCCATTATTTGTTGACCTTAAGACTTTCACAGTACTCCTTGCGGGAGCTCCTCGGGATTGCCAATGTAATTCGCCTTTTGACGAGGCATTTGGCTACCCTAAGAGAGTCATAGTTACTCCTGCCAGTTGCTCCCCGTTTTACCACAGTCACATCTACAAGCTTACTCTGGCCGTTCACCAGAAGCGATACGCCATTATTTGTTGACCTTAAGACTTTCACAGTACTCCTTCCGGGAGCTCATCGAGAATGCCGATGTTTTTCGCCTGTTGACGAGGCATTTTTCTACCTTAAGAGAGTCATTGTTACACCTGCCAAATGCTCGCCGTTAACCACAGCCACATTTTCAAGCTTGCTCTGGCCCAGTTCACCTGAAGCGGTACACCATTATTTGTCGGCTTTGAGACCTTCACTGTACTCCTGCCGGGAGCACCTCGAGTTTGCCGATGTATTTCGCCTATTGACGAGGCATTTGGCTACCTTAAGAGAGTCATAGTTACTCCTACCACTTGCACCCACATTTATCACTGTCACATCCTCAAGCTTTCTCCGGCCAGTTCACCACAAGCGATACGCCATTATCTGTCGACATAAAGTGTTTCACAGTACTACTGCTGGCAGCTCCTCGGTTTGCAGATGTATTTCGCATGTTGACGAGGCATTTGGCTACCTTAAGAGAGTCATAGTTACTCCTGCCACTTGCTCCCCGTTCTACCACAGTCACATCTACAAGCTTACTCTGGCCAGTTCACCAGAAGCGATACGCCATTATTTGTTGACCTTAAGACTTTCACAGTACTCCTTGCGGGAGCTCCTCGGGATTGCCAATGTAATTCGCCTTTTGACGAGGCATTTGGCTACCCTAAGAGAGTCATAGTTACTCCTGCCAGTTGCTCCCCGTTTTACCACAGTCACATCTACAAGCTTACTCTGGCCGTTCACCAGAAGCGATACGCCATTATTTGTTGACCTTAAGACTTTCACAGTACTCCTTCCGGGAGCTCATCGAGAATGCCGATGTTTTTCGCCTGTTGACGAGGCATTTTTCTACCTTAAGAGAGTCATTGTTACACCTGCCAAATGCTCGCCGTTAACCACAGCCACATTTTCAAGCTTCCTCTGGCCCAGTTCACCTGAAGCGGTACACCATTATTTGTCGGCTTTGAGACCTTCACTGTACTCCTGCCGGGAGCACCTCGAGTTTGCCGATGTATTTCGCCTATTGACGAGGCATTTGGCTACCTTAAGAGAGTCATCGTTACTCCTACCACTTGCACCCAGATTTATCACTGTCACATCCTCAAGCTTTCCCCGGCCAGTTCACCACAAGCGATACGCCATTATCTGTCGACATAAAGTGTTTCACAGTACTACTGCTGGCAGCTCCTCGGTTTGCAGATGTATTTCGCATGTTGACGAGGCATTTGGCTACCTTAAGAGGGTCATAGTTACTCCTGCCACTTGCTCCCCGTTCTACCACAGTCACATCTACAAGCTTACTCTGGCCAGTTCACCAGAAGCGATACGCCATTATTTGTTGACCTTAAGACTTTCACAGTACTCCTTGCGGGAGCTCCTCGGGATTGCCAATGTAATTCGCCTTTTGACGAGGCATTTGGCTACCCTAAGAGAGTCATAGTTACTCCTGCCAGTTGCTCCCCGTTTTACCACAGTCACATCTACAAGCTTACTCTGGCCGTTCACCAGAAGCGATACGCCATTATTTGTTGACCTTAAGACTTTCACAGTACTCCTTCCGGGAGCTCATCGAGAATGCCGATGTTTTTCGCCTGTTGACGAGGCATTTTTCTACCTTAAGAGAGTCATTGTTACACCTGCCAAATGCTCGCCGTTAACCACAGCCACATTTTCAAGCTTCCTCTGGCCCAGTTCACCTGAAGCGGTACACCATTATTTGTCGGCTTTGAGACCTTCACTGTACTCCTGCCGGGAGCACCTCGAGTTTGCCGATGTATTTCGCCTATTGACGAGGCATTTGGCTACCTTAAGAGAGTCATAGTTACTCCTACCACTTGCACCCACATTTATCACTGTCACATCCTCAAGCTTTCTCCGGCCAGTTCACCACAAGCGATACGCCATTATCTGTCGACATAAAGTGTTTCACAGTACTACTGCTGGCAGCTCCTCGGTCTGCAGATGTATTTCGCATGTTGACGAGGCATTTGGCTACCTTAAGAGAGTCATAGTTACTCCTGCCACTTGCTCCCCGTTCTACCACAGTCACATCTACAAGCTTACTCTGGCCAGTTCACCAGAAGCGATACGCCATTATTTGTTGACCTTAAGACTTTCACAGTACTCCTTGCGGGAGCTCCTCGGGATTGCCAATGTAATTCGCCTTTTGACGAGGCATTTGGCTACCCTAAGAGAGTCATAGTTACTCCTGCCAGTTGCTCCCCGTTTTACCACAGTCACATCTACAAGCTTACTCTGGCCGTTCACCAGAAGCGATACGCCATTATTTGTTGACCTTAAGACTTTCACAGTACTCCTTCCGGGAGCTCATCGAGAATGCCGATGTTTTTCGCATGTTGACGAGGCATTTTTCTACCTTAAGAGAATCATTGTTACACCTGCCAAATGCTCGCCGTTAACCACAGCCACATTTACAAGCTTCCTCTGGCCCAGTTCACCTGAAGCGGTACACCATTATTTGTCGGCTTTGAGACCTTCACTGTACTCCTGCCGGGAGCACCTCGAGTTTGCCGATGTATTTCGCCTATTGACGAGGCATTTGGCTACCTTAAGAGAGTCATAGTTACTCCTACCACTTGCACCCAGATTTATCACTGTCACATCCTCAAGCTTTCTCCGGCCAGTTCACCACAAGCGATACGCCATTATCTGTCGACATAAAGTGTTTCACAGTACTACTGCTGGCAGCTCCTCGGTTTGCAGATGTATTTCGCATGTTGACGATGCATTTGGCTACCTTAAGAGAGTCATAGTTACTCCTGCCACTTGCTCCCCGTTCTACCACAGTCACATCTACAAGCTTACTCTGGCCAGTTCACCAGAAGCGATACGCCATTATTTGTTGACCTTAAGACTTTCACAGTACTCCTTGCGGGAGCTCCTCGGGATTGCCAATGTAATTCGCCTTTTGACGAGGCATTTGGCTACCCTAAGAGAGTCATAGTTACTCCTGCCAGTTGCTCCCCGTTTTACCACAGTCACATCTACAAGCTTACTCTGGCCGTTCACCAGAAGCGATACGCCATTATTTGTTGACCTTAAGACTTTCACAGTACTCCTTCCGGGAGCTCATCGAGAATGCCGATGTTTTTCGCCTGTTGACGAGGCATTTTTCTACCTTAAGAGAGTCATTGTTACACCTGCCAAATGCTCGCCGTTAACCACAGCCACATTTTCAAGCTTCCTCTGGCCCAGTTCACCTGAAGCGGTACACCATTATTTGTCGGCTTTGAGACCTTCACTGTACTCCTGCCGGGAGCACCTCGAGTTTGCCGATGTATTTCGCCTATTGACGAGGCATTTGGCTACCTTAAGAGAGTCATAGTTACTCCTACCACTTGCACCCAGATTTATCACTGTCACATCCTCAAGCTTTCCCCGGCCAGTTCACCACAAGCGATACGCCATTATCTGTCGACATAAAGTGTTTCACAGTACTACTGCTGGCAGCTCCTCGGTTTGCAGATGTATTTCGCATGTTGACGAGGCATTTGGCTACCTTAAGAGGGTCATAGTTACTCCTGCCACTTGCTCCCCGTTCTACCACAGTCACATCTACAAGCTTACTCTGGCCAGTTCACCAGAAGCGATACGCCATTATTTGTTGACCTTAAGACTTTCACAGTACTCCTTGCGGGAGCTCCTCGGGATTGCCAATGTAATTCGCCTTTTGACGAGGCATTTGGCTACCCTAAGAGAGTCATAGTTACTCCTGCCAGTTGCTCCCCGTTTTACCACAGTCACATCTACAAGCTTACTCTGGCCGTTCACCAGAAGCGATACGCCATTATTTGTTGACCTTAAGACTTTCACAGTACTCCTTCCGGGAGCTCATCGAGAATGCCGATGTTTTTCGCCTGTTGACGAGGCATTTTTCTACCTTAAGAGAGTCATTGTTACACCTGCCAAATGCTCGCCGTAAACCACAGCCACATTTTCAAGCTTCCTCTGGCCCAGTTCACCTGAAGCGGTACACCATTATTTGTCGGCTTTGAGACCTTCACTGTACTCCTGCCGGGAGCACCTCGAGTTTGCCGATGTATTTCGCCTATTGACGAGGCATTTGGCTACCTTAAGAGAGTCATAGTTACTCCTACCACTTGCACCCAGATTTATCACTGTCACATCCTCAAGCTTTCTCCGGCCAGTTCACCACAAGCGATACGCCATTATCTGTCGACATAAAGTGTTTCACAGTACTACTGCTGGCAGCTCCTCGGTTTGCAGATGTATTTCGCATGTTGACGAGGCATTTGGCTACCTTAAGAGAGTCATAGTTACTCCTGCCACTTGCTCCCCGTTCTACCACAGTCACATCTACAAGCTTACTCTGGCCAGTTCACCAGAAGCGATACGCCATTATTTGTTGACCTTAAGACTTTCACAGTACTCCTTGCGGGAGCTCCTCGGGATTGCCAATGTAATTCGCCTTTTGACGAGGCATTTGGCTACCCTAAGAGAGTCATAGTTACTCCTGCCAGTTGCTCCCCGTTTTACCACAGTCACATCTACAAGCTTACTCTGGCCGTTCACCAGAAGCGATACGCCATTATTTGTTGACCTTAAGACTTTCACAGTACTCCTTCCGGGAGCTCATCGAGAATGCCGATGTTTTTCGCATGTTGACGAGGCATTTTTCTACCTTAAGAGAATCATTGTTACACCTGCCAAATGCTCGCCGTTAACCACAGCCACATTTACAAGCTTCCTCTGGCCCAGTTCACCTGAAGCGGTACACCATTATTTGTCGGCTTTGAGACCTTCACTGTACTCCTGCCGGGAGCACCTCGAGTTTGCCGATGTATTTCGCCTATTGACGAGGCATTTGGCTACCTTAAGAGAGTCATAGTTACTCCTACCACTTGCACCCAGATTTATCACTGTCACATCCTCAAGCTTTCTCCGGCCAGTTCACCACAAGCGATACGCCATTATCTGTCGACATAAAGTGTTTCACAGTACTACTGCTGGCAGCTCCTCGGTTTGCAGATGTATTTCGCGTGTTGACGATGCATTTGGCTACCTTAAGAGAGTCATAGTTACTCCTGCCACTTGCTCCCCGTTCTACCACAGTCACATCTACAAGCTTACTCTGGCCAGTTCACCAGAAGCGATACGCCATTATTTGTTGACCTTAAGACTTTCACAGTACTCCTTGCGGGAGCTCCTCGGGATTGCCAATGTAATTCGCCTTTTGACGAGGCATTTGGCTACCCTAAGAGAGTCATAGTTACTCCTGCCAGTTGCTCCCCGTTTTACCACAGTCACATCTACAAGCTTACTCTGGCCGTTCACCAGAAGCGATACGCCATTATTTGTTGACCTTAAGACTTTCACAGTACTCCTTCCGGGAGCTCATCGAGAATGCCGATGTTTTTCGCCTGTTGACGAGGCATTTTTCTACCTTAAGAGAGTCATTGTTACACCTGCCAAATGCTCGCCGTTAACCACAGCCACATTTTCAAGCTTCCTCTGGCCCAGTTCACCTGAAGCGGTACACCATTATTTGTCGGCTTTGAGACCTTCACTGTACTCCTGCCGGGAGCACCTCGAGTTTGCCGATGTATTTCGCCTATTGACGAGGCATTTGGCTACCTTAAGAGAGTCATAGTTACTCCTACCACTTGCACCCAGATTTATCACTGTCACATCCTCAAGCTTTCCCCGGCCAGTTCACCACAAGCGATACGCCATTATCTGTCGACATAAAGTGTTTCACAGTACTACTGCTGGCAGCTCCTCGGTTTGCAGATGTATTTCGCATGTTGACGAGGCATTTGGCTACCTTAAGAGGGTCATAGTTACTCCTGCCACTTGCTCCCCGTTCTACCACAGTCACATCTACAAGCTTACTCTGGCCAGTTCACCAGAAGCGATACGCCATTATTTGTTGACCTTAAGACTTTCACAGTACTCCTTGCGGGAGCTCCTCGGGATTGCCAATGTAATTCGCCTTTTGACGAGGCATTTGGCTACCCTAAGAGAGTCATAGTTACTCCTGCCAGTTGCTCCCCGTTTTACCACAGTCACATCTACAAGCTTACTCTGGCCGTTCACCAGAAGCGATACGCCATTATTTGTTGACCTTAAGACTTTCACAGTACTCCTTCCGGGAGCTCATCGAGAATGCCGATGTTTTTCGCCTGTTGACGAGGCATTTTTCTACCTTAAGAGAGTCATTGTTACACCTGCCAAACGCTCGCCGTTAACCACAGCCACATTTTCAAGCTTCCTCTGGCCCAGTTCACCTGAAGCGGTACACCATTATTTGTCGGCTTTGAGACCTTCACTGTACTCCTGCCGGGAGCACCTCGAGTTTGCCGATGTATTTCGCCTATTGACGAGGCATTTGGCTACCTTAAGAGAGTCATAGTTACTCCTACCACTTGCACCCAGATTTATCACTGTCACATCCTCAAGCTTTCTCCGGCCAGTTCACCACAAGCGATACGCCATTATCTGTCGACATAAAGTGTTTCACAGTACTACTGCTGGCAGCTCCTCGGTTTGCAGATGTATTTCGCGTGTTGACGATGCATTTGGCTACCTTAAGAGAGTCATAGTTACTCCTGCCACTTGCTCCCCGTTCTACCACAGTCACATCTACAAGCTTACTCTGGCCAGTTCACCAGAAGCGATACGCCATTATTTGTTGACCTTAAGACTTTCACAGTACTCCTTGCGGGAGCTCCTCGGGATTGCCAATGTAATTCGCCTTTTGACGAGGCATTTGGCTACCCTAAGAGAGTCATAGTTACTCCTGCCAGTTGCTCCCCGTTTTACCACAGTCACATCTACAAGCTTACTCTGGCCGTTCACCAGAAGCGATACGCCATTATTTGTTGACCTTAAGACTTTCACAGTACTCCTTCCGGGAGCTCATCGAGAATGCCGATGTTTTTCGCCTGTTGACGAGGCATTTTTCTACCTTAAGAGAGTCATTGTTACACCTGCCAAATGCTCGCCGTTAACCACAGCCACATTTTCAAGCTTCCTCTGGCCCAGTTCACCTGAAGCGGTACACCATTATTTGTCGGCTTTGAGACCTTCACTGTACTCCTGCCGGGAGCACCTCGAGTTTGCCGATGTATTTCGCCTATTGACGAGGCATTTGGCTACCTTAAGAGAGTCATAGTTACTCCTACCACTTGCACCCAGATTTATCACTGTCACATCCTCAAGCTTTCCCCGGCCAGTTCACCACAAGCGATACGCCATTATCTGTCGACATAAAGTGTTTCACAGTACTACTGCTGGCAGCTCCTCGGTTTGCAGATGTATTTCGCATGTTGACGAGGCATTTGGCTACCTTAAGAGGGTCATAGTTACTCCTGCCACTTGCTCCCCGTTCTACCACAGTCACATCTACAAGCTTACTCTGGCCAGTTCACCAGAAGCGATACGCCATTATTTGTTGACCTTAAGACTTTCACAGTACTCCTTGCGGGAGCTCCTCGGGATTGCCAATGTAATTCGCCTTTTGACGAGGCATTTGGCTACCCTAAGAGAGTCATAGTTACTCCTGCCAGTTGCTCCCCGTTTTACCACAGTCACATCTACAAGCTTACTCTGGCCGTTCACCAGAAGCGATACGCCATTATTTGTTGACCTTAAGACTTTCACAGTACTCCTTCCGGGAGCTCATCGAGAATGCCGATGTTTTTCGCCTGTTGACGAGGCATTTTTCTACCTTAAGAGAGTCATTGTTACACCTGCCAAACGCTCGCCGTTAACCACAGCCACATTTTCAAGCTTCCTCTGGCCCAGTTCACCTGAAGCGGTACACCATTATTTGTCGGCTTTGAGACCTTCACTGTACTCCTGCCGGGAGCACCTCGAGTTTGCCGATGTATTTCGCCTATTGACGAGGCATTTGGCTACCTTAAGAGAGTCATAGTTACTCCTACCACTTGCACCCACATTTATCACTGTCACATCCTCAAGCTTTCTCCGGCCAGTTCACCACAAGCGATACGCCATTATCTGTCGACATAAAGTGTTTCACAGTACTACTGCTGGCAGCTCCTCGGTTTGCAGATGTATTTCGCGTGTTGACGATGCATTTGGCTACCTTAAGAGAGTCATAGTTACTCCTGCCACTTGCTCCCCGTTCTACCACAGTCACATCTACAAGCTTACTCTGGCCAGTTCACCAGAAGCGATACGCCATTATTTGTTGACCTTAAGACTTTCACAGTACTCCTTGCGGGAGCTCCTCGGGATTGCCAATGTAATTCGCCTTTTGACGAGGCATTTGGCTACCCTAAGAGAGTCATAGTTACTCCTGCCAGTTGCTCCCCGTTTTACCACAGTCACATCTACAAGCTTACTCTGGCCGTTCACCAGAAGCGATACGCCATTATTTGTTGACCTTAAGACTTTCACAGTACTCCTTCCGGGAGCTCATCGAGAATGCCGATGTTTTTCGCCTGTTGACGAGGCATTTTTCTACCTTAAGAGAGTCATTGTTACACCTGCCAAATGCTCGCCGTTAACCACAGCCACATTTTCAAGCTTCCTCTGGCCCAGTTCACCTGAAGCGGTACACCATTATTTGTCGGCTTTGAGACCTTCACTGTACTCCTGCCGGGAGCACCTCGAGTTTGCCGATGTATTTCGCCTATTGACGAGGCATTTGGCTACCTTAAGAGAGTCATAGTTACTCCTACCACTTGCACCCAGATTTATCACTGTCACATCCTCAAGCTTTCCCCGGCCAGTTCACCACAAGCGATACGCCATTATCTGTCGACATAAAGTGTTTCACAGTACTACTGCTGGCAGCTCCTCGGTTTGCAGATGTATTTCGCATGTTGACGAGGCATTTGGCTACCTTAAGAGGGTCATAGTTACTCCTGCCACTTGCTCCCCGTTCTACCACAGTCACATCTACAAGCTTACTCTGGCCAGTTCACCAGAAGCGATACGCCATTATTTGTTGACCTTAAGACTTTCACAGTACTCCTTGCGGGAGCTCCTCGGGATTGCCAATGTAATTCGCCTTTTGACGAGGCATTTGGCTACCCTAAGAGAGTCATAGTTACTCCTGCCAGTTGCTCCCCGTTTTACCACAGTCACATCTACAAGCTTACTCTGGCCGTTCACCAGAAGCGATACGCCATTATTTGTTGACCTTAAGACTTTCACAGTACTCCTTCCGGGAACTCATCGAGAATGCCGATGTTTTTCGCCTGTTGACGAGGCATTTTTCTACCTTAAGAGAGTCATTGTTACACCTGCCAAATGCTCGCCGTTAACCACAGCCACATTTTCAAGCTTCCTCTGGCCCAGTTCACCTGAAGCGGTACACCATTATTTGTCGGCTTTGAGACCTTCACTGTACTCCTGCCGGGAGCACCTCGAGTTTGCCGATGTATTTCGCCTATTGACGAGGCATTTGGCTACCTTAAGAGAGTCATAGTTACTCCTACCACTTGCACCCAGATTTATCACTGTCACATCCTCAAGCTTTCTCCGGCCAGTTCACCACAAGCGATACGCCATTATCTGTCGACATAAAGTGTTTCACAGTACTACTGCTGGCAGCTCCTCGGTTTGCAGATGTATTTCGCGTGTTGACGATGCATTTGGCTACCTTAAGAGAGTCATAGTTACTCCTGCCACTTGCTCCCCGTTCTACCACAGTCACATCTACAAGCTTACTCTGGCCAGTTCACCAGAAGCGATACGCCATTATTTGTTGACCTTAAGACTTTCACAGTACTCCTTGCGGGAGCTCCTCGGGATTGCCAATGTAATTCGCCTTTTGACGAGGCATTTGGCTACCCTAAGAGAGTCATAGTTACTCCTGCCAGTTGCTCCCCGTTTTACCACAGTCACATCTACAAGCTTACTCTGGCCGTTCACCAGAAGCGATACGCCATTATTTGTTGACCTTAAGACTTTCACAGTACTCCTTCCGGGAGCTCATCGAGAATGCCGATGTTTTTCGCCTGTTGACGAGGCATTTTTCTACCTTAAGAGAGTCATTGTTACACCTGCCAAATGCTCGCCGTTAACCACAGCCACATTTTCAAGCTTCCTCTGGCCCAGTTCACCTGAAGCGGTACACCATTATTTGTCGGCTTTGAGACCTTCACTGTACTCCTGCCGGGAGCACCTCGAGTTTGCCGATGTATTTCGCCTATTGACGAGGCATTTGGCTACCTTAAGAGAGTCATAGTTACTCCTACCACTTGCACCCAGATTTATCACTGTCACATCCTCAAGCTTTCCCCGGCCAGTTCACCACAAGCGATACGCCATTATCTGTCGACATAAAGTGTTTCACAGTACTACTGCTGGCAGCTCCTCGGTTTGCAGATGTATTTCGCATGTTGACGAGGCATTTGGCTACCTTAAGAGGGTCATAGTTACTCCTGCCACTTGCTCCCCGTTCTACCACAGTCACATCTACAAGCTTACTCTGGCCAGTTCACCAGAAGCGATACGCCATTATTTGTTGACCTTAAGACTTTCACAGTACTCCTTGCGGGAGCTCCTCGGGATTGCCAATGTAATTCGCCTTTTGACGAGGCATTTGGCTACCCTAAGAGAGTCATAGTTACTCCTGCCAGTTGCTCCCCGTTTTACCACAGTCACATCTACAAGCTTACTCTGGCCGTTCACCAGAAGCGATACGCCATTATTTGTTGACCTTAAGACTTTCACAGTACTCCTTCCGGGAGCTCATCGAGAATGCCGATGTTTTTCGCCTGTTGACGAGGCATTTTTCTACCTTAAGAGAGTCATTGTTACACCTGCCAAACGCTCGCCGTTAACCACAGCCACATTTTCAAGCTTCCTCTGGCCCAGTTCACCTGAAGCGGTACACCATTATTTGTCGGCTTTGAGACCTTCACTGTACTCCTGCCGGGAGCACCTCGAGTTTGCCGATGTATTTCGCCTATTGACGAGGCATTTGGCTACCTTAAGAGAGTCATAGTTACTCCTACCACT
This sequence comes from Schistocerca nitens, assembly GCF_023898315.1. Classification (NCBI taxonomy): domain Eukaryota; kingdom Metazoa; phylum Arthropoda; class Insecta; order Orthoptera; family Acrididae; genus Schistocerca; species Schistocerca nitens. Next base: position 156,684,273 of record NC_064625.1, on the reverse strand, counting down.
TGCACCCACATTTATCACTGTCACATCCTCAAGCTTTCTCCGGCCAGTTCACCACAAGCGATACGCCATTATCTGTCGACATAAAGTGTTTCACAGTACTACTGCTGGCAGCTCCTCGGTTTGCAGATGTATTTCGCGTGTTGACGATGCATTTGGCTACCTTAAGAGAGTCATAGTTACTCCTGCCACTTGCTCCCCGTTCTACCACAGTCACATCTACAAGCTTACTCTGGCCAGTTCACCAGAAGCGATACGCCATTATTTGTTGACCTTAAGACTTTCACAGTACTCCTTGCGGGAGCTCCTCGGGATTGCCAATGTAATTCGCCTTTTGACGAGGCATTTGGCTACCCTAAGAGAGTCATAGTTACTCCTGCCAGTTGCTCCCCGTTTTACCACAGTCACATCTACAAGCTTACTCTGGCCGTTCACCAGAAGCGATACGCCATTATTTGTTGACCTTAAGACTTTCACAGTACTCCTTCCGGGAGCTCATCGAGAATGCCGATGTTTTTCGCCTGTTGACGAGGCATTTTTCTACCTTAAGAGAGTCATTGTTACACCTGCCAAATGCTCGCCGTTAACCACAGCCACATTTTCAAGCTTCCTCTGGCCCAGTTCACCTGAAGCGGTACACCATTATTTGTCGGCTTTGAGACCTTCACTGTACTCCTGCCGGGAGCACCTCGAGTTTGCCGATGTATTTCGCCTATTGACGAGGCATTTGGCTACCTTAAGAGAGTCATAGTTACTCCTACCACTTGCACCCAGATTTATCACTGTCACATCCTCAAGCTTTCCCCGGCCAGTTCACCACAAGCGATACGCCATTATCTGTCGACATAAAGTGTTTCACAGTACTACTGCTGGCAGCTCCTCGGTTTGCAGATGTATTTCGCATGTTGACGAGGCATTTGGCTACCTTAAGAGGGTCATAGTTACTCCTGCCACTTGCTCCCCGTTCTACCACAGTCACATCTACAAGCTTACTCTGGCCAGTTCACCAGAAGCGATACGCCATTATTTGTTGACCTTAAGACTTTCACAGTACTCCTTGCGGGAGCTCCTCGGGATTGCCAATGTAATTCGCCTTTTGACGAGGCATTTGGCTACCCTAAGAGAGTCATAGTTACTCCTGCCAGTTGCTCCCCGTTTTACCACAGTCACATCTACAAGCTTACTCTGGCCGTTCACCAGAAGCGATACGCCATTATTTGTTGACCTTAAGACTTTCACAGTACTCCTTCCGGGAGCTCATCGAGAATGCCGATGTTTTTCGCCTGTTGACGAGGCATTTTTCTACCTTAAGAGAGTCATTGTTACACCTGCCAAATGCTCGCCGTTAACCACAGCCACATTTTCAAGCTTCCTCTGGCCCAGTTCACCTGAAGCGGTACACCATTATTTGTCGGCTTTGAGACCTTCACTGTACTCCTGCCGGGAGCACCTCGAGTTTGCCGATGTATTTCGCCTATTGACGAGGCATTTGGCTACCTTAAGAGAGTCATAGTTACTCCTACCACTTGCACCCAGATTTATCACTGTCACATCCTCAAGCTTTCTCCGGCCAGTTCACCACAAGCGATACGCCATTATCTGTCGACATAAAGTGTTTCACAGTACTACTGCTGGCAGCTCCTCGGTTTGCAGATGTATTTCGCGTGTTGACGATGCATTTGGCTACCTTAAGAGAGTCATAGTTACTCCTGCCACTTGCTCCCCGTTCTACCACAGTCACATCTACAAGCTTACTCTGGCCAGTTCACCAGAAGCGATACGCCATTATTTGTTGACCTTAAGACTTTCACAGTACTCCTTGCGGGAGCTCCTCGGGATTGCCAATGTAATTCGCCTTTTGACGAGGCATTTGGCTACCCTAAGAGAGTCATAGTTACTCCTGCCAGTTGCTCCCCGTTTTACCACAGTCACATCTACAAGCTTACTCTGGCCGTTCACCAGAAGCGATACGCCATTATTTGTTGACCTTAAGACTTTCACAGTACTCCTTCCGGGAGCTCATCGAGAATGCCGATGTTTTTCGCCTGTTGACGAGGCATTTTTCTACCTTAAGAGAGTCATTGTTACACCTGCCAAATGCTCGCCGTTAACCACAGCCACATTTTCAAGCTTCCTCTGGCCCAGTTCACCTGAAGCGGTACACCATTATTTGTCGGCTTTGAGACCTTCACTGTACTCCTGCCGGGAGCACCTCGAGTTTGCCGATGTATTTCGCCTATTGACGAGGCATTTGGCTACCTTAAGAGAGTCATAGTTACTCCTACCACTTGCACCCAGATTTATCACTGTCACATCCTCAAGCTTTCCCCGGCCAGTTCACCACAAGCGATACGCCATTATCTGTCGACATAAAGTGTTTCACAGTACTACTGCTGGCAGCTCCTCGGTTTGCAGATGTATTTCGCATGTTGACGAGGCATTTGGCTACCTTAAGAGGGTCATAGTTACTCCTGCCACTTGCTCCCCGTTCTACCACAGTCACATCTACAAGCTTACTCTGGCCAGTTCACCAGAAGCGATACGCCATTATTTGTTGACCTTAAGACTTTCACAGTACTCCTTGCGGGAGCTCCTCGGGATTGCCAATGTAATTCGCCTTTTGACGAGGCATTTGGCTACCCTAAGAGAGTCATAGTTACTCCTGCCAGTTGCTCCCCGTTTTACCACAGTCACATCTACAAGCTTACTCTGGCCGTTCACCAGAAGCGATACGCCATTATTTGTTGACCTTAAGACTTTCACAGTACTCCTTCCGGGAGCTCATCGAGAATGCCGATGTTTTTCGCCTGTTGACGAGGCATTTTTCTACCTTAAGAGAGTCATTGTTACACCTGCCAAATGCTCGCCGTTAACCACAGCCACATTTTCAAGCTTCCTCTGGCCCAGTTCACCTGAAGCGGTACACCATTATTTGTCGGCTTTGAGACCTTCACTGTACTCCTGCCGGGAGCACCTCGAGTTTGCCGATGTATTTCGCCTATTGACGAGGCATTTGGCTACCTTAAGAGAGTCATAGTTACTCCTACCACTTGCACCCAGATTTATCACTGTCACATCCTCAAGCTTTCTCCGGCCAGTTCACCACAAGCGATACGCCATTATCTGTCGACATAAAGTGTTTCACAGTACTACTGCTGGCAGCTCCTCGGTTTGCAGATGTATTTCGCGTGTTGACGATGCATTTGGCTACCTTAAGAGAGTCATAGTTACTCCTGCCACTTGCTCCCCGTTCTACCACAGTCACATCTACAAGCTTACTCTGGCCAGTTCACCAGAAGCGATACGCCATTATTTGTTGACCTTAAGACTTTCACAGTACTCCTTGCGGGAGCTCCTCGGGATTGCCAATGTAATTCGCCTTTTGACGAGGCATTTGGCTACCCTAAGAGAGTCATAGTTACTCCTGCCAGTTGCTCCCCGTTTTACCACAGTCACATCTACAAGCTTACTCTGGCCGTTCACCAGAAGCGATACGCCATTATTTGTTGACCTTAAGACTTTCACAGTACTCCTTCCGGGAGCTCATCGAGAATGCCGATGTTTTTCGCCTGTTGACGAGGCATTTTTCTACCTTAAGAGAGTCATTGTTACACCTGCCAAATGCTCGCCGTTAACCACAGCCACATTTTCAAGCTTCCTCTGGCCCAGTTCACCTGAAGCGGTACACCATTATTTGTCGGCTTTGAGACCTTCACTGTACTCCTGCCGGGAGCACCTCGAGTTTGCCGATGTATTTCGCCTATTGACGAGGCATTTGGCTACCTTAAGAGAGTCATAGTTACTCCTACCACTTGCACCCAGATTTATCACTGTCACATCCTCAAGCTTTCCCCGGCCAGTTCACCACAAGCGATACGCCATTATCTGTCGACATATAGTGTTTCACAGTACTACTGCTGGCAGCTCCTCGGTTTGCAGATGTATTTCGCATGTTGACGAGGCATTTGGCTACCTTAAGAGGGTCATAGTTACTCCTGCCACTTGCTCCCCGTTCTACCACAGTCACATCTACAAGCTTACTCTGGCCAGTTCACCAGAAGCGATACGCCATTATTTGTTGACCTTAAGACTTTCACAGTACTCCTTGCGGGAGCTCCTCGGGATTGCCAATGTAATTCGCCTTTTGACGAGGCATTTGGCTACCCTAAGAGAGTCATAGTTACTCCTGCCAGTTGCTCCCCGTTTTACCACAGTCACATCTACAAGCTTACTCTGGCCGTTCACCAGAAGCGATACGCCATTATTTGTTGACCTTAAGACTTTCACAGTACTCCTTCCGGGAGCTCATCGAGAATGCCGATGTTTTTCGCCTGTTGACGAGGCATTTTTCTACCTTAAGAGAGTCATTGTTACACCTGCCAAACGCTCGCCGTTAACCACAGCCACATTTTCAAGCTTCCTCTGGCCCAGTTCACCTGAAGCGGTACACCATTATTTGTCGGCTTTGAGACCTTCACTGTACTCCTGCCGGGAGCACCTCGAGTTTGCCGATGTATTTCGCCTATTGACGAGGCATTTGGCTACCTTAAGAGAGTCATAGTTACTCCTACCACTTGCACCCACATTTATCACTGTCACATCCTCAAGCTTTCTCCGGCCAGTTCACCACAAGCGATACGCCATTATCTGTCGACATAAAGTGTTTCACAGTACTACTGCTGGCAGCTCCTCGGTTTGCAGATGTATTTCGCGTGTTGACGATGCATTTGGCTACCTTAAGAGAGTCATAGTTACTCCTGCCACTTGCTCCCCGTTCTACCACAGTCACATCTACAAGCTTACTCTGGCCAGTTCACCAGAAGCGATACGCCATTATTTGTTGACCTTAAGACTTTCACAGTACTCCTTGCGGGAGCTCCTCGGGATTGCCAATGTAATTCGCCTTTTGACGAGGCATTTGGCTACCCTAAGAGAGTCATAGTTACTCCTGCCAGTTGCTCCCCGTTTTACCACAGTCACATCTACAAGCTTACTCTGGCCGTTCACCAGAAGCGATACGCCATTATTTGTTGACCTTAAGACTTTCACAGTACTCCTTCCGGGAGCTCATCGAGAATGCCGATGTTTTTCGCCTGTTGACGAGGCATTTTTCTACCTTAAGAGAGTCATTGTTACACCTGCCAAATGCTCGCCGTTAACCACAGCCACATTTTCAAGCTTCCTCTGGCCCAGTTCACCTGAAGCGGTACACCATTATTTGTCGGCTTTGAGACCTTCACTGTACTCCTGCCGGGAGCACCTCGAGTTTGCCGATGTATTTCGCCTATTGACGAGGCATTTGGCTACCTTAAGAGAGTCATAGTTACTCCTACCACTTGCACCCAGATTTATCACTGTCACATCCTCAAGCTTTCCCCGGCCAGTTCACCACAAGCGATACGCCATTATCTGTCGACATAAAGTGTTTCACAGTACTACTGCTGGCAGCTCCTCGGTTTGCAGATGTATTTCGCATGTTGACGAGGCATTTGGCTACCTTAAGAGGGTCATAGTTACTCCTGCCACTTGCTCCCCGTTCTACCACAGTCACATCTACAAGCTTACTCTGGCCAGTTCACCAGAAGCGATACGCCATTATTTGTTGACCTTAAGACTTTCACAGTACTCCTTGCGGGAGCTCCTCGGGATTGCCAATGTAATTCGCCTTTTGACGAGGCATTTGGCTACCCTAAGAGAGTCATAGTTACTCCTGCCAGTTGCTCCCCGTTTTACCACAGTCACATCTACAAGCTTACTCTGGCCGTTCACCAGAAGCGATACGCCATTATTTGTTGACCTTAAGACTTTCACAGTACTCCTTCCGGGAGCTCATCGAGAATGCCGATGTTTTTCGCCTGTTGACGAGGCATTTTTCTACCTTAAGAGAGTCATTGTTACACCTGCCAAATGCTCGCCGTTAACCACAGCCACATTTTCAAGCTTCCTCTGGCCCAGTTCACCTGAAGCGGTACACCATTATTTGTCGGCTTTGAGACCTTCACTGTACTCCTGCCGGGAGCACCTCGAGTTTGCCGATGTATTTCGCCTATTGACGAGGCATTTGGCTACCTTAAGAGAGTCATAGTTACTCCTACCACTTGCACCCAGATTTATCACTGTCACATCCTCAAGCTTTCTCCGGCCAGTTCACCACAAGCGATACGCCATTATCTGTCGACATAAAGTGTTTCACAGTACTACTGCTGGCAGCTCCTCGGTTTGCAGATGTATTTCGCATGTTGACGAGGCATTTGGCTACCTTAAGAGAGTCATAGTTACTCCTGCCACTTGCTCCCCGTTCTACCACAGTCACATCTACAAGCTTACTCTGGCCAGTTCACCAGAAGCGATACGCCATTATTTGTTGACCTTAAGACTTTCACAGTACTCCTTGCGGGAGCTCCTCGGGATTGCCAATGTAATTCGCCTTTTGACGAGGCATTTGGCTACCCTAAGAGAGTCATAGTTACTCCTGCCAGTTGCTCCCCGTTTTACCACAGTCACATCTACAAGCTTACTCTGGCCGTTCACCAGAAGCGATACGCCATTATTTGTTGACCTTAAGACTTTCACAGTACTCCTTCCGGGAGCTCATCGAGAATGCCGATGTTTTTCGCATGTTGACGAGGCATTTTTCTACCTTAAGAGAATCATTGTTACACCTGCCAAATGCTCGCCGTTAACCACAGCCACATTTACAAGCTTCCTCTGGCCCAGTTCACCTGAAGCGGTACACCATTATTTGTCGGCTTTGAGACCTTCACTGTACTCCTGCCGGGAGCACCTCGAGTTTGCCGATGTATTTCGCCTATTGACGAGGCATTTGGCTACCTTAAGAGAGTCATAGTTACTCCTACCACTTGCACCCACATTTATCACTGTCACATCCTCAAGCTTTCTCCGGCCAGTTCACCACAAGCGATACGCCATTATCTGTCGACATAAAGTGTTTCACAGTACTACTGCTGGCAGCTCCTCGGTTTGCAGATGTATTTCGCGTGTTGACGATGCATTTGGCTACCTTAAGAGAGTCATAGTTACTCCTGCCACTTGCTCCCCGTTCTACCACAGTCACATCTACAAGCTTACTCTGGCCAGTTCACCAGAAGCGATACGCCATTATTTGTTGACCTTAAGACTTTCACAGTACTCCTTGCGGGAGCTCCTCGGGATTGCCAATGTAATTCGCCTTTTGACGAGGCATTTGGCTACCCTAAGAGAGTCATAGTTACTCCTGCCAGTTGCTCCCCGTTTTACCACAGTCACATCTACAAGCTTACTCTGGCCGTTCACCAGAAGCGATACGCCATTATTTGTTGACCTTAAGACTTTCACAGTACTCCTTCCGGGAGCTCATCGAGAATGCCGATGTTTTTCGCCTGTTGACGAGGCATTTTTCTACCTTAAGAGAGTCATTGTTACACCTGCCAAATGCTCGCCGTTAACCACAGCCACATTTTCAAGCTTCCTCTGGCCCAGTTCACCTGAAGCGGTACACCATTATTTGTCGGCTTTGAGACCTTCACTGTACTCCTGCCGGGAGCACCTCGAGTTTGCCGATGTATTTCGCCTATTGACGAGGCATTTGGCTACCTTAAGAGAGTCATAGTTACTCCTACCACTTGCACCCAGATTTATCACTGTCACATCCTCAAGCTTTCCCCGGCCAGTTCACCACAAGCGATACGCCATTATCTGTCGACATAAAGTGTTTCACAGTACTACTGCTGGCAGCTCCTCGGTTTGCAGATGTATTTCGCATGTTGACGAGGCATTTGGCTACCTTAAGAGGGTCATAGTTACTCCTGCCACTTGCTCCCCGTTCTACCACAGTCACATCTACAAGCTTACTCTGGCCAGTTCACCAGAAGCGATACGCCATTATTTGTTGACCTTAAGACTTTCACAGTACTCCTTGCGGGAGCTCCTCGGGATTGCCAATGTAATTCGCCTTTTGACGAGGCATTTGGCTACCCTAAGAGAGTCATAGTTACTCCTGCCAGTTGCTCCCCGTTTTACCACAGTCACATCTACAAGCTTACTCTGGCCGTTCACCAGAAGCGATACGCCATTATTTGTTGACCTTAAGACTTTCACAGTACTCCTTCCGGGAGCTCATCGAGAATGCCGATGTTTTTCGCCTGTTGACGAGGCATTTTTCTACCTTAAGAGAGTCATTGTTACACCTGCCAAACGCTCGCCGTTAACCACAGCCACATTTTCAAGCTTCCTCTGGCCCAGTTCACCTGAAGCGGTACACCATTATTTGTCGGCTTTGAGACCTTCACTGTACTCCTGCCGGGAGCACCTCGAGTTTGCCGATGTATTTCGCCTATTGACGAGGCATTTGGCTACCTTAAGAGAGTCATAGTTACTCCTACCACTTGCACCCACATTTATCACTGTCACATCCTCAAGCTTTCTCCGGCCAGTTCACCACAAGCGATACGCCATTATCTGTCGACATAAAGTGTTTCACAGTACTACTGCTGGCAGCTCCTCGGTTTGCAGATGTATTTCGCGTGTTGACGATGCATTTGGCTACCTTAAGAGAGTCATAGTTACTCCTGCCACTTGCTCCCCGTTCTACCACAGTCACATCTACAAGCTTACTCTGGCCAGTTCACCAGAAGCGATACGCCATTATTTGTTGACCTTAAGACTTTCACAGTACTCCTTGCGGGAGCTCCTCGGGATTGCCAATGTAATTCGCCTTTTGACGAGGCATTTGGCTACCCTAAGAGAGTCATAGTTACTCCTGCCAGTTGCTCCCCGTTTTACCACAGTCACATCTACAAGCTTACTCTGGCCGTTCACCAGAAGCGATACGCCATTATTTGTTGACCTTAAGACTTTCACAGTACTCCTTCCGGGAGCTCATCGAGAATGCCGATGTTTTTCGCCTGTTGACGAGGCATTTTTCTACCTTAAGAGAGTCATTGTTACACCTGCCAAATGCTCGCCGTTAACCACAGCCACATTTTCAAGCTTCCTCTGGCCCAGTTCACCTGAAGCGGTACACCATTATTTGTCGGCTTTGAGACCTTCACTGTACTCCTGCCGGGAGCACCTCGAGTTTGCCGATGTATTTCGCCTATTGACGAGGCATTTGGCTACCTTAAGAGAGTCATAGTTACTCCTACCACTTGCACCCAGATTTATCACTGTCACATCCTCAAGCTTTCCCCGGCCAGTTCACCACAAGCGATACGCCATTATCTGTCGACATATAGTGTTTCACAGTACTACTGCTGGCAGCTCCTCGGTTTGCAGATGTATTTCGCATGTTGACGAGGCATTTGGCTACCTTAAGAGGGTCATAGTTACTCCTGCCACTTGCTCCCCGTTCTACCACAGTCACATCTACAAGCTTACTCTGGCCAGTTCACCAGAAGCGATACGCCATTATTTGTTGACCTTAAGACTTTCACAGTACTCCTTGCGGGAGCTCCTCGGGATTGCCAATGTAATTCGCCTTTTGACGAGGCATTTGGCTACCCTAAGAGAGTCATAGTTACTCCTGCCAGTTGCTCCCCGTTTTACCACAGTCACATCTACAAGCTTACTCTGGCCGTTCACCAGAAGCGATACGCCATTATTTGTTGACCTTAAGACTTTCACAGTACTCCTTCCGGGAGCTCATCGAGAATGCCGATGTTTTTCGCCTGTTGACGAGGCATTTTTCTACCTTAAGAGAGTCATTGTTACACCTGCCAAACGCTCGCCGTTAACCACAGCCACATTTTCAAGCTTCCTCTGGCCCAGTTCACCTGAAGCGGTACACCATTATTTGTCGGCTTTGAGACCTTCACTGTACTCCTGCCGGGAGCACCTCGAGTTTGCCGATGTATTTCGCCTATTGACGAGGCATTTGGCTACCTTAAGAGAGTCATAGTTACTCCTACCACTTGCACCCACATTTATCACTGTCACATCCTCAAGCTTTCTCCGGCCAGTTCACCACAAGCGATACGCCATTATCTGTCGACATAAAGTGTTTCACAGTACTACTGCTGGCAGCTCCTCGGTTTGCAGATGTATTTCGCGTGTTGACGATGCATTTGGCTACCTTAAGAGAGTCATAGTTACTCCTGCCACTTGCTCCCCGTTCTACCACAGTCACATCTACAAGCTTACTCTGGCCAGTTCACCAGAAGCGATACGCCATTATTTGTTGACCTTAAGACTTTCACAGTACTCCTTGCGGGAGCTCCTCGGGATTGCCAATGTAATTCGCCTTTTGACGAGGCATTTGGCTACCCTAAGAGAGTCATAGTTACTCCTGCCAGTTGCTCCCCGTTTTACCACAGTCACATCTACAAGCTTACTCTGGCCGTTCACCAGAAGCGATACGCCATTATTTGTTGACCTTAAGACTTTCACAGTACTCCTTCCGGGAGCTCATCGAGAATGCCGATGTTTTTCGCCTGTTGACGAGGCATTTTTCTACCTTAAGAGAGTCATTGTTACACCTGCCAAATGCTCGCCGTTAACCACAGCCACATTTTCAAGCTTCCTCTGGCCCAGTTCACCTGAAGCGGTACACCATTATTTGTCGGCTTTGAGACCTTCACTGTACTCCTGCCGGGAGCACCTCGAGTTTGCCGATGTATTTCGCCTATTGACGAGGCATTTGGCTACCTTAAGAGAGTCATAGTTACTCCTACCACTTGCACCCAGATTTATCACTGTCACATCCTCAAGCTTTCCCCGGCCAGTTCACCACAAGCGATACGCCATTATCTGTCGACATAAAGTGTTTCACAGTACTACTGCTGGCAGCTCCTCGGTTTGCAGATGTATTTCGCATGTTGACGAGGCATTTGGCTACCTTAAGAGGGTCATAGTTACTCCTGCCACTTGCTCCCCGTTCTACCACAGTCACATCTACAAGCTTACTCTGGCCAGTTCACCAGAAGCGATACGCCATTATTTGTTGACCTTAAGACTTTCACAGTACTCCTTGCGGGAGCTCCTCGGGATTGCCAATGTAATTCGCCTTTTGACGAGGCATTTGGCTACCCTAAGAGAGTCATAGTTACTCCTGCCAGTTGCTCCCCGTTTTACCACAGTCACATCTACAAGCTTACTCTGGCCGTTCACCAGAAGCGATACGCCATTATTTGTTGACCTTAAGACTTTCACAGTACTCCTTCCGGGAGCTCATCGAGAATGCCGATGTTTTTCGCCTGTTGACGAGGCATTTTTCTACCTTAAGAGAGTCATTGTTACACCTGCCAAATGCTCGCCGTTAACCACAGCCACATTTTCAAGCTTCCTCTGGCCCAGTTCACCTGAAGCGGTACACCATTATTTGTCGGCTTTGAGACCTTCACTGTACTCCTGCCGGGAGCACCTCGAGTTTGCCGATGTATTTCGCCTATTGACGAGGCATTTGGCTACCTTAAGAGAGTCATAGTTACTCCTACCACTTGCACCCAGATTTATCACTGTCACATCCTCAAGCTTTCTCCGGCCAGTTCACCACAGGCGATACGCCATTATCTGTCGACATAAAGTGTTTCACAGTACTACTGCTGGCAGCTCCTCGGTTTGCAGATGTATTTCGCATGTTGACGAGGCATTTGGCTACCTTAAGAGAGTCATAGTTACTCCTGCCACTTGCTCCCCGTTCTACCACAGTCACATCTACAAGCTTACTCTGGCCAGTTCACCAGAAGCGATACGCCATTATTTGTTGACCTTAAGACTTTCACAGTACTCCTTGCGGGAGCTCCTCGGGATTGCCAATGTAATTCGCCTTTTGACGAGGCATTTGGCTACCCTAAGAGAGTCATAGTTACTCCTGCCAGTTGCTCCCCGTTTTACCACAGTCACATCTACAAGCTTACTCTGGCCGTTCACCAGAAGCGATACGCCATTATTTGTTGACCTTAAGACTTTCACAGTACTCCTTCCGGGAGCTCATCGAGAATGCCGATGTTTTTCGCATGTTGACGAGGCATTTTTCTACCTTAAGAGAATCATTGTTACACCTGCCAAATGCTCGCCGTTAACCACAGCCACATTTACAAGCTTCCTCTGGCCCAGTTCACCTGAAGCGGTACACCATTATTTGTCGGCTTTGAGACCTTCACTGTACTCCTGCCGGGAGCACCTCGAGTTTGCCGATGTATTTCGCCTATTGACGAGGCATTTGGCTACCTTAAGAGAGTCATAGTTACTCCTACCACTTGCACCCACATTTATCACTGTCACATCCTCAAGCTTTCTCCGGCCAGTTCACCACAAGCGATACGCCATTATCTGTCGACATAAAGTGTTTCACAGTACTACTGCTGGCAGCTCCTCGGTTTGCAGATGTATTTCGCGTGTTGACGATGCATTTGGCTACCTTAAGAGAGTCATAGTTACTCCTGCCACTTGCTCCCCGTTCTACCACAGTCACATCTACAAGCTTACTCTGGCCAGTTCACCAGAAGCGATACGCCATTATTTGTTGACCTTAAGACTTTCACAGTACTCCTTGCGGGAGCTCCTCGGGATTGCCAATGTAATTCGCCTTTTGACGAGGCATTTGGCTACCCTAAGAGAGTCATAGTTACTCCTGCCAGTTGCTCCCCGTTTTACCACAGTCACATCTACAAGCTTACTCTGGCCGTTCACCAGAAGCGATACGCCATTATTTGTTGACCTTAAGACTTTCACAGTACTCCTTCCGGGAGCTCATCGAGAATGCCGATGTTTTTCGCCTGTTGACGAGGCATTTTTCTACCTTAAGAGAGTCATTGTTACACCTGCCAAATGCTCGCCGTTAACCACAGCCACATTTTCAAGCTTCCTCTGGCCCAGTTCACCTGAAGCGGTACACCATTATTTGTCGGCTTTGAGACCTTCACTGTACTCCTGCCGGGAGCACCTCGAGTTTGCCGATGTATTTCGCCTATTGACGAGGCATTTGGCTACCTTAAGAGAGTCATAGTTACTCCTACCACTTGCACCCAGATTTATCACTGTCACATCCTCAAGCTTTCCCCGGCCAGTTCACCACAAGCGATACGCCATTATCTGTCGACATAAAGTGTTTCACAGTACTACTGCTGGCAGCTCCTCGGTTTGCAGATGTATTTCGCATGTTGACGAGGCATTTGGCTACCTTAAGAGGGTCATAGTTACTCCTGCCACTTGCTCCCCGTTCTACCACAGTCACATCTACAAGCTTACTCTGGCCAGTTCACCAGAAGCGATACGCCATTATTTGTTGACCTTAAGACTTTCACAGTACTCCTTGCGGGAGCTCCTCGGGATTGCCAATGTAATTCGCCTTTTGACGAGGCATTTGGCTACCCTAAGAGAGTCATAGTTACTCCTGCCAGTTGCTCCCCGTTTTACCACAGTCACATCTACAAGCTTACTCTGGCCGTTCACCAGAAGCGATACGCCATTATTTGTTGACCTTAAGACTTTCACAGTACTCCTTCCGGGAGCTCATCGAGAATGCCGATGTTTTTCGCCTGTTGACGAGGCATTTTTCTACCTTAAGAGAGTCATTGTTACACCTGCCAAATGCTCGCCGTTAACCACAGCCACATTTTCAAGCTTCCTCTGGCCCAGTTCACCTGAAGCGGTACACCATTATTTGTCGGCTTTGAGACCTTCACTGTACTCCTGCCGGGAGCACCTCGAGTTTGCCGATGTATTTCGCCTATTGACGAGGCATTTGGCTACCTTAAGAGAGTCATAGTTACTCCTACCACTTGCACCCAGATTTATCACTGTCACATCCTCAAGCTTTCTCCGGCCAGTTCACCACAAGCGATACGCCATTATCTGTCGACATAAAGTGTTTCACAGTACTACTGCTGGCAGCTCCTCGGTTTGCAGATGTATTTCGCATGTTGACGAGGCATTTGGCTACCTTAAGAGAGTCATAGTTACTCCTGCCACTTGCTCCCCGTTCTACCACAGTCACATCTACAAGCTTACTCTGGCCAGTTCACCAGAAGCGATACGCCATTATTTGTTGACCTTAAGACTTTCACAGTACTCCTTGCGGGAGCTCCTCGGGATTGCCAATGTAATTCGCCTTTTGACGAGGCATTTGGCTACCCTAAGAGAGTCATAGTTACTCCTGCCAGTTGCTCCCCGTTTTACCACAGTCACATCTACAAGCTTACTCTGGCCGTTCACCAGAAGCGATACGCCATTATTTGTTGACCTTAAGACTTTCACAGTACTCCTTCCGGGAGCTCATCGAGAATGCCGATGTTTTTCGCATGTTGACGAGGCATTTTTCTACCTTAAGAGAATCATTGTTACACCTGCCAAATGCTCGCCGTTAACCACAGCCACATTTACAAGCTTCCTCTGGCCCAGTTCACCTGAAGCGGTACACCATTATTTGTCGGCTTTGAGACCTTCACTGTACTCCTGCCGGGAGCACCTCGAGTTTGCCGATGTATTTCGCCTATTGACGAGGCATTTGGCTACCTTAAGAGAGTCATAGTTACTCCTACCACTTGCACCCACATTTATCACTGTCACATCCTCAAGCTTTCTCCGGCCAGTTCACCACAAGCGATACGCCATTATCTGTCGACATAAAGTGTTTCACAGTACTACTGCTGGCAGCTCCTCGGTTTGCAGATGTATTTCGCGTGTTGACGATGCATTTGGCTACCTTAAGAGAGTCATAGTTACTCCTGCCACTTGCTCCCCGTTCTACCACAGTCACATCTACAAGCTTACTCTGGCCAGTTCACCAGAAGCGATACGCCATTATTTGTTGACCTTAAGACTTTCACAGTACTCCTTGCGGGAGCTCCTCGGGATTGCCAATGTAATTCGCCTTTTGACGAGGCATTTGGCTACCCTAAGAGAGTCATAGTTACTCCTGCCAGTTGCTCCCCGTTTTACCACAGTCACATCTACAAGCTTACTCTGGCCGTTCACCAGAAGCGATACGCCATTATTTGTTGACCTTAAGACTTTCACAGTACTCCTTCCGGGAGCTCATCGAGAATGCCGATGTTTTTCGCCTGTTGACGAGGCATTTTTCTACCTTAAGAGAGTCATTGTTACACCTGCCAAATGCTCGCCGTTAACCACAGCCACATTTTCAAGCTTCCTCTGGCCCAGTTCACCTGAAGCGGTACACCATTATTTGTCGGCTTTGAGACCTTCACTGTACTCCTGCCGGGAGCACCTCGAGTTTGCCGATGTATTTCGCCTATTGACGAGGCATTTGGCTACCTTAAGAGAGTCATAGTTACTCCTACCACTTGCACCCAGATTTATCACTGTCACATCCTCAAGCTTTCCCCGGCCAGTTCACCACAAGCGATACGCCATTATCTGTCGACATAAAGTGTTTCACAGTACTACTGCTGGCAGCTCCTCGGTTTGCAGATGTATTTCGCATGTTGACGAGGCATTTGGCTACCTTAAGAGGGTCATAGTTACTCCTGCCACTTGCTCCCCGTTCTACCACAGTCACATCTACAAGCTTACTCTGGCCAGTTCACCAGAAGCGATACGCCATTATTTGTTGACCTTAAGACTTTCACAGTACTCCTTGCGGGAGCTCCTCGGGATTGCCAATGTAATTCGCCTTTTGACGAGGCATTTGGCTACCCTAAGAGAGTCATAGTTACTCCTGCCAGTTGCTCCCCGTTTTACCACAGTCACATCTACAAGCTTACTCTGGCCGTTCACCAGAAGCGATACGCCATTATTTGTTGACCTTAAGACTTTCACAGTACTCCTTCCGGGAGCTCATCGAGAATGCCGATGTTTTTCGCCTGTTGACGAGGCATTTTTCTACCTTAAGAGAGTCATTGTTACACCTGCCAAACGCTCGCCGTTAACCATAGCCACATTTTCAAGCTTCCTCTGGCCCAGTTCACCTGAAGCGGTACACCATTATTTGTCGGCTTTGAGACCTTCACTGTACTCCTGCCGGGAGCACCTCGAGTTTGCCGATGTATTTCGCCTATTGACGAGGCATTTGGCTACCTTAAGAGAGTCATAGTTACTCCTACCACTTGCACCCACATTTATCACTGTCACATCCTCAAGCTTTCTCCGGCCAGTTCACCACAAGCGATACGCCATTATCTGTCGACATAAAGTGTTTCACAGTACTACTGCTGGCAGCTCCTCGGTTTGCAGATGTATTTCGCGTGTTGACGATGCATTTGGCTACCTTAAGAGAGTCATAGTTACTCCTGCCACTTGCTCCCCGTTCTACCACAGTCACATCTACAAGCTTACTCTGGCCAGTTCACCAGAAGCGATACGCCATTATTTGTTGACCTTAAGACTTTCACAGTACTCCTTGCGGGAGCTCCTCGGGATTGCCAATGTAATTCGCCTTTTGACGAGGCATTTGGCTACCCTAAGAGAGTCATAGTTACTCCTGCCAGTTGCTCCCCGTTTTACCACAGTCACATCTACAAGCTTACTCTGGCCGTTCACCAGAAGCGATACGCCATTATTTGTTGACCTTAAGACTTTCACAGTACTCCTTCCGGGAGCTCATCGAGAATGCCGATGTTTTTCGCCTGTTGACGAGGCATTTTTCTACCTTAAGAGAGTCATTGTTACACCTGCCAAATGCTCGCCGTTAACCACAGCCACATTTTCAAGCTTCCTCTGGCCCAGTTCACCTGAAGCGGTACACCATTATTTGTCGGCTTTGAGACCTTCACTGTACTCCTGCCGGGAGCACCTCGAGTTTGCCGATGTATTTCGCCTATTGACGAGGCATTTGGCTACCTTAAGAGAGTCATAGTTACTCCTACCACTTGCACCCAGATTTATCACTGTCACATCCTCAAGCTTTCCCCGGCCAGTTCACCACAAGCGATACGCCATTATCTGTCGACATATAGTGTTTCACAGTACTACTGCTGGCAGCTCCTCGGTTTGCAGATGTATTTCGCATGTTGACGAGGCATTTGGCTACCTTAAGAGGGTCATAGTTACTCCTGCCACTTGCTCCCCGTTCTACCACAGTCACATCTACAAGCTTACTCTGGCCAGTTCACCAGAAGCGATACGCCATTATTTGTTGACCTTAAGACTTTCACAGTACTCCTTGCGGGAGCTCCTCGGGATTGCCAATGTAATTCGCCTTTTGACGAGGCATTTGGCTACCCTAAGAGAGTCATAGTTACTCCTGCCAGTTGCTCCCCGTTTTACCACAGTCACATCTACAAGCTTACTCTGGCCGTTCACCAGAAGCGATACGCCATTATTTGTTGACCTTAAGACTTTCACAGTACTCCTTCCGGGAGCTCATCGAGAATGCCGATGTTTTTCGCCTGTTGACGAGGCATTTTTCTACCTTAAGAGAGTCATTGTTACACCTGCCAAACGCTCGCCGTTAACCACAGCCACATTTTCAAGCTTCCTCTGGCCCAGTTCACCTGAAGCGGTACACCATTATTTGTCGGCTTTGAGACCTTCACTGTACTCCTGCCGGGAGCACCTCGAGTTTGCCGATGTATTTCGCCTATTGACGAGGCATTTGGCTACCTTAAGAGAGTCATAGTTACTCCTACCACTTGCACCCACATTTATCACTGTCACATCCTCAAGCTTTCTCCGGCCAGTTCACCACAAGCGATACGCCATTATCTGTCGACATAAAGTGTTTCACAGTACTACTGCTGGCAGCTCCTCGGTTTGCAGATGTATTTCGCGTGTTGACGATGCATTTGGCTACCTTAAGAGAGTCATAGTTACTCCTGCCACTTGCTCCCCGTTCTACCACAGTCACATCTACAAGCTTACTCTGGCCAGTTCACCAGAAGCGATACGCCATTATTTGTTGACCTTAAGACTTTCACAGTACTCCTTGCGGGAGCTCCTCGGGATTGCCAATGTAATTCGCCTTTTGACGAGGCATTTGGCTACCCTAAGAGAGTCATAGTTACTCCTGCCAGTTGCTCCCCGTTTTACCACAGTCACATCTACAAGCTTACTCTGGCCGTTCACCAGAAGCGATACGCCATTATTTGTTGACCTTAAGACTTTCACAGTACTCCTTCCGGGAGCTCATCGAGAATGCCGATGTTTTTCGCCTGTTGACGAGGCATTTTTCTACCTTAAGAGAGTCATTGTTACACCTGCCAAATGCTCGCCGTTAACCACAGCCACATTTTCAAGCTTCCTCTGGCCCAGTTCACCTGAAGCGGTACACCATTATTTGTCGGCTTTGAGACCTTCACTGTACTCCTGCCGGGAGCACCTCGAGTTTGCCGATGTATTTCGCCTATTGACGAGGCATTTGGCTACCTTAAGAGAGTCATAGTTACTCCTACCACTTGCACCCAGATTTATCACTGTCACATCCTCAAGCTTTCTCCGGCCAGTTCACCACAAGCGATACGCCATTATCTGTCGACATAAAGTGTTTCACAGTACTACTGCTGGCAGCTCCTCGGTTTGCAGATGTATTTCGCATGTTGACGAGGCATTTGGCTACCTTAAGAGAGTCATAGTTACTCCTGCCACTTGCTCCCCGTTCTACCACAGTCACATCTACAAGCTTACTCTGGCCAGTTCACCAGAAGCGATACGCCATTATTTGTTGACCTTAAGACTTTCACAGTACTCCTTGCGGGAGCTCCTCGGGATTGCCAATGTAATTCGCCTTTTGACGAGGCATTTGGCTACCCTAAGAGAGTCATAGTTACTCCTGCCAGTTGCTCCCCGTTTTACCACAGTCACATCTACAAGCTTACTCTGGCCGTTCACCAGAAGCGATACGCCATTATTTGTTGACCTTAAGACTTTCACAGTACTCCTTCCGGGAGCTCATCGAGAATGCCGATGTTTTTCGCATGTTGACGAGGCATTTTTCTACCTTAAGAGAATCATTGTTACACCTGCCAAATGCTCGCCGTTAACCACAGCCACATTTACAAGCTTCCTCTGGCCCAGTTCACCTGAAGCGGTACACCATTATTTGTCGGCTTTGAGACCTTCACTGTACTCCTGCCGGGAGCACCTCGAGTTTGCCGATGTATTTCGCCTATTGACGAGGCATTTGGCTACCTTAAGAGAGTCATAGTTACTCCTACCACTTGCACCCACATTTATCACTGTCACATCCTCAAGCTTTCTCCGGCCAGTTCACCACAAGCGATACGCCATTATCTGTCGACATAAAGTGTTTCACAGTACTACTGCTGGCAGCTCCTCGGTTTGCAGATGTATTTCGCGTGTTGACGATGCATTTGGCTACCTTAAGAGAGTCATAGTTACTCCTGCCACTTGCTCCCCGTTCTACCACAGTCACATCTACAAGCTTACTCTGGCCAGTTCACCAGAAGCGATACGCCATTATTTGTTGACCTTAAGACTTTCACAGTACTCCTTGCGGGAGCTCCTCGGGATTGCCAATGTAATTCGCCTTTTGACGAGGCATTTGGCTACCCTAAGAGAGTCATAGTTACTCCTGCCAGTTGCTCCCCGTTTTACCACAGTCACATCTACAAGCTTACTCTGGCCGTTCACCAGAAGCGATACGCCATTATTTGTTGACCTTAAGACTTTCACAGTACTCCTTCCGGGAGCTCATCGAGAATGCCGATGTTTTTCGCCTGTTGACGAGGCATTTTTCTACCTTAAGAGAGTCATTGTTACACCTGCCAAATGCTCGCCGTTAACCACAGCCACATTTTCAAGCTTCCTCTGGCCCAGTTCACCTGAAGCGGTACACCATTATTTGTCGGCTTTGAGACCTTCACTGTACTCCTGCCGGGAGCACCTCGAGTTTGCCGATGTATTTCGCCTATTGACGAGGCATTTGGCTACCTTAAGAGAGTCATAGTTACTCCTACCACTTGCACCCAGATTTATCACTGTCACATCCTCAAGCTTTCCCCGGCCAGTTCACCACAAGCGATACGCCATTATCTGTCGACATAAAGTGTTTCACAGTACTACTGCTGGCAGCTCCTCGGTTTGCAGATGTATTTCGCATGTTGACGAGGCATTTGGCTACCTTAAGAGGGTCATAGTTACTCCTGCCACTTGCTCCCCGTTCTACCACAGTCACATCTACAAGCTTACTCTGGCCAGTTCACCAGAAGCGATACGCCATTATTTGTTGACCTTAAGACTTTCACAGTACTCCTTGCGGGAGCTCCTCGGGATTGCCAATGTAATTCGCCTTTTGACGAGGCATTTGGCTACCCTAAGAGAGTCATAGTTACTCCTGCCAGTTGCTCCCCGTTTTACCACAGTCACATCTACAAGCTTACTCTGGCCGTTCACCAGAAGCGATACGCCATTATTTGTTGACCTTAAGACTTTCACAGTACTCCTTCCGGGAGCTCATCGAGAATGCCGATGTTTTTCGCCTGTTGACGAGGCATTTTTCTACCTTAAGAGAGTCATTGTTACACCTGCCAAACGCTCGCCGTTAACCACAGCCACATTTTCAAGCTTCCTCTGGCCCAGTTCACCTGAAGCGGTACACCATTATTTGTCGGCTTTGAGACCTTCACTGTACTCCTGCCGGGAGCACCTCGAGTTTGCCGATGTATTTCGCCTATTGACGAGGCATTTGGCTACCTTAAGAGAGTCATAGTTACTCCTACCACTTGCACCCACATTTATCACTGTCACATCCTCAAGCTTTCTCCGGCCAGTTCACCACAAGCGATACGCCATTATCTGTCGACATAAAGTGTTTCACAGTACTACTGCTGGCAGCTCCTCGGTTTGCAGATGTATTTCGCATGTTGACGAGGCATTTGGCTACCTTAAGAGAGTCATAGTTACTCCTGCCACTTGCTCCCCGTTCTACCACAGTCACATCTACAAGCTTACTCTGGCCAGTTCACCAGAAGCGATACGCCATTATTTGTTGACCTTAAGACTTTCACAGTACTCCTTGCGGGAGCTCCTCTGGATTGCCAATGTAATTCGCCTTTTGACGAGGCATTTGGCTACCCTAAGAGAGTCATAGTTACTCCTGCCAGTTGCTCCCCGTTTTACCACAGTCACATCTACAAGCTTACTCTGGCCGTTCACCAGAAGCGATACGCCATTATTTGTTGACCTTAAGACTTTCGCAGTACTCCTTGCGGGAGCTCCTCGGGATTGCCAATGTAATTCGCCTTTTGACGAGGCATTTGGCTACCCTAAGGGAGTCATAGTTACTCCTGCCAGTTGCTCCCCGTTTTACCACAGTCACATCTACAAGCTTACTCTGGCCGTTCACCAGAAGCGATACGCCATTATTTGTTGACCTTAAGACTTTCACAGTACTCCTTCCGGGAGCTCATCGAGAATGCCGATGTTTTTCGCATGTTGACGAGGCATTTTTCTACCTTAAGAGAATCATTGTTACACCTGCCAAATGCTCGCCGTTAACCACAGCCACATTTACAAGCTTCCTCTGGCCCAGTTCACCTGAAGCGGTACACCATTATTTGTCGGCTTTGAGACCTTCACTGTACTCCTGCCGGGAGCACCTCGAGTTTGCCGATGTATTTCGCCTATTGACGAGGCATTTGGCTACCTTAAGAGAGTCATAGTTACTCCTACCACTTGCACCCAGATTTATCACTGTCACATCCTCAAGCTTTCTCCGGCCAGTTCACCACAAGCGATACGCCATTATCTGTCGACATAAAGTGTTTCACAGTACTACTGCTGGCAGCTCCTCGGTTTGCAGATGTATTTCGCATGTTGACGATGCATTTGGCTACCTTAAGAGAGTCATAGTTACTCCTGCCACTTGCTCCCCGTTCTACCACAGTCACATCTACAAGCTTACTCTGGCCAGTTCACCAGAAGCGATACGCCATTATTTGTTGACCTTAAGACTTTCACAGTACTCCTTGCGGGAGCTCCTCGGGATTGCCAATGTAATTCGCCTTTTGACGAGGCATTTGGCTACCCTAAGAGAGTCATAGTTACTCCTGCCAGTTGCTCCCCGTTTTACCACAGTCACATCTACAAGCTTACTCTGGCCGTTCACCAGAAGCGATACGCCATTATTTGTTGACCTTAAGACTTTCACAGTACTCCTTCCGGGAGCTCATCGAGAATGCCGATGTTTTTCGCCTGTTGACGAGGCATTTTTCTACCTTAAGAGAGTCATTGTTACACCTGCCAAATGCTCGCCGTTAACCACAGCCACATTTTCAAGCTTCCTCTGGCCCAGTTCACCTGAAGCGGTACACCATTATTTGTCGGCTTTGAGACCTTCACTGTACTCCTGCCGGGAGCACCTCGAGTTTGCCGATGTATTTCGCCTATTGACGAGGCATTTGGCTACCTTAAGAGAGTCATAGTTACTCCTACCACTTGCACCCACATTTATCACTGTCACATCCTCAAGCTTTCTCCGGCCAGTTCACCACAAGCGATACGCCATTATCTGTCGACATAAAGTGTTTCACAGTACTACTGCTGGCAGCTCCTCGGTTTGCAGATGTATTTCGCATGTTGACGAGGCATTTGGCTACCTTAAGAGAGTCATAGTTACTCCTGCCACTTGCTCCCCGTTCTACCACAGTCACATCTACAAGCTTACTCTGGCCAGTTCACCAGAAGCGATACGCCATTATTTGTTGACCTTAAGACTTTCACAGTACTCCTTGCGGGAGCTCCTCGGGATTGCCAATGTAATTCGCCTTTTGACGAGGCATTTGGCTACCCTAAGAGAGTCATAGTTACTCCTGCCAGTTGCTCCCCGTTTTACCACAGTCACATCTACAAGCTTACTCTGGCCGTTCACCAGAAGCGATACGCCATTATTTGTTGACCTTAAGACTTTCACAGTACTCCTTGCGGGAGCTCCTCGGGATTGCCAATGTAATTCGCCTTTTGACGAGGCATTTGGCTACCCTAAGGGAGTCATAGTTACTCCTGCCAGTTGCTCCCCGTTTTACCACAGTCACATCTACAAGCTTACTCTGGCCGTTCACCAGAAGCGATACGCCATTATTTGTTGACCTTAAGACTTTCACAGTACTCCTTCCGGGAGCTCATCGAGAATGCCGATGTTTTTCGCATGTTGACGAGGCATTTTTCTACCTTAAGAGAATCATTGTTACACCTGCCAAATGCTCGCCGTTAACCACAGCCACATTTACAAGCTTCCTCTGGCCCAGTTCACCTGAAGCGGTACACCATTATTTGTCGGCTTTGAGACCTTCACTGTACTCCTGCCGGGAGCACCTCGAGTTTGCCGATGTATTTCGCCTATTGACGAGGCATTTGGCTACCTTAAGAGAGTCATAGTTACTCCTACCACTTGCACCCAGATTTATCACTGTCACATCCTCAAGCTTTCTCCGGCCAGTTCACCACAAGCGATACGCCATTATCTGTCGACATAAAGTGTTTCACAGTACTACTGCTGGCAGCTCCTCGGTTTGCAGATGTATTTCGCATGTTGACGATGCATTTGGCTACCTTAAGAGAGTCATAGTTACTCCTGCCACTTGCTCCCCGTTCTACCACAGTCACATCTACAAGCTTACTCTGGCCAGTTCACCAGAAGCGATACGCCATTATTTGTTGACCTTAAGACTTTCACAGTACTCCTTGCGGGAGCTCCTCGGGATTGCCAATGTAATTCGCCTTTTGACGAGGCATTTGGCTACCCTAAGAGAGTCATAGTTACTCCTGCCAGTTGCTCCCCGTTTTACCACAGTCACATCTACAAGCTTACTCTGGCCGTTCACCAGAAGCGATACGCCATTATTTGTTGACCTTAAGACTTTCACAGTACTCCTTCCGGGAGCTCATCGAGAATGCCGATGTTTTTCGCCTGTTGACGAGGCATTTTTCTACCTTAAGAGAGTCATTGTTACACCTGCCAAATGCTCGCCGTTAACCACAGCCACATTTTCAAGCTTCCTCTGGCCCAGTTCACCTGAAGCGGTACACCATTATTTGTCGGCTTTGAGACCTTCACTGTACTCCTGCCGGGAGCACCTCGAGTTTGCCGATGTATTTCGCCTATTGACGAGGCATTTGGCTACCTTAAGAGAGTCATAGTTACTCCTACCACTTGCACCCACATTTATCACTGTCACATCCTCAAGCTTTCTCCGGCCAGTTCACCACAAGCGATACGCCATTATCTGTCGACATAAAGTGTTTCACAGTACTACTGCTGGCAGCTCCTCGGTTTGCAGATGTATTTCGCATGTTGACGAGGCATTTGGCTACCTTAAGAGAGTCATAGTTACTCCTGCCACTTGCTCCCCGTTCTACCACAGTCACATCTACAAGCTTACTCTGGCCAGTTCACCAGAAGCGATACGCCATTATTTGTTGACCTTAAGACTTTCACAGTACTCCTTGCGGGAGCTCCTCGGGATTGCCAATGTAATTCGCCTTTTGACGAGGCATTTGGCTACCCTAAGAGAGTCATAGTTACTCCTGCCAGTTGCTCCCCGTTTTACCACAGTCACATCTACAAGCTTACTCTGGCCGTTCACCAGAAGCGATACGCCATTATTTGTTGACCTTAAGACTTTCACAGTACTCCTTCCGGGAGCTCATCGAGAATGCCGATGTTTTTCGCATGTTGACGAGGCATTTTTCTACCTTAAGAGAATCATTGTTACACCTGCCAAATGCTCGCCGTTAACCACAGCCACATTTACAAGCTTCCTCTGGCCCAGTTCACCTGAAGCGGTACACCATTATTTGTCGGCTTTGAGACCTTCACTGTACTCCTGCCGGGAGCACCTCGAGTTTGCCGATGTATTTCGCCTATTGACGAGGCATTTGGCTACCTTAAGAGAGTCATAGTTACTCCTACCACTTGCACCCAGATTTATCACTGTCACATCCTCAAGCTTTCTCCGGCCAGTTCACCACAAGCGATACGCCATTATCTGTCGACATAAAGTGTTTCACAGTACTACTGCTGGCAGCTCCTCGGTTTGCAGATGTATTTCGCGTGTTGACGATGCATTTGGCTACCTTAAGAGAGTCATAGTTACTCCTGCCACTTGCTCCCCGTTCTACCACAGTCACATCTACAAGCTTACTCTGGCCAGTTCACCAGAAGCGATACGCCATTATTTGTTGACCTTAAGACTTTCACAGTACTCCTTGCGGGAGCTCCTCGGGATTGC
The DNA here is from genome assembly GCF_023898315.1 of Schistocerca nitens. Classification (NCBI taxonomy): domain Eukaryota; kingdom Metazoa; phylum Arthropoda; class Insecta; order Orthoptera; family Acrididae; genus Schistocerca; species Schistocerca nitens. The sequence goes on along the minus strand of NC_064625.1, from coordinate 156,659,194 downwards.
CAATGTAATTCGCCTTTTGACGAGGCATTTGGCTACCCTAAGAGAGTCATAGTTACTCCTGCCAGTTGCTCCCCGTTTTACCACAGTCACATCTACAAGCTTACTCTGGCCGTTCACCAGAAGCGAGACGCCATTATTTGTTGACCTTAAGACTTTCACAGTACTCCTTCCGGGAGCTCATCGAGAATGCCGATGTTTTTCGCCTGTTGACGAGGCATTTTTCTACCTTAAGAGAGTCATTGTTACACCTGCCAAATGCTCGCCGTTAACCACAGCCACATTTTCAAGCTTCCTCTGGCCCAGTTCACCTGAAGCGGTACACCATTATTTGTCGGCTTTGAGACCTTCACTGTACTCCTGCCGGGAGCACCTCGAGTTTGCCGATGTATTTCGCCTATTGACGAGGCATTTGGCTACCTTAAGAGAGTCATAGTTACTCCTACCACTTGCACCCAGATTTATCACTGTCACATCCTCAAGCTTTCCCCGGCCAGTTCACCACAAGCGATACGCCATTATCTATCGACATAAAGTGTTTCACAGTACTACTGCTGGCAGCTCCTCGGTTTGCAGATGTATTTCGCATGTTGACGAGGCATTTGGCTACCTTAAGAGGGTCATAGTTACTCCTGCCACTTGCTCCCCGTTCTACCACAGTCACATCTACAAGCTTACTCTGGCCAGTTCACCAGAAGCGATACGCCATTATTTGTTGACCTTAAGACTTTCACAGTACTCCTTGCGGGAGCTCCTCGGGATTGCCAATGTAATTCGCCTTTTGACGAGGCATTTGGCTACCCTAAGAGAGTCATAGTTACTCCTGCCAGTTGCTCCCCGTTTTACCACAGTCACATCTACAAGCTTACTCTGGCCGTTCACCAGAAGCGATACGCCATTATTTGTTGACCTTAAGACTTTCACAGTACTCCTTGCGGGAGCTCCTCGGGATTGCCAATGTAATTCGCCTTTTGACGAGGCATTTGGCTACCCTAAGGGAGTCATAGTTACTCCTGCCAGTTGCTCCCCGTTTTACCACAGTCACATCTACAAGCTTACTCTGGCCGTTCACCAGAAGCGATACGCCATTATTTGTTGACCTTAAGACTTTCACAGTACTCCTTCCGGGAGCTCATCGAGAATGCCGATGTTTTTCGCCTGTTGACGAGGCATTTTTCTACCTTAAGAGAATCATTGTTACACCTGCCAAATGCTCGCCGTTAACCACAGCCACATTTACAAGCTTCCTCTGGCCCAGTTCACCTGAAGCGGTACACCATTATTTGTCGGCTTTGAGACCTTCACTGTACTCCTGCCGGGAGCACCTCGAGTTTGCCGATGTATTTCGCCTATTGACGAGGCATTTGGCTACCTTAAGAGAGTCATAGTTACTCCTACCACTTGCACCCAGATTTATCACTGTCACATCCTCAAGCTTTCTCCGGCCAGTTCACCACAAGCGATACGCCATTATCTGTCGACATAAAGTGTTTCACAGTACTACTGCTGGCAGCTCCTCGGTTTGCAGATGTATTTCGCATGTTGACGAGGCATTTGGCTACCTTAAGAGAGTCATAGTTACTCCTGCCACTTGCTCCCCGTTCTACCACAGTCACATCTACAAGCTTACTCTGGCCAGTTCACCAGAAGCGATACGCCATTATTTGTTGACCTTAAGACTTTCACAGTACTCCTTGCGGGAGCTCCTCGGGATTGCCAATGTAATTCGCCTTTTGACGAGGCATTTGGCTACCCTAAGAGAGTCATAGTTACTCCTGCCAGTTGCTCCCCGTTTTACCACAGTCACATCTACAAGCTTACTCTGGCCGTTCACCAGAAGCGATACGCCATTATTTGTTGACCTTAAGACTTTCACAGTACTCCTTGCGGGAGCTCCTCGGGATTGCCAATGTAATTCGCCTTTTGACGAGGCATTTGGCTACCCTAAGGGAGTCATAGTTACTCCTGCCAGTTGCTCCCCGTTTTACCACAGTCACATCTACAAGCTTACTCTGGCCGTTCACCAGAAGCGATACGCCATTATTTGTTGACCTTAAGACTTTCACAGTACTCCTTCCGGGAGCTCATCGAGAATGCCGATGTTTTTCGCCTGTTGACGAGGCATTTTTCTACCTTAAGAGAATCATTGTTACACCTGCCAAATGCTCGCCGTTAACCACAGCCACATTTACAAGCTTCCTCTGGCCCAGTTCACCTGAAGCGGTACACCATTATTTGTCGGCTTTGAGACCTTCACTGTACTCCTGCCGGGAGCACCTCGAGTTTGCCGATGTATTTCGCCTATTGACGAGGCATTTGGCTACCTTAAGAGAGTCATAGTTACTCCTACCACTTGCACCCAGATTTATCACTGTCACATCCTCAAGCTTTCTCCGGCCAGTTCACCACAAGCGATACGCCATTATCTGTCGACATAAAGTGTTTCACAGTACTACTGCTGGCAGCTCCTCGGTTTGCAGATGTATTTCGCATGTTGACGAGGCATTTGGCTACCTTAAGAGAGTCATAGTTACTCCTGCCACTTGCTCCCCGTTCTACCACAGTCACATCTACAAGCTTACTCTGGCCAGTTCACCAGAAGCGATACGCCATTATTTGTTGACCTTAAGACTTTCACAGTACTCCTTGCGGGAGCTCCTCGGGATTGCCAATGTAATTCGCCTTTTGACGAGGCATTTGGCTACCCTAAGAGAGTCATAGTTACTCCTGCCAGTTGCTCCCCGTTTTACCACAGTCACATCTACAAGCTTACTCTGGCCGTTCACCAGAAGCGATACGCCATTATTTGTTGACCTTAAGACTTTCACAGTACTCCTTCCGGGAGCTCATCGAGAATGCCGATGTTTTTCGCCTGTTGACGAGGCATTTTTCTACCTTAAGAGAGTCATTGTTACACCTGCCAAATGCTCGCCGTTAACCACAGCCACATTTTCAAGCTTCCTCTGGCCCAGTTCACCTGAAGCGGTACACCATTATTTGTCGGCTTTGAGACCTTCACTGTACTCCTGCCGGGAGCACCTCGAGTTTGCCGATGTATTTCGCCTATTGACGAGGCATTTGGCTACCTTAAGAGAGTCATAGTTACTCCTACCACTTGCACCCACATTTATCACTGTCACATCCTCAAGCTTTCTCCGGCCAGTTCACCACAAGCGATACGCCATTATCTGTCGACATAAAGTGTTTCACAGTACTACTGCTGGCAGCTCCTCGGTTTGCAGATGTATTTCGCGTGTTGACGATGCATTTGGCTACCTTAAGAGAGTCATAGTTACTCCTGCCACTTGCTCCCCGTTCTACCACAGTCACATCTACAAGCTTACTCTGGCCAGTTCACCAGAAGCGATACGCCATTATTTGTTGACCTTAAGACTTTCACAGTACTCCTTGCGGGAGCTCCTCGGGATTGCCAATGTAATTCGCCTTTTGACGAGGCATTTGGCTACCCTAAGAGAGTCATAGTTACTCCTGCCAGTTGCTCCCCGTTTTACCACAGTCACATCTACAAGCTTACTCTGGCCGTTCACCAGAAGCGATACGCCATTATTTGTTGACCTTAAGACTTTCACAGTACTCCTTCCGGGAGCTCATCGAGAATGCCGATGTTTTTCGCCTGTTGACGAGGCATTTTTCTACCTTAAGAGAGTCATTGTTACACCTGCCAAATGCTCGCCGTTAACCACAGCCACATTTTCAAGCTTCCTCTGGCCCAGTTCACCTGAAGCGGTACACCATTATTTGTCGGCTTTGAGACCTTCACTGTACTCCTGCCGGGAGCACCTCGAGTTTGCCGATGTATTTCGCCTATTGACGAGGCATTTGGCTACCTTAAGAGAGTCATAGTTACTCCTACCACTTGCACCCAGATTTATCACTGTCACATCCTCAAGCTTTCTCCGGCCAGTTCACCACAAGCGATACGCCATTATCTGTCGACATAAAGTGTTTCACAGTACTACTGCTGGCAGCTCCTCGGTTTGCAGATGTATTTCGCATGTTGACGAGGCATTTGGCTACCTTAAGAGAGTCATAGTTACTCCTGCCACTTGCTCCCCGTTCTACCACAGTCACATCTACAAGCTTACTCTGGCCAGTTCACCAGAAGCGATACGCCATTATTTGTTGACCTTAAGACTTTCACAGTACTCCTTGCGGGAGCTCCTCGGGATTGCCAATGTAATTCGCCTTTTGACGAGGCATTTGGCTACCCTAAGAGAGTCATAGTTACTCCTGCCAGTTGCTCCCCGTTTTACCACAGTCACATCTACAAGCTTACTCTGGCCGTTCACCAGAAGCGATACGCCATTATTTGTTGACCTTAAGACTTTCACAGTACTCCTTCCGGGAGCTCATCGAGAATGCCGATGTTTTTCGCCTGTTGACGAGGCATTTTTCTACCTTAAGAGAGTCATTGTTACACCTGCCAAATGCTCGCCGTTAACCACAGCCACATTTTCAAGCTTCCTCTGGCCCAGTTCACCTGAAGCGGTACACCATTATTTGTCGGCTTTGAGACCTTCACTGTACTCCTGCCGGGAGCACCTCGAGTTTGCCGATGTATTTCGCCTATTGACGAGGCATTTGGCTACCTTAAGAGAGTCATAGTTACTCCTACCACTTGCACCCACATTTATCACTGTCACATCCTCAAGCTTTCTCCGGCCAGTTCACCACAAGCGATACGCCATTATCTGTCGACATAAAGTGTTTCACAGTACTACTGCTGGCAGCTCCTCGGTTTGCAGATGTATTTCGCATGTTGACGAGGCATTTGGCTACCTTAAGAGAGTCATAGTTACTCCTGCCACTTGCTCCCCGTTCTACCACAGTCACATCTACAAGCTTACTCTGGCCAGTTCACCAGAAGCGATACGCCATTATTTGTTGACCTTAAGACTTTCACAGTACTCCTTGCGGGAGCTCCTCGGGATTGCCAATGTAATTCGCCTTTTGACGAGGCATTTGGCTACCCTAAGAGAGTCATAGTTACTCCTGCCAGTTGCTCCCCGTTTTACCACAGTCACATCTACAAGCTTACTCTGGCCGTTCACCAGAAGCGATACGCCATTATTTGTTGACCTTAAGACTTTCACAGTACTCCTTCCGGGAGCTCATCGAGAATGCCGATGTTTTTCGCATGTTGACGAGGCATTTTTCTACCTTAAGAGAATCATTGTTACACCTGCCAAATGCTCGCCGTTAACCACAGCCACATTTACAAGCTTCCTCTGGCCCAGTTCACCTGAAGCGGTACACCATTATTTGTCGGCTTTGAGACCTTCACTGTACTCCTGCCGGGAGCACCTCGAGTTTGCCGATGTATTTCGCCTATTGACGAGGCATTTGGCTACCTTAAGAGAGTCATAGTTACTCCTACCACTTGCACCCAGATTTATCACTGTCACATCCTCAAGCTTTCTCCGGCCAGTTCACCACAAGCGATACGCCATTATCTGTCGACATAAAGTGTTTCACAGTACTACTGCTGGCAGCTCCTCGGTTTGCAGATGTATTTCGCGTGTTGACGATGCATTTGGCTACCTTAAGAGAGTCATAGTTACTCCTGCCACTTGCTCCCCGTTCTACCACAGTCACATCTACAAGCTTACTCTGGCCAGTTCACCAGAAGCGATACGCCATTATTTGTTGACCTTAAGACTTTCACAGTACTCCTTGCGGGAGCTCCTCGGGATTGCCAATGTAATTCGCCTTTTGACGAGGCATTTGGCTACCCTAAGAGAGTCATAGTTACTCCTGCCAGTTGCTCCCCGTTTTACCACAGTCACATCTACAAGCTTACTCTGGCCGTTCACCAGAAGCGAGACGCCATTATTTGTTGACCTTAAGACTTTCACAGTACTCCTTCCGGGAGCTCATCGAGAATGCCGATGTTTTTCGCCTGTTGACGAGGCATTTTTCTACCTTAAGAGAGTCATTGTTACACCTGCCAAATGCTCGCCGTTAACCACAGCCACATTTTCAAGCTTCCTCTGGCCCAGTTCACCTGAAGCGGTACACCATTATTTGTCGGCTTTGAGACCTTCACTGTACTCCTGCCGGGAGCACCTCGAGTTTGCCGATGTATTTCGCCTATTGACGAGGCATTTGGCTACCTTAAGAGAGTCATAGTTACTCCTACCACTTGCACCCAGATTTATCACTGTCACATCCTCAAGCTTTCCCCGGCCAGTTCACCACAAGCGATACGCCATTATCTGTCGACATAAAGTGTTTCACAGTACTACTGCTGGCAGCTCCTCGGTTTGCAGATGTATTTCGCATGTTGACGAGGCATTTGGCTACCTTAAGAGGGTCATAGTTACTCCTGCCACTTGCTCCCCGTTCTACCACAGTCACATCTACAAGCTTACTCTGGCCAGTTCACCAGAAGCGATACGCCATTATTTGTTGACCTTAAGACTTTCACAGTACTCCTTGCGGGAGCTCCTCGGGATTGCCAATGTAATTCGCCTTTTGACGAGGCATTTGGCTACCCTAAGAGAGTCATAGTTACTCCTGCCAGTTGCTCCCCGTTTTACCACAGTCACATCTACAAGCTTACTCTGGCCGTTCACCAGAAGCGATACGCCATTATTTGTTGACCTTAAGACTTTCACAGTACTCCTTGCGGGAGCTCCTCGGGATTGCCAATGTAATTCGCCTTTTGACGAGGCATTTGGCTACCCTAAGGGAGTCATAGTTACTCCTGCCAGTTGCTCCCCGTTTTACCACAGTCACATCTACAAGCTTACTCTGGCCGTTCACCAGAAGCGATACGCCATTATTTGTTGACCTTAAGACTTTCACAGTACTCCTTCCGGGAGCTCATCGAGAATGCCGATGTTTTTCGCATGTTGACGAGGCATTTTTCTACCTTAAGAGAATCATTGTTACACCTGCCAAATGCTCGCCGTTAACCACAGCCACATTTACAAGCTTCCTCTGGCCCAGTTCACCTGAAGCGGTACACCATTATTTGTCGGCTTTGAGACCTTCACTGTACTCCTGCCGGGAGCACCTCGAGTTTGCCGATGTATTTCGCCTATTGACGAGGCATTTGGCTACCTTAAGAGAGTCATAGTTACTCCTACCACTTGCACCCACATTTATCACTGTCACATCCTCAAGCTTTCTCCGGCCAGTTCACCACAAGCGATACGCCATTATCTGTCGACATAAAGTGTTTCACAGTACTACTGCTGGCAGCTCCTCGGTTTGCAGATGTATTTCGCATGTTGACGAGGCATTTGGCTACCTTAAGAGAGTCATAGTTACTCCTGCCACTTGCTCCCCGTTCTACCACAGTCACATCTACAAGCTTACTCTGGCCAGTTCACCAGAAGCGATACGCCATTATTTGTTGACCTTAAGACTTTCACAGTACTCCTTGCGGGAGCTCCTCGGGATTGCCAATGTAATTCGCCTTTTGACGAGGCATTTGGCTACCCTAAGAGAGTCATAGTTACTCCTGCCAGTTGCTCCCCGTTTTACCACAGTCACATCTACAAGCTTACTCTGGCCGTTCACCAGAAGCGATACGCCATTATTTGTTGACCTTAAGACTTTCACAGTACTCCTTCCGGGAGCTCATCGAGAATGCCGATGTTTTTCGCCTGTTGACGAGGCATTTTTCTACCTTAAGAGAGTCATTGTTACACCTGCCAAATGCTCGCCGTTAACCACAGCCACATTTTCAAGCTTCCTCTGGCCCAGTTCACCTGAAGCGGTACACCATTATTTGTCGGCTTTGAGACCTTCACTGTACTCCTGCCGGGAGCACCTCGAGTTTGCCGATGTATTTCGCCTATTGACGAGGCATTTGGCTACCTTAAGAGAGTCATAGTTACTCCTACCACTTGCACCCAGATTTATCACTGTCACATCCTCAAGCTTTCTCCGGCCAGTTCACCACAAGCGATACGCCATTATCTGTCGACATAAAGTGTTTCACAGTACTACTGCTGGCAGCTCCTCGGTTTGCAGATGTATTTCGCGTGTTGACGATGCATTTGGCTACCTTAAGAGAGTCATAGTTACTCCTGCCACTTGCTCCCCGTTCTACCACAGTCACATCTACAAGCTTACTCTGGCCAGTTCACCAGAAGCGATACGCCATTATTTGTTGACCTTAAGACTTTCACAGTACTCCTTGCGGGAGCTCCTCGGGATTGCCAATGTAATTCGCCTTTTGACGAGGCATTTGGCTACCCTAAGAGAGTCATAGTTACTCCTGCCAGTTGCTCCCCGTTTTACCACAGTCACATCTACAAGCTTACTCTGGCCGTTCACCAGAAGCGATACGCCATTATTTGTTGACCTTAAGACTTTCACAGTACTCCTTCCGGGAGCTCATCGAGAATGCCGATGTTTTTCGCCTGTTGACGAGGCATTTTTCTACCTTAAGAGAGTCATTGTTACACCTGCCAAATGCTCGCCGTTAACCACAGCCACATTTTCAAGCTTCCTCTGGCCCAGTTCACCTGAAGCGGTACACCATTATTTGTCGGCTTTGAGACCTTCACTGTACTCCTGCCGGGAGCACCTCGAGTTTGCCGATGTATTTCGCCTATTGACGAGGCATTTGGCTACCTTAAGAGAGTCATAGTTACTCCTACCACTTGCACCCAGATTTATCACTGTCACATCCTCAAGCTTTCTCCGGCCAGTTCACCACAAGCGATACGCCATTATCTGTCGACATAAAGTGTTTCACAGTACTACTGCTGGCAGCTCCTCGGTTTGCAGATGTATTTCGCATGTTGACGAGGCATTTGGCTACCTTAAGAGAGTCATAGTTACTCCTGCCACTTGCTCCCCGTTCTACCACAGTCACATCTACAAGCTTACTCTGGCCAGTTCACCAGAAGCGATACGCCATTATTTGTTGACCTTAAGACTTTCACAGTACTCCTTGCGGGAGCTCCTCGGGATTGCCAATGTAATTCGCCTTTTGACGAGGCATTTGGCTACCCTAAGAGAGTCATAGTTACTCCTGCCAGTTGCTCCCCGTTTTACCACAGTCACATCTACAAGCTTACTCTGGCCGTTCACCAGAAGCGATACGCCATTATTTGTTGACCTTAAGACTTTCACAGTACTCCTTCCGGGAGCTCATCGAGAATGCCGATGTTTTTCGCATGTTGACGAGGCATTTTTCTACCTTAAGAGAATCATTGTTACACCTGCCAAATGCTCGCCGTTAACCACAGCCACATTTACAAGCTTCCTCTGGCCCAGTTCACCTGAAGCGGTACACCATTATTTGTCGGCTTTGAGACCTTCACTGTACTCCTGCCGGGAGCACCTCGAGTTTGCCGATGTATTTCGCCTATTGACGAGGCATTTGGCTACCTTAAGAGAGTCATAGTTACTCCTACCACTTGCACCCAGATTTATCACTGTCACATCCTCAAGCTTTCTCCGGCCAGTTCACCACAAGCGATACGCCATTATCTGTCGACATAAAGTGTTTCACAGTACTACTGCTGGCAGCTCCTCGGTTTGCAGATGTATTTCGCATGTTGACGATGCATTTGGCTACCTTAAGAGAGTCATAGTTACTCCTGCCACTTGCTCCCCGTTCTACCACAGTCACATCTACAAGCTTACTCTGGCCAGTTCACCAGAAGCGATACGCCATTATTTGTTGACCTTAAGACTTTCACAGTACTCCTTGCGGGAGCTCCTCGGGATTGCCAATGTAATTCGCCTTTTGACGAGGCATTTGGCTACCCTAAGAGAGTCATAGTTACTCCTGCCAGTTACTCCCCGTTTTACCACAGTCACATCTACAAGCTTACTCTGGCCGTTCACCAGAAGCGATACGCCATTATTTGTTGACCTTAAGACTTTCACAGTACTCCTTCCGGGAGCTCATCGAGAATGCCGATGTTTTTCGCCTGTTGACGAGGCATTTTTCTACCTTAAGAGAGTCATTGTTACACCTGCCAAATGCTCGCCGTTAACCACAGCCACATTTTCAAGCTTCCTCTGGCCCAGTTCACCTGAAGCGGTACACCATTATTTGTCGGCTTTGAGACCTTCACTGTACTCCTGCCGGGAGCACCTCGAGTTTGCCGATGTATTTCGCCTATTGACGAGGCATTTGGCTACCTTAAGAGAGTCATAGTTACTCCTACCACTTGCACCCACATTTATCACTGTCACATCCTCAAGCTTTCTCCGGCCAGTTCACCACAAGCGATACGCCATTATCTGTCGACATAAAGTGTTTCACAGTACTACTGCTGGCAGCTCCTCGGTTTGCAGATGTATTTCGCGTGTTGACGATGCATTTGGCTACCTTAAGAGAGTCATAGTTACTCCTGCCACTTGCTCCCCGTTCTACCACAGTCACATCTACAAGCTTACTCTGGCCAGTTCACCAGAAGCGATACGCCATTATTTGTTGACCTTAAGACTTTCACAGTACTCCTTGCGGGAGCTCCTCGGGATTGCCAATGTAATTCGCCTTTTGACGAGGCAATTGGCTACCCTAAGAGAGTCATAGTTACTCCTGCCAGTTGCTCCCCGTTTTACCACAGTCACATCTACAAGCTTACTCTGGCCGTTCACCAGAAGCGATACGCCATTATTTGTTGACCTTAAGACTTTCACAGTACTCCTTCCGGGAGCTCATCGAGAATGCCGATGTTTTTCGCCTGTTGACGAGGCATTTTTCTACCTTAAGAGAGTCATTGTTACACCTGCCAAATGCTCGCCGTTAACCACAGCCACATTTTCAAGCTTCCTCTGGCCCAGTTCACCTGAAGCGGTACACCATTATTTGTCGGCTTTGAGACCTTCACTGTACTCCTGCCGGGAGCACCTCGAGTTTGCCGATGTATTTCGCCTATTGACGAGGCATTTGGCTACCTTAAGAGAGTCATAGTTACTCCTACCACTTGCACCCAGATTTATCACTGTCACATCCTCAAGCTTTCCCCGGCCAGTTCACCACAAGCGATACGCCATTATCTGTCGACATAAAGTGTTTCACAGTACTACTGCTGGCAGCTCCTCGGTTTGCAGATGTATTTCGCATGTTGACGAGGCATTTGGCTATATTAGCCGGCTTTATTCACGTTTGTGAATGATACAATTTAGTGTTACCTGCGGAGCAGGTTTACAAGATGTCACATAAGAAAAATACACTAACAAATAAACACAAACACAAGAATAAAACACAGGTATTATGCCTGAGACGCCAGGCAGCAGCGAAAAGGTTGAGCTAATCTTAACCAACTCCAGTGCGGTTCATCGTGCGGCGGCGAGGGGCAGTCATAGTGTCAAAGCGCCGCGCCGCCATAATACTGCCCAATAGCACTCTGGTGCTGATGGTAGAAAGGTGTCCAATGGTCACGCCCACTTCCTGAAGCGTTGTCGCAGATGCTGGGGACCAGACTCCACGCCAGTTGATGGTTGCTGACGTTGTGGTGATATCTCGGACTGCCGGAAAAAGCTCTCGCACCTCCGCATGGACGGCCTGTTTATCATAGATTGCGACCTTCTCCCTGTGACAACGGTCGAGGTCTAGGCTGTCGCCGATCACCTGGGCGTCAATTATGTATGCAGTTTCGCCACGGACTGCCACGACATCAGGCTTCTTCAATCCTTCTGATGTCCGCAGATGAGGCTCCACAAGTACTTCGTAGCCTCTCCGACGTAGGCCTCGCACCAGATAGGACGCCACGGCGTCATGTCGGGCAATGCGGGCCCCGTCGCTCCTCCAACACTGCTGGATGACGTGATTGGCAGTCTCTGTGGCGTTACAGCCTCCCCGGCACCGTTTGTCACCCTCCCGCCCACGTAGCAGCCGTGCCTGAGTAGGCAGTGCATTAATTCTAGCACGAAGGCAGGAGATATAGTCACGCCCTGTAAGAAACTGCCGAGTGTTAGACACCCAGCAGTGCTGCCCTGGTGTTTGGGCAGACTTCCGCAAAGGAGCGCCGTCTACTGATGAGTGCAGGCGCTCGGCCCAACACCGACCCAGTTGGTAGCTGGACTTAATGACGTCGCCATTCCACCGTAAGGCATTATCTAACTGATGGATTTCTCGTCTGAGGGAATCCTGGGACACACCTTCAGCAGCCACACCCAGTCCCTCCATCTTTGCAAGGCGCCTCCTCCGGAGAAGAGGACCCAGCCAGCGGGCTGCTGGGACCCCCAGGCCCCCATGAGAGACAGGAGCATGAAAGTACCCAACAGGAGTGTCCGCTGGCAGGTGGAGCCAGGATCTAATAGCTTTGCGCACGCAAATATCGAGGGACGAGAGGGCCCCTAAACGTGTCCTTCCCAGGGCCAGGCCATGAAAAATGCCCGGCAGGATAACTGAACAAAGGGAAAATAGTCTTTGCTGAGGTTTAAGTGGTGCCCTCGTGATGATGTCCAACTGTTTCTCGACCTCCCGCCGAGGATGGAAGAGGCTGCGCCCACATGTGGTGAATTGCAGGCCCAAGTACTTAAGAGAATCACCCATCGCCAGCGCCGGTATGTTGTTATTACCTGCCCGAAAAATGACTGACTTGTCAACCTTGACCTTCTTCTCCCGACCTGATGCAACCAGGGCGAGAGAGAAGCACTTCCTTGGGTTGATCTCGAGACCGAGGTCACCCAGGGCCGCTGTAGCGATGGTGATTAGTTCCTGCAATCCATCCTTCGTCTCGGCGAACAGAAGAAGGTCGTCCGCGAACGCAGCAGCATTTATTCTTCGGCCGAGAATACGGGCACCAACATGCTCAGGAAGACGGGAAAGGAGGATGTCTATAGACATATTGAAGAGGATGGGGGATAAGGGATCACCTTGCCGCACACCCCTCGAAGGCCGCACTAGATCTGACGACTTCCCAGCACCGCAGATAACCGTCGAGCCCGCCTCATAGCATCCCAGGATGTAGTCAATGAACTCGACCGGCAGACCATGGGCCCTCAGCACAGGACCAAGGGCACCATGGGCCAGCGAGTCGAAGGCCTTTGACACATCCAGAGATGCTACATACAGCGAGCTAGCAGTGGCCCGCGCCTGGGTCATCGCCAGATCCAGAAGAAAGGTGTTGTGGAGCATCCCATCCTGTGGGATGAAAGCCCGCTGACGACCGTCCAAGACACAGTGGCGCATAAGGCGGCCGACCAGAACCTTGTGAAAGACCCTGGTCAGCACCGAACACACCGTGATAGGACGGAAGTCAGCAGGGGATGCTGCGGCGGTCTTCTTGGGCAGCAAGGTAGTACGAGCCTGTAGGAGACGGGATGGGAGGGAACGTGAGAGGAGTAGGAGGTTGAGGAATTTATGAAGAGCCTCACGAGGAAGGCGACGTAGCTGGGACGGTGTAAGGTGATCAGGGCCTGCAGCAGAGTTGCGAGGTGGAAGAGCTGCAGCAACCTCATCTGCAGTAATGGGTGCCCACAGAACTTGGAAGGGCACACACTTACAGAATGGCAGCAGCTTACCTGAGAGACCCTCCCCACGTGGAGGCCGAGACCTGACACGAGGGGGAGTAAAGAGATCCCTCCAAAACTCAATCAGCCCCGGGATGGTGGGTGGCTGATGGAGAAGCGTGCCATCGAGAAGACCATTGATACAGCGCGCTGAGTTCTTCTTAAAAGCACGCTGCACCACAGCATACTCCCACCTTCTTCTCGCCCGCTTCCGTTCAGGCGGCCGTTGAAATGCCTTACCAGGAGCGTGACAAAGAGATGGTTCCCTGCTACCTAGTTCGTCAAGAGCAGGAACAAGCATGGCTTGGATGGTACTCCGGCTGGCAGTGGGGCCCAAGGCCACAACTGCATCAAGTGAGCGGAAACGCGGGCCCGACGATGGCAACTCTGCAATTAGGGACCAGATAGCCCGATCGGCGTCCTCCCCTGGAGAAGATGACTGTGAGGAGGAAGAGGCCACAGCAGATCCGTCTGCAGAGCCCTGAAGATCTTGGTTTCTCATTGAGAGCTCGGCAGCAAAGGTGGCCACCATGTTCTTATAGGCCTGCCCCCTGCGCTGACACTTGACAGATTCAAGTGTGCGCTCCGGGAAGGCTTTAGCAAGCTCTTGGTTGAAGAACCTGCAGCCCTGCAGGGACAAAGTCGCCTCAGCATGCGCAAGACGGAGCAGCTCTTCTTCCGACCACCTGGCCTTCTTCCTTTCCGTTTGCACATCCGCGTTGGCGGCATCAGGGTGGGCACGACGACGATGAACGCCGAGCCCGGTCTTGGTTGAGAAGGACCGCTGGCATTCAGGGCAGACAGCGGGGAGCGGCGCTCGACCCGCGCTGGTTGGCTGGCTGGATTGCTCGTCAGCTGGCACAGGCACTCCAGTGGGAGGCCTGGTACCTTGATTTCTTCTCGTAGTTGCACCAGCTGGAAAAAAGGCAGGGGGGGAGGTAACCCCCAAGCCCCGAAAGTTAAGAGGGTCATAGTTACTCCTGCCACTTGCTCCCCGTTCTACCACAGTCACATCTACAAGCTTACTCTGGCCAGTTCACCAGAAGCGATACGCCATTATTTGTTGACCTTAAGACTTTCACAGTACTCCTTGCGGGAGCTCCTCGGGATTGCCAATGTAATTCGCCTTTTGACGAGGCATTTGGCTACCCTAAGAGAGTCATAGTTACTCCTGCCAGTTGCTCCCCGTTTTACCACAGTCACATCTACAAGCTTACTCTGGCCGTTCACCAGAAGCCATACGCCATTATTTGTTGACCTTAAGACTTTCACAGTACTCCTTCCGGGAGCTCATCGAGAATGCCGATGTTTTTCGCCTGTTGACGAGGCATTTTTCTACCTTAAGAGAGTCATTGTTACACCTGCCAAATGCTCGCCGTTAACCACAGCCACATTTTCAAGCTTCCTCTGGCCCAGTTCACCTGAAGCGGTACACCATTATTTGTCGGCTTTGAGACCTTCACTGTACTCCTGCCGGGAGCACCTCGAGTTTGCCGATGTATTTCGCCTACTGACGAGGCATTTGGCTACCTTAAGAGAGTCATAGTTACTCCTACCACTTGCACCCAGATTTATCACTGTCACATCCTCAAGCTTTCTCCGGCCAGTTCACCACAAGCGATACGCCATTATCTGTCGACATAAAGTGTTTCACAGTACTACTGCTGGCAGCTCCTCGGTTTGCAGATGTATTTCGCATGTTGACGAGGCATTTGGCTACCTTAAGAGAGTCATAGTTACTCCTGCCACTTGCTCCCCGTTCTACCACAGTCACATCTACAAGCTTACTCTGGCCAGTTCACCAGAAGCGATACGCCATTATTTGTTGACCTTAAGACTTTCACAGTACTCCTTGCGGGAGCTCCTCGGGATTGCCAATGTAATTCGCCTTTTGACGAGGCATTTGGCTACCCTAAGAGAGTCATAGTTACTCCTGCCAGTTGCTCCCCGTTTTACCACAGTCACATCTACAAGCTTACTCTGGCCGTTCACCAGAAGCGATACGCCATTATTTGTTGACCTTAAGACTTTCACAGTACTCCTTCCGGGAGCTCATCGAGAATGCCGATGTTTTTCGCATGTTGACGAGGCATTTTTCTACCTTAAGAGAATCATTGTTACACCTGCCAAATGCTCGCCGTTAACCACAGCCACATTTACAAGCTTCCTCTGGCCCAGTTCACCTGAAGCGGTACACCATTATTTGTCGGCTTTGAGACCTTCACTGTACTCCTGCCGGGAGCACCTCGAGTTTGCCGATGTATTTCGCCTATTGACGAGGCATTTGGCTACCTTAAGAGAGTCATAGTTACTCCTACCACTTGCACCCAGATTTATCACTGTCACATCCTCAAGCTTTCTCCGGCCAGTTCACCACAAGCGATACGCCATTATCTGTCGACATAAAGTGTTTCACAGTACTACTGCTGGCAGCTCCTCGGTTTGCAGATGTATTTCGCGTGTTGACGATGCATTTGGCTACCTTAAGAGAGTCATAGTTACTCCTGCCACTTGCTCCCCGTTCTACCACAGTCACATCTACAAGCTTACTCTGGCCAGTTCACCAGAAGCGATACGCCATTATTTGTTGACCTTAAGACTTTCACAGTACTCCTTGCGGGAGCTCCTCGGGATTGCCAATGTAATTCGCCTTTTGACGAGGCATTTGGCTACCCTAAGAGAGTCATAGTTACTCCTGCCAGTTGCTCCCCGTTTTACCACAGTCACATCTACAAGCTTACTCTGGCCGTTCACCAGAAGCGATACGCCATTATTTGTTGACCTTAAGACTTTCACAGTACTCCTTCCGGGAGCTCATTGAGAATGCCGATGTTTTTCGCCTGTTGACGAGGCATTTTTCTACCTTAAGAGAGTCATTGTTACACCTGCCAAATGCTCGCCGTTAACCACAGCCACATTTTCAAGCTTCCTCTGGCCCAGTTCACCTGAAGCGGTACACCATTATTTGTCGGCTTTGAGACCTTCACTGTACTCCTGCCGGGAGCACCTCGAGTTTGCCGATGTATTTCGCCTATTGACGAGGCATTTGGCTACCTTAAGAGAGTCATAGTTACTCCTACCACTTGCACCCAGATTTATCACTGTCACATCCTCAAGCTTTCTCCGGCCAGTTCACCACAAGCGATACGCCATTATCTGTCGACATAAAGTGTTTCACAGTACTACTGCTGGCAGCTCCTCGGTTTGCAGATGTATTTCGCATGTTGACGAGGCATTTGGCTACCTTAAGAGGGTCATAGTTACTCCTGCCACTTGCTCCCCGTTCTACCACAGTCACATCTACAAGCTTACTCTGGCCAGTTCACCAGAAGCGATACGCCATTATTTGTTGACCTTAAGACTTTCACAGTACTCCTTGCGGGAGCTCCTCGGGATTGCCAATGTAATTCGCCTTTTGACGAGGCATTTGGCTACCCTAAGAGAGTCATAGTTACTCCTGCCAGTTGCTCCCCGTTTTACCACAGTCACATCTACAAGCTTACTCTGGCCGTTCACCAGAAGCGATACGCCATTATTTGTTGACCTTAAGACTTTCACAGTACTCCTTCCGGGAGCTCATCGAGAATGCCGATGTTTTTCGCCTGTTGACGAGGCATTTTTCTACCTTAAGAGAGTCATTGTTACACCTGCCAAATGCTCGCCGTTAACCACAGCCACATTTTCAAGCTTCCTCTGGCCCAGTTCACCTGAAGCGGTACACCATTATTTGTCGGCTTTGAGACCTTCACTGTACTCCTGCCGGGAGCACCTCGAGTTTGCCGATGTATTTCGCCTATTGACGAGGCATTTGGCTACCTTAAGAGAGTCATAGTTACTCCTACCACTTGCACCCAGATTTATCACTGTCACATCCTCAAGCTTTCTCCGGCCAGTTCACCACAAGCGATACGCCATTATCTGTCGACATAAAGTGTTTCACAGTACTACTGCTGGCAGCTCCTCGGTTTGCAGATGTATTTCGCATGTTGACGAGGCATTTGGCTACCTTAAGAGAGTCATAGTTACTCCTGCCACTTGCTCCCCGTTCTACCACAGTCACATCTACAAGCTTACTCTGGCCAGTTCACCAGAAGCGATACGCCATTATTTGTTGACCTTAAGACTTTCACAGTACTCCTTGCGGGAGCTCCTCGGGATTGCCAATGTAATTCGCCTTTTGACGAGGCATTTGGCTACCCTAAGAGAGTCATAGTTACTCCTGCCAGTTGCTCCCCGTTTTACCACAGTCACATCTACAAGCTTACTCTGGCCGTTCACCAGAAGCGATACGCCATTATTTGTTGACCTTAAGACTTTCACAGTACTCCTTCCGGGAGCTCATCGAGAATGCCGATGTTTTTCGCATGTTGACGAGGCATTTTTCTACCTTAAGAGAATCATTGTTACACCTGCCAAATGCTCGCCGTTAACCACAGCCACATTTACAAGCTTCCTCTGGCCCAGTTCACCTGAAGCGGTACACCATTATTTGTCGGCTTTGAGACCTTCACTGTACTCCTGCCGGGAGCACCTCGAGTTTGCCGATGTATTTCGCCTATTGACGAGGCATTTGGCTACCTTAAGAGAGTCATAGTTACTCCTACCACTTGCACCCAGATTTATCACTGTCACATCCTCAAGCTTTCTCCGGCCAGTTCACCACAAGCGATACGCCATTATCTGTCGACATAAAGTGTTTCACAGTACTACTGCTGGCAGCTCCTCGGTTTGCAGATGTATTTCGCGTGTTGACGATGCATTTGGCTACCTTAAGAGAGTCATAGTTACTCCTGCCACTTGCTCCCCGTTCTACCACAGTCACATCTACAAGCTTACTCTGGCCAGTTCACCAGAAGCGATACGCCATTATTTGTTGACCTTAAGACTTTCACAGTACTCCTTGCGGGAGCTCCTCGGGATTGCCAATGTAATTCGCCTTTTGACGAGGCATTTGGCTACCCTAAGAGAGTCATAGTTACTACTGCCAGTTGCTCCCCGTTTTACCACAGTCACATCTACAAGCTTACTCTGGCCGTTCACCAGAAGCGATACGCCATTATTTGTTGACCTTAAGACTTTCACAGTACTCCTTCCGGGAGCTCATCGAGAATGCCGATGTTTTTCGCCTGTTGACGAGGCATTTTTCTACCTTAAGAGAGTCATTGTTACACCTGCCAAATGCTCGCCGTTAACCACAGCCACATTTTCAAGCTTCCTCTGGCCCAGTTCACCTGAAGCGGTACACCATTATTTGTCGGCTTTGAGACCTTCACTGTACTCCTGCCGGGAGCACCTCGAGTTTGCCGATGTATTTCGCCTATTGACGAGGCATTTGGCTACCTTAAGAGAGTCATAGTTACTCCTACCACTTGCACCCAGATTTATCACTGTCACATCCTCAAGCTTTCTCCGGCCAGTTCACCACAAGCGATACGCCATTATCTGTCGACATAAAGTGTTTCACAGTACTACTGCTGGCAGCTCCTCGGTTTGCAGATGTATTTCGCGTGTTGACGATGCATTTGGCTACCTTAAGAGAGTCATAGTTACTCCTGCCACTTGCTCCCCGTTCTACCACAGTCACATCTACAAGCTTACTCTGGCCAGTTCACCAGAAGCGATACGCCATTATTTGTTGACCTTAAGACTTTCACAGTACTCCTTGCGGGAGCTCCTCGGGATTGCCAATGTAATTCGCCTTTTGACGAGGCATTTGGCTACCCTAAGAGAGTCATAGTTACTCCTGCCAGTTGCTCCCCGTTTTACCACAGTCACATCTACAAGCTTACTCTGGCCGTTCACCAGAAGCGATACGCCATTATTTGTTGACCTTAAGACTTTCACAGTACTCCTTCCGGGAGCTCATCGAGAATGCCGATGTTTTTCGCCTGTTGACGAGGCATTTTTCTACCTTAAGAGAGTCATTGTTACACCTGCCAAATGCTCGCCGTTAACCACAGCCACATTTTCAAGCTTCCTCTGGCCCAGTTCACCTGAAGCGGTACACCATTATTTGTCGGCTTTGAGACCTTCACTGTACTCCTGCCGGGAGCACCTCGAGTTTGCCGATGTATTTCGCCTATTGACGAGGCATTTGGCTACCTTAAGAGAGTCATAGTTACTCCTACCACTTGCACCCAGATTTATCACTGTCACATCCTCAAGCTTTCTCCGGCCAGTTCACCACAAGCGATACGCCATTATCTGTCGACATAAAGTGTTTCACAGTACTACTGCTGGCAGCTCCTCGGTTTGCAGATGTATTTCGCATGTTGACGAGGCATTTGGCTACCTTAAGAGAGTCATAGTTACTCCTGCCACTTGCTCCCCGTTCTACCACAGTCACATCTACAAGCTTACTCTGGCCAGTTCACCAGAAGCGATACGCCATTATTTGTTGACCTTAAGACTTTCACAGTACTCCTTGCGGGAGCTCCTCGGGATTGCCAATGTAATTCGCCTTTTGACGAGGCATTTGGCTACCCTAAGAGAGTCATAGTTACTCCCGCCAGTTGCTCCCCGTTTTACCACAGTCACATCTACAAGCTTACTCTGGCCGTTCACCAGAAGCGATACGCCATTATTTGTTGACCTTAAGACTTTCACAGTACTCCTTCCGGGAGCTCATCGAGAATGCCGATGTTTTTCGCATGTTGACGAGGCATTTTTCTACCTTAAGAGAATCATTGTTACACCTGCCAAATGCTCGCCGTTAACCACAGCCACATTTACAAGCTTCCTCTGGCCCAGTTCACCTGAAGCGGTACACCATTATTTGTCGGCTTTGAGACCTTCACTGTACTCCTGCCGGGAGCACCTCGAGTTTGCCGATGTATTTCGCCTATTGACGAGGCATTTGGCTACCTTAAGAGAGTCATAGTTACTCCTACCACTTGCACCCAGATTTATCACTGTCACATCCTCAAGCTTTCTCCGGCCAGTTCACCACAAGCGATACGCCATTATCTGTCGACATAAAGTGTTTCACAGTACTACTGCTGGCAGCTCCTCGGTTTGCAGATGTATTTCGCATGTTGACGATGCATTTGGCTACATTAAGAGAGTCATAGTTACTCCTGCCACTTGCTCCCCGTTCTACCACAGTCACATCTACAAGCTTACTCTGGCCAGTTCACCAGAAGCGATACGCCATTATTTGTTGACCTTAAGACTTTCACAGTACTCCTTGCGGGAGCTCCTCGGGATTGCCAATGTAATTCGCCTTTTGACGAGGCATTTGGCTACCCTAAGAGAGTCATAGTTACTCCTGCCAGTTGCTCCCCGTTTTACCACAGTCACATCTACAAGCTTACTCTGGCCGTTCACCAGAAGCGATACGCCATTATTTGTTGACCTTAAGACTTTCACAGTACTCCTTCCGGGAGCTCATCGAGAATGCCGATGTTTTTCGCATGTTGACGAGGCATTTTTCTACCTTAAGAGAATCATTGTTACACCTGCCAAATGCTCGCCGTTAACCACAGCCACATTTACAAGCTTCCTCTGGCCCAGTTCACCTGAAGCGGTACACCATTATTTGTCGGCTTTGAGACCTTCACTGTACTCCTGCCGGGAGCACCTCGAGTTTGCCGATGTATTTCGCCTATTGACGAGGCATTTGGCTACCTTAAGAGAGTCATAGTTACTCCTACCACTTGCACCCAGATTTATCACTGTCACATCCTCAAGCTTTCTCCGGCCAGTTCACCACAAGCGATACGCCATTATCTGTCGACATAAAGTGTTTCACAGTACTACTGCTGGCAGCTCCTCGGTTTGCAGATGTATTTCGCGTGTTGACGATGCATTTGGCTACCTTAAGAGAGTCATAGTTACTCCTGCCACTTGCTCCCCGTTCTACCACAGTCACATCTACAAGCTTACTCTGGCCAGTTCACCAGAAGCGATACGCCATTATTTGTTGACCTTAAGACTTTCACAGTACTCCTTGCGGGAGCTCCTCGGGATTGCCAATGTAATTCGCCTTTTGACGAGGCATTTGGCTACCCTAAGAGAGTCATAGTTACTACTGCCAGTTGCTCCCCGTTTTACCACAGTCACATCTACAAGCTTACTCTGGCCGTTCACCAGAAGCGATACGCCATTATTTGTTGACCTTAAGACTTTCACAGTACTCCTTCCGGGAGCTCATCGAGAATGCCGATGTTTTTCGCCTGTTGACGAGGCATTTTTCTACCTTAAGAGAGTCATTGTTACACCTGCCAAATGCTCGCCGTTAACCACAGCCACATTTTCAAGCTTCCTCTGGCCCAGTTCACCTGAAGCGGTACACCATTATTTGTCGGCTTTGAGACCTTCACTGTACTCCTGCCGGGAGCACCTCGAGTTTGCCGATGTATTTCGCCTATTGACGAGGCATTTGGCTACCTTAAGAGAGTCATAGTTACTCCTACCACTTGCACCCAGATTTATCACTGTCACATCCTCAAGCTTTCTCCGGCCAGTTCACCACAAGCGATACGCCATTATCTGTCGACATAAAGTGTTTCACAGTACTACTGCTGGCAGCTCCTCGGTTTGCAGATGTATTTCGCGTGTTGACGATGCATTTGGCTACCTTAAGAGAGTCATAGTTACTCCTGCCACTTGCTCCCCGTTCTACCACAGTCACATCTACAAGCTTACTCTGGCCAGTTCACCAGAAGCGATACGCCATTATTTGTTGACCTTAAGACTTTCACAGTACTCCTTGCGGGAGCTCCTCGGGATTGCCAATGTAATTCGCCTTTTGACGAGGCATTTGGCTACCCTAAGAGAGTCATAGTTACTCCTGCCAGTTGCTCCCCGTTTTACCACAGTCACATCTACAAGCTTACTCTGGCCGTTCACCAGAAGCGATACGCCATTATTTGTTGACCTTAAGACTTTCACAGTACTCCTTCCGGGAGCTCATCGAGAATGCCGATGTTTTTCGCCTGTTGACGAGGCATTTTTCTACCTTAAGAGAGTCATTGTTACACCTGCCAAATGCTCGCCGTTAACCACAGCCACATTTTCAAGCTTCCTCTGGCCCAGTTCACCTGAAGCGGTACACCATTATTTGTCGGCTTTGAGACCTTCACTGTACTCCTGCCGGGAGCACCTCGAGTTTGCCGATGTATTTCGCCTATTGACGAGGCATTTGGCTACCTTAAGAGAGTCATAGTTACTCCTACCACTTGCACCCAGATTTATCACTGTCACATCCTCAAGCTTTCTCCGGCCAGTTCACCACAAGCGATACGCCATTATCTGTCGACATAAAGTGTTTCACAGTACTACTGCTGGCAGCTCCTCGGTTTGCAGATGTATTTCGCATGTTGACGAGGCATTTGGCTACCTTAAGAGAGTCATAGTTACTCCTGCCACTTGCTCCCCGTTCTACCACAGTCACATCTACAAGCTTACTCTGGCCAGTTCACCAGAAGCGATACGCCATTATTTGTTGACCTTAAGACTTTCACAGTACTCCTTGCGGGAGCTCCTCGGGATTGCCAATGTAATTCGCCTTTTGACGAGGCATTTGGCTACCCTAAGAGAGTCATAGTTACTCCCGCCAGTTGCTCCCCGTTTTACCACAGTCACATCTACAAGCTTACTCTGGCCGTTCACCAGAAGCGATACGCCATTATTTGTTGACCTTAAGACTTTCACAGTACTCCTTCCGGGAGCTCATCGAGAATGCCGATGTTTTTCGCATGTTGACGAGGCATTTTTCTACCTTAAGAGAATCATTGTTACACCTGCCAAATGCTCGCCGTTAACCACAGCCACATTTACAAGCTTCCTCTGGCCCAGTTCACCTGAAGCGGTACACCATTATTTGTCGGCTTTGAGACCTTCACTGTACTCCTGCCGGGAGCACCTCGAGTTTGCCGATGTATTTCGCCTATTGACGAGGCATTTGGCTACCTTAAGAGAGTCATAGTTACTCCTACCACTTGCACCCAGATTTATCACTGTCACATCCTCAAGCTTTCTCCGGCCAGTTCACCACAAGCGATACGCCATTATCTGTCGACATAAAGTGTTTCACAGTACTACTGCTGGCAGCTCCTCGGTTTGCAGATGTATTTCGCATGTTGACGATGCATTTGGCTACCTTAAGAGAGTCATAGTTACTCCTGCCACTTGCTCCCCGTTCTACCACAGTCACATCTACAAGCTTACTCTGGCCAGTTCACCAGAAGCGATACGCCATTATTTGTTGACCTTAAGACTTTCACAGTACTCCTTGCGGGAGCTCCTCGGGATTGCCAATGTAATTCGCCTTTTGACGAGGCATTTGGCTACCCTAAGAGAGTCATAGTTACTCCTGCCAGTTGCTCCCCGTTTTACCACAGTCACATCTACAAGCTTACTCTGGCCGTTCACCAGAAGCGATACGCCATTATTTGTTGACCTTAAGACTTTCACAGTACTCCTTCCGGGAGCTCATCGAGAATGCCGATGTTTTTCGCATGTTGACGAGGCATTTTTCTACCTTAAGAGAATCATTGTTACACCTGCCAAATGCTCGCCGTTAACCACAGCCACATTTACAAGCTTCCTCTGGCCCAGTTCACCTGAAGCGGTACACCATTATTTGTCGGCTTTGAGACCTTCACTGTACTCCTGCCGGGAGCACCTCGAGTTTGCCGATGTATTTCGCCTATTGACGAGGCATTTGGCTACCTTAAGAGAGTCATAGTTACTCCTACCACTTGCACCCAGATTTATCACTGTCACATCCTCAAGCTTTCTCCGGCCAGTTCACCACAAGCGATACGCCATTATCTGTCGACATAAAGTGTTTCACAGTACTACTGCTGGTAGCTCCTCGGTTTGCAGATGTATTTCGCGTGTTGACGATGCATTTGGCTACCTTAAGAGAGTCATAGTTACTCCTGCCACTTGCTCCCCGTTCTACCACAGTCACATCTACAAGCTTACTCTGGCCAGTTCACCAGAAGCGATACGCCATTATTTGTTGACCTTAAGACTTTCACAGTACTCCTTGCGGGAGCTCCTCGGGATTGCCAATGTAATTCGCCTTTTGACGAGGCATTTGGCTACCCTAAGAGAGTCATAGTTACTACTGCCAGTTGCTCCCCGTTTTACCACAGTCACATCTACAAGCTTACTCTGGCCGTTCACCAGAAGCGATACGCCATTATTTGTTGACCTTAAGACTTTCACAGTACTCCTTCCGGGAGCTCATCGAGAATGCCGATGTTTTTCGCCTGTTGACGAGGCATTTTTCTACCTTAAGAGAGTCATTGTTACACCTGCCAAATGCTCGCCGTTAACCACAGCCACATTTTCAAGCTTCCTCTGGCCCAGTTCACCTGAAGCGGTACACCATTATTTGTCGGCTTTGAGACCTTCACTGTACTCCTGCCGGGAGCACCTCGAGTTTGCCGATGTATTTCGCCTATTGACGAGGCATTTGGCTACCTTAAGAGAGTCATAGTTACTCCTACCACTTGCACCCAGATTTATCACTGTCACATCCTCAAGCTTTCTCCGGCCAGTTCACCACAAGCGATACGCCATTATCTGTCGACATAAAGTGTTTCACAGTACTACTGCTGGCAGCTCCTCGGTTTGCAGATGTATTTCGCATGTTGACGAGGCATTTGGCTACCTTAAGAGAGTCATAGTTACTCCTGCCACTTGCTCCCCGTTCTACCACAGTCACATCTACAAGCTTACTCTGGCCAGTTCACCAGAAGCGATACGCCATTATTTGTTGACCTTAAGACTTTCACAGTACTCCTTGCGGGAGCTCCTCGGGATTGCCAATGTAATTCGCCTTTTGACGAGGCATTTGGCTACCCTAAGAGAGTCATAGTTAGTCCCGCCAGTTGCTCCCCGCTTTACCACAGTCACATCTACAAGCTTACTCTGGCCGTTCACCAGAAGCGATACGCCATTATTTGTTGACCTTAAGACTTTCACAGTACTCCTTCCGGGAGCTCATCGAGAATGCCGATGTTTTTCGCATGTTGACGAGGCATTTTTCTACCTTAAGAGAATCATTGTTACACCTGCCAAATGCTCGCCGTTAACCACAGCCACATTTACAAGCTTCCTCTGGCCCAGTTCACCTGAAGCGGTACACCATTATTTGTCGGCTTTGAGACCTTCACTGTACTCCTGCCGGGAGCACCTCGAGTTTGCCGATGTATTTCGCCTATTGACGAGGCATTTGGCTACCTTAAGAGAGTCATAGTTACTCCTACCACTTGCACCCACATTTATCACTGTCACATCCTCAAGCTTTCTCCGGCCAGTTCACCACAAGCGATACGCCATTATCTGTCGACATAAAGTGTTTCACAGTACTACTGCTGGCAGCTCCTCGGTTTGCAGATGTATTTCGCGTGTTGACGATGCATTTGGCTACCTTAAGAGAGTCATAGTTACTCCTGCCACTTGCTCCCCGTTCTACCACAGTCACATCTACAAGCTTACTCTGGCCAGTTCACCAGAAGCGATACGCCATTATTTGTTGACCTTAAGACTTTCACAGTACTCCTTGCGGGAGCTCCTCGGGATTGCCAATGTAATTCGCCTTTTGACGAGGCATTTGGCTACCCTAAGAGAGTCATAGTTACTACTGCCAGTTGCTCCCCGTTTTACCACAGTCACATCTACAAGCTTACTCTGGCCGTTCACCAGAAGCGATACGCCATTATTTGTTGACCTTAAGACTTTCACAGTACTCCTTCCGGGAGCTCATCGAGAATGCCGATGTTTTTCGCCTGTTGACGAGGCATTTTTCTACCTTAAGAGAGTCATTGTTACACCTGCCAAATGCTCGCCGTTAACCACAGCCACATTTTCAAGCTTCCTCTGGCCCAGTTCACCTGAAGCGGTACACCATTATTTGTCGGCTTTGAGACCTTCACTGTACTCCTGCCGGGAGCACCTCGAGTTTGCCGATGTATTTCGCCTATTGACGAGGCATTTGGCTACCTTAAGAGAGTCATAGTTACTCCTACCACTTGCACCCAGATTTATCACTGTCACATCCTCAAGCTTTCTCCGGCCAGTTCACCACAAGCGATACGCCATTATCTGTCGACATAAAGTGTTTCACAGTACTACTGCTGGCAGCTCCTCGGTTTGCAGATGTATTTCGCGTGTTGACGATGCATTTGGCTACCTTAAGAGAGTCATAGTTACTCCTGCCACTTGCTCCCCGTTCTACCACAGTCACATCTACAAGCTTACTCTGGCCAGTTCACCAGAAGCGATACGCCATTATTTGTTGACCTTAAGACTTTCACAGTACTCCTTGCGGGAGCTCCTCGGGATTGCCAATGTAATTCGCCTTTTGACGAGGCATTTGGCTACCCTAAGAGAGTCATAGTTACTCCTGCCAGTTGCTCCCCGTTTTACCACAGTCACATCTACAAGCTTACTCTGGCCGTTCACCAGAAGCGATACGCCATTATTTGTTGACCTTAAGACTTTCACAGTACTCCTTCCGGGAGCTCATCGAGAATGCCGATGTTTTTCGCCTGTTGACGAGGCATTTTTCTACCTTAAGAGAGTCATTGTTACACCTGCCAAATGCTCGCCGTTAACCACAGCCACATTTTCAAGCTTCCTCTGGCCCAGTTCACCTGAAGCGGTACACCATTATTTGTCGGCTTTGAGACCTTCACTGTACTCCTGCCGGGAGCACCTCGAGTTTGCCGATGTATTTCGCCTATTGACGAGGCATTTGGCTACCTTAAGAGAGTCATAGTTACTCCTACCACTTGCACCCAGATTTATCACTGTCACATCCTCAAGCTTTCTCCGGCCAGTTCACCACAAGCGATACGCCATTATCTGTCGACATAAAGTGTTTCACAGTACTACTGCTGGCAGCTCCTCGGTTTGCAGATGTATTTCGCGTGTTGACGATGCATTTGGCTACCTTAAGAGAGTCATAGTTACTCCTGCCACTTGCTCCCCGTTCTACCACAGTCACATCTACAAGCTTACTCTGGCCAGTTCACCAGAAGCGATACGCCATTATTTGTTGACCTTAAGACTTTCACAGTACTCCTTGCGGGAGCTCCTCGGGATTGCCAATGTAATTCGCCTTTTGACGAGGCATTTGGCTACCCTAAGAGAGTCATAGTTACTCCTGCCAGTTGCTCCCCGTTTTACCACAGTCACATCTACAAGCTTACTCTGGCCGTTCACCAGAAGCGATACGCCATTATTTGTTGACCTTAAGACTTTCACAGTACTCCTTCCGGGAGCTCATCGAGAATGCCGATGTTTTTCGCCTGTTGACGAGGCATTTTTCTACCTTAAGAGAGTCATTGTTACACATGCCAAATGCTCGCCGTTAACCACAGCCACATTTTCAAGCTTCCTCTGGCCCAGTTCACCTGAAGCGGTACACCATTATTTGTCGGCTTTGAGACCTTCACTGTACTCCTGCCGGGAGCACCTCGAGTTTGCCGATGTATTTCGCCTATTGACGAGGCATTTGGCTACCTTAAGAGAGTCATAGTTACTCCTACCACTTGCACCCAGATTTATCACTGTCACATCCTCAAGCTTTCTCCGGCCAGTTCACCACAAGCGATACGCCATTATCTGTCGACATAAAGTGTTTCACAGTACTACTGCTGGCAGCTCCTCGGTTTGCAGATGTATTTCGCATGTTGACGAGGCATTTGGCTACCTTAAGAGAGTCATAGTTACTCCTGCCACTTGCTCCCCGTTCTACCACAGTCACATCTACAAGCTTACTCTGGCCAGTTCACCAGAAGCGATACGCCATTATTTGTTGACCTTAAGACTTTCACAGTACTCCTTGCGGGAGCTCCTCGGGATTGCCAATGTAATTCGCCTTTTGACGAGGCATTTGGCTACCCTAAGAGAGTCATAGTTACTCCCGCCAGTTGCTCCCCGTTTTACCACAGTCACATCTACAAGCTTACTCTGGCCGTTCACCAGAAGCGATACGCCATTATTTGTTGACCTTAAGACTTTCACAGTACTCCTTCCGGGAGCTCATCGAGATTGCCGATGTTTTTCGCATGTTGACGAGGCATTTTTCTACCTTAAGAGAATCATTGTTACACCTGCCAAATGCTCGCCGTTAACCACAGCCACATTTACAAGCTTCCTCTGGCCCAGTTCACCTGAAGCGGTACACCATTATTTGTCGGCTTTGAGACCTTCACTGTACTCCTGCCGGGAGCACCTCGAGTTTGCCGATGTATTTCGCCTATTGACGAGGCATTTGGATACCTTAAGAGAGTCATAGTTACTCCTACCACTTGCACCCAGATTTATCACTGTCACATCCTCAAGCTTTCTCCGGCCAGTTCACCACAAGCGATACGCCATTATCTGTCGACATAAAGTGTTTCACAGTACTACTGCTAGCAGCTCCTCGGTTTGCAGATGTATTTCGCATGTTGACGATGCATTTGGCTACCTTAAGAGAGTCATAGTTACTCCTGCCACTTGCTCCCCGTTCTACCACAGTCACATCTACAAGCTTACTCTGGCCAGTTCACCAGAAGCGATACGCCATTATTTGTTGACCTTAAGACTTTCACAGTACTCCTTGCGGGAGCTCCTCGGGATTGCCAATGTAATTCGCCTTTTGACGAGGCATTTGGCTACCCTAAGAGAGTCATAGTTACTCCTGCCAGTTGCTCCCCGTTTTACCACAGTCACATCTACAAGCTTACTCTGGCCGTTCACCAGAAGCGATACGCCATTATTTGTTGACCTTAAGACTTTCACATTACTCCTTCCGGGAGCTCATCGAGAATGCCGATGTTTTTCGCCCGTTGACGAGGCATTTTTCTAAATTAAGAGAGTCATTGTTACACCTGCCAAATGCTCGCCGTTAACCACAGCCACATTTTCAAGCTTCCTCTGGCCCAGTTCACCTGAAGCGGTACACCATTATTTGTCGGCTTTGAGACCTTCACTGTACTCCTGCCGGGAGCACCTCGAGTTTGCCGATGTATTTCGCCTATTGACGAGGCATTTGGCTACCTTAAGAGAGTCATAGTTACTCCTACCACTTGCACCCAGATTTATCACTGTCACATCCTCAAGCTTTCTCCGGCCAGTTCACCACAAGCGATACGCCATTATCTGTCGACATAAAGTGTTTCACAGTACTACTGCTGGCAGCTCCTCGGTTTGCAGATGTATTTCGCGTGTTGACGATGCATTTGGCTACCTTAAGAGAGTCATAGTTACTCCTGCCACTTGCTCCCCGTTCTACCACAGTCACATCTACAAGCTTACTCTGGCCAGTTCACCAGAAGCGATACGCCATTATTTGTTGACCTTAAGACTTTCACAGTACTCCTTGCGGGAGCTCCTCGGGATTGCCAATGTAATTCGCCTTTTGACGAGGCATTTGGCTACCCTAAGAGAGTCATAGTTACTCCTGCCAGTTGCTCCCCGTTTTACCACAGTCACATCTACAAGCTTACTCTGGCCGTTCACCAGAAGCGATACGCCATTATTTGTTGACCTTAAGACTTTCACAGTACTCCTTCCGGGAGCTCATCGAGAATGCCGATGTTTTTCGCCTGTTGACGAGGCATTTTTCTACCTTAAGAGAGTCATTGTTACACCTGCCAAATGCTCGCCGTTAACCACAGCCACATTTTCAAGCTTCCTCTGGCCCAGTTCACCTGAAGCGGTACACCATTATTTGTCGGCTTTGAGACCTTCACTGTACTCCTGCCGGGAGCACCTCGAGTTTGCCGATGTATTTCGCCTATTGACGAGGCATTTGGCTACCTTAAGAGAGTCATAGTTACTCCTACCACTTGCACCCAGATTTATCACTGTCACATCCTCAAGCTTTCCCCGGCCAGTTCACCACAAGCGATACGCCATTATCTGTCGACATAAAGTGTTTCACAGTACTACTGCTGGCAGCTCCTCGGTTTGCAGATGTATTTCGCATGTTGACGAGGCATTTGGCTACCTTAAGAGGGTCATAGTTACTCCTGCCACTTGCTCCCCGTTCTACCACAGTCACATCTACAAGCTTACTCTGGCCAGTTCACCAGAAGCGATACGCCATTATTTGTTGACCTTAAGACTTTCACAGTACTCCTTGCGGGAGCTCCTCGGGATTGCCAATGTAATTCGCCTTTTGACGAGGCATTTGGCTA
The DNA here is from genome assembly GCF_023898315.1 of Schistocerca nitens. Classification (NCBI taxonomy): domain Eukaryota; kingdom Metazoa; phylum Arthropoda; class Insecta; order Orthoptera; family Acrididae; genus Schistocerca; species Schistocerca nitens. The sequence goes on along the minus strand of NC_064625.1, from coordinate 156,628,589 downwards.
CCCTAAGAGAGTCATAGTTACTCCTGCCAGTTGCTCCCCGTTTTACCACAGTCACATCTACAAGCTTACTCTGGCCGTTCACCAGAAGCGATACGCCATTATTTGTTGACCTTAAGACTTTCACAGTACTCCTTCCGGGAGCTCATCGAGAATGCCGATGTTTTTCGCCTGTTGACGAGGCATTTTTCTACCTTAAGAGAGTCATTGTTACACCTGCCAAATGCTCGCCGTTAACCACAGCCACATTTTCAAGCTTCCTCTGGCCCAGTTCACCTGAAGCGGTACACCATTATTTGTCGGCTTTGAGACCTTCACTGTACTCCTGCCGGGAGCACCTCGAGTTTGCCGATGTATTTCGCCTATTGACGAGGCATTTGGATACCTTAAGAGAGTCATAGTTACTCCTACCACTTGCACCCAGATTTATCACTGTCACATCCTCAAGCTTTCTCCGGCCAGTTCACCACAAGCGATACGCCATTATCTGTCGACATAAAGTGTTTCACAGTACTACTGCTAGCAGCTCCTCGGTTTGCAGATGTATTTCGCATGTTGACGATGCATTTGGCTACCTTAAGAGAGTCATAGTTACTCCTACCACTTGCTCCCCGTTCTACCACAGTCACATCTACAAGCTTACTCTGGCCAGTTCACCAGAAGCGATACGCCATTATTTGTTGACCTTAAGACTTTCACAGTACTCCTTGCGGGAGCTCCTCGGGATTGCCAATGTAATTCGCCTTTTGACGAGGCATTTGGCTACCCTAAGAGAGTCATAGTTACTCCTGCCAGTTGCTCCCCGTTTTACCACAGTCACATCTACAAGCTTACTCTGGCCGTTCACCAGAAGCGATACGCCATTATTTGTTGACCTTAAGACTTTCACATTACTCCTTACGGGAGCTCATCGAGAATGCCGATGTTTTTCGCCTGTTGACGAGGCATTTTTCTAAATTAAGAGAGTCATTGTTACACCTGCCAAATGCTCGCCGTTAACCACAGCCACATTTTCAAGCTTCCTCTGGCCCAGTTCACCTGAAGCGGTACACCATTATTTGTCGGCTTTGAGACCTTCACTGTACTCCTGCCGGGAGCACCTCGAGTTTGCCGATGTATTTCGCCTATTGACGAGGCATTTGGCTACCTTAAGAGAGTCATAGTTACTCCTACCACTTGCACCCAGATTTATCACTGTCACATCCTCAAGCTTTCTCCGGCCAGTTCACCACAAGCGATACGCCATTATCTGTCGACATAAAGTGTTTCACAGTACTACTGCTGGCAGCTCCTCGGTTTGCAGATGTATTTCGCATGTTGAGGAGGCATTTGGCTACCTTAAGAGGGTCATAGTTACTCCTGCCACTTGCTCCCCGTTCTACCACAGTCACATCTACAAGCTTACTCTGGCCAGTTCACCAGAAGCGATACGCCATTATTTGTTGACCTTAAGACTTTCACAGTACTCCTTGCGGGAGCTCCTCGGGATTGCCAATGTAATTCGCCTTTTGACGAGGCATTTGGCTACCCTAAGAGAGTCATAGTTACTCCTGCCAGTTGCTCCCCGTTTTACCACAGTCACATCTACAAGCTTACTCTGGCCGTTCACCAGAAGCGATACGCCATTATTTGTTGACCTTAAGACTTTCACAGTACTCCTTCCGGGAGCTCATCGAGAATGCCGATGTTTTTCGCCTGTTGACGAGGCATTTTTCTACCTTAAGAGAGTCATTGTTACACCTGCCAAATGCTCGCCGTTAACCACAGCCACATTTTCAAGCTTCCTCTGGCCCAGTTCACCTGAAGCGGTACACCATTATTTGTCGGCTTTGAGACCTTCACTGTACTCCTGCCGGGAGCACCTCGAGTTTGCCGATGTATTTCGCCTATTGACGAGGCATTTGGCTACCTTAAGAGAGTCATAGTTACTCCTACCACTTGCACCCAGATTTATCACTGTCACAGCCTCAAGCTTTCTCCGGCCAGTTCACCACAAGCGATACGCCATTATCTGTCGACATAAAGTGTTTCACAGTACTACTGCTGGCAGCTCCTCGGTTTGCAGATGTATTTCGCATGTTGACGAGGCATTTGGCTACCTTAAGAGAGTCATAGTTACTCCTGCCACTTGCTCCCCGTTCTACCACAGTCACATCTACAAGCTTACTCTGGCCAGTTCACCAGAAGCGATACGCCATTATTTGTTGACCTTAAGACTTTCACAGTACTCCTTGCGGGAGCTCCTCGGGATTGCCAATGTAATTCGCCTTTTGACGAGGCATTTGGCTACCCTAAGAGAGTCATAGTTACTCCCGCCAGTTGCTCCCCGTTTTACCACAGTCACATCTACAAGCTTACTCTGGCCGTTCACCAGAAGCGATACGCCATTATTTGTTGACCTTAAGACTTTCACAGTACTCCTTCCGGGAGCTCATCGAGAATGCCGATGTTTTTCGCATGTTGACGAGGCATTTTTCTACCTTAAGAGAATCATTGTTACACCTGCCAAATGCTCGCCGTTAACCACAGCCACATTTACAAGCTTCCTCTGGCCCAGTTCACCTGAAGCGGTACACCATTATTTGTCGGCTTTGAGACCTTCACTGTACTCCTGCCGGGAGCACCTCGAGTTTGCCGATGTATTTCGCCTATTGACGAGGCATTTGGCTACCTTAAGAGAGTCATAGTTACTCCTACCACTTGCACCCAGATTTATCACTGTCACATCCTCAAGCTTTCTCCGGCCAGTTCACCACAAGCGATACGCCATTATCTGTCGACATAAAGTGTTTCACAGTACTACTGCTGGCAGCTCCTCGGTTTGCAGATGTATTTCGCGTGTTGACGATGCATTTGGCTACCTTAAGAGAGTCATAGTTACTCCTGCCACTTGCTCCCCGTTCTACCACAGTCACATCTACAAGCTTACTCTGGCCAGTTCACCAGAAGCGATACGCCATTATTTGTTGACCTTAAGACTTTCACAGTACTCCTTGCGGGAGCTCCTCGGGATTGCCAATGTAATTCGCCTTTTGACGAGGCATTTGGCTACCCTAAGAGAGTCATAGTTACTCCTGCCAGTTGCTCCCCGTTTTACCACAGTCACATCTACAAGCTTACTCTGGCCGTTCACCAGAAGCGATACGCCATTATTTGTTGACCTTAAGACTTTCACAGTACTCCTTCCGGGAGCTCATCGAGAATGCCGATGTTTTTCGCCTGTTGACGAGGCATTTTTCTACCTTAAGAGAGTCATTGTTACACCTGCCAAATGCTCGCCGTTAACCACAGCCACATTTTCAAGCTTCCTCTGGCCCAGTTCACCTGAAGCGGTACACCATTATTTGTCGGCTTTGAGACCTTCACTGTACTCCTGCCGGGAGCACCTCGAGTTTGCCGATGTATTTCGCCTATTGACGAGGCATTTGGCTACCTTAAGAGAGTCATAGTTACTCCTACCACTTGCACCCAGATTTATCACTGTCACATCCTCAAGCTTTCTCCGGCCAGTTCACCACAAGCGATACGCCATTATCTGTCGACATAAAGTGTTTCACAGTACTACTGCTGGCAGCTCCTCGGTTTGCAGATGTATTTCGCATGTTGACGAGGCATTTGGCTACCTTAAGAGAGTCATAGTTACTCCTGCCACTTGCTCCCCGTTCTACCACAGTCACATCTACAAGCTTACTCTGGCCAGTTCACCAGAAGCGATACGCCATTATTTGTTGACCTTAAGACTTTCACAGTACTCCTTGCGGGAGCTCCTCGGGATTGCCAATGTAATTCGCCTTTTGACGAGGCATTTGGCTACCCTAAGAGAGTCATAGTTACTCCTGCCAGTTGCTCCCCGTTTTACCACAGTCACATCTACAAGCTTACTCTGGCCGTTCACCAGAAGCGATACGCCATTATTTGTTGACCTTAAGACTTTCACAGTACTCCTTCCGGGAGCTCATCGAGAATGCCGATGTTTTTCGCCTGTTGACGAGGCATTTTTCTAAATTAAGAGAGTCATTGTTACACCTGCCAAATGCTCGCCGTTAACCACAGCCACATTTTCAAGCTTCCTCTGGCCCAGTTCACCTGAAGCGGTACACCATTATTTGTCGGCTTTGAGACCTTCACTGTACTCCTGCCGGGAGCACCTCGAGTTTGCCGATGTATTTCGCCTATTGACGAGGCATTTGGCTACCTTAAGAGAGTCATAGTTACTCCTACCACTTGCACCCAGATTTATCACTGTCACATCCTCAAGCTTTCTCCGGCCAGTTCACCACAAGCGATACGCCATTATCTGTCGACATAAAGTGTTTCACAGTACTACTGCTGGCAGCTCCTCGGTTTGCAGATGTATTTCGCGTGTTGACGATGCATTTGGCTACCTTAAGAGAGTCATAGTTACTCCTGCCACTTGCTCCCCGTTCTACCACAGTCACATCTACAAGCTTACTCTGGCCAGTTCACCAGAAGCGATACGCCATTATTTGTTGACCTTAAGACTTTCACAGTACTCCTTGCGGGAGCTCCTCGGGATTGCCAATGTAATTCGCCTTTTGACGAGGCATTTGGCTACCCTAAGAGAGTCATAGTTACTCCTGCCAGTTGCTCCCCGTTTTACCACAGTCACATCTACAAGCTTACTCTGGCCGTTCACCAGAAGCGATACGCCATTATTTGTTGACCTTAAGACTTTCACAGTACTCCTTCCGGGAGCTCATCGAGAATGCCGATGTTTTTCGCCTGTTGACGAGGCATTTTTCTACCTTAAGAGAGTCATTGTTACACCTGCCAAATGCTCGCCGTTAACCACAGCCACATTTTCAAGCTTCCTCTGGCCCAGTTCACCTGAAGCGGTACACCATTATTTGTCGGCTTTGAGACCTTCACTGTACTCCTGCCGGGAGCACCTCGAGTTTGCCGATGTATTTCGCCTATTGACGAGGCATTTGGCTACCTTAAGAGAGTCATAGTTACTCCTACCACTTGCACCCAGATTTATCACTGTCACATCCTCAAGCTTTCCCCGGCCAGTTCACCACAAGCGATACGCCATTATCTGTCGACATAAAGTGTTTCACAGTACTACTGCTGGCAGCTCCTCGGTTTGCAGATGTATTTCGCATGTTGACGAGGCATTTGGCTACCTTAAGAGGGTCATAGTTACTCCTGCCACTTGCTCCCCGTTCTACCACAGTCACATCTACAAGCTTACTCTGGCCAGTTCACCAGAAGCGATACGCCATTATTTGTTGACCTTAAGACTTTCACAGTACTCCTTGCGGGAGCTCCTCGGGATTGCCAATGTAATTCGCCTTTTGACGAGGCATTTGGCTACCCTAAGAGAGTCATAGTTACTCCTGCCAGTTGCTCCCCGTTTTACCACAGTCACATCTACAAGCTTACTCTGGCCGTTCACCAGAAGCGATACGCCATTATTTGTTGACCTTAAGACTTTCACAGTACTCCTTCCGGGAGCTCATCGAGAATGCCGATGTTTTTCGCCTGTTGACGAGGCATTTTTCTACCTTAAGAGAGTCATTGTTACACCTGCCAAATGCTCGCCGTTAACCACAGCCACATTTTCAAGCTTCCTCTGGCCCAGTTCACCTGAAGCGGTACACCATTATTTGTCGGCTTTGAGACCTTCACTGTACTCCTGCCGGGAGCACCTCGAGTTTGCCGATGTATTTCGCCTATTGACGAGGCATTTGGATACCTTAAGAGAGTCATAGTTACTCCTACCACTTGCACCCAGATTTATCACTGTCACATCCTCAAGCTTTCTCCGGCCAGTTCACCACAAGCGATACGCCATTATCTGTCGACATAAAGTGTTTCACAGTACTACTGCTAGCAGCTCCTCGGTTTGCAGATGTATTTCGCATGTTGACGATGCATTTGGCTACCTTAAGAGAGTCATAGTTACTCCTACCACTTGCTCCCCGTTCTACCACAGTCACATCTACAAGCTTACTCTGGCCAGTTCACCAGAAGCGATACGCCATTATTTGTTGACCTTAAGACTTTCACAGTACTCCTTGCGGGAGCTCCTCGGGATTGCCAATGTAATTCGCCTTTTGACGAGGCATTTGGCTACCCTAAGAGAGTCATAGTTACTCCTGCCAGTTGCTCCCCGTTTTACCACAGTCACATCTACAAGCTTACTCTGGCCGTTCACCAGAAGCGATACGCCATTATTTGTTGACCTTAAGACTTTCACATTACTCCTTCCGGGAGCTCATCGAGAATGCCGATGTTTTTCGCCTGTTGACGAGGCATTTTTCTAAATTAAGAGAGTCATTGTTACACCTGCCAAATGCTCGCCGTTAACCACAGCCACATTTTCAAGCTTCCTCTGGCCCAGTTCACCTGAAGCGGTACACCATTATTTGTCGGCTTTGAGACCTTCACTGTACTCCTGCCGGGAGCACCTCGAGTTTGCCGATGTATTTCGCCTATTGACGAGGCATTTGGCTACCTTAAGAGAGTCATAGTTACTCCTACCACTTGCACCCAGATTTATCACTGTCACATCCTCAAGCTTTCTCCGGCCAGTTCACCACAAGCGATACGCCATTATCTGTCGACATAAAGTGTTTCACAGTACTACTGCTGGCAGCTCCTCGGTTTGCAGATGTATTTCGCATGTTGAGGAGGCATTTGGCTACCTTAAGAGGGTCATAGTTACTCCTGCCACTTGCTCCCCGTTCTACCACAGTCACATCTACAAGCTTACTCTGGCCAGTTCACCAGAAGCGATACGCCATTATTTGTTGACCTTAAGACTTTCACAGTACTCCTTGCGGGAGCTCCTCGGGATTGCCAATGTAATTCGCCTTTTGACGAGGCATTTGGCTACCCTAAGAGAGTCATAGTTACTCCTGCCAGTTGCTCCCCGTTTTACCACAGTCACATCTACAAGCTTACTCTGGCCGTTCACCAGAAGCGATACGCCATTATTTGTTGACCTTAAGACTTTCACAGTACTCCTTCCGGGAGCTCATCGAGAATGCCGATGTTTTTCGCCTGTTGACGAGGCATTTTTCTACCTTAAGAGAGTCATTGTTACACCTGCCAAATGCTCGCCGTTAACCACAGCCACATTTTCAAGCTTCCTCTGGCCCAGTTCACCTGAAGCGGTACACCATTATTTGTCGGCTTTGAGACCTTCACTGTACTCCTGCCGGGAGCACCTCGAGTTTGCCGATGTATTTCGCCTATTGACGAGGCATTTGGCTACCTTAAGAGAGTCATAGTTACTCCTACCACTTGCACCCAGATTTATCACTGTCACAGCCTCAAGCTTTCTCCGGCCAGTTCACCACAAGCGATACGCCATTATCTGTCGACATAAAGTGTTTCACAGTACTACTGCTGGCAGCTCCTCGGTTTGCAGATGTATTTCGCATGTTGACGAGGCATTTGGCTACCTTAAGAGAGTCATAGTTACTCCTGCCACTTGCTCCCCGTTCTACCACAGTCACATCTACAAGCTTACTCTGGCCAGTTCACCAGAAGCGATACGCCATTATTTGTTGACCTTAAGACTTTCACAGTACTCCTTGCGGGAGCTCCTCGGGATTGCCAATGTAATTCGCCTTTTGACGAGGCATTTGGCTACCCTAAGAGAGTCATAGTTACTCCCGCCAGTTGCTCCCCGTTTTACCACAGTCACATCTACAAGCTTACTCTGGCCGTTCACCAGAAGCGATACGCCATTATTTGTTGACCTTAAGACTTTCACAGTACTCCTTCCGGGAGCTCATCGAGAATGCCGATGTTTTTCGCATGTTGACGAGGCATTTTTCTACCTTAAGAGAATCATTGTTACACCTGCCAAATGCTCGCCGTTAACCACAGCCACATTTACAAGCTTCCTCTGGCCCAGTTCACCTGAAGCGGTACACCATTATTTGTCGGCTTTGAGACCTTCACTGTACTCCTGCCGGGAGCACCTCGAGTTTGCCGATGTATTTCGCCTATTGACGAGGCATTTGGCTACTTTAAGAGAGTCATAGTTACTCCTACCACTTGCACCCAGATTTATCACTGTCACATCCTCAAGCTTTCTCCGGCCAGTTCACCACAAGCGATACGCCATTATCTGTCGACATAAAGTGTTTCACAGTACTACTGCTGGCAGCTCCTCGGTTTGCAGATGTATTTCGCGTGTTGACGATGCATTTGGCTACCTTAAGAGAGTCATAGTTACTCCTGCCACTTGCTCCCCGTTCTACCACAGTCACATCTACAAGCTTACTCTGGCCAGTTCACCAGAAGCGATACGCCATTATTTGTTGACCTTAAGACTTTCACAGTACTCCTTGCGGGAGCTCCTCGGGATTGCCAATGTAATTCGCCTTTTGACGAGGCATTTGGCTACCCTAAGAGAGTCATAGTTACTCCTGCCAGTTGCTCCCCGTTTTACCACAGTCACATCTACAAGCTTACTCTGGCCGTTCACCAGAAGCGATACGCCATTATTTGTTGACCTTAAGACTTTCACAGTACTCCTTCCGGGAGCTCATCGAGAATGCCGATGTTTTTCGCCTGTTGACGAGGCATTTTTCTACCTTAAGAGAGTCATTGTTACACCTGCCAAATGCTCGCCGTTAACCACAGCCACATTTTCAAGCTTCCTCTGGCCCAGTTCACCTGAAGCGGTACACCATTATTTGTCGGCTTTGAGACCTTCACTGTACTCCTGCCGGGAGCACCTCGAGTTTGCCGATGTATTTCGCCTATTGACGAGGCATTTGGCTACCTTAAGAGAGTCATAGTTACTCCTACCACTTGCACCCAGATTTATCACTGTCACATCCTCAAGCTTTCTCCGGCCAGTTCACCACAAGCGATACGCCATTATCTGTCGACATAAAGTGTTTCACAGTACTACTGCTGGCAGCTCCTCGGTTTGCAGATGTATTTCGCATGTTGACGAGGCATTTGGATACCTTAAGAGGGTCATAGTTACTCCTGCCACTTGCTCCCCGTTCTACCACAGTCACATCTACAAGCTTACTCTGGCCAGTTCACCAGAAGCGATACGCCATTATTTGTTGACCTTAAGACTTTCACAGTACTCCTTGCGGGAGCTCCTCGGGATTGCCAATGTAATTCGCCTTTTGACGAGGCATTTGGCTACCCTAAGAGAGTCATAGTTACTCCCGCCAGTTGCTCCCCGTTTTACCACAGTCACATCTACAAGCTTACTCTGGCCGTTCACCAGAAGCGATACGCCATTATTTGTTGACCTTAAGACTTTCACAGTACTCCTTCCGGGAGCTCATCGAGAATGCCGATGTTTTTCGCATGTTGACGAGGCATTTTTCTACCTTAAGAGAATCATTGTTACACCTGCCAAATGCTCGCCGTTAACCACAGCCACATTTACAAGCTTCCTCTGGCCCAGTTCACCTGAAGCGGTACACCATTATTTGTCGGCTTTGAGACCTTCACTGTACTCCTGCCGGGAGCACCTCGAGTTTGCCGATGTATTTCGCCTATTGACGAGGCATTTGGCTACCTTAAGAGAGTCATAGTTACTCCTACCACTTGCACCCAGATTTATCACTGTCACATCCTCAAGCTTTCTCCGGCCAGTTCACCACAAGCGATACGCCATTATCTGTCGACATAAAGTGTTTCACAGTACTACTGCTGGCAGCTCCTCGGTTTGCAGATGTATTTCGCGTGTTGACGATGCATTTGGCTACCTTAAGAGAGTCATAGTTACTCCTGCCACTTGCTCCCCGTTCTACCACAGTCACATCTACAAGCTTACTCTGGCCAGTTCACCAGAAGCGATACGCCATTATTTGTTGACCTTAAGACTTTCACAGTACTCCTTGCGGGAGCTCCTCGGGATTGCCAATGTAATTCGCCTTTTGACGAGGCATTTGGCTACCCTAAGAGAGTCATAGTTACTCCTGCCAGTTGCTCCCCGTTTTACCACAGTCACATCTACAAGCTTACTCTGGCCGTTCACCAGAAGCGATACGCCATTATTTGTTGACCTTAAGACTTTCACAGTACTCCTTCCGGGAGCTCATCGAGAATGCCGATGTTTTTCGCCTGTTGACGAGGCATTTTTCTACCTTAAGAGAGTCATTGTTACACCTGCCAAACGCTCGCCGTTAACCACAGCCACATTTTCAAGCTTCCTCTGGCCCAGTTCACCTGAAGCGGTACACCATTATTTGTCGGCTTTGAGACCTTCACTGTACTCCTGCCGGGAGCACCTCGAGTTTGCCGATGTATTTCGCCTATTGACGAGGCATTTGGCTACCTTAAGAGAGTCATAGTTACTCCTACCACTTGCACCCAGATTTATCACTGTCACATCCTCAAGCTTTCTCCGGCCAGTTCACCACAAGCGATACGCCATTATCTGTCGACATAAAGTGTTTCACAGTACTACTGCTGGCAGCTCCTCGGTTTGCAGATGTATTTCGCATGTTGACGAGGCATTTGGCTACCTTAAGAGAGTCATAGTTACTCCTGCCACTTGCTCCCCGTTCTACCACAGTCACAACTACAAGCTTACTCTGGCCAGTTCACCAGAGGCGATACGCCATTATTTGTTGACCTTAAGACTTTCACAGTACTCCTTGCGGGAGCTCCTCGGGATTGCCAATGTAATTCGCCTTTTGACGAGGCATTTGGCTACCCTAAGAGAGTCATAGTTACTCCTGCCAGTTGCTCCCCGTTTTACCACAGTCACATCTACAAGCTTACTCTGGCCGTTCACCAGAAGCGATACGCCATTATTTGTTGACCTTAAGACTTTCACAGTACTCCTTGCGGGAGCTCCTCGGGATTGCCAATGTAATTCGCCTTTTGACGAGGCATTTGGCTACCCTAAGGGAGTCATAGTTACTCCTGCCAGTTGCTCCCCGTTTTACCACAGTCACATCTACAAGCTTACTCTGGCCGTTCACCAGAAGCGATACGCCATTATTTGTTGACCTTAAGACTTTCACAGTACTCCTTCCGGGAGCTCATCGAGAATGCCGATGTTTTTCGCCTGTTGACGAGGCATTTTTCTACCTTAAGAGAGTCATTGTTACACCTGCCAAACGCTCGCCGTTAACCACAGCCACATTTTCAAGCTTCCTCTGGCCCAGTTCACCTGAAGCGGTACACCATTATTTGTCGGCTTTGAGACCTTCACTGTACTCCTGCCGGGAGCACCTCGAGTTTGCCGATGTATTTCGCCTATTGACGAGGCATTTGGCTACCTTAAGAGAGTCATAGTTACTCCTACCACTTGCACCCAGATTTATCACTGTCACATCCTCAAGCTTTCTCCGGCCAGTTCACCACAAGCGATACGCCATTATCTGTCGACATAAAGTGTTTCACAGTACTACTGCTGGCAGCTCCTCGGTTTGCAGATGTATTTCGCATGTTGACGAGGCATTTGGCTACCTTAAGAGAGTCATAGTTACTCCTGCCACTTGCTCCCCGTTCTACCACAGTCACATCTACAAGCTTACTCTGGCCAGTTCACCAGAGGCGATACGCCATTATTTGTTGACCTTAAGACTTTCACAGTACTCCTTGCGGGAGCTCCTCGGGATTGCCAATGTAATTCGCCTTTTGACGAGGCATTTGGCTACCCTAAGAGAGTCATAGTTACTCCTGCCAGTTGCTCCCCGTTTTACCACAGTCACATCTACAAGCTTACTCTGGCCGTTCACCAGAAGCGATACGCCATTATTTGTTGACCTTAAGACTTTCACAGTACTCCTTGCGGGAGCTCCTCGGGATTGCCAATGTAATTCGCCTTTTGACGAGGCATTTGGCTACCCTAAGGGAGTCATAGTTACTCCTGCCAGTTGCTCCCCGTTTTACCACAGTCACATCTACAAGCTTACTCTGGCCGTTCACCAGAAGCGATACGCCATTATTTGTTGACCTTAAGACTTTCACAGAACTCCTTCCGGGAGCTCATCGAGAATGCCGATGTTTTTCGCCTGTTGACGAGGCATTTTTCTACCTTAAGAGAGTCATTGTTACACCTGCCAAATGCTCGCCGTTAACCACAGCCACATTTTCAAGCTTCCTCTGGCCCAGTTCACCTGAAGCGGTACACCATTATTTGTCGGCTTTGAGACCTTCACTGTACTCCTGCCGGGAGCACCTCGAGTTTGCCGATGTATTTCGCCTATTGACGAGGCATTTGGCTACCTTAAGAGAGTCATAGTTACTCCTACCACTTGCACCCAGATTTATCACTGTCACATCCTCAAGCTTTCTCCGGCCAGTTCACCACAAGCGATACGCCATTATCTGTCGACATAAAGTGTTTCACAGTACTACTGCTGGCAGCTCCTCGGTTTGCAGATGTATTTCGCGTGTTGACGATGCATTTGGCTACCTTAAGAGAGTCATAGTTACTCCTGCCACTTGCTCCCCGTTCTACCACAGTCACATCTACAAGCTTACTCTGGCCAGTTCACCAGAAGCGATACGCCATTATTTGTTGACCTTAAGACTTTCACAGTACTCCTTGCGGGAGCTCCTCGGGATTGCCAATGTAATTCGCCTTTTGACGAGGCATTTGGCTACCCTAAGAGAGTCATAGTTACTCCTGCCAGTTGCTCCCCGTTTTACCACAGTCACATCTACAAGCTTACTCTGGCCGTTCACCAGAAGCGATACGCCATTATTTGTTGACCTTAAGACTTTCACAGTACTCCTTCCGGGAGCTCATCGAGAATGCCGATGTTTTTCGCCTGTTGACGAGGCATTTTTCTACCTTAAGAGAGTCATTGTTACACCTGCCAAATGCTCGCCGTTAACCACAGCCACATTTTCAAGCTTCCTCTGGCCCAGTTCACCTGAAGCGGTACACCATTATTTGTCGGCTTTGAGACCTTCACTGTACTCCTGCCGGGAGCACCTCGAGTTTGCCGATGTATTTCGCCTATTGACGAGGCATTTGGCTACCTTAAGAGAGTCATAGTTACTCCTACCACTTGCACCCAGATTTATCACTGTCACATCCTCAAGCTTTCTCCGGCCAGTTCACCACAAGCGATACGCCATTATCTGTCGACATAAAGTGTTTCACAGTACTACTGCTGGCAGCTCCTCGGTTTGCAGATGTATTTCGCATGTTGACGAGGCATTTGGCTACCTTAAGAGAGTCATAGTTACTCCTGCCACTTGCTCCCCGTTCTACCACAGTCACATCTACAAGCTTACTCTGGCCAGTTCACCAGAGGCGATACGCCATTATTTGTTGACCTTAAGACTTTCACAGTACTCCTTGCGGGAGCTCCTCGGGATTGCCAATGTAATTCGCCTTTTGACGAGGCATTTGGCTACCCTAAGAGAGTCATAGTTACTCCTGCCAGTTGCTCCCCGTTTTACCACAGTCACATCTACAAGCTTACTCTGGCCGTTCACCAGAAGCGATACGCCATTATTTGTTGACCTTAAGACTTTCACAGTACTCCTTGCGGGAGCTCCTCGGGATTGCCAATGTAATTCGCCTTTTGACGAGGCATTTGGCTACCCTAAGGGAGTCATAGTTACTCCTGCCAGTTGCTCCCCGTTTTACCACAGTCACATCTACAAGCTTACTCTGGCCGTTCACCAGAAGCGATACGCCATTATTTGTTGACCTTAAGACTTTCACAGTACTCCTTCCGGGAGCTCATCGAGAATGCCGATGTTTTTCGCCTGTTGACGAGGCATTTTTCTACCTTAAGAGAGTCATTGTTACACCTGCCAAATGCTCGCCGTTAACCACAGCCACATTTTCAAGCTTCCTCTGGCCCAGTTCACCTGAAGCGGTACACCATTATTTGTCGGCTTTGAGACCTTCACTGTACTCCTGCCGGGAGCACCTCGAGTTTGCCGATGTATTTCGCCTATTGACGAGGCATTTGGCTACCTTAAGAGAGTCATAGTTACTCCTACCACTTGCACCCAGATTTATCACTGTCACATCCTCAAGCTTTCTCCGGCCAGTTCACCACAAGCGATACGCCATTATCTGTCGACATAAAGTGTTTCACAGTACTACTGCTGGCAGCTCCTCGGTTTGCAGATGTATTTCGCGTGTTGACGATGCATTTGGCTACCTTAAGAGAGTCATAGTTACTCCTGCCACTTGCTCCCCGTTCTACCACAGTCACATCTACAAGCTTACTCTGGCCAGTTCACCAGAAGCGATACGCCATTATTTGTTGACCTTAAGACTTTCACAGTACTCCTTGCGGGAGCTCCTCGGGATTGCCAATGTAATTCGCCTTTTGACGAGGCATTTGGCTACCCTAAGAGAGTCATAGTTACTCCTGCCAGTTGCTCCCCGTTTTACCACAGTCACATCTACAAGCTTACTCTGGCCGTTCACCAGAAGCGATACGCCATTATTTGTTGACCTTAAGACTTTCACAGTACTCCTTCCGGGAGCTCATCGAGAATGCCGATGTTTTTCGCCTGTTGACGAGGCATTTTTCTACCTTAAGAGAGTCATTGTTACACCTGCCAAACGCTCGCCGTTAACCACAGCCACATTTTCAAGCTTCCTCTGGCCCAGTTCACCTGAAGCGGTACACCATTATTTGTCGGCTTTGAGACCTTCACTGTACTCCTGCCGGGAGCACCTCGAGTTTGCCGATGTATTTCGCCTATTGACGAGGCATTTGGCTACCTTAAGAGAGTCATAGTTACTCCTACCACTTGCACCCAGATTTATCACTGTCACATCCTCAAGCTTTCTCCGGCCAGTTCACCACAAGCGATACGCCATTATCTGTCGACATAAAGTGTTTCACAGTACTACTGCTGGCAGCTCCTCGGTTTGCAGATGTATTTCGCATGTTGACGAGGCATTTGGCTACCTTAAGAGAGTCATAGTTACTCCTGCCACTTGCTCCCCGTTCTACCACAGTCACAACTACAAGCTTACTCTGGCCAGTTCACCAGAGGCGATACGCCATTATTTGTTGACCTTAAGACTTTCACAGTACTCCTTGCGGGAGCTCCTCGGGATTGCCAATGTAATTCGCCTTTTGACGAGGCATTTGGCTACCCTAAGAGAGTCATAGTTACTCCTGCCAGTTGCTCCCCGTTTTACCACAGTCACATCTACAAGCTTACTCTGGCCGTTCACCAGAAGCGATACGCCATTATTTGTTGACCTTAAGACTTTCACAGTACTCCTTGCGGGAGCTCCTCGGGATTGCCAATGTAATTCGCCTTTTGACGAGGCATTTGGCTACCCTAAGGGAGTCATAGTTACTCCTGCCAGTTGCTCCCCGTTTTACCACAGTCACATCTACAAGCTTACTCTGGCCGTTCACCAGAAGCGATACGCCATTATTTGTTGACCTTAAGACTTTCACAGTACTCCTTCCGGGAGCTCATCGAGAATGCCGATGTTTTTCGCCTGTTGACGAGGCATTTTTCTACCTTAAGAGAGTCATTGTTACACCTGCCAAACGCTCGCCGTTAACCACAGCCACATTTTCAAGCTTCCTCTGGCCCAGTTCACCTGAAGCGGTACACCATTATTTGTCGGCTTTGAGACCTTCACTGTACTCCTGCCGGGAGCACCTCGAGTTTGCCGATGTATTTCGCCTATTGACGAGGCATTTGGCTACCTTAAGAGAGTCATAGTTACTCCTACCACTTGCACCCAGATTTATCACTGTCACATCCTCAAGCTTTCTCCGGCCAGTTCACCACAAGCGATACGCCATTATCTGTCGACATAAAGTGTTTCACAGTACTACTGCTGGCAGCTCCTCGGTTTGCAGATGTATTTCGCATGTTGACGAGGCATTTGGCTACCTTAAGAGAGTCATAGTTACTCCTGCCACTTGCTCCCCGTTCTACCACAGTCACATCTACAAGCTTACTCTGGCCAGTTCACCAGAGGCGATACGCCATTATTTGTTGACCTTAAGACTTTCACAGTACTCCTTGCGGGAGCTCCTCGGGATTGCCAATGTAATTCGCCTTTTGACGAGGCATTTGGCTACCCTAAGAGAGTCATAGTTACTCCTGCCAGTTGCTCCCCGTTTTACCACAGTCACATCTACAAGCTTACTCTGGCCGTTCACCAGAAGCGATACGCCATTATTTGTTGACCTTAAGACTTTCACAGTACTCCTTGCGGGAGCTCCTCGGGATTGCCAATGTAATTCGCCTTTTGACGAGGCATTTGGCTACCCTAAGGGAGTCATAGTTACTCCTGCCAGTTGCTCCCCGTTTTACCACAGTCACATCTACAAGCTTACTCTGGCCGTTCACCAGAAGCGATACGCCATTATTTGTTGACCTTAAGACTTTCACAGAACTCCTTCCGGGAGCTCATCGAGAATGCCGATGTTTTTCGCCTGTTGACGAGGCATTTTTCTACCTTAAGAGAGTCATTGTTACACCTGCCAAATGCTCGCCGTTAACCACAGCCACATTTTCAAGCTTCCTCTGGCCCAGTTCACCTGAAGCGGTACACCATTATTTGTCGGCTTTGAGACCTTCACTGTACTCCTGCCGGGAGCACCTCGAGTTTGCCGATGTATTTCGCCTATTGACGAGGCATTTGGCTACCTTAAGAGAGTCATAGTTACTCCTACCACTTGCACCCAGATTTATCACTGTCACATCCTCAAGCTTTCTCCGGCCAGTTCACCACAAGCGATACGCCATTATCTGTCGACATAAAGTGTTTCACAGTACTACTGCTGGCAGCTCCTCGGTTTGCAGATGTATTTCGCGTGTTGACGATGCATTTGGCTACCTTAAGAGAGTCATAGTTACTCCTGCCACTTGCTCCCCGTTCTACCACAGTCACATCTACAAGCTTACTCTGGCCAGTTCACCAGAAGCGATACGCCATTATTTGTTGACCTTAAGACTTTCACAGTACTCCTTGCGGGAGCTCCTCGGGATTGCCAATGTAATTCGCCTTTTGACGAGGCATTTGGCTACCCTAAGAGAGTCATAGTTACTCCTGCCAGTTGCTCCCCGTTTTACCACAGTCACATCTACAAGCTTACTCTGGCCGTTCACCAGAAGCGATACGCCATTATTTGTTGACCTTAAGACTTTCACAGTACTCCTTCCGGGAGCTCATCGAGAATGCCGATGTTTTTCGCCTGTTGACGAGGCATTTTTCTACCTTAAGAGAGTCATTGTTACACCTGCCAAATGCTCGCCGTTAACCACAGCCACATTTTCAAGCTTCCTCTGGCCCAGTTCACCTGAAGCGGTACACCATTATTTGTCGGCTTTGAGACCTTCACTGTACTCCTGCCGGGAGCACCTCGAGTTTGCCGATGTATTTCGCCTATTGACGAGGCATTTGGCTACCTTAAGAGAGTCATAGTTACTCCTACCACTTGCACCCAGATTTATCACTGTCACATCCTCAAGCTTTCTCCGGCCAGTTCACCACAAGCGATACGCCATTATCTGTCGACATAAAGTGTTTCACAGTACTACTGCTGGCAGCTCCTCGGTTTGCAGATGTATTTCGCATGTTGACGAGGCATTTGGCTACCTTAAGAGAGTCATAGTTACTCCTGCCACTTGCTCCCCGTTCTACCACAGTCACATCTACAAGCTTACTCTGGCCAGTTCACCAGAGGCGATACGCCATTATTTGTTGACCTTAAGACTTTCACAGTACTCCTTGCGGGAGCTCCTCGGGATTGCCAATGTAATTCGCCTTTTGACGAGGCATTTGGCTACCCTAAGAGAGTCATAGTTACTCCTGCCAGTTGCTCCCCGTTTTACCACAGTCACATCTACAAGCTTACTCTGGCCGTTCACCAGAAGCGATACGCCATTATTTGTTGACCTTAAGACTTTCACAGTACTCCTTGCGGGAGCTCCTCGGGATTGCCAATGTAATTCGCCTTTTGACGAGGCATTTGGCTACCCTAAGGGAGTCATAGTTACTCCTGCCAGTTGCTCCCCGTTTTACCACAGTCACATCTACAAGCTTACTCTGGCCGTTCACCAGAAGCGATACGCCATTATTTGTTGACCTTAAGACTTTCACAGTACTCCTTCCGGGAGCTCATCGAGAATGCCGATGTTTTTCGCCTGTTGACGAGGCATTTTTCTACCTTAAGAGAGTCATTGTTACACCTGCCAAATGCTCGCCGTTAACCACAGCCACATTTTCAAGCTTCCTCTGGCCCAGTTCACCTGAAGCGGTACACCATTATTTGTCGGCTTTGAGACCTTCACTGTACTCCTGCCGGGAGCACCTCGAGTTTGCCGATGTATTTCGCCTATTGACGAGGCATTTGGCTACCTTAAGAGAGTCATAGTTACTCCTACCACTTGCACCCAGATTTATCACTGTCACATCCTCAAGCTTTCTCCGGCCAGTTCACCACAAGCGATACGCCATTATCTGTCGACATAAAGTGTTTCACAGTACTACTGCTGGCAGCTCCTCGGTTTGCAGATGTATTTCGCATGTTGACGAGGCATTTGGCTACCTTAAGAGAGTCATAGTTACTCCTGCCACTTGCTCCCCGTTCTACCACAGTCACAACTACAAGCTTACTCTGGCCAGTTCACCAGAGGCGATACGCCATTATTTGTTGACCTTAAGACTTTCACAGTACTCCTTGCGGGAGCTCCTCGGGATTGCCAATGTAATTCGCCTTTTGACGAGGCATTTGGCTACCCTAAGAGAGTCATAGTTACTCCTGCCAGTTGCTCCCCGTTTTACCACAGTCACATCTACAAGCTTACTCTGGCCGTTCACCAGAAGCGATACGCCATTATTTGTTGACCTTAAGACTTTCACAGTACTCCTTGCGGGAGCTCCTCGGGATTGCCAATGTAATTCGCCTTTTGACGAGGCATTTGGCTACCCTAAGGGAGTCATAGTTACTCCTGCCAGTTGCTCCCCGTTTTACCACAGTCACATCTACAAGCTTACTCTGGCCGTTCACCAGAAGCGATACGCCATTATTTGTTGACCTTAAGACTTTCACAGTACTCCTTCCGGGAGCTCATCGAGAATGCCGATGTTTTTCGCCTGTTGACGAGGCATTTTTCTACCTTAAGAGAGTCATTGTTACACCTGCCAAACGCTCGCCGTTAACCACAGCCACATTTTCAAGCTTCCTCTGGCCCAGTTCACCTGAAGCGGTACACCATTATTTGTCGGCTTTGAGACCTTCACTGTACTCCTGCCGGGAGCACCTCGAGTTTGCCGATGTATTTCGCCTATTGACGAGGCATTTGGCTACCTTAAGAGAGTCATAGTTACTCCTACCACTTGCACCCAGATTTATCACTGTCACATCCTCAAGCTTTCTCCGGCCAGTTCACCACAAGCGATACGCCATTATCTGTCGACATAAAGTGTTTCACAGTACTACTGCTGGCAGCTCCTCGGTTTGCAGATGTATTTCGCATGTTGACGAGGCATTTGGCTACCTTAAGAGAGTCATAGTTACTCCTGCCACTTGCTCCCCGTTCTACCACAGTCACATCTACAAGCTTACTCTGGCCAGTTCACCAGAGGCGATACGCCATTATTTGTTGACCTTAAGACTTTCACAGTACTCCTTGCGGGAGCTCCTCGGGATTGCCAATGTAATTCGCCTTTTGACGAGGCATTTGGCTACCCTAAGAGAGTCATAGTTACTCCTGCCAGTTGCTCCCCGTTTTACCACAGTCACATCTACAAGCTTACTCTGGCCGTTCACCAGAAGCGATACGCCATTATTTGTTGACCTTAAGACTTTCACAGTACTCCTTGCGGGAGCTCCTCGGGATTGCCAATGTAATTCGCCTTTTGACGAGGCATTTGGCTACCCTAAGGGAGTCATAGTTACTCCTGCCAGTTGCTCCCCGTTTTACCACAGTCACATCTACAAGCTTACTCTGGCCGTTCACCAGAAGCGATACGCCATTATTTGTTGACCTTAAGACTTTCACAGAACTCCTTCCGGGAGCTCATCGAGAATGCCGATGTTTTTCGCCTGTTGACGAGGCATTTTTCTACCTTAAGAGAGTCATTGTTACACCTGCCAAATGCTCGCCGTTAACCACAGCCACATTTTCAAGCTTCCTCTGGCCCAGTTCACCTGAAGCGGTACACCATTATTTGTCGGCTTTGAGACCTTCACTGTACTCCTGCCGGGAGCACCTCGAGTTTGCCGATGTATTTCGCCTATTGACGAGGCATTTGGCTACCTTAAGAGAGTCATAGTTACTCCTACCACTTGCACCCAGATTTATCACTGTCACATCCTCAAGCTTTCTCCGGCCAGTTCACCACAAGCGATACGCCATTATCTGTCGACATAAAGTGTTTCACAGTACTACTGCTGGCAGCTCCTCGGTTTGCAGATGTATTTCGCGTGTTGACGATGCATTTGGCTACCTTAAGAGAGTCATAGTTACTCCTGCCACTTGCTCCCCGTTCTACCACAGTCACATCTACAAGCTTACTCTGGCCAGTTCACCAGAAGCGATACGCCATTATTTGTTGACCTTAAGACTTTCACAGTACTCCTTGCGGGAGCTCCTCGGGATTGCCAATGTAATTCGCCTTTTGACGAGGCATTTGGCTACCCTAAGAGAGTCATAGTTACTCCTGCCAGTTGCTCCCCGTTTTACCACAGTCACATCTACAAGCTTACTCTGGCCGTTCACCAGAAGCGATACGCCATTATTTGTTGACCTTAAGACTTTCACAGTACTCCTTCCGGGAGCTCATCGAGAATGCCGATGTTTTTCGCCTGTTGACGAGGCATTTTTCTACCTTAAGAGAGTCATTGTTACACCTGCCAAATGCTCGCCGTTAACCACAGCCACATTTTCAAGCTTCCTCTGGCCCAGTTCACCTGAAGCGGTACACCATTATTTGTCGGCTTTGAGACCTTCACTGTACTCCTGCCGGGAGCACCTCGAGTTTGCCGATGTATTTCGCCTATTGACGAGGCATTTGGCTACCTTAAGAGAGTCATAGTTACTCCTACCACTTGCACCCACATTTATCACTGTCACATCCTCAAGCTTTCTCCGGCCAGTTCACCACAAGCGATACGCCATTATCTGTCGACATAAAGTGTTTCACAGTACTACTGCTGGCAGCTCCTCGGTTTGCAGATGTATTTCGCATGTTGACGAGGCATTTGGCTACCTTAAGAGAGTCATAGTTACTCCTGCCACTTGCTCCCCGTTCTACCACAGTCACATCTACAAGCTTACTCTGGCCAGTTCACCAGAGGCGATACGCCATTATTTGTTGACCTTAAGACTTTCACAGTACTCCTTGCGGGAGCTCCTCGGGATTGCCAATGTAATTCGCCTTTTGACGAGGCATTTGGCTACCCTAAGAGAGTCATAGTTACTCCTGCCAGTTGCTCCCCGTTTTACCACAGTCACATCTACAAGCTTACTCTGGCCGTTCACCAGAAGCGATACGCCATTATTTGTTGACCTTAAGACTTTCACAGTACTCCTTGCGGGAGCTCCTCGGGATTGCCAATGTAATTCGCCTTTTGACGAGGCATTTGGCTACCCTAAGGGAGTCATAGTTACTCCTGCCAGTTGCTCCCCGTTTTACCACAGTCACATCTACAAGCTTACTCTGGCCGTTCACCAGAAGCGATACGCCATTATTTGTTGACCTTAAGACTTTCACAGTACTCCTTCCGGGAGCTCATCGAGAATGCCGATGTTTTTCGCCTGTTGACGAGGCATTTTTCTACCTTAAGAGAGTCATTGTTACACCTGCCAAATGCTCGCCGTTAACCACAGCCACATTTTCAAGCTTCCTCTGGCCCAGTTCACCTGAAGCGGTACACCATTATTTGTCGGCTTTGAGACCTTCACTGTACTCCTGCCGGGAGCACCTCGAGTTTGCCGATGTATTTCGCCTATTGACGAGGCATTTGGCTACCTTAAGAGAGTCATAGTTACTCCTACCACTTGCACCCAGATTTATCACTGTCACATCCTCAAGCTTTCTCCGGCCAGTTCACCACAAGCGATACGCCATTATCTGTCGACATAAAGTGTTTCACAGTACTACTGCTGGCAGCTCCTCGGTTTGCAGATGTATTTCGCGTGTTGACGATGCATTTGGCTACCTTAAGAGAGTCATAGTTACTCCTGCCACTTGCTCCCCGTTCTACCACAGTCACATCTACAAGCTTACTCTGGCCAGTTCACCAGAAGCGATACGCCATTATTTGTTGACCTTAAGACTTTCACAGTACTCCTTGCGGGAGCTCCTCGGGATTGCCAATGTAATTCGCCTTTTGACGAGGCATTTGGCTACCCTAAGAGAGTCATAGTTACTCCTGCCAGTTGCTCCCCGTTTTACCACAGTCACATCTACAAGCTTACTCTGGCCGTTCACCAGAAGCGATACGCCATTATTTGTTGACCTTAAGACTTTCACAGTACTCCTTCCGGGAGCTCATCGAGAATGCCGATGTTTTTCGCCTGTTGACGAGGCATTTTTCTACCTTAAGAGAGTCATTGTTACACCTGCCAAATGCTCGCCGTTAACCACAGCCACATTTTCAAGCTTCCTCTGGCCCAGTTCACCTGAAGCGGTACACCATTATTTGTCGGCTTTGAGACCTTCACTGTACTCCTGCCGGGAGCACCTCGAGTTTGCCGATGTATTTCGCCTATTGACGAGGCATTTGGCTACCTTAAGAGAGTCATAGTTACTCCTACCACTTGCACCCACATTTATCACTGTCACATCCTCAAGCTTTCTCCGGCCAGTTCACCACAAGCGATACGCCATTATCTGTCGACATAAAGTGTTTCACAGTACTACTGCTGGCAGCTCCTCGGTTTGCAGATGTATTTCGCATGTTGACGAGGCATTTGGCTACCTTAAGAGAGTCATAGTTACTCCTGCCACTTGCTCCCCGTTCTACCACAGTCACATCTACAAGCTTACTCTGGCCAGTTCACCAGAGGCGATACGCCATTATTTGTTGACCTTAAGACTTTCACAGTACTCCTTGCGGGAGCTCCTCGGGATTGCCAATGTAATTCGCCTTTTGACGAGGCATTTGGCTACCCTAAGAGAGTCATAGTTACTCCTGCCAGTTGCTCCCCGTTTTACCACAGTCACATCTACAAGCTTACTCTGGCCGTTCACCAGAAGCGATACGCCATTATTTGTTGACCTTAAGACTTTCACAGTACTCCTTGCGGGAGCTCCTCGGGATTGCCAATGTAATTCGCCTTTTGACGAGGCATTTGGCTACCCTAAGGGAGTCATAGTTACTCCTGCCAGTTGCTCCCCGTTTTACCACAGTCACATCTACAAGCTTACTCTGGCCGTTCACCAGAAGCGATACGCCATTATTTGTTGACCTTAAGACTTTCACAGTACTCCTTCCGGGAGCTCATCGAGAATGCCGATGTTTTTCGCCTGTTGACGAGGCATTTTTCTACCTTAAGAGAGTCATTGTTACACCTGCCAAATGCTCGCCGTTAACCACAGCCACATTTTCAAGCTTCCTCTGGCCCAGTTCACCTGAAGCGGTACACCATTATTTGTCGGCTTTGAGACCTTCACTGTACTCCTGCCGGGAGCACCTCGAGTTTGCCGATGTATTTCGCCTATTGACGAGGCATTTGGCTACCTTAAGAGAGTCATAGTTACTCCTACCACTTGCACCCAGATTTATCACTGTCACATCCTCAAGCTTTCTCCGGCCAGTTCACCACAAGCGATACGCCATTATCTGTCGACATAAAGTGTTTCACAGTACTACTGCTGGCAGCTCCTCGGTTTGCAGATGTATTTCGCGTGTTGACGATGCATTTGGCTACCTTAAGAGAGTCATAGTTACTCCTGCCACTTGCTCCCCGTTCTACCACAGTCACATCTACAAGCTTACTCTGGCCAGTTCACCAGAAGCGATACGCCATTATTTGTTGACCTTAAGACTTTCACAGTACTCCTTGCGGGAGCTCCTCGGGATTGCCAATGTAATTCGCCTTTTGACGAGGCATTTGGCTACCCTAAGAGAGTCATAGTTACTCCTGCCAGTTGCTCCCCGTTTTACCACAGTCACATCTACAAGCTTACTCTGGCCGTTCACCAGAAGCGATACGCCATTATTTGTTGACCTTAAGACTTTCACAGTACTCCTTCCGGGAGCTCATCGAGAATGCCGATGTTTTTCGCCTGTTGACGAGGCATTTTTCTACCTTAAGAGAGTCATTGTTACACCTGCCAAACGCTCGCCGTTAACCACAGCCACATTTTCAAGCTTCCTCTGGCCCAGTTCACCTGAAGCGGT
This sequence comes from Schistocerca nitens, assembly GCF_023898315.1. Lineage (NCBI taxonomy): Eukaryota > Metazoa > Arthropoda > Insecta > Orthoptera > Acrididae > Schistocerca > Schistocerca nitens. The sequence continues at coordinate 156,604,308 of NC_064625.1, read as the reverse complement.
ACACCATTATTTGTCGGCTTTGAGACCTTCACTGTACTCCTGCCGGGAGCACCTCGAGTTTGCCGATGTATTTCGCCTATTGACGAGGCATTTGGCTACCTTAAGAGAGTCATAGTTACTCCTACCACTTGCACCCAGATTTATCACTGTCACATCCTCAAGCTTTCTCCGGCCAGTTCACCACAAGCGATACGCCATTATCTGTCGACATAAAGTGTTTCACAGTACTACTGCTGGCAGCTCCTCGGTTTGCAGATGTATTTCGCATGTTGACGAGGCATTTGGCTACCTTAAGAGAGTCATAGTTACTCCTGCCACTTGCTCCCCGTTCTACCACAGTCACATCTACAAGCTTACTCTGGCCAGTTCACCAGAGGCGATACGCCATTATTTGTTGACCTTAAGACTTTCACAGTACTCCTTGCGGGAGCTCCTCGGGATTGCCAATGTAATTCGCCTTTTGACGAGGCATTTGGCTACCCTAAGAGAGTCATAGTTACTCCTGCCAGTTGCTCCCCGTTTTACCACAGTCACATCTACAAGCTTACTCTGGCCGTTCACCAGAAGCGATACGCCATTATTTGTTGACCTTAAGACTTTCACAGTACTCCTTGCGGGAGCTCCTCGGGATTGCCAATGTAATTCGCCTTTTGACGAGGCATTTGGCTACCCTAAGGGAGTCATAGTTACTCCTGCCAGTTGCTCCCCGTTTTACCACAGTCACATCTACAAGCTTACTCTGGCCGTTCACCAGAAGCGATACGCCATTATTTGTTGACCTTAAGACTTTCACAGTACTCCTTCCGGGAGCTCATCGAGAATGCCGATGTTTTTCGCCTGTTGACGAGGCATTTTTCTACCTTAAGAGAGTCATTGTTACACCTGCCAAATGCTCGCCGTTAACCACAGCCACATTTTCAAGCTTCCTCTGGCCCAGTTCACCTGAAGCGGTACACCATTATTTGTCGGCTTTGAGACCTTCACTGTACTCCTGCCGGGAGCACCTCGAGTTTGCCGATGTATTTCGCCTATTGACGAGGCATTTGGCTACCTTAAGAGAGTCATAGTTACTCCTACCACTTGCACCCAGATTTATCACTGTCACATCCTCAAGCTTTCTCCGGCCAGTTCACCACAAGCGATACGCCATTATCTGTCGACATAAAGTGTTTCACAGTACTACTGCTGGCAGCTCCTCGGTTTGCAGATGTATTTCGCGTGTTGACGATGCATTTGGCTACCTTAAGAGAGTCATAGTTACTCCTGCCACTTGCTCCCCGTTCTACCACAGTCACATCTACAAGCTTACTCTGGCCAGTTCACCAGAAGCGATACGCCATTATTTGTTGACCTTAAGACTTTCACAGTACTCCTTGCGGGAGCTCCTCGGGATTGCCAATGTAATTCGCCTTTTGACGAGGCATTTGGCTACCCTAAGAGAGTCATAGTTACTCCTGCCAGTTGCTCCCCGTTTTACCACAGTCACATCTACAAGCTTACTCTGGCCGTTCACCAGAAGCGATACGCCATTATTTGTTGACCTTAAGACTTTCACAGTACTCCTTCCGGGAGCTCATCGAGAATGCCGATGTTTTTCGCCTGTTGACGAGGCATTTTTCTACCTTAAGAGAGTCATTGTTACACCTGCCAAATGCTCGCCGTTAACCACAGCCACATTTTCAAGCTTCCTCTGGCCCAGTTCACCTGAAGCGGTACACCATTATTTGTCGGCTTTGAGACCTTCACTGTACTCCTGCCGGGAGCACCTCGAGTTTGCCGATGTATTTCGCCTATTGACGAGCCACTTGGCTACCTTAAGAGAGTCATAGTTACTCCTACCACTTGCACCCACATTTATCACTGTCACATCCTCAAGCTTTCTCCGGCCAGTTCACCACAAGCGATACGCCATTATCTGTCGACATAAAGTGTTTCACAGTACTACTGCTGGCAGCTCCTCGGTTTGCAGATGTATTTCGCATGTTGACGAGGCATTTGGCTACCTTAAGAGAGTCATAGTTACTCCTGCCACTTGCTCCCCGTTCTACCACAGTCACATCTACAAGCTTACTCTGGCCAGTTCACCAGAGGCGATACGCCATTATTTGTTGACCTTAAGACTTTCACAGTACTCCTTGCGGGAGCTCCTCGGGATTGCCAATGTAATTCGCCTTTTGACGAGGCATTTGGCTACCCTAAGAGAGTCATAGTTACTCCTGCCAGTTGCTCCCCGTTTTACCACAGTCACATCTACAAGCTTACTCTGGCCGTTCACCAGAAGCGATACGCCATTATTTGTTGACCTTAAGACTTTCACAGTACTCCTTGCGGGAGCTCCTCGGGATTGCCAATGTAATTCGCCTTTTGACGAGGCATTTGGCTACCCTAAGGGAGTCATAGTTACTCCTGCCAGTTGCTCCCCGTTTTACCACAGTCACATCTACAAGCTTACTCTGGCCGTTCACCAGAAGCGATACGCCATTATTTGTTGACCTTAAGACTTTCACAGTACTCCTTCCGGGAGCTCATCGAGAATGCCGATGTTTTTCGCCTGTTGACGAGGCATTTTTCTACCTTAAGAGAGTCATTGTTACACCTGCCAAATGCTCGCCGTTAACCACAGCCACATTTTCAAGCTTCCTCTGGCCCAGTTCACCTGAAGCGGTACACCATTATTTGTCGGCTTTGAGACCTTCACTGTACTCCTGCCGGGAGCACCTCGAGTTTGCCGATGTATTTCGCCTATTGACGAGGCATTTGGCTACCTTAAGAGAGTCATAGTTACTCCTACCACTTGCACCCAGATTTATCACTGTCACATCCTCAAGCTTTCTCCGGCCAGTTCACCACAAGCGTTACGCCATTATCTGTCGACATAAAGTGTTTCACAGTACTACTGCTGGCAGCTCCTCGGTTTGCAGATGTATTTCGCGTGTTGACGATGCATTTGGCTACCTTAAGAGAGTCATAGTTACTCCTGCCACTTGCTCCCCGTTCTACCACAGTCACATCTACAAGCTTACTCTGGCCAGTTCACCAGAAGCGATACGCCATTATTTGTTGACCTTAAGACTTTCACAGTACTCCTTGCGGGAGCTCCTCGGGATTGCCAATGTAATTCGCCTTTTGACGAGGCATTTGGCTACCCTAAGAGAGTCATAGTTACTCCTGCCAGTTGCTCCCCGTTTTACCACAGTCACATCTACAAGCTTACTCTGGCCGTTCACCAGAAGCGATACGCCATTATTTGTTGACCTTAAGACTTTCACAGTACTCCTTCCGGGAGCTCATCGAGAATGCCGATGTTTTTCGCCTGTTGACGAGGCATTTTTCTACCTTAAGAGAGTCATTGTTACACCTGCCAAATGCTCGCCGTTAACCACAGCCACATTTTCAAGCTTCCTCTGGCCCAGTTCACCTGAAGCGGTACACCATTATTTGTCGGCTTTGAGACCTTCACTGTACTCCTGCCGGGAGCACCTCGAGTTTGCCGATGTATTTCGCCTATTGACGAGGCATTTGGCTACCTTAAGAGAGTCATAGTTACTCCTACCACTTGCACCCACATTTATCACTGTCACATCCTCAAGCTTTCTCCGGCCAGTTCACCACAAGCGATACGCCATTATCTGTCGACATAAAGTGTTTCACAGTACTACTGCTGGCAGCTCCTCGGTTTGCAGATGTATTTCGCATGTTGACGAGGCATTTGGCTACCTTAAGAGAGTCATAGTTACTCCTGCCACTTGCTCCCCGTTCTACCACAGTCACATCTACAAGCTTACTCTGGCCAGTTCACCAGAGGCGATACGCCATTATTTGTTGACCTTAAGACTTTCACAGTACTCCTTGCGGGAGCTCCTCGGGATTGCCAATGTAATTCGCCTTTTGACGAGGCATTTGGCTACCCTAAGAGAGTCATAGTTACTCCTGCCAGTTGCTCCCCGTTTTACCACAGTCACATCTACAAGCTTACTCTGGCCGTTCACCAGAAGCGATACGCCATTATTTGTTGACCTTAAGACTTTCACAGTACTCCTTGCGGGAGCTCCTCGGGATTGCCAATGTAATTCGCCTTTTGACGAGGCATTTGGCTACCCTAAGGGAGTCATAGTTACTCCTGCCAGTTGCTCCCCGTTTTACCACAGTCACATCTACAAGCTTACTCTGGCCGTTCACCAGAAGCGATACGCCATTATTTGTTGACCTTAAGACTTTCACAGTACTCCTTCCGGGAGCTCATCGAGAATGCCGATGTTTTTCGCCTGTTGACGAGGCATTTTTCTACCTTAAGAGAGTCATTGTTACACCTGCCAAATGCTCGCCGTTAACCACAGCCACATTTTCAAGCTTCCTCTGGCCCAGTTCACCTGAAGCGGTACACCATTATTTGTCGGCTTTGAGACCTTCACTGTACTCCTGCCGGGAGCACCTCGAGTTTGCCGATGTATTTCGCCTATTGACGAGGCATTTGGCTACCTTAAGAGAGTCATAGTTACTCCTACCACTTGCACCCAGATTTATCACTGTCACATCCTCAAGCTTTCTCCGGCCAGTTCACCACAAGCGTTACGCCATTATCTGTCGACATAAAGTGTTTCACAGTACTACTGCTGGCAGCTCCTCGGTTTGCAGATGTATTTCGCGTGTTGACGATGCATTTGGCTACCTTAAGAGAGTCATAGTTACTCCTGCCACTTGCTCCCCGTTCTACCACAGTCACATCTACAAGCTTACTCTGGCCAGTTCACCAGAAGCGATACGCCATTATTTGTTGACCTTAAGACTTTCACAGTACTCCTTGCGGGAGCTCCTCGGGATTGCCAATGTAATTCGCCTTTTGACGAGGCATTTGGCTACCCTAAGAGAGTCATAGTTACTCCTGCCAGTTGCTCCCCGTTTTACCACAGTCACATCTACAAGCTTACTCTGGCCGTTCACCAGAAGCGATACGCCATTATTTGTTGACCTTAAGACTTTCACAGTACTCCTTCCGGGAGCTCATCGAGAATGCCGATGTTTTTCGCCTGTTGACGAGGCATTTTTCTACCTTAAGAGAGTCATTGTTACACCTGCCAAATGCTCGCCGTTAACCACAGCCACATTTTCAAGCTTCCTCTGGCCCAGTTCACCTGAAGCGGTACACCATTATTTGTCGGCTTTGAGACCTTCACTGTACTCCTGCCGGGAGCACCTCGAGTTTGCCGATGTATTTCGCCTATTGACGAGGCATTTGGCTACCTTAAGAGAGTCATAGTTACTCCTACCACTTGCACCCACATTTATCACTGTCACATCCTCAAGCTTTCTCCGGCCAGTTCACCACAAGCGATACGCCATTATCTGTCGACATAAAGTGTTTCACAGTACTACTGCTGGCAGCTCCTCGGTTTGCAGATGTATTTCGCATGTTGACGAGGCATTTGGCTACCTTAAGAGAGTCATAGTTACTCCTGCCACTTGCTCCCCGTTCTACCACAGTCACATCTACAAGCTTACTCTGGCCAGTTCACCAGAGGCGATACGCCATTATTTGTTGACCTTAAGACTTTCACAGTACTCCTTGCGGGAGCTCCTCGGGATTGCCAATGTAATTCGCCTTTTGACGAGGCATTTGGCTACCCTAAGAGAGTCATAGTTACTCCTGCCAGTTGCTCCCCGTTTTACCACAGTCACATCTACAAGCTTACTCTGGCCGTTCACCAGAAGCGATACGCCATTATTTGTTGACCTTAAGACTTTCACAGTACTCCTTGCGGGAGCTCCTCGGGATTGCCAATGTAATTCGCCTTTTGACGAGGCATTTGGCTACCCTAAGGGAGTCATAGTTACTCCTGCCAGTTGCTCCCCGTTTTACCACAGTCACATCTACAAGCTTACTCTGGCCGTTCACCAGAAGCGATACGCCATTATTTGTTGACCTTAAGACTTTCACAGTACTCCTTCCGGGAGCTCATCGAGAATGCCGATGTTTTTCGCCTGTTGACGAGGCATTTTTCTACCTTAAGAGAGTCATTGTTACACCTGCCAAATGCTCGCCGTTAACCACAGCCACATTTTCAAGCTTCCTCTGGCCCAGTTCACCTGAAGCGGTACACCATTATTTGTCGGCTTTGAGACCTTCACTGTACTCCTGCCGGGAGCACCTCGAGTTTGCCGATGTATTTCGCCTATTGACGAGGCATTTGGCTACCTTAAGAGAGTCATAGTTACTCCTACCACTTGCACCCAGATTTATCACTGTCACATCCTCAAGCTTTCTCCGGCCAGTTCACCACAAGCGATACGCCATTATCTGTCGACATAAAGTGTTTCACAGTACTACTGCTGGCAGCTCCTCGGTTTGCAGATGTATTTCGCGTGTTGACGATGCATTTGGCTACCTTAAGAGAGTCATAGTTACTCCTGCCACTTGCTCCCCGTTCTACCACAGTCACATCTACAAGCTTACTCTGGCCAGTTCACCAGAAGCGATACGCCATTATTTGTTGACCTTAAGACTTTCACAGTACTCCTTGCGGGAGCTCCTCGGGATTGCCAATGTAATTCGCCTTTTGACGAGGCATTTGGCTACCCTAAGAGAGTCATAGTTACTCCTGCCAGTTGCTCCCCGTTTTACCACAGTCACATCTACAAGCTTACTCTGGCCGTTCACCAGAAGCGATACGCCATTATTTGTTGACCTTAAGACTTTCACAGTACTCCTTCCGGGAGCTCATCGAGAATGCCGATGTTTTTCGCCTGTTGACGAGGCATTTTTCTACCTTAAGAGAGTCATTGTTACACCTGCCAAACGCTCGCCGTTAACCACAGCCACATTTTCAAGCTTCCTCTGGCCCAGTTCACCTGAAGCGGTACACCATTATTTGTCGGCTTTGAGACCTTCACTGTACTCCTGCCGGGAGCACCTCGAGTTTGCCGATGTATTTCGCCTATTGACGAGGCATTTGGCTACCTTAAGAGAGTCATAGTTACTCCTACCACTTGCACCCAGATTTATCACTGTCACATCCTCAAGCTTTCTCCGGCCAGTTCACCACAAGCGATACGCCATTATCTGTCGACATAAAGTGTTTCACAGTACTACTGCTGGCAGCTCCTCGGTTTGCAGATGTATTTCGCATGTTGACGAGGCATTTGGCTACCTTAAGAGAGTCATAGTTACTCCTGCCACTTGCTCCCCGTTCTACCACAGTCACATCTACAAGCTTACTCTGGCCAGTTCACCAGAGGCGATACGCCATTATTTGTTGACCTTAAGACTTTCACAGTACTCCTTGCGGGAGCTCCTCGGGATTGCCAATGTAATTCGCCTTTTGACGAGGCATTTGGCTACCCTAAGAGAGTCATAGTTACTCCTGCCAGTTGCTCCCCGTTTTACCACAGTCACATCTACAAGCTTACTCTGGCCGTTCACCAGAAGCGATACGCCATTATTTGTTGACCTTAAGACTTTCACAGTACTCCTTGCGGGAGCTCCTCGGGATTGCCAATGTAATTCGCCTTTTGACGAGGCATTTGGCTACCCTAAGGGAGTCATAGTTACTCCTGCCAGTTGCTCCCCGTTTTACCACAGTCACATCTACAAGCTTACTCTGGCCGTTCACCAGAAGCGATACGCCATTATTTGTTGACCTTAAGACTTTCACAGTACTCCTTCCGGGAGCTCATCGAGAATGCCGATGTTTTTCGCCTGTTGACGAGGCATTTTTCTACCTTAAGAGAGTCATTGTTACACCTGCCAAATGCTCGCCGTTAACCACAGCCACATTTTCAAGCTTCCTCTGGCCCAGTTCACCTGAAGCGGTACACCATTATTTGTCGGCTTTGAGACCTTCACTGTACTCCTGCCGGGAGCACCTCGAGTTTGCCGATGTATTTCGCCTATTGACGAGGCATTTGGCTACCTTAAGAGAGTCATAGTTACTCCTACCACTTGCACCCAGATTTATCACTGTCACATCCTCAAGCTTTCTCCGGCCAGTTCACCACAAGCGATACGCCATTATCTGTCGACATAAAGTGTTTCACAGTACTACTGCTGGCAGCTCCTCGGTTTGCAGATGTATTTCGCGTGTTGACGATGCATTTGGCTACCTTAAGAGAGTCATAGTTACTCCTGCCACTTGCTCCCCGTTCTACCACAGTCACATCTACAAGCTTACTCTGGCCAGTTCACCAGAAGCGATACGCCATTATTTGTTGACCTTAAGACTTTCACAGTACTCCTTGCGGGAGCTCCTCGGGATTGCCAATGTAATTCGCCTTTTGACGAGGCATTTGGCTACCCTAAGAGAGTCATAGTTACTCCTGCCAGTTGCTCCCCGTTTTACCACAGTCACATCTACAAGCTTACTCTGGCCGTTCACCAGAAGCGATACGCCATTATTTGTTGACCTTAAGACTTTCACAGTACTCCTTCCGGGAGCTCATCGAGAATGCCGATGTTTTTCGCCTGTTGACGAGGCATTTTTCTACCTTAAGAGAGTCATTGTTACACCTGCCAAATGCTCGCCGTTAACCACAGCCACATTTTCAAGCTTCCTCTGGCCCAGTTCACCTGAAGCGGTACACCATTATTTGTCGGCTTTGAGACCTTCACTGTACTCCTGCCGGGAGCACCTCGAGTTTGCCGATGTATTTCGCCTATTGACGAGGCATTTGGCTACCTTAAGAGAGTCATAGTTACTCCTACCACTTGCACCCACATTTATCACTGTCACATCCTCAAGCTTTCTCCGGCCAGTTCACCACAAGCGATACGCCATTATCTGTCGACATAAAGTGTTTCACAGTACTACTGCTGGCAGCTCCTCGGTTTGCAGATGTATTTCGCATGTTGACGAGGCATTTGGCTACCTTAAGAGAGTCATAGTTACTCCTGCCACTTGCTCCCCGTTCTACCACAGTCACATCTACAAGCTTACTCTGGCCAGTTCACCAGAGGCGATACGCCATTATTTGTTGACCTTAAGACTTTCACAGTACTCCTTGCGGGAGCTCCTCGGGATTGCCAATGTAATTCGCCTTTTGACGAGGCATTTGGCTACCCTAAGAGAGTCATAGTTACTCCTGCCAGTTGCTCCCCGTTTTACCACAGTCACATCTACAAGCTTACTCTGGCCGTTCACCAGAAGCGATACGCCATTATTTGTTGACCTTAAGACTTTCACAGTACTCCTTGCGGGAGCTCCTCGGGATTGCCAATGTAATTCGCCTTTTGACGAGGCATTTGGCTACCCTAAGGGAGTCATAGTTACTCCTGCCAGTTGCTCCCCGTTTTACCACAGTCACATCTACAAGCTTACTCTGGCCGTTCACCAGAAGCGATACGCCATTATTTGTTGACCTTAAGACTTTCACAGTACTCCTTCCGGGAGCTCATCGAGAATGCCGATGTTTTTCGCCTGTTGACGAGGCATTTTTCTACCTTAAGAGAGTCATTGTTACACCTGCCAAATGCTCGCCGTTAACCACAGCCACATTTTCAAGCTTCCTCTGGCCCAGTTCACCTGAAGCGGTACACCATTATTTGTCGGCTTTGAGACCTTCACTGTACTCCTGCCGGGAGCACCTCGAGTTTGCCGATGTATTTCGCCTATTGACGAGGCATTTGGCTACCTTAAGAGAGTCATAGTTACTCCTACCACTTGCACCCAGATTTATCACTGTCACATCCTCAAGCTTTCTCCGGCCAGTTCACCACAAGCGATACGCCATTATCTGTCGACATAAAGTGTTTCACAGTACTACTGCTGGCAGCTCCTCGGTTTGCAGATGTATTTCGCGTGTTGACGATGCATTTGGCTACCTTAAGAGAGTCATAGTTACTCCTGCCACTTGCTCCCCGTTCTACCACAGTCACATCTACAAGCTTACTCTGGCCAGTTCACCAGAAGCGATACGCCATTATTTGTTGACCTTAAGACTTTCACAGTACTCCTTGCGGGAGCTCCTCGGGATTGCCAATGTAATTCGCCTTTTGACGAGGCATTTGGCTACCCTAAGAGAGTCATAGTTACTCCTGCCAGTTGCTCCCCGTTTTACCACAGTCACATCTACAAGCTTACTCTGGCCGTTCACCAGAAGCGATACGCCATTATTTGTTGACCTTAAGACTTTCACAGTACTCCTTCCGGGAGCTCATCGAGAATGCCGATGTTTTTCGCCTGTTGACGAGGCATTTTTCTACCTTAAGAGAGTCATTGTTACACCTGCCAAACGCTCGCCGTTAACCACAGCCACATTTTCAAGCTTCCTCTGGCCCAGTTCACCTGAAGCGGTACACCATTATTTGTCGGCTTTGAGACCTTCACTGTACTCCTGCCGGGAGCACCTCGAGTTTGCCGATGTATTTCGCCTATTGACGAGGCATTTGGCTACCTTAAGAGAGTCATAGTTACTCCTACCACTTGCACCCAGATTTATCACTGTCACATCCTCAAGCTTTCTCCGGCCAGTTCACCACAAGCGATACGCCATTATCTGTCGACATAAAGTGTTTCACAGTACTACTGCTGGCAGCTCCTCGGTTTGCAGATGTATTTCGCATGTTGACGAGGCATTTGGCTACCTTAAGAGAGTCATAGTTACTCCTGCCACTTGCTCCCCGTTCTACCACAGTCACATCTACAAGCTTACTCTGGCCAGTTCACCAGAGGCGATACGCCATTATTTGTTGACCTTAAGACTTTCACAGTACTCCTTGCGGGAGCTCCTCGGGATTGCCAATGTAATTCGCCTTTTGACGAGGCATTTGGCTACCCTAAGAGAGTCATAGTTACTCCTGCCAGTTGCTCCCCGTTTTACCACAGTCACATCTACAAGCTTACTCTGGCCGTTCACCAGAAGCGATACGCCATTATTTGTTGACCTTAAGACTTTCACAGTACTCCTTGCGGGAGCTCCTCGGGATTGCCAATGTAATTCGCCTTTTGACGAGGCATTTGGCTACCCTAAGGGAGTCATAGTTACTCCTGCCAGTTGCTCCCCGTTTTACCACAGTCACATCTACAAGCTTACTCTGGCCGTTCACCAGAA